>NC_059375.1:20107500-21392500 GCF_019703515.2 Myxocyprinus asiaticus
ACACCAGCAATAACTAGTTTTGTGTATATATCCACTGTTCCACTATTGTGCATATATTTGTTGTTGTTTAAAACTGTTTTATTTGTTGTATTTGTGGTCTGTAGTTTACTGCATATTCATCCTGCATGGAATGCTGATAACACTTTATAAGGTTCTATTTGTTAACATTAGTAAATGCATTAGGTATCATAAGCAAAATAGCAATGAGAAAAATATTTTTTTACAGAATTTTTTGCATAATCTTGGTTAGTTCATTTAGAAAGATCCAATTGTTCATTGTTAATGTCAGTTCATAATACATTATCTAATGTTAACATATACAACTTTTAATTTTAAAAAAGTATTATATGTTGAAATTAACATAAACCAAGATTAATACAGTAAGTGCTGAAATAGTACTGTTCATTGTTAGCTCATGTTAACTAATGTAGTTTACCAATGTTAACTAAAACAACCTTATTGTAAAGTGTTACCAGAATGTTTGCTACATTTACATGTCTGCACTGTAAATTGAATGAACCATATTTATTTTATTGTCAATTGCCCTGCAATATGTAAAAAAAAACAAAACAATAAAATTGACTTTGATTTCAATAGCTTAATAATCATAGCAGTTTTATTAACCCTTAAATGCATACCTTGGGTCTTTAGAGACCTGGGACCTCATTCCACCCCCTGTACCTCATCCATTTTTTGCCTACAAAAAATTTGCATACACCACAACTAATGTGGTGTATGTGTAGGTTTTGACTACACCTCTTTATTATTTCTCAGTCTCTTATAAATAGTGTAACACAACAATAATTCTAAATTGCACTATATATATATATATATATGATGGTTTAAGTGAGGTTAGTGATTATTTCATATCTATATAAGTTTACTATCACATGATATCAATTTATTCATTTATTACAAGAGAAATTAGTGCTATATTCATACAAATAAATACTACATCACGTTGAATTTCTGTGCAACAAACAGTATCCCATATACATACACTACCGGTCAAAAGTTTTGAAACACTTGACTGAAATGTTTCTCATGATCTTAAAAATCTTTTGATCTGAAGGCGTATGCTTAAATGTTTGAAATTAGTTTTGTAGACAAAAATATAATTGTGCCACCATATTAATTTACTTCATTATAAATCTAAAATTTTATTTAAAAAAAAAAAACGTTTTTGAAATTGATGACTTGGACCAAATAATAAAGAAAAGCAGCAAATAAGTGCCCAACATAGATGGGAACTCCTTCAATACTGTTTAAAAATCATCCCAGGTTGATACCTCAAGAAGTTGGTTGAGAAAATGTCAAGAGTACATTTCTGAAAATTCTAGGCAAAGGGTGACTACTTTGAAGATGCTAAAATATAACACAGTTTTGGATTTTGTTTAGTCACAACATAATTCCCATAGTTCCATTTATGTAATTCCATAGTTTTCAAAACTTTTGACCGGTAGTGTACATAATATACATGCTATTTTTTACTGAATGTTGTGCTTTTGTTTCAGTGATTGACTTCATGTACATTTGACTTTGCTATTTGATGAAGAAATAACATGGAAGTAAACTATAGCAAGTGTAACACATAAACAATATGATATGACTATTGTCATTTGGGTGTACTACTGAAATTATGTAAGTTGTGCATCGATTTAGACTCAATAAGTGCCTGAGAAAATATTTATGTGTATCTTATGTGTAGCTTATATGTACAGTTGAAGTAAGAAGTTTACATACAACTTAGCCAGATACATTTAAACTCAGTTTTTCACAATTTCTGACATTTAACTGTAGAAAACATACCCTGCCTTAGGTCAGTAAGGATCACTACTTTAATTTAAGAATGTGAAATGTCAGAATAATAGTAGAGAGAATGATTTATTTCAGATTTTATTTCTTTCATCACATTCCCAGTGGGTCAGAAGTTTACATACACTTTGTTAGTATTTGGTAGCATTGCCTTAAAATTGTTTAACTTGGGTCAAATGTTTTGGGCAGCCTTCCACAAGCTTATCACAATAAGTTTCTGGAATTTTGGCCCATTCCTCCACACAGAACTGGTATAACTGAGTCAGGTTTGTAGGCCCCCTTACTCGCAAATGCTTTTTCATTTCTGCCCACAAATTTTCTATCGGATTGAGGTCAGGGCTTTGTGATGGCCACACCTTGACTTTGCTGTCCTTAAGCCATTTTGCCACAACTTTGGAGGTATGCTTGGAATCATTGTCCATTTGGAAGACCCATTTGCGACCAAGCTTTAACTTGATGTCTTGAGATGTTGCTTCATGATGCCATCTGTTTTGTGAAGTGCATCAGTCCCTCCTGCAGCAAAGCACCCCCACAACATGATGCTGCCACCCCATGCTTCACGGTTGGGGTGGGGTTCTTCAGCTTGCAGCGTCACCCTTTTTCCTTCAAACATAACGCTGGTCATTATGGCCATTTTGTTTCATCAGACCAGAAGACATTTTTTCAAAAAGTAAGATCTTTGTCCCCATGTGCACTTGCAAACTGTAGTCTGGCTTTTTTATGGTGGTTTTGGAGCTGTGGCTTCTTCCTTGCTGAACAGCCTTTCAGGATATGTCGATATAGGACTCATTTTACTGTGGATATAGATACTTGTCTACCTGTTTCCTTCAGCATCTTCACAAGGTCCTTTGCTGTTGTTCTGGGATTGATTTGCACTTTTCACAGCAAACTATGTTCATCTCTAGGGGACAGAATGCATTTCCTTCCTGAGCGGTATGATGACTGTGTGGTCCCATGGTGTTTATACTTGCATACTATTGTTTGTACAGATGAACGTGGTACCTTCAGGCATTTGGAAATTGCTCCCAAGGATGAACCAGACTTGTGGAGGTCCACAATTTGTTTTCTGAGGTCTTGGCTGTTTTCTTTTGATTTTTCCATGTTGTCAAACAAAGAGGCACTGAGTTTGAAGGTAGGCCTTAAAATACATCCACAGGTACACCTCCAATTCAGTACACCTCCTATCAGAAGCTAATTGTCTAAGGCTTGACATCATTTTCTGGAATTTTTCAAGCTGCTTAAAGGCACAGTTAATTAAGTGTATTTATGAAATTGTGATATAGTCAATTAAAAGTGAAACAATCTGTCTGTAAATGACTGTTGTGAAAATTACTCATGTCATGCACAAAGTAGATGTCCTAAATGACTTGCCAAATCTATAGTTTGCTAATATTAAATATGTGGAGTGGTCAAAAAATTAGTTTTAATGACTTCAACCTAAGTGTATGTAAACTTCTGACTTTAACTGTATCTTATGTGTAGATTATGCGTTATGTGAAACTTATTTGTATCTTATGTGTAGATTATGTGTTATGTGTAGCTCAATATGTTTTTTTAACAGCCAGTTGTGACTCATGAAATTTCAGTGTAGAAGTAATGAATCCTGTTCTAGATTTGTCCTGATTTGTTGCATTATCTCTTTGATATATGAAAGATAAAACATCAACATATATTTTATTTTATAATTTTCTAATTGTCTTGAAAATATTTTGACATTTTTACACTATTATGGCATTTTGTAGATCCATTTGTAATAGATATACGTGCCGGGTCTCTAAAGACCCGAATATGTAAGAGTGTTTGGTGAAATTCCCATGCATTTAAGGGTTAATAACTGGAAACAAGCAGAACATTTTATAATGTAATTGATCAATGCTTGCCCTAAAGTGCAGAATGATAGTGAATATGTTTGTTAAATTAAAATAGAACAAATAGGTCTCACTTTATAAATAAATTCACATAAAATACATTGAATGGTGGTGCGGTAAAAGAAAATTTATGCTGGATGCCATCATTCTGCGTTTTTATCTTACATACATTTCTCAAAAAAGATGTGAGCTTTATGACATTTGACTGAACATGTTGAAGAACCCATGTTGCATTCCCTGATGGCTGATCTAATATTGCAGTGAGCCTGCAGGGCCAGAGCTAACTGACAGAGGGTCTGCTCCTATGTGTAATGAGAAGAGACCAGTGTGCGTATGTGTGTGTCAACCTCCTAATTAGATGTTTGATATACCCTGACCCTCTGACAAAGCACACCTCTGCAGGTGAAGAGCACAGAAGGTAGAGCAAAGTTAAAGGTCTTGTTGAACAAAGATGGGGATGTTGGGGCTGTTTTTCAGCTGGTGCATGAGGTAATGCTCTAATTGGATTTCTCCTGGAAAATTCCATTCTCAGATTGCTGCTGCAGACAGACAGCATGACCTTTTTAGTCTTAACAATTTGCATTGTCCTTTCATTGAAGAGGGAAGGTGCTTAATTCATATACACAGGCATGGGCTAAATTGCTCATTTCATTTGTTCCATGTCAACTACTGAAGCTGGAGAATATTAGTTTTCATTAAAGGCATGTATGAGCTGAATTAAAGAACGGGACACACACACACACACACACTTCACTACTGTATGTCTATCAATCCGCTTGTCTGTGTTTGCTGCTTTCCTAATAGTGGTTGGGATCCAAATAGCACATGTACATCTCTAAAATGTCTATTTTAGATATTTTTATCTGGAAAGCATCACAATCTAATTAACATCTACTAAACATTTTAAAAAGATCAGATTTACAAACATTCTAAACCATAAACATCTCAAAGACATCTGCTGAATGTCTTATTGGCATCTGAGACATAACTATTGACATGCTTCATAAAGATGAGCAAACAACATAGAAAATATGTCTTCGAAATGTAAACACACGCATCAAATAGACGTCTGGGTGATATATGTGTGCTATTAGGGGATTTTGATTCCTCATTTTTTTAATTTAATTTACTGATTCGTTCCGTGACCATTTCTGTAGATTATGCCAGCAGGTGGTGACAACTGAGCATATTTTATGTTGTAAGTGAGTCACTGAATCATCAAATCCTCATCAGTAATTTATTAAACCAAAACACTGGAAGTGAACGAGAACAATTTGTTCACTTAAAAGATTTGTTCAAAAATACTGATTCATTTACGACAAAAAAACACACAAAAAATTAAATAAAAATAAAAATTAGCTTGATGCTTTGGCTTCTTTTTAAAATATTTTTGCAGGCGGAGAAGACATGCTTGAACTAATAGGCCAACATTTGTCTGAGATTAAAGGTATTGAATATTATTTACTTTTTACTTTTTTTATATTAGTTTTGTCTAAAACCAATATCACACTCGCATGCTGTTGATCTGAATATCAGCACGGGTGTGATCACCTGCAGCATATTCAAAAAAGCAGCACTTGTATGATATTGCTCAACTGTAGGACATTTTAAACACTCCAGCACAATACTGTACTTGTGGGTCAGCTTCAATATTTGTCTTTTGTCCTATTTAGAGAACATCATTAGTTGTGGTGTATGCAAATAGTTCAAGATGAGGGTCAAGACCTCATATATCACATGATTAAATTAATGCCTATTTATTCTGCTCAACTGAAATAAATATATGAATTGCCCTCAGTGCTGATGAGTGTAAATGTAAAATCAATGCCTAAAGCCATTGATTATGCCAAACAAACATATTGTTCTGACAGATCCTGATAATTTGTCCATTAACAATCTGGATTTTCAGTTCTTTTCTACAGTCACTAACATCTGTACAGCGGGTCTTTATAAAGTACCATCATTCTTTGTTCTTCACTGAATGAAATAACACTAACAAACAAAATGAATGAATTATCTCTGTCATCATGAACCAACAAATCGGTGGGCTCATTTAAAAAAAATTAAATAAAAAATAAGATGGTTTCACAGTTCCTCCCATCTCAGTAAATACTTCTTGGGATTTACCCATTACAACAGTCACATTTCTCCTTCTTTAAAACAGTATCGCATAATAATAAAAATAATAGCAAAAACCAAACAAAGAAACAATTTCAACCATAAAAAATAAACAAAATGCAGTTCTACTCACGCTCTCCACAAATCACTTAGCCAAGGGTGAGGTATTTGTGTGCCACGGGTTTGAGTGATAAAAAAATAAATCAAAGAAATAAATATTAAAAAATAGATAAATAATAGATAATACAGAAATGGTGTTGTACATTTTTGGGGTTCATTTTCCTAATAAAATACTGTAAACATTATAATATTAAACTTTCTTCTAAAACAAATGCTATGGAAATCCCTTTGAGAGCAGAGGCAAAGGAAAAGGACAGAACATGACATAAGATTTCCCATGACACTTGATAAGGCAATGCCACAGTCACTGTTCAATAAAGCTTTTGTATCTTAATAGACCAGCAATGCTCCTCCATTTACTCTCAGGGAAAGTACCTCACACTTAAGCAGAGAGGTTAGTTTACTTTACGAAATGAGAGTTTAATGAGTAGAAATCTGGCCCTGTCGTCCAATAGTCATGAAGGGACCTGGCCATTGAAACATACACGTAATGTACTGTATGCATTTGCGTAACACTTTCAGTATTTTCAACAGTTCTAATCTGGAGAAAACCAGTCTTATACCCTTCACTCTTTAAACACTGTCTATTTGTGAAAAACTGATAACAGATCCTGCACCCTGCTAGACTACCAACCCACAAACCCACTCTCAGACCTCACTGTGTCTGAATTAGCATTTTGTCAACAGACTTCTTCAAGAGACAGTAATATTTTTAAGCTGGTAATTGGCAAACCTACAAAAACACTTAAATATGTGTGAGACTATTAGGAGACTATTCCTACTTTTTTTTCATACAAGACATTTCACACTCATTTAAACAATGCTAACTATAGAGGCTCACTGTATATAGAACTAAATATCCAATTCTCATATAACAGCATCTGTTTTTGAAATGATGAAGTACACGCTGTAAAATGTTAAGAATAATGCTAAAGCAAGGAAAACGGTAATTAAGATCTGCAGAGCACAGCCATTTTACCGTTCCGCAGCTGCAGCTCTGAGGGCACTAGTATTTCACAGGGTTTCTTTTGCAGTGCCTGCCACATGGTGATGTACTTCATGTAGTGATGTACTGAATAACTAAGCCATGAGTCAAGTCACCATGACCTGTTAATCCTTCAACCTAACTCAGAGCCCAGGCAGAACAGTACTGTCATTGCACCATAACCTCATGTTTATGCAGGTGTTTGAGTTGAGCCCCCTAACTATGCACCAAAATGACATTTTGCAGGTAGACAGCACTGGTAATAAAGGTCTTAGTGAGCAGTGCTACCTGCCACAGCCAAATGTCTATTAAGTTATAGCTGTAAGAAGCTGTTAGAAGATAACCTGCAGAGTCAGCACTCACATAATTGCCAAGTAGGGGATTGTAAGAGGTACAATTCTGGGGAGAAACAGTCAAGACAGCAGAGAAAGTTTGGGGAAAACTTTGACTTCACTAATTTGTTATGGTGATTGGCAATACATCAATACGACACAAGCTGAAAGCCTGTCAAAACATCAATAAGGCGAGTCAGACATGCATGTCAAGGGTTTATATTCTACTCAAGATTAATAAACACGTGAACTGCCCTGCTTTAAAGCACAGCCTTTTAAATTAATTTCTCCTCAGTAGCTTTGACTTCTGACTGTAGGATAAAGAGAAAGCAATGAGAGATAAGAGAAGAAGACCCTGATGAAGAAAAAACAAACAAACAGTTTAAACCAGCCTATGCTGCTTTGCTGATCCAGCCTGGCCACGCTGGTCTGGTTAATTGATTTTAGAGGGGTTCTGGACACTTGTCAGCTGTTCAGGCTAGGAGACCAGCTAGCTGACCAGCTAAATTAGCTAAAGACAAGCTTGGCCAGACTGGGAAACAAGCTAGAACCACTGACAGTCAAGACCAGCAGAAGACCAGCTTGGCCAGGCTGGGAAACATGTTAGACCAGCTTGGCCAGACTAGTAGATAGGTTAGACCAGCTGAAGACCAGCTTGGCCAGGATGGAAGACCAGCTAGACCAGCTGAAGGCCAGCTTGGCCAGACTGGTAGATAGGTTAAACCATCGAATACCAGCTTGGCCAGAATGAAAGACCAGCTAGACCAGCTGAAGACCAACTTGACCAGACTGGTAGATAGGTTAGACTAGCTGAAGACCAGCTTGGCCAGGCTGGGAGACTTGCTAGATCAGCGTAAAATCGGCTTGGCCAGATTGGTAGATAGATTAGACCAGCTGAAGACCAGCTTGGCCAGACTGGTAGACCAGCTAGAACAGCTGAAGACCAGCTTGGCCAGATTGGTAGATAGGTTAGACCAGCTGAAGACCAGCTTGGCCTGGCTGGAAGACCTTCCAGGCCAGCATAAGATCTGCTTTGCCAGGTTGGAAGACCAGCTAGAACAGCTGAAGACCAGCTTGGCCAGACTGGTAGTCCAGCTAGAACAGCTGAAGACCATCTTGGCCAGGTTGGAAGATCATCTAGAACAGCTGAAGACCAGCTTGGCCAGACTGGTCCAGCTAGGACAGCTGAAGACCAGCTTGGCCAGGTTGGAAGACCAGATAGAACAGCTGAAAACCAGCTTGAACAGGCTGGGAGACCAGCTGAAGACCAGCTTGTCTGGACTGGTAGACCAGCTAGACCAATTTAAGACCAGATTGGCCAGACTGGTAGATAGGTTAGACCAGCTGAAGACCAGCTTGGCCAGGCTGGGAGACCTGATAGATCAGCGTAAGATTGGCTTGGCCAGGTTGGAAGACCAGCTAGATCAGCGTAAGATCAGCTTGGCCAGGTTGGAAAACCAGCTAGACCAGCTAAAGACCAGCTTTGCCAGGCCGGGGGACCATCTAGACCAGCTGAAGGCCAGCTTGGCAAGGCTGAGAGACCAGCTAGATCAGCAAATCAGCTCAGACTGTTTTAAGCTGTTTTTTCACCAGGGGAGAAAGAGAGAGAGACTAACTTTAGAGCATATGAATGGCAACAGACCCAAGGGAGAGACCTTCCACCCATAGCTTATTACTGAATCATCACATGGTTAAAATAGCAGGTGGTGGCAGAGAGGAAGGAGAGTGGACCACACATTGTAGCCACATTCAGACAGGAAGCTCTACACCTCAATCATCTGCACTGGCACATCTAATTTTTCTATAAAATTAAAAAAGTTAAAAAAAGTTTGTACTCAAGATTTTCTGTAATGGACAGCACGCCAAATACATTTACCATAATGCGTTCCAGGACTACATGAACCAGTGAAGTCATGAAATAATAAATATTAGAATATTCAACTGAATGAACATTGCTGCAGTAAGGCGTACTTAGCTGAAGTTAATCATACATCTATGGAGTTCGGGGGTTTTGGGTGATATTAAGCGGATTTCTCCCATACAGACACGTGTGATCAAGTTCACACAAGTAGGATTGGCTAATCTATGTGCTAATGACAACAAACCCCTTTAAATTAACATCTGTTATCCAAATCAATACTCAGATACAACAGTAATATTCTTTACCTTGGCCGTACAGTCAGATTCATGTGTGAATAAGTCCTACATTTAATAAAATCATCCAGCTGAGTTCCTTCACTCAACGATGCAAGTCTTTGAAAACAAACCAAGACTCTTTGGCTGTCATTTTCAGCTTCCAATAATGTATATATAGCACTTGAGCAAAATAATAAACAACGTGGCACAGATGACTGTTATTTGGGCTGGGCAAGAGGGTCGTTACTATAATCAGTGCTGACCAGCCATCCTTAGGGAGGCACATTAAAACCCACACACTAGAATAAATACAAGCCTAACGAAATCATTTGAGCTAGAAAGCTTCACTGTCAAACCTCACACTCATTAAATCATCTGCACAGAGCTAATTATAGTGTTATATGGGGCCTGTAGTGCACAACATATTCCTTTGGATCATCCACTCAAGACACAAACATTGCATGCTACGGCTGTGTGACCTCTCACTCTTTTGATGCTTGCTTAAACAAACATATAAACTACAGAAGTGAAGTTGCGAAATGCTGCTATAAATAAATAAAAAAGAAAAGGGTGGTGGGTCTGAGAGTCCAGGGATAGGCAGACCTTTCATAAGGTTACTGCTCTGGTTTATTTTTGTCTTGTGTGTTACCACTTATCTGCTGGCACAGGAGTACAATCCCCACATGGGTTCAGTGTTTACATCATAACAAATCATCCTATTTCTGTCTATCATATTAAACTGTTTGTTTACGATAGCTGACCGTGTATACCAAGGTTAAAAAAATGCGCACCTAAGTGTAATAAATATGTCAGTATTTGTTTTTTCTTCTTTATAATATATTTGGAGTGCTATTTCAGACTAGTAAAATCAATCTTAATTTAAACTATATACATAACTTTAACAACTTTAGTTTTGTTAAAGTTGTGACAACATGTTGCTTCCTCTGATAACCCTATACCCAATTTATTTTCTTAAAAAAAATAAAATAATAATAATAAAATCAAAAGGCTGTTAAAGAAGAGTGTTATCATATCAATAAGATTACTGTAATGTATTACTAAATAATTAAGTATATAATTTCTATTACTGTAAATTCACTATATATACACTACAAATAATTGCTATTTAAGTACACTGCAAAAAAACAATCCTGTTGTTTTTACAAAAAACAAAACAAAAAACAAACTGGCAGCTGTGGTTGCCAGAATAATTATGTAAAAAATACAGTAAAAATGTAAACAACTTTACAGGACAACCTGTACATTTTACAGTTTAAAACTGATGTAATTTACATGACAGTAAAAAAAAAAAAAAAAAAAAAAAAAGAAAGTTCATCAATAGTGGCTCTTGCAGGAGCAATAATCAATAAACATGTAGAGACAGTGCTCAGTGTCACTCACACAAACACTAAACACCATCAGGGTAACACATGTGAAATTAAAATAATAAACATTAACGAAACTACATCAATATAACAGAGAACACCCCAATGTAGACAAGTGATATTAAAAATAAGAAGAAAATATTCCCATAAAATATAATGAAGTATGATGGGTCATGCAGGGAATTGTGGGAATGCCCGATTATTGTTTTTTACTGTAATTTTAACAATAATTTACTGTAAAAAGTACATGTACTCTCTTGTAAACATAATGTACATTTTTACCATTAATTTTACAGGAAAATCATACTTTTTACATCTAAAATTTTTTCTTTTTCCAACATTGTCTTTTAAAATATATATATTTTTTACTGTATATTTTACAGTTAATATTCATTAATCAATTAACATTTTATTTCTGTAGCATTTTTACAGTCTTTTACCATTAAAATTACAGACATTTTTTACAGTGCATAATTGAAAAGATGTACTTACGCAATGTTACTGTCATGTTGCATGATAAAGATGTTCTTCCATTCTGTATGTTGCGCTTTTTTATCTTCAAAAATAGTGTTTCATTTTTGGATCTTTACCCATTTAATTGCATGATTAAAAATATCATCTAAATTTGCACATTAATTAATGCCAAGTCTATATATTCTTAAGTGTTTAATTTGCACATTTATTGTGTTTATTTGTTTGGAGACATTTCAATTCACACGTCAAATCTATTTAAGTCACAACCTTGGGCACATTTTGGTCCTGAAGTAAATGGTAAGTAGTCTTCCCCACTGTAATTTCCTGAAGAAAAAAAAAAACAAACAAAAAAACAGACACAGACTTGTAACTGAAAAGTGTATGTGCATAAATTATGTCCATTAATTACAAGCTGGTAACAAAGTGGCAAACAATTCTCAAAGTCTCTTCAAGAAAACCACAGAAATATTAGATGCCCAAGAATCACTCAACTTTAGGTGTACTTCTGCCTCATTTATGTAGACTTATTTATGTCTACATAAATAATAAGCATTCAGTTTATTTACAGTAAAATCTTAATACCATAGAAACAAATTCTGCTTTTTACTAATGCTTTATGTAGTTTTGTTAAAGTCATAATTTCCCTCACACTGTAATGTGACTACAGTACAGTATATTTAATGCAAATGAAATCCACAAACCCAAAACACCATTCTCTTTTGATGGACAGGTATCATTTAAAGAACATTAAATAGCCTACCCTTAACTAATCCAAACCCAAACTCCCACCAAACCCACACTCTCACCCTCTATCGCCATCCAAGTAAAGTGTAGTATAAATCTCTGACTTAAATAATGAATAGACTTGTCAACCAATGCTTTCATGCCCTCACCCTATCTGTATCTGTATCTCTATCTTCAGCATAATACCCTATCTCTGTCCACAGAACTGTATCAAAAGGTCCACACTGATACCTTGCAGAGACATATAGGACTGGTCATAAATCTATTCTGGCTTATTTACAGCCTCTGCTGTAGTCAGCGCTTTGAAAGGAACAAATTCTCTGTTGCTTTTGCCATTTTTCTGCTGGCCTACTCACTACTAACAGGTGAGATGGAGATGGACCCAACATTGACTGGTGCTTCAGTTGTGCAATCTGGTTTAAATAACTTATCTCAGTCATTTTTGACATCCTTGCTTTTGATACAACCCTTGTCTTGACACTGCTGGTGAAGGACACTGCTGAGTTATTGCTATGAGAAGAGTTATGGTTGTGTTATGGCCAGACCTCGCAGGAGGCTAACTGTTATGGTTCCTATACAATGACACAAGTTAGAACTATAAGATTCAAAGATGGCACAATAGTGCAACTGGGGAAGAGAACAGATACTCTCTCACAGTGAAATCAAACCTTCTTTGAAATCAGTGCTCAGTTATTGAGCCTTTCCTCAGGCAAGCACCCAACTAACAAACAGCACTCTGTTTTGGAGCATTATCACAAAATACCAAAGGGAATTTGAGGAAAACTCCTTCTAAAGACTATTAAACTTTTATTGTCATCTGTGTCTAACAGTTCTCTTGTCTTAAAAGTAACATTTGACCCAGAAAATTATTACTATTAAGTAATTACTGTTGTTTACATCACTTCACGATGCACTGAACCTGCCTTGTCCATTTGATGTTCCTTACATGATCAGGTTAAAGTGAATTTTAAGTTTATATTTTATTTAATTAAATTATTTAAAGGTCTGATTGTACTGGTCACATTGTTTTTTTTTTTTTTATTGTGCCTGTTCATCTTTGTATAATATAATGTTTCTTATACATATAGTTTAAATATCTATTTGGAGGGTTCAGTGTTACAGCTTGGAATATTGAAAACTGCTTTGTTGTCTTTGATTGGGTTTACATGCATAAGAATATTCCTATAACTGATACATGGGTCATTCTGAGAAATCGTGCCTTTGGTGTTTCTCATTATCATACAGTACAGTGTGTGTAAACAATGACTTTAACAATGATATCTGATGCCAACTTTTACGAGTTATTATAGGCAATTTCCTTAACACATTCTGTAAGCAAAAATCCAACATTATTTTATTTCTAAGTGTTTTTTTTTTTCTTTATGAGGATGTCTTTTGGCCTGTCCCCATTCCTGCGTTTCCATTTTCTCCTTGGGTATTACCAAATATGCACATTTTGATTGGGAAATTTTTTTTCATGGAAATAAAAGCTGGTATTATTCCTCTTTCTCTCTCTATATTTTTTTAATGTTTTAGTGGACATAATATACATTTTTAAAGACTTAATGTTGTGTTTAGTTATGTGTCAACCCTGTTACCATCATAACTCCCCCTTTAAAACAAAACAAAACATAATGACATAATTTAAGAATGTTAACTCCTGTATTATTAACTGTATTATTTTATCTCATATTTTATTAGGTTTGTCAGTTGGGGATGAACTTAAATTGTCATTCCTGTTACTATGATTTTGTACAGAATAAAATGGATAATTATAAAGTGGACATTTGTAGAAATATCAACATTAAATGATCTTTCTAATAAACAAATTGCAGTGTCATGACCTTGAGCAAAAATATAGTAAATGAACTGAAAACTGTCAACCATGTTAGCGTGAACTCCTTTAATTACTTCTTTAATTAAATCGCTATATTCCAGCATATATTAAAATGTTTTAATTTAGCTTGAGATGGCACAGTGCAATATATTTATTGAACTGTCCTTAAATACATTCTTTGTCTGATAGAATGTTAAAAAAAAATATTACTGAAAATTACTTTAAAAGTCACCTTTATGAAAAAGTCACCGATTATGTGGACTGACCAATATATTCATTTTTATAACATGGCCGTATTCCCATCATGTACACTGAAGAAAAAAAAAAAAATTGTGGTGAAGTAAATATAGCAGAAAAGTTGAAGTACTTTCTACATTTAATAAGTTAAAGCACAAACTTTAAAGTATTAAGTAAATTCTACATTCAAAAATGAATGCTCTAACTTATAAGTAAATATTATTTATGATTGTTTGTTATTTTTACAGTGTGTCATCGTGTATTAATCCTAAAGTAGAAAACCTTGTCATATATAATTTCACTGATAAATAAAATAAGTCAGTTTTAACTGACTTTTTCGAAGCTGGTGTTCCCAGCATGCACTGGGCTTGAATAATTAATAAGCTTGCATGGTTTCACTGGTTGCAAGTTTATTTACACTGGTTTAATTTTTAATTTTGTTGTTACATTTGGTGACGTCTAGTTTTGTGCAGTCTTAAGTTCATTTTCTATTCAAAATTACACATTTATGTTGTCAACATTGTCAACATCATTGTGTTTGTGCACCAAGTGAGGCCTGAGTGCACAACTCTACATCTTGTTTCTATTGCCAGTAATGCAGGTTGATGTTGTCTCATAGTCTACATAGCATGCATTAATTTTCCCAGCTGTGGGAGGCTTCTGTATGTCATTTAATACGATTAAACAATTGTTTGGAAGGAAAATTCAAAACATGACATGTTCTAATAAAATGCTTATTTAAATGTTACTGTTTATTTAAGCACCATGTAATATCATATTTGTAAGAAAAAGTTACTGAATAATGTTAAATTTAAGTTAAAGTTAAATTTACTCACTTTAATCAATATTATGTCATAAAGTTAAACACATTTTACTTAATTTTATAGCATTATGATTTACTTAGAAAAACTGTGTGCAGAAACCTGTGTGTAAATCTTACTAGTCATTTATTTTCAGCCATGTCAACACATTAACACAGTTGCAGTAACCCAAATAAAATCTAAATAAGACAGATGGCATATTCCTGTTTTAATCTGATTTCTTTCTCTTAGTTTATTTGGAATATGCTTTTTAACATGCTTATCGCAATAGTTTTCCTGGAATAAAGGATTAACCAGAATATATAGTAGACCTTAATCGGAAAACGACACATTTAGAGGTAGCATCAGTTAGGGCCAGTCAGACCATGTCTTCAGAACTTTCAGTAAACCTTTTACTGGTATCTTACAGTATGTTAGGCCAACATACACACAGATGACCTTGCTCGCTTTGACACAATTTAAGCATATTCTTTATACTTGTTTTTGTCAACTGGTCCAAGACATGTCATGGAGGGGACCCAGTTAAGAAATTTTCCACCAGTATGGTGGATGGAGAGTGGTTAGGCGTGTGTGTTAAGTAGTACATCTTAAAAAGTCATTTCAGACAATAATAGGTGGTAATGTGTGTTGAGACGCCCTCTTCTTGCACAATCTGACGCTACAGGAAAAAACAAGCTTGGGCTGTATGTACTGCTGTCCTCAAGCTCAGCCAATCCTCTATGTGTGACGCTCTCTTGAAGTGGTTTCAGCATCATGATATTTAACACACCCACCCTAAACATCCGACAGAGGTATTTCCTCAAGCGCCTGTCAACGGGCTAAAATCACCTTCATATGTCGTTACAGCGCTCGTGTTGGCTCTCCAGCACTTAGCGGGGAAACTTCTCATGATCACATTTTTGTCGACGGAAGGAGGTGAGATGTAACAAAGCTTGTTACCAAAGCTGGAAAGCCTTGCTTTATTCTGGATACAAAAGAGCGAATGCACTTCAGCACAGTCGCGTGTCAGCATCTGTCAAAGAAAGATCACTTGCGCCGTTGTATGAACAGCTGCAGATGTTTTATCTGTACCAGTTTTCCGTGAACCGGTGAATTCAACAGCAGCAAGATGGACAGTTGCGTTTTCGGTATTGCGAATACGCACTTTTGTGGATAAGATATCGGATGAGGCTTGTGAGCTCGCAATTCAATATTTAAAATATAATGTTAAAATAGACTGTGCGTAATAATAGTGCGTTAATATCGGGAACTATTCTCGCGTGTCGCCAACTCATCTTCCCTGATTGCACGGGAGGAATTTAATCGCGAGCGCACGAAAATAACTGGATTATTGTTTCACATGGATGTGGATGAGCGAGCACACTTTGCCAAATAAATCCTCATTTCTTCTCTTAAACTGGCAAATGAAAACGAAAACGTTCCATGTGTTCTCATAAAATTGGGAGCTCGTGTTTTATGGACTGTTGGCGATGTAGTGCGCTTGCTCACTTTTATCCCTGCCATTCCAAACAAGTCTTTTCTCGAACAGGAGACAGTGAAGATGATTCTCTTTAGAAAATTCCGCGTCTTGATTTTAATGGTGTTTCTTATCGCTTGCTCTATGCACATTATGATAGACTTGTTACCAAAGCTGGAAAGACGAGTCAGTAGCGCCTGTTCTTGCTCCCACACACCCAGCGAAGAGCCGCAGAACTGGGCTAAGCATCGAGCCAAGCCGGGATCAGAGTCCGGCTGGCCTAATAAACACACACTCAGAATACTTCAAGACTTCAGCAACGAGCCAAACTCAAACCTGTCCTCTCATTCACTGGAAAAGATCTCCGTCGGGGGTAAAGCTGAGGCGGTAAGAAGAGTTGAGCAGTCGAAGACAGGTGACGATAAGAGGCACGCTACACGGGACACTACAGTCAGCAAGAATGCAGCCGTTAAGGGTTCAAGGCTTTCTGCATTATTTGAGCATCCTTTATACACGAGGCCATTGCCTCCACTAACTGATGAAGACACGCTTTTCAATGTCAACACTGATATAAGATTTGACCCTAAAGCTGCAGAAAACCAAGAGTGGTAGGTTTAAAATATCTCTTTTTTTAATCCCTCTCATAAAACAAGCACATGCACACACAAGATTTCTTAAATTCTTGCAAACAATTGTGTAATATGTGGTCTTCCTCAGATAGGGTTGATTCACAACATAAATCCACACTGTAAAAAGATACCTTATTCTAGGACTACTTTTGTTGATGTAACCTAATGTAATCTGGTTGATTAGGCTTTATGAAATATATTATTTTAATACAAGATTATATTAAAAGTCATATTAAAACATATATGTTAACGTATGTTTTTTACCATATGAAACATATTTTTAGCTTATCTGACATTTCACGGTTTGATCTAGTTCATGGAAAACTTCACCTCAGTTACTCTTGAATGCAAATAAATGCCTTCCGTGCAATGAATGTTGGGCCATGCTTTCTTGCCATAGGCATGAGGAAGGGAAAGAAGGGGATTTTGCTCCTACGGGGGAGATGTCCTCAGACACCTACCCTAACTGGCTCCGCTTCCATATTGGGATCAACCGTTATGAGCTCTACTCCAGGCACAACCCAGTCATTGATGCAATGCTGAAGGACCTGGTCACGCAAAGAATTACCAGTGTTGGTAAGACAATATCTGAGGTTACACAATAGTAATAGCATAAGATTTGAACGTCTAACAGAGAAGTAATGTACATTTAGTATTGAGGTGGTTTAGTCTTATGATGCATGAATTGAGTACTGCTTCCTTTAGTGTGACTCTTCTTAATAGACCGAAATAGATTCTTTAAATAAAGTTCCTCCAAGATAATGGCTGGAATCTTCCTGCACTCCAACTGTGGACGCATCAATGAAATTGGACTGAGATTTACAGGTAGTGGATTCCAGCCGGGTTAAATTAATTAGAAGAATGTGCACTTTAGACTTAATCAAACGCCATGCTGTGGAGAAGTATCTCCTGCCAAGCATGCAGATCGTCAAGTAGCAAAGAAAGACAGTGCTGATGGTGTACACTTATGTGGAGCACCAATGTCAAGATGTCAACTAATATGCTGTTTAGAGTTCTTAAGAAACTCTAGAAGGAATTTGAAATGTAAACTAAAGAAAGGACATTTCTGGTATGGGCACACCAGCCTCTTCATTGAATTGAGGTGGTGTCTCCTTTTCCTTTTATTTGTTTGTGATTGCCTGAGTGTTCAGTACAATAAGCTTCTTCACAGAAGTCTTATCAGCTTCCCAAAAGGACAGTGTGTGTGTCCAAAATACATAGAGTTGGGAGGGTTACTTTTGAAATGTATTCTACTACAGATTACAGAATACATGCTGTAAAATGTAATTTGTAACGTATTCTAAATACTTTGGATTCTTTTTTTTTCACTTGTTTTGACTATAAACAAGATAATAACAAGTTAATAAAAATATTTTATTACAGTAAGACAAAATACACTTATATTAAAAATACATTCTCTGAAAAATACCTAAATATGTTATGCTGTGTAGTTTTTAAAACAAGAAAAAGCCAGCTGATCTAGTTTTAAGGTTTTTTTTTAGATTTTTACAGAAAAACAATAATAAAAAAAAAAATCTCATCAAAAACAAGATTTTTGCCCTTATATCAAAGGTTTTACTGGAGAAAGAAAAATTATGATCTAACATGGATTTTCTTGACATGATCGTGCATGGTAACAGGTCCATGTTTAATGGCTAGAACTAGCATTTTATCTTAGCATAAAGCTAAATGTATACAAGACAGTTTACACAAGGTTTATTTCTATTTCTGCTGCTCCAAACTTCAAACTAGTGTTGTCACGGTACCAAAATTTCAGTAGTCAGTACCGATACCAGTGAAATTTCATGGTTCTCAGTACCAATTTAGAAACCACAGCAAAAATATGCTAATATTATAATGTGCTATTGAACACACCAGTTTAGTTATTTTTAATTATTTAATAATTATTTTAATAAAGTTTAATAATTATTATTATTTTCCAAAACTTTCCAGAACATTTTTTAAAGTTTAACTTAATTTCATCATCAAAATGATGTTTAATCAATAAATTCTTAAAACTTTTAACAAGTGAATACAGAACTTTTCAAAATGTCATTGCATTTTTTGCAAAACTTTTATTCGACAGCTGTCTTGCTTGTGATATTTTAATTAATTAATTAATTATTATTATTATTACAGTGAATATTACATTTTACTATACAGTTGTAATATATTTTTATTCAATTTCTCCAATTTCAGGCATCTAGATTTTATTTTGAATCTTGCTTTTTTCATGACGTGTGTTTTTTGCCAGATGCTTCACTTTTCCAGATAAACAGTACGGGTCATGGCGCAGTGTGATCACAAGACTTTTAAGTCATGTCTGAAATCTCATCTCTTTAAACTGTCCTTTGAGTCTGACAAAAGAAATTTAGGACAGTTTTGGAGAGTTTGTATTTGAGATTACCGGTGTTTGTGTATGTGGTAATTTTGAAATGTTATGTTTTAAATGTTATTACTGTGAAGCACTTTGGTCAGCTGTTGTTTTAAATGCTATATATAAATAAAGTTTGAGTTGAGATTTAAGTGCAAATGCTGTGATTTTAATTATATAAATATATAGTTTACATGTGCACAGTAGATTAGTGCTCTGCTCTGTCATCTGATACAACGTGTCGTGAATGATTCTCAATGTCTGTGGAGTTTCAAGTGTTTGAGTGGTCGGATTTATTTAAAGTACGCAGCTCATCCACACTAAGATTGCAGCCTTTAGCTTTTTCAGTGTAAGGAGTAACAGAGCACATGCTCAAAATGAGCATTTTAAAGCTGTCGTGTGTCAGTCATACTGCGCTCTGGTACCGGACTGAGTTGGTGCTCGGTACTACCGGTACTGCAGAAACACTTGGTATCATTACATCTTTTGTATTTTAGTATCGACTTGGTACCAAAGTACTGGTTCTTTTGACAACACTTACTTCAAATGTACTTCTCTGTCTGCTAGTATGAATGTAACACATCGTAAGAAAGTATTTCAACACTGTTTAAACGCTCCTCAGATCGCAGAATTTATATGGATAAATGTTTTCCAACTGTATAGACTAAATATTAAATGAAACAAATGACAATAAAAGACAAAGTAATCTCTTCAGTAATCAAAATACCATTTTAATGTGTCTGTATTCTGATTACAAGTGATTTAAATTGTAACTGTAGTGGAATACAGTTACTAATATTTAGAATTTTAAATACATAATCCCGTTACATGTATTCCGTTACTCCCCAACCCTGAAAATACACTTGTTAACCATGTACAATCAAAATCAAGACCTGCACCATCTGCGATGATAACAGGACAAAGTCCTTCGGCTTTGTTGACAGTTACAATACTTCACCAAATTTTTACATTATTATTGCTATTTGCATAATGAGTCTTCTCTTAAAGATTCTTCATTGTAAGAGGGCTCCTAAAATAGGTTTTTAGTGACTCTCTTGTTCTCTCTATAGCAATGAAATCTGGAGGCACACAACTGAAGCTGATCATGACATTCCAGAATTATGGCCAGGCACTCTTTAAACCCATGAAGTAAGTAATCATAGCCAAATTGATGATTGTACACTTTTAAATGTTAAGTATCCCTATGGTTAAATACTGTAATTGTGTAAACATCTATGAACTCTGGATCAGTGAATTTTAAGTTATTAGTTACTGCTCCTGTGTTACAGTCAGGCCCAGAGAGAACATGCAGATTTTTAATTACATTTGCTGTGCTGATTTATGTGGTGGGGTTAGGGTTATGTAGGTTAGGGGTAGGTGAGGGTCAGGAACCTTAAACGGAATTGAGAGAACTACAGTCTTATTGGTGGAATATTTATACAAATATTAAATAGACTAACATGCGAGGCACAGAATTTTTGGAGAACTTTGCATTCCAATTATTTTTAAATCTGTGGAGTGTTTTGCAGAGTTCTGCGGGTGCAGGTTGCATGTGGTCCTGCTTATAGTTAGTGAATATGTGCACTATTCTTACAGCCTGTGGTGTGGTTTTTTTAGATGTGTTTGAATATAGTTGATTGTCTTATGGGAATATTTCCGGTCCTATATGCAGTATCATTGTCTATACTCTGTTATTAAATCTTCGGACAAACACACTGCCATTGTGTGGTAGTTTAAGCTCAGTTGCTCAATTAAATTTGGATATGTCTGTTATTATAATTGTGTGATAATATGCTCGGATCAGGGCTTTTGAAAAAGGATTTATAGTCGACGACATAGTGATCCACAATGGACGGATCATATCCCATTTGAAATGTAGGTTACAATGGGAGGGAGGTTGTTTTTATGGATTTGACAACCCCTCAGCGCAAATAATAGTTGCCTCCCTGTAATTTTCTGGATCTATAAATGGCAGCAAGTAAATCTTTGGTGTCATTGTCAGATGCTGAGCTTCAGAGCCCCTCCATCTGCGTGAGCTTTAACTATCGGTTTTACACACAATGCTTATGTGTTCTCTGGCAGATTAGTATTTAACTCTTGTTCTCCTTTCTGAGTCTACTGTGTGTCTTAGTGGTCTTATTGCATAGTTGAGATCCACTATGTTTCCTCAATGGGTTTTCATAGCACCAGTTAAGGAGTAATGTACACAGGATGTGGGTTTTGGTGACTGAATCATTACTAATGTGTCGGTTAAGTGTATGTCCTTTCAGCCTAGAGCCTTTTATTAGCCATGAAGCTTGTGTTCAAAATGCAAATATCCTGTATTCATAAAGACACACTTTAGCCTTGACCTACTTTAATATGAGAAGCCTTTTCGTGTGTGACTGTGAAATTGAAGAGTTGATCAATAATCTGTGTATTTGCTAGAATTGCACAAAATTTTAGATAGATATATGCACCATTTTATTTTTTCTGTATTCTTCGATCAAGAATTATTTATTGGGCAGGCTCAACAATATGGATGGCCGGGCCACCACTTAAGCGAACTGTCACTTGCCTTTTTGGGCCATATAAAATCTGGACTGGTCCCGCAAGGCACATTTTGTGCATGATCGTGTCCCAGAGGATTCTGTTGATTTGAGATGCTCTTGGTTGTGCTTTAGGGGTATTTAAGGAGAGATGGAACGATGGTTGTTTGGTGAGAAGAAGCTGATAAATGTTATTAGAGAGAGGAGGCCTGAGCCCAGCCTGTTCCTTCTATAATTAGCACAGACCAACAAAGACACACTCATTTCTTCCAGCCACAAGCTAAGCACTTTACCCCCATCTTGCATTTGAGATCATCTTCTCTTTTGCCTTCTCCTTTTTCACTAGATAGTTTGAAAAGCAACACTTAAATGACATTCTTTGAGGACAAAGTTGTTTGAGATGTTAGCCTCTACCACCTAGCACATTGCTAATCTAATCAAAGTCTAAACATATCTTAAGATTTTACTGGAAAGCAATTTACTCTTTTCAAAGTACTTTTTAAATGTTTAAATATTGTTTTCACAAACAGATTTGGCTACATGCTTTCCAACCCCTCTCTGACAAGTTTGGTGTAGACGTGTCATTGCAAAACGTATGGTTAAGCAGAACAAGTCTGTGTCATATGATTCATGCCTGTGTGATCACATATGCCTCACATTCAGAACTTCCTCGTACTATAAAGCCTCAAGAAATTGCCTAATCAGCTTTAATTCTCTTATCATATTAGCTCAGACTTTGTTCTGTGTGGAATATTTCCTTCATTTAATCATTTTGTTTTGAGGAGAATAACTGTGCCACTGAAAATAGAGAAGCAGGATCTAAAAACTTTTTGCCACACCTGACTATATATATATATATATATTTACTTTAAATATTTCTTGCTGGCCATGAAACTGTATTTTGCATAATTTGTTATTTAAATATATATTTAGTTTCTATGACAATCGAATATTCGCCACATAAGATGAGCCAGTCTCCTGAATTTTGCAACTGTTTATTTTGTTTCTCTATTTTTTATATTCTGCATATGTGTCGCCATATGAAGTTCAGGAGGAAAAATAGGCATCGTAAATAACCCATGATGATAGATTTTTAATTGAGGTAAAAGTCGTTTTTTTAGTAGTTGTTTTCTTTACTAAGTGATTTGTATAGCTTTGATTTGGTTTGCTCTTGTCAATTACATATGCAAGGGTCATCTTCATTCTGACTATCATTCTTACATGATTGTATCATGTTTTTTTTTTTAAGTTCCTAATTAAGTTACTGGCCAACTGTGATTTACTTTTGTTTAATTTATACACCAAAGCCAATTTTTAATCACATTTGGCACTCAGCAAGTGTCAATTTGGGACCCTGGACATAAGGCATCAAGTTAGGCAAGATTGACAGCAAAGTCACTATGATCATTTAGTAAAATGAAAACCTTCAGTTGGCCCCAAAAGCTGATTGTTTGGTCTGGAAATTCCATGTAGTTTGTCAGCTTAAGCAATCGACTTATGCAGACGCACTTAGGCTATTTACTGAGAATTAATGAAAATCTGTGATGAATGGATGTGTGAGTGGATTAGTGGGTGAACAAATCAGAGAGAGCGATGAGGGTGAGCAACTTCCACAGTAGGACTCCTCAAGGTTTAATAAAGATGGGCCATGGAGTAGATATAAGCACTCACTGTAGGTTCGATGAACTGCTTTGAATGCATCATTGCTCAGGCACTGTTTAAAGATAAAGGAGATTCCATAACAAGAAGACATGTCTTAAAGGCTACTCTCTGAGGCATGAAATGGATCTCTTTCTGTCCTGAGACAAAGAGAAAAAAGGGACAACAACACAGTTGTTCTCATATACTTCCATTGTTTGACATGTTCTGCTAAGTGTCACATGACAGCAGTGGCGGACTGGCCATTGGGAGAACCGGGACTTTTTCCGGTGGGCCGGCCACCAAATGGGGCCGCATGGGCCGCCGCGTTATGCAGAACGCACCACAAAACGGCGCTGCGATATGCGGAAGGGGGCAGCGATATGCAGAAAAGGACAGCAACACATTAACATGCTACATTGTTGTCACATGACCACCTTTGCATTGAATGCCGTCCAGTTGTTATCTAGAAATAAAAAATAAATAAAAAATTTGTTTAAAAGTGTTTTAATTTTTGTCTGTCTGATCAAATAATGAATCAAAAATAAGATGTTGAAAATCACTGCATTTATTTCAGTGAATTTAACATTATATAATTAGTTACACTGTAATAGTTTACATGAATTAATAAAGAACAATGCATTAATCATTAATTTTGGTTAATAATAATTTCTGTTAATTCTGCTATTCTACTATTCCTACTAATTCTACTAATCATTTTTAACATTAAAAGTTGTATGTCAACATAATGCATGTTGATGTATACAGCCTTAATGTGAAGCATTACCGATACTATATTCTACAGCAATATTAAGAATAGCTATCTGTTGGAAAAAACACTGAGTAAAGAACATCTCACAAGGCTGCAAGGCTACGAGTTTGAGAGGGTTTGAAATGAGTCAGATGAATAAGTGTTTGTCTGTTATCGCTCACTCATGAAACCTTCATTAGTGTTGATGCTGACTGCAGCCTCACTGCCTCTGAAACACTGACATGCTTCATCCATAATTAGCTCCTCCCTGGTCACACTAGGCGGGATTTTTGGACAAACATGCTGTCATTGATTACGATGATCTGATGAGTAATTTCAGTGCTGCTTGTTTAGCTGTTTGACAGATGAGACATCGTAACATAAAACTTCTGCTAGAGGTGTGTGTTCTTCTGAGGAGCAAATAATTATGATAGGCCAGTGGGAACTACAGTAAATGTCAAGGTAAATGCTTTTTTCACAAAAATATATCCTGTATTTTATATAGGACTGTGTAGTAGCGGCTGGTGCTTTTCAAAAGTGGGAAAACACAGAATATTGTTTTTGATGTCTGCAATGTTGCTCCCAAAATCTGCTCAAACAACTACTGAAACAGTGAAATTTCTTAATGAAAATAATTAACTAAGCTCGAAACATAGTAAGCAAGATATCCGATTTTGAAGTTCCACCCTGTAACAAGGTTAAGGATGGGAAAGGATCAGTCAAAATAATAGTTTAATGAGAACTTAAAGAAAAAGACACAAAACGCACACATGGTAGCTGCATGTGGCTCTCTCTCTCCCGAACTGCCACGTTCTGCCGCATTTAGCCCTCCTCCTCGTCACACACCAGTAGCATCATATAGAGAAGCCAGGCTTCCAGGTGGACAAAAATATCCTACCTTGAAAGCTAATTGTTCAATAGGCAATTTAAGAAGTTCCCATAGACTTCCCAAGGCGTCCAGGCGGGACTCCAAATCATGTTTAGACCCTCTCGTTCAATGAACATCGATCTTTGCTCCATTGATTTGAATGGTACAGGTATCTGCCATAGACTCTCATTTCAATGTACATATTCATGTAGAAAAAAGCAGTTTGCGTTACTTGAATGAACAGCTTGATTGTGATGTGTGATATTTTACACTTTTATTTGCTATAATATTGAAATGAGTAAAATGTAATGTAGATAGAATATTTGCACATATAATAAACTCACCATTGTTGCAATTCTTGTGAAATTTTAGGGAAAGACGAGGTTCCTGTGTAGTCTTGAAGCAATCACAACTGGGACTGTTATATGATATGCCAATTATATAAATAATTGCTGAAAAAAGCCCCCAAATGTAGATGATTCAAATACATTACTGTATTGTGGCAGATAGAAACACTGAGTTGACTTTATATAAAGAGACTTTGTTTTATTTCCATATCATTAAAGAGATAGTTCAACCAAAAATGAAAATTCTTTCATCATTTACTCACCCTCATGACATCCCACATGTGTATGACTTTCTTTCTTCTGCTGAACACAAACAAAGATTTTTAGAAGAATATTTCAGCTCTGTAGGTCCATAAAATGCAAATGAATGGTGGCCAGAACTTTGAAGCTCCAAAAAGCATATAAAGGCAGCATAAAAGTAATTCATAAAACTCCAATGGTTAAACCGTCTTCAAAAGTGATATGATAGGTGATGGTGAGAAACAGATAAATATTTAAGTCATTTTTACTATACATTTTCACTTTCAGATGTGAAAGTGAACCTAAACATGCAATTTTTTGGAGCTTCAAAGATCTGTTCCCCATTGTATTGAATGAACCTACAAAGCTGAAATAATCCTGTAAAAATAGTTGTTTGTGTTCAGCAGAAGAAAGAAAGTCATGCACATCTGGGATGGCATTAGGGTGAGTAAATGATGAGAGAATTTTTATTTTTGGGTGAACTATCCCTTTAAAAGCAGAGAGATATATTAGAGCCAACACAGAGCACCACAGCACAAACAGAATCAGAATCAGAATCAGAATCAGCTTTATTGCCAAGTATGCTTACACATACAAGGAATTTGTCTTGGTGACAGGAGCTTCCAGTGTACAACAATACAAAACAATACAAAAACAGCAGCAAGACATAGATAATAATAAAAATAAAAAATAAAACTAATTATACACATACGTACAGACACACACATATATACATACACACATACACATGGGTAGTGCAAATCTAATACAATCTGTTATGTACAGTGCAAATGTTTTTTTTTTTGTTTTTTTTTTTGTTTTGTTTTTTTCAGAGGAATAAAATGGCAGAAGAAGTTGGATGTGTTGGATAAGTATAACAAAGACTAAACTGTGTATTGCACATAGTTATTGCTCAATGGGGCAATTTAACTGTTCATGAGATGGATAGCCTGAGGGAAAAAACTGTTCTGTGCCTGGCGGTTCTGGTGCTCAGAGCACTGAAGTGTCGGCCAGAAGGCAACAGTTCAAAAAGGTAGTGGGCAGGGTGAGTGGGGTCCAGAGTGATTTTTCCAGCCTTTTCCTCACTCTGGAAGTGTATAGTTCTTGAAGGGGGGAGCAGGGGGCAACCAATAATCCTCTCAGTAGTCCGAACTGTCCTTTGTAGTCTTCTGATGTCTGATTTCGTAGCTGAACCAAACCAGACAGTTATTGAAGTGCAGAGGACAGACTCAATGACTGCTGAGTAAAACTGTATCAGCAGTGCCTGTGGCAGGTTGAATTTCCTCAGCTGGCGAAGGAAGTACAACCTCTGCTGGGCCTTTTTCACAATGGAGTCAATGTGGGTCTCCCACTTCAGGTGCTGTGAGATGGTAGTGCCCAGGAACCTGAATGATTCCACTGCTGCCACAGTGCTGTTTAGAATGGTGAGGGGGGTCAGTGTCGGGATATTTCTCCTAAAGTCCACAATGATCTCCACCGTTTTGAGTGTGTTCAGCTCAAGGTTGTTTTGACTGCACCAGACAGCCAGCTGTTCAACCTCCCTTCTGTATGCAGACTCATCGTCAAGTGCAGGTTGAGTAGCAGGAGGGGTTGCAGGAGGTGTTGGTGTTTGTGTGACGTGAAGGTCAGAGTGGGTGTGGGGTGTGAGATTGGGCCTTTCAAATCTGCAGTAGAACACATTCAGGTCATCAGCCAGTTGTTGGTTCCCTACAGGGTTGGGGGTAGGAGTCCTGTAATTTGTGAGTTGTTTCATGCCACTCCACACTGATGCAGGGTCGTTAGCTGAAAACTTGTTTTTCAGCTTCTCAGAGTATCTCCTTTTAGCCACTCTGATTTCCCTGTTCAGTGTGTTCCTGGCCTGATTGCACAAGACTTTATCCCCACCCCTGAAAGCATCCTCTTTGGCCTGACGAAGCTGCCTGAGCTCTGCTGTAAACCATAGTTTGTCGTTGTTGAACTTTAAATAAGTCCTAGTAGGAATGCACATATCCTCACAGAAACTGATATATGATGTAACAGTATCTGTGAGCTCGTCCAGGTCTGTGGCTGCAGCCTCAAAAACACTCCAATCCGTGCAGTCGAAGCAGGCTTGTAGTTCCCGCTCTGCTTCATTGGTCCATCTATTTACAGTCCTTACTACAGGCTTGGTTGATTTTAATTACTGCCTGTAGGTTGGAAGAAGATGAACCAAACAGTGATCAGAGAGTCCCAAAGCTGCTCTAGGGACAGAGCGATATGCATCCTTTATTGTTGTATAACAATGATCCAGTATGTTCCTGTCTCTGGTGGGGCATGTGATGTGCTGTTTGTATTTGGGCAGTTCACGTGTGAGATTTGCTTTGTTAAAATCCCCAAGAATAATAAAAACTGAGTTCGGGTATTGTTGTTCCATGTCTGTGATCTGATCAGCCAGCTGTTGCAGCGCTGTGTTCAAACACGCGTTTGGCGCGATATACACACTCACCAGAATAAACGTGGAAAACTCCTGCAGCAAGTAGAAAGGCTTACAGTTAATAAAGAGTGCTTCCAAATTAGGACAGCACATCCTCTTTAACGTTGTTACATTTGTACACCAACTTTCATTGATATAAAAGCATGTTCCACCACCTCTCGTTTTCCCCGTTAACTCCGCGATGCGATCCGCTCTGAACAGCTGGAAGCCCGGCAGATGTAATGCGCTGTCTGGAATAGCTTCACTCAGCCAGGTTTCTGTGAAGCACAAGGCAGCAGAGGTTGAAAAGTCCTTGTTTGTGCGGGTGAGGAGATGTAGTTCGTCCGTTTTGTCAGGAAGAGAGCGGAGATTCGCTAAGTGAATACTCGGCAGCGTTGTTCGAAATCCCTGCCGACGGAGTTTGACCAGCGCACCGGCTCGTCTCCCTCGCCTAGATCTCCTGAACAACAAAGCTGCGCCTCCAACTAAAATGTCTAGCAAAACGTCTGAATATTCAAAAACCGGGAAAAGATCGTCTGGTACATGCTGTCGAATGTTCAGCAGTTCGTCTCTGTTAAAACTGACTGGAAAAAGATTACTAAAAACAGGACAAACAATCAAAAACAACAAAAGAACTGAGGAGCTCCACACCGAGGCAGCCATCCGCTGCACCGTCCTGATGATCCACAGATCTATTTTACAACCTGTAGTTACTGTCAGGTTTGTGCCTTTTAGAATAATTGCCCAATTATGAGGCACAAGGTAAAATACTGTTCTCAGTTGTTAAAATTCTTGATTGTCGCTCTTAATTATTACTCCAAAGACATTAGATGCACCATTTTTCTCCCTTCGCAGTAGGACAAACTATCTAATTGGCCTTGGATGTCCCAGAGTATCTTAAATATACAGTAACACTGAATATTAGAGATAATTGGGAGACAAACAGACTACACAGCAGCACCAGCTCTGTCAAGCAATATAGTTCAGTGCAGTGGACTGCAGCTTATGTCCCCAACCGAAGCTTTGAACACATCTGTTGGACAGCTTAGCTTTGAATGCGCACAACTCTGTTTTCTCTTTGGAACTCTGGGATTGGCTTTCAGATAGAGCTGATCTGAGGAGGATGTGAACAGCTTGACTGAATGGCCTTGACTTTTCTTGTGTTGGAGTAATGGCGAGGTTTGGTAGACAAAATAAATGATGTATCTGGCCTTGGATTCAAATGCCCTCCACTAATCTGTGTTAGCAGGCGAACTCCCTCCCTCTCTTTTTATCTAACATTCATTATATTTCTCCTTCTCCCTCTTCCAGGATTACTGCAAAAACTTGTTTGTGTTGTGATAAGCTCTTCACTATATCCAGGAAAAGCACAGGGCATTGTACTTTTTAAGCCTCTGCATTGGAGGCTCTCTGCTCTTATGTTCATAGGCTTTTATGCTGAAAAATCAAGAGCAAAGAGAATAACATTGCCATTCTGATGTCCTAAAGATAGTTTAACACTTGGTAAAACTGAGGAAATACAAAAATGGCAATTGCATATGCCTAAAAGGGTCAGTACACCCAAAAATGAAAATTCTGTAATCATTTACTCAAAAATGGCTGCAACCAGATCATTGAGTTACTGACTTGAACTTGAGAACCAGATCAGTCCGATTTGTGAATGAATAATTGAGAACGGTTGTGGATCAACCAATTCACTGAATAGATTTGACTCAACAGAATGATTCGTTCACAACTTGGCCATTGTTACTTCTTTGCTCACAAAAAGCTGTCGTTTAGAACAACATGAGGGTGAGTATATAATGACTGAATTTTCTCTGCATTGGAGGCTCTTCAGTTCATATACTTTACAACTGAAAGATTAAGAGCAAAGATAACAACATAGCCATTCTGATGTCCTAAAAATAGATTAACATCTGGAAAAACTGAAAAATAAAAACAAAAATAATTGTGTAAGCCTTATCCTTGAATGTTCTAATGGACTGTTACAATGGGGGATGTGGGCTAATGACTGTACAGCACTAGAGCAAAACAGCTTGTGGAAATCCATTGATTTGTTTACTCAGGATTGCAGAAACAGGTAGACCTGAAAAAACACGAGACCCGATTTTTTGTACAGCATATGCAAATATGAGCTTTGGAATCTAATTTTTGCTCGCAGCTTGTGGTTTTGTGACTAATCTCAAATCATGCAAAATAGTGTGTATGCATTATATTTGTGCATTAGAATACCATTGCACAGTTAGAAGATTCAGAATTTTTTATTTTCTTTGTCATGCTGAGGAGTACCATATAATTCCAATGTTCACTGCCAGACACACCTTCACAATGGCCAACACCCAAAAACCTCTCAATGAAAAACTGTCTCAAAGTTCTTTGTAATCCCTGCCTCCACAATTAGCCCCACCTAGAAAGCAACCTAACCAATGGACATTATATAACCAATGAGTCATTTTTGGAGAAAAATAAACAAAGTTATTTGTAGTGGGTCAAAAAGCCATTGAAAACTTCTCATACATTAAACAGCAAGCATAGACCCAAAAAAGTAAAGTCACAGCAAGAGTACACAAACAGTATTTGGACATTTTTGGACACTAAAGTCACATGTTAAATGTTAAATGTACACTTTTTTTATATAAATGTGTTTGCATTAGAAGCAAAATATCAAACCAAGTGGCATCAACAAACAAATAATGCTAACTTTTATGAAAGTTTTTTTTGTAGTGTATGAAGTCAGTTTCCCTCAAGTTCATACAGGTGTCCTAAGAATAACCACACCACTATTGTAGTTTGTCACTGTGACGAGGAGGAAGGCGGGGCCGGGCCGTGTTTACGCACGCCCGACCCCCAATTGGGCTAATCAGCTGAGGAGAGGGATAAATGCAGCGGAACGTGGTAGCTCGGGAGAGAGAGAGCCACATACAGCTGCCATGTGTGTTTGTGTAATAAAGTTCATGAGATGGGCAAGGAGGAGGCTTGACAAACATGTAAGACACTTTAATGTGACACTTTTCAGTGGACATTAAACACCATAACGCAGCTGCTTTTCAGCAGTTCCAACACACATTGCTCTCGGAACGCGAGACGAGTGTGGCACACAGGTGGAGCTCATTCATCACTCATCTTCCCAGCCTCGCTCTGTGATGAGCAGGGCAGGGCCGAGCGGCATTTGGGCAGTCACATTATGGAAACATTGCACTAAAGTTTAAAAACCAGAAAGTGTCCTAATAGTCCAAAAAGTTAATTTTTTTTTACAAAATATCTGTTATTTTTTCCATTTACAATCCTTTATTGCATAATAGATTAATGGACACTTAAAAAACATCAAATACTGTATACTGGTTCAAGATCAAGGTGCAAAAACTCATTGAAGACAGGAATTTCAAACTGGCAATCAATTGTAGTCTTAGAGCACAGAACAACAAGACAGATGTAGAGAAAACTAAATGCAAAGCTGCTATACAAGAGGTGGAGCTGTGGATGCAGGAGGGTGTTAAGTGCAGCTTACATCCATCCAATAAAAAGGTATCTTAGGCAATTAATATAATGGAGGACTTAAATAGAACCGCTCTGAAGAGCGTCTGAAATGTATTGGTAGACATCATGATCAGCTGAGCATCAGCTGACAGCAGCTTGATTGACGTAACCTGCCTGAACTGATGCTAAGCTTGATTCTTCTAACAATTGACTAGTTGATTATTGAGGTCGACTACTAACATTAATATTTTTAGTGGTGGTGGTTTTAATGGGAGACGCAATTCTCTAATTAGTGAAGAGACGCAACTTCTTAGGAAGCATTTTTGCATGATTATAGCTTGCTGTGCTTAACAGTGAATAACATTCAGAATGGTTTAAATCCTCTGCAAGAAGCATTCATCTCTGTAATGCTTTAGGTTTAGTCTTTTTATGCATTTTTGTTACAGAAAAGCACCACATCAACAATACATTTCAAGAGGATCACTTTTGAACATCAGTCCTCTGCAGTGAGTAATATTCCCGTATTTGTGAGGTGCTGTGGAGAGATTAAAGTCTTTTGCTGATACTGTTTGACACTGCTTGAATAAATAGTTGCAGTAAGAAAAGTTTAAACTGCTTGATGTCATGAACTTGATGTGTATTAAATGTGATTAACTTACAGTTCTGCGCTTTTGAATGTGCAGAAAGGATCACCCTGAAGCACTCCGGTTACGTTGAAGTCCGTCATTCTGCTTTCAGGATGCGCATAAGCAGTTTTGTGCTGCTCTGTATTGGAACCTTTCTTATTTTTTACTCTGACAGTTTTGTGCAATAAGATGTTATAGTTGTTAAGCCTATTTATTTGTTGGATATCTGTTAGTCACTATGTTGAAGTGCACACGAACATAACAGAGCTTAATTATACATTACTATCCATAGTCGTTCAAACAACCAACCGACTAGTTTTGCACATCCCTAATAATATATGAATTACTATTTAAAATAAGTAACGCATTGCTTTTCTACGCCTCACCTTTCTCCATATTGCAAGAAATCAGGAGTAGAAGGGTGCAAGCTGTGTGGGAGGAGATGTTGTTGTATGTGTGGGTAGTGCATGATGGGTGTTGTAGTTCTAGAGATTGTGAGGCTTGCTTATCAGCAATGTAAAGAGCACAATAAGCCTTCTTTTAGTCCACCCTGAGATTTATGTTTTAAAAACGGCAAAATTTTGCTGGTAAAGGAAATAAATCTGAATGCTTCAGTGGAATCCAGTTGTACTCATCATTTGCAGCAATGGATATGTTGTGAACTTGAGCTTGTGCCACCATAAACTTTCCCAATGTCATGACAATCACAGCAAGAGTTAAGAAATGTGACCGCATAAGGCAAACATTTTTCAAAAATATAACATTTTTGTACGTGAAACTTTGTTTACTACGAAAACACACATTTTCATAGTATAATGTAGCACAGGCGTAAGGCCAGAGAAGTCTTCCCATGGCCACGACATGATTGTACAGTTACAAACAACGTGGAATGATCGCTGACTGCATGTGCATCTGAATTGTTTTAAAGCTGCTTGTAACCACTGGTCTAGGAACAGTTTGTATCCAAACTGCTCTGTGTTAAAGCTTTTAACATTCAACATTTGGGTGAGTGAAACTTGATTGATTCATATGTAAATACATTCTGCATTAAAAAAATCTGTAAACATGCTTAGGCAGAGGGATTATAAGGCCTTCTATTGGACACGGCATGATATACAGAGTGAAATTCTCACTCAGTTCAGACTTTTCAGCCAAACTGCTCGGTGTTATAGCTGCCCGTAACTGAGAGAGTGGGTTGAGAAAAGCTAACACTTGATTAGCGGCTGTGAGCAACAAGCTACATGGTTTGTATATTAGTATTGTGATTCATGAAACAAAATATTTTTATGACATTTTGGTAGCATTAAAAACTATTTCATTCAAGTTACACTCGCTGAACACTTTATTAGGAAAACTATGGTCCTATAAAGTGCCTGACATGGTCTTCTGCTGTTGTAGCTCATCTGCCTCAAGGTTTGATATGTTGTGCATTCTGAGATGCTATTCTGCTCACTACAATTGTACAGAGTGGTTATCTGAGTTACCGTAGCCTTTCTGTCAGCTCGAACCAGTCTGGCCACTCTCTGTTGACCTCTCTCATCAAGAAGGCATTTCTGTCCGCAGAACTGCTGCTCACTGGAAGGTTTTTTTTATTTTATCTTTTTCACCATTCTGAGTAAATTCTAGAGACTGTTGCGCATGAAAATCCCAGGAGATCAGCAGTTACAGAAATACTCAAACCAGCCCGTCTGACACCAACAATCATGCCATGGTCAAAATCACTGAGATCACATATTTCCCTCATTCTGATGGTTGATGTGAACATAAACTGAAGCTCCTGATCTGTATCTGCATGACTTTATGCATTGGACTGCTGACATACGATTTGCTGATTAGATAATCGCATGAATAAATAGGTGTACAGATGTACCTAATAAAGTGCTCAGTGAGTGTATTTTTTATTTTGTTGTATTGCTTTGAGAAGATGTGAGTTTCTTGAGGAAAGTTTATAATAATAATAATACTAGTCAATGACATCAGACTGAAATGTGGCATAATGTGAAATTTAGCATTATGGTAAGATTGATTTAAAACCAAATTGATTATTTATTTATTTATTTTATTTATTTTTTTAAATAAAGAGAAAATGATATAAGAGAAAGAGGAAGTAGTTTTCATTTATAAAGTATTTAAATCACTGACTGGATTATCCCAAAATAGGCATTACAATATGGTTATTTAATATATAAACTAGGGCTGTCAATCGATTTAAAATTTTTAATTGAATTAATTACATGGTATGCCGATTAATTAATTGAATTAATCGCAATTGATCGCATATATAAATATTTGCTTAGAAAGCCCCTCAAATAAAAATAATTGAATAAATAATGATTAAATACTTATAAATAGTTATATTTAAATCATTATAAATAAAACATATTATAAAAAATAATAATATAGATAATTAAAATGCATTACATCATTTTGGCACACGAGTAAAGCATTAAAAAAGACGGTAACACTTTACAATAAGGTCCATTTGTTTACATTAGTTAATAACATTAGTTAACATGAACTATCAATGCATAATACTTTTACAGCTTTTATTAATCTTAGTTAATGTTAATTTCAACATATACACTGGCATCCAAAAGTTTGGAATATTGTACAGATTTTACTGTTTTGGAAGGAAATTGCTACTTTAATTCACCAAAGTGGCATTCAACTGATCACAAAGTATAGTCAGGACATTACTGATGTAAAAAAAAACAGCACCATCACTATTTGAAAAAAGTCATTTTTGATCAAATCTAGACAGGCCCCATTTTCAGCAGTCATCACTCCAACACCTTATCCTTGAGTAATCATGATAAATTGATAATTTGGTACTAGAAAATCACTTGCCATTATATACAAACACAGTTGAAAGCTATTTGGTTCATTAAATGAAGCTTAACATTGTCTTTGTGTTTTTGAGTTGCCACAGTATGCAATAGACCGGCATGTCTTAAGGTCAATATTAGATCAAAAATGGCAAAAAAGAAACAGCTTTCTCTAGAAACTCATCTGTCAATCATTATTTTGAGGAATGAAGGCTATACAATGATTGAAATTGCCAAAAAACTGAAGATTTCATACAAAGGTGTACACTACAGTCTTCAAAGACAAAGGACAACTGGCTCTAACAAGGACAGAAAGAGATGTGGAAGACCAGATGTACAACTAAACAAGAGGATAAGTTCATCAGAGTCTCTAGTTTGAGAAATAGACGCCTCACATGTCCTCAGCTGACAGCTTCATTGAATTCTACCCGCTCAACACCAGTTTCATGTACAACAGTAAAGAGAAGACTCAGGGGTGCAGGCCTTATGGGAAGAATTGCAAAGAAAAAGCCACTTTTGAAACAGAAAAACAAACATAAAGAAAAGGTTAGAGTGGACAAAGAAACACAGACATTGAACAACAGATAATTGGAAAAGAGTGTTATGGATCTTAACCCCATTGTGCTTTTGTGGGATCAGCTAGACTGTAAGGTGCGTGAGAAGTGCCCGATAAGAGAGCAACATCTATGGAAAGTGCTACAGGAAGTGTGGGGTGAAATGTCACCTGAGTATCTGGACAAACTAACAGCTAAAATGCCAAGGATCTGCAAAGCTGTCATTGCTGCACGTAGAGGATTTTTTTATGAGAACTCTTTGAAGTAGTTTAAGAAGTTATGAACATTTCTTTCAAATTGTAATAGTAATTTTTCACATTATTAATGTCCTGACTATACATTGTGATCAGCTGAATTCCACTTTGGTGAATAAAAGTACCAATTTCTTTCCATAAGAGCAAAATCTTTCATTATTCCAAACTTTTGACCGCAAGTGTAATAATACATTTCTCAAATCAAAAGTTGTTTTTGTTAACATTAGTAAATGCATTATGAACTAACATGAACTTACAATCAACAAAGATTAATAAATGCTGTAAACAATATATTGTTAATTGTTTGTTCATGATACCTAATGCATTTACTGATATTTACGAATGGAACCTTATTGTAAAGTGTTACCAAAAAGACAATTCAAAAAGTGTCTTTAGTATGCAATATATGTTTATTTCCATATTATTGAACTTATGTCATCTGCCTATCATTGGCCTACATTTCACAGCAATCTATTTTGCAATTGAATCAGTCCGAGATAGATTTATTATGAGGGTTTATCTAAAGACATGTCAGTGCACACCTGCGTCAGATGCTTTTGGACCGTCTCGTTTGCATCACGTCATAAACATACCGTTTTAGGTCGCGGTGTCAAGTTAAACATAATTTGAAAATTGGAAAAACACGTCTTGAGATCCGTGCATTTGTATTTGCGTTCCACCAAGCTGTGTTTGAACGCAAGAGTGTGATTTCATCTTGTTTTGTCTGCTGTCGGTGAGTGTGGTTTGTTCTCTGTATAACCACGTTGCCCAAACAGCTGAAGTTTCGCTTACTGCCCCCTGGAGAAAACAGGTGGTACTTCAAGTTTGAATTGCTCAGATGGAAGGAATAATCCTTATCACGGTCCGGGGACATGATTACTTGCGTTATTTTTTTTAACGCGTTATTTTTTTATATAATTAATCGCACTGAATTAACGCGTTAAATCGACAGCCCTAATATAAATTTTTTTTTATTGATTTTGTAGAAAAATTTATCTATATAGTGATGTATATCATTATCGTGATATAAAATTATCATTATATTATAAATTATCATTATAATTATGAGATTTTGGTCATATCACTCACCCCTAATATATAGTACACATACAGTATGTAGAAGAGAGAGATGCAGTTGTCTCTGTTGTCTCCTATTCCTCTATAATCTCTATCATCTATAACCTAGTCACAGTTCAGAAAACACAATATGCCACATACTGCACTCTCCAATATACCAGCGAGACTTCTGAGGATTTCAAGGCTTGGAGCCTGCAGTAGCAAATATGTTTTTTTATTTTATTTCTCTCTTTCCCCTATCTTTTGTGTCTGCGCTAGGGAAATTATGAAAGGAGCTTCTACATAGCTGGAAAATATGAACTCTTCAAACCAAACAAGCGCCAAAAGTCTAGTTAATCCAAGCTTTCTCTCACAAACTTGTTTTTTCCCTCTATAAAGCATCACAGACTGTTCCTATAAATGTTTAACGGTTTTCATTCCTGCTCTGCCTTCCACTGTGCTGCCGACATGTTTCTTATTGTTCTACGACCAGCTACTGGATTCCACGTTCCCACCACATGGTCAATAGTATATGATTTAAGTTGAATTAAAGGATCATGACCGTTTGACCAAAGCCATATTTCATTGTGTGAGATCTCAGAAGTGCAGAAGCCTTTGTCTCTTCTAGTCTGTGTGGATTTGATTACAGTTTTCAATCTGTCATCTCTTCAGATCTATAAAAAAAATCAGACTAGGCCTTGCAATATTTCCACTCCTGTAGAGGAAGCCCTCTTAGCTGAGTCAGGACCAGTCTGCTAAACTGAGAAACGAGATTTTAAAGAGATCTCTTTTGTGATTTTTCTGTCATGTGTGGATTCACAACAACTGTAAGCACCAGAGTTTAGATTAGGATCTTCTAACATGGGCTAGGTTTTTTCTTGCCATTTAGTTTATAGAGCTCTGCTTATCAACTCTTGCTTTACTTTTCCACCCGCTAATTTGCTTATTTTCATGGTGGGACGCTTACCACAGACTCAAGGAGTTTTTCTTGTTCATTGCTTATGGCTGCAGTTTACCTGAGCATGACTTTTAGGGGGAATACAAATATATTACTTCTCAGGATACAGGAATTGCAATTGTAATGTGTTCAGACACATTTAATGTGTATCTTTAGAGAAGTGGTTTACATAACAATGATTTAAACATATAAGACAAAGGGGCGCTGCCTTTGCAGTTAAGTATAAAAAAATGAGCAAACGTTTAGGGCAGAAGTCGAGCCTTGCCAGTGTCCTTGCAACCAACAGCCAGGTCAGACTCCAGCAGTACAATTACTCTAATTGAATCTGCAATAAATCTAAAGCCATACATGAAAGAATTCAGGGAACATCTTTAACTATACACAGTTGGGACCAAATAAGCACTTAGATACTGGGAGAAGTTTTATATAGAATTTATCTGGGGAATGTTTGATTTTAAACTAATGGGTGTAACCCTTCAATAATGGTGTCTCACAGTTTGTTGAGGTGCCAGAGCTTAAACCTTTTTTTTTTTTTTTTTTTGGTCCCCTTTTCTCCCCAATTTGGAATGCCCAATTCCCAGTGCACTCTAAGTCCTCGTGGTGGCATAGTGACTCACCTCAATCCGGGTGGCGGAGCACAAATCTCAGTTGCCTCCACGTCTGAGACCGTCAATCCGCACATCTTATCACGTGGCTTGTTGAGCGCGTTACTGTGGAGACATAGCGCGTGTGGAGGCTGGTCATTACTGCCTGTGTCTACCTACTCCCTTGTCACTGTCATTTCCAAGCACAGGAAAGCTGATTGATTTTGCATTTAAAGCAGATTTCCTGTACAAAATGTTGTTGTCATCAGGACTTTCAGTGCTGGTTGAACAGGTCAAGCAGGTCAAGCTAGTGTGCTTATGCAGCAGGAAGGAGGCTCTGTGCTGTTCGGGTGGCTATTGTCTGTTTTCTTATTGGTCTGCAAAAATAAATGTTACCCCAGAATATTGTATTGATCCATGATCATGTATTCTGATGCCAAGAATTTATATTTTTAGATACATTTGTCACATTAATAAAAAAAGAGATTGCACCCCTCAGAGAAAGTGTATGAGAAGGCGAACATTCTGCCATTCTATTCGACCAAAATGCAAACTCGGGATGAGCTAAAAATATCTAGTCTACAGGGCTCAACAGTGAGGATTTTTTAGTAGTTTAGGCCAGTAGTTTAGATTTTTACTTTGTTTGCCAACATTTTCACATGCCCCACCACAAAAAAATTATACATTTTATTTTTAGCTAAATATTTGTCTGTCAAAAAAAAAAAAAAAAAAAAAAAAAAAAAAAAATTAATAATAATAATAATATATTAACCATATAAAGCTTTTTAATTTGCAAGAATAGACTGGTAGGTTGCAAGGTTTTTTTTTTTGTTTTGTTGCAATGACGTCCCTATGATATTTCTACATTGTTACAATGAAGCGGGAAGTGAAGTTCAACATTTGTTATGCAAAACACCAAAGTTCATTAAAGATATTTAAGAATATAGTGAGCAAAACATTGCAATACATCACAGCTTTGTTTTTTAGTTAAAACTATTGAAAACTAGTCAGTTTCCTACATAAAATCTACTGTAAAAGAATCAGTCCAGTCCCAGGTTTTCACCACACATTAGTTTCTTCTCTTTTTCTTCTTCTTAAAACCCTCCCCTTAACCCCTCCCTCTCTTAACGTTCATTCATAGGCAACAATCGCAGCACTTTTCACAAATCACATTAAAATTTAAAGGAATAGTTCACCCAAAAATGACAATTCTCTCATTAATTACTCACCCTTATGCCATCTCAAACTTGTATGATTTGCTTTCTTCTGCAGAACACAAACAAAGATTTTTTGATGGAGATATGGTATGAATATGTCCATACAATGCAAGTTAATGGGCACCAACACTTCCAAGCTCCAAAATGGACATAAAGACAGCACAAATGTCATTCTTTTGACATATTCTTGTGGTTATGACACATTCTTATGGTTTAATCCATGTCTTCTGTGAGCTATTCCTTTATCAATAACAGGATAACATCTAAAACGTAATAATATTTTTTATATGTTAAAATATTATCATTATCATCATTCATGACCCAGATATCAATACAGTATTATATCGCAAGGTCCCTCCCAATTGTATTGCAAGGTCTCGCCCCTACAGAAATGTCTTCACAATACCAGAACAGCAGTGTTTTTTAGAGTACGGTTACATAGATGACATGTAATAGTGTGATTATGTTATACTGAGAACAGAAGACTGTGTTCATGTCATAAACAGCACCAGCCCAAGGTCTCTTGGATGAGTCTCTCACAGCAGTGACAGTTTTACCGCTTCTGCCGGAGCACCAAGGACAGAAAACAACTAAACACACTACTGCAGGCAGATGTTTCTTCCCTTCTCAGTGTGGCCTCATCCCTCTGGGCAGAGCAGTTGAGCTGTTTACAAGGAAAACAGAGACCAGCATCCCAGCAAAGAGGAAATGTCTCTCACTTACAGTTGCTCTTCTAAATTATCTCTGCATAGCTGTAGCTGAGGTTGATACCATTCTGATCTGAGAAAAACTCGTTAAATGTCAGTAAATGTTAAGTGCTTGAAACAAATCGCACTGACAGGGTGATACAGAAGGAAAAACCCATAGGAAAGACATCGAAAATGAGATCTATCTAGCTTGTTTCCCCAAGACAGCAATGAAATTAAAGACCCCATGAAATCAAAACCGGAGTTGTATGGCTTTTAGTCTGTGTCTGTTAGCTTTGAACCATCTATATGCTAGAGTAACCCTAAACTTTAACAGGATTCACTTTTCACAGATATACACATTTAAGATTTACAGTCTCTTTCGGGTATACAGACCAAAAATATTGATGACTTACGCCTGTTTTACACTGCACGCCGAAGTAGGACAGAAGCAGTGTGTATTTTTTTCAGCGCCCATGTTAACAATTGAGTATATTTACATCCAAAGCAGAGCGTCAGAGCATGGCAGAAGCAGCACGTGAGCTGCGCTGCAGCGGGAGTTTCGGTGTTGAGTCTATTTTTGCTGCACTGCTCACACTGAATTAAAGTGAAAGTGCACTGTTCATGGACAACTTGAAGATGACTAAAAAAAACAACTAAAAAAAACAAGTAGATATTGCACAGATTAAGCATATATTTGTAGTCTTGTGTGTTTTTATTTTAATTACAGCTCGTAGGAAAACGTTAATTATTTAGCTTAAGCAGACATCTGGTTTTATTATGTAAAACTACAGTTTACTTTAAGTCATAGTATATAAGAGGGCATTTTTATTTTGTTTAAGGCTATTACATTGAAAGCAGATCTAAAGGGTTAACAGCAATGCCCATATACAGCTGAGTGTGCTGCCAAATGTTAACAAATGCATGTGACAGCATGTGTGGTTGGTAAATTCAGAACTTCTCAGTCTTGTATTGAAAGACACTTATTAAAGAGCTCTATTGCCCTGTAACGTTGGTGTCTTGGAGAGGAAGAGGAACAGAGGAGATGCAGGAGTAGATTCTATTAATCTTAAACATTGGAGTAGAACAACCACTGGAGTGGAAACAGATGAAGGGCTCAACAATAGTAATCGCTAGAGTGGAACAAACACTAAATCTTAACATTCAAACTAACACCTCACAACAAAACACTTCAAGGTCTGACCAAGACTTAAAACTAGAGGGTATTTATACACTGAGAAACTAATGAGGGAATAGAAGTCAGGTGCAGATGTAAATGTGATATGATGAAGGACTGATAGCAGTGAATCCTGGGAAATGGAGTCCGGGGGGTGGGGTGGGGGGGGGAGTGGTACTTCAAAATAAGAGTCCTTGTAGAAGACTGAGGGAGACAGACTGTGACATGCCCTCAACTTTTTATAAGGATTAATTAGCAAAGGAAACATTTTTTACCTTGCTGTTGGTGAAGATGGGGAGTTAACATATTGGAAGTGCGTCCTTTTTGTGAGGAAATGACTCAACACTTAAAAGTTTTGGCTGGTGTTTGAACAAAGAGATATTGCTATTCAATTGTTGTGCATAATTACTTTTCTGACTATATTTTTAAGCTATATTATTAAGTGTGATCGAGCCAAAACCCAGTGATCAAACCATTCTCTGTTGTGCAAAACAACATTCAGGCTCATCGTCCTCCCCTTCCACTAAATAATGATGTTTAAAAATGGGCAGATTTTGTGTGGGCTGTCACTACAGGAAATGATTCTTCAAGACTGCATTAGTACACCAGCATCATGTAAATATGATTTCATGACAATCAAGCTTGTAATACTTATCGATAGCACACTTCTGATAACCATTTTATAACTTTGTTTTTTGTATAGAGTGCAGCAGTTTCTGCAGCAGAAACACTGCTGGTATAAAAGCACACGCGTTGTTTGCTGCAAAATTGTTGTGAATCACTGCTTCGGTTTGGCTTACGCACTGCTTCGGCATGTGATGTAAAACAGGTGTTATACTGCACTTACTCATTTTGGCCATATCCACTAGCAGAGCTCTACAGTGCAAGCATTTTACTAGCATGTGAGAGTGAAAAATACTGTGTGCGATTGTGGAAAATTAATGGGCGCATCGGTGACATCTTATCTGACACTCGAACTTATGAAATAAGATTATAGTGTACCATCAGAATAAAAACTTCGTAATGCATCTAATATGCAAAGTAATTTTAAAAGTGGCCATTAGTTATTTTTCCATTAAAAGAGCCTTTTTCTCACTCTCACGTGGCTGCGAGCATATACAGATTATAGGTAGTTCATGTGCGTGTAATAGAACATATATTGTTAACTAGGGCTGCCAAGTTTAGAAAATTTGGCTGATGATTAATTGTCAAACAAATAATTGCGATTATGACGATTAATTGTCTATTTTAGGGCTTTCATGATTATGACGATTAAATGCCAAAACAATTGTCATGCTTTTGTCATAGGTGAATGTGTGCTTCATAAACCTTAAGAAGTAATATATTCATATTTAATTTTTATATGATTTCCTTTAAGGCTTTAAAACATATGAATGACATAAAATGTAATATTTTAAATATAAAAATATTTCAAAATACTTAAAATATGTAAACTCTAGTCTTAGTCCATTTTGCATTTACACTGTTGTTTTTGGAACCCAGCCAACCTGAATAGCTATTATTATATTATATTATATTATATTATATTATATTATATTATTAGGGCCCAAGCACTGAAATTGCAGAAGCCCAATTGTTTTTCTAAGGATTATTAGGGCTCAAGCACTGAAAGTGCAGAGGCCTTGTTGTTCTTCTAAGGATTCCTCTTCTTCTTCTTCTTCTTCTTTTCATGGTTTTTGGTACTTTTGGAGTACTTAACATGCATGAAAACTCTTGAAAGTTTGCACACACATCAGAGACGTAGGCCATTAGGGGGCGCATGCAGGGGGCAGGGCTCTGTAATGCCCCCTTAAAAATGGGCATGTTTGGGGGCTCTGTAGCACCCCCATTATCACCTACAGTCACCAAAACTGGTACATATATAGATCTCAACAAGCCGGACAACTTTCACACTGACAGTCATAAGCTCCGTTCAGCGGGAAGTCGGCCATTTTGGATTGTTTGAAATATGCATGCTGTGGAATTTGAAATACTTTACCAAGGGGATTCATGTAACAGGTACCAAATGTGGGCGACATCACGCCAAGACATTGATGATGCTAAATTGCGGATTTTTTATTTTTAAAAAAAATGTGAAACAGGAAGCGTCTCGTGTCTTCTGCGTACATCGTGTGATTTACATCAAAATTGAGCCGTATGTTTGGCCTTGTGGGCTGATCACATTGATGTGGCTATTGTGGGTCACAGTCATAGTGCCACCAACTGGTGGAAGGAAGTGTGGCACTTTCAACAGACTTTGAAATATACCTCTTATGTTTACCTGAATTGCTTCAAATTTTTTTAGAATAATGTCAAGACAGTGCAGAGTTAAAATTCTGATATCTTAAATAGTGTTGCCATGGCAACACATTAAACGTCATATTCCTTTTTAAGTATATTATTCCTTTTATGTATATTATGTTTTTGAGGCACTTGGCATGCTTGAATTTTCATGATATTTTGCACACACATCAGAGTGGTCAACCATTAGGCCTGGGCAAAAGTTAACACATGAGCGTGGCTGGGGAGCTCTGTAGTGCCACCTTTTGACAAAAGTGGTGGGTCAGTTTCTTCTACAGTCACCAAACTTGCTACATATATTGTTCTCATCAAGCCAGACAACTTTCAAAATTACAGTCAGATTGAATGTGCATTTTTTGAAAATTGTAGACCCTGAACTTTTGAATACTCCTCCTAGGAGATTCATGCGATTCTCACCAAATGTAGGCAATATTATGCCAAGATATTGAAGATGCTAAATTGCAAATGGATTTTTGATATTTTGAACGGTGTTGCCATGGCGAAGCAATACATTTATGGCAAAAATTATATCTTCTGTGTGCATTCTGTGATTTTGATGAAAATTCAGCCGTATGTTTGGAAATGGGAGCTGATCACATGGATGCGGCTATTATGGGTCACGGTCATAGCACCACAAACTGGCAGCAGGAAGTAAGGCAATTTTAAAAGACTTTGAAATAGTCCTCTTGTGCTTACATGAATTGCTTCAAAATTCTTTAGAAAAATATCAAGACACTGCTGATGTAAAATTGTAAAAGAATATTTGAACTCTTAAATACTGTTGCCATAGCAGTTTATTGTGTAAGTGAAAGCAGTTTTGAAAGTGAAATAAGAAAGCTATAGAAGTTTAAGTTTATTGTAATGAAAATGTACTGCACAAAAGTTTAATTTTTTTTATAAATAAAATATAATAACAATATAAACTGAAATGTAAAAATACTAGAAAATCAAAGACATGTCATATGTCTAACCCAGTTCTGAGTGGCAATTAATTTTTTCAGACGCAGTGCCAGAAATGCCCAATAGAGGACAGCCAAGCTCCATTGGTGAATGATTCCCAAAAGACCACATCTCAGTCCCTCCAGGATTTTGAGGGTCATGTCTAGAAGGGATCCCTCTTTTGTCAACCTCTCGCATATGCGCTGTCTGTAATATACAGTATAAGTATGTGTAACTACGTTCATCAGTTAACTATGTTTATCAAAAGAACGACATATAAAGTTAAAGATCCGTTTTAGATGGCTAGCAAAATAACAATGGCATGCTCATGAACTGCTTTTAATTTTAAACAACATAAGCGTTAATTATACAGTATTAAGAAGATAGCAACATACTGTAGGCTATGTGCTGCAGTGATGTACTATAGGAATCGAGAACGGGCGTCGGCTCCTCGTTGCTGCGAGTTCCACAGTTTGCACTCTTTTCCAGTCGAATCCCATAGAAAAATGCAAACAAATGTGTCCCCACTCAAGATATACATCCACTGAGGTGTGGCTGCAATCTTTGTTAATTAAAATATAAAGTTTCATATGGGCAGATTAGAACCATTAACCTCTTATGCAATGAGCTAATTAATTACCACTAGAACCACCCAGTCAGGCTCCTTTTACCGGAGCCGATTGATGTACTTCTGCACGGAAGTACAATATCTCATGACATATCACATAGAGATGAAGTTATCAAATTTATTATGTTAAATATTTATTTTAGAGCATGAATTAATCATCAAGAATGACTTTTTATCAAAGCAGACCATTTAAAATAATCTTTTAATAGCGCACATTGATGCTGTGCGACTTCAGACGCGGTGTATCATGAGCATGCCGTTGTTATTTTGCTAGCCATCTTAAACTGATCTTTAACTTTATATTCCATTCTTTTGATAAACACAGTTAACTGATGAACGCAGTTACACATACTTAGACTATACATAACAGACTGCGCATGTGTGAGAAGTTGACGAAGAGAGATCCCTTCTAGACATGACCGATTTTGCACTCTTGCAAGTTCAACCAATCTCTGCGTTATTTGCGGTAGCTTGCCATTTTTTATCATTTTCGTAAATCTGAGGGAATCCCATCTCTTTCCTTCATGTTTGACAGTGGCAAAACAAATGCTTTAAAATCCTGAAGCAGTTGCAACATATGCAAATGCACAGCTGCCGTTTGTATCATCTCCACAGTAACAGTGTAGCGTCTCCTTCACGTTGTGCATTCACTATCAAAATCCTTGTCTAAACTTTCGCGGGACCGCAGACAGCACACATACATCACAACTAGTGTTTAATCTTAACCCTGCGTGCTGCGAATTAGATAGAAAAACGCGTTTATACAAAGAATCCCTAAAATTCACTTAAAATCCCCATTAGCTGTGTAATAAAATGTAATTAGAATTTGAAGTGCTATTAATACAGTAGGCTATGAATCTGAAAATGGCAATATATGCTGAACACTTTTATGCTGAAAGTAAATGTACATAAATGTTTTTACTGATATAAAAAGGTCACTTATGCAGATATATGCAATATACAGTATATGACGAAAATGGCAATTGTCATATATGTAACATATTTTTTAAACACTTTTGGAATTTAAATATGTACATAAATGCTCAAATATATGAACTATAATTGTATTTGTTCGTATATGGCCATAAACCAGATTTAAATATCTGACAGTGTCATAATGGCAACAGGCCTAATTATTAAATCCTCATTTGTGTTTTAGTTTACAGATTTATTGTATGTCTATTTTAACCTTAGATAAGTTTTCTTGCATTGTCTGAGGCAGAACATTTTAAAATAACTAAGGGTTTTCCAATACCCACAGGTTTCACCTAAATGTATGGTATTTTTGTTTGTATTTTTATTTATTTTTTTGGTTGCTAACTGCATATTCAGTTATTATGCACTAAAATATTTACATTTAACTGCATTTACAGTGTAATTAACATAATTACAGAAGTATATAATGATGATTTGTGAGTTTTCACTGCAAAACAACCCCAAAAAATGCAGCAACTTGTATCGCAAAATTTGAGAAAAGCTGCATCAAATTCAGACATTTTGTAATCCCAGCTAGCCAAATTACATGGCCATTTCCTAACTGCACCGTAATTTGTTGACCAAACTTTCATTGTGGCAATGTAAGTGATTACGTTGTGACAACCGAAAAAGTAAAATTTCTGGATTCGTTGCATATGTAACTTTGGACGATGCCAGTCCATCATGACGACGTTGTGGCAAGACATGCAGTAATCTAACCTAATTTATGTCCTCATTTGCCCAACATAATTTAAATTCTATTTAAACAGTTGCACAAATGAATAACAAACACAGACTCAAATTTAATTTGCTTCATTTATTTTGACAGAGAATAGAGAACAAAATGCAAAAATAAAAGTAATTGAGACCTATGGCCACATAATTTCAATGAAATTACAAGCCTAAGACTATGTTCAGACTGCAGGCAAATCTGATTTTTTTCTCAAATCAGATATTTTCAGGCAGACTGTCTACAATATTTTTTGCATGTGATCAAATCAGATTTGCGCGTTCAGACATAACCAACCTATCTGCATGGGTTGCTTTGGTAATGACTTAGGCGTACCCACGTGACGATGCTTTCAAAACAGATGCGGGAAAAATGGAGGTGCATCATCTCGCTCTCCAAATAAGCGCCCTGTCCAGTCGCGGTGCAGAACTCATCCGTCGCACAAGAAAAACTCAGCAATGGAGGAGACTGGTAAATATTGTGATGTTCCGTGCTGCAGTCACCATTTTTTGACGTCATCGTTGTGTGTCGCGTTAAAAGTGACGCAAAAGACCATTTGAAATCCGATTTGAGCAGCCAGAGCATCCGGACTGAGACGCATCTGAAAAAATCAGATTTCAATTGCATTTGAAACCACCTCCCGATGTGGTTTGAATCAGATTCCGAAAAATACTATCAAAAGACTATCAAAACTCATCTGAATACAATCTGGATATGCAAAAAATCTGATTTTTAGTGGCAGTCTGAACATAGCCTTAGACCAGCTTAACATCTAATACCTTGAATTACATTTGTTAATTTAAATTAAAGCAATTATAAAGATATATAACAATGGTAAATTACTTCATTACAATATAATCTTCAGATCTACCTATTTTTTTTTTTCAATAAATAATTATATTAAATTATAGCAAAATGTTAAATTAATCAGTTAGCAAAAAAAATTTAAATTAACAATTAAAAATGGATAAAAATGGATTCCGTTGTGCATGTGCAAGAGTTCAGGTGGAGGCACGTTCAGTTATATTACAGTATGTATTGTGTATTTACCATCCATCACTATATTAAAAGATTATTGTTTATGCGTATCATATTTAATATGTTTTAACTTTGTGAAAAGCAACATATTCTATCTTCAGGGAGATTTTCTTTTTATATGTTGTGACTACAGACGTTTTATACATTTTAAATAGCAAATTCTGCTGATCATAACACATTACAAAGTTATTGTGGTTTCAATTTGTTATTGTGTAAATATGTAGGCACTTGATTTCTCCACATTTTGTGGATGTCTCCCAACAGATCTAATTCAAATCACTGGTATTTTTTAATTAATTAATTTATTTATTTTTTTACTTGAATTTGACATTGAGGCTCTTAAATTGAGCAGACGATTCAGAATATTTAATGTACAAATAATTAAACATCTGAGACTGTAAAACAAACAGATACAAAAGCAAATGATGCATGAAATACTAATTAGTATGTAAACATTTTGTTTTATAATGACACATTTTGTAAGATTTCATGACCACTCAATCATCCAAATAAATTTGTACAAAACTTTAATGATTGCAATTATTAAACTGCTACAACACAAATCTGTAATAGAAATGCAATTTTCCTGTGTTGTGACTGGACTCGGACTATGTTTTTTTTTTTTTTTTGGATCACATAGGAGAATGTAAAAAAGTGGAATTGGAATTGGAAGGTGAAGTGGTAATTATATTTTGGACCTATGACGTTGCAGTTACGTTGCCAGTATGTCACAGGATTACCCAAATTTTACGAATGCATTACGTAACTGGACCTTTCTGGGTAAGCTTCCAACATAAGGAGGACGTAAAGACCATGTTGTGAATTAGTCAGATAATGGTAATGAAATTTCAGGCATGTGACGTTGCAGTTATGTTGCCTGATAGTAAGTCATGAAATTAACAAAAAGGAGAAATAAATTACATGACTGGTACATTGTGTGTTAGCAGGGATAGCCTTTAGTCCGTTAGCTGCTCTGAGCGACCGAGCAGACCATGCGCTCCCACCCGTACATCAAGTATTCTTCATCAAAACTGCGTGGAATTTCTACCAAATACAGTAGTTAATCCAAAGCATTGTATGTTTGCATAGATCCATCAAAAATTTACCCCGTTTTTCAATGTTTTGTATAAAATGGTTGAGTCCATTTTCATCAGTGGACCCTCACAATGAAATGCATGCTGTTTTTTCTTCAATCATTGGATCGGATCATAAGCAGAGAACATGAAATTTAAGTACTGTCGCTCACATGTCGTATGTTTTAAAAATACACTCTTTTAACATTTTAAAATATGTTTTTCACTGTAATGTTCAATTGCAATATAGACTACAGAAGATGAAAGTTGAGTTTTTAAGCCTTAATTTGATACCAAGTTTGTAAACATTAATGACATTTTTGATATAAAACAAAGTATTTGTTTTATTGACACACTAAAACAGCCCACCTGTTGGCCAGTGACAGTTAACAGGTTTAAAATGGGCATATATCTGTAGCGCCCCCATTTTTACCTATAGTCATCAAAAATGTTACATATGTAGTTCTCATCAAGCTGGAGAACTTTCAGAATTATAATTAGTTCCACCCAACAGGAAGTAGGCCATTTTTTATTTTTTTAATATTGCAGTCTTGAACTTTTAAATACTCCTAGGGGATTCACGAGACTGTCACCACATTATGCCAAGACATTGAAGATGCTAAATTGTGAACAGATTTTGGCATTAAATTAATGGTGAAAAATGGGAAACAGGAAGTGTCTGATATCTTCTGTGTGCAATGTGCGATTTAGATCAAAACTGAGATGTATGTTTAGTCTTGGGTGCTAATCACATGGATGTGACTATTTTGGATCATGGTCATAGCGCCACCACCTACCAGAAGGAAGTGTGGCTCTTACAACAGACTTTAAAGTAGTCCTCTTATATTTACCCAAATTGCTTCAGAATTGTTTAGAATAATGTCAAATGCCAAATGCATGTCCACCTTGCATTGTTTTCCGAAAGCCACCGGGTTGAAATGGACCCATGGTGCTTGGGCCCGTCATTGCTGCTTGCAGCTATTATATTATATTATATTATATTATATTATATTCAATAGTAAATTATGCAATCACATGCATCACAGTGCTTCAAGTCCAGTTCAGAAGCGGTTCATTTCACATACTCTGCAGGACCTGCACTCAGTATATTTAAAAATAGGCACTTCCTGTTTCAATAGAAAATGTTGCAACACAGGAAAGAAATCTGTGCTCATCAAGCCAGTTCATGGGTGTTTAAATCGAATGGAGACGCTTGCTAAAGTCTCAGAAAAAGAAAAAGAAAAAAAAGGCCCCAGTAACCTCATGTGTCTGAAGTTACAAACTGTGTCACACACTGTGTTCAGATTTGCCAAGTTACCAAAGTCTGAATAAGTCAAAGATATCAATATAAACTCTAACATTTGCAATTTAATTCTTTCCAGAATCTGAGCTGTGCTATCAACATTTATTTTGACATCTATACTATTACTGTATGTTAACAAATGCAAATTTTTTGTCTATTTATATTCCTCCTAAAGACATTTAGGAGAAACATCTGAGACTAAGTTGATACTTCAATGTAACAACTGAGAACTTCATTAAGTTTTCTCAGCTATAAAAGAGCAACCTTTGAACGTGGAGTGTAGACAAGTAAGTAGGGGTGGGATTGACCCAAATCAGACTTAAACCTGGGTCCCTGTGAGTCAACAGCTCTTATGTGTCCTGAGCGTGTTCACAGCCCACTGCGCCACACTTTTTACCCATTTTTATTGGAGAGTTTTTCCTGTTTTCTCTGTGCACAACCAGTTTTGTCATCTTGAGAGCAGGGATCAGTCAGTGCTTTGTATAAGTGCTGTGTGACTTTAGGCCTGCCATCTCAGTGAGTGGTCTGGTGTATGTATTTTCACATATCAGGCTTTTAAAAGCAGCCCTCTATTCTTCACACCCATTCCCGCCCAGAGGGATATCACTGCCGTATGAATGACCGTCCCTTCTGGAGAGGGTTTTCTGTTCTCTTTCTCTCTCATCCATGTCCTGCTCTCACTGTCTTTGTGCCCTCACACTGTGCTCTGGCTTTGGATCCTGTCCATTAAGCTGTTTCCAGCAGCTCTGTAATTTGAAGGAATAGAGTGCCCTCAGCACCCTGACACTGACTGTGTCATCATTAACCTGCCCGTCTGTGTATATGCCCTCCACAGGGCTGCGTTGCTGCATAACTGAGGCAGGCGCTGGAATGGCACAAATGATGTGCTTTTTTATTAGACGTTGGGGTTATCCTATTAAGGGAAAGTTAGAGTGAGGTGGGATATAACTGCCTGTAAAGCATAGAAAAGCTCTCTGAATGCCGTCTACAGCTTATCCCTACCCTCACAAAGGAGATGTGTGCTTTTCTAAACTATTTTCTCATGCACATATACTCACTGATCCAAGAAGGCTCCCAAACTGCACTCTGAATGTGCAGTCTGTTTGTGAATTAATGTTCTGACATCAGTAAATCTAAACTGAAATTAAAGTTCAGATGGGGATATTTTAACCCGTTAACTGTCACTACAAGAAACACTTAATTTACTTAAAAGGATAGTTCACCCAAAAGGAAAATTCTCTCATCATTTACTCACCCTCATGTTGTTTCAAACCTGTATGACTTTCTTTCTTCTGCTGAACACAAACTAAGATTTTTAGAAGAATACTTCAGCTCTGCAGGTCCATACAATGCAAGTGAAAATGTTGAAGCTCCAAAAAGAACATCAAGGCAGCATTAAAGTAATTCAGACGACTCCAGTGGTTAAGTCAATGTCTTCAGAAGGGATATGAAAGATGTTGGTGAGAAACAGATCAATATTTATGTCACTATAAATTCTCCTCCCTGCTCAGTAGGTGGCGATATGCAAAAAGAATGTAAATCATCAAAAACAAAAGAAGAAGAATATTGGAGGATGGAGTGTGGGCAAGGATTCTAAAAAACATAAAGTCTGCATCTAGAGATGCAAGTGTTCGCCTTATGCAATTTAAGATTTTACATAGATTTTATTGGACCCCCTCTAGATTGTATAGGCTTGGTCTTAAGGACACTCCCATCTGCTGGTGATGCCATACTGAAGATGGAGACACCATCCATGTTTTTTGGGGGTGCCTTAACATCCAAGAATTTTGGCTGAAGGTGCAAAGTTTTGTGTGTGATGCGTTGGGCACTCAGGTCTCGTTCTGCCCCAGACTCTGCATTTTGGGAGATAGGGAGGTCATGGATTTGGTAGATAAGTACATGAAGGACTGGGTTTTGTCCAGTGTGATGATTGGTAGACAGGTTATTTTGAGGAGTTGGAAGTCGGATGGAGCACCCTCGCCTTCGAGGAGGGGTCGAGCATTAGGATGGGGGTTAGGGAAACTTACAATAAGAAATGGGGCAATTATTTAGCATTTTTGAGGGAATCTCGAGGTGGGGTGGTGGAGGGAGTAATTTAGAGTTTTTTATTTTTTTAATTTTTTTAATTATTATTATACTTGTTTATTGTATGTTATTTTATGTTGTTGTTTTAGTTTTCTGTGTGTGTATGTGTTTATATTCTGTTGACCACAGGGGTGTTCATGGGGGGGGGGGGGGGTCAGGGTGGGTTGTGAGTTTGGTAGGGGGAGGGGATATAGTGGGGGTTTAATGTTAAAAGTTTTTGATTCATTATATAGATGTTGTTGTATTTCTTGTGTTAATTTATGAATCAATAAAAAATGTTAATAACAGAAAAAAAACAAAAGAAGAAGAATGTGAAAGTGTAAGTTGAGATTTATAGTAAAAAAAGACCTAAATATTGATCTGTTTCTCACCCACACCTTTCATATCGCTTCTGAAGATATTAATTTAACCACTGGAGTCGTATTGATTACTTTTAGGCTGACTTTCTGTCCTTTTTGGAGCTTCCAAGTTTTGGTCACCATTCACTTGCATGGAATTGTATGGACCTACAGAGCTGAAATATTCTTCTAAAAATCTGCGTTTGTGCCCAGCAGAAGGAAGAAAGTCATATTGGTTTTAAACAACATGAGGGTGAGTAAATGATGACAGAAATTTCATTTTGGGGTAAACTCCCTTTAAAAAAACCTTCTAGTGAGTTAAATAACAGATCCTTGCACTTTCTTTCTTCCATTAAACACAAAAAGAGATGTAAGACAGAATGTTAGCTTTAATCACCATTCATTTTTATTGCATCTTTTTTTATTCATGCATGAGATGTGAATGGTAAATGAGGCCAACATTCTTCCTAACGTCTCCTTTTGTGTTTCACAGAAGAATGAAAGTCATATGGGTTTGAAACAACATGAGGGTGAGTAAATGATAACAGAATTTTCATTTTTGAGTGAACTATCCTTTTAATGACAATTGAGGGTTTTGATTTTCTTGGGGCAGAAAATGTAGAGCAAATCAGATCTAGGCCTGATTCACAGTAGGTTTTTTCACTTTTAGTTTGTTTGGAGACAAAGTCATAGAAACAAACAAATATATTAGGCTGAATAGATTTTCAGATTCCGCCTGGGGTCAGTTATCAGAAATATCGAGTTGACTCATCTAGTGCTGTAAATAATCAACCACACACACACACACACACACACACACACATGTTGGTGCAGCTATCTTTATGAGGACTCTCCATAGGCATAATGATTTTTATACTGTACAAACTATAGATTCTATCCCCTAACCCTAACCCTACCCCTAAACCTAACCCTCACAAAAAACTTTCTGCATTTTTACATTTTCAATAAAACATCATTTAGTATGTTTTTTAAACAATTTGAATTATGGGGACACTAGAAATGTCCTCATAAACCACATTTATAGCATAATACCCTTGTAATTACCAGTTTGTAACCTAAAATAAAGTCCTCGTAAACCACTTAAACCTGCTCACACACACACACAAACACACTCACACAAGTCCATGCCCACATACTCACAACAAACACAATTAAACTCATACACACAATGGCTTATGACCATTAGGCTGTGTTGGAATGCCAGAAATTCCTGGTAAAGCCCCTTAAGAGAGGAGGGGGAATATGGAATATAAATTATGTAAAGCCTTTTCCAAAGATGCTCTCATATCCTGCCGTTCTTCTTTTTACTCTGTGCTTTGCTGTGTACTCTGTGTTGTCTTCCCGTAAGAAAATAACACCTAATGCTGGAGACTGATATTCGCCTCCGTAAATGGTTTTTCCCAGAGTTCCCTCCCACTGTAACACAAAGGCTGATGTGGTTGCCTTCTCTTTTTTTGTAACAATAGAGCAAACGACTTCTCGTAAAAGCTTCCATTTTGAAGAGTTGCTGGTCCCTTGAGCAGTTATTCTGCCATTCCTTAGGTTAGCATTAGCAATGTTTCCCTTCTGATAGAGAAATGTTGTGCTCTCAAAGGGAAGCTTTTGTCTGAGGAGAGACAATCAAGGTGTGCTATGTGCACAGAAAACCAAATCCAAAATGGAGGAGTCAGCCCTACTAATTAGTGCTAATTGCTCTATAGGCAAAGCAATTTGCTTGTTTTTTCTTCAGTGCTGTAAGTCATGCATCTGAAGTTACGGCTTTCCATTCGGAGCTTTGGAAAGTGCACCAGTTTTATGACAGCCAACATTCAAATGATTATATCACGGCAACGGTTTGGGATAAAAGCATAAAAATTATATCATTAGAACGGAAACGTTCCTTTTTTACTTTTGTGCATTTTGTTGCAGACAAGTAAAATATTGATTAGACAATACACAAAGTGGCTTTAGAAGTCAGTATATTGTTTGTTTTTTCCCATATCATTGAACATTAGTCAATCTGTCATGTTCTCACAGGATGCGTTCTTGCATTTTCATCTGCACAATTTTCAGTTGGAGGTGTATGTACATATACATCAGATGGACGCTTTTGGAGTGTCTCATGGTTTTCAGCATCATAAATGGCACATTTTGCTGTGTCAAGTCAAAAGTACTTGAAACTTTGAAAATCACGTCTCGAGATCCCTGCATTCTGTTGTGCTTTGTCCGGCTGTCAAGAACGCATCCTGTGTTACTGACTCTCTTTCTGTGGCTATGCTGCTTGTGAGGTTTGTTGAGGCACGCTACCTATCCCCTGCTGACATGGCTTATAAAAATGCAAAGTTCTGTGTACTTCAAGCTTGAATTGCTCCAATTGTATTAAAATATTTACTTTTATTATGAAATGGTTCAGGAGGCTTGATTAATTGTGTTATTTCTTATTAATATTTAAAGCATTATGAATGCATTATTTTTTAGATAATTAATCACACTAGATTAACCACATTTAAATAATCGCACTAAATTAACCAAATTAAGTGAAATCCAAAGCCCTAATATACACTCACTGAGCACTTTATTAGGAACACTATAGGAACACTAAAGCCCATCCGCCTCAAGGTTCGACATGTTGTGCATTCTGAGATGCTATTCTGCTCACTACAATTGTACAGAGTGGTTATTACAGAGCTATCGTAGCCTTTCTGTCAGCTCGAACTAGTCTGGCCATTCTCCGTTGACCTCTTTCATCAACAATGCGTTTCCGTCCGCAGAACTGCCGCTCACTGGATGTTTTTGTTTTTGGCACTATTATGAGTGAACTCTAGAGCAGGGCTAGTCAACTGGTGGACCGCCAATCATCTTTGTCTGGCCCTCCGACTGTTTTTTTATAAAATTGCCTCGCCATCTGAAATACCAGAGTTCTCTCTGCGCAGAACTCAACCTTTTTATGCGCAAGCCTCAGCAATTAGCCGTGAGTATAACCAGAGATTCTTTTATTTATGGTGATAACAACCTCCGCGGTCTATCATAGGAGAGAGTATAACGGTCAACCTGCATGTTACGACAGTAAGTTACTGTGTTAAGTCACTGTTTGCGGATACCATTTTAATGAATGGGGGGAGCCATAAAGTAAAACCTACCTGTCGCAAAATCGTCCATGACTTCTCTAATAAAATATCCATTTATCGTAGTAAACTCCACATAAAGTTCATTCCAAAAGTATTGTTTAATGTAAAACATTTTGAGGATTAGCAGAAAGGTGGTCAGTTTATAAAGTGATGAGCTGTTTCCTCACAAAAGCAGTTTACTCAGCTTACTGAAGCATCTCCTGCATAGACATCCATTCAAAAAGAACGGCCTCTTGTCTCCACGCCAGTGTATCACCATTGAAAGTCTATGGGAGCACCGCGTTATGCTATTTTAAGTTAAAAATTTAGGCTCCCATTTAAAATGGCTCTGGTTTAACAACACTCAATGGCGCATGCAAAAGCATTCAGCCGTCATCAGTTGTCCAGACCGGAGTGCGTGTTTAAGCTTTTCTGGCAACAGTTTATTTACACTGCTTTGGTAAACATGGATCGCACCGTTTAGGTAAGCATTTGATCGTGTCATTTTCAATTAAATATATTTATATAAATTGCTTAATTGTGTGGAGTGTGGTTAAATCTACAGATGTAAAAAATTATTACCACATTTGTTACAGAAATGTTGTCAGCATATTTGCACATATTATGCAACAAAAGACAAACTGATTATGAAAACCAAACGTTCAAAGAAAATGCACTGAAAAGTTTGCTTTTATTCACTATTCTTATAGGTTCAGTGTATGTAGGGCTCGTAAAATAGTGATAACGTGAAACTAACAAATATCCTGATAATATTTGGTTCTATATACAGCTGTGAGTCAGCCCTTTCAATCACAAACAGAATCAGCTCAGTTTGTTATTCTTTTCGCTATGACTGTCTGCACAAATATGCTCCTGCACTGGCTATTGTGTGCAAATTCACAATATTTTCAGGACTAATTATTTCTTCACTGAAAAGGATGATACTTTATAGAGAAAATGGAAGAATAGACATTTTCTGTGGAATGATTAACAAAAATCACAGATGATGCATTTTGACCCTGTCAGGGCTTTGTTCTATTTACATAACCAATGAAAAGGACATGTTTGCCTTAAAAGGCATAGCTGAGCACCAGAAATCAATGAGCAATACTCACCGGTTTCAAGGGTCAGTTGTAATTATAAATGATAATGACAGCTGCTTTCTTTCTGCTGAAATGCATTGGTTGAGATGGAGCAATCAATTCAATTACATGAAGGTGCACAAGTACTATTAATGTTAGCATGAATCTGGTTACCATTCAATGCAGAGGTGTGTCGTTTTATTAGCCTGACAACCCAACAAAACAGGTCAAAGCAACAGTATTACATCGCTGCACAAACGATTTGAAAATATATACAAATTATGATCTCATAAAAAACTGACAACCGAATGTTTGATGTTTAAACGACTTGATTTTCTTGTTGTCATCTGGCTTTATGACCGTTATTCTTGATTAACGTGCACTGTCACATTTGATTTTAGGTCATTACAAATCATGTGCCCCATCTTGCCGTTTTATCATTAACCCACTCCGAGGTTTTACTGCCGAGCAGAAAGTGATAAAGCTCAGTAACAGAGACTGACAGGGTCACAGCCTTGATCAGGGATACATGGTTCTATTTCATAGCACATGGTACCAGAATTTACCCCTCACAATAGAGGCACCTGTGCGACTTTCATGGCCGAATGTCCCATAGACCCGCTCTTAAACAATTGACTTTTAAATGAAAATAAAGAAAGAAAGGAGTGAAGGTTTGATACTGTGAGTTCGGCCACCCAATTTAAGAGGGATCACCAACCATGAGAGAAGAGACAAACAAGACCTGCAGGGTAGATAAGAGTCATTTGTCCCTGGCTATTTCGCCTGTTTGGATTAGAGCTGTTGCCATCCACTGAAAGAAAGTAGAGTCACAACTGCCTTTCAATGGATGGTACTAGGCTCTGTTTAAAAATATGTAACTGTATTTCCAAGCTCATTATTGAATCTAAGACATTTAATTAATTTGAATGCCTTAAATTTTAGAAGAGGAAAATGAGAAACTTCTGAGAGAATCTGTGGCTCTGGTAAGACTGTCAGTGATTACAGTAGTTTGTGTTGGTTTTTAGAGAAAAACCCACTGGGTGTAATGTCCACAGAGGGGTGCCAAAAGCGAGTTATGAAGAGAGTTATTTTCAGCTGTACAGGATGTAATACAGTGAAAAGGAATGCATATTTTATAAACTGACCCCCCCCCCCCCCCCCCCCAACCCAAACCCAAACCCCAACCCCAAACCTAAACCTAACCATCAGTAAAGTGAAAATTCAATGTTAGAGGGGAAAATGCTACCTGGAAATCACACTCGTCACTGATTATGCAAATGCAATAACCTCCTGGTTTCAACACGGGATCTGAATCCAAGTCTCCCATGCTGTTGATGCAACCTGCTTTCGGTCACGCCACAGGGGAAGGTAAACACACTGGACCCGATGCAAAAATGTCTGATAGGAGATGGTGTTTTTCGGTGAGTCTGCATAATGTGGCCAATCCTAGGGTACCGGAAGTCTCGAAAACATGTCGACTTCCCGTGTGATCATGTAGGATTTTCACTAAAACCCTATTGCAGTGTGTTTTAAAACAGATCAATGATTATTGTATGATTAGCAATATTTTTTATTATTGTTGCGATATTGTATATATATATATTGTTAGATGTTGTTTAATAATTTTTCTTCTAATTTAAAATAAACAATTATTATTATTAATACTAGTAATTATTAGTATTATTATTATTGTTGGTGTTATAATAATCAGTAGTATTTGTATTATTGTTGTTGTCGTCGTTGTTGTCATTCATTATTTTATTAATAATAAAATAAATGTCTAGATAACATTCAGGTTTCCCAAGCACTCCCTCTGTTTCCCATTGGTTCGACAAACAGATCAGGATAGGCTATTCAAATTCGTGGTCCATTCCATTACAATTATTATGTTAATAAAGTATAAAAAAATAAACGTATTATTATTATTTTTTTTTATTAAATAGCAGGAAATAAGGAAATACATATTCTGTGGTAGTGGGGGCACATGCCCAGTTGAAGAAATTATGAGGGTGTTGCAGCACCATGATTTATCTTGTGAATATTTATAGCTAGAAAAAAATCATTAAAGATGACATTGTGTCCAAATAGTAGTAGTATACTAGTAGAAGTAAATGTCAGTAGTAAATACAAAAAATAGCAATAAATAGTTATAGTAATAACAATACAACTTTTTGACCACACTCTTCAGAGCACTAATAAATTGTAATTGATTTCACTAGCCCTGCATGTCATAAACGTTTTACTGTTACAAAATATTTTATGCATCTCAGAACATAAAATAAATTGCAATATTTATCATATTGTGGCCCATATAATATTGTATGTTCCCACCCAATTGTAGTGTGAAGCAGCGAGTAGCCGATACATCTTCAAACCCCAGTTATGCATACTGGCAGCCCCTTCAGCAAGTGAAAGCCCTGATCAAACCACAGCAAGCCTGAGAGCACACTCTCCACACACTGCACACTTTAACCTGATAGCACAGCCATCACCTCTACTTGTCAGAGGGGAGATGTGCTGTGGGTTTATATATATGTATATGTGTCTGTGTGTGGGTTTGTGTGTGCTGATGCATGTGGGGTTAGGCGGGGGATGTTATCCCAGACGTGCTATCATACAGGGAAGCCTGTCAGCCCGGGCCAGTAAATCTGTAAGAGATTATGTGCAGTTGATGGATTCCTCTTTATGGCCTGTTGATCTGGCTGGAATATTTACATGATGCCATTACAGGAATGATGCGCACGAGAATGCACTTCTGATGCTGCGGTCTCACTTATTTAGGCCTGCCTGTCTGTCAGCTTAGTGTGTGCTCTTTTATTTTGCTTTCTGTTTCTCTCTCTCTCTCTCTCTCTCTCTCTCTCTCTCTCTCTCTTCATCTCCCCTAACTCTCCCCCTCTGCCTCTCTCAGTTTGTGTGTGTTTCCTTTAAGTGCCTGGCAGTTCTATGCAGTCAAGATCTGTTAGTAAATTGTCATTTCAGAAGTCTCATATTCAGTGATTGTAAGAAGAACAATTCTTATCTTAAAAACATTATAAAATCTAGTTCCGGAACTGAAAAACCCATTCATCTTCTCCATAGGGGAGTAGATTTTTAATGATAACTTAATAAACCTTTAAAGATAGGTCTACCATGAGCTCTGAAGTTGTTAATCAATGGTATATGTTTCTGTTAAAGCCACCAGTCTGCATTATTTCATCTTCATTTTTCATCTTATTTAATAGTGGAATTTCTGGTGAAGAACTACACTACCCATGATCCTGAAGGTAAACGATCCACCAATCAAAGAATTGTGGCAAACAAAGTGCACCAAACAAGCTCTGCAGCAATCTCCCACTTCTATGACGCACTGTGAGTGGTGCAATCGAGTCCCTAGACTCTAAAACTATTTGCAAATATCTGAATATTTTGCAATACAATCTAAATTTAGTGTTTCTAAACTTATAATCAACAACTTTAAATCAATAGTTTTAGATTTTTTCATTGTTTTTAACCTGATTATGTCATTCGCAATGATTCATGGGATTGTAGTTCCTTTTTTTAGTCTGATTTTCAAATATGTTTTTGCTTCAAATCAAAGTCTGTTATGTTGTGCTTCACCTCGTAGCTGGTTGGTTTGGTTCATGGTTAGAATTCTTTTATGAAGGATTTTATGATATCCCTATGGAAAAAATGGACCAGGAACGGAACCAAGAAGGCTGAAAAAGTGGGTGGGCACTGTTGTGCTCTATACATGCCAGCACTCAACAATTAAAATTTTTACTACAGTAAAGTCACAGATTTTTACTGCACTAATTTAGATTTTTTTTTTTTTTTGCCCTGCTATTTTTTTTAGCAACATATTTTTTTTATAAGTGTCATAAAAGCATATTTATATTTTTAAATATTGTACTTTCCAAAAAAAGTTACAGCAGATCATTTTTTGTTTATAATTTGCAATAAAAGCTTTTACAGCTATGATGTAATTCCATACACTTCATGAACATTTTTGTGGCAATGATGGCAGATGGTGCAAAATATTGTTGATTTCCATTTCAACTGATACTCAATTGCAAGCTATTCTCAACATTTATCTATGTCATCCAGCTCAATAACATTACTTTTTTGACGTTTATTTAAATCAGGAGAGCATTGCCGAAATTTAAATGCTTTATTTTGCAAAACATAAATCATCAACAAATGTAAGAATGTAAAAACTTAAGCAATGGCTGGATAGGGAAAGTAACAGTCGAAATCAACCCGAAACTCTGTTCTTATTGTTGAGTCAGAAGGATCTTTCTTTATTTTCAGTCTAGCCAAAGCAAATCTTTTGCTCCATACAGAAAGCAGCAAGTCAGTCTTGTATCCATGTCAAGTCATTTTTCACATTCGTGCTGGACTTGAAACAGCTGGCTCACACAGCTCCGCCTCGTACCCTGGAGCACAGATGTGAAAGTGTGAAGACGAGATGGGGGTGAAGGTCAGATTTCCTTGCATCCATTGAAGCACACAAGATGATCTTTGGAAGAGTCTCAAATCATGCTGGGTTAACATGATCATCAGGTTTGTGGAGTCCATGACAGCTTAAGTGCATGCTGTCATTAATGCAAAAGTGGGGCATACCAAATACTAAAAAATTAATGTTAATATTTCAGTGCAACTTTTCATTCATATTATTATGCTGATAATATCATTTGTAACAAAAAACTTATTTTAAATGAGAAAAATGCAAAACAGATGCATTATCACTAGCGGTCTCAGTCTTTTGGATCCCACTGTTTGTATTACTTATGTTCCAATAAATAGTGTGACAATCATGTTAACACTAACATTCAAATACATGCATTAAATTAATATAGGCATTCTTTAACAAATGTATAAACATACAGAAAAACACCCAAATAAGCTTTAGTATGTCTGAGCTTTAAGAAAAAACACAAATGCAAAACAAGCATCCAGAGACAGAAGAGACAGTGAAGAAAAGTGTTTCCCTGTGGAATTTTTATAGCATGGCCGAATATCCTGTCACATAAAGCAGGCTCAAGGCCGACATCAGCCTCCGCTTTCCCTCTCGCCACCAATAAACGGCTCTACTGCCACTGTCAGACGCAGCACTAAATACCAGACATCCCCACTGACCTACCAGTAGTACTTCTAAGCTGACGAGGAGGAATGGGCAGTCCTAACTCAAGAGAGGTCGCCCTTGTGAGATGGAAAAGCATTAACCACTTATATTTTCAAACAGAGAAAAATTACACCAGCTTTTGTTTTGACACATTTCTATAGACAAACTTGGTCTTTTTTTGTTTCACAATTGCAAAAGGGAGGGGATTTTTTTTTCCTGACTAATATATACCAACATTTATTTGCAGTGGTGGCTTTTTCGAACTCAAAAGTTGAGTGTTCTTTGTCCGTGTTATGCAGAGCTATGAGAAACAGCGACTGTGGAAGTTTGTAAAATGAGATGCTTTTTGACATTACCTGTTACCTGTTATCACAAATAGGCCACAGAAAGCAGCTTTATCCCCCACCTTGCCCCTCCTCCTGTAATATTTGCTCCCAACACCATGACATTAGCTCCAAAGGTCACTTCAGCATGCATTTGCAGTTTAAACAATGCTCCATTTGATAGTCATTCACAGTTTAAAAGTCACAAAGTGGCTCTTGTGGAAATTGTCTTGTGAAGTGACCAAATTTAGCACTCGGTCCATCAGTTTTTCCCTTAAGGCCAAGTGTCTGCTTGAACATGTCTCCTTGCGCCATCACAGTCTGACCAAAACGCTTCCTAAGAATGCTGGAATAAGCTTTTATAAGTGCTGCAGCCATCAGGCTTTGTGATGAATTTGCTTTCACAGCTTTTGTGTGTGCTGATTTTGGTGTTTGTCCAGTGAAAAGCCAACAAAGGTATTTGGCAGTGCATAGTGTCCTAGATACTGTGTCCTATTTGTTTCATTAGTTTGGTCCCATATGTTTTTCTGATATATCAGTTTTTGTGGTTTTCTGTGTCTTTTGCACTTTGTCCATCAGCAATTTTCTCATCTGCTCCTGTTTTATTGTTTGCAAGGCAAGCTGTTACGTGTAGCCTTGACCATCAAAGCATGGGTGACAGCATGTATGCGGGGATGTCATTTTAAGTGTATGTTATTTAAGATCAAAATTAGATTTGTGGCTTTTAGTCTAATAGTGTGGGTAATAGTTCACCTAAAATTTGTATTTCTGTCATCATTTACAAACCTTCTACAAATGTTGTTTCAAACCCACTTTTTTTTTTTTTAGGATAGAATCTTTTATCCAAACAATGAAAGTGAATGGTGAATGAGGCTGTCAGTTCAAAACATTCTGCCTAATATCTTCAAAGTCATAAATGTCATCATTTTAATTTGGGTGAAATACCATCTCTATGTTAGTAAATACACCTAAATGTTGACAAAATTGACTTTTAGCAGATATACAGATTTAAAATTGACTAGGGATGCATTGATATGAAAATTTGTTGGTCAATACAATACTGATTTTACAATACTGATTTAAAAAAAAAAAACTATTGGCCGATACCAATATTTTGCTATTTATCTTAGTGTGTCATCAGATCACTGTTTTAAAAATGTACAAAGAAGTAAAAAAAGGTTTTTATTGTTCTAAAAATAAATTATTTCCATTTCCATGACAGGCCCAAATTTAAAGAGAGCCACAATGAAAGATAAATAGAAGATAAAAAGATAAATATATATATATATTGAAAAATAGCTAAATATCAAAGCATAATGATTGATGTGAAAAAAATATTATTTTGTACTTAAATGTTTGTGCCACTTCTGTTTTTGCAGTTCAAAACAACAGAACTTACATTTTAGCCTACATGTTTGTACTGTATATAATAGAACATCACAAATTCATATAATGCATATGCTGGGCAATTCCATGGAAATGTCAACCACATCATGGAAAAATTCAAAGTTACCAAAGGAAAAAAATGCACTTCTAAGTTCTATTGTGGTATAATGGATAATGCTGTCCAGAACGTTAGAGGGCGCCACTTGCTCACACAATGTTGACTGAAGCGATGAATGCAGTTTATTTTAAGCTTTCAGGGGGTTCGTCTCAATCAACTCCCTAGTTCAATAGTCAGGGCTCTGATCAGGGAGTCTGCCATTTTAAGGGCTGTCTCACATATCGTTCCAGTTTTCGCTCCCAAAAAATCCCACAATGCACCGTAAAAAGCAGTTGCTAACTATGTTCCCTTACTAGAAACATCGTTATGTCTTCTGAAGTCTCTCAAACCGTTAGGAGAGGAGCACAGGTGTAAATATATGATGTCAAAGCCTTATTTTCTCTTTTAAAGAGATGTTGTTTGTAATGTCTTTCATCCATAATAACAATGAAAGGGAAACAATCTTTTAAATGTTAGAGATGTTAAAAGTATGTTTAATGTACATTGTATTTTTATTTAGTTCTTTGATGTCATTTATCTTTCTTTATAACATTGCACATTTGAATATTTTTAAAAAAAATTAACGATAGTGTCATTTATACAGTGATGGTGCTGATTAATAACAGCTGTGCTTGAATGCGCAAGCTCGTCATCTTGTCGCAGGTAATTGAGTCATAAGTGTCCCAATGTTCAGTGTATGAACACCCTTGCTAGAGCCCGAATTCGTGTTCACGATATACTGATTCACGACATAGGGAGCTGATTGAGACCATAATTGCGATTTCAGTCTTAACTCAATCAATCATGTAGCCTCAATGAATACCATACCAATGTCAAAGAAGTCAAAGTTTGCTGGTTTCAAAGCATTTTGGGTGGTTTTACCTCAGTGTGATGATAATTAATTATAAATAAACCATCGGTATTCATGCTTAAAACCTGTCTGCGGATGGTTTTAATTTGGTCAATAATTGTTTGATAAATATCAGCGGCCGATACATCGGTGCATCACTTAAATTTACATTCATTTTCTACTGGGAAAACGGACCAAAAATAGTGATGACTCATGTTGCACTACACAGATTCTTCCAGTCAAATGCTCTCTAGAATGAGAATGTCCATCCCTCTATATCACCTGCAACTAACTGGCAAGTAGCAAAATCATGGTTCAAATCTTTGACATAAACTAAAGCCATTTGGCTATTTAATAAAAAAGGGACGACCCCTCCGATATGTCCCACACAAATAATCTGTTTCAGAAGGAAATTCGTCAACACAGGACTGAAAACTGTGCTCCATAAATGATTTCATGGGGTCTTATGGTGAACCACATCCACTGAGCAAGCTTTTAAAGAAAATAGAATGGAAAAAATCACCTTAAGCTCTAAATCTCCCACACGCACAGTCAAACTATCTCTTGTGCCAACAATTTTTTTGTTTTGTTCGTTTTTATTTTAAGTGCCTCATAAACTCTTGTTGCTAATACAGAGGGAATTTTTCTTCTCTCAGAGGTGTTGTTCATGTTTCATGTAAGAAACTAAAAGCTTTACCGAATCCTTCTAAGGTATTGTTTTGACCCTGTGACAGGCTGGCCTGTGTCTGCTTTCCTTTGTTATAATTTTCTGGTCCAACTGCCTGTTGAGTGTTGTTTTCCTCGCGTCTCTCTGGGGTTTTTCGGGAATAAATGAGAGCTCTCAAGCTCCAGCTTAACAAGGTTGTTTGGAGTGCCAGCGCTAGAGGAGGGGGTTTAGGGTTCTCCACTCACAGAACACTCCTCGGAGGCTTTTGCCATCAGCTGCTGTCTCAGAGCCTTTTAAAAAGCCTCTGATTTCCTGTTGGGACCATTTGCATGATAGTCCTGTTGTTAAACACTGAATTTGTGTTGATGGAAATCCTATTTGATGAAAAGCATTGTAGTGTAGTGCAGAAGCGGATCTGTGCAGGTGCTATGTGCTGTCACTTCAGTGGAGGCCTTGGCAGGGTCAAGTGTTCGGGCATGGTGGTGCTCAACAAGTACTTAGAGACATAATATTACACTTGCAGTGCGTTTGACAGTGAGGTATAATAATTGCTGTGATAACAGGATGATGCAGTTTACAAACACTGCAAGCCAAAACAATGCAAAAAAAGTCCACACGCCTTATTTTCTCTGTCAATTAAACATGAGCATCTGAGGGCAAGGGTCCAATATGTTCATTGCAAGGACACTTTTGGGTTTGTTTGCAGAAGTAGGCCTATCTCTTTCAGCAGAAACACATAATATTACACTTGCCTTTGACAATGAGTTACACGATTATAATAGCTGTGATAAGCAGATGCAGTTTACAGAAATTGTGAGTTGAAGCAATGTGTAATTTCGATACATTTTCACACAAGTGAACATGCTACTGTATATCTTCTGTATGTCTTCTGTCATCATTTGCTTACCCTCATGTCGTTCCAAACCTGTATGGCTTTCTTCCGTGGAACACTAGAGACATTTCTTGAAGAAAGTGATGATAGAATTTTCATTTTTGGTTGAACGGTCTCTTTAAAAACAAAATACATTTTCTTGAGAAATTAAATGACATATTAAATTTTGCTTTTAGATAGAGGTGGGAAAAAATATAGATTTTACAATGCATCACGATCTTCATTTGAACGATCTTGATATCGATTCTTAAATCCCAAGATCGATCCTTTATGCGCACGCTTCACTACAATGAGAGGAAATCACTCGCATTTGCAACCAAATTTCGTACTATGCGACTAAAAATGTATATATTTGGCAACTGACTAGTAAATGTTAGATTTCACTCACCAGTGATTGTGTAGTATAGTGGTGGAGTATTCAGCAGTGAGATCCTTTCACTGCATGTTGAGAGTAAAAGTTGTTCTGTGTAAAGTGAGTCCAAAAACGAGGTCCACGTGACCCATTTGTCATTGAGCACGTTTATGTGTACGTTTTACAATGATTATGCTTAATTAGTCGACAGCGCGTGTGATCATGTAAAAGGCGTTTCTTTATCGGTGTAAGGTCATAAACGGCGTAAGAATAAACCAGTCGGCACGGGTAGATTTTTGCCAATTACATGTTGAGCCTATGTCTTTACGGCTTGACGTCAAAAGGAGAGAATAACGTCATGGTTACTTGTGTAACCTCCGTTTCCTGATGGAGGGAACGAGACGTTGTGTCGATGTAGTGACATTAGGGGTCACTCTTGGGAGCCCGAGACACCTCTGGTCTTTGATAATATGCCAGTGAAAATTGGCGAGTGGTATTTGCATGCCACTCCCCTGGACATATGGGTATAAAAGGAGCTGGTATGCAACCACTCATTCAGGTTTTATATTGAGGAGCCGAGACAAGGTCCGGCCATTTCAGCAGGTAGTTCAGTGTTGTGGCAGGAGGGACACAATGTCTAGTTCCCTCCATCAGGGAATGGAGGTTACACAAGTAACCATGAAGTTCCCTATCTGTCACTCACTCGATGTTGTGTCGATGTAGTGACACTAGGGGTCCCTATACGAAACGCCACCACTGGCTGAACTGTGTTACGTGAACTGGCGGTGTGTGGTGGGCAGAATACTGTGTGCCTCATAGCCAGCACACCAGGTCGACACGTAACCTCCCCCAACATAGTTATGAGTGTCAGACGGCCATTTGGGGACAAATCAACTACCCAAAAGATAGAGACAGGCTAAACCAGTCGTGGCCTCTTTTCCCCTTCTCTTTTTCCACTCCCTAAAAAAGAAGGGGGATTATCTGACTGGGCCGCCAGGTCTAGTCGGGGGGTGTCCCTCCCAAGGGGAAGACACCGTGGAGACCACACCTCGCCCAAAGAGATATTTAAGTGGAAGAATACGTCACATGGTCTTTCCGACCATGTGGAGAGTCTTCAAGGTAGATCCTACCCAACGGGGGAGGAGTTACTACAAACATGGAGACTGGGGCAGAGGGGCTTTGCCTAAGGAAGACTCAGTTTGCCAACAGGGAAACGAATTAGCGGAAGATATATATCGCATGGGGTTAGCCTTACAGGGAACCGCCACATGCGGAGCACCTACCCCAGAACAGGACTCTTAGTTAGCACGTGTACTGGGCTGGCAGCGAGTCTCTCCGAAAACTCGGCTGCCACAGGGCTTGGAGGAAGTCAACCAGGGAACATAGTTTTTGAACACTACTGGGAATTAATGGCGCACATCTTCGGCTCAAAAGGAGGTGGAAGGCGCTATGTGCAAGCTGGCTATCCCGGGCTTATCCGCTTGTATTGCGTGCCACTACCTGGGACGAAACCGGTTCCACCCGGAGGTTGTAGAACCTTGCAAAGGAGTTGGGTGTTGCCCAGCCTGCTGCTCTGCAAATGTCTGTTAGAGAGGCACCCCTGGCCAGGGCCCAGGAGGCCGCTACACCCCTGGTAGAATGGGTTCGTAGCCTTACCAGGGGCGGCATGTCCTGGGCGTGATATGCCATAGTTATGGCATCAGTGAGCCAGTAGGCGATCCTCTGCTTGGAGACAGTGCTTCCTTTCCGCTGTGCACCAAAGCAGACAAAGAGCTGCTCAGAGATTCTAAAGCTCTGCGTGTGATCAAAATAGATGCGTAAAGCGCACACCGGACACAGCAACGATAGGGCTGGGTCTGCCTCCTCCTGGGGCAGTGCTCGCAGGTTCACCACCTGATCCCTAAAAGTGATCATGGGAACCTTGGGCACATAGCCCGGTCGGGGTCTCAGGATCACGTGAGAGTAGCCAGGACCAAACTCCAGGCACGTTTCGCTGACAGAGAATGCTTGCAGGTCTCCTACCCTCTTGATGGAAGTGAGCGTAGTCAGGAGGGCAGTCTTCAAGGAGAGTGCCTTAAGCTCGGCTGACTGCAAAGGCTCAAAAGGGGGCTCTTTGTAGACCCTGAAGAACTACAGAGAGGTCCCATGAGGGAACAAGGCACGGTCTGGAGGGATTCAGCCTCCTGGCGCCTCTTAGGAACCTGATGATCAGGTCATGCTTCCCTAAGGACTTACCATCGACTGCGTCGTGGTGTGCTGCTATGGTGGCAACCTACACTTTCAAAGTGGAAGGGGACAGCCTCCCTTCCAACCTCTCCTGCAGGAAGGAAAGCACTGATCCGACTGCGCATCTCTGGGGTCTTCCCGTCGGGAAGAACACCACTTAGCAAACAGATGCCACTTAAAGGCATACAGGCACCTCGAAGAGGGGGCCCTAGCCTGAGTGATCGTGTCTACCACCGCAGGTAGATCTGCAGGGGCCAGACATGGAGATTCCAGAGGTCTGGTCGCGGGTGCCAGATGGTGCCCCGTCTCTGAGAAAGAAGTCCTTCCTCAGGGGAATTCGCCGGGGGGGGGGGGCTGTCGTGAGGAGTGTGAGGTCCGAGAACCACGTCTGGGTGGGCCAGTAGGATGCTACCAGGACAACCTGCTCCTCGTCCTCCCTGACCTTGCACAGAGTGCTGCTGACTCCAGAGGAGGAGACGGCGGGCAAGTTGTGACATACGATGAGAGCGCAGACCACCTTGGCGGTTGACATATGCTACCGTTGCCGTGTTGTCTGTCTGAACTAACACGTGCTTGCCCTGGATCAACGGCCGAAACCTCCGGAGGCGAGCAGAATTGCCAACAACTCGAGGCAGTTGATGTACCAATGCAGTCGCGGGCCTGTCCACAAGCCGGCGGCTACGTGCCCATTGCAAACAGTGCCCCAGCCCATTTTGGAGGTGTCCGTCGTGACCACGACGCGTCTGGAGACCAGTTCTAGGGGAACACCTGCCCGTAGAAATGAGAGGTCGGTCCAAGGGCTGACAAGACAGTGACAGACCGGCGTGATGACCACGTGATGTGTCCCGTGGCACCATGCCCATCTCGGGACTCGAGTCTGAAGCCAGTGCTGAAGCGGTCTCATATGCATCAACCTGAGCGGGGTGGCCACCGCTGAGGATGCCATATGCCCCAGGAGCCTCTGAAAAATTTTCAGTGGAACCGCTGTTTTCTGTTTGAACGCCTTCAAACAGGCCAACACCGACTGGGCGCGCTCGTTCATAAGGCATGCTGTCAAAGAGTCCAACTCCAAACCGAGAAAAGAGATGCTCTGAACCGGGAGGAGCTTGCTCTTTTCCCAGTTGACCCGAAGCCCTAGTCGGCTGAGGTGTGAGAGCACCAAGTCCCTGTGTGCGCACAGCATGTCCCGAGAGTGAGCTAAGATTAGCCAGTCGTCGAGATAGTTGAGAATGCGAATGCCCACCTCCCTTAGCGGGGCAAGGGCTGCCTCTGAGACCTTCGTGAAGATGCGAGGAGACAGGGACAGGCCGAAAGGGAGGACCTTGTACTGATATGCCTGATCCTGGAATGCAAACCGCAGGAAGGCTCGGTGTCGAGGAAGGATCGAGACGTGGAAGTATGCGTCCTTCAGGTCTACCACCACGAACCAATCTTGATGCCGGACGCTCGCCAGAATGCGTTTTTGCGTCAGCATCTTGAACGAGAGCCTGTGTAAAGCCCGGTTCAGTACTCGCAGGTCCAAGATTGGCCGCAACCCACCGCTTTTTTTTTTTTCGGTACAATGAAGTAGGGGCTGTAAAACCCCTTCTTCATCTCGGCCGGAGGGACAGGTTCTATCGCGCCCTTCCATAGGAGGGTAGCGATCTCCGCATGCAATGTAGCAGCGTTTTCGTCCTTCATCAAGGTGAAGTGGATACCGCTGAACCTGGGCGGACACCTGGCAAACTGAATCGCGTAGCCGAGTCGGACAGTCCGGACCAGCCATCGCGACGGATTGGAAAGTGCAGGCCATGCGTCCAAGTTCCATGCAAGGGGGACCAAAGGGACAACTTCGTCGGACGTACCGGCAGGTGGGGCCTTGCAGCGGGGCAGAGCTCGAGGTGCCACACCCTGTCATGGCCGTACTGAGTCTAGGGACATCAAAGCACTTACCTGGCTCCTTGCGACCACCCCCGGAACAGCCTGGGACGGGGGAGGAAGAGGCCTGTCCTCATGAACCGTGGAGACTGTCACATCAGGGGCGGATTTGTGCCACAGCTGGGCGCTCAGGGGCAGGAGACCGCCGCTGGAGCACCAAACCTGCCAAATAGAGTGGTAGACGGTGGTCATGATGACGGCCGTGCACACCGGATATGTGACCCAGGGAACAAGGAAACCGCTCTTGCTTAACTCTTGAGTACTGCAGCCACTTGGGCATGCAGCGCAATTAAATGCAAAGGTAACAAAAATATTCTCCTCCCTGGGTCGCCTGTCTCAAGGGCGCTTTGAAGCCTTTCACGGGTTCTTGGCGGCCGTGAGACAGGTGGTGTCTGCTTCCTGCGGTGGGCTCCACGCCGGGGCCGGGCCGAAGGGGCGGGCTGCGGCGGAGCCGGTGCAGTCACCGCAGGGGGATGCCCTTGGCGACGAGCAGATGGGGTGTGGGATCTTGAGCCGCGCCGGGGCAGGATATGCCGGATAGCCTCCGTCTACTGCTCCACCATCGAGAACTGCTGGGCAAAGTCATTGATGGTGTCGCCGAATAGGCCAGCCTGGGAGATGGGGGCAGCAAGGAACCGTATCCTGTCGGCCTCACCCATCTCTACCAGGTTGAGCCAAAGGTGGCGCTCCTGGACCACTAATGTGGACATCGTCCGCCCGAGAGACCGCGCCGTGACCTCCGTCGCTCGGAGAGCGATGTCGGTCGCCGAGAGCAGTTCCTGCATCAATCTCAGGGCGGAACTACCCTCGAGCAGTTCCTTTAGTGCCTTGGCGGACTTGCAGGAGAGCCATGGTGTGCAGGACGGAGGCGGCTTGTCCAGCGGCACCGTAGGCCTTGGAGGTCAGAGACGACGTAAACCTACAGGCCTTGGGCGGGGGCTTTGGGCACCCACGCCAGGTGGCGGTGCTCTGCAGGGGGATTGCCGAATAGCCCATGTCCACCCCACCATCGAGGGTAGTGAGGGTGGGGAAGCTGAAAAGATCGGGACCGGGCAGTAAAAAAGTGCCTCCCACGACCTTGTCAGCTCTTCATGCACTTCCGGGAAGAAAGGAACGGGGGCAGCGATCGTGACCATCAGAAGGTGAGAGATAACGAGCGCAACCAGGAATAACACACAATCGGAAAGGCATCTTTAAAAAGACGCGTCTTTAAAAAGACGTTCCGTGTGTGCCGCTCTTTTAGAGAAATATACTCTTTTAGAGAAATATACTTTTATTTCTGCTGAAGTGCCCAGGGGCATTCTCTGCAGTGCACCAGTGCAGAGGAGGGAGAAGCTGTTGAAATGCACCGTTAGATCCAGCAGAGGTGATTGAACAGTCGTGGGAATTCAGCTCAGTGAGCTTGACCGTTCGGCTCCGAAGAGAAAATCTGAATGAGTGGTTGCATACCAGCTCCTTTTATACCCGTATGTCCGGGGAGTGGCATGCAAATACCACTCGCCAGTTTTCATTGGCCTTTTATCAAAGACCAGAGGTGTCTCGGGCTCCCAAGAGTGACCCCTAGTGTCACTACATCAACACAACGTCAAGTAAGTGACAGATAGGGAACGCGATTATTTCAAATGTCATGTAAACACAGTTTTCTTGCTTTATCAGATTTTTTAAATAAGCTGATTTTTGTGAGTAATCAGCATATTAGTGTGCATGTAAACGTGCTCATTGAATAATGTCTCTTTTAATACCTTTTCTGTTTTCTACAGTCAGTTGTTGATCAAAAACAAAAAAAGAAACATCTAATTCTAATCAGGCATATCACAGATGAGATAAAGCCATTCGAGTCTCTCTCGTTATCATGCGCTCATTTACAGATGCTCTTTACAGAATTGTTGGTTTCCTTAAAGAGACCGCACCGGTTTTTAGCGCGTGTTGTAAAAATCTATGTAAATACCTGTAAATAGTACAAATTATGCAATTAAACAATAAACATGTAACAAAATATAATATATTCAATATAATATCATATTAATTGATTGAATACATTGATTTGTTCATTTTTAAAAATCTAAAATGTGAACAAAATGATGAAAAAATAATTAAATATAATTATAAAAATTAATATTTTGGTAACGTGCCTAGTTAGAAGGCTCCTTGTATAATTAGCATTAGCTTGGAGAGAATTTATTTCATATGTAAACAAAAGATACATTACAAATGAAATATACCCATATGAATCAATATCGAATTGAAATCAGAATCCAATCGAGAGCTTGTGAATCAGAATCGAATCGAATCAGGAAATCTGTCAATACCCAGCCCTACTTTTAGAGAGATCTAACAAAATTTATGAGGTTTATACTTAAAATATATATATATTCACCAAAAAAACTTAATTCAAAAGGAAAGCAAGTTGTCAAAACAATGTGTAATTTTGCTTCTCAAGTAAATTTATCTTGTTTTAAGAATGTTTAGATATTTTTACTGGGAAACAAGACAAAAATACTGAGTGACTGAATAATTTTTTGCAGTTCAGAGTACAAAAAATTGAAAAGTATAAAAATTTAGAGTATAAAAATTGCTTTGATAATGATGCAATTTATAGAATACAGAAACCGCAAAGTAAAGAAATATAAAATTTGGTACATTCTCGCACAAGTGTGCACACTTTATCTTCTCTTGAGCATCTCAGGGCAAGGGTCCAATGGGTTCACTGCGGGGACACTTTTGAGTTCGTTGCAGAAGTAGGCCTATTTCTTCCGGCAGAAACACAAATCCATTTTAATTCTCTTCATGCCTGAAAAGAGGTTCACAGTTGGCGAGTGGAGCAATATTATCCAAGCTCTGAGGAGTGGACGGCACAAGAATGTGAAGTTGGAGACTCTCATTTGGCAGGTCTCATGCTGTGTTATTTAACGATCGGTGAGTGTGTGTGCTTTGAATGACTGCCGCCAGCTGAGGATCATACTGAATGCCAGATTTCGCCAGGATAAGGATCTGTTTCCATTACAGAACTGGCACTTCTTTTTATGACTACCTTGCCTTTCGGTTCATACTGTTCACTTTTCCAGAAAAATGCTGGGACGTATCAAGATTCGGTTTCTAGAGAAGTTATTGTTTCAACCGTCTTCTTAGATGATTCAGACTGTGGAGAAAGCAGAGATCCCAGCTGGATTTAATTGTTCTGACATTCAGACAGCATTCAGGGGGAAAGAGAGGAGAGAGAGAAATCTCAAGTATGTTTGAAATGAGTCTGCTGAAAACATTTCAGCGGGAATGTATAAAATCTTGCTGGTGGATAAAAATAGTTTATGGCTCTTGTTTGTGGAGAGATGTTTGTTTGGAACTTGATATGTCCTCCATTGACCTACTATTATTTATTAAACAATATCGTTTGTAATATTTTTGCTCTGGTTTTAAATGCTCTTGTAAAATATCATGAATTTTGACAAGAATTTATTGCCAAGATTTTAGCATGATATCATGTCATGCTATACAGGTATATAGTGACAAGATTCCAGTGACAAGCAGTTTTTCTATTCCCACTGAATGTGAAGTGGCCAATCAGAAAATACTTGATGTGTAATATATAGTTTTTCAGAGCAGAATTATGGACCAATGGGGTTTCACAATGGGCGGAGCTGCCTGAAAGCAATAGATGCAAAAGAAACAAATTTAGGGTATTCACATAAGGATATTTTCCATTTCCCACTTAACTTTTTTTTTTTTTTTTTTTTTTTGTCCTAATGTGTTTTTCTTCTTAATGTTCCTTGAAATTTTTTAATTTATTGAGAGCCTCTATGATTAAAATAAAAAAAATTTTTTTACATATATGTTAAGAAATGAAATTTTAATGACAGATCACAGCAATCCAGAAGGAATGGAGGGACATATCTTAAACTTTGCTTGATTCTTCACAGGGTGGGTTTAGTTTCAAGGGCTAGGACTGTAATTATGGCTTTGTTGATGAAAGGGGCTTACAGCAGATTAACCTTTGTCTACAGGCAGACACGGGAACAGGAGACACCACCCGACTTCTTCTACTTCTCCGATTTCGAGAGGCACAATGCCGAGATCGCAGCATATCATCTAGACAGGTAAAGGGCTACTTACCTGGAGCCATAAATGTCAGACTTTGGCATAAATAGAACATTTATTTGCGTGTGTGTGAGAGTCTGCACATTTTTATTTGTCTCTGAATATATATGTATTTATGCTTGCATCAAATGCCACTTACATATATGTACCTCTGTTGCAGCATTTGTTGGCATCAGAATGTTTAGTGTGCGTGTGACTGCACATAATGCTTGTGGTGGGTCCTGCATGTTTTCAGCACATTTAAACTTGTGTTTATTTGTATGTGTGAAAGTGCAGTATGTAAGTGTATGCTGGGGCAGAAAGCAGTCTGAAACCTGCAGTTTAACAATCATAAAAGACCAAATCCAGAGAGAACATGATGACTCACTATGAAAGAACACAAACCCATCTGTCAGTATCTGATCACTAATGGAGCTCCATCCAATAATGTCTGCTTATAGACGATTATCCATCTGATAAGTTTCAGTAAGTGATTGTGAGACTTTCATCAGTATTCCACAATAACTCATGTACATCTGTCATTGTCAGCTCATTTCAGCAGCTTTTATTGGGTTGTTTTCTATATCGCTTATTAAAGTCAGATTTTCTCAGATTTTCTCTTAGGGTTTTTCGCCATCAGGGGTGTAAAATACATGGAGCTGACAATGAAAATTCAATGCAATAATAATCAATTATAATTATGATAATAATGTCCAGTGATACAACAGTTAGGTCTGGTCCTCTAGTTTTATTGGACAAGTACCATTCCAAGAGTGCCGATATTTAGTGTAACAGCACTGGGATGTCTCACTGTTTGGATCACTCCGCTGGTCTGTGTTTGCAGTGTTCCAGACAGGCTATCAGTTTGTGTGTTGCTCAACAACACAAATGCTGAACCTGCTTTGGTTTAGTTTGGAACTGTTTTTGCAAGCTGAGCATATATAGACAAAATAAATAACCATATTGTGTCTAAAGCCCTTTTTGGATGGGATTAGTTTTCCAGAAATTTGTCTGAAAAGTTATTGTTACTGCAGACATCTGTAATGCTTACTGCAAATTCTAGGCATGGGACATTATATCTACATTTTTAAATATCACAAACCAAAATAAATGAGGAACTATAAAGAGGCAAAATTTTATATTTAAAATTTGCAGCGTTGTTATCTCTCCATGTGGTAATAAATTAAATGACCTGCCAAACATCAAGATCCCTTTGTGGCTTTTTTCTACACTATTTACAGAGTTCGCACAAGGTCCTTGAAGTGCTTAAAGTGCTTTAAAATAGCTTTTAGAAATGAACGTTCTTCAAGTTTGTTGAAAAGTGTTTGAAATTAAAACGAAACATTTCTTATGTGTAATGTCACTTAATATCCTTTCTGTTCTTTATATTTTGTAGTTCAAAAAGTGAAAAGAAATGTACATTTTAATCACACATAGCACAGATGCGTTAAAGAAACTGTGCAACTCCTCTCGTTAATGTGTGCTCAACCAAAACACTTCTGTGATGTTCCTTGAACTGCCTGCACTCTTAAAGACACAGTACCGGTTTAGCGTAGATTAAAATGTTTAATCGTGATTAATCGCAGATTTTGAAAGTGCAGAAATTTGACGCTATGTATACACTTATTTTCATGTCAAAATGCATTTATTTCCATCTTAGGAAAGAAAATAAAACAGTATAGCTGCAAGCAGCGATGGCGGGCCCAAGCACCATGGCTCCATTTCCACCCAGTGGCTTTCGGAAAACAATGCAATGTGGACACATGCATTTGGCATTTGACATTATTCTAAACAATTTTGAAGCAATTTGGGTAAATATGAGAGGAATATTTTAACATCTGTTTTAAGAGCCACACTTCTTGCTGCCAGGTGGTGGCGCTATGACTGTGACCCAAAATATTCACATTCATGGGATTAGCCCTCAAGAATATACATTGAGAATATACATCACAATTTTTATCTAAATCACACGTTGCACACAGAAGATATGGGACCCTTCCTGTTTCCCATTTTTTGCCATTAATTTAATGCCTCGCCATGGCAACCATTTGATATATCACAAATCTGTTCACAATTTAGCATCTTCAATATCTTGGTATAATATTGTCTAAATGTGGTGACAGTCTCATGAATCCCCTAGGAGGAGTATTTAAAATTTTAGAGACTGCAATATTCAAAAAATCCAAAATGGCAGACTTCCAGTTGGACAGAGCTAATAACTATAATTATGAAAGTTGTCCGGTTTGATGAGAACTATATACACTACCGGTCAAAAGTTTTGAAACACTTACTCATTCTTTATTATAATTTTTTTTCACATTTTAGAATAATAGTAAAGTCATCAAAACTATGGAATAGCATAAATGGAACTATGGGAATTATGTTGTGACTAAACAAAATCCAAAATAAATCAAAACTGTGTTATATTTTAGCATCTTCAAAGTAGTCACCCTTTGCCTAGAAATTGCAGACATGTACTCTTGACATTTTCTCAACCAACTTGTTGAGGTATCACCCTGGGATGCTTTTTAAACAGTATTGAAGGAGTTCCCATCTATGTTGGGCACTTATTTGCTGCTTTTCTTAATTATTTGGTCCAAGTCATCAATTTCAAAAACTTTTTTTTATTAAGAAATTTTAGTTTTATAATGAAGTAAATTAATATGATGGCACAATTATATTTTTGTCTAAAACTAATTTCAAATATTTAAGCATACGCCTTAAGATCAAAAGATTTTTAAGATCATGTGAAACATTTCAGTCGTGTTTCAAAACTTTTGACCGGTAGTGTATGTACCATTTTAGTGACTATAGGTGAAAATGGGGGTGCTACAGAGGCCGAATTTCACGTCCATTTTAAAGGGGGCGCAACAAAGCCCCCCCCCCACACGCCCGTGCGTGAACTTTTGCTCAGTCCTAATGACCAATGACTCTGATGTGTGTGCAAAATTTCATGACATTTTAAGCATGCCAAGTGCCTAAAAAAATATCCAAATATAGGAAGAAAGGAATAATAACAATTAATGTGTTGCCAATATAATTTAAATCAGCAGTGTCTTGACATTATTCTAAAGAATTTTGAAGCAATTCAAGTAAACATAAGAGGGCTATTTCAAAGTCTGTTAAAAGTGCCATACTTCCTGCTGCCAGTTGGTGGCACTATAACCGTGACCCATAATAGCCTCATCAATGTGATCAGCCCCCATTACCAAACATACAGCTGAATTTTCATCAGAATCATATAATGCACACAGAAGATATAGGGAACTTCCTGTTTCACATTTTTAGCCATACATTTATTGCTGCACCATGGCGACACCGTTCAAAATATCAAAAATCAGTTTGCAATTTAGCATCTACAATGTCTTGGCATGATGTTGCACAAATTTGGTGCCAGTCACATGAATCCCCTAGAAGGAGTATTTAAAAGTTCAGAGCTTGCGATTTTCAGTAAATCCAAAATGGCCGACGTCCTGTTGGGTAGAGCTAATGACTATAATTATGAAAGTTGCCCGGCTTGGTGAGAACTATATATGTACAAAGTTTGTTGAATTTAGGTGAAAATGGGGCTGCAACAGAGGCCATCTTACATGCTCATTTTAAAGGGGGCACTACCAAGCCCCCCATGCACGCTCCCCCCCATAACTTTTGCCCAGCTCTAATGGCCGACGACTATGATGTGTGAACAAAATTTCATGACATTTTAAGCATGTCAAGTGCCTCAAAAACACCCAAATATAGGAGGAAAGGAATAATACAATGAATGTGCTGCCATGGCAACAGTATTTAAGATATCAAATTTTCCTTTACAGTTTTACATCAGCAGTGTCTTGACATTATTCTAAAGAATTTGAAGCAATTCAAGTAAACACAAGAGGGCTATTTCAAAGTCTGTTAAAAGTGCCATACTTCCTGATGCCAGTTGGTGGCACTATGACCGTGACCCATAATAGCTGCATCAATGTGATCAGCCCTCATTAGCAAATATACATTTAGCATCTACAGTGTCTGGCATGATGTTGCACAAATTTGGTGCCAGTCACATGAATCCCCTAGGCGGAGTATTTAAAAGTTCAAAGCCTGCAATTTTCAGAAAATCAAAAATGGCCGACTTCCTGTTGGGTGGAGCTAATGACTGTGACTCATAATGACTGGCTTTATGAGAACTATATATGCACCAATTTTGGTGACTATAGGTGGAAAATGGGGGTGCTACAGAGCCCCCCTTCCATGTCCATTTTCAAGGGGGCGCTACAGAGCCCCCCCTGCAACTTTGCCCATCCCTAATAGCCGACGAGTCTAATGTGTGTGCAAAATTTCAAGAGTTTTCATGTGTGTTAAGTACCCCAAAAGTACTGAAAACCTTGAAGGAATAATAATAATAATATATATATATATAGCTGCAAGCAGCGATGATAGGCCCAAGCACCATGGGTTCATTTCCACCCAGTGGCTTTTGGAAAACAATGCAAGGTGGACACATGTATTTGGCATTTGACATTATTCTAAACAATTTTGAAGCAATTTGGGTAAACATTAGAGGACTATTTTAAAGTCTGTTGTAAGAGCCACACTTCCTGCTGCCAGGTGGTGGCACTATGACTGTGATCCAAAATAGTCACATACATATGATTAGCCCCCAAGACTAAACATACATCTAAATTTTGATCTAAATCACATACCGTTTGATAGATGAAAAATATGTTCACAATTTAGCATCTTCAATGTCTTGGCATGATGTTGTCGCAAGAAGGAGTATTTAAAAGTTCAGATTCTGCAATATTAAAAAAATCCAAAATGGCAGACTTCCTGTTGGGCGTAGCTAATAACTATAATTATGAAAGTTGTCCAGCTTGATGAGAACTATATATGTACCAATTTTGGTGACTGTAGGTGAAAATGGGGGTACTACAGTGGCCGTCTTACATTCTCAATTTAAACCTGGCGCTAGAGAGCCCCCCCTCATGCCCATGCGTGAACTTTTTCCCAGCCCTTATGGCTGATGACTCTGATGTGTATGCAACATTTCATGAAATTTTAAGCATGCCAAGTGCCTCAAAAACACCCAAATGTAGGAAGAAAGGAATAATAACAATTAATGTGTTGCCATGGCAACACTATTTAAGATATTAAATATCCCATGACAATTTTAACATTGAGGACTATTAAGAAAACATAAGAGGGCTATTTCAAAGTCTGTTAAAAGTGCCATACTTCCTGCTGCCAGTTGGTGGTGCTATAACCGTGACCCATAATAGCCACATCAATGTGATCAGCCCTCATTACCAAACATACAGCTGAATTTTCATCAAAGTCACACAATGCACACAGAAGATATAAGGCACTTACTGTTTCCCATTTTTCACCATAAATTAATTGCTTCACCATGGCGACACAGTTCAAAATATAAAAAATCTGTTCGCAATTTAGCATCTACAATGTCTTTGCATGATGTTGCACAAATTTGGTACCAGTCACATGAATCCCCTAGGAGGAGTATTCAAAAGTTCAGAATCTGTGATTTTCAGAAAATCAAAAATGGCCGACTTCCTGTTGGGCGAGCTAATGACTGTAAGTCTGAAAGTTGTTCTGCTTGATGAGAACAATATATGTACTAAGTTTGGTGACTATAGGTGAAAATGTGTGTGCTACAGAGACCCCGTTACATGCCCATTTTAAAAGGGGTGCTACAGAGCCTCCCCTACACTCCCATGTGTGAACTTCTGCCCAGTCCTAATGGCAGACGACTCTGATGTGTGTGCAAAATTTCATGCAATATTCAGCATGCCAAGTGCCTCAAAATCACCCAAATATAGGAAGAAAGGAATAATAACAATTAATGCGTTGCCATGGCAACAGTATTTAAGATATCAAATATTCCTTTACAATTTTACATCAGCAGTGTCTTGACATTATTCTAAAGAATTTTGAAGCAATTCATGCAAACATAAGAGGACTATTTCAAAGTCTGTTAAAAGTGCCATACTTCCTGCTGCCAGTTGGTGGTACTATGACCGTGACCCATAACACCCGCATCAATGTGATCAGCCCCATTACCAAAAATACAGGTGAATTTTCATCAAAATCACACAATGCATACAAAACATATAAGGCACTTCCTGTTTCCCTTTTTTTGCCCTTAATTTATTGCTTCGCCATGGCATGATGTTGCACAAATTTGGTGCCAGTCACATGAATCCCCTAGGAGGAATATTTAAAAGTTGAAAGCCTGTGATTTTTAGAAAATTAAAAATGGCCGATGTCCTGTTGGGCGGAGCTAATGACAGTTGTTCGGCTTGATGAGAACTATATATATACCAATTTTGGTGAAAATGGTGGTGCTACAGAGCCCCACTTTTTCAGCTACTTATCTTACCTAATGTTGCCACAAGCCTTAATCCTCTGATAAGTGGTTTTCGTTTTCTTACTGATTTCATATTGCATCTTCGGACTCTGCGTCTCCACACGATACTACCATAAAATTAACTTCAGGTACAAGGTTGAAAAAAAAAAAACAGCATCCAGGAAACCTCCATTAGGCATTTAATGACACAAATTTCGTGATACGATATGATACAAAGCCTAACGATACAAAACGATACAATACGATTAAAAAATGTATAAATAAAAACAGCTTCCACAAATGTATCACTCAGACTTATTCAAGGATTCAACATAAATATCTTTTAAATCATAAATGACACAACAGTGTCTGACATTGGCAACAAAAAGCAGAGCTTTGCAGCACTGCATTTATTTTGTTTGGTTTTAATAACAGAAAATAATATGAACTTACAGTACACATAGTTTCAAAGCAGCTTTATAGAAAATCATACCTTAATGTCTGAAAGCCCCCTGTGAACAAGCTGAAGTGACTGTAGGAAGGAAAAACTTATTTCAATGTTATTTAGTGGTAAAAAAAAAAAAAAAAACTCTTTAGAGGAACCTGTCCTCTGGTTTTACAATATACGTACATAATCCAATATTATTTAGCGGATTGAGCAAAAACCGGTCGGCACACGTAATGTTTTTGGCCTCTTCCCCTGTTTCACGTCGCATGTAAACTTGACCACCGTTATTACTGGCTTATAACATGTGTGCAAGTGTTGTGCTCATACCCGTTTAAATTTCAATGTCAAAAGTAGAGAATAGTAAGTGTCATGTAATCGCGGGTTTCTTATGTTTTCAGATTTTTGAATAAGCTTGTTTTTGTTACTTATGGTTGTTCATATTGTGTCTAAAATGTAAGTTACTCAATATTAAGTTCTTGTTTAAAGTACTGTTGAATAAAAACAATATCACACTTGCAATCATGCTGTTGTACTGAATATTAGCACAGCTGTGATTATCTTTGACCATGCCGATATTCAGTGCAACAGCACCCCTGCAGCTAGTGTGTTATTACTTAAATGTATTCCATGTTAATTTCTTATCCAAAATACAATTCATGACCAATTTTCAGTGCAGCCAAATCCATCCAACAAATCCAGATGCCAAATCTTCTTCTGGCATGTACATGCTTGATTGTCCCTCCAATTACATTTGTCTTCTGCATATTTTTGAAAATAATTATAGACCCCAAATAATCAAATCAAATCAAACTAAATTTCAGATTTCACGGTGGTACATGCTTCATTTAGTCAACAATCTTAATCATTCAATTCATTGTCAAATGAAAACAACAAATATTTACACCACTAATTACTATGATAGTTTATTTCTACCTTCAATGTTTCCCTTCATTAGTTCACTTTGATTGGGTGGGTGTATGTACGCTCTGTGAAAGTCCCTGACTCGGATGGTGTGCTGCCTGGTTGTTCAGTGATGTTCTCTCCCCGGCACTGGCCAGCACTGTCCCAGCGTGCACAATATCATCATTCAGCAGACCTGTCCCAGACTGGCCTGGTCCGCCTCGCTTCCTTCTGCACATCTGGCGAGGAGTAAAATCCACATGGTGCACACAGGCATGCATGTGGGTAGAAAGTGCAAACCAAGACGTATGAAAAAACGCTTGCTTTTCTAAATAAAGTTCATCTGGGTTAGGCAAAAGTGCAGGTTGTTACTTCTATTTTAAAGCACCATCACTCAGTGGGCCTCTCTGTCCTCACAAGCCCACCACGGCTATATCCAACAACATACCATTAATTATCTGATTTTAGTGGATGGCAAATGCTTATTGTAGTGCGGCTTTAAGGAAGACGACAGTATTAAATGAGAAGAGTGGTTTGAAAGGAGCTTTCATTTGTCCCACTGTTGCCTCTGAGTAAAGTATTGTAAAGTAAGAGCAGAGAAGAATGCTCATGCACACAAACTCTCTCTGTCATTTCTGTCAGCATGACTGCGCAATTAGAAGCTTCGAGTGCTTTTATCCCTCAGGCCCCATCCATTAGTTGTTTTTCATGGTGATTTTTTAAGTTGCCCTGTCAGCAGAAGGTCACCACATGCACGCAGCACACAAGGTGAATAGGTTTATAACATGTATGAGCAGAAGGTAGAGTACTCACACAGAACAGTTCATACAAATGTACCAGTTAGCTGTAGAAAGAAAGAAAGAAAGAGAAATAAAGTGTAAACATCTATGTTTGCATTTAAAGCTATTAATTTACATCAGTACATTTTCAATTCAGCAATAAATATATGGCTAAATTTATTAACAAGGTAAAATCAGTGAAAAGATACATTTAATTGCACAAACAATTTAATCTTGGTTTATTCAAATAAAAATACTTGGGGGGGATGGTTACGGAAAAACTCCTTGTACTGTAGGTGAAAACTTTAGCGCAAGACCAATCAGTCTCTGACCAACAGTTGCAGATATAGGGATAAAATTATAAAAATAAATATGTGAAAAGATTTAATATTTATCAAAACAATAAAATATTATTTGAAATGATCTCTGCATAACCTAATTAATATTCATGAGTTTTGTGATGTCACAACTAGCAGCACCCCTCCCCTCCCCCAACTGTCCCCAGCAGTTTTAAAACAAAGTGACGCCCATGGGTAAATTTGCTATCTGTCCTCCATTGTCAGGGTACTGATTTGTTATTAAAACATTGCTTCAATTGTATTTTATGTAGTATGGTTTGAGCTCTCTCTACTGGTAGAAAATATTACCAATCTTACCTTACTTGTCACAGTTCTATGTATTCAGGCTTTCAACTGCTTTTGTCTCTTCATGTAATCCCAGACAGACTGATGTTGAGATTCTTGCTCTGTGAGGGACATACTGTACCATCTGTTGCAGAACTCCTTGTTCTACCTCTATTCTATTTTATTTGCAAAAGGAATGTATGGAAATCTATAATTGATTCCTATTGACACATCAATATAGTACAGTATATAAAGTAGAATCCACTCAAATAACCACATTTACACTGCAAACTGAGGAAGTATATATATTTACTTCCTATATGTATATATGTACATTGTGTTAATTGATTATACGTATATACATTTTATACACCGATGAGCCAAAACATTATGACCACCTGCCTAATATGCTGTTGGTCCTCCAAAACATCGCCAACCCACTGAGGCATGGACTCTACAAGACACCTGAAGGTGTCCTGTGGGATCTGGCAACATACACATTAGCAGCAGATCCTTCAAGTCTTGTAAGTTGCGAGGTGGAGCCGCTGTGAATCGGACTTGTTGGTCCAGCACATCCAACATATGATCAATTGGACTGAGATCTGGGGAACTTGAATTCTTCATCATATTACTCAAACCATTCCCGAACAATGTGTGCAGTGTGGCAGGGCGCATTATCCTGCTGAAAGAGGCCACTTCCATCAGGGAATACCATTGCCATGAAGGGGTGTACCTGGCCTGCAACAATGTTTAGGTAGGTGGCACGTGTCAAATTGATGTCCACGTAACCGGACCCAGAGTTTCCCAACAGAACATTGCCCAGAGCATCACACTCCCTCCACCGGCTTGTCATCTGGCGCACACGTACATAGCCATCCACATGATGTAAAATAAAACGGGACTCATCAGACCAGATGACCTTCTTCCAGTGCTCCAAGGTCCAGTTCCAATGCTCACGTGCCCATTGTAGGCGCTTTTGACGGTGAACAGGGATCATCATGGGCACTCTGATTGTCTGTGGCTGCACAGCTCCATATGCGATGCACTGTGTTTTGTGACACATTCCTCCCTTAACCATCATTAAAATTTTCTGTGACTTGTGCCACAGTAGACCTTCTGTCGGTTCGGACCAGACATTATAGCCTTTGTTGCCCTCGCACATCGATGAGCCTTAGGCGCCCAACACCCTGTCGCTGGTGTGTGGTTTGTCCCTCCTCGGACCACTGTCGGTTGGTACTCACCGTTGCTGACTGGGAGCACCCCACAAGCCTTGCAGTTTCAGTGATGATCTGACCCAGTCATCTGGTCATAACAATTTGGCCTTGTCAAAGTCGCTCAGGTCTTTACTCCTGCCCATTTCTCCTGCATTCAACACGTTGACTATAAGAACTGACTGTTCGCTTACCATCTAATCTACCCAGACCTTCACATATTGCCTTGTTAGGAGATGATCAACGTTATTTGCTTATCCTGTGAGTGGTCATAATGTTTTGGCTCATCAGTGTATATATATACAGTGTGTATATATATATATATATATATATATATATATATATATATATATATATATATATATATATATATATATATGTATATATATATATATTTGTGAAAAATTATGCATAGTGATTTCTTCAAAAATAATGCCATAAATAGATTTCATTGATCAAATAACATCATACAAAGTCCAGTTAACATAAAAAAAAGCTATATCAATATATAATGTGACCACCTTTGCCTTCAAAACAACACCAATTCTCCTAGGTATACCTGGACACAGTTTTTCTTGGTTGTTGGCAGATAGGATGTTCCAAGCTTCTTGGAGAATTAGCCACAGTTTTTCTGTCTACAGTATTCAGACTGTCTCAACTGCTTCTGTCTCTTCAATGATGATGAGATTCTGGCTCTGTGGAGGCCATGCCATCTGTTGCAGGGCTCCTTGTTCTACTTCTATTCTACTCTATTTGCAAAAGGAATGTTTGGGAGTCTAAAATGTATATTTCCTATTTACACACTAAAGCTGAAGATATTTTTTGTGAAACATCTTAAGTGCCTAAAATTCTGCACAGTATTGCATATATATACTGTATATCTATATCTATCTATCTATCTATCTATCTATATATATATATATATATATATTAGGCATGTAACGATACACAAATATCAAGATACAATACGATACAAAGCCTAACGATATGATATGATACAACACGATTAAAAAATAAAATAAAATAAAAACAGCAGCCACAAATGTATCGCTCAAACTTATTCAAGGATTCAACATAAATGTCTTTAAAATCATAAATGACACAACAGTGTTTGACATTGGCAACAAAAGCAGAGCTCTATAATAAAGTAACTTAAACAACAGCACTGCATTTATTTTGTTTGATTGTAATGACAAAAAATAATATGAACTCACAAATTTAATGTTTTTCTTGAGAAAAATGTGTTTGTCTATTATTCAAATAATTTATATTTGTACATCACTTTTCACAATACACATAGTTTCAAAGCAGCTTTATAGAAAATCATGCCTTAATGTATGAAAGCCCCCTGTGAACAAGCTGAAATGACTGTAGCAAGGAAAAAACTTCTTTCAATGTTATTTAGTGGTGGAAAAAAAAGACTTGAGAGGAACCTGTCCTCTGGTTTTACGATGTACAGTTGTGCTCAAAAGTTTGCATACCCTGGCAAAAATTGTGAAATTTTGGCACTGAATTTGAAAAAAAAATAATAATAATAATAATAATTATATATATATATATATGCATAACAGTCAATGTACACAGTAGAAGTCATACACACTGAATGTGTTATATACCTCACCTGAGAATTAATTACACTATGCAAGCAAAAGTATGTAAAAATTAACAGATTATAAAGAAAAAAAAAAGAAAAAAAACATCAATGTCTATATCTGATTAATTAATCAACAGGATCTTGGATTTCCGTCGAGTGCCGCCAGTGGCTGGGCGACTGGTGAATATGACCAAAGAGATCAGAGACATGACCCGTGACAAAAAACTGTGGAGAACCTTTTTCATTTCACCAGGTACTCACAACACACCAAGCACCTTTCTCATGAGTCTTTCTGTAACCATGCCCATTCTTTTTATCAATTAAACCAATGCATTGGCTTAAATGGGACTCATCATTGGCCCATATAATGCTTAACCGAGCAAGATAAGAATTTCTTATCAGGAATTCAGGCTATGCTCTTTCTGATTTATTTATTATTATTTTTTTTTTTTTTTTTTTTTAAATAATCAGTCATCTTTTATCTTTTCTGTGCTTATCTCTAAACATTTTTGGAAACTTATCTCATTACTTAATCAGAAGCAGCTGTAATTCTCCTACTGCTCTAAAAATCCAGCAGAAGGCGATGTTTGTTATAAATGCATCGTCCAATGAGACTTCTGATTGGAGCCTTTCTACATTGGACATTTTCAAATTACTCCCCTTGATGGGCTGAAAGTGAGAAATGAATAATAATGACTCTATGGAAATAGTTCCTCTCTGTATCATCAATTTAACGGGGTTTGTTTAACTTTAAGGTGTGTTTTGTGTTTTACTCTCTGTTACCCCTTCAGCCAATAACATCTGCTTTTACGGTGAATGTTCATACTACTGCTCCACTGAACACGCTCTATGTGGGAAGCCTGATCAAATTGAGGGTTCTTTAGCAGCCTTTCTGCCAGACCTAACCTTGGCCAAGCGCAGGACGTGGAGAAACCCCTGGAGACGGTCCTATCACAAACGCAAGAAAGCAGAGTAAGGACCACACAGCACACATTTCATTTATAAAATGAATAAAGAAACAAAAACATGCAAGAATACAATAGATTGCGTATAAACAATCAGATCTGTGAGGGGTCTTTTTTATTTATTTAAAAATAATAATAAAAATCAAACAATAAAAAAAGTTTTTCAAACATCTCAGTGTTAAAGGGATGATTTACTTAGATCATAGGCAAATCTAAACCCTATATAGGTAGGCTTCAGCTCTTTTCAAACTCTTTTGTGTGATCTGATTGTGTGATCTGATGCCTCCTCATGTTTACTGAAAACATTGTCTGAATTATGAATCCTCCCCTCACTGCACCAATCAGTCAAAAATGCTGAAGTTCATTACATTGAATGTTATTCTTCCCTCTAATCAGGACGATATTCGCCTGAGCTGCAGTATTCTCTAGTGCAGCACAGGATGCACACTCAGCTTCTCTATCGCTCATCCTTCGCCGTTTGCCTGTCCAATGACAAAAATGACAAAATAAAACAAAACATTTAAAAATAAAACAAATCACATAATAAAGTGCAATTTGCTATTTTAATCTATTTATTAACCTTTTAAGCTCTGAGGATGTTTTTAAAGATTTCCTGTTTCAGTGGCATACCCAAAATTAAAGGTTTATAAAAAATAAAAAAAAATAGAAACGTTTCAGATTTCTTAATGATATAGATTATGATGAATCCTGAGACTCTCAGCCTAAGAAACCTTTGAAAAATCACAAAGAAACTTGATTTTTTTCTGATTTGACATTATGTACATCATGGTGTAAATAAAGCTGGCTCTACACAAGCTGATTTGTACAATGCTTTTCAGGTGTTAGCTTCATTTACATAATCACGGGCTAGGCAGAGGGAGACAGAGTGCCCATTAGCACCTCTCAGCGGGAGGTGTTAATCACTTGACCGTCGGGACTCCCTGCTGAGTTAATGGCTTCAAGCACTGAAAAGACATATGTTTTGTTTGAAAAAAATCATTATGTTACTGAGAAGAACTGACAAGATAACAAGCTGATCTTTTTTTTATCACACTCAGCTGCATATCATCACAAACGCTGGTCCATAGTGATTCTGTCACTCTGCAGAAATAATACAAAAGCAACTAATGACGGATAAAAATAACCTTGATGGACATTTTACAGTTTTGGTACATTTCAAAATATAACCTTGTGAAAGCCAACCAAACTATGAAGAAAATGCAACATTGTAACTACAGGTCTGAAAACGCCTCAAATCACTCTAATGAATTTGCAATTTTACTCAAGTTGTTATTTTGTCAGAGAGAGATAATTGCGGTGAATGGTTATGAGTGTCACCCCTCCACCATTTTTAATCGGCAAGTGTGTCATACCTCTGACTGAAGAGAGCGAGATCTCAGCAAAACAGTCTGCATGTGTGACACCCTCTGTCAAAACAAGTAGTTTTGAGTCTGCTAGTGTAGAGCCAGCTTTAGGTGGATCAGAAAACCGATTTTGTTTTGATCCATATCATGTCACCTGTAAATGAGTAAAATTTTGTGTTGATACAACAAAGCAATCAAAAGTTAAAGCATTAAAAAAATTATTTATCCTAGTGTCGAAAAACGTCTCCATGTGTCCAAAAGCCTCTCCATAAAAATAAAACATAATAACTGTGCATAAGAACTAATTACACATGCAAATACAACAATGACTAAAGGTTTGCATAGCATGCAGACATGGTTTTAGTAATGTGAGTTGACAGAATGAGTTTCATTCTGTGCCATTTGAGTCACTGAGTTTGTTTCATGTACTTGGTGCCAGATGTAATTAGAGTGATTGGTCACATCACTCTCTGCCCAAATATGGAGGACTATCAAAACTGGTTGGAGCAATCTAAACCCAATCCGATTGGTTTAGCATTCCATGATGCAACAGCATTTCCAATGATGTCATCTGATCCAGGAAAGCTAACATGTTTTAACCAGGTAGCCAGATACTGTGAGCACTCTCACAATGATCCATGCATCCGATTACTTTTGCTCGTTTTAAAGATAATCACCTCCTCTAAGTAATGGTATGTGATATTTTATGTTCTGTTCATTTTTCATGAAGTTATAAGCAAAAACACGGCATATGAGCAACACCTGTTCACATGAAACATAAATGTCAAAGACATATACTTTGTTATTACTTGCTAAATTTTTGTCTGTGAGTAAACTAATAGGCTGGATGTATTCTACCCTTTGAGAGCTTTCCAACGACATATGACACATGGCTATTTGATGAGTTTGATGTTTTTACCAATTACAATAATACTCTATATAGAGTGCAAAATGTAAAATAAATTATCAAAACGGAACACTTCTGATTTGTCTGCAAATTTCAGAGACTTGTTCAGTTTTGGTCATAATGCCTACATGCATTGTAAATTTCTTATCTTTAAAACGATACATATTTTGTGTTGGTCAAGACTGTAGTTATTAATATTTTGATAGCGGTCCCATCCGAGCATAAAGGGTTAAATAAATAACTGTTGATCTAGCAAGTTTTCACACTTCTCACACTATAAGTAAGAAACATGCCAGTCTAGACCAAACACACGGAATCTCACTGTACGAGGGGCTCAGGTCCCCTAAAACTGAAATCTTAGGATCACCTCAAAATAGAGGCTGAAACTTAGTAAATATTCACTGCAAAAATAATTTTATTTTATTTTAAATAAATAAGAATACTTTATTTCAGGTTTTACTCTCTGTATCCCCTCATAATAAACAGAATGAGTACACTTAGTCTGCGGTACTGTTATTATAGTGCAACATGTGGTAGGCAGACAGACGCTGATCCAACTGAATGGTAGGATATAAACATGCAACATCTTGCACCTTCTCTAACCTGCTAGTTTATCGTCTGATTATCATGCTAACCGTCCCGCCTTTAGTTACAGTGACCTCCATACTGGAAATGCGGTGTTGGTTTAATGAGGTCTGTGTTTGTAGGTGGGAGGTGGATCCAGATTACTGTGAGGAGGTGAAGCAGACGCCACCCTATGACAGTGGCTCTCGCCTGCTCGACATCATGGACATGACCATATTTGATTTCCTAATGGGTATGATGATTTCAGAGAAGTAGACCATTTGTACATAAACACTTCAAGTTGAAGTCACAATTCAATCAAGGCATTTTGTGATAAATGTTAGCTTTTTATGGTGTACATTAGTTTTGTCTTGTATCTCTTCAAAGGAAATATGGATCGTCATCATTATGAGACATTTGAAAAATTTGGAAATGAAACTTTCATAATTCACCTTGATAATGGAAGAGGGTAAGACAGTACATTATTTTTTGTGATGTATTTTTACACTACCATATTTATCAATTGAAATAGCTTCATAAATTCACTATTAATGTGCTGTTTACATTTTGAAATGTAATAGTTATTTTCTGTCTTATTTCTCTTTTAATGTTCAGCTTTGGTAAACATTCTCATGATGAGCTTTCCATACTGGTGCCTTTGAGTCAATGCTGCAGGTTAGTATTAACACAATTATTCACAAGATCATTAGAAGAATTTTTCAACTTACTGCAAGCAGAAGCATCATGCTCATTCACACTGAGGGGGCAAGTGGCCTACCAGATTTTCAACTGAAATGGATTTCAAATGCAACTTCCAAAAAGCAAAAAAAATTTTTGTATCTTTGAAAATTAAGTTGCATGATTATTGTAGGTAAAAATCCCCCATCTACATTTGGTCAGTCCTATCCAGTGTTGGGTAAGTTACTCTAAAAAAAGCAATTAATTACTAACTACTAATTACATCTCCTACAATATAATTAGATTACTGTACTAATTACTCTGTCTGAAATGTAATTGCATTACTTATTACTAATTACTTTCTAAAACCCTTATCAACCTCGACCAAATGAAAAATACAAGGATAGACATGAAACTGTTCTTTTAATTCTTTCAAATAAATCATATAAAATCAAATAAATTATTCATGAACTGGACAAAGAATTTAAGGGGGCAGCGTTAAATTAGAAAACATATATTTTAACATTAGATGTTAAATTTAGATTTGAAATTCACTATTGTTTTAAATAGAATTGATCTATAGTCTATACAGTATTTAACACAATTACATCAAAATTGACTGTAATTAAATTACTGAAAAAAATTATAGTAATCCCTTACTTTTTTAATGAAAAAGTAATTTACAGTAATTAATTACTTAGTAATGCATTACACCCAACACTGGTCCAATCTAGTCACACCTTGCGCTGATCTTTTGCTTTATACTAAAAATTCTAGCTGTCATCATTTACCCACCTTGTCATTTGAAACTTGTACACAAATTGATTTTTTATAAAAAAATATAACTAACATTTGTCTTAAAGGGATAGTTCACCCAAAAATTAAAATTATCTCATCATTTACTCACCCTCATGCCATCCCAGATGTGTATGACACTTTCTTCTGCTGAACACAAACAAAGATTTTTAGAAGAATATTTCAGCTCTGTTGGTCCTCACAATACAAGTGAATGGTGGCCAGAACTTCGAAGCTCCAAAAATCACATAAAGGCAGCATAAAAGTAATCCAGACGACTCCAGTGGTTAAATCCATGTCTTCTGAAGTGATATGATAGGTGTGGGTGAGAAACAGATCAATATTTATGTCCTTTTTTACTATCAATCTCCACTTTTGTTTTCAGTGATTCTTATTCTTTGTGCACATCACCACCTACTCGGCAGGGTGGAAAATGTATATTAAAAAAAGACTTGTATATTTAGCAGTTTCTCACCCACACCTATTACTGTATATCACTTCTGAAGATACAGATTTAACCACTGGAGTCATAAGATTACTTTTGTGATGCCTTTATTTGATTTTTGGACCTTCAAGTTCTGGCCACCATTCGCTTGCATAGACCTTATTCACAGTAGCGTCATATTTGATTTGAAATGAGAATGACAAGGAGGCTATGAGGGATAGACTTACCATCTCTTCAATGGCATGCATGGTATAAAGCTGTAAAAAGCTCCTAGATCACATCAGATTTCCCACAACTCATGATGTCTGGAGTCCCACAACTCATGATGTCTGTTTTTTCAATGTTTTGTCCACTGAACGATCCAAAAACACTTTAAACTGCAGTACAACCCATTGAAGAAACTGTACATCAATACTTTACAGCCTCGTTGTCATTCCCATCAAAAATCAAAGATGGCACTGCTGTGAATAAGGTCTATTGTGAGGACCTACAGAGCTGAAATATTCTTCTAAAAATCTTTGTTTGTGTTCTGCAGAATAAAGAAAGTTATACACATCTGGGATGGCATGAGGGTGAGTAAATGATGAGACAATTTTCATTTTTGGGTGAACTATCACTTTAATATGCTTATTTTATACCTTCTGATTTAGAGTGTGAATAGGAAATAGCAACTTTAGATACCCATACATTCCTTTTGCAAACAGAATAGAATAGAAGTAGAACAAGAAGTCCTGCAACAGATGGTAAAGTATGTCCCCCACAGAGCCAGAATCTCAACATCATTGTGTCAGTCTAGGATTACATGAAGAGACAGAAGCCGTTGAGACAGCCTGAATACATAGAACTGTGGCAAGTTCTCCAAGATGCTTGAAACAACCTAACTGCCAACAACCTTATCTCGTCTCATGTCTTGAAAATAGGTGCATGATGCCTCTGTCCAAATTAACATATTGAGATTTTGTAATATTTTAATGGACATAAATGAATATATCAATATATATTTGAATTATAAAAACATGGTGCAATATTGTTAAGGTATTAGTAGTCATTCTGGCTTACTTCTCGGAATAGGGTTAAGAAGTCCACCCATTTACGGCTTCAACTGTTGGCTAAGGAGGAGTACAAACTGAGCGCACTGATGGCAGAAAGTGTCCAGACAGACACGCTCTCGCCCATCCTCATTAGGCCTCATCTGGAGGCCATGGACCGCAGGCTGCGCCTGGTGCTTCAGGTACTGGCCGACTGCATTGAGAAGGAGGGCCACACCAATGTAGTAGAGGATGACATGGGCACAGAGGGCATGGACATGGGCACAGTCCCACAGAGGTAGTGGGCACAAACTGATCAGGCATCCCCGCTGGATCCTTTGAAGTCCCACCACAACTCTATAGACCATGAACGTCTTGCAAGAGACGCTCTTGTTGATAAACTCTGAATTCAGTGAATTCCAAAGACTCATTCCTCAACCAATGGACCATGTGTTTAAATAATAATACACAGTGGATAGAGAAGGCTTGAGATACAGTGAGCTGCAGTCCTGCAGTAATTTAATCTGAAATGTAAACTGATCTTCATACTGTAGGCCATAACAAGTGTTATAAAGCAAGCAGTGGTTCTCAACTGGTGGGTCAATTATCAATTTTCCTATTCATCATATGTCATGTTAATAATTTTGCATATTGATTTGGCCTATGCAGTTCTTGGTAGGCCTAACATTAATACATTTCAATGTTTGATTTTAAGGATATTTTTGTTTACCATACAATAAACAATTATGGCTATGTTTAGTAGCTACTTGATGTCTGATGTAAAACCGGGGTCCTGAAGAAAAACCAGTTTAGAACCAATGTTATAGGATATGAATAAATACATGAAAAATGCATGAACATCATTGGTCCCATATTTGCTGTCACCTTGAGTAAATTATTTGAACTTTTGAGATTTAAAATGAGCTAAAGTGAGGGACAGATCAACTGCAACAGTGAATGTTTGACTGAAGGTACAGTATTTGCAGCTACAGAAGATAACATTTGCTCACATTTCAGGTCAAACTAATGAGAAACTACAGATTCACGAACTCTTTTGCCGCTTCACATGTGAATGTCTGAATATACAATATGTGGACTTTTATGTCTTTGCATAAAAAGAGGTCTTTAGACTCTCTCCATAGCAAGGAGGAAAATGAGGAACTGTGCTTTCAAATATCAATGAATTTTACTTTACCTTATTTAGGACAAAAAGCTTTGAGTGGAGGGTGAGTTATCTCCAGAAAGTATGTGTCCTGTCTGTCATGTAATATATGATCAGAGCTTATTTATTGAGTTTCATATTTATTTTTCCCAACATGCCACTCATACCATTTTCATTTCTATACATGAAATTAAAGAGGTAGATTCAGCTTAGTACATTAAACGAGTTGCTGTATTTGTGCCTGCAAGTACAGTAGATTAGCAGCAATGTGTAATATATATCAAAAATGTTGATGGTTTATTGGATTTCAGAGAAACATCCTAAACAACTTTCATAATTCTGGCTTTATTACATATTTAATGTAGTATACAAATTGAAGAAAACTGATATTCCAATATCAGTAATCAACATTGTTAACAGTGTGATTGCTGCATTTCTATCTACATTTGACCCAGAAATGTAGGCTTTAAGAGGACACAGTGATGTTGATTATGTACAAACCTATGAATCACTGTAAAACTGTCATGCTATTAAACTGACATTTTTAAAAACAAAATATGTTTTATAGTGCTCAGAGGAATATATGACTGATGTTCTATAGGTCTAAATGCTGGTATACCCATCTATAGTCCTATATATATGCTGACACAGCAATTTATACCTTTTCTAAACCTTTTGATCACATTAGATCAAAATGATTCAGCTAATTTAATTGGGCACAGACTTTAGGTTATTTTTAACATTTAGAATTGCTGATCTGTTTGTTAAAATGATACAGCTTTTAAAGAGAAGCTCAGTTGTTGTTATAAAAGTGTAATAAATAGTACATAACAGTTAATTGCAGCATTATTACCACTTGATAGTTGCCCAGAGTCATCGGCAGTAGCAAAAAGTTCATGTTAGTTTGCTGAATAAGATATTTTCTTATTATAATTTTGTACATACTGTATGCTCCAGTGTATGACTAGACATTGCATGTACATTATAACATTCAGTGTCTTTTTAGTTCAGTGCTCTCAGCAGTCTTTCCTGTGCTACAAAACACATTTGTATAACTGCTGAAAAAGTTGTGTAAATACTATGTCCAGTGCCTGTGCAATTATAGAAATACTTGAATACTCTGTTATGGTGATAACAGAGTAATCAGCAGAATACAGTAAATGTGGTACATAGAGAACAGGGGACTCTCCTCAACCACCTCCAGTGTGCAGCATCCACCTGGATGATGTGATGGCAGCCATAGTGCGCCAGTATGCTCGCCACACACAAGCTTTTTGTGGAAGGGAGAGAGTAGAGTGATTCATATTATTCAGTTGCATAATATTCAGTTGCAGTGTATGAAAAAAAAATATGTGGATTTTTTGTTTTTTTATTCTAACTATTGGTGCCCACTGCCCAGCCTTAGAACACTCCTAAATATAAATGTATCAAAACAATAATATCATTTCAATGTGATTATTTATAAATTTTTGAATGCAGGCACTGCACTTTTCTTTTTTTTTTTTTTTAAGATTAAGTGGACCAAATCGTCAGTAAAATTGGGACAGTGTTTTTAACTTTTAACCCTCCAATGGTATTGAAAATTGTGAAGGAAGAACAATAAAATCATGCCTTTCTTTTGGGATTTTATGCTATTTTGATCTTGTTAACATGTACATTTCTAAATTTTACCATTCATTTGCATATACAAATAAGCTAATTTTTGAACAGAAACAAAATTTCAGAACCTACACTTCTACAAGTTGAAACATGAAAAATATGAGAACTTGACATAAATTGGAGGCAGATTGCTGCCATCTGGTTAACAAAACAGAAATAACATAAAACCTGGTCTCATAGTGTAAATGTGACTCTAAATTCAGTATATTTTTGCAAAACTTGTTGTACGTGTCTCCAGGTACAATTCCATGAAGTTTCTAGGTGAAATGAACACTAGAGGCGCTACAACAACTGTGTTTTATTCACTTTCACTCAAATTATGACTTTAATGGCTGATTATCACTTTATAAACACTTATTTTTCTGTGACCCAGCTATGTTATGAAATTGACACACTTTTACGCATCTTTTGAAACATTACACATTTTAACACTTTTATTACAAACCCACCAACATATATACTCTTATTCCAATATGATTAGCTTGTGTGGTAGCGCACCTGATAGAGCGTTGGACTTTGGACTTGAAGGAATGCGGTTCAAAACCAGACAAGAATTCAAACTGACTTGTGACACGACAGAGACATAGAAGCGACACGAAATTATGTGGTTGCTTCAGAAAATGTGCTTTTCATTACGCTTCTGCATTTTAAAACACTATCGGTTAAGATTAGTTGTTGGTTAAGGGTAAGGATGTCTGTTTTGTTTAACTCTCATTTCTCTTTTTGGATACTATTGGTTAAGTTTAGGGTAAAGTTTTAGGTTAGGGAGGTAAGTTTTATTAAAACCATCTAAAATTCACTTTAAAAACCTTGTTTGATTACAACCATTTTCGCTCGGTTTTGGCGGCCCTGCTGGACATTTCACCAGAAAAGTGCAGCCAAACGTGTAATGAACCACGTAATATCAGTTTTGCAAAAGCCTTGCAATGCTTACATAACTTTCATGAGACCAGGCTGATAACATGACTTGAAAACCATGTCATGCCAGTAACAGTCAGTAGATGGCTGTAGCCACCTACAGTGTAGTCTGATGGCTTGTTGTAACCTAATTTTATATTTTATCACAAGATATGCATTTTGATATATATTTAGACATTATCAAACTATTTATTTGTCAAAGTTTAGCATTTAAAAATTGATTTGAAGTGCCAGTTTTTGCAGTTAATGTCATTATGCTTGCAATCAAACCTGACCATGGTGTTACAAAGAGAAGACACAGAATAAGCATTTTTCTACCAATAATTTATTTCAAACATTTGTTACATCCTGTACTAGTTTTAGAGGTCTGCTGTTGTGTTTTGTTCTCTCTTTCTCGCTCTCCATCTGTGTGTGGGTGTGGTTCCTTTACCGTGTGCTCATTTCCAGGTGCAGCTGATCTGCAAATTGCATCACCTGTCCAAAGGTGATTGGCTGTCTTTGATGGTGTGCCTGTTAAAATCCTACTGCAACGCTTCAGAGACGAGCTGTCACAACTCCGGGCTGGTCGTGCTGTTCCTGACTTTTCGCCATCTGCCAGACCAAACTTTGTTCTCTGTTCATGTGTTGTCTAGATGCAGTACTTAATGTGCAGTGTGTGACTTAACATTTGAAACTTCGACAAGTTATTTGTCTTTAAAGTAGGTATAGGTGTGGCCTGCCCTTTTTGTTTGAATTTGGTTTGTTCCTGCTTTGTTAGAATAGACTTGTTGTATATAGAAAAGTCTTGTTGTATCTTAATTTGTTTTATACATTTAGGTTATTTATTTCTTCTCTTTTCTAGATGACTTTTGTTTATTATTTTGGGCCAGGGGTCACCCTGAAGTCATTCCTGCTGCTTTTAATTGCTTACAACAATAAAAACTATTGTTGAACTTATACTCTGTTGTTGTCTCATGTTTAGTCTGACGGTTGTGTGGGAGTTGTTCCATTACCTTGTTGCGTCCTACCCCTAGGGGACGTAACAAATTGGGGCTCGTCCACCCATTTTTGTCTGGTTATTTCATTACATGTTCATGCGCCCTTTAGATTTGTAAGTATACCTTGCTAGTTTTTGATTGGCAGTTTTACTTGTGTAGGGGGGACAAAGCGTAGTTTAATTATGGAATTCAAAATTGAGGCTTTTAAACAAGCACCGTCATTACAATTTCTCAATAGTTGCCGTAAGGCTAGGGTGGCCAGACTTCCCGTTTTTCCCAGGACAATCCTGTATTAAAGCACTTTTTCTAGTGTCCCAACTTTTTCTGAAAAAATCGTGTTTTGTCCCGTATTTCCCCTCTCCTAAAATTGCGGCTTTCTCAGACAAGTGAGTATTCTAATCAAAGGTAGCCAAGAATGTGGCTTGTAAAACCAATAAAATCACACTGTGTAATTTGAAGTACATGATTGGATTAAACTATCCAATCACAATCCCCTATCAATAGACGTCCAGTTAGTGAACTGATTGAAGAGTCAGTTTGAAAGAGCACACAGATGAAATTGTGTGAATACATTTAATGAGGATCTTCAAAAAGAGTTTATATTTTTTTAAAAGAAGTCACAGACAGAGCCTAGTAAAGTGAGGTGTGATATTTGTGGAGCTCACTTTTCCATCGCCCATGGAGGCCACACCGACATCACGCAGCATGTTCATACAAAAAAAGCATGTGGATGCTGCTAAAAGTGTGCCACACCAAGTGTTAGTAATTTTTTTGTGAAGCAAAGTTCTGAATCTGACAAGGTGCATGCAAGTGAAGGACTTTTTGCTTATCATTCTGTTGTGCATGGCCATAGATTTCGGTCAGCTGACTGCACTGTGAAATTGATCAAGAAATGTTATGATCCGAAATTTTCTTTTGCCCGCACCAAATCTGAAGCTGTCACATGCAACATGCTCGCTTTTGTGCAGCTGGACTATCAGAAATTACTGCAGCATGGCAACACATGTTTCCTCTCTCTTGGTCCAGCTCTTGAAAGAATACTACACATTTTTAATGGTCTGCGTGCATACTTTCTTTCTCAAGAAAAATGCCTAAAGTTTCTAAGAGACATTTTCAGCGATCCTTGCACTAAACTTTGGATTGGCTTCGCACTCAAGTAAACAGCCACTTTTAACCATGCACTGGAGATAGTGGAGCAAGACCACATATTAGCCACAGAAGTGGCTTTGCACATTCATGACCTGAGAAAAGTCTTGCAGGCAAGGCTGGAGGAATCATTCATACCCTCTGACATTAAAAAGCAGTTGGATGCCCTGGTTGAAGCTGGTGACATATGAGCAGATGATTTCTTTTGTGCAGTGAGAAACTTTTATTCAGCATCGGTGGATTACCTCTAAAATTGGAGCTGCTCATTGGAGAGCACAGAAAAACTTGAGTGGGCCCTACTGAGAGACATCCCAGAGTGGAAAGACATTCAGAGCAGCCTCAAACACTTCTACTCCGCTCTCAGTTTGATTGACGAAATCACGCTCTTTGATGAGTGGGTTTGCGCAAAAAACATTGTCACTCATCACATTACTGAGTGGAACATGAACAATGTGCCTGTCTGGGACATCTGCATCTGTGGAGCGTGTGTTCTCATTAATGAACACAGCATGAACACCGGATAAATCTCGAATCAATGTAACAGTCATGAAGGCAATGCTTTTCGAACATCTTAAATTTGGACTGGACTGCTTTGGATTTTACGATAAACTCTTCAAAGACAAGTGCACACTGAGTACAAGGTGACAACTGTTACAGATGCAGATGCACCCTCTACTTCGCATTGATCTGCTCCTAGGTAAGGATACATCAATTTCATTTTTGCTGGGAGGGGGCTGTCCCCTTTTCCACAAGCAGGAATCTGGTCACCCTATGTAAGACTGACCTATTTTTGATTGCAGATTTTTATCACATACCTGTTTCCAAAACGTCTACTAAGCAGGTAATTCGGGAAGTGTTGCTGGAGAAATTTGTAAGTGCTGGAGTTATGGAAGTCAAAGAGACTGGTCCAGATTTGCAGGGTGTTGAGGCTGTGTCTGGGACGAACATGCTGGCTGCAGTGGAGGCTTTGGCTGGGGTGTCACCAGGAGACGTGAATGTTATTCCTCATCCATGGTGGGTCTTTATATAGAGGACCTCAAACTAGCAGTCCGACTTAAAGTACTTGATTTGGAAGACAAAAAGCAGGAGCATTCCACACAGCTTTTGCGACTTAAGCAGAGTGAGTTGGAAGCTCAGACTGCTTACCGTGTTCAGGTAGAGCCATTGAGTGTTTCACAGACTCCTATGCCGCCTTGCGCCGGTTTCACACATCCTCCGTGAGCGGGGCATGATTGAGGCGCGAGCGGCACGTGAGTGAGGCGGTCGCATTGGACGTTCACATTGGCCGCATCTCTTCCGCGAGAAACAGCAGCACCTCTGCGCAGAAAATAAAGTTATCTATGGGGTCCTATGGCAAAAAACAATTATTTAATAAGGTCATAATAAGCTGAGGTTATTGCTGCTTCAAGGACAAAAGTGGGCAGTCATGTGCACTTCATCTTTATCAGCACACTTGGTTGTGATTGGTTAATGTTGTGTCTATACTGTACACCTATATACACAGAATGGCAAAAGGTCCGGCAGTTTATTAATTCTTTCCTTTAAGTTATTTTACTGGGTTTACTTGCATGCAGACATATAAATTGTAGTGTACTACAGGTTCGGTTTGAATCATTTTGATTTGGTTTTGTGTTTTTTCTATAATCTCCTGATTATTTTAGTGTTGTACAGCGGCCAGAGCCGCTGAGCTCAGCGTGAGCCGTGCGGCAAAAATAGACTCAACGCCGAAACTATCCACTCACTGCCGTATCTGGAAAGCTTCTGGGATGCGTTACCTCGTGACTCATGCTTGCAGTGTGAACAGTGTAATTTGGTAATATGGGCAACGAAACGAAAATGTGCCGCTCACAGGGGTGTACTATTTCTCCTGTTACGCCTACCCTTCTGAGTAGTAGTGACTTTGATATTAGTAGACATATTAGTTTGGTTCCGATATTTAGAGTCCGAAGTCGACTCCTACTTTAATACGTTTGAGTGAATCGCTGCAACTTTACATTGGCCCAGAGGCCCTTTTCCTCCGGTGCAAACTGGTTGGAAAAGCTCAGGAGGTTTGTGTTGCTCTTTCCCTTGATGATAGCCTCAATTATGATGTTGTGAAAGCTTCTGTACTCAGAGCTTACGAATTAGTTCCGGAAGCGTATCGTAAAAAATTCCGTAACCGGCAATCAGTCATTTGTGGAGTTCGCCCGTGAGAAGGGATAAATTGTGTCAGTCCAGCAAGATAAGTGATTTTGAAAGACTTCGTGAACTTGTACTGCTTGAAGATTTTAAAAACTCGTTACCATACAAAATTGTTGTATATCTAAATGAACAAAAAATGACCATACTTGCACAGGCTGCTACCTGTGCTGACAAATATGTATTGACACATAAAAACGTCTCGGTTACATATCTAACCTTGATTCCCTGAGACGAAGGGAACGAGACATCGCGTCACTAAGCTGACGCTATGGGTCACTAAGCTGACACTATGGGGAGTGTCCTTCTATATGACCTAGTTAAAACCTTTCTACAATAACTCTACAATCCTAAAATTGGCTATGGTGTTTAGGCCCCACCCTTTTAGGCGCATAGCTGTCCGGTATAAAAGCGGCCGTACAAACACCATTCCTCAGAATTTTCTGACTGAGGGGCAAGAGCGCATCGCTCGCACCTCAAAGAACTCTGAGTCTGTAGTGCAGCCAGCTTATGCAATGTCTCGTTCCCTTCGTCTCAGGGAACCAAGGTTACATACCTAACGGAGACATTCCCTTCCAGCTCAGTACACTTGACATTGTGTCACTAAGCGGACGCTATGGGGAACAGAATCTCATCACGCCGCACTACACAACATAACTTTCCAGAGAGGAAACATGATGGTGTAGTCCCACGGGACGGTGACCGACATGAGTATGCCACAAGTGAATGACCCTCATGGTGGGCCAGTAGGGGAACACTCAGAATGGATATATGAGAAAGCACACGTAATTCAACATAGTCCAAAGGCTCGAAGGGAGGCCCCGCAAGCACTTTTAGGACCAAAGATAGGTCCCAAGGAGGGGCTGTAGCTGGGCGAATGGGATTTTGCCGCCCCGCCCCTTAAGGAATTATGCCTATAGAGGTGCCGGCTTCAGGTGCGTGATTCACAGATATAGTCGCCACATAAACTTTGAGCATTGATGGAGTGAGCCCTGCATCCAATCGCTCTTAAAGAAATGTACAAATTTCAGATATGGGGCAGTTCACTGGGTCTTTGCTATGTGAAAACCACCAATTTGTGAACACATTCCATTTCTGTGCGTAAAGGCGTCTCGTGGACGGTGCTCTAGCCTGTAAAATGGTGTTCATAACCGACTGAGCCAATTCTGGCTTGTGTTTGAGAGAGAAGGTCTCTCCTCAGCTGTATTTCCCATGGAGGCCCGTCCAGTATTTCTACCATCTTCAGAATCCAGGACTGATTAGGCCATTTTGGTGCAATTAACAGGACTGTTTTCATGTCATCTCAGACTTTGCTGATGACAGAATGAAAGAGGCGCACCGGGAGAAATGCATACTTGTGTTTCGCCAGCTATATGTGGGCCAGCGCATCCTGGTGACTTATATATGCCACTACTGTTGTGTTGTCTGAACGAATCAGAATGTGTTGATTCACGATGTCGGAATGAAAAGCTCGCAAAGCCAGAAAGACAGCCAGTAACTGTAGGCGGTTGACATGCCACGCCCGTTTCACACCTGTCCAGGAGTCGAAAGTCAGGTGTCCATCACACCCCACACCCCAACCTGTGTTGGATGTATCTTTGGTCAACACTTTGCTCTGAAAATTTGACCCAGCATAACACCCTGTTGGTAGAAGGTCAGTGCTGTCCATGGTGCTAGAGCAGCCAGACAGCAGCGAGTCACCGTGATGCACATGCACCCGAGGCTCCAGGCGCAATTTGGAACATCGCTTGAGTCAGTGCTAGAGAGGTCTCATGTGTAACAGACCTAATGGTATGACAGCAGATGCTGCCACCATAAAACCCAGCATTCTCTGAAATGACTTCAGTGGTAATGTTTTTTCAGTTTGAGCACCGAAGAATGGTCTGTACGTGCTCGTTCATGAGGTGTGCACGCATGCTTACATAGTTGAGAAAAACTCCTAAACAGGAGATTTAATGGCTGGGGAAAAGTGTGCTTTTCGACCAGTTGATATTACACCAGATTTTACATATGGCAAAGCAGCAAGTCTCTGTGTTCGCTCAGTAGTGCCTCTGATTGGCTAGTAATAACAAATTGCTGAGGTAAATCAAAACTGTCGCGAGACAGGTTAGTTTTAGCCTACTGATGATGAGTTGTTGCAATAGAAATCCTGCTCAGTACGAGAGCAACCACAGGTTCATACATCTGGTGTGTGTGCTTGGCTGAGGAGCCGCTGGTGCGAAGCTACCATTTGTGGGATTATGACTGAACGCCTCTAAGTCAGAATCCCCCCTAAACATAACGATACTGCAGCGCCGTGGGACTCCGATTGGTCCGGGATAGACAGTCCTCGAGGGCCCAGCGAGGAGAGCCGTTCGAGACGGGGCCAGGGCGTGGCTGGATGAGTGCCGCCCCTCTCCCATCATGCACCGCACATTTCTGGAGAACCTAGTGCTAAATGACTCATAGACGACCTGATTTGGGATTTTCTGATTTTCAATGCGGCGAGCACCCCATCGATACATTTTGTGAACGTGCGGGGAGCCAGAGACAGACTGAAATGAAGGACTTTAAATGGATACACATTTCGCTCGAGCGTGAATCTAAAAAGCCACCTGTAACGTGGTGTAATTGGTACATGAAGTACGCGTCCTTCAGATCTATTAACACAAACCTGTCCTGAGAACGGATGTGCGATAAGATCAGTTAAAATTTTGAATGGGCGCATCGCAAGCATGTGATTCAAGCATCTCAAAACTAGAATGGGCCGAAGCCCTCCATTCTTCTCCAGAACGAGGAAATAATGACTGTAAATCCCGCTGTGTGTGTCGCATTCTAGGGCAGTCTCTATCGTGTTTTTTTGCAAGGAGACTCTGAATCTCTGTGCGCAACACCAGCACATCCTGTGATCAGACCAAAGATTGCAAAGCGCCAGTGAAGCGAGGTGGCTGGCGTACAAACTGAATCGCATTACCATGCTCGATCGTTTTAAACACCCAGTCTGAAATGCCCGTAAGGGCTTGCCACGCATCCGCGTATCGGGACAGAGGGAAATTTGATTTGTTCATTGTATAATATGATGCGCCGCTCACCACTGGGAAGCGGTTGTGCATAATGTGTGGGCTTTGAAGTGGGAAAGCTCTTTATTGAAAAAGTGTGAGCGTCTCGTGCATGTGCAACTAGCGCTGTACTCTTTTTTGCATTCTTTATTACATGTAATTGAATATGAGACACAGAAACAACATCATGAACAACATTTTGAACAACAATATTCCTTTCCCGTCAAACAGCAGTGGGGAAGAGGGGAACAGCATTTTGTGTCAGGAGCGCTTTTGCTGTGCGGGGCTTGCGTTGAGGCAGCTGCTTTCATTTGGGCCACGGCTTGCGTGGCTTTACCGGCGGCTCGGCAGCTAAATTTGCCTGCGCTGAGGCAGCAGACATGGGATTTTTAGCCGTGCGCTAGCCTGAGACAGAGCGGAAGTGAGCCGGCTGTGATGAAGTACTGTTCCGTTTTGTCATAAAATGTCTCATAGCCTGTGAGTGTTGCTGAGTCGTGATGTAGCGCTCAGCAAATCTATCCACAAAGCTGCCAAAAAGGCCAGCTGGAGACACTGGAGCATCAAATAGGGCAGATTTTTCCACGCCATGCATTTAAATGAGAGTCAGACAGATGTGATGATCCAAAACCACCAGGTTGCTCATTGACTTGCCAATGGCTTGTGCAGTGACTTTCATGGCTCGCAGCGCTAAGTCCGTAGCGGTGCGGAGCTCTTTGAACGTCTCTGGATCGAAGCCTTGCTCGTCCATTTGCTTGAGGAGCTTAGCTTGGAAAACCACCATCACGTGGAGTGCTGAACCTGCTTGGTCCACCGCTGAGTATACTTTTCCAGCCAGTGCGGACGTCAGTCGACACGGCTTGGAAGGATGCACGGGGCTTGATTTCCACGCCCTGTTACTTGCTGGGCAGAGATGTGCTGCTACGCCTCTTTCACAGGGGGTAGTTGGGCATTACCTTTGTCTTCCCTGTGGTCCACTTTAGTGAGGAGAGTGGAATCGCTGTGTGAGCGAGCTGAATAGGGCATGCGCCAGGATTTTGTCAGTTTGTTATGAACTTCCGGGAAGAACGGGGCAGATCTGTGGAACGTGGATGCTTGATGGCAAAAACCATTCATCAAGGCGAGACTTTTCAGGTTCCTCTGGAGGAGACCATTCAAGAACAAGCTCTTCGACCGCCCATGAAAGGACGCGAAGCATCTCCTTGTCAGTTGCGTGTGCACGCTCCTCACCTTCGCTGGGGGAAGGGGCGGAAACATCCTCCATTGACCACTCGCCAGATGCAGCGAGAGACATAACATCATCCCCAGCATCAGAACCGCCAAATCTGACGAGGTTGTTAGCTCCTGCAGAGGGCCGAAGCTCGTCACACACATACTGTATCGGCATAGACACAGTATATGGAGATTGAGGGGCTCGCAGGGCTTGGCCTGCATGAGGTCCACCTCAAATTCATCCTGCTCGACCTCTCGATCCCTTGGGAGTCACAGAAGAGGAGAGTGGGAGGATGCGGGAGGCTGAATGATCCCTCAGAATGAGGGTGATTCGAGAGGACTTATGCCCCCACAGTGAGGGCAATCTATCTCTATGAGAGCTGTCTCTGCGTGGGCATGGTCCAGACAGTGAATGTAGCTCTCATGCTGATCTGACGGCGGGATGTGTCCCTCGCATAATGAACACTTACAGAACAACAGTAAGCGGCTCTTTTAGATACAGTACTGTGCAAAAGTTTTAGGCACTGGTGAAAATGTTGCATAGTAAGGATGTTTTCAAAAATAATGCCATAAATAGTTTTCATTTATCAATTAATGTCATGTGAAGTCCAGTAAACATAAAAAAAAAGCTAAATCAATATTTGATGTGACCACCTTTAATTTCCAATTCTCCTAGGTACTCCTGGACACCGTTTTTCTTGGTTGTTGGCAGATAGGATGTTCCAAGCTTCTTGGAGAATTTGCCACAGTTCTTCTATCTGTTTAGTCTCAATTGCTTCTATCGTTTAATTTAGTCCCAGACTGAATTGATGTACAGTAGGGGGTCTGTGGGGGCCATGCTATCTGTTGTAGGGCTCCCTGTTCTTCTATTCTAATCTATTCTATTTACAAAAGTAATGTTTGGGAGTCTAAAATTTATATTTCCTATTGACACACTAAAGCTAAAGATATACATACTATCTTAAGATAAATGTTTTTGTGAAACATCTTATGTGCCTAAGACTTTTACACAGTACTGTATATATATATATATATATATATATATATAGAAAAAGTCCCTGTTCGTATTCTCTGTGAAACTGGTGCGGTCAAATCATTAGTTCTTGACAGAGTTTTTCTGTTTACAGAAGACACATATTGTGGTTCAGACATGTTGGTCCAGGGAATTGGGTATCCTAAAAGTTCCTCTGCATAATCTGCACCTTCATTCCAAACTGATTTCTGGTTCTGTTAAAATCGCGGTGTGCTCTAAATTGCCTGTAGAGTGTGTTGATCTGATCCTCGGCAATGATCTTGCCAGAGGTATAGTGTCGCCGTTAACTGAGGTAATTAATGATCCACTCTCTGAACCTAAAAATTCAGTTAATTTGGTTTCTGATGCTCCTGTGTCTTCTATTTGTGCGGTTACCAAGAAAAATTGCTTAAGTATAATGATCTAGTTTATTTTTTAGAGCCGCTACCCACCACTGATTGTGTTGAATAAGACCTGTCGCTGTCCATTGACAGGGTGGCGCCTGTCAATGAGCTACAATGTGGTGTTTTCCTTCCTATATATCTGCCTCTGTTGTTCTATCTTCATGTTGTCCAGATGAAGACGGTTTGACCATGCATGGCTTTTCTTATGTCTAGTGATTGTTTCCAAATTCTGAAACTGTTCACGATTTGCCTTTCTTTGTAGTGACATCGCCAGTGCCAGGTAAATCAATGATGTGTCACCAAGTCTTTTACTGCTCAGATTAAAGAAACCATTTTTATTAAAGGAAGAAAATGTATTTTGGTCAAAAATGACTGAATACCATAGGAGGGTTAAGCAAATATGTTTTCTTTAATTTAAATGCTTCAAAAACATTTTTAGAGCAATTTTCTTCAATCAAAAGTGATAAAACTTTAGATTTTGTTGAATTAGGTCTATGTCCCTTGAAAAAACTGGTCATATCAACTTACATTGGTATAAAGTCTTTTTTGGAACACGGTACTGGTCAAAGTCGGTCTATCAACCCTAACCAGCTTAACCAAGATAGTCTACCAGGTCAATGTCACCCTACTCGCTGGTAGTCCAATTGATTAATCATCTAAACAGGCTAAATGACAATACAGGTCCAGATAGAGACCACATAGGCCACCTTATTACCTCAGGCAACCTCATGATTGTGCTATACACTGAAAAAATTATTTTGTGGTGAAGTAAATAAAGCAGAAAAGATTAAGTACCTTCTACATTAAATAAGTTATTACAAGCGTGAACTTGAAAATATTAAGTAATTTCTGCATTTGTACTCAACTCAAACATGTAAAAATTAGTGCTCTAGCTTATAAGTAATTATTATTTATGATTGTTATTTTTACATGCGTCATCATGTATCAGTCCTAAAGAAAACTTTTTCATATGTATTTGCTAATTTGAGTGAATTTCACAGGTAAATGAAATAAGTAAATTTTACTAAACTTTTCAAAGCTTGAATAATTAATGAGTTGCGTGATTTCAATATTTACAAGTTGATTTACACAATTTTATCGTTGATTTTGTTGTTACATTTGGTAACTTCTTATTTTGTGAAGTCTGAAGTTCATTTTCTACTCAAAATACCTGTTTATAATAAATAAATAAATAAAAATAAAATAAAATAAAAAAAAATCTCTTGATTGTTACCATCATCGTGTTTTATGCACAAAGTGTTGAGGTCTGCGTGCACAGAGCTGGATCTTGTTTCTATCGCCATCAAAGTAAGGTGATGTTGTCTAATAAACTACAGATCACGCATTAAACTTCCCTGTTGGAGGCTTCTGTTTTTCATTTACATGACTAAATATGTTTTAAAAAGCAAGTGATGCTAGTGAGTACACTTCTAAAAGCATGGTTCAATTCAGAGCTACATTGCTTCCTAGTTTGTTTGTTTTTAAGTAAACCACACTCCAAAAAATTTTCAGCACAGCAAATAGGCTATAAAGAAATGTCCAGGCTCTTACTGCTGTATGGTATGGTTCATGTTAGCTCATATTAAAATAATTAATAACCATAATCAGAACTAATTTAAAAAGTGTTGCCCCATTACCTGAAAGCTACTTTCCCACTTTATGTGCATGTAATATGTTAAAGGAATATTCCACAAAAGTGTTTGTGGCTATACTTTTGAAACAGTGAGTATTTTAATGTTTACGGATTGGCCTCATTCACTTCCATTAAAAGTGCCTCACTGTAACCCAGATTTCAGTTATTTGCCCCAAATTACTTAATTTCACAATATTATTACCAACATGAGCAAATGCTTTTACATTCAACACACCATTTTGATTGTTTTCATAAAGAAAAAAATGGTGTTATTAATATTTTTATCAAGAAAATACTAAACAGGGCAAAATTTTAAATATATTTACAGACAAAATCACTCGCATTTGCGATGAAAACCTTACCAGCAGCGACAGAGACTAAATATGATGCACAATGTTTTTCTTCTAGTATAGTAATGGTGCTCCGGAAATTCAGCTGAGAGCGGTCTCGGGGGACAGGGACCTCTAATCGGACTGCAGTAGACAGAGCGGCCGCAGACGGTCAAACAGAGGAAACGGCGTCATGGGAACGAAGCGGGATTCCGCTGGGACTGTTATCAGACGTACCCTCAGTGCACTCAGACAGGAAACACCACACGAACGAAAAAATCTGATCATTATTCGCGTTGAATAACTTGATTTTGAATTAACGAACGCAAATGTATTCCCAAAACACGCACTAGTTTGAGCAAATCTCATCCGTTAAATTACAAATCAATGCCGATAAATATTAAGTTAAATAATAATTGGATGGACTAAGAATTCTGAATGATTTTAGTCCAGAATGTCCGAGCTGTGTCCACACCAAACAAGGCCGCGAGATTAATCTGTCTCCCAGATCGAGGGGCCACACACAGACATCTCGCGCCGCGGGGTATTTATTCCTGTTTCTCAATCTCTCAAATGCCCAGTTAAATGTTCTTTTGAACACACATCCCCTTTTTAGGCACGGAAACACAAGTTATGGCTATTATGTCGCATTATAGATTGCATCTACAGAAGCCAAGAGTTGTTGCCGAGAGATAGGCCTATGTGATTCATTTCGAGGGGCCACAACAACTTTTAGTGAGCGAAACGAAAACAATCCGAAAGAGTTAAGACTAGAGTCTTAATGTTTCATTCATCTTTCAATTATTCTTAAGTGGATCCGACTATAAAAAGAAACACTACGAAACAAAACATCCCATCCTAAATAGTATTGGACCACCCAGAATCAAAGAGTTAAAGAGAGAATGTAGTTTGTTGATCACGCCCTGGGTTCAGACGTTTACAGTAGTTCCAGTCATGTACGCCCATTATATCAGCATCTGACCAACAGCCGGTGAGTTCCTCTACACATATGCACACACACTTCTCATGAGAGCAGCTTTATTTGCCTTGGCCAGCTAGAGCCTTTTGCATTCATTAATCATAAAGGCTTGCCAGCTTGGACTTCTAATTATGTTTGACAACTCGCAATATCCTTATAACTGTTTTAACTATGATGGCGATGGATACCCCTCATGTGGCTCAGATGAAGAGAAGAAAGTGTGTCGACCGGCTTACAGGTAATTACTATTATTATTATTATTATTATTAATAACCTATTTATTATAATTTTCATTATTTACTTTAGTTTCTTTTGTAGTTTTGATGCTTTGTTATGATGTAGGCTAACCATAATAAAGGATAGGCTTATTATAATTATGTAACCATAATATATTGTTGTTGTTATTATTATTTATTACTGTTAATTTATGCTGTTGTTGTCTCAGTTAGTGAAAAACTTGCTAGATTAAAACATGGAAGCTGTTGCAATATTACTAAGATTTGCAGTGTTTATTTAAAGCATGGATTTTCTAAATATTGTAAGTGCGATGTTTTTAGTACTTATTCACACCAGCCCTACAAGCCTCTTTAAAGGCAAAAACATGATCTCTGATTTTCATCTGTTCTCTGTCTCTCTTTAGCTACATTGCACTAATAGCAATGGCTATACAACAGAGTCCGGAGAACAAAGTTACCCTATCAGGAATCTACGAGTTCATCATGAAGAGATTTCCTTATTACAGATCCAACCAGAGGGCTTGGCAAAACTCAATTCGTCATAACCTTTCTTTAAACAGCTGCTTCATAAAGGTACAAAAGGCTCTCTGGATGTAAATGCCAAATTGCAAGCGTAAACTACAATCAAAACAGTATGTACAAGATACTATAAATACAGTAACTGTTAACAGCTAACTAAATGAATTAATATAATCCAATATATAGGGTGAATACAGGTAAAGTGGGACATTTTTTGATAATTTGATGGTATATGGATTAGACCCTCAGACAATACTATTTAAAATATCCAAAGATCTCCACTACGCTACACAGAGGAAAATGGAAGAAATATTAGATACAAATGCTTAAGTTTCTCACTATACCAGTTAGCCCACTTTACCTTTGTTTACCCCAAGTGCAATCGTAATATTTTGTTATGCTGTGCAACCAAGCGTAACTGGTAGATGTATCATACCAGCTCTGTCTATAGTTCTGACTACCTGTGTTTTCCTCAGGTGCCCCGAACAGAAGGTAATGAGAAAGGAAAAGGTAATTACTGGACGTTTGCCACAGGCTGCGAGTCCATGCTGGACCTCTTTGAAAATGGCAACTTTCGCCGCCGCCGCCGCAGACGCAACTTAAAAATGGGCCTCAAGGAGCCAATGGAACCTTTTATTGCCATGGACATTTATCAGGGTGCTGTAGTAAGATCCATGGATTCAGATTCTCTCTGCCCTGTGAACACTAGTCGTAGACCGGCCCAAATCAACCCACCCCTCAGCAAACCTGAGCCTGAGATCAAATTTAGCATTGACTACATTCTCTCCACTCCGGACCCTCTTCCTGGGTTCAGAGCCACTAACAGAGTAGCTGGAGCTGTGATCCATCACCTGGAGCCACAACATCTAAATCTACACTTCTGGACCATGTAACCAAAACTATTCAATCTGAGAGAACCTGTAGAATGCAAATCAGTATATATCCAGATGTTGAAACTGTTTCAGAAAAGAAAGAGAAAAAAAAAAACGTAATGTAGTCTAATAGTTCATATGACTTTCTTTCTTTTGTGGAATGCAAAAGGTGAATTTCTGTAGAATATCCTGGTCACTCTTATGAGTGAGGAAAAGAGAATGGGGCTTTCAAGCCACAAAATGATTTAAAAAAGCATAATAAAGTATAATAAACATGGTCCATTTGGCTATATTCAAAGTCTTTTGGAGTGCGGATTGAGTGACAGGATATTCTTCAAAAATTAATCTTTGGTGTATTACAAAGAAGAAAGTCAGACAAACGTGTTTGGAATGACATGAGGGTAAGTAAATAATTACAGCATTTTCTTTTGTGGGTGAACTAGTCCTTTAAAGCTTCAATAGTGTGCAAAAAGTCTTGTAAATTTTCCCATATTGCAAATTGGCTTGTAGGCACATACAGTATGTTGTGTGCTAGTGCTCTTGTCAGTAGGTCTGCTCAATTCATGGTTCATGTCAGCAAAATTTATAAATAAGAATACACACTTACAGTAGATATAACAGTAACAGTGTTGGGTGTAATCCAATTACAAAGTAATTAGTTACTGTATTCTAATTACTTTTTAGTCAAAAAAGTAGTGTAGTGTACATTTTAAATTCTTGTAACCAGATTACAGTTATAGACTTTCAATTAATTTAATTACTTTTAAGTGCATTAAAGGGTTATGCTTATTTCTAATATATTATTTATGTAGAATACATTAATTATGGCCCTGTAATGAGTTGTGAAAGAGAAATGTGAAGTGCTGAGTGTATGACTTGTGTGCAACAATGAACAAGAAATATATACATTATTTTGAATATGTTAAGCGGAAAAGTGTTTTAGAAAGTAATTAAAATGAAAGTAATTAGTAATGTGATTACTTTTCCAATTATGTAATTAGTAAAGTAATCTGATTACAAGTTTAGATAAATTATTAGTAATTTGTAGATTCATATTTTTAAGTAACGTACCCAACACTGAACAGTTAGTTATGAGTATATAATTATTCAGTGAATAATTATTGGAGTTCAGGATATACATTAGCTGTTTATTATTATACACCATCTTCTCATCGAAAGCTGTTAAAACAGTGTGCACAGTTAATGCTAACTTTGAAAAGGTTGCTTTGTATATTGCCATGAATTATAGGCACTTTACAATCTTTGATAGCAAGCTGAGAAAAGTATAGAAACAGGAGCAAAACAGGGCGAACCAGTTTATTTTTGTTAAATCAATCCATCCCGACGTTCAATGGACCCTTTTCATAAACAGTGGTGACGCATCTCTGCCCTAATTTAGCAGCATAAATCTAGCAAACATTTTTTATTTTTTGTTAATTATTTAATGTAATTTCCTAACAGTATTCTTTGTGTATTATTACCCTGGAATTAGTGTAATAATAAAAAGATTTTAAAAAGAACAGCTGCCACGGGGTTTCAAATACAGTTTTTGAGGGAGTAAGAGTAAATTTGGCATCTTTTTTTGGTGCTGCACCATTTTGTGGACACGGATATGTAGTTATTGTAGTGTTCACAAACAAATGCATGAAACATAGCTATAAGGGTTAGTTTAATCAACATTGCCTGCTTACTGTAGGAGGGCTGAGTGACTCTATTGTTTACATATGTTGTTTATAATGTGTATCATTGGCCCTTGACAGTCTGTGATCCGTATCAATCACTGATAGACTGAGCAAATGCTCCTCTGGCCAACAGCAATGTATTCTAGCTCTTAAAGCCCTCCCAGGGGTGTTTAATGATTTTTAAGGATTTGTTTAGGAATCTCTCTCTCTTTTTTTTAATGCATCTTTAAATGGTGGACAGTGCAAAGGTTATTTCAGAATAAGAGTTTGTCCGCTCTCGTGACATTTTAATAGTTCAACTGAAATCTAACGTCACTAATTGCTCTTGTATACTGCTACATACCGGCCATTGTTGCCTATAGTGTTAAACCAAACATCACTTTAGCGACGGAATAGTTGTTAAAAAAATATATATATAAATATAAAATATATCAAAATATAGCCATGACATTTGTAAAGTAGGTTAGGAGAAAGCAATGCTATGATCTATGAAATTTTGTTCGACTGCCAATATTAGGCAATAAAGCAGTAATTACTGAATCTATTGCTTTAGGCGTCTTTATTTCCCCTATATATCAAACACATGATTCATTCAAGATTCAAGATTTGAAATTCTACAGAAAAATAAAAATATTTTATGGCACATTGGAAAAAAAACTCCGGTCCCACTTTGTATTAGATGTATTTAACTACTAACATTAAAATACATACAAGACAATGCAGTTATTGTGTCACTACATGTTGTTTTGCGAAATTCTCACAAGATTCACATTTGCTGCTACTGAAGTAATAGTGGTTAGGAGGTAGGGGTTAGAGTAGGGTTTAGGGTTAGGGCTAAGATTAACAGTGCAACTACAGATGTAATTAAATGCAGGTACTTTAAATGTAAGTACAATGCAACAACATGTGTGTGCATAAAAAATACATTGTATCAAATGCTTAAGTACATAGTAGTTAAGGACATCTAATATAAAGTGGGTCTAAAACCACCAACTGATAAAATTAAGAATAAAAAAAACTGACATCAAAGCTCACAGTGAATAATAAGAGAGAGGAATTCAATCAAATATTGAATAAATAGTGTAAATAATGCCAACTAAATCTCAATGATATCAACCAGTTTTGCAATAATGTTCAAATTAACCACAGCAGCCATCACAAAGAATACAAAATGAAGAGAGTAGAAATAAACAGGTATTTCATTTGTGATAAACAAATTATTATTTAAATTCGATTTAATAAGTATATATCCCATTTTACTTGTGTCATATTAATGGTATAGAAAAACAAAATGGTACAATAGTCCCATATTTTAATAGACATAACTGAATATTAACAAACTGTCAGACAAGTGCAGTCTAACCTTCTCCAAATCTCCCTAATCTCTCTGTCTGACCTTTTTCATTCATCAGAAGTCAGACTAAATTTGATCCAAACACTTTATTAGAATACATATCACTCATAAAGCGGCAAGTTTAAAATGAAAGCCTGTTAACATTTATTTTTCTTCTAAGGTGTATCAATCATTGCTTGCTTTGTGCTCAGTAGGGGACATTTTTCAATTTAACCTTTATATTACAGAGTGACTGCATCAGAAAGGTTTCAACACACTTAACATGAGTGGCATTTAATATAGCATTACACTTGCAAGGTTAGACGGAGATGTGACCTTATTCAAATCCTTCTGCCACTACAACACCTATCCTGATGCAATTATAATTAAACGCCTTATATGCTAGCTTGCAAATCCTCTGATCGATCACTGATATTAAGGTAAATATTGCATTGCCCCTCAATGAACATCTAACTCTAAAAGTGTTATGGATCAGCAGGTTTCTATTAACAGCGCTGTTAATGTTGTGTGCTCTGGTGTGGATATATTTAGGTAAATTAACTTAGCATAAAGTGCTCCAAGGCTTGATATTAAAAGGCTTGATTTACCCCCAAAAATGCAAAGCTCTAGCAAAATTCCTTTGCTCTGTTGATGGCGTTAGGCTTACTGTTAGCTCCCTGAGCTTAAAGAGTAAAAGAAAGTGCTTATTTTTGTTTTTCTTTTTAATCAAAAACAATATATATATATATTATTTTTTTACAAATGTGACTTCTTGTTCAGGAATATTATAAATAGTGCTGTTTTCTTAGCTTGTCCATTGTTGTTTAAATATTAAGAGAATGTTTTTTAAATATTCTTTTCCTTCATATATGTAAATAAAGCCCACATTTTATGCACATATTCGTTGCCTTATATTAAAGCATTGTCTGAGTGGTGAAATAAGAGGCTTAAGGCTTAGTAAACAGCACTGAATGAGGAAATTGGGAAATCAGTGATGTGCAACGATAATAGCACCCACAAAAACAGCTAATTTACTCAAAATGTTTAACTTTTGTTGCCTTTTCCCGTGTTTTATAATTGGATTTCGGCCAGGAAATTATTATAAAAACAAGCTAGTGATGAAGCCTTTAAGAAATACTCCTTAAAAAACTTCATGCATGTTTATACAGAAGGAAAAAAGTCAATCCAATAATGCAATAATAAGTCCCTTATTAACAATCATCATTTCCTAAAGGTGTGATTTTTAGTGAACACTTGGGATGTAGAGTAGCATTCACTGAATAGCTCAATTTAATGAATAAGTGGTGGATGTGTCCATATATTTCTGAATAACCTAGACTCTTAAGAGAAAACTTTAAATAACTGGGGGTTACAATGTTTTTAAAAGAATATTCCAGGTTCAGTACAAGTTAGCTCAATCAACAGCATTTGTGGCATAATGTTGATTACCACAAAAAATTATTTCGACTCAACCCTCCTTTAAAAAACAAAATGAAGGTTACAGTGAGGCACTTACAATGGAAATTAATGAGGTAAATTTTTGGATGGTTTAAAGGCAGAAAAGTGAAGCGTATAATTTTATAAAAGCACATTCATTTCTGTAAAAATTAGTGTATTATTTGAGCTGTAAAATTGTTTAAATCGTCGTTTTTACATTCATTTGAGGGTTTTAAGGTTTATGCGTTGTCATCATGGCAACGAAGGTGTAAAACTGGATATAACCTTACATAGAAAAGGTTAGTTAGTAAGGGATAATGTTCAGTCAGTCAGTTGTTATCGCACTTGTATCACCCTGAAGGGTTTTTTTTTTTCTTTTTTTTTTGATTGTAAAATTTTCCACTTATTACAAGGCTAATAACAAAAGAAATAAATACATGGATATAAAATATTGATTTGCATTGAAATTAAGTAATTTAAGAAGAAAGACATCGCTGAACAGCTTAAATCCACCAGGATTGCATCAGAGTTCTATTTGTGTTTACTTTGTGAAAATGACCATCTGACTGCTCATTATCCAGCTTATTACAAGACTAATAGCTAAATAAATAAATGGACATGAAATGTTAATTTGTGTTGAAATTATGTAATTATGTGAGAAGAAATAAATTGCTGAACAATTGAAATCCAACTCCGGTTTGGTCGGAGTTCTGTTGGTGTTAATTTTGTAATTAATGACTGACTGACTGCTCATTATCCAGCTCATTAAAAGATTACTTGCCAAATAAATAAATAAATGCACATGAAACACTGATCTGAGTTGAAATTATTTTATTAACTTAGAAGCAGTAAAGATGGCTCGCAATACCCGGAAATGCGGTCTGATCCGTGGTTGTGTGTTTTGTTACAGAGAAATATCAGAGTGCTAGATGGCCCCATTGGCCAATCAGATTTGAGTATTCCAGAGATCCATGTAATAAGCGATTTTATCACACTAAAGTCATGTTAACATGCATACTGTTTACGTCTTCTGACAGTTTTTATTTTTTATTTTCTCCCCAATTTGGAATGTCCAATTCCCAATGCGCTTTAAGTCCTCATGGTTGTGTAGTGACTCATGGACGAATCTCAGTTGCCTCCAATCCACGCATCTTATCACATGGCTTGTTGAGCGTGTTGCTATTCTCCGCGGCATCCACACACAACTCACCACGTGCCCCACCGAGAGCGAACCACATTATAGAGACCACGAGGAGGTTACCCCATGTGACTCCACCCTCCCTAGCAACCGGGCCAATTTGGTTGCTTAGGAGACCTGGCTGGAGTCACTCAGCACACTCTGGATTCAAACTCGCGACTCCAGGGGTGGTAGTCAGCGTCAATACTCGTTTTTACTCATTGAGCTACCCAGGCCCCCCTTGTGACTTTACTTTTGAAACAGTGAGTATTTCCACATTTATAGATCGTCCCATTGCCTCACTGTAACCCAGATTTTTGCTGTTATTTTAAACAAAAAAGTGTAAATTAATTTTTGTGGCAATCAACATTATGCTACAAATGCTATAGACTGAGCTTAACTTGTATTGAAGCTGGAACATTCCTTAAAGTATAATAAAAGGTGCTGTGTGATGGATGATATATTTCATGATTTTATGATCATGTGGAGTTGCAACTGACTGTTTGTATACTTTATAGATGTGTCTCACATAAAACAGGAAAAACCTTATGCGTCTCTTAATGTAAATGACTTGGTGACAGCAGGAAATAAAACCAGATATCAATGTCAAATAATCTTGAGTAGAAATGTTGGCATTAGTGACACACAAGATAATACAGTAATATGAAGCCCAAATAAATGTCTGGAAATTCCAAGCAGACCATAAACTGAACAGGCCATTTCTTATTGAAAATGTGATGTCTTACATCCATTGTACCTGTGTTTCTCTCAATACAAGCATTTTGTTTGTCAAGCCATATTTTTCCATGCAATAATAAGGCATTGATTTGAGGAGTGGAGGTTATTGAATTGATTACAGAGCATAATGTAAACAAACTCACGGTCCTTTGGATTACGATCAGGAAAAAATTCATTTTCATCAACCCCCTGGAAAGGAATATGTGGTTTTGCACCTGTTTAAAGTGAGTATACAGCTAACATCTGAGGTTTTATTTTTAACCCTAATTTAGGAATGTGCCATGCAAGCCTGATTGTCACGGGGGCTTGCATCATTTTTAAATTGTTGTCAAATCCATCCACATGCACAGAAGATTCTGTCTTCAAAGGTTTAGGAGTAGGCAATATGGAGAAACAGATTTTGAAGCCTTATATTCTCTGGCAGCCACATAATTCTAACCAGCATAATATCACTGAAAGGTGCCATTCATGGTGATTATGATCATTTGACAATCTCTTTTTTAACAGTTTCACTGGTAGAGCTAATTGTATGTCTTATAGGGTTAGAATGTGTCCTTGGTAGGGCACTTATTTTTAATCTGTGTAACCTCTTCAACACATGGACAAAATACTCATGCAAACAGCATATTTTATTTTTTAAGGGATGTTCTCTAACATAAACAATATTGCATTAAAATAACAGATTTTCAGTTTCAGCTAACACACATGATTTTGTGAAGTAAATATAGCAGAAAATATGCTTTCTATATTGAATAAGTTAGTTAAACTTGAAAATATTAAGTAAATTCTACATTCTGTCACAATTACCCTGGTGACCACTAGGGATCGCCATGTATGTTTATTGCTCCCTGCCTGTCTTGTGTTTTGATTATGGGTTTTGTAGTTCTAGTCATTGCCTTTATTTCATTGGTTCTTGTGATTATTATTCCCAGGTGTTCTTTGTTTCCTCGTTTGCCCCTTGTGTATTTAATCCCTTGGTTTTCCTATGTTCTTTGTCAGTTGTTACCCTTCATGGAAGTGATGGTTTATTCTGGGTTTCATGTTTTAGTTTCCCCTGTGTTTATTTTCCTGAGTTTTTATTAAATAAGCCTGCATTTTAGATCCTCTTTCTCTTGACTCCTTCCTGCAAACGTTACACAACAACTGGCCACCATTATGGATCTAGTGGCTTTACAATTGCTGTCTCTCAAACAAGGTGACGATACCATTGAGCAGTATACTGAGCATTTCTGCAGTCTTGCCTAGATTTTCAATTGGGGAGATATTGCGTTAAAATACTTTTATCGTTTTGGACTCGACGAGCCTGTGAAATCCTGTCTGCCTGGAGGCAGATGTGAACTTTCCCTGATGGAAATAATTGATTATGCCTTGAGGCTCACATTCTCTCCTTACACTGTGGGTTATGACAGTAATCCTTCGCCGCTGTCAGCGGCCACACCTGCCTCGGTCTACGAGCCAGCGGCCACGCCTGCCACGGTCAATGAGCCAGCGGCCACGCCTCCATGGCCGTCCCAGAGGCAGCGCCTGAAGCCTCGGCCGTCCCAGTGCCAGCGTCCTCTGCCACGGAGGCCATTCCCACAGCAGTGCTTCCGGCTGTCCAGAAGAGGAGGAGAAGGGCTCCTGCTCCCCAGTCGCTGCCAGTGCCCATGGCCATGGAGGCCATTCCCCAGTCGCTGCCAGTGCCCATGGCCACGGAGGCTGTCGACGAGCCTGTCCAGTTCCGTAAGGCTGTCCAGTTCCTTAAGTCCATTCAGTTCCCCGAGGCTATCCTCGAGCCTTCCACGGCTCCGCCCCTCGAGCCTTCCATGGCTCTGCCCGCTCCTGAGACTCCTCCAGTGACTCCGCCCACTCTGAGTCTATATTCCCTGCTCCTCCTGCGGCTCTGCCCGCTCCACCTCTGGCTCTGCCCTCTGAGACTCAAATTCATGATCCACATTCGGCTCCACCTCCTGGGACTCCATTCCCTGAGACTCCTTTGGCTCCGCCTCATGTGGCTCCATGCCTTGAACTTCTGCCTCCTGCTCCTCCCATTAACTTTTTTTTTTTTTTTTGGTGTTTTATGTTAAGGAGCTTCAGGAGCCACTCCTTAGATGGGGGGGGCTCTGTCACGATTACCCTGGTGACCACTAGGGGTCGACATGTATGTTTATTGTTCCCTGCCTGTCTTGTTTTGATTATGGGTTTTGTAGTTATTATCTTTGTTTCATTGGTTCTTGTGATTTATTAGTCCCAGGTGTTCTTTGTTTCCTCCTTTGCCCCGTGTAATTAATCCCTTGGTTTTCCTATGTTCTTTGTCAGTTGTTACCCTTCATGGATGTAATGGTTTGTTCTGTTCATGTTTTAGTTTCCTGTGTTTATTTTCCTGAATTTTTTTTAAATAAGCCTGCATTTAAATCCTCTTTCTCTCGACTCCTTCCTGCAAATGTTACGCATTCAAACAGGTAAAATGAATGCTCTAGCTTAAGTAAATATGATTTGTTTCTCATCGTTTGCAAGTTTATTTACTGTTTTTGTTGTTACATTTGGTAACTTCTCGTTTTGTGCTGTCTTAAGTTAGTTTTCAACTCAAAATTATCCATTCATGTTCAAAATAATTCCAATTGTTATCGTCATGGTGTTTTGTGCACAGAGTGTTGAGGTCTGCATGCGCAGCTCTGTATGTTGTCTCAGACTACATAGCATGCATTTAAGCCTCCCTATGGGAGGCTTCTGAATGTCACGTGGTACATGATTAAACATCTGTTTGAAAGGAAATCTCAAAACGTGGCATGTTCTAATAAGATGTTTATTTAAAAGTTCATTTAAGTACTGTGTATATAATATCGGTAAGTAAAAGTTACTGAATTTAAAGTTAAATTTACACTCTTAATATTATCAAAGTTAAGATTTATAAGAACTTTTTGTATTTTTTTATTTTTTTTTTCAGTGCAGAAATAATACACAATTATATTTCAATGACCGCATGGACATTTTCCTTTAAAGGTCCTTATTCTGGTTCAGCTTTTATTCAGAAAAAAACTTTTACATCAGCGCTATTGGAATATTCCTATATACATGTAACCAGCATTTTCCAAATAAACAAAGACATGCACATTCTTTCCCCAATATTCTCTTGTGGAAAGACACTGTCACGATTCTGTCAGTCTGGCTTTTTATGTGACAGGGTCGTGACATCATAGTTCTGTGTCTGTCTTGTTTTGTCTTCTGTCTTTGTGTGAGCGCACGGCTTCGGCTGTGGTTTCCCACATTTTTGTCTTGGCAATATGCGCTTGTGCCATTCGGGTGTCTGTGTCTTGTGAGAGCACTTGGCTTTGTTTTGTTTCTGTGTTGCCGCATGTCTCTCAGTCTCACGTCATACCCCGCCTCCTTGTTTGATCATTAGTTCATTAGTCACACCTGCCCTGTCTGTTAACCTGTTTGATTTCTCTCCCTATTTTAGTCTCCTCGTGTGTGTGCTGTCCAGTGCCAGTTCGTCTTGTTTCGAGTTCATGTCAGTCAGTCTTGTGCTCCTGTAACCAGCTAGTCCGCCCCAGCCCAGCTTCAGTGGATTCTCTGCGCTGGACTATGTTTTCCCCTACAGGGTAGTTTGTGCTGGTTTTTGTTTATTTTGTATAAATAAATCCTTTTTGTTTTTACTCTGCGTTTGTGTCCTGCCTCTGATTCGTGACAGACACTCGCTCTTGCCATTTATTTCAATTAATTTAAAGTAATTCTGCATAGTAATTTAAATGTGTCTTTATAAACAATGAATTCCAATTTTCACATATAGCACGCAAAATTACTTTACAATTTATATAACACATTTTTAATAAATTAAATTCCGATTAATGTGGGCATACGTCAGCTGTCTTATTCAGATTTCTAGAAACCAAAATATTGTTATGGCTTATTCGTGTTTGCATGTTTACATGACGCATACATTATCAGAATATGATAAATATATTTCAATAATATTAAAATATTATTCAGAATTTCCTTTTATGTAAATGTGGTCAATGTTAGATTTGTCATTGAGTTTGGTTTGTTAAAGGAATATTCTGGGTTCAATACAAATTATGCTCAATTAAAAGCATTTGTGGCATAACGTTGAATACCACACATTATTTTGACTTGTCCCTCCTTTTCTTAAAAATAATTAAAAAAAAAAAAAAAAAAAAAAGAGGTTACAGTGAGGCACTTGCAAAGGAAGTAAATGGAACAGGGTTTAAAGAGAAATGTAAAGCTTATGCTTTTAAAAAAGCACTTACATTACAGCTCAAATAATGAGTTTTAATAGAAGAATTAAAGTCTTTAAGTGTTTAAATCATCATTTTTACAGTCGTTTTATGGTTTGTTGACATTCCATCATGGCAATGAAGTTGTAAAATTGGTTATAACATTTACACAGAAAAGGTTAGTAAGTGATTTTATCACACTAAAACCAAGTTATCATGCATATTGTTTATGTCTTGTGACTAAACTTTTGAAACAGTGAGTATTTTAACATTTACAGATTGACCCCATTCTCTTCCATTGTAAGTGCCTCACTGGAAACACAGATTTTTGCTTTCTTTTAAAGAAAAGGAGGGACAAGTCCAAATACATGATTGTGGTAATCAAAATTATGCCACAAATGCTGTCAATTGAGCTTAACTTGTATTGAACCATTTAAGACACTGTATACATTCTACATGCCATCTAAAAAAAAAAAAAAAAACAATTTGACAGGCTGGTAACAGGTTACCAACTTGGTATATTTTATTGGAGTTCAACACATGCATGAATTAAACAGTACAGAGAGCAACTTGAGGTATAACAACAGGTAAGCACACAGACCAACATCAGAATAATCTGCAAAACCAAGATCAACTACAGCAATGATCACTGGTTAAGAGAGTACAGCTTATGCCAGCCCCACACACACTCAGTCCCTTTATAAAAATGCTGCGTTTTGGATAGCTTGATTCTCTCCTATCCTTCCCTTGGTAAATACAGAATAAACATGGTGTCTGCAGCAGATGTCAGGAAATCAGGAGCTGTTCACACATATACATAGAGACACACAACTTCAAACACATCAAAGAGAAGAAATGTGCCATTCCTATAAAGAAATGCTCTCAGTACAAAAAGGGTTCCTCTACCAAAGACGTTGGCATAACCTGAACATATGGTGGGGATAATGTGTGTCTGATTACTTTTAAGTCAGTGAGATATTTTCACTCCAGCTGCATTGAAAATGATATTCAACAGAGAAGAGTGTGGAAACTCAAAACCTATGACTGAGAATCTGATCTTTACAGTCCACTTGATTCTAATATACAGCAACCAATACTGAATTTTGAAATAAAAGACTGATTAAAATAAATTTGTTCTACATTCTCAAACTGTACATTTCTGAGACAAATTTACAGCCAAAGCTATTACAGCTGAAATCAAACTAGTGCAGCATTGATAAATGAAATTGCACATTTTGCTGAATAATCTACAATGAAGATAATTCCATATCCAGGAAGTTACACGTTCTTATCCTTAACAAGATGACACATTTCAGCAATAGTGTCATAAATATTAAAAACAGCATTTAAAAGAGATAGTTAGCATCCATGTGTAGTAAAATATGTCTATTTTACACTAAACGTAGTGTACAAATTAATATGTAGGGGGAGGTATAGATGTCTTGAGAGAGACACTTGTCAATCGGTCAATTGTGTCCCTTAAGTATCTTATCAATAGAAATAGATGGTACCCACAATATTTTAGTGTTAAGTTCAGAACCTTATTATAATAATATCTATATTAATAATAATATAATAACACAATAATAATAGCCTATATGAAATCTCTGCTAAAGATAATGATGAATTTCCTCCCTTTTTTTTTTAATTTTTTTTTTTTAATGTTGCTCTTCTCCAAACCTAGCCACGAGCTGAATCACTGTCATACAAGACTTCTGTTTTTAACACCCCCTTAAATTACTTTAACAGATCAACTTAAGTTTGGTGGTAACTGTAAAGTTTACAAACACAGCACGGTGAACTCGCAATAGGTGGCGATCCTAATACATTTCCAAAGTTACTTCACCTTAGCCCTCTTGCTCTAGTGATTTCAGTTATTTTTATTTGGGAGACAATTTGTAGAGTGACAAATTATATAAAATGATCAGCCGTGCATAAGTGCACTGTCCATTTTATTCACATTCACCTACATGAACAAATAAAATCGTAAAATGTTTACAAACATAACTACAGCTCCTCTGGACACTAAAAGCTATATATGTATTAAAGTTAATAGACTTAATGCTCTATATATTTTTTTTAGGTTAAATATTTGGTCCATCAAAACTGTATGTACACAACAGTGAGACACAGCACTCAAACTAAACGTATTATATGAGCACATTCAACTCTGACTAAAGTTCAAATCTTTGATGTCCAAACATAAGTACGAAATGTTAATGACCATTAGCTGACTATCCCTCGTTTTTAACTACCTACATTCTGTTCTTTAAGGCATTCCCTAATAGCAACAATACTAAGCTTGGCACCATTTCTGCTGTAGTTGTGCAATGTAAAATCCAATTTAAACTGCCTTGCAGTCACCATCAGCACGCCGTAAATTCCATTTGTTTTCAGTCTTATAATAGGCAGCATTTAAATGAACTATAGCAAAAATTTTGTATTTGAACAAAAGCTTTTTTAACACAGCCAAAAGGCTAATAATTCTTTCAGTGTAAATTAAATTTAAATAATTTTTTGTTCCTGTTAATCCTTTCTAATATGCAATGGCTTTGCCAAGTAAAATAATAGCATTTAAAAGTATCCAGTGAAATAAATAATTTCCTCATATGGTGTGGCCTATGTACAGTAGTTAACTTCTGACATTTTGCCTTTTGAAGGAATAGTTCACCCAAAAATGAAATTTCTCACCCTCATGTTCAAACCCAAAATAAGCATTAAAGTGAGCTACTGTCTAATGCCAATGAATTAATTCAGCCAACAGGAATGGATTAAATTATCATTAAATTATCTCCTTCTGTATTCTACAGAGGAAAGAAAGTCATACAGGACTGGAACAACAATAATAAATGACAGATTTTTCATTGTTGGGTTAAAGGGTTAGTTCACCTAAAAAATGAAAATTCTCTCATCATTTACTCACCCTCATTCAATCCTAAATGTGTACAACTTTCTTTTTCTGCAGACCACAAACAAAGATTTTTAGAAGAATATCTCAACTCTGTTGGTTCATACAATGCAAGCGAAGGGTGACCAGAACTCCAAAAGCCCCAAAAAGGAGATAAAGTCAGCATAAAAGTAATCCATACGAATGCAGTGGTTTAATCAATGTCTTCTTAAGTGAACCAGTTGGTTTTGGGTGAGAACAGACCAAAATATAACTCCTTATGAGTCTTATGATTTACTTTTATGCTGACTTTATCTGCTCTTTGGAGCTTCTGGAGTTTTGGTCACCATTCACTTGCATTGTAAGGACAACAGAGCTGAAATATTCTTCTAAAAATCTTTAGAGTAAGTAAATGATGAGAGGATTTTCATTTTTGGGTGAACTATCCCTTTAATTACTCTAAAATGGGGTAAACCAATTAACAAAAACCAATGCTAAATTTGAAATAAAATAAGCTTAAAAAAAAAAAAAAAAAAAAACTTCTCTCTCTAATAGTTATGATTGTCATGCATCCTAAAATAACGAGGGTCATTCTAATCTTCGATAATATGTTGCAAAATTCTCAAATTTGTCAAAATGTTCCTGAATGTGAACATGAACTGCTGCCATCAGCTTTCCGTTGACGTATACCTTTTTTAGAGGTATTAAGAAACTTGATAATAAATAATACCTACTTAAACATCCCTTTAAAACAAATTAAATTGGACAAAAAAAGTTCCCTTTTAAGATTCTTGAGGAAAGACAGATAGGATTTTTCCACTGTTGCATGCAGGACCACAGAGAACACAAAGCTAGACATGACTCGACCTGCTGTAGACTTCAACATGAATTTCCTTGCTTTGTACCACAAATATTCATTAAAAAAATAGACACCGACCTCTCAAACCCACAGGGAACAGTACATATTTAAAATAATTTATGGGTGGATCTTGTACACCACTTTCAAACGGAATGAAAACTAGTGCATGAAAATGTCCAATATGAAAATTTATCTTTTTATGGATAGTATCATGAAACAGTTCCAATTACATCAGTGGGCACAAGAGGCAGCCATGCTAGTGTTGATTTGTGCTGGAAAAACAGGAAGCAGGAGAGAAAGAGGGAGAGGCTGATGTATCTGCAAATCAGCTGACCCAATACACACACAGGAGTAGTCTTGGGCCACCCCAAAGGAACTGACACTTATCTACAAAGCAAAGAGTGCGTCCTCTGATCTGCCCGCCTTTTTACTTGCACTCGCGGAAGCACCTGCAGCAGCTGAAAGGTCGTCACTAGGGGGCGCCGGCAGTGTGGGCACAATCTCTGCTGCTTTGGCCCTCTCCTCTAAAAACTTGTCAAACTCTGGAAGAAAGTTTTGATGGAGAGTAAAAGTCAAAAACTGCAAAGATTTAATTACTGCATAGAATTGTATCAGCAGAAACAAGTCAAGTATTTATCCATACCTTCACTTGTCACACCCTCCTCTCCATCTCCTTTCTGTAGAGCAATAGAAAATAAAAGCACAAATTATTTAGTGCTTGAAGTCTTTTAAAACAAGGAACACAACGAATTTACAATCATATCAAGACAACCTTGATAACATGGAAGGTTTCTCGATTTCACTGATTATCTAAACAAATATCGTATTTATATTGCCCTAAAATCATTCCCAAACATAAATCCAAAAAAGGCATTAGTATAGAAAATAAGTTGTTAAAGAATGTCGAGCAGGCATTTATTCACTAGATTCTCTGTGTTCACTAAATAAAATGAAATAAACTATAACAATATCCCAAAGAAGAAAAGAATGCAGCTGTCTGAAAAACAACACCATACAGGAGAGTTATTAGTGACCTCAAAAAGAGGGTACAAGGTGGTCAGTCAAGAATAAAAAGGCAAAAAAAAAAGAAAGAAAAAAAGTAGTATGCTGTTAAAAGGGCATATTTCTTTTCGAATAATCTTGTTATGCAACGTCCTAAAGAAAAAGATGAAAGAAATAAACGAAAGAAAATCTCACCACGTCAGTATCGAGCCACTCCTCAATGTCATCCATGACAGAGGACTGGTCAAGAGCTGCCTACAGACCCAAACCATGGACCGGAACCAAGCAAATCAAAACAAATAATTCCAAAATGACAAAAAAAAATAAAAAAAAAATAAAAAAAATAAACAAAAAATAAAACAGTATGGCTTAAACATAAAAGTCTTTATCAAACCATTAACAAACTCCTTCCAAATGGACACTTGGTAACAAATCAAACACCAACACACTCAACAACTTATGTCACAGCCAAATACAGCAATTCAACAGGAATTTATTGAGCCGCACTGGACAATATCGGTTAAGAATTACTAATAAACACAAAAGGGTTAATTCTCTCATCACTTACTCACCCTCATGCCATCCCAGATATGTATGACTTTCTTACTTCTACACAAACAAAGATTTTTAGAATATTTCAGCTCTGTAGGTCCATACAAGTGAATAGTGACCAAAACTTTGAAGCTCCAAAAAGCACATATAGGGCAGCATAAAAGTAATCCAGAAGACTCCAGTGGTTAAATCCATATATTTAGAAGCGACATGATAGGTGTGGGTGAGAAACAGATCAACATTCAAGTCCTTTATTACTATAAATGATCCTACCTGCCCAGTATTTGGCTATATGCACAATGAATGCGAGTCGCTAAAAACAAAAGAAGAAGAATGTACAAGTGAAAGTGGAGATTTATAATAAAAAAAAGGACTTAAATATTGAATCGTTCATCAGCCACACATATCATATCACTTCTGAAGACATGAATTAAACCACTGGAGTCTTATGAATTATTTTTATGCTGCCTTTGTGATTTTTGGGTCTTCAAAATGTTGGTACCCATTCACTTGCATTAATTTGACCTACAGAGCTGACATATTCTTTAGTGTTCAGCAGAAGAAAGAAACAAACATCTGGGATAGCATGAGGGTGAGTAAATAATGAGAGAATTTTCATTTCAGTTCCTTTAAAGCATATTATGGATTCTTGTTTTCCGAAAAAGAGGTTCTAACTCAAACTTTTATTAATGTTCATTAATTATTGTCATTTTTTGTGCATAGCTTGAAAGTCACAACCTTCTCATTCAATAGTTGGGTGTGTGTGATACAATATGGGTACATTACTGTGCACTATGTGCTTTGAAAATAAAGTAATTATTCATATGCTGTTTATTCCAATCTGACATAAATCTCAAAACCAACACACTGCTCTATGATGTCTATGATGAAAAATGTAAAAACAAAGATCCTCATATAGTGTACTTACTATATGACAGGAAAGGCTAGAAACTATTTTCTGTCTCCAGAAATAAGCACGCATGCAGTTACAGAACACTCACCCCAGTGTTTTGTTGTCTGATGTCCAAAGTCGGGGCCATTCCACTTGAAGCCTTTGTGTCCTCGAATGGTGCACTGAGAGTTCAAAACCAGCAACACATGAGTGAAAGTGCAAAAAACTCTATTATGGACTACTTGCAGAACTGCCTCCGCATTCAGCGGCTCAGGCGTTTCCGGTTACAGCGTTCAGGGCACCTACATGCAGAGGTATATTCATGGAAAGGCAGATTATTTCTACTTTTTGATTAAAACAATAAATCATGTTTTTGGCATTAACATGACTGATCTCACATATAAAAAATGCTGAAATTGGTCTCCAAATACAATTTTTCCTTTCCAAATGTAGCTACACTCAGCTCGTGAAAAATAAATCAAACATATATAGCCAGCAGCTGTCTGGTAGTCTCGTTAACACGCGTTTCATTCATTGATGATATTTCATACCTGTTTGCAACGATTGCAAATTACCTTTGTTTGGTTAAATTTCCCAGATACTGTAGATTGATTCATAAATACATTAGGCGTTCTCTGACTAGTCTTTAAAAACCACTCAGAACAGAATGAAACAGTTTTAATCTCAAATTAGAATGTGAAATATATTTAACAACACTAAACATATTTAACTCATTGTCTTTGGCTGCTTTCTACACATGTATTTACATTTTAACATATAGATATATACTTATAAATGAAACAATGACACAAAATAGTGATTAAAACATACATTTAATTAAAACAAGGTGATGCTTGCATTAAACAGGCCTCTCTCTCCTCCCTCACACATGGATCACTGCAGTGTTTGAAGCTTGTAGTTGTTTCATTCCAAGAGCGCTGGTGCTGTCACCCATTACTAGTCTCCTTCAACCTTCTGTCATTTGTGGTTCAAGCTGCTCTGTGGTTAAATGTCTGCTACAGGCCTCCATGTGAGGAGAAACAGTAAAAAGCGCTAGGTGTATACGTCATTGCTTTCTCAGACGGCTTGGGAAATATTAAAGCTTTAAATAAAATGGTCCTTCCAGTGAATTTTCATGACACTGTACCAAATATTTTTTTTCTTGTCTATGAAAATGTACAGACCATAACATCATCTTCCGAACACTCATTTTAAGTGAAGTTTTGAGAACTAGGCAACTACGACACACTGTACACATATAACCAGAAACTAGCGAGCCAGATTATTTCAAGGCTCAGTGCAAGTAGTCCATTATCTGACCAATTGTGTATCAACTTTATCAGAACATTTAAACTGAACCCCTGCATAAGTTCATTTATTTCGCATACATGCAGTTGGTCTCTTGAAAAAAAAATTATCAAAAAGAGATTGGTTTCATACCTCTTCCTCTGGTCAGGAATGGTGCCAGTCCTGGTCTGGGCAAACATGTCAAAGTCATCTTGAGGTTGACAGCTGGTCAGAGAGCTCAAGGTACCACTCACACTTTCTGAACCGACATCTGTAATGAAACAGTTTTCACATCAATCTGGAAAGCCTTATATACACTACCGGTCAAAAGTTTTGAAACACTTGACTGAAATGTTTCTCATGATCTTAAAAATCTTTTGATCTGAAGGCGTATGCTTAAATGTTTGAAATTAGTTTTGTAGACAAAAAAAATTGTGCCACCATATTAATTTATTTCATTATAAAACTCAAATTTAATAATAAAAAAAAAGCTTTTGAAATGTATGTCTTGGACCAAATAATAAAGAAAAGCAGCCAATAAGTGCCCAACATAGATGGGAACTCCTTCAGTACTGTTTAAAAAGTATCCCAGGGTGATACCTCAAGAAGTTGGTTGAGAAAATGTCAAGAGTACATTTCTGAAAATTCTAGGGAAAAGGTGACTACTTTGAAGATGCTAAAATATAACACAGTTTTGATTTATTTTGGATTTTGTTTAGTCACAACATAATTCCCATAGTTCCATTTATGTTATTCCATAGTTTTGATGACTTTACTATTATTCTAAAATGTAAAACAAAACAAAAAAAATTATAATAAAGAATGAGTAAGTGTTTCAAAACTTTTGACCAGTAGGGAAAGCAAAAACTGAAAACAAATTTCTCTCTGTGCTTGTTAAAGCAATACAGTAGCTCTAAAAAAGAAAAAAGAAAAAAAAAAATCTGTCATAATTTACTGAACATCATGTCATTTTACAGAACACCATGTCATTCCATACCTGCATGCTGTTGTAATTTCTGTTCAACACAATATGAGAATTTTAAAAACGGTATGATATCATCTTGTTGCTAGTTTCGGTACAGTACTACAGCTATTTTGCTATTAGCAAAATTTTACAGAATTTGACATTTTTGGGATGAAATCAATGACAATTTGACAGTTAATCAAATTCACATCTCAATATGGTCACGTACAGTGTTGGGGGTAATGCATTACAAGTAACGAGTGTTACGTAATCAGATTACTTTTTTCGCGTAACGAGTAAAGTAACAACATTTTTATTTTTTATTTTAGACCATAATATCGGAGTTAATTTTTAAATAAAGTAACGCGTTGCTTTTGTACACCTCTACTTTCCCTGTATTGCGAGATATCAGGAGTAAAATTGTGCAAACTTCGGAAAGGAGACGTAGTGCATGATGGGCATTGTAGTTCTACAGAATGCGAGGCCAGAGACAAGTCACTTTTATTTAAATGAATGGGAGAAACTGGAACGCTCAACCAAGAAGCTCTAGCATCCAACAATCAATGGATGTAGAAAGGAAGTCCCACCTTGCAGGTAAAAGAGCCAATCACCTTTTAGATACAGACATCGCCTGTCAATCAACTCGCTAATGCACATGCAACCGGACTGCTCCATGTTACAGCTCCCAGTTACTGGGAGAATGGGAGGAGATAAGCTGACTCTGGATCGGTGACTCCGAGCAATGTTCTACATTGATTGTGTATGCAGAGAAAATGTCTTTGTTTCTAAAAATATTCTACATTTTTGTTTTATAATAAACAAGTAGTTTGATTCATGAAATAAAACGTTTTTCTGACATTTTGGTAGCATTAAAAATGATTCCATTCAAGTTGAATCAACATGCACCTTTGAAGTTGTATGCGATCAACCAGTGGCATCTGTACGCACCGTGGATCAACTCAAAACAAGTGTGCACTGAGATGACTTAAGTGAAAAAATATTCTTTTTTTATCAGACACATTCCTTGAAAATGTAAGGCTGGCATTCCCCACTGAATTTTATCCTGACTTTTGAAAAACATCTTAAGTTGGCTCTGACATTGTCGAAGGGCACAGTACATGATGACATACACCGATCAGCCACAATATTAAAACCACCTGCCTAATATTGTGTAGGTCCCCCTCGTGCCACCAAAACAGTGCCAACCAGCATCTTAGAATAGCATTCTGAGATGCTATTCATCTCACCAAAATTGTACAGAGCGGTTATCTGAGTTACTGTAGACTTTGTCATTTCGAACCAGTCTGGCCATTCTCTGTTGACCTCTCTCATCAACAAGGCATCTCAGTCCACAGAACTGGCGCTCACTGGATGTTTTTTGTTTTTGGCACCATTCTGAGTAAATTCTAGAGACTGTTATTTGTGAAAATCCCAAGAGATCAGCAGTTACAGAAATACTGAAACCAGCCCATCTGGCACCAACAATCATCCATGCGTTTATCTAATCAGCCAATGGTATGGCAGCAGTGCAGTGCATAAATCATGCAGATATGGGTCAGGAGCTTCAGTTAATTTTCACATCAACCATCAGAATGGGGAAAAAATGTGATCTCAGTGATCTGGACCGTGGCATGACCGTGACATTTTACAGCATGTATTCTGTAATCTGTAATGGAATACATTTTGAAAGTAACCCTCCCAACCCTGCTGGTATCATACCAAAGCCAAAATTTTGGTATCGGAGAAACCCTAATGCAGTCCTTTTGTGTATAATGGAAAAAAATAAATAACTTTGAGGGTAACTTTTAACAGAACTTTTATTTTTGAGTGAAGAACATTGTGGCCTAAGGTATGAGACTCACCCAAAACAGCCAGTCTGGAGGAGAGTGTGACTGGAGAGGCAGAGTGAATTGTAGCCACGGAGGGAGGCAGGCTAGACGGAGGAGTAGCGCTGTTCCTGGGGCAGACCACCGCTGGAGACCCCGGTCCCAGGTCAATCAGGTTATCTTCTGAAGCCTCGTTAAGGACCTGTGGACATATAACACCATTTCTCAAGGACACACATTGATTACAGACACTTCAGGGTAAATAGACGATTCATTTGGTATTTTACCTTTACACCGTCACACTGATTTACAAACTACAACATTACAAAAAGAGCCTCTGAATGCAGTCATTCTATAGGATGAGGGGAATTACAGCAAGATGAATGGCTGGGATGTTCTGCACTACACTAGGGCTGAAATGATTAGTCGATGTCATCAACAACGTCGACAAAAAATTGTCGACAAATATTTGCTTTGTCGAATAGTTGTTTGATCTCATTTAACACACCATGAGATCACATTAAACTCTAATGATGACGCGTGAGAGCAGCGCTGCAGCTCGAGCCTGACCGAGGAGTGGAAGTTAACACAGCTCACGGTACAGATGCACTCTAAACTTTCCAAACAGCTTCAGGTGATGTAGATCGCAAAGTATGAGGGAATTATAATGCAAAAATACAAAACAAGTAAATACAGAAGCACTCTCATTGTGGAATAAGTTGATCTGGAGCTGCCGCTCCCCTGAAGCAAAACTTGCGTGTCAATGGTCTTTAGAGGAAACACCCCAGCGTTACATCTTAAATGCAATTATATTTAATGCGTTATAACTTTATTCAAGTTCAAATAATACAGAAGCAGATCATGTAAATAACCACACACTCCAAAACTGGCATTTCTCTGTGTGGTCAGCACCTCTTCTATGAGTTGCGCAAATGTCCCGATCTAAAGGGGAAAGATTGAAACCGCATCCGGCTGATGCACACTCTGTCATGGGGACGCTCGTCCCTCGAGCGCACACACTTAATGCAGCTAGATTATAACGTGATGGCTCTCAACTTATTGAATCATAATATATGTCACTGTGCATTTCTTATCGTGAAGAAAACTGGTAATACACAGCTTTATTAATAAGAAAGAGTTTTTTGTTTTTTTTTGTGAGTTAAAGATGGATTGAAGTGAACAGAAAGGTGAGAGAGGGTAGTCTTCGCCCTATTTTACACTGCAAAAAAATACGTTTTTGATTTGTTTTTGTTTTGGCTTGTTTTCCAATATAAATATCTAAAACTCCTTTAAAACAATGTACATTTTCTTTAGCAGCTATACGGCAGAAGAAAAAAAATTTTTATCTGAGAATGTTTATTATAATAGTAAAAATTACAAATATTTTAAAATATCTAAAAATCCTTTAAGAAAAGATGCATTCACCTGAAAAGCAGCATATAAGATATTTAGACTTGCTTTTAGAGAACAGATCTTGAATATAAGTGTATTTTGTCTTTACTGCACTCAAAGAAGTATAACCAAGTGACAAAATACACTTAAATACAAAATACACTTATATTTAAGATACATTCTCTTAAAGCAAGTCTAAATATCTTATATGTTACTTCTCAAGTAAATGTATCTTGTTTTAAAGATTTGTAGACAATTTTAAATGGAAAAAAGACATATACACTTGATAACAATAGGATTTTTTGCAGTGAATTTCTTTACTGAATTAAACTTAATAAAAAGTATTTTTTCCCTTTAATTCAGTGAATGTCATTTACAGGTATATTTAAAAGATGATTTTGTCCTATTCATTGTTAGTAAGCATGTTTTATACAACTTTTTAAGTTGGGGCACAAGCTGAATAATCAGTTAAGAGCTAATGATTAATTGTTGCAATTGGTCAAATAGTCGAATAATCGTTCTATTAATCGTTAGATTAGTCGATTATCAAAATAATCGTAAGTTGCAGCCCTACACTATACACATTGCTTTCAAAAATTTCACCAACTCTTGTTTGGCTAATAGAAATTCTAATATTTGTAACTCTAAGTACACTAATAATTGATGAAAACAGTTAAGTGGTGAGACTGTAAAGGACATTCTCTTTAACTGGCATAATAAGGCAGAAAATAACAACTCAATATGCGGAGGGGAAATAAACTTAGTCCACTTTCCTCTGTACTATGTAATAAATAAGCAAAAGCGCAATAATGAAAACTAATATTCTGTGATAAATGCTATGTTTACCAGAGTTAACATTTCAGATAAACCTCACTTTTTTTCCCAATTGCTCTAAAACTGGTTTCAGACTGCCTTTCCATAATTATTTAAATCACATGAGTAAATTCTGATAAGAAACCTGGTGAGTGTGGGGGAACAAGCAATTCAAATTTACCAGTGTGACCATTTTTAACATAAACAAATTTAAAACGTAAAAGATTTACCTCATGCATTCCTGTAAATAATCTACAATGCCATAATATTGTTTTAAAGGTGCTGTTAGTAATGTTTTGGAAAAAGATTTTGGAGAGAAAGTGTGTGGTTTTAAGTGGAAGTAGGTAAAACGGTAGTCTCAGCCTCAGAAGGCAAGCCCACGGACCGCCCACAGTCATAATCTGGCTACGCGAGACTAGTAAAACGGCTGAAACTGCTTACAGAACCATTTATATGCCATCAAATAACAAATACTTATTTTATGAAATGCATCTTTCCTAAATCCCTATGTAACTTTTTTTGTCAGAAGTAGTGGAACTAGGAACTAGTGGGCAAGGAGATGGAGGGGGTAGCAAGCAAAGGTCACAGACTAAGGGAGAGGCTCTATTCTGACATCCTACATGTTATGGGAGGTTCATGATCAAAACATGCCAGATGCAACATAGGAAGATACTAGCCAACACTGACATTCCTTAGCATCTTAATGACAAAGAAAAAAGCATGGGATTAGATGACTTTCATACTTGCCTCACTCAGCTAGCAATAACAAAAATTAAAAATAGAACAAACAAAAATCACAAAACAGAAAAACCACACAATAAAAAAAACACCAACAAGCATTCACATCTCGTTTCTAACTGCATGAAAGCGTTTGCATCCCACAGCAAATGTACACCACATTCTCAGAGAATAACTTAAAGCAACTAGCAAGCAAATGAGGGGAAGAAAATATGAGATGCATGACTCTGAGCTGTGCCTTTGGCATCGCAAATTTAAAGTAAATGTCTTTGGAATTAAATGTACTGAGGATGAAGTGATGCTAATACACAGATAAAAGGTCTCTCTTACAAAAGAAACAACCTACCCCATTGTTAATGCCTTGAGATGATCGGCCAGATCGGAACCTCTCGTATCTAAAAGGAACACAAAATGTGAGCAATAAGAAACAATGTAACTCTTACACTCACTGAAAACAGCTGCTTAATAAAGCATTACAGAAAGGTATATTCATCTTGTTAGATCACACCTCTCATATCGCAAGAAGATGTTGTTGAGGTCATCGTTGACGTGCAAGAGCTCCTCTGTGACTTCCTCATTGGACACACGTGAGATGAGCTCAACTATCCTCTGCTGCATTGCCCTGCATGTCCTGTTCAACTCCTTCAAACAAACAGAGCAAACATTGTAACACTGGATAATAAAAAAGCCAATATTATTCTACACCAGACATGTACCAACACTCCCTCTAGTGGCCTTCTGTTGGTCGTTTGAGAATCTAGCAATATAAGCATACATTCACCGTGAGTTTGCCAAGTAAAATGTGTTGTTGGATCAACATCTTTTGTTATTACTGGAACAAACTATGAAAGAGAAGACAAAAGAACAGGGACATAACCCTAGCCATAACCATTACAGGAATAGTTCACCAAAAAAGAAAATTCTCTCATCATTTACTCATGCCATCCCAGACTTTCATTCTTCAGCAGAACACAAACAAAGAATTTTGGAAGAATATTTCAGCTCTGTAGGTCCATACAATGCAAGTGAATGGTGGCCAAAACTTTGAAGCTCCAAAAGGCACATAAAGGCAGCATAAAAGTAATCCATAAGACTCCAGTGATTTAATCTATATCTTCAGAAGTGATATGATAGGTGTGGGTGAGAACCAGATCAATATTTATGTCTTTTTTTACTACAAATCTCCACTTTCACATTCTTTTTCTTTTGTTTTTGGCAATTCGCATTCTTCCATGTCTTCTGAAGCGATCCAAACAGTTTTAAGTGAGAACAGACCAAAATATAACTCTTTTAATAACTCTTATGCTCTAAAATTGTGGAACTCGCTACCAGTTGATATTAGAAAAGCAAAGAATCTTAGTATATTTGAATATTAAAACATATTTAGCAAAGATTTTACTAATTAATCTATTTTTGTAGTCCATTTTATTTTGTATTCTTCATATTGATATGCATGTTTATATTGTGTTTATTTTGTTTTTTTCTATATCCTTTTTATTCTTATATTTTGTTCTTTTTTATGTAAAGTGCCTAAAAAAGCTATTTTAAAAAGGCACTATATAAAATAAACTTTACTATTATTATTATTGTTCAAAGCATTTCTTTCCAGAGTGAAAAGTAAAAAAAAACGACAGACATTTACAGTAAATCACATTTTTAGCATATCCTAATCACTTACATACATTAGCTTTTTAAGACTGAGCTGTCCAAAAGGATCTCGTTGTGCTGCCTAGTAAACAATTCAAATAGACCACTTTAGGACAACCATGATGCTTTGTGCTTTGATGTTGTTGTCCAAATGGTATACATGTTAATAAATTAGATATGTTAAGTTTCATTGTTGATCTTAAATACTAAATTGCTCTTTGTGACAGAACACTTAAGACATATTTTACAATTCATAGTTTAAGAGTTTCTCAAAGGTAGTCTAAGAATGTGTTCTAGGTGAGAAACAGATCAATATTTAAGTCCTTTTTTAATATAAATTCTACTCCCTGACCATAGATTACAATATGCACAAAGAATGCGAATCACCAAAAACAAAAGAGAGTAAAGGTGGACATTGATAGTAAAAAAGGATTTAAATATTGATCTGTTTCTCACCCACACATCATATTGCTTCTGAAGACACGGATTTCAAGATATGGGATCATATGTATTACTTTTATGCTTTTTGGACCTTCAAAATTCTGGCCACCATTCACTTGCATTGTATGGACCTACAGAGATGAGATATTCTTCTAAAATCTTTGTTTATGTTCAGCAGAAGAAAAAAAGTCATGCACATCTGGGATGGCATGTGGGTGAGTAAATGATGAGAGAATTTTCTTTTTTAGGTAAACTATCACTTTAAAAGGCCAACTTTCACACAAATTTAACTTTGCTGTAATTCTAAAATCTGACTGGTTGATGGAAATATTGTACCAGGACCAACAAGGATATGATATAGGACCATGTCTTCCTTGGCAAAATCAAAGTCGCAGGGAAAATACCACAAAGTTTTGAATTGTAAGACTGGTCCACAAGAAAAAATTCTGAACAAGAAACCTGTAGAAGCTCATGATCGGATGGATCCTCTTGACCGGGTACCATCTCTGTCAACATTTCCGACATCACCTTAGTGTTCCCACGGACGATGTCCAACTCACTGCGCAGCTTGCAAATCTAGTAAACATATAATTACATTATTATTCAATCTATTAAAACAAATGCCAATCCATGCAATTTAAACTTATGTGGTTAAAAGAATGAAAAACAGACCTGTTCAGGGGAAGGGTTGATGGGTCCAGAGATGTGCAGAATGGGCATCTGTGGAGAAGTGTGGGTAACAGGGGCAGAGAAGGGAGGAACGGAGCCAGAGTGAGGCTGTGGCTTGGGTTGGGCTGGGGGATTGTATTTTGGCTGGTCCATCTCTGGAGCAGTTTGTTGCTATTATTTGCAGAGCAAGACAATAAGAACAGAGATAAAGAGGGATGGTAAAGCTAAAAAGTTAAGTAATGATAAGGGATGGAATATGTTTATGAGACCTAATGTTAACATTGAAATTGTTAATGCATTACTGCAAGTAGAAAACATTTATCAGTGAGCCTCTGTGACAAACAAACAATAATTTGTCTGACGTCAGCACCTACCCGTTGTGGTGTGTGGATGGGGGACAAGGTCTCCAAGTCAGATCGAGGAAACTCTATACCCTTCCTTTTCATTTCTTCATAGACGTGGACTACTCCTGTCAAATCTGGACTACTCCTGAAGCCGTCTGCCCAAGCCTGAAATTTAGAGCATATGTAAACTATTTATATGCCTTGAAAACTTGGCATTAACATGGCATATGCGTTGCTGTAAACACTTCTAACTTTTTCAAGGAACATAAGTTCTGAGTGCCCAGATCTTCTTTACTGGAACAATTCATACCTTAAATATTTGTAGGCACAGTGCAAAACAAGCTTTTGTTAAACTATGCTGTTTAAGGAAACAAAAAAATTTGTCTTAATGGAAACATGTCGACAAGCACAGACTAATCTTGCCCAATTCTCACAAAGTGACAAGAGATTATGTGAGATTTTATTTGTGTTATTTTGAGTCATTTCTGACATCACATTAAATGTGAAATACTACTGACAGTAATCACACTCAGAGCATATTGAAGTCGCCCTTGGTCACTTGAGCCAGTCCTGGTAACCAGATCCACTTGGTTGTATTGAGCGCAAGTGCCAACGAATTGGCCAGGTCTCCTTGACTACAGAGCATCAGGTAACTAGCCCCATCATGCACCTTCTCTCTCCACGACACTGTCCTTTTGAAACACCTCATGTCATATCTTTCCTTCCCTCATGTTGTGTAAACCAAGAGTTAATACAATTTTCTCACATTATCAATACCAAACGTCCGGGGGCCTGCGTAGCTCAGCGAGTATTGACGCTCAGCCAGGTCTCCTAAGCAACCAAATTGGCCCGGTTGCTAGGGAGGTTAGAGTCATATGGGGTAACCTCCTTGTGGTTACGATTAGTGGTTCTCACTCTCAATAGGGTGCGTGGTAAGTTGTGCGTGGATCGCGGAGGGTAGCATGAGCCTCCACATGCTGTGAGTCTCCACGGTGTCATGCACAACAAGGCATGTGATAAGATGCGTGGATTGGCGTTCTCAGAAGCGGAGGCAACTGAGACTTGTCCTCCGCCACCCGGATTGAGGTGAGTAACCGCGCCACCATAAGGACCTACTAAGTAGTGGGAATTGGGCATTCCAAATTGGGAGAAAAAGGGATAAAAAATAAAATAAAAAGTCCAGGTGACTTTTGCCATACCTGTATCAGAGCTAACACTTTGTCCTGCACTATGGCCGGTGGATTGTTTTTAGGAGATATGATTTTCACCAGAACACCATCGATGAAGTCCCGGGTGGTGACGAGTGAGTGGAAACGATATCCACAGTTCTTTACACACGTCTCAAGAACCTGAACATATTCATAAAATGATGCTCATGAGAATCAGATTAAAGAAGTCAATCCAAGGCTGTTTTGTCAGCTGTTATTAAGACTGTAAAGGGTATCTTTTATTTAATTGGTTGTGCTCACCGTCAGTGTAAGCATCACCTCTCTGTAGTTCTTATTCCCATTAAGTCTCTTCTTCACAGCTCTTATAGCATCCTTAGGCCTATAGATCAAATACATTAAATAAACTCAAACAGACACATTCATGCAGCCAAACAACCAAACAACTCAAAGTTAAAACGACGGTACGAATAATGTTGCAAGCATGGTCAAATTGCACAAATAATATTGTTGATGATTCAGACATAATTAAGCATTCTACTTATGAAAAAAAAATGAAACCATGACACATCTTCTGCAACAACCTGCTACATGCTATGAATCTTAAATCTTTCATTTCTCACCCATCTTCCGTATCACTGATTATATCACATATCTCCATATTCAAAGTCCAGTCTTCACTTTGTAGGGAGCCATCTGTGGCCCTTTCTGGGGACGATCAAAAGGGAAAATTCATTTTAATTTAACAAATATTGATAAACAAACTCCACGAAAAACAAATGACCTGTCATCCTGACTGTTACTAATTATAGAGGCTGGAATGTCATCGACACTGATGAAACAGTGCACTGAATTGCTGAACACTATGAAATATTCGTTTGCTGGCTGGCTATCTGCCAAAACAAGCAGTCAGTTTCCTTCCACAGAGTGGCTATTTATAAAATGGAACTAGCTGATCAATAGTACGAATCATTTACACACATCACTTCAAGCTTTAGCTAAGAATCTGGGGTGTGAGAGATAAACGCAGTTGCACCGGGCTAGCAAGGTAGTTCAAATTCAGTATCAAGCATTTTCGCCTTCCTAAAAACCGGTCATTTAAAGAGTGAAGTACATTACTATTTAAAACAAGCAAGTATTGAAAGCTACCTGCAAGTTAGAAACTGCTAGCATGAATGAGCATTTGCTGTTAGCCAGCTAACAGACAGGCTATCCATATGTTCAGCCTCTTCACAGCAGCACAGCTAAAGACACATCGCTCAAGGCGTTAACTTGTTACGACAAGATTTTTAAGCATTATTTTAGTTGTGAAAAACGTACCAATGCACTGTCCCACCGGAGTACTGTAAGGATTTCCCAGCAAGAACTCCATCTTGACAACATACCCAACGACAAACAGTATATGAGACAGTAAACACTCAAGATCCGCCCACTGGTGATGCTCATTGGCTTGTGTAATTCAGCGCAGCGTCGTTATTGGACGAACCTGCTGTCTATTGATGAATCGACACGCTAGATAGTTAAAGGGGCAGCAGTGGCTCCGCTGGTCCCTTATTCAGGGTGCAGAGAAGGGATATGTTCGGAATGGAATACTATACAGCGTAGAATGAATACTTCCTATTTTTGTAAATAATATGCGAAACATGCAATCTCAATCGGTATGCTGCATTGCAGTTTGTGCTGTAGTACACTGCATATTTTGGTAAATGTAATAGGTCAATGAGTATACTATGCACCAAAGGCGTTACTAGAACCTATTAAGGGGGGCTACAGTCCCCCCAAGTTTAATCTCAGCCCCCCTAAAAAACTGAATGAAATTGTGTGTTGGGCTGTGGTGGCTCAGTGGTTAAGGCTCTGGTTTACTGACCATAAGGTTTGGGGTTCAAGACCCAGCACTGCAAAGATGCCACTGCTGGGCCCTTGAGCAAGCCCCTCAACCCTATCTGCACCAGGGGCACTGTATTATGGCTGACTGTGTGCTCTGACTCCAGCTTAGCTGGGATATGTGGAAAAAAAGCTTTTCACTGTATATGTGCAAATGTATAACATGATAAAAAATTACTAGTGCAAAACACTAACAGATTGAAAAAGCCTACATTAAATGGGCACACATTAGTGTCATTGAAGCTGAGCCCCCCAAACATTCAAATCCTAAAATTGCCCGTGCACATATGGCAGAAATAATAGAGCAGCATGGTAGTATGCTATTCTGATCATAGCCATAAACTGAATTGATAGATGCTTTCTGCTTTGTATTATAATGTTACTGAGATGGTGGCATGACTTTGCTTTCTTCTGCATGCATGATTTCTAGCTTATTATTTCTCATGAACATTGCCCTATCAGACTGTGCACACCTCTTAAAGAAATATTGTAATATTGTTCACCCCAAAATAAAAATTCTCTCATTTACACTTCTCCACAGATGCCCATTCTGCACATCTCTGGACCCATCAACCCTTCCCCTGAACAGGTCTGTTTTTCATTCTTTTAACCACATAAGTTTAAATTGCATGGATTGGCATTTGTTTTAATAGATTGAATAATAATGTAATTATATGTTTACTAGATTTGCAAGCTGTGCAGTGAGTTGGACATTGTCCGTGGGAACACTAAGGTGATGTCGGAAATGTTGACAGAGATGGTACCCGGTCAAGAGGATCCATCCGATCATGAGCTTCTACAGGTTTCTCATTCAGAATATTTTCTTGTGGACCAGTCTTACAATTCAAAACTTTGTGGTATCTTCACGGTGACTTTGATTTTGCCAAGTAAGACATGGTCCTATATCATATCCTTGTTAGTCCTGGTACAATATTTCTATCAACCAGTCAGATTTTAGAGTTACAGCAAAGTTAAATTTGTGTGAAAGTTGGCTTTTTAAAGTGAAAGTTCACTTAAAAATGAAAATTCTCTCATCATTTACTCATCCTCATGCCATTCCAGAAGTGTATGACTTACTTTCTTCTATAGAACACAAAGATTTTTAGAAGAATATTTCAGCTCTGTAGGTCCATTCAATACAATTGAATGGTGACCAAAACTTTGAAGCTCCAAAAAGCACATAAAGGCAGCATTAAAGTAATCCATATGACTCCAATGGTTTAATCAATGCCTTTAAAAGTGATATGATAGGTGTGGGTGAGAAACATATCAATATTTAAGTCTTTTTTTTTTTTACTAAAAAAACAAAAACAAAAGAAGAATGTGAAAGTGGATATTTATGATCAAAAAGCAATTAAATATTGACCTGTTTCCACCTACACCTATCATATAGCTTTGGAAGATATGGATTAAACCACTGGAGTCATATAGATTACTTTTATGCTGCCTTCATTTGTTTTTTAGACCTTCTAAGGTCTGGTCACCATTCACTTGCATTGTATGGACCTACAGAGCTGAGATATTCTCATAAAAATGTTTGTTTGTGATCTGCAGAAGAAAGTAAGTCATACACATCTAGGATGGCATGAGGGTGAGTAAATGATGAGAGAAATCTTATTTTTTGGGGTGACGTATACCTTTAAGCGATCTAATCGATTTTGGGTGAGAACAGACCAAAATATAACTCCTTTTTCACTTTCCATCTTTCCATTGCATTCTCTAGGCACCGTCATGATTTCAAGCTCGATTACAGTTCCTAATGCTTGACACATGCGCAGAGGGCTAGATGGTGCTAGGAAGTGTAATCGAGCTTGAAATCATGATCACCAAGGAGATTCCTGATGTCAAGATTTATAATGAAATAGAAGTTAAATTTTGGTCTGTTCTGACCCAGAATCGCTTAAGACATGGATTTATCCACTGGATTACTTTTTGCTGCCTTTATGTGCTTTTTGGAGATTCAACGTTTTGGTCACCATTCACTTGCATTATATTATATATTGCATTGTACACATCTGGGATGGTATGAGGGTGAGTAAATGAGAGAATTTTAATTTTTGGGTGATCTATCCCTTTAAGGGAACTGTTTGTGAAACAGGTCAGTCTGGGTTGTGTTGTGAAAATAAATGATGTGACTCAACCACAAATTTACCCATGATAGTGATTTATCAAAAAAGTCATTATCACAGCTTAAAATGAAAATACTGGGATTTTGCCATTTACAGTCTCTCCATATGGGAACTGTTGAAACAGAGAATATGTATAGTGATCTTAGATATCTATATTGCTGCTCAAAACATAACATAACTTCAATGTTGTTATTGCAAGTAACTGGTGGCATTTCAGCTTACTGTAAAATGCCTTCATATCACAGAAATCAAACAAGGACAAAGATAACAAGTCCCAAAAGATCATTATTGTTTTTTCAGTCCTACGCAGTGCTCGTTTTCCCTTGTTCCACGGCCATATCAGTCCTGTAAGACTTTTCTCTTGACAGCTGTACTTTCAGAGGATAGATGCACAAACAGAGCACCAGCAGCTGATCATGTCCGTAACTTATACATGTCATAATCGTGGGCCCATTCCACATTTCCCCAGTGCTGGATCTAAGACAGAACATAGCAGGACAAAAGTATAAACACAGGCAAAATGTTACCTTGACCAGAGCTTTGGGGTTGTTTCCCATTTGTCTTTACTGTTTAATGTTCTACTAAACTCCTAACACAAGTACAGAATGTTTGCAAGATCCTATATATGCTATTACTAAACACTTGGAAAATAGAAGAAGCCATACCTGGTATTCTTCCTCCAGTCTGGACAGCAGAACTGCTTGTTCCACAGTTAAGTGTCCGTCAATCATCCCAAAGGTCAGGACCAATGATTTCAGCTGAATGATCACATATTCAAGCCCTGCAGAAAGATTAAAAACTGTACTGTTGAATCATGCTCATTCTCATAAGACACAAAAACAGCTCAACTGTGACTTTACCTGTCAGAGACCAGACATTTTAGGAATTGAGGTGTTGACAAAAAGGGTCCTTGGTCTCCTCTGGGATTTGAGGGCCCATTATACTGGATGACGAGCCAATGACTACATTGTACCTAAACACAACAAGTCATTCAGGCATGGCTTTATGTGGTGGCTACTGTGATTATCACATAAGAAACATGTTATCAAACTCACCAAAATGAAATAAATATATATATGTCTCCCTTGTTCTATCCAGTCCATTACAGGGTCCCATTCATTTTTTCGAAGCTCCACAAGACCTGGAGGTTCTTCTACTCTGTAACTGCAAGGAGAGTAGATCTGAATTGTCATGGTACTTTTTAAATTATAGGAAAGTTGGTACCTATTTACATTTAATTCTTCGTCTAATTACTTATAACAATAATGGTGGAGGAGAGCAAGAAGTATGGACTTGGTTTAATTAAATACCATCTCTCTAAACCTTGCAGTAGAACAGGTGATAAACCAGTGCATCTCAGCATACCAGATAGTATCTGTCCCCAAAAACTTTAGAGTCGCCGAGATCATTTGGCCTTTCATCCTCTGCATTGGGTTATCAAGAGCTGTGTTGCAAAGAGTGGTCTGTTTGGACAACAATAGGTCTTAGAAGTCTTGTCAAATTAGCACATGTACGACTGGGGAGCTTCCTTTTTCATACAATCAAATGTCTTACTAAGTGCATGGTGTAAAACTTCAGTGTGTCCTTTTGAATGTCCCATTCTGTTGTAACAGCTATGGCAAGAGCCTCACTGGGAACAGTGAACAGCTTTCCTCCTGGAGTCTTCAGCTTTCACTTGTTAAGATTTATTTCAAACGAGCCTCCTACAGACGACACACAGTCAAAGGATTTTTTGATGAGAACTCTTTGTAGTAGCTTAACTGATTTATTGTGATCAGTTGAATGCCACTTTGGTGAATAAAAGTACCGATTTCTTTCCCTAAAAGCAAAATCTGTACATTATTCCAAACTTTTGGCCGCCAGTGTATATATACCATGGTCTGTTCGAATACTCGATTCTGATTGGATGGAATAAGTGCGGTTCAAACCATTGAATGCACAGGTAGTTCTGGTCAGTTTTAATCACCGTTCGATATTAATGCGCTGTTTGTAACCCTAGCTACATAACATTATAGAGCAAGCAGAGTGAGCTATACCAGTTGAAAACATTTCCTAACCACTTTCATCAGCATAGCTAATATAATGAAATTCAGCTTGTTTTGCATAGAGGGTGAGAGATTGAAATCAAGACCTGTTAAATGCGTCTTTTGCTGTCCGGCAAGGCAATGCAAGACTATTTAAACTGTGATGTGTAAATTATGTTTCTGTGCTGAAATGCCACCTCTCCACCTTTTTCCTGAACGTGGAAGTGTGACTGTTTTCAATTTCCGGTCTCCAGTGCATCGGCGTATATTCTTAGTGGGTAATGTTTAAGGTATTACATTTGTAAAAATGGTCAAAAAACATGCTGATACTTCACAGAGTACAGATGACCGTTTTTTTTGTGTGAGTGTGTAGATGACATGAAGCGATGCAATCGCTTTAGGTGAGAAACAGATCAATATCTGTAGCCTCCCCAGATGCTCCAAAACGTCATGTAATTCCCAACAACCCTGAGGGGGGGAAGGAGACATATCTAGTATGGGAGCAGGCCACGCCAGCTGCGGCCTTTTCTCTCTAAGTTTTTCTCTCCACAGAAAATTTGATTCGGCTGGGGCCTTTAATGCTCATAAAATGCGCCGGGGAAGGCGTTTTTTTCCATTCCTATTCTTTCAGGGGGAAAAGACCCCGCGGAGGCCATACTCTGCCCTGAAGGGGAGGGTAAAAAAGTGGCGAATACGTCATATGGGCCTAAGGCCGCACATGGAAGAGGTGCGGCTGTAGGTCCTGCCCTTCGTAGGGGAGGAGCTCTACAAACGCAGCGACCGGGGCAGAGAGGGCTCTGCCAAGGGAGACGCAGGTCTACCGAAAAAGGGAGACCGTACCGCGGAAGATACATCACAGGAGGTTACCGGGGTAACCGAGACCTGTGGAGCACTTACCCCAGTACAGGGCACGTTAGCACATGTACTGGGTCTGACTACGAATTCCTCCACTGAATTCATGAGCCAGAGGGCTAGGAGAAAGGACATCCAGGGTTCACAGGTTGTGAACACGCATGGGAGAGAAGAGCGCACGGCTTCACCTTGTGGAGGGGAAAGGCGCTATACACAAGCGGTACACCTGGCCAGCTGCCCCGCGTAACGAAACATATCTGTTCGTACCTGAAAGAACACAGGACGAAACCGGCTCAACCCGGAGATTGTAAAATCTTGCAAAGGTATTGGGTGTTGCCCAGCCCGCTGCTCTACAGATGTCTGCTAGAGAGGTGCCATTGGCCAGTGCCCACGAGAATGCCACACTCCTTGTGGAGTGTGCTCGAACTCAAGTGCAATTTAAACTGAATACTTGCACTTTTACTTAATTACATTTCCAAAAAAAAAAAAAAAATAGTACATTTTACTCCTTACAATTATATTTAAACTTGAAAAGTTCTCACTACATTTTTGAAGATCATTTTCTTTCTTTCCCTGTGTGGAGTTCCGACCATCTGCAGAGGCGGAATTTCAGATCTGATGTGAGCTTTGGATATGTTGAAATATTTGTGCGACTAGACCGTATGTAACCGCACGACTGAAAGTGATGTATTCATTCAAAACTATGAGCATGAAATTAGAAACACTGACGGTTTTTGTCCTAAGCTTTATTCTAAACGCCTGCTACTTCTAGATTGGACAGTTATGAAGTCAGAAATGATCATTCACGTTGCAAATATATATATATATATATATATATAAAACAAAAGGGTTTTGTAATTAAATGTGTAGCCTACATGTCATGTATTTCTACATTTGCCCTCCTATTTAACATATCTATGAATTTCTACTCCCTATTTACTGAATTAGTTTTGTTGTTGTTGTTGTTAGGCAACTATTAATCATAATAATAACTATAAAACCAGCAATGATAATGATGATAATAATGATAATAAAAATAATGAAATCTGAGTAAATATTAATTATGAATTTTATTTAAATCTGCTCAACAGCAAGATTTGGTAGCAAATCTCAGAAAACAATTCAGATAACCAACAGCAAACTTTCTTCAAAGCTTCATTTGAATTTTGTTGTCTTTCTCCATGTCTCAAGGGGCTGGGTGCTCTGACATCACAATTTGTGAGTGCTTCTCCCATGCATAAAAACACTGCATGACTGTGGCAGCATTTTCGCAAAACAAAATTATGTTCATTACACATCTCAGGGCAGTTCCGAAGTGAAATGTCCACTGTGTGGCACTAATAGTGAGTGAAATGTTCTCCCAAACAGATGAGGTTTTTAAGGTTAATGTTCTATTGAGATTTAAATCAACAATACCTACCTCCCTTCCCTAAACCTTAAACCTAAACCTAACAGATAGTGTCATAAAAAGCAAATGTGAGATGAAAATAATTTCTGAAGCAACGATGTCATTTTGTGATGCTCCAAGGACACCTTCAGCTCATCACTTGTGTGCTCTTCAGGACTCGTATCCTGGTCCTTTGTATTGCATATGCAACACTCTATCAGTTGAGCTACCGCGCAATTTGATTACAGTTAAACAATCTTGTAAATGTAGTTGGTTATGTAATGCAAATGTTAAAATGAGTCATGCGTTATAGTAAAAGTGTTTATATGTCATAAGAAAGCATTGTGTGAGGAACAGAGCCAAATGTATGTGTTTATGAACTGATAATTTGCCATTTAACTCTTTGAGTGAAAGGGGATAAAAGTCATTGTTGTTTTAGCACCTCTAGTGTTCATTCCATCTGGAAATTGCTGTGTTACGTACAACAGGCCACAAAAAATAAATAAAAATAAAATAATAATAATAATAATAATAATAATTTTGAAAAAATGTAGTTATTGTAATTAGGGCTGTCAATCGATTACAATTTTTAATCGAATTAATTACATGGTGTCCCGATTAATGAATCAAATTAATCGCATATATAAATATTTGCTGAGAAAGCCCTTAAAACAACAATAATTCAGTATATAATGATGAAAAAATGATAAATAGTTATCTTTAAATATTTACAAATTATAAATATATTTTATGCATATATATATATATATATATATATATATATATATATATATATATATATATATATATATATATATATATCAAATATTATAAAAAATATTCAAATCATTAAAATGCATTACATTATTGTGGCAGAAGAGTTAAGCATTGATAAGACAATACAAAAGCGGCTTTAGAATACAATGTATTGTTTATTTGCATATTATTGAATATAAGCCAATCATTGGCATACAGTTCACAGCAATCCATTTTGCAATTGAATATGTCAATTAGTCAGAGATTTATTATGAGGGACCTGTCAATGTACATTTGCATCAGACGGATGTTTTTGGAGCATCTCACTTTGGTTGCGCTGCGTCATAAACATACCATTTTTAGGTCGCTGTGTCAAGTTAAACTTAGTTTAATACTTAGAAGAACACGTCTTGAGATCCCTTAGTTCGGATTTGTGCTCCATCAAGTGTTTTGAATGCAAAAACGCATGCTCGTGTTGTGCACTCTGCTGAAGGGTTGTTTTGTTCTCTGTATAATTTTCGCTTATTGCCCCCTGGAGAAAACAGGTGGTTCTTCAAGCTTGAATTTCTCAGGAATCTTCCTTATTACAGTCCGGGACATGAACACTTGCGTAACACTTTATTTTATTTTTTTAATTAATCGCACTGAATTTGCACGTTAAATCGACAGCCCTAATTGTAACATGATTCTTTGACCAGGTTGTGAATGTCAGACAGTAAAAAGACAAACCAGTCGAATTTAACAACCTCTCTCACACAATCTCCTCTATTGATTTCATTCTAGCTAGGAAAAAAAGTTACTTTTTACTTTTTTAATACTTAAGTACACTTGAATGTGAATAGTTTTTTACTTTCAAGTATGTTTTTGGCTAGATACTTGGACTTTTAATTGAGTAAAATTTTCACTCAGTATCCATACTTTCACTTAAGTATAATTCTGAGTAATTTTTACACCCCTGGCAATTAGGCACCACCTCGAGTGCCATATTGTTGTTATAACACGGTTACCACATATTGAGGACACAAATGTTCATTAAATGTTGTTTTTTAAGTAGAAAGTGTAAAATAAAATAAAAAGTCAAAGTCCTTGTGTCACGTTTTTGTGTGTTTTTGTTCATTTGTTATTTCATGTTTTTTATTTAGAAAAGTAGATCACTGTTTCCTGTTCTTGTTTCATGTCATGTGGTTTCCTTGTCATGTGACTGTCATGTGACTGTCATGTGACCCTCTTGTTTCACCATGTTTAATAGTCCTGTCTTTTCATTGGTTTATGTTTATGAGTCTTGTTATCAGTTCTGTTTTATCATTGGTTCTTGTTTCATTGCCTTGTTATCTTGTTATCAGTTTTGTATTTTCATTGGCTGTCTTGTTGACTTGTTAACCTAGACTGTATTTATAGCCCTCATGTTCTCTAGTTCCTGGTCAAGTATTGTTGGTGTAATTTCGTGTCATTGTTCTTTCTATTAGTCAAGTCTAGTTAAGTCAAGTCAAGTCATTGTTTATAGTCAAGTTTAGGTTCTGTTTTATATTCTGTTTTGTTTTCACTTTGGATTCACGTTTTTGGATTCAATAAAATAATTGCACTTGGGTTCTCACACATCATTGTCTCATCCTTGTTTGTTCATGTCCTGCCTGCCTCCACATTACACCTTGAGAGTAAACAGAAACTGTCTCTATGTGCTGTGCAGTGATACAAATAGAAGCTCTGTGAAGAGGTTCTTGCTGTGATTTATTTGTGAATAAATTATGCCTATTGACCAAAAATCAACCAGGACCGGAACTATCTATTTTATAATGGTAAATGTGAACCTTTACCGATCTGCAAATTATTTAATTGGTCCGGTGATGGTAAATGGCTTAAAGGTGCTGTCAGCAATTTTTTATTGAATGGCAAGCAAAAAACACCCTATTACCTGACTGAATTACATCACTGAATTAGTTGTCCTGAAATGTCACACCAGTCTCTGTGACAGCCCTAGGCACTGTAAACGGCAAACAAATATGTGACTTTGAGCTGCCGTCAAATTCTAAGAAGAATTTGAAGCACTTTCTGCATGTCAATCACATAACATGCCCATATTTTTGGGAAGCAGGAAGCTGAGTGCATAGTATTTGAAGTGGATCATTCAAGTTTAACACCATATCCAGCTTCATAAGATGTTATCAGTTGTTCGTTTGTCGTACAAGAATGCTATTTTACTACAGTTGCTTTTTACAACAGTTTTCAGTATGTCCAACATTTATTGCATACAGCACCTTTATTGCACATTTTATAGGAATATGCAATACACAAAACGCTTATTTAATATTATTCAAAATGTTTTTTTAATTTTTTATTATTGTTGTTAAAAAACACTTTGTGTGTTTTATTGATAGACTAAGCCATTTGTCTGAATAACATACAATTTTGTGTGCTGTTTGGCGACAGGTACAGTACCAGTCCATGAATCTCACCCACATCCACAACAACAAACAGTTGGGTCAGAGACTGCTTTAAACAGACCTGTCGTATTTTCACATGGGTAAATTATGTTTTTGATTGTGTTTAAAGTCTAACGGTAATTTCTAATAAGGACTTTTTAAATATAAAGTTACTGTGGACATACAATAACTTTTAAGAAGTTGGTTGTAAAAATTTAGTTCTGAAAAGCTTTGTTTTGAGAAAACATAAATGTTTTATTTTAGTTATTGTTTTCTGACATTTACTGAGAGTATTCATTAGCTATTTTTTAGATAATAGCAAAGTCCTGCAATTACATATATGCTGTAACATTAAATGTAAAGCAAGTTATCCGTCACTAGAATAATTATATAAGCACACTGAGCCGACACACTGTTGTCCTTCATCACTTCACTGTTTTAATTAACACTATAATTAGTAATTCATAGTTTACATGCTGATCTTGGACAAAAACACATTACTTCATTTTGCAACAATACGTGTTTTATACAAAAATATTGGATGCCACAAATCGCCAGTTCTATAACATAACAGACTGTCAAAATGGTTCATAGCAAAAAAGTAATTGTAAAGAAACAAGTAAAGCAGGATGGCTCTGTTCAGGTTTAATGGACAATGAATAATGTTCTGGAAGTTTCGATGAAAATTTGTACTATCTAACTATCTATCTATCTATCTATCTATCTATCTATCTATCTATCTATCTATCTATCTAATTATAATACAAAATAAATTAATGCACAGATAAATGAAAGAACTTTATCAGAAAATCTTAGTTCTTACCTGCTCATCTGAAATGTCTGCCTGGCTGCTGTCCCTCACTGTGATATATCCATATATCCATCTATCATAGATAGATAGATAGATAGATAGATAGATAGATAGACAGACAGACAGACAGACAGACAGACAGACATATAGATAGATAGACAGATAGATAGATAGATAGATAGATAGATAGATAGATAGATAGATAGATAGATAGATAGATAGATAGATAGATAGAGAGATAGATAGGTCGATGAGATAGTCATGTCAAATCACATAACTCATGAACCCTCTCCAAAGTCTCCTCTCCCATTCACAAGGATGAATTAATCACTTGTTAATTACATATTTAGAGTTGTTGTATCATTTACTGCTATACCCGGAAAAAGCTTTTCACAATTGCTAACCTTATCTGATACTACGTGCATACCTTCATGCTCCTAACTGTAAAAGTTCTGTGCATTTTCATTAGTCCATATGCACCAAGTGTAATCCTGTAGAAATATATTTTTAAAAAGAAGGCTCAGTATCCTGTTTTCTAACACAAAAAAGGTGTATCAGGTTGAGTCTTTGAACAATAGGCCATAAAAAAATATAAACATCGAGTCAATTTCTTGGACATAACAAAAGCTCTTCTAGTAACAGGAACAATAGTTTACTCTTTTCCTTGTTTACACAGGACACTAGAGTTTACTTAGCTGAGCCCTTCCGGCATAACTTCTTTTTTATATTCCTGCCAAAGCATTCATCAAGGGTAGATTTAATATAACAAAGTAATAAAATACTGAAATAAATCTGCAGTTTTGTATGTAACCTGGGATTATTGCTCCAGTCATTACAATAGATATTTTACTGTTCTGATGTTGATTCATTTACAGCTATTTTTACTTGCAAAAGGGATAGTTCTCAGTCTTGTATATGAGTCATCGTTAACCTTCTCCATTGTCACGTGATGCTTACTTTTTCCAGATTCTGCTGCTTAAAAATAGTAAGAGCCAAATTAATAACAACAGCATTAATCTTAATTTCACTAGATTACTTAGATTACTCTGTTAGTATCTTGATAACTGCATTGCCAAAATATGGGCATTTTGTGGTCAAAATTTACATTACTCCTAAAGCAGATAAATATTATGGAACTGAAAATATTTATATTTTTATCACTTTTATTTAAATTAATTTCATGATAATGCAGCTTTGCATTCAATAAAATGCATTCACAACAAATTTTTGTTGTAAGGTTTACTCATGCCATAAATTTGCTGAAAGTTTTTTGCTGCGGTATTTTGTTTGGTAGTGAGCAATGTTTGATATGGATTTTAAAAAAAAACCACTAGAACTACACTGGGGGGAAAAAATGCTGTTTAAAACTTAATTCAATTGTGCACATTGGTTCCACACAATGAAAATGAGTTTCTTTGATGTTAAATTAAAATGTAGGCTATACTCAAATTCTTTGTGTAGCAAAAACCTAAATGAATTGAGTTTTACCTAACTTAAATTTGAATAACTGTGTTGAAGCTTGATGCTAGCTAGCAACAAATACATTAGCATATTATATAAAAGTGATGCTCGCTGTCAATCAATCCATTTCAATTTTCTGAAACAGGCTTCTGATTTAGGCATTGCTTGTTCTCAGAAAATAACAAAGTACTGAACAATGCATTGCTGTACTGGTACTGTACAATGAAATTAACTGTTACATGAAATGAAAAGAGAAACTAGTATGAATAAAAGCATTGTTGTGCAACAACAATGATGGTAAATTCAAAGAAATTTTACCTACTCTCCTTCCTACTTCCCAAACAGCTATTTTAATGAAAAAGATTGGCGTTAAATCTGCTTTACTTAAAACTAATTGTCACAATATGGTTTACCAATTTTTAAGTTGACAATAGCTATAAACATGTGCATTGCCTTCTGAAAGACTTTAAGTAATGTCCAGAAGAACAAGCTTTAAACTAATTTTAATAAACTACAATCTTTCATTTTAAAGTGTAAAAAATGTCTTGAACATATTCAGCATGGTTTGAATTAAGTGCTCTGTCTCTTCTGAGGATTTATATGAACTTAGAGAATTCAAAACTGGAAATGACTTAAAAGCCATACATGTGAAAAAAAAGACAGTAAAAAAGATTTAAAATAAATACTGATAGTAATGAACTAACAATATATTTGTTATGTCTTAATGACATTTCACACTGGCAGGAAAAAAAATGGGAAGCACTTTATTTTACAATGTCCTTGTTACACATATTACATGTATTGACTATAGAAATAACAGTGAATTATGCATAATTAAACGCAACTAACCCTAAACCAAATTCTTACCCTAACCCTAAACCTATAGTAAGTACATGTTGTTAATTAGTAATAATCAGTAATTACTTGTGTAACTACACTTGTGTAACCACAACCCCCCCCCCCCCCCCCCCCCACACACACACACACTGAAAATTAGGCAAAATAATTTGGTATGATTTCTGCGATTCAAAGAACTTCCAAAGGGTTCCATGGTGTTTTCCAAGGGGTCATCCTTTTGTTCATTACTGCACCTGGCAAGTCCATGTGTTCATATTTTCTCCTCGACTGCCTCATGCAGTTCAGTGGATAGTACATGAAAAGCACGTGTTGAGTGCCTTTACCCGGATGGCCAAAACGTGCAGTTGGGGTTCTTTCCCAGGTGATGATGTTGTCATGCAGGAGGAATAACAACCTGTACTGCTGATGACCTTGAGTAGGATTCTGCGGAGGAGTCTTGGCGGTCCTTCACAGGCTAGTGTGACACCAGCAGCTTCAGATCATTGTCCTAGCTGTCTGCTCTCTCACCGCCCTTAGTTTGAATACACACCTGTGTGCCCCACAAGAAATTACTCAAAGATGACAGCCATGAATGGACTGCTCACATGGGTTATTTAGATGAAAAAACGGGTACCAAAGCTCTATGTACTACAGGTCCTGACACAGTAAAATGTCAAAAGTATATGACCATTTTATGACATGAAGGCAGAGATCGTTGCTGTTTTACTGCTGATAGGCAACTACTGCAGGAAAATGCAGAAGAATCCAAATTAGATCAGACAGACAGACAGACAGATAGATAGACAGACATGTTTAATTACAGACAGACAGACAGACAGACAGAGATAGACATGTTTAATTACAGACAGACAGACAGACAGACAGATAGATAGATAGACATGTTTAATTACAGACAGACAGACAGACAGACAGATAGATAGACATGTTTAATTACAGACAGACAGACAGATAGACATGTTTAATTACAGACAGACAGACAGATATGTTTAATTAGACAGACAGACAGACAGATAGATAGACAGACAGACATGTTTAATTACAGACAGACAGACAGAGATAGACATTTTAATTACAGACAGACAGACAGATAGATAGATAGATAGATAGATAGATATGTTTAATTACAGACAGACAGACAGTCAGACATGTTTAATTACAGACAGACAGACAGACATGTTTAATTACAGACAGACAGACAGATAGACATGTTTAATTACAGACAGACAGACAGACATGTTTAACTACAGACAGACAGTCAGACATGTTTAATTACAGACAGACAGACAGACAGACAGATAGACATGTTTAATTACAGACAGACAGACAGATATACATGTTTACAGACAGACAGACAGACAGATATGTTTAATTAGACAGACAGACAGACAGACAGACAGATAGATAGATAGATAGATAGATAGATAGATAGATAGATAGATAGATAGATAGATAGATAAGAACAGACAGACACATAAATAGATACTGACCTTGACTTAGGTCTGAAAACTGACATTTTATAACTGATAAATACGAATTGTTTTATAAATGGAGCAAGGGATGGAATTAAATTCTACAGCAACTTCATTAACAACGACGTCTACATGCGCACGTGCACGCACCAGCATTTCACAGCATGCACGGCTGACTTGTAAACGCTCACGTGAGATAAACAACACGCCCAGGTCCGCCTAGCAGCTATAAATAATGAGGATGATCTGGATGCTGAGCGAGAACAAGGAAAAAAGCGATTCATTGTTCTGATCTCTTTCTTTAGAAGCCATGTCAGCTATGAGTGATCTGCGCTTCCCTGTCGATGTCCGACTTATCGGCGTGATGAGGAAAGAAAAGAGCAAAGTAAGAATATGATGTATCCGTAGAGTAACTTTAAATAATCTTTAGGGAAGACCATTTAAATACTTTTTTATCGCTTCCGAAAGTTTAAGATTCAGGTTTCAAATGATTATTATGATTAATTGCTTGTTTGTTTGTTGCAGATGTACATTACATCCGTGTTATGGTCTGACCAGAGCGAGATGATAGTGTACAGGTCTCTCCAGGACTTCAAGAGGCTTCATGTAGGTTTTACAATAACTTGACTCAGCACAGATGGTAACTAGAACGGTAAACCTCATCACCTAATATGCTTTCTTCAACAGAGGCAGCTGAAAAAGAAATTTCCTGTGGAAAAACCATTTGGTAAAGAGGATAGAGTGCTCCCCCATTTTGGAGGTATGGTTTCTCTCACATATCCACATGCACTGTCAAAATGTAGGTAATAATTTAAAAGATTTGCTTCATCCAGCAACATATTAATTTATTCTAGTACATAATATTGACCAAAAAGGGTCAGAATTAGTAGAAAAACTATTTTAGGTAACAATAGCCCCTTTTTACTTGTTACAGTGATATAAAAGTCCCACTCGTGCATTAGTTCTGTTATTCAAATGAGATGTCTGCTGTTTGCAGCCCGAAACACAAAGAGAACCTTTCCGCTGAAGGGTCTGGTCAAGTCTGTGCATCGATTGAACGGTCTGGAGAAGTATTGTTGCAGTCTGTTGCAGTGTAACTCTGCTGTATCACATTCCACAGCTGTTATTCAGTTCTTCCTGCCAAATGAGCAAGAGCTTCAGAAAGAGTTTACCCAAAACAGGTATGTAGATCACTTAAGTAGCCAGACTATGTAGGTCACTGCATGTTTTTAGCTCATTGTGCCTGTTACAGAATTGGCATGATGCAGTTAAATGCCAAGTGAACATGCTAAGACATGTTTGTGCATAAGGTATGATTAAATGTAACATCTGTATGCCTCTCTCACTGTTTGCAGTGTAATGATTCTGCAATCTGAAAACATCCCCACTGTCAATCGAGGAAATAAATGTCTGAGCATTGGCAATATGACCCAGCCTTTTGTATCCAAGACATATAGATGTGTGGCTCCATATGAGACTAAGGATACAAAGTACAAACCCTTTAAGGTTGTTAAGGAGGAAAGACTGAATGTGCTCATCAAAGACCAAGCAGGTATGTTTCTTCTCTCATTAGGAATTGAACTGTTAAGAGATAAATCCGGATATAGTGCAGTTCCTTGGAGTCTATTCTTGCAATTGGTAGATAATATTTTGGTGTGGGTGTTATGTGAACAGGTTGGTGGCTCGTCGAGAATGAAGATAAATGTTTAGCATGGTTTCCTGCTCCCTACTTGGAGTTATGTGATAAGGAAGAAGATGAGGATGATTTCGACTCAGCTATTGTTGAAAGTAAGATGTAATTGTTACTTATACCACTGGTCTGTTTCTTGATTCTGATTGGTTGGTGGACGTTCTAAGGTGTGCAATTATTTTTCAAGTAAATGCACGGTTGTGAAGTAGTTCTAGGTCTTGACTGCATAACGTTTCCATTTCATTTCGACAAATTATGTCAGTTATTAAGTACATCGGATAAGAATGACAAACAATCTCTGCGTCCGAAACCATGTACTGTCACAGTATGTACTGTATTTGATGAGAAACGCACTTCTCGGCCGATAAAACTGTAGGCTCTTTAGGTATGTAAGAGGCAGTATGAATAGAATTCGGACATACTAACATCCGGGAATGTACGCATGGTCCCGTGACCAGAATATATGACGTGACAACAACAACCGTGAAAATAATCCACTCAAGTTCAGTTAAACAAGTGCCATTTAAGCACAATGAGCAACATTCTTTGTGTATACAGCACTTACTATTGAAAACTGTTTTAAATCCAGCATTTGAACGTGACGTCTCCTCAGCTCCCGATGCATTGTGGGATAGGAAAGTGCTCAACCGATCCACACTTCAGCATCTCACCGGAAATAGTAGGTCATCCGGGCATTTCTCGCTTACTGTCTTATGAATACTATGGATTCGGACATACTACTCCACTGGCATACTGTTTTTGACATACTGTATAGTAGGGAAGTATGAATATTCGGACGCAGTCATTGTCTGTAATATCCTAAATTTATTTCATTCTTGGGCGTCCTTGGGCTCCCTCCATCTCTCTCTCTTTCTCTCTTTCTCTTTCGCTCTTGTCTCTCTCTCTCACACACACACACCTTACACACTACCACAGCAAAATAACCATATAAACAAAGACATTGTTTAAAGTAAATCGGTTAAGAACGTCAAACAATGTCTATAATAGCCTACATTTATTTCAATTTCGGTTGAAAAGCTCCCTCGTCTCCCCCGCACTTCTGCATGCGCACACACACACTGAGACTCGTGTCGCGACCAAGAAATAGAGCCGTACCCTCCGCGACTTGATAAATACGTTTCTATTATCCGAAATAACTTTTAATATGTGAAACTTTTTACGTTTCAATGTATTTCATCCTAATCAGCCTCACATAGCTATAGTGGAAAGCACCGCGCTACCCCCCCCCCTCGCTCGCTCGCACACACACGTGCACACACACACACACACACACGCAAACACACACACACTACCTTGTTACTCCAATGCCGAAAAGCAGCATATCCTCCATTGCTAGTTCTAAAGTGACGTTTTCGAACTAGCAACAAAGGCTTCAGCTGTATCAGAGCTAGATACACTTGATCAATACAACAGTTTCTATATTATCTGAAATATCTGTGGGAAACACCCTCACGCTCCCTTCCCCCTCTCTTAAGCTCTCACACACGTGGACACACATATACATTACGCACACACTTACTCGCGAGCGAAAAACAGAACCATCATGTCAGCGCACACCTGCATCTCAGTGGGTTTGAAAACAGTTGTTAAGGTTTACAATGGAAATATGGAAACACTCGCTGCTGCTGAGAAGTGCTTAAACTTACATCTTGGCGATTTTAAAGCGATGTTATTGCTGACGAGAGCTGCAACAAATAAAGGTAATTCCACAGGCGATCTCTCTCAGTTTCTGGGCTTCTCTCTTTCGATACCTCAAAAACAAACTCACACACAAACACACACACACACACGTACAAACGCACTAACGTCAGTAAGTGCTCCAGTAAAGCAGCGCATCCTCTGTTGCTAGTTCTAATGTGACGTTTTCGAACTAGCAACGAAGGCTTGAGCTGTATTAAAGATGCTGAATCTGTGGCGGAAGAAAGTAGTTCCACTCACAAGAGTGTTTTAGGGACGAAAACCAGAAAAAGTCTTGAGATAAAACCCTGAACAATGTATTAAGGTGCTCCAGCCTGGTGAATTATTGAAAAATAATGCACACCCAAGGTGTAGCTCCGCTGCGTGTCGTGACCACATTACCACCTTGGGTGTGCATTATTTTTCAGTAACTCAATGGTCTGTCGTCAATTATTCTTTACATAAATGTACAATGTTTCAATGAAAGTCCAAAGAAGCATTGCTAACTTAAGATTTTCTCACTCGCCAGTGCCACTGTACTGTGCCACAAGAGGTTATACTTCCAAAAAAGAGGATGAGCTGTCCCTGAGCATTGGTGCTGTTGTGGAGGTGTTACAGAAGACTAATAATGGCTGGTGGCTTGTTAGGTAATTAAAGTTGTTTACCCAGGTTGCCTGAACATTTAAGAATGATATGAATGTCAAAGTATTCCAAGGCTGATATATTTATAGGCAAAAGGTGTGTGAGAGGCCACATTTTAAAGGAAGCATTTTCCTGTTTGAGGGATTAAAAATAACAGTCAAGCCAAAATGTATTTAACAAATGCACAACAACCTTGCATGTAGCAGCACAGTAATACTGGTAATGAAATGTATTTCTGCAAGCTCCAAAGAAACTAGAAATGACAAAATTAAGCTAAAAGTGACAGATAATCATTAAAGGGATAGTTCACCCAACAATGGAAATTCTCTCCTCGTTTACTCACCCTAATGCCATCCCAAATGCGTATCACTTTCTTTCTTCTGCTAAACACAAACAAAGATTTATAGAAGAATATTTCAGCTCTGTAGGTCCATACAATGCAAGTGAATGGGTACCTACATTTTGAAGCTCCAAAATGCATATAAATGCAGCATAAAAGTAATCCATAAGACTCCAGTGTTTTAAGATATGTATCTTCAGAAGAGATCAAAATAAAGTCCTTTTTACTATAAATTCTCCTCTCTGCCCAGTAGGTGGTGATATGCACGAAGAATGTGAATCGCCAAAAACAAAAGAAGAAGAATGTTGAAGTGAAAGTGGAGATTTATAGTAAAAAAGGATTTAAATATTGATCTGTTCACACCCACACCTATCATATCGCTTCACAAATAGATTTAACCACTGGAGTCATATGGATAACTCTTATGCTGCCCTTATGTGATTTTCAAAGTTCTGGCCTCCATTCACTTGCATTGTGAAGATCTACAGAGCTGAAATATTCTTCTAAAAAAAAATTTGTGTTCAGCAGATGAAAGAAAGTCATCTGGGATGGCATGAGGGTGAGTAAATGATGAGAGAAGTTTCATTTTTGGGTGAACGATCTCTTTAAATGGGAAAATATATTCAGACTTTATATAAAAATGTATAAATGTTGTAAAATGTCATGTGCAAAACAAATATATTATTACATGGCTCTCTGGAATACTTGATTCTGATCAATTGCAGCACTCTGCAGTCAAATATTTTGGTAACACTTTACAAAAAGGTTCCATTTGTTAACAATAGTTAGCAACATTATTTAACATGAACTAACAATAAACAATACTTTTATAACATTTAATAATTTTGGTTAATGTTAATTTCAACATATAGTAATACATATTTAAAATCAAAACATTTATCAAAAAATAAATACAAAAATAGGCATGAAATATTAATTGTTGTTGACATTATTGTATTATGTGCCACAGGTGATCTTTTTACAATAAGTTTCCATTCGCTAACATTAGTTAATGCACTATGAACTAACATGAAGTAACAATGAACAATTGTATTTTTATTAATTAACATTAAGATGAATAAATTCTGTAAAAATGATTGTTCATTGTTTGTTCATTATATTTAATGCTTGAACTAAATTTAATGAATGGAAACTTATTGTAAAAAGATCACTTGTGGTCTCTTTCGTGTCACATAATACAATAATGTCAACTACAATTAATATTTCATGTCTATTTTTTTATTTATTTGGCAAGTAGCCATGTAATACGCAGAATAATGAACAGTCAGCCAATTATTGTGGCAAAATAAACCCCACTTAGGGTGATAGAAGACTGATCACCCAGGATTTCTTTTGTGATGATGACTGAGGTGTCAGCATCTTACAGAACTTAATCTTAAGGCATGTATGCTCTCTGCAGATATAACAGAAAGGCAGGCTATGTGCCCTCCATGATCCTAAAGCCATACAACAGCCCCACAGTTGGCCTTCAGAATCTCCAGAGGAAACTTCATATTTGTACTATTTCCACCAACAACTCCTTCAAGCAGGACGCAAACTCCACTGAGCCTCAGGTCCACACACAATACAGAATGAATAGTTTCCTCAAATCCTGCTCTCTGGAAGTGCTGTCAGATCCTCAGAGCCAGTACAGTGCTCCAGAGGATGAAGAGCATGAGGAGTCTGACAGCCTCAAGAACAGCTTCAGCGATAATGCAACCAACTTAAGCTTCAGTTCCTCAGACACTGAATCTATGAGCCCAAGCATGTCCAGCTCAGATGGAGAAGAGGGCCTGAGACAGCCTGATAAAGAGCCAGAGTCAGACGGCAACGAAAGTGGTATTTCCAGAGGCCAGTCCAGCCCCACCAGCTCAGAAAGTGGTGACCCAGTGAATGCAGCCAGATACCCCAGGGTACCACAAAGACCGCAAACGCAAGAGATCCTCAGTCGCTGCACTACCTACACCCGTAAAGCTGCTCTAGCAAACACTGCACGTCTGTTCCCTGAAAGAGCATGTTTAGTAGATGGAGGTAGAGCGCAAAAGGGGTGTGAGAGAGTTCACTGAAAAAGAAAGTATGGTTGCATAATAATGACACACTAAATAATTTTTTCACTTCATAACTTCTGCATAACCTCTACTGTTCTTTTTCTACATGATTCACTGTAATCTCTTTGTATTGTCTCTTGTAGTCCTTTGTGCAGATGTATCAATCAAATAATAAATAGCTTGATTAAAGAAAGGCAGTTAAAGGAATATTCCGTGTTCAATACAAGCTAAGCTCAATCGACAGCATTTGTGGCATATTATTGATTACCACAAAAATTCATTTTGACTCGTCCTTCTTTTTCTTTAAAAAAATGCCAAATCCTGGGTTACAGTTAGGCACTTACAATGGATGTGAATGGTACCAGTCTGTAAACGTCAAAATTACTCACTGTTTTAAAAAGTACAGACACGAGACATAAACTACAGTATATGTGTGTTAACATGATTTTAGTGTGATAAAATCGCTCACTAACCTTTTACAGCTAGTTACAAACAAATTTACCACTTCGGTGCCATCATGTAATGTGAACAAACCCTAAAACGACTGTAAAATTGACAATTTAAACAACTTTATAGCTCAAATAATACACAAGTTTTATCAGAAGAATTCATGTAAGTGCTTTTATAAAATAATAAGCTTCACATTACTGCCTTTAAACCCTCCAAATATTGTCATCATTCACTTCCTCACTGTAAACTTGATTTTTGAAAGAAAAGGAGGAATGAATCAAAATGATTTTTTTATTTCTTTGTGGTAATCAACATTATGCCACAAATGCTGTCGATTGGCCTTAACTTGTATTGAACCTGGAATTTTAATTGAATGTATGTATTTAACAGATTTGAATTAAGTACCATGGCTTCAGTTTTATTTTTTTCACCAAGTTTATATTCAGTCGTCTTTTTGCATGTTCTGAAGTGAATTGTTTTCCATACTGGAAAGTTTTATTTGACCTTTTTCTTATAAGCCTGTACACGTTTCAGTAAATATTTCTTACTGCACCCATTTTTAATGCTTCTGTTCTCATGTAATTAAAGCATTAACTTGCCATGAAATATATATTGTAGACAATATAAAACTTGTTGTTGATAAAATAAAACTCGTCTCTTTAATAAAAACTTGATTGTCTTGACAATGCCTTACTTGTCTTGAACCAGGAACATTCCTTTAATAGGGAAACTGAAAACTGTAATACAGAGGAAAACACACTGAATACTTCCAGATATTGTAAAAGTGATAAATACGATGCAGATACAATTGGTTTAGAAAGCTTTTTAAGTAAAACAAACTGAATTATTCTATAGCCTATTTATTAATGTACTCTATGAACCTACTTACAGTATAATGTATTATGATATTATTAAAATATTAACCTATTTTATGAACATGAACCTATGTTTATCATCAGTGATTGAGTTTTTCTGGTGAAAGTTACCCTCACTTATGCCTATATATGTAATTATGATCATATCACGGTAAGATGAAAAGGCAGCAACCGGTAATAAAATACAAATATTAACATAAAAAGCAATGTTTTCTCTGTAAATATGTTGGAAACTACATTTGCTTAAATCGCAAACTGTGTTAATACATTGTTTACAAGCGGACATTCTCAGAAACAGTGAGTTGTCACATTTTATTGCATTTACTGTATCAAATTCTATTGCTTGTTTGTTGAGTTGCTTGTGCAGGTGCATATGTGTTGGCAAATTCAGCTTCCCCTCACAGATTTCCCTTATTTTGTAATCACTGAAGGTATATAGTAATACAGAATGAAATGGCATGGAAAAATTATTTTACAGCCTATAATGGTCAACATTCATCAGTTATGTTGCAACAACAATATCGATTAAAATTAACATATTTTTTTCTGGGAAATAATGGTGGTAATATTCATAATTCGTTTTTTTGTTGCCAAGACTTTGTTATGTGCCAATAGAGAAATTGACTTTTTTGAGCAAAAAGTTACAACTAGCCCTGGTCTCTCTTCTATTTTTAGACATGGACAATTTTGCTTCGACATAAAATTCCTTTAACATGCCATGTAAGATAATTGGTTTTGAGCTTCTTAAAAATAAAAGAAACATAAAATCACTGTCAGCTTTATATGGTGGGCACTGAATGAACATACAGTATTGTCTCAAATTACAAAATTTGCCCAGTTTCCCATTAAAATGGTGGCACAACTTAATCACTGACACATCTTACCTCAACCTCCACTATATGGACATTGACCAGTTCAACCTGGAGTGTTCTGTATTGTTAAAAACTTTTAAACATCTGCACAGAATATCATTATAATGCTGCTTCATTAACAGAGTTCTTGATTTGGCTCAGTTCTCAAAGTGTGGGACATAAATTAGTTTAAAGCGTAGGACATAACACAGTGTAACATATTATACACATTTATACATATTATATTCACATGTAACAATTTATTATATATTCTTTTGTACAGAAAACACTACTGTGTTCTCAGGCCATTCAGACCTCTGTGTTTATAGAAAAGGGCTTGTAGTCTCTAGAGCAGGCAGCCATTGAAAGTTCAGTGGTTTCCATAGCAATACCTTTGTCTGGAGAGTAAAACCTGTACGGTACAAAAATAGGGTCCCAGAAGTTAGTGTATAAAATTGTCAGGTGCTAACCACATTTGTCACTTGTGCTAGAATGGAAAAGAAGAGAAAATTGGAAATTGATCCCCTATGGGATGTTTTAGCAGTGAGTTGTGATGCCCAGTGTCTGCCTTTTTGCCTCTCCAAGTTCTTTAGAATATACAGCGCATGTATCAGCTGTGTTCTTGTAACACACTGATAGTGAAAAATGGTGAGTTTTTATTTGTTTTTTTTTATTACATGGTAACACTTTACAATAAGGTTCCATTTGTTAACATTAGTTAAAAAAATTAGTTTACATGAACTAACAATAAACAATACTTTTATACCATTTATTAATCTTGGTTGTTAATTTCAACATATAATAATACATTTTTTAAAATCAAAAGTTGTATATGTTAACATTAGTTAATGCACTATGAACTAACATGAACTAACAACGAACAATTGTAATTTTATTAACTAACATTAAAAAAGATTAATAAATGCTGTAAAAATATATTGTTCATTGTTAGTTCATGATGCCTAATGCATTAACTAATTTTAACGAATGGAACCTTATTGTAAAGTGTTACCAATAATATTAGATGGATCTTACAATATATATCCTTTGTAAAAAATACTGTGCAATACATGTATATTTAAAAAGCTTGTACTTAAGTTTAAAAATCCTAGATGTAGTGACTAATTTTATTTAATTATTTATGTTTTTCATGTATTTATTAATATGGCCTATCCTCTCCTCTTACCAGAAGAACAATGCGTTATCTAGTAGAGATGAAATATGAATGAAATATGAATAAAAATACATATATTTTGTTTGACATCAGAGTGGTGGTTATGAAGTGGAGCAGTTTGTGAATACCCCAGACGATGATCTGATTTGTGTCATCTGTAGAGCGGTTCTACGCTGCCCTGTACGCCTTAAATGCAACCATGTCTTCTGCAAGGAATGCATTTTACAGTGGATGAAAAGGTAACAAATTAACAATATATTTTAATCCTTTACATCCACTCACTTTCATGTATCTAACTTGATATTTGAGCAAGTGTCAAAGGCACTGTAATTTTATTAATCTATGTTGAATAACCAGCTTTCATTTGTTTCAGACAGGTGAAATGCCCATGCTGTAGGCAGTCTATTGACCAGAACCAAATGCTTATTTTATTTAAGCTGAGTAAATCCATTGGCCGTTTATCAATCAGGGTAGGCACATGTTTGATAACTCAAGATTAATATATAGTTTGCAATGTAAAAAATCATTTTTTAATCAGTATCTTTGTCAGGTTTTCCAGTATAAATATCTAAACATTATTTAAACGAGATTCAAAATGACATAAGATATTAAGATATTTTCCAATTGTGTAAGAAAAATATACTGGTTTTCCCTTTGAATTAAAGGGTTAGTTCACCCAAAAATGAAAATTCTCTTCTCATTTACTGACCCTCATGCCATCCCAGATGTGTACGACTTTCTTTCTTCTGCAGAACACAAATGAACATTTTTAGAAGAATATCTCAGCTCTGTAGGTCCATACAATGCAAGTGAATGGTGACCAGAACTTTGAAGCTCCAAAAAATACATAAAGGTAGCAAAAATGTAATACATGCTACTCCAGTGGTTTAAGCCATGTCTTCAGAAGCGATATGATAGGTGTGGGTGAGAATCAGATCAATATTTAATTCCTTTTTTCATTATAATTTTTCCTCCCAGCCAAGTAGGTAGTGATATGCACAAATAATGTGAATCACCAAAAACAAAAGAAGAAGAATGTGAAAGTGGAGATTTATATTAAAAAAGGTAAACTTAAAAACTTAAATATTTATCTTTTTCTCACCTACACTTATCATATCGCTTCTGAAGATATATATTTATTTACTTTTTACTTTTATGCTGCCTTTATGTGCTTTTTTGTAGCTTCAAAGTTCTGGCCACCATTCACTTGCATTGTATGGACTTACAGAACTGAAATATTCTTCTAAAAATCTTTTGTGTTCAGCAGAAGAAAGAAAGTCATACACAACTGGGATGGCATGAGGGTGAGTAAATGATGAGAGAATTTTCATTTTTGGGTGAACTATTCCTCACAGCTATTCCTAAGTGTATTTTTCTTACTCCATTGGTAAATATCTTAAAATGTTATGTCATATCTTAATATGATTATGTAATCATGCTAGATTACTCTGATAACAAGACTAAATATCTTATGTAATTTTGCTTCTGGAGTAAATCTTATTTTAAAGACTTCCAGATTTTTTTACTGGAAAACAAAACGTCAAAGTAAGAAAATAATTTTTTTTGCAGTATGGCAATGACTATGTTCAAAAAGTCAACTTGAAACATCTCCTGTGTCTTTGTTCTTAGTGTCGAAATGAACAGCAGGGCTGCAGAGCCACATTCCTGCTTTCTAATGAGTACCTCCACATCTCTAACTGTCCATATGAGTGGCAACTGTGCCCACATGAGGGCTGTGGGGAACGGGTGCTGAGGAAAGACGCTCAGGCACATGATCAGAGCTGCAGCCACTGACGACAGCTGTGCCCCATGGGCTGTGGCACAGTAATCTTTAGAGAGAACCAGACCCAACACAACTGCTACCGAGAGCTGCAGCAACGCTATGTAGTCGAGCGGCGGAAGCAGAGGGCCATTGCAGCCAACCTGTGCAGGAATATACTGCGCATGCAGAGTCGCATGGCCCAAATAAAGAGGCAGATACAGGTAAACCAGATGTGTGAGAGCCTGGATGTTGGTGACCTGGAGGTTGAAACAGGGGAGGGAACCAGCACTTGGATCAACTTTAATCGCTGAAGCTGCACATCCACCAATCCAGGCATCAGCAGTCACCGTCAAACAAACAGCAGTGGTTCGAGAGTTAGACATACATAATGTTCACTGTGACAGTGAAATCCCCTGTTTTACAGAATGCTGGATTAAAGTAATGATTGAAGTTTGTTTTTTATGCGTGTGCAGTTTTATTAAATGTGTCCGTTTACCTTCTGAAATGGGGAAATATACTGAAATGGGTCTTTTAATAATCATCTGAAGGACAACACAGACTGTACACACCAATATTACAGATTTATTATCTGTATAGAAAGATGCATGATGACAAATAAATAAAGGTGATTTTCTGTATTTCTTTGCACACCCAGCTTCAAAGGTTTGAGAGGCAGTTAAACAGTGTTTCTAATGCATAAATCTTCAATAAACAATTAATGAAACATTCAAATGCCTGCTTGGGATTAGGCATTACAATCTTGAAGTGATACTTGACAAAAAATGTAAAATCTTTGATGCTCTGTATTTTTTTAAAGTTAAAAGAGACTTGTCCAACCTCAAAAAAGAGCAATATTCAATAATGATTTGTTTTTGTTTTTTGTTTTATTCACACTATTGTGGATCTTTAACTTTCAAGGGTTTATAATCTGAAAAAATAAAAAATAAAAACATTTTCTCATGACATGACATAAACAATAAATTAATCAAGTGGTTTATTTACAAAGTAAGCCATTGTTATGGAAGCAATAACTGAAGGAATAGTTCACCCAAAAATGATAATTCAGACCAAAATGTGACTCCTTTTTTATTATAAATCTTGACTTGGGTCGAGCGCTAGGAAGTGAAATTGAGCTTCAAATTATGACTGTAGCAAGAAGTTACAAAAAGTAAAAGGAGTTACATTTTGGTCTGTGTCTCACCCAAAAGTGATCTTGTCACTTCAAAAGACATGGATTAAACCACCTTTATGCTTCTTTTATATCTTGAAAGTTTTGGATCCAATAGACTTGAATTGTATGGAATTAAACACATCATATCTCCTTCAAAAAAATTAGTTTGTGTTGCACAGAAGAAACAAAGTCATACAAGTTTGAAATGGCATAAGGGTGAGTAAATGATGAGCGAATTATCATTTTTGTGGGCAAACTATTTCTATAAGATGCCAAGAGAGGGGAATGTATTGGGAGATGTCTAATAAACTAAATTATGTATGAGAGAACATGTTTGGAGGATACTGACACTTTGTGCAGTAATATTTAAATATAGTTGAACCTTACTAGAGGATGTCTAAGAATGAGTGAGATACATTTTCATGTCTGTCCACAAAGAGGCACTACTGTCATTCCGCAGTGTGTTTCAGATCACACCTGTCAGTGGAGGCCACATAGGAATGCTAAGAGAGCTGTGCAGGGTGTTGCTGGGCAGCTGGTAGGCTGTCCATTCCAGAGTGCATTAGTGGCAGGTATATGTCGTCCATATTGGGCAAAACAAATACTTTCTAGAAAAATAAAATAACATTTTATTTTATTGCATTGTAATTTAGACATTGTACCATAACATGGCCATAAAAACAGCTGCCATATGAATAATATGTTGTTATTGTTTACCAATCTAGAATAAAATATATTAAACTTCTTAAAGAAGTCATGGCTTTAAAGTTCAAAGAGTGTCACAAGATCAGTGAAATGAACCTGAAACTCATCCTGCAGCTTCTTTTCAATCAGCTCCGTCACATGACAGAAAGTCACTTCTCGCTCTCCCAGTTTGGGTCTGACTCTTAGATCGAGCTTCGGGGGCACACAGAAACTGTACCTGAGAGAGAACCCACAAAACACTTTTGAGCCAGGGGTTCAGAAAAACAGAAGCTATTTTGGAGTCTGTACAATTCACAGTGGCGGATTAAAGCAAGGGCGACATGGGCAGCCACCCGGGGTTGCATCTTGCCAGAGGCGGCACAGGGCACTTGCCCCATCCCCACGCTAACAAATTTTGTGGTGTGCTGAAGGTGGGGGGGTTCGCCCAGGGCACCATACAAGCTACAACCGCCACTTACAATTCATGGTGCTGTAAGCGATTTCAGCCATTTTGCTAACTTAACCACCCACCCTCTCTTCCAAACCCCATGTCAGCAAACCCAATATGAGCAAACCAGAACGAATTACACATTTACTAGTTTTCTGAGTGGGTAAAAAGGTGCAGGTTGCTCCCCTGTGTGTTTTATTGTTTACAGAGCCTGAGAAAGTGTGATTTCTCAGGACATCTATTTCCATGATGTCTGTCAGGTAACAGGGATTTTTTAAAGTGTGGTATTACAATTTAACACTTACAGTACCTATACGATTTGAGCAAAGCCATTAATAGTAACATTAGATTGAGGACTTAAAGATCTAAAGATCTAATTTGAGTTTTTAAAGGGATAGTTCACCCAAACATGAAGATTCTCTCATCATTTACTCACCCTCATGCCATCCCAGATGGGTTTGACTTTCTTTCTTCTGCTGAACAGAAACAAAGATTTTTAGAAGAATATCTCCGCTCTGTAGGTCTATACAATGCAAGTGAGTGGTGGCTAGAACTTTCAAGCTCCAAAAATCACATGTAAAGTCAGCATACAAGTAATCCATAATATTCCAGTGGTTTAATCTATATTTTTATGAGTGATATGATAGGTGTGGGTGAGAAACAGATCAATATTTAGGTCCTTTTTTTAAAGTAAAATCTCCACTTTCACATCCCTTCACATTCTGAAAGTGGAAGTGGAGATTTATAGTAAAACAGGATATAAATATTGATCCATTTCTCACCCAAAGTGATTGCGTCACTTCTGAAAACATGGATTTAACCACTGGAGTCTTATGGATTACTTTTATGCTGCCTTTATATGATTTTTGGAGCATCAAAGTTCTGGCCACCATTCACTTACAGAGCTGAAATATTCTTCTAAAAATCTTCGTTTGTGTTCTGCAGATGAAAGAAAGTCATACACATCTGGGATGGCACGAGGGTGAGTAAATTAGAGAATTTTTATTTTTGGGTGAACTATCCCTTTTATGGCAACCTGAATGTGTGTGACTTAAAGAGAGCAAACATACATGTGTTGTACTTCATTTGTTTCTTTAATTCTTTCATATTACTTAAATATTTACTCAATTCTTAATATTAATTTTATACAGTATATTTGTAATGTTTAAGTGTGTTTTTGTTCATGTTTTGTTTTCATGTCTTTTATTTTTAAATTAGTTTACCTCCTGTTTCTGGTCATGTGTGTTAGTCATGTGGTTTCCTATTTCCCTCATGTTTTATGTGTCTTGATCTTATTGGTTCTTGGTTTATTAGTTTTGCCTTTTCATTGGTACATGTTTATTAGTCTTGTTATCTTGTTTATCAGTTCAGTTCTGTCAATGGTCCCTATGTTATTAGTTCAGTTTTGTCATTGGTGGTTTTGTTATCCTGTTAACCCTAGTCTATGTATTTAAGCCCTCATGTTGGCCATTGGCCTTTGTAGAGTATTGTGACTGTATTGTCCTGTAATATTGTGTCATAGTCTTTGGTTTCATTAGATATGCTAGTTAATAAACTGCACTTGGGTTCTTACTACATCGTCTTCACTTGCTCCTGCTCTGCCTGCCCCAACGTTACAATATTCAATGTTACTTAATACTTTTCTTTTTATATTGTTTCTTGCTATGGGTTATTTCTGTTTCATCTTGTGTTGTGTGCTGTATTAGAGATAAAGAGCTGTCTCAATTTCAAGGTCTTCAACTTCACAAGATGCTGTTGTAAAGCAGTAATTTTCCGTTGTCTTTGCTTGGTATAAAAACAATTGTTGAATTTATGCTGGTCAGACTGAGCATTGACACCGAGCATTCCCCTTCTGCCTATGTCTAGCTTTGGGCTGGTAGAAGAGTTAACATAAGCTGTTGATGGATATCAGACAAAACTTTGATATTTTTATATCTTCTGACTGAGAAAGAGGTCTAGTGGGAGACTGGTTGTAAGATTCCTGGTGTTGTCGGTCAGGATGGAAGATATAACAGGAAATACAGTATCACTCTAAGAACTTGTCCTTTATCATAAGGCAGCAACATCTCTCGTAATAAAGGCTCTCCAGGCTCTCCTGACACGATAATGTGACAAGCAATAAAAGCTCTCCCGAGTATTTTAGGTTTTGTATTCATCAGCTGAAACAGGACATTTTGTCACATGGTTTCTATTTCTGTGGCCTAAACCTGCACATCAAAAAATTATGCACAAGTTGTTTGTTTTTTAGTAAAAATATATAACACTCCTTAAAACAAAACTGCAAAAGATATTTAGACCTTTTTTTCAGAGAATATATTTTCAATTGAGCTTATTTTTCCTATCCCACTGAAAATAGTTTTTCTTGGTTTTTTATGCTTAAAGAAAAAAATTCAAGTGGGGTAAGAAAAATAAACTAAACATATTCTCGGAAATAAAACATTTTGCTTCATTTATCTTGTTTTAAGGATGTTTAGATATTTTATTGGAAAATGAGACAATTGTTTTGATCTGTAGTGTGGGTAGCCACGTCCACTGTGAAATCTCATTGGTTCAAAATCCTGCTCCTTATAGCTCATTTAACATCAAATATCTTCAGATTGGCAGTGATTTTGTTTGCATATGTGGATTAACAAATTGTAATTAAAAACTTGCGTTGTGCCTGATAATGTGTAACACTTGCCTAATCCTTAAACCCTCCAATAGAAATTTAATTACAAGCTTAGGTTAAATCCTCAGTCAAAGAGAGAATGATAACAAATGTTAAGGAGCATGATTACTTTAGATAATCCGTGTAACATCTTGTGAGTTTAGGCAAAGCATCAATTCCGAATGCAACATTAACAGAGCGTATTCAGTTGTGTGAGAATGGCTCGTACCAAATTCTGTCGGTAGGGGGAGGTGGAATGTTGACAGCAAGTGTTCCCGAGAGCTCTTGAACTTCCACAGCAAGCAGCAGAGGGGTGTTGGACATTTCTTCAATCTTCTTTTTAATGTATTCATTTTCTGTGGCCTTCTGGAAGTACTTCGACTTGGCAATTTTGTCAACGAACTTCAAAATCCGCCTACTAGTGCTGCCTCCAGCCGCAACTCTGTGGGGAGCAATGTACATTTTTCATCAGGTGGCCTTGATTTATTTTGAGCTGCATTTAGTGTCCAAGAACCAAAAAAGATGTAATGTGTTAAAGCGATAGTTCACCACAAAATAAAAATTCTCTCACCATTTACTCACCCTCATGCCATCCTAGATGGCACAATGATTTTTAGAAGAATATTTCAGCTCTGTAAGTCCATACAATGCGAGTGAATGGTGACCACAACTTTGAAGCTCCAAAAGGACATAAAGGCAGCATAAACGTAGACTCCAGTGGTTTAATCCATATCTTCAGAAGCGATATGGTGTGGGTAAGAAACAGATCAACATTTAAGTTCTTTTTACTATCAATATCCACTTTTCACTTTCACATTCTTCTTCTTTTATTTTCGGTGATGCGCATTCTACGTGCATATCACCACCTGCTGGGCAGGGAGGAGAATTTAGAATAAAAAAGGACTTAAATATTGATCTGTTTCTCACCCACACCTATCATATCACTTCAGAAGATATGGATTTATCCACTGGAGTTGTATGGATTACTTTTTATATGCTTTTTGGAGCTTTGAAATGTTAGTACCTATTCACTTGCATTGTATGGACCTACAGAGTTAAAATATTCTTCTAAAAATATTCATTTGTGCTCTGCAGAAAAAAAAAAAAGTCATACACATCTGGGATGGCATGAGGGTTAGTAAATTATCTGTTATCACTGTATTTACACACCCTCTTGTCCCTCCAAACCCAGTATCATAAAGTGGTCCTATCGACTCGTGCACTAGATTCCAAGTCGTATGGACCACTTTTATGATACTTTTATGGTTATTTATTGTCATTTTGGAGCTTGACAGCTCCAGTTCTCATTTGCTTTCATTATTTGGAAAAGATTGTCCACAAAGAGTAGAATAGTGTCAGGATCTTCTTCAAAAATTCTCCTTTTGTGTTCCACAGTAGAAAGAAAGTTACACAGGTTAGGTACCCTAAGGGTGTGCAAATAATGACAGAATTTTCCTTTTTTGGTGAACTATTCCTTTAACTGTTAACTGAATTGAGTGAATAGTAATTACCCCTCAGCACCAGGAACAGTCTTCTCTGCCAGAGCTCCTTGTGTGTCAATAGATGAAATTTCCTCTTCATCAGAGGATCCTGTACTTGAGGATTCCTCATCACTGTCAGCCAGCACAGAGAGCTTGGACCTGCTGCTGCAGAATACAGAGCTTCATCATAACCATACTGTATATCACAAATATAGACCAATAACCAGCATTAGGATTGTACTAATTTAAAACTGGAATTTAAGAAACTATAGTATTGCATGTACAGTTGGGTCCAAAGTCTGAGACCACAAGTGAAAATATTTCTATTCTGCATTCTTTTCTAGTGTAATTTAATACATTACACATTTTTTTTCCATTAAAAATTATGTTAAAACCTTATAAAATTGAGTTAAAAGTTTCTTAGTATTTGGTTTGACCCTCTTTTGGTTTAGTGAAATCAAACATTCCATGTTTATGCAAAACCTGATGATTCATGTTATCCCAGCGTTATGTGACAAGGTTCCATCTTGTGTGCTTCAATGGAAGCAAGGAAATGTAAGCTTTCATTCAAAGGCGATAACATGGTCAGTGTCACACGTTTGCTCACATTTGACAAGTGACCAAGAAAAAGAGCAGAATCTTACATTTATCTTCATTTTACTTCAGAACTTTCTTTGTTTTTCATTTTCCAAAAGCCTACAACTTTCACTTGATTTTAAGTTTTAAATGAAAAACATAAATTTTTGGACCCCATTGTATAGGCTGCATTGAAATATAAAATACAAGGTAAAGACACATTTTTTATGCTATGGGAAAATTTAAGAATTTCTTGCATTCTACACAAACTCACAACACATTGATGGTGTCCAACTCTGTGTCTGTCTCAAGGACTCCATCCTTCCCAAGTTTGGAGAGGTTTATTTTGGTCTCTAGAGTCATCTGTAGCGCCCCTGTGTACTCCACCTCCAAATGCAACCAAAGGCCTGACACACAAAGACATTTTTCTTTCTTTTCTTTTTTCTTTTTGTCATTTTATGAAATGGATAGTTTAACCACAAATGAAAATTCTGTCATTATTTACTTACCCTCATGTTGTTCCGAACCTGTATGATTTTCTTCCATTGAAAAGGAGATGTTAGGCAGAATGTTAGACTCAGTTACCATTCACTTTCATTGCATCTTTTGTTCCATACAATGAAAGTGAATGGCGACTAAGGCTGAAATTCTGCCTCACATCTCCTTTTGTATTCCACAGAGAAAAGAAAGTCATATGTGTTTGGATGAGGGTATAATGAGGGTATAATGAGGGTAAGTAGACGATGACAGGGTTTTTATTTTGTAGGTGAACTATTTCTTTAATAGCTAAATTAAAGAGATTGGACATGACAGGGGGCCAGATTTGAACCTGCATCTCCCACATGATCACCACAGTTTAATGCGTTTGGAGCACAAATGCCAACCACTAGACCAGAGGTCTGACACAAAGAACATTTTCAAAACAATTTTTCAAATATTATATACAAACTATTTAAATCAATGCTTTTTCAAAAACGCATAGTGAGACATTCTTATGAAAACAAATGTGTATAATTAAAATATCTATAAGGTCAACTGACATAAACTCAATTGCTATTCTAATATTGACTAATACTGTATGTTGTAATAGACTGAGAGTAAATTGGCATTAGATATTAAGACATAATGTCACTAAGAGCTTAATCTGTATGTCAGTGGTCAAGATTACAAGCATATGATCTGTTCATGGATGATAGAAATGAAAGACAATTATAGCAAAATAAAAAGCCCACGTATACTTGCACACGTTATAAATCCATAAAGGGGATAAAACTTGAGTGAGGAAGCCAGACTCAGTCCAATGCCATTATCTACAGTGCACTCAAACAAATATTTTAGCCTATTTTTAAGGTTTACGCTTTTCTATTTTATAACAACATTCCATAAAATTTCATTGTCATTTGTTTATTATTATTTCATTTTTTACATGACTTACACATAGACATAACAACAATAACAAATAAATCAGTATATACAAACACACAATATATAAAAAAGTGTCATTTTTAACAAAATTCAATGAATAAAACTTACAAATATTTAGTTTTTACTTTTGTTTTATTTAGTTAAAGATTACTCAATTCACTTTGATATAAATTTGTTCTGAAATTGAAATGCGTAAATCTTAAAATATCTTTTTTTTGTGTGTGTGTGTATTACACAGCTGACAAAGACCATATGGCAGAGATTAAAAGACGCACTCTGTGCCCCTCATAATAATAACCTCCACTTCTTATTGGATAATACATCCTTCATATGCTTCACACAGAGCATTTCACCATACAGCTGAATGTGCAAACAGACACATGCACAGATGCTCGCAGACACACTGCTATTCACAGAGGAGAGTGACGTGATATTATTTGCTCCTTTGCTCTCTGATATTACAGCAGGATAAAAACATCTCGTGTACTGCTCAGCGCAGGAACATAATAACACATATGCTCAAGCAGTCCTGATGGATGACTGATCTAATCTGTTCTTTTATAAGAGGCTCTTAGCAGCCCGGCTCTCTCACCTCTGCTGTTGACCTGTGGCAGGGACGTGCTTGTTATCTGGGGCATGCTGGAGCCCATGGCCAGTTCAGTGAGGGTTAGCTCATCCATGAAGTAAGGCAACTGTAGTAAAAGAGGGTAAACACAGAGAGACATGTACACAGGGTAGAAACATTAACATCTGTTTTTATTAATATATTTCAATAAAAAAAAATGTAAAATAAATGTTTGTAGAGGGTAAAAAATGAGGCCACTACAGGTTTCTCTATGGAAACATTACATTACTTAAACACATTTTAAAGGTGCTGTAAGCAATATTAGCTGTTAGCCACTGAATTAGACACACCCCCTCTTTTCAAAACTCCACACTACAAATGTAATCAGAGCAAGAGAAGAGCGGTGCATCATCTCAGTCATGTCAAAAACAGCAGTAGCAACATAGCGTTCTTGCACAGAAAAGTAACTAGGGACAACTGCTTGTGAAGCTAAATACATCTGACTTGAACGATCTGCTTCAACTGCAACACCCTCAGCTTCCTGCTTACCATATATGGGCTGCTCTGTGAATGCACAAAGTGATTTACAGGCAGAAAGCATCTCAAAGCCTTCTGACTGACTAAACAAAGAATCTGTTATTTATTAATTTATTTATTTATTGCTGTTAACAGAGCCTAGGGTTCACAGAGACAAGTAGGTACAGCTGCAGGCCAGAGATCTCCAACTTTGGGTGTAATCTCCAAGGAGGCAGGGTTACTCCAAAAGGGGGCTGTGCCAAATCTAAAAGAGGGCGTCACTTCCACTCACAGTAAAGTTTAGGGAAAGGCTTAGGTTAGGGAAAGGGTTAGGTTAAGGGCTCCCTATATCTTTGATGGCGGTTTGGAACTCCCGTCCCTTTTTGGAGCTCTGCCTGCAGTTGTATCCTTCGCCACAGAGACAGGTGTGATAATTAAAGACACTTAATTCAGAGATATCTGTCAGGTAATTGGGATTCTGTAAAAGATTGCTTACAGGATTGCTTTCAAACTGGGATCTGGGGGGCCCGCGGGGTTGTGGTAGGGAGTCCGCACAAAATCTGAAAAGGATTTAGCTGCAGGCTGAGCTCCAAAAACGGTCAGGAGCTCTAAACCGCCAACAAAAACATACAGAGCCCTTAACCCCTAATTGACAGCCTTTTGTCTATTGACTGTTTCTGCTCACCATGGTTGCCATTAGCTTGCTCACTGGAGGCTGTAAGTCAATTCTCTGTAAAGCTGCTTTGGGACAATATTTACTGTGAAAAGTGTACTACAAATGAAGTTGAATTGAAAATGTTTATCTTCAGGTTTATACATTTAACATTATTCTAACAATGGTAAAAAAAACAAAAAAAAAAACATAATTCTAAAATAATCTTTAATTTTTTTTGTCACCAAGGTATATGCAATATTAATGTCAGTTATTTAAAAATGCAAACTACATGTTATCTTTATAATATCAGACTTACTATTTTTTTCCTACAGTATAAATGGGTCTTTATACATGAAAATATATAACTGCCTTTTTATTTTAGTAATGAGGTTCTTCACAAGGGAAACATCATATTTGGGGGTCCTTGGCATCAAAACTTTTGAAAATTCCTGGCTTTCAGCACCTTTAAAGAAGATTCACATAATCATGTTATACTTTCAAATCCTGTTCTCTCTGTTCTCTTACCCGGATTTTGCTCAGCTTTCGTTGTATCTTTTGCTGAACTTGATCAGCCCAGTTCTTCTCTTGGAGAAAATCCCAAAAGATCCGGCCAATCAGTGCATTCAACCAGTCAGGCTTTGTTTCATCCTCATGGCAACAAAAGTTCTGCTTAAAAAAAGGATGGAAGAAAGAATTGTTTGGAATAATTTAGGGACATTATAATTTTTTTTATCAAATGCCAATGGAAGGCACACTCACTGTCTAGAAAGTGGTGCTTAAAGACTTCAAATGGCAAGAAGCATGGTAGTTATTAAAGTATCATTTTGGCATCTGATGTTAACCTCATCTAAGCGTACAATACAAATAACTAGATCTGCATGGATAGAGAAAACAAGGAGTACAGCTCTTTATTTGAGCCTCACCTGATCTTTGTCAGTGGGACTCCCCTGGGTACTGCTGTGGCAAGGGCTTTCCAGAGGACTGGCATGTACTGAGGAGATGAGACTGGTCATGTAAGAAGTATAATCAGGTAAAATGTTCTCTTTTACTCTGCCAACCGGGTCACTATGCAATACATCCTCAGTGCTCTCTCTGCTTGACAGACCCAAAGGGTTCTCCTTATGCAATGCAGACTTGTCTATAGAGCAAAAGAAATAATCAGTATAGTGATTTTTTTTTTTTGGACATTGTGGAGGAAGAGCAACTTTGGGAAGATACTATAGTGCTTTACTTTGTCTATCGTAATTAAAACCATTCATAAACACTCATTCAAGTAAAATAACACTGAAAAAAAACATTTGCCAAAGGATGAAAATTCTGTAATCAATTTCTCACCCTCAAATCATTTCACCCGTATGCTGTTATTTTTTCTGTGTAACAGAAATCTAATTTTGAAAAATCTTCAATGCAACTGAATCACTGAGTGAGGGAACCAGATCAATTTAAAATGTGAACCAGATCGACCAGTTATTTGAATAGATTTGGCCTAAAAAGAACTATTTGTTCAAGATTTGGACTGATCCGGTTCTGGATATCAACTCACTAACTTACTAACTAAACTAACGTTTTTCAGGTCAAGATAGACAGAGAGAGAGAGAGCAGGGACCCTCTGTTACATATTGTACAAAGTGTCTAATTTTAAGCCTGGCCTATACAATAACATGCATATAGAACCATATTAATGTATTCACATAATTTGCTGTGATAATTACAATTGCAAAAACATTCAAATTTGTATTATTGTCTTTGTGCATTCAAATTAGATTTTACTTACTGTGAAACATTTTAATGTGTGAAGGAAAATGAAACATTTTAGCTAAACTTCAGCTTCTTACCTTCAGCTTTGTTAAAGTTTACTTAAAAGGATAGACACCCAAAATGCCATCCAAAATGTGTATGACTTTCATTCTTCTGCAGAACACAAACTAAGATTTTTTGATGAATATCTTAGCCCTGTAGCTGTTTACAATGCAAGTGAATGGTGACCAGAACTTTGAAGTAAAGCACAAGTAAAAACCTTTAAATCAGCAGAAAAAAGAAAATGCAACTATTTTACCACCTAGATACTAGGGCTGCAACTAACGATTATTTTGATAATCGGTTAATCTAATGATTATTAGAACGATTATTAGACTATTCTGTGATTATTGCAACGATTAATCATTAACTCTTAACCGATTATTCAGCATAAAAGTAATCCATATGACTCCAGTGGTTTAATCCATGTCTTCTGAAGTGATAAGATAGGTGTGGGTGAGAAACAGATCAAAGTCCTTTTTTAAGATCAATCCCCACTTTCACTTTCACATTCTTCTTTTGTCTTTGGCAATTCACATTTTTTGTGCATATTGCCACCTACTGGGCAGGGAGAAGATTTTATGGTAAAAAAAAAAAAAAGTACTTAAAGACTGATCTCACACCCATACCTATCATATCGCTTCTGAAGATATGGATTTAAACATTCGAGTCTTATGGATTACTTTTAAGTTGCCTTTATGTGATTTTTGGATCTTCAAAATTCTGGTCACCATTCACTTGCATTGTATGGACCTACAAAGCTGAGATATTCTTCAAAAAATCTTTGTTTGTGTTCAGCAGAAGAAAGGAAGTCATACACATCTGGGATGGCATGAGGGTGAATAAATGATGAGAGAATTATAAATTTTTGGGTGAACTTTCCCTTTAATTAAACTTTAACAATGCTATGCCTTTAATATTTATTTATTTATTCACATTATTTCACAAAAATTTGTTTAAGATCGATCAGTAAACGGCAGACCCCCTGTTGAAGACCCCTGAACTAACTCAGTATTTTGGTTCTCAAAAACTTGGAATGTAACACAAAATTTGTATGGACTACTTTTATCGTGCTTTTTATTTTTATTATTAGATCTTCACAGACGTAAATATGAAATTGATTTGGTTTTAATTAATTTCATTTTAATGTTTCCAAATGAAATGTTATTATGAAAATAGGAGCGTGAAATTTCTCCTTTTATGTTCCACAGAAATATATAACAGCATACAGTTTAGTAACAACATTAGAGTGAGTAAATAAGACAACATTTTCATTATTGGGTGTATTATCCCTTTAAATTACTTGTATATTGGTTCAGTTGACTTGTGTCTTATTCTATTTAGGCATAACTGATTTCAGCATCTTTACCACCAAACACGTATTCACAATGATCCTCTTCATTGTGAATGGACACAGAAAGTAGTCGATGGAACCACTCCTCTTTCTCCCGTCCTGTTCGTCCAAAGAGGTAGAGTGTGATAGGATGACAGTCTTTAATCACTAAGCCAGTGGGTTTCTCTGCTCTCTGGGTCTCCCCCTGCCCCTCTACGGTCTCCTCCTCCTCCACAGCTCTTTCTCCTTCTGCCAAATTTATACAGATGGGATACTTCCTGTTCCACAATCTCTTGTGTGCCAAAGCCAATGGCAGAAGAAATACCTGTTACCAAGGCAACAACTTCATTAGAATTACGTGGCATCAATGCAACATTCTGCCACATAAAAATTCAAGCCATTTGGGTTTAGAGACCATGAGCAAAACTGTGTCACACCGCCACTGAAGGGCAATGTACCACTTTCTACTGAGGGGCAGAAAGAAAAGCAGTGGTACACAAACCTTGCTGCCAGTGAGTCGAAATACCCGAGAGTGGGTGAAAATCTTTTCATAGCAGGGCTCATCAAAGCTAGCCCAGCGGGGAATGTTGTTACGGGGGTAGTCAAGCCGCAAATAGGGTCCTTCCAAAGTGACATACACAGAGTGCATGAGGGATGGGTGGTAAGTCTCAGGATCATATGCGTAAATCTCATTCATCCAGCCCTGAAACGCAGAAACACTTCACTTAAATTCTATTCTAATCTCTGCATGACTGCATCTTCACTGCAAAGGAGTTTCAGCACAGAGACAGAAAAATTATATAAGTGGGGCATCAGGATATAACAGCTGTAGCTGTCTGTGAAAGCAGTGGGTGTGTTATTCTGAACCAGACACTGTAGAGCAGGATTAATCATGGAATGAGCAGTAATAAAGGCCTTCTCAAGGCTTTAAAGAAAACCACCAAGATTTTAAAGGGATAGTTCATCCCAAAAGTTAATATTTTGTCATCATTTACTCACCCTCATGTTGTTTTAAAATCTCTATGACTTTCTTTCCTCTTTGGAACACAAAAGGAGACATTAGGCAGAATGTTAGCCTCAGTCATCATTCAATTTTATTGTATGGAAAAAAGGTGTAATGAAAGTAAATGGTGACAGAGTCTAACATCTTTTTTTGTTCCACAGAAGAAAAAAATCATACAGGTTTAAACCAACATGAGGGTAAGTAAATGATGACAGAATTTTCACTTTTACGTGAACTGTCCCTTTAAAAGCATACTTCAGACACTGTAAAATTCACTGCAGTGTGTTTAAAAAAATGTTCAAGGACATGAGCTTTAACACATTTAATTGCAGTCTTTAGTTTAACAGCAATCTGCAAGGCTGTTACCTGGGGTGCTGTTCTGCTGCTTTGCTTAGCCTTAAATTACCAGTAGCAGCAATGCTTTAATGTATGCAATGTTCAAGTTAGCAATGCAAGTACAAAGTATCACACCAATTCTTTGTTGACACATACACTCATTTAGTTCTTTATTAGGAACACCTGTACACCTACATATTCATGCGATTATCTAATCAGATGGCAGCAGTGCAATGCATAAAATCATTCAGATATGGGTCAGGAGATTCAGTTAATGTTCACATCAACCATCAGAATGGGGAAAATTTGATCTCAGTGATTTTGACCATGGCATGATTATTGGTGCCAGGCAGGCTAGTTTTTCTGTAACTGCAGATCTCCTGGGATTTTCACACACAACAGTCTCTAGAGTTTACTCAGAATGGTGCCAAAAACAAAAAACATCCAGTGAGCGGCAGTTCTGCGGCCAGAAACGCATTGTTGATGAGAGAGGTCAACAAAGAATGGCTAGACTGGTTCGAGCTGACAGAAAGGCTACGGTAACTCAGATAACCACTCTGTACAATTGTAGTGAACAGAATAGCATCTCAGAATGCACAACACATCGAACCTTGAGGCGAATGGGCTACAACAGCAGAAGACCATGTCGGGCACTTTATTAGGACCATAGTGTTCTTAATAAAGTTCTCAGTGAGTGTACTTTTGCAATTAATAATTTACTGCAAATGAGCATCATACTCACCTTGAGAGAGTGTACTTTGTTTTGTAGTGTCTCAAAGAGAATGTTATCATAGTGGGTCCCATTTAGTCTATGTTGGTGATTGGTGGAGCCCCATCGTATAAGTACAAGCCCAAACATCAATCCAAATGCTAACCCAAGGAACAGGCCAGACCAATAAGATGACAAAGGCAAGATAAAGTAGCAGTATGATATCAATGCTACATAGACAAGTCCAGCTCCTGGAACTGGAGAGGAATACTGCCCTCTCACATCTTCTGCCAGACCTTGTTGACCAGTTCTATTCATATTTGGAGTGTTGGACTCCATCATAGGCCCAAAGTCTCCCTGTCTACTATGGTGATCATGGGAAAGGCAAGATTTTTGCACACACCGTTTTCTGTGTCTCACAGTCCAGTTGCACTCTGGAAGCTCACATTCTGCTTTCCTGGCACTCTTAGGAGATTCACTTGCTGTCAAGTCAGTATTCGATTTCCCAACTCCAAGGCCTTTGTAGCTTGGGGAGTCCAATGACCCTGTGCTCCGTTGGTGCTTGGGACTACCGACACTGTCCTCCCGCATGATCTTACTGAACATACTAAGAGGTTCCTGCATGGCCTCAGAGAGTTTACGTCGGGTGTCCTCCAGCTCCATTTTGAAGAAGCTAGCTTTGGGCTCAGTCGGGGACAGGTTGACTGGAGAAGGAGGGGCAGTGCGGGAGTCACCATTGCGACCTTTAGGCTGGGTGAACTGAGTCCACAGGTGCAGATTCAGCTTGGAATCGGACTTGGATTGAGACACTTCCGGGTCACTGCGGGAAAGCTCTGTAGAAATTGACTTGACCAGGCTTAGGAGTGGCTTGGGCTTCAGAGAGGACTCTTTCAGTTCCAGTTCTGTTGACAAAGACTTCACTAAGCTGGCCAGAGGCCGGTGAGTCGGTGAAAGGAAGCCAGAGCCTGAGGTAAAAAGCTCTCCCAGTGAGCCTGGTGAAGAGGGCGAGAGAGGAACGTTGAATGCAGGTGAGTTGAGGCCCCACTCCTCCTCAGGCTGAATGTCCACCGAACATGGCCTTTGCTTTGGGAGGGAGCTGAGTGACTTTTGGCCATCACATTCCAAAGTGAATGTAATGTCATTGTCATCAAGACTATCCCATTCACCCTCTGTGCCCGTTAGCTGGATCACTATGCCCCTCCTGTCCATGTCCTGAGATGAAGAGGGCTGTTGGCCTGGATTCTGAGTACCACAGGGGAATTTCTGGATTCCTTCATTTCCGGTCGTCCCTTCCATGATTTGTCTCTACGCAGTAGCACAAGTAAAAACCTTTAAATCAGCAGAAAAAAGACAATGCAACTATTTTGCCACCTAGATACTAGGGCTGCAACTAATGATTATTTTGATTACTAGAACGATTTGATCAATTACTAGAACGATTATTCGACTATTCGGCGATTACTGCAACAATTAATCATTAGCTCTTAACCGATTTACAGCTTGTGCCCTGACTTAAAAGGTTGTATTAAACATGCTTACTAACAATAAAGAGGACAAAATCATCTTTTAAATATACCTCTAAATGACATTCACTGAATTAAAGGGAAAAAAATACTTTTTGTTGAGTTTAATTCAGTAAAGAAATTCACTGCAAAAAATCCTATTGTTATCAAGTGTTTTTGTCTTGTTTTCCATTTAAAATTGTCTAAAAATCTTTAAAACAAGATACATTTACTTGAGAAGCAACCTACAAGATATTTAGACTTGCTTTAAGAGAACGTATCTTAAATATAAGTGTATTTTGTATATAAGTGTATTTTGTCACTTGGTTATACTTCTTTGAGTGCAGTAAAGACAAAATACACTTATATTCAAGACCTGTTCTCTAAAAGCAAGTCTAAATATCTTATATGCTGCTTTTCAGGTGAATGCATCTTTTCTTAAAGGATTTTTAGATATTTTAAAATATTTGTAATTTTTACTATTATAATAAACATTCTCAGATAAAAAATGTTTTTCTTCTGCCGTATAGCTGCTAAAGAAAATGTACATTGTTTTAAAGGAGTTTTAGATATTTATATTGGAAAACAAGCCAAAACAAAAACAAAGCAAAAACGTATTTTAATGCAGTGTATAATGGCGAAGACTACCCTCTCTCACCTTTCTGTTCACTTCAATCCATCTTTAACTCACAAAAAAACAATCTCTTTCTTATTAATAAAGCTGCATATTGCCAATTTTCTTCACGATAAGAAATGCACAGTGACACATATATTATGATTCAATAAGTCGAGAGCCATCACATTATAATCTAGCTGCATTAAGCGTGCGTGCTCGAGGGACGAGCGTCCCCATGACAGAGTGTGCATCAGCTGAGTGCAGTTTCAATCTTTCCCCGTTAGATCGGGACACTTCACGCAACTCAAAGACTAGGCACTGACCGCACATAGAAATGCCAGTTTTGGAGTGTGTAGTTATTTACATTTAAATTTTTTATTCCGTATTATTTGAACTTGAATAAAGTTATAACGCATTAAATAGAACTGCATTAAAGATGTAACGCTGGGGTGTTTCCTTTAAAGACCATCGACACGCAAGTTTTGCTTCAGTAGAGCGGCAGCTCCAGATCAAATTATTCCACAACGAGAGTGCTTCTGTATTTACTTATTTTGTATTTTTGCACTATAATTCCCTCATACTTTACGATCTACATCACCTGAAACTGTTTGGAAAGTTTAGAGTGCATCTGGACTGTGAGCTGTGTTAACTTCCACTCCTTGGTCAGGCTTGAGTTGCAGTGCTGCTCTCACGCATCATCATTAGAGTTTAATGTGATCTCATGTTACATTAAATGACATCAAATGACTATTCGACAACAACAAAATTTGTCAACAATTTTTTATTGTCGATGTTGTTGATGACGTCGACTATTTGTTTCAGTCCTACTAGATACTATCCCTTTAAAGTAATATTCCGGGTTCAATTCAAGTTAAGCCAAATCGACAGCATTTGTGGCATAATGTTGATTGCCACAAAAATGTATTTCAACCTGTCCCTTGTTTTCTTTAAAAAAAAAGCACAAATCTGGGTTCCACTTACAATGGAAGTGAATTGGGCATTTCAAAAGTATAGCCACAAGACATAAACTATATGTGTGTTAACATGATTTTAGTGTGATGAAATTGCTTACTAACCTTTTCTGTGTAAAGTTATATCCAATTTTACAAACTCATTGCCATGACGATGTAATGCAGAAAACCCTAAAATACTGTTAAAACAATGATTTACAGCTCAAATAATACACAAGTTTTAACAGAAGAATTACTGCTTTTATAAAATTATAAGCTTCACTTTTCTGCCTTTAAACCCTCCAAAATTTGGCCCTCCATTGTAAGTGCCCCACTGTAACTGTAAGATTTTTGCTTTTTTTTAAAGAAAAAGAGGGACGAGACATCAACATTATGCCACAAATGCTATCGATTAAGCTTTTCTTGTATTGAACCTAGAATATTCCTTATAGAGCATTACAGAGCATTATAACTATAAGGTAGATCCTTTCATTGACTATGCTCACTTTAGACAAGCACTGACTAAATCAACTTTGTGCCATAACATACTAACTTTGTTTTCTCCCACTACAAGTAAATCTCTGTAAATCTGTAAATATTACATAATGCATAAGCAGGGTTTTGCTGATCACAATATGCCTATTTGGAAATTCTTAAAACATAGTCAGAAAGCTCTCTGACACTATATTGCTATACAGTATTAGGATTTAAGAAAGACCAAGACTTTGTGCCTGGTAATATCCTCTATACTGTGTGTGGAAGCCAAAGTGCTGATGCAAGAACGATTATGCTGAAGATTTGCATTTTCAGTGTAATGTTAAATTTCAGCGTTCTCTATTCCCCTTTAAGCGCTAAAAATATGCTTTGCCAATAAGATTTATTATATTCTTTTTCCACTCAGAAAAAAAAAGAAACAAGCCAAGGGGCACTTTTTCATGCTCTGGATAATGTTCATTGTTCTTGTTCATTGATTGTGTCTAGGGCTACTTAAAAGACCCTGTGTAATAAATAATTGTTTGAAACAAACACAACTCAATTTAATTTTGTTATACCCATTAACTGTAATAATTTTCCTTATGGACTGTAACAACCTAGTGTACTAATGAGTACGTATTAAAATAAAACCAGAGTAAGGGGTTATAATATCTCAATCTCAATAATATCTCTGAGTCAGAGAAAAGGAGAATTTTCTAGATCAGTCAACTGACTGAATTAAACCCAAAAAACCTTCCACTATCTTTCTAGGTCAAGTAAGGCATTTAAAAGTAAGTTAAAGACTAGCTGCTGTGATTATGTAACTATTTAACACTGTGATTATGTAACTATTTAACACCAATTTTCCAGCCATTGGCAAACCCTCTTAAATCCAGGAGTGGGGAAACTTTTTCCAATAAAGGGCCATTAGAGTATTTACAAAATGATTTGCTGGCCATACAATTACTTTCAGTTTCTTATTGTGGGTTGAAATGAACATACAGGTGTATTCTGTACGTGCTCACGCACCAAGGAAAAAAATTAAAGGGGACTTTCAATTATACAATATTTTGCATTTTTTTTATTTAAAACACATTTTTAATCATTATTTTAATTGTAGCTTATTTTTTAATGGAATCAAGGCCATTTTCATGCTTATTAAAGGGCCTGACCCACGAGACCATTTTAACTGACCCGCAAAGCCATACGAGAATTACCTGAGGAGGGACGTTCCCCACCCCTGCTTTAGTCCCTACTCCATTTCCAACTCCCATACTCCAAATGATCCAACAGACTGTTCAAGGGCAATTCAATAGAAATAAAGTGTTACGTCAGTCCTCTCTCGTGTTTCATCTAATCCTACTGAAATCCTCGTGATGACTGTCAACAACACAACATGTGATGCTGTATAGGCTTTGCCTTTTATATCTAGAATCCACACTATAAGTGTATAAAGTGTTTGCATATGTCATAATCTGGTATCTAGTGGGATAAAATATGAGTGGCTTTCAGTTTGGTTTTAAAGCCTGTTGAGTGATATCTGGGTTATTGACAAATAAGGTTGTCCAAGGTGACAAAAATTAGAAATATTTTCACGTGACCTGAACAAGATGTGCCTTTTTATAAAAATGTCCAAATATTGCATTTTTTTTTTTAAACTTCACACTCACTCTTGAGGGTCTAAAGGTGTCTGTTTTATGGTTTTAATCAACATAAACAACACAGTGGGTACGTATGTGCTGGTTACACCACATGACTAAAATCACATTTTAAAACACAATTGTTTCAGTACTACTTATTTTTTTAAATAAAATAAATTATCTAATCTTTTACTCACCCTCATGCCATCACAGATGTTTATGACTTTCTTTCTTCTGATGAACACAAACAAAGATTTTTAGATGAATATTTCAGCTCTGTAGGTCCATACAATGCAAGTGAATGGTGATCAGACCTTTGAGGCTCCAAAAAGCAGATAAAGGCAGCATAAAAATAATCCATAAGACTCCAGTGTTTTAATCCACATCTTCTGATGTGATCCAGTCAGTTTTGGGTGAGAACATACCAAAATATAAATCCAATAAATCAAAATATAAAATTTTCACTGTACATCTTAACAGCAGTCTCCTTGGTGATCATGATTTCAGGCTTGATTACACTTCCTATAGTGCCATCTAGCACTCTGCGCATGCGTCAAGCACTAGGAAGTGTAATCAAGATTGAAATCATGATCGTACCTAAAGACTGCAAGATGTACAGAGAACAATTAGTAAAATCAGTCTGTTCCCACCCAAAACCAACTGGATCACTTCAGAAGACATGGATTAAACCACTTGAGTCTTATGGATTACTTTTATGTTGCCTTTATGTGTTTTTTGGACCTTTAAAATTCTGGCCACCATTCACTTGCATTGTATGGACCTACAGAGCTGAAATATTCTTCTGAAAATATTTGTTTGTGTTTTGCAGAAGAAAGAAAGTCATACACATCCGGGATGGCATGAGGGTGAGTAAATGATGAGAGAAGTTTCAGTTTTGGGTCAAGTATCCCTTTAAGCCCCAGAAAAAAATATCAGAAATAAAACATATGCTCATTAAAGAAGAGGTGTATTCAAGTAACTGCTTTGTGTGAATTCAATTTTTATGTATTTTTAAAAAATAATTTCATAGATATGGACAAACAATTAGCATCACTGACTTGCATACTGAAGGCTCTGAATAACCTCCTCTGTGCTACTTTGTTTGGATGAACGATAGGAAAAATATTGGACAGCTTATTGGAAGGCATCAATCATTAAAAATTAAAACAATGTACTTGTACAACATAGATTAATTGACATTAATTGCAATTTAGGTGGCATTGGAAGGTTTTTGTTGTTATAAATAGGAAAACTGCGTTTAAATACTTTTTTAAAATATCCAATTCTTTTTATTTTGTATAATTATATTTTTATGCGATTACATGTTTATTTGACGATGTTATTTCTATTTCTTTACACATCTGCCGATCTGTGATACTTAACATTTAAGCACAGCAGATTAACAGCACTGCTAAATGTCATATGAAATGGGCTTTGCAATGTTTCAGTGGATTATTATGCACTATTTTCAGAGACAAAGAGCAAGTGATGTATAGCAACATATCAAGATAAAGTTGAATTCGTAAAACATATAAGATATACATATATGATAAGTTGGACCACGGTCACAATAGATTCACGCAGTATGTAAACTGATAGGTTATACCAGTATATTCTAGAGTAAAGCAACTTCCAAACAATTAACTAGAATTAACTCACCTAATTTCTCCCTCATGGAAAATATCTCCTTCTGATCTCCATAAAATATCCGCTTTCGGGCATCTTATCGCGAACGGTCCTGTTAGTGTGACTGAGTCGCAGTTCTGTGAATCATTCCAAGAGACGAGACGGATGACACTTTCTTAATACGGCTGGAATGAATCATAAGTCTGAAAACAGCTTGACATCTTCATGATTTATAATTAAAGACTAATAGCGCGCGTCTATGGCCCTCATTGTGCATCGGGCTTTGCAGATGTGTAATTGCCAGTCAGTAAATCAGGATTCTACAGCGCGTATTTTGAATTATTACTATACTTCAGGCGTACATCCTTTTATATTACTGTGTGAGTCTGTATCTCCTCATAGACAATAACTCCGCCCTCTCGCAGGCTCCATCCAGATGTGATTTGGCGAACAGCAGCTCCTCAATCTGATTATAGAGAACATATCTGCAGTCCACTTTAATCCCGATTTAAAACCCTTTGCCCCAGCATACACTCACTCATGAAGACATAACAGAACATGCTGAATGATGGCCCAAAGCATGTCCTGAATTTGCTGCAGTGAATCTGACATTAAAAATGCAAAACCGTTCGAATTAAAACATATAGCATCAAACATTACATTTAAAAGTAATATTCCACCCTCTTAGACTGTTAGGACAGTTACTTCGACAGATAAAGCTTTGTGAAGCTTTATTATTCTGAAAAAATGTACAATGCAAGCTCACTTTGTCCTTCTTAATGAGGTCTAATCAATGATGTCAAATAAATTGTTCACCCACAAATGAAAATTCTCTCATCATTTAGTCACACTCATGCCATCCCAGATGTGTATGACTTTCTTTCTTCTGCTGAACACAAACAAATATTTTTAGACGAATATTTCAGCTCTGTAGGTCCATACAATGCAAGTGACCTTTGAAGCTGCAAAAATCACACAAAGGCAGCATAAAAGTAATACATATGACTCCAGTGGTTAAATATATGTCTTCTGAAGCGATGCAATCATTTTGGGTGAGAAACAGATAAATATTTCATTGTTTTTCCCTGTAAATCTACACTTTTACTTTTATATCTGAAAGTCACATTAGGTGCCTGTTTAGTTTCACTTTCAAATCTGAAAGTAAAAATGAAAGTTGAGATTTATAATAAAAAAGGACTTAAATATTGATCTGTTTCTCACCCACATCTATCATATCACTTCTGAAGACATGAATTTAAGCACTGGAGTCTTATGGATACATTTTATGCTGCCTTTGTGTGCTTTTATGACCTTCAAAGTTTTGGTCACCTTTCATTTGCATAGTTTGGACTTAGGGTTGAAATATTCTTCTAAAAATCTTTGTGTTCTGCAGACAAAAGAAAGTAATATACATTTGAGATGGCATGAGAGTGAATGATGAGAAAAGTTAAATTTTTGGGTGAACTGTCCCTTTAATCCCTCATAAACTACACTTTTGTTTAGGTTTTTTACCATCTAAATTAACTGGTTTTATTCAAGACAAAAACTTATTTAAAATAACTGAATGAACATGAATACATTAGATTACACCAACAAAACTACAAAACACACACAAAAAAGCTCTTTTGGTTTCCAAAAGGTTTCAACTTTTACAGTTAAGTGTAAATAGAAAATTCCCAATGAGCAGATAAGCAGTTCTGATTTTGAAGCTTAAACTCCTCCCAGTCATTATTCTTCACTCAGCATATCTTGCCCTCTATTTTAAATCACCAATGACACATGCGCCAGGTCAAAAATAGTCAGCCCTTCAGAACTAGAAACTACCAGTATGGCACATGTGTCTGTCTGTTAAAAAGACCATGTGTTCTACAAGGACTATTCCCTGAGATGAGCCAACGTTGAGGATAATGCAAACATTCTGGTTTCTAATTCATGAGTGAGTGACTGCTTTCTTCCTTTGAATTTTTTTTTAAAGGCTACTAAAACAATCAAGCTTGACTAATTTCAAAGTCACTGCTCTTTCTTTATTCACTTTATGAAATCGTGAAAAATGGCAACAGTTTTGGGTCAGTTTATGGAGTTTCACTCAGTTCATGGTACAAATGTGAGGCTGGACCCCTCAAAAACGCAGGCCACCCGAGTAGAAAGTTTTGCAAATGGTGTCTGCTTCAGTAAAGATCCTTTAAGCCCTGGAGAAATCTTCCTAGTGGAGATTGAAGAGAAAGAACTGGGCTGGTGTGGTCATTTAAGGATTGGACTTACTGCCCATGATCCTCGGACACTGGAATCTGTGCCAGAATACTCTCTGCCCGATCTTGTGGAAATGGGGGACAGCTGGGTGTTTGCAATAACAAGAAACCACAATAAAGTCATTGAGGATGGAGAAAGAGAGGTGGCAGATGGAGAACAGCCAAATGTGGATGTTGAGGCTGGAAACAAACCTAAAATATTTTTCACAGACACTCATCTGTATATAGAAAATTTCTGCATACCAAGAGACAAGCTGGTGGGACGCAGTCGACCCGGGAGGTACAGTCACATCCTGGATGATCTGTATAAAACCAACGCTCTACCCCCCACTGCTCGCCGCAGTCGTATAGGGGTTGTCTATGTACCTAAGGGAGAAGGCTATGCCGACATGCACATTATCATCAATGGAGAAGACATGGGAGCCTCAGCCAAGAGGATCCCCACCAATAAGCCCTTGTATGCCGTTGTGGATGTATTTGCAGCTACTAAATGTGTCCAGATTGTCCAGGTGGAATATGGCTGTAAGTTTCATCAAATTGTTAAATGGATCACCTCATGTTTTTCCAAATCCATATGAGGTTCTTTCTTCAGTGGAACACAAAATGAGATGTTTGGAATAATGTTAGGCTCAGTCACCATTCACGTATATGGGAAGAAAATACAATGAAAGTGAATGGTGGAACATTTTGTGTTCCACCAAAGAAAGAACCACATACAGTGGTATGCGATGAGAGAATTGTCATTTTTGGCTTCCTTTAAAATGATTACATGATTTGATTATTTCACTGAAACGTAACAGACATGTAACCATTCCTCTTTTCTGCCCCTCTGTTATAGTTGCTTCATTGCAGACACTCTGCCGAAAGACAATTCAGAAACACATCATTCATAGAATGGCTTTGGACTGGTTGGAACTTCCAGAGTTACTTAAGCACTATTGCAAATATGAGTGAGCAAAACCTGTTACAAATCTGGGCAGATGCCTGCAAAGCATGGCTGGGTCGAAGGGGTGGCTAGGGGAGGCATTGCCCCCCTAGATTGTCCTTGCAACGCCCCCTGGACGAACACTGAAACACGATCAAGGGTGACCAATCCAAGCAAAATTATCAAGGAGGAGCACCCACCCCCCACTTCCATCCAACAAAGATATAAACAGTTGCCAACCCTAAAGATCAAAATGTCCCCCAAAGATCACATCCTAGTACCGCTCCTGCTACAAAGACTGAGAATCATTGGAATTTTTGTTTTGTTTTTTAAAAAGAAAACCTCCAAAAACCTGAAAGTCTCTTACCGACAAGACATTCTTCATCTGATCAATTTAATAAATATTTTCTTCAAGCTCAAGCTTTGTAGATGCAAATTATTACACCCAGACCACCAGGAGTAGCCTAATAACAATGTCACAGATGCTTCCAATTCTGCTCACATTTACTCATTTTCATTAAAACTGTGAGCAATCTTAGCATATTCTGACACTGTGATCCTTCAATGAGCCATAGTGCATATTGAGAGTCAACATGTTTGACCCAAAATACTGAATTTCATTATTTTTTTAAGTTGAGCTTCTTTAAAAGTGGGATATTGACATTCCATTCAGAATTTCATAACAATCATAATTGATCCTTCTATAAAAATAATTAATTAATTAACAGTGAATTTAAATGACGTATAATTTGCACTGGCATTGATTAAAATATGCTTGTCAAACATTTACAATGTATAGCCATTCCTCGTGCGACCCCGAGTCCTTCTGTGTAGACATAGTGTTTTGGTTTCACTATACGCAATGCATAATTTAATTTAATTTAAACCAGCTGATCTCAGTTCAGCAGACTCTGTGATGTCATTAAAGGGTTAAACTATACGGAGTCATGTGAGCAAACAACATGGCGCCGACCACAGCGGAGTTTGTGTTTGGGAGAAACGCCAACAAAACTACATCTGAGAAGAAACCTAATTAAGTTTTTACACTGAAACCTGTTTGAGTCAAAAGATTAGAGTGTCTAGTTTCATCCGATATGCCATTTTTTATGTTTATTTGAAAGATTTATAGCGAAACAGCAATCTGTTAAACACAATGACCACTATGGTGTACAATAGTGCTAGTTTTTCATTCGAAATCCTGTATTTACTGTGCATTTTCACATTGAGAATTTTTTTTTGCTTTCAGAGGCTTTATATGGAGCTTTTTGAACTGTTCTGAGACCAGTGCAGACAGACAGCACACTGGAGGTTAAGTCATTCACTAAATAGAAAGCAAGATGGCAAGGCTGCATCCTATAGATCTCAATACAGCTCAGTGCATTCACTCCAAACGTCATATCAAAAGTTCAGTTTCAGGCTGCAGATGATGTTTGGACCACATAACATGTTTGGCAGACATGGGACAATGGTAATCAGTACATAGATTCAGAATTTTTAATGTATAATTATATTTTAACATCTTTGGCAGTGTTTGGATGATGCTGGCCATTACTTGTTGCAGAATTAATGATGCTAAATTCTGATTGGTAAAATGCTTCAGCACTGGCTATCAATTGTTTGTTTGACAGTGCAAAGAGAGAACATTGAGATTTTGTTGCCAAAGTAGAAAAAAAAAACATTGTAACATAAAAATCAAATCACGTCAAATCATTTTTACAGCTTTACTGTTTAACGTCTCAAAACATGAATAACCAACACTCCTGGAAACATAATAAACAGTTTGATAATAAAAAAAAATAAAAAAAATCAGACATTCTATAGCTTGGTATCATGAAACATTTCATAACTTAGTCCACACACCGTAGTCATGCTCGGGACTCAGGAGGATAAATTAGCTTGATCTGCACTGACACTTAGTGGTCTTTCAGGGAACATGGTTAAACCAGAACCCCTCTACCGAACGTAAGCCTTCAATGTTAGCAAAACATAGCGTAACGCGGCGGTACACTGGCATGGAGACCAGAGGCCGTTCTTTTTGAATGGATGTTAATGGAGGAAATGTTTCAGAATGCCAAATAAACTGCTTTTGTGAGGAAAATGCTCATAACATAATTAACTGACAGCCTGTCCGCTAACCTTCAACATGTTTTATACTAAACAATCCATAAATGTGGAGATTTCTACCATAACATTGATGTTTAATTAGAGAAGTCACGGACAATTTTGCGACGGGTAGTTGTCAGTTTACGGCGCTCCCCATTCGTTTGTATTATACCCGCAAACGGTTATATACTGTCGTAACACGGTTGTTGGCCGTAAAGGACCGCATTATGCTCTATGAAATGGAAGAGCCGAGGAGATAGTTATCAGTGTAAATAGAATCTCTGGTGAAACTGTGAACTTGAAGTTGTGTAATGGTCACGTGACCGGAACATAGTTTTTCAGTTTACAAGCGCTTGTCCTCTCTCATCTGCACACAAATACGCTATTGCTTTGCATTTGAATCTTTTGGCAAAAATGTCGTTTTGTTCTTTTTTCGGGAAAGAGGTTTATAAAGATAATTTCACACCTGGTAAGTTTTTTCTTTCTTTCTTTTTTGTAATTTACTCATTTACTTTACACAACCTGCTGCCCAAGGATTATGATGTAACTGTTTATAACTTGGCTGAACTGATACAACCAGTTTGCTAACCAACTTAGGTATAATTTTTATGACAACAAAGGCCAGTTTAACGAACAGGCAATAAAGAATCAGTTCCTTTTGTGAGTAGGCAATATTTTTAGTAACATATTTCTTGATTGTTTCTTTGCAGGAATATATGTTTGCTCCCAATGTAGACATCCACTCTTTTCGAGCAGGTCCAAATATGCTCATTCTTCTCCATGGCCTGCTTTCACAGAGACCATCCGAGAAGACAGTGTAACAAAAATGATGGAGTCATTAACAGCCTATAAGGTGAGAAACAGAAAGTACATTTAGAACAATAGTGAGTTAATAATCACAGATAACACATATATGTTCATACATGTTTTGATGTGCAGGTTCTATGTGGCAAGTGTGGTAATGGACTTGGTCATGAGTTTCTGAATGATGGTCCAGAGGAGGGCTTATCACGTTTCTGAATATTCAGTCACTCGCTTAAGTTTGTCCCCAAAGGTAAGACACCACATACACAGTTTTCCGTATGATTTAGCAGTATGACTTCATAGTTGCATACATGGATAAGTAAGTTTGTATTGGTCACTTGCTGTCATTTTTAAATGATCAAACAATTTGAAATCCTTTTCCCTTCAGATAAGGTTGATAAACACTAAAGTGAGGTGAAGGTCCATGGTGATGAAGCTGCTGTTGCACACATAACACTGGTGATGGGATGTTTAGCTCATGAAGTGGACAAGGAAAAGCCCCTGATAGGGGATCCTGTACACGGATGTAATACGGCCATCCTGGAAGCCACAGAGACTAAATTTGTTTATCTATTTTTTTACTAGTCTGCATAAGCTTAAGGAAAATATGCAAAATTGCTCTTGGATTTAAGGAATTACTTATTGCTAAAATAGTTTGGAATATTGCTCATTGAAAATGTTAATTGTGAACGTTCATTGTTCCTTATAATAATTAATAGCATGAGTCATTATTGTGATGATGGTGATGCTGAATTGTTGTACCAAAGAATTTGCTTGTTGTAATTGAATCTAACATGTTAATTTATCTGTGCTATACACAATTTACTGAAATTCATGTTCCTACACTGAAAAAATATTGAAGTGGGGTTTACTTAATAGAACCATGGGAAACAATTTCCATGCAGAAATTGCTAATAAATTTAACAGACCATATTAAGTAAGTATGGCTACACCTCAAGTAAAGGCTACACAAAATTATTCTCAAGTGAAGTTTACATTGCAACATTCTGTTTCAAGTGCATTTTAATCACTTTTTGGTTTTACATTTTACTCAATGTAGCACAGATTTCAATGCTTTCTTTTAACATACTTAATCATGTACCACACGACACACGGAAGCCTTCCACAGGGAAGATTAATGCATGCTTTGTAGTCTATTAGACAATATCACCTTGCTTTAATGGCGACTGAAACAAGATTCTGAGCTGACAAGATTCACACCTCAACACTTGGTGCAGTAAACACAATGATTGTCTGTTACAGTCAACAGATATTTTTATTTATTTATTTATTTTTATCATGAAAAGGTAATTTTGAGTAGAAAATTAATTTCAGACTTCACAAAACAAGAAGTTAACCAAACGTAACAACAAAATAAAACAAGTAAAATTTTATTTTGAAATTTACCATTACCATTATTTACCAGTGAAATTTACTCAGATAAGCAAATAAATACGACAAGGTTTTCTCCTTTAGGAATCATACATGTTGAGGCATTGTAAAGATAAACCATCATAAATAATTTTATTTACCAGTGAAATTTACTCAGATAAGCAAATAAATACGACAAGGTTTTCTCCTTTAGGAATCATACATGTTGAGGCATTGTAAAGATAAACCATCATAAATAATATTTACTTCTAAGCTAGAGCATAAATGTTTACATGTTTAAAAGTGGGTACAACTGTAGAATTGACTTAATATTTTCAAGTTCACACTTTATCTCATTCAATGTAGAAAGTATAATCTTTTCTGCTGTATTTACTTAACTGCATTTTTTTTTTTCTTCAGTTTATTACATCGAATTTTTTGTTGTTATCTATTCCATATCCACTATTAAAACTACGAATGAAAGAAATGCAGTTTGGTTGGTTTGTTGTTATTATTTTAAAGTATTCGCAATTATGACGTGTATTTACCCTAATTGGAAAATCATCAAGACATGAAAGAACCGCCAAAATGACGCAGCTCGTGAGTAACGGTCGGTAGTTTTATAGCTCGAGACCGCGTCACTCATCCAAATGGACGCGCGCCCTTGACTTTGTAACAAACTTTGACTTTGTTCCCATCGTGATTGCAAACGGTTATAGTTAACGAGTATAGTAATAGTCGTTTTATTCATTAATTATAGGTTATTACAGCTTACATAACAATTAGTTACGAAACACGTTTACCTCAGCTCAACAGTGTCAGCTCCTCAGGTTGGTCGCTGAGAGGAAATGCCGCTTTGTGATTGTTTTTTTTTTTTTTTTTTTTTTTTGTGGTTTAGCGCTTCATAATATTTGACATTTCTAACCATGTATAGCCAACCGAGTGTTTTTCCATTTGTTACTGTCATTTCAGGGATGGAAATGACGTTCTCTGCAAAACAGAACTATACACCAATATCTGCCCTAAACACAAACATCACACATGCGGTGAGACTCCGTTTAAAAGACAGATATTAGAAGATGTACTCTTTGAGATTTTGGTTATGGTGTCAAAACATCTTAGTATATTTTCAGGCAGAATATAAGGCTTTTTTTCTTCCAATTTTCCAGAAGGTGGTTGGAGTGATTATTGGAAAAACTGATTCAAGAGGATTTCCTGACAGGAAAAGTTGGTTACCCATATCCATCCATCCATTAATATCTACCCTTTCACATATTGTGACTTTTTGATAATTTCATGTGTAATTTATTTTTTATTTTTTTAGTTAGTCTTTCTGTTCGTTTACCAGAGGCTTGAAACAATTCAGGAATTCAGTTCAATACATGCTGGTGCGTAAACCCATGATCCCTTGGGATCGAAGGATGCTTACTGCTGTATTTTTGATTATTTATTTATTATTTAGATGCTGGCTCTGAAAGATTCACTTTCAGCTTCACCATCAAAGACTCACCAGAAGATTTGATCAATGTGTCTGCATGGGGAAATGAGGAATACATCCAAGGACTGAGCAGTCGCTTTCAGATTGGGGATTCTGGTGAGATGTGTAGTACTAATCAGTTTTTTTCCCAAGTTGCCAGTTACTTATGCTTTAAAAAAGGAATACATATATTTAAATTAACACTGTGTCACTGTGAGCCAAAATATAATATTCTGTTTTAGTTGTAATTGAAAATCCCCTCGTTGTGACTAAAGACTATGAGAAGGAAGAAAGATTTTCCCCTCTAACACCTAGGTAAATAAATAAAATAAACATTTAAATTCTTCTTGGATTGTTTCCAAGCAAGAAATGTTCTTCTGTTGTCATATTTGTAGGTGATAAAAATATGTTATCTTAGTAATTACAGGCTGTTGGTAACAGAGACTCACTCAGCCATTAAGATATGCTCAGATTTAGAAACAGAGGCGAGGATTCTGCCATTATTCCACATGCCAATCAAAGACCCGAGGGACTTCTATTCACTGGGAGACATAGCTGCAAATGGACAGAGGCTGGATGGAAGCATTATTAACATCCAAGCAGCTGTGCAATCGGTTAGATTCCTCAGATATACCAACAGCTTTTTTGAAAAAAAAAAAAAAAAAAAAGATATGTCGTTTGCAATTATTAAAATTTTGTCATCTGAAGGTAGGAGAGGAGAAATTCTTTACAAAATCTGATGGACGCAAAGGACAGAGGCTAGAAATACGGCTCTTTGACGACACTGAGACATCTTTCCCTCTAGTGTGGTGAGCAACTACAGTTAAAATTTGCATGATATTTTGTAATCAATTCCTAAATTAAGGGGTTAATTCCTTTTTTTATCCAGTTGGGATAAAGAGATCATTCGGATGGTACAAACATTGACACCAAGAGGAACAGGTATAATAATGTACATTGTATTTATGTTTACTTTTCAATTGCAAATATTCTGCAAATAATATTAATTGTGGAAATGTATGTGCTTTCTCTTAGTGCTGTTCATTGCAGATGCTCGCATCACCTTTGACAGTTATCGCAATTGTATGATAGCAACTGTGACCTCAAAAACAATTATTACCCTCAACCCTGGTAGGCATATGATATGCTGGCTTAAAGGGATAGTTCGCCCCAAAATAAAAATTCTCTCATTTACTCACCCTCATCCCATCCCAGATGTGTATGACTTTCTTTCTTCTGCTGAACACAAATTAAAGATTTTTAGAAGAATATCTCAGCTCTGTAGGTCCATACAATGCAAGTGAATGGTGGCCAGAACTTTGAAGGTCCTAAAAGCAAATAAAGGCAGCATGAAAGTAATCCATGAGACTCTGGTGATTTAATATATGTCTTCAGAAGCAATACGATAGGTGTGGGTGATCAATATTTAAGCCTTTTTTCTATAAATTCTCCTCCCTGCCCAGTAGGTGGCGATGTGCACAAAGAATGCGAATCACCAAAAACAAAAGAAAAAGTGAAAGTGAAAGAGGAGATATATTTAAAAAGGATTTAAACATTGATCTTTCTCTCATCCACACCTATCATACCACTTCTGAAGAAATGGATTTAACCACTGGAGCCATATGGATACCTTTTATGCTGCCTTTACACAATTTTTGGACCTTTAAAGTTCTGGTCACAATTCACTTGCATTGTATGGACCAACAAATCTGAAATATTCTTCTAAAAATCTTTGTTTCTGTTCAGCAGAAGAAAGACAGTCATACACATCTGGGATGGCATGAGGGTGAGTAAATGATGACAGAATTTTCATTTTTGGGTGAACTATCCCTTTAAAAAATTTTTATTTAGATAGTTCCCATTATACTATTAATTTAACAATTGAAAATGATTAAAATTCTTCTTTTTTTTTTTTAAATAAAATTTTAGATACAGCAGAGGCCAACCAGCTTTACACATGTGCTAGGGAATTGTTAGAAACCGGAGGACTGGATGACCAAGAGATTCTCCCAGGTGATAATGTTCAGTGTAAGTCTTGTGATATACATCTAAACCTCTACATTATGAAAAATAGTATTGCATTAGCCACACAGTAAAATCGTATCCTTTCATTTATTTCTCAGTGGATTCAATTAGTGATGTGCTGACTGTGAATCAACTTAAAGCCAGAGTTCGAGAACATGGCAATGCCTTTCATTGCATAACATATGGGTTCATTTCAACTCTTGAACTAGATTCCTCCATCTCGAAAGTCATACGCAACAGATGGTACGTCTGAAATGCTTTTATAGTTACAGCTAGCATGGTTTTGTGTAACAACCCTCAACACGGCAGAGTTTTAACTGATAATTTTTGCACTAGTGCCAAATGCAAATTTCAAATCAGTGAGGACAGTCAGACTTGTTCCAATGCTGCCTGTCCAAGCCAAGGACAACAGCTCCAGGTCACTACAGGATTTGATCTGCTGGTGGACATTAGTGATCACACTGGGACTTTGCAGACGTGCAGCCTGGCAAGCACAGTGGCTGAGAAAACCCTGGGCTGTAAAGTGAGCACATCTATTACATATATTAGTGCTAGTCAAGACAGACTGTGCAAGTAAATTCATACATATATATAAACTCAACATTAAAAACATTCAGAAAGAGAATTTTTTTCTTTGATATTGTAAATAATAAACAGTTAATGACTATATTAATAACTATCTTTAATAATATATATTATATCATTAGTATATATGTGTCTGTACTAGGAAGAATAAAAGACAAATATTTATCTTGACAGACAGAAGAGTTTCTGTGTCTGTCAGAGTCTCAAAGGACAGATATGAAGTGGAAGTTTCTCCTGGAGAGATGCAAAATTTATCTGAAGGTTAATGATCATATTTTATATTTTCTTATTTGCCTTTTATTTTGAACATTGAATATTTAAAATAAGGATGTAAATCAATCTTTTAACATTTTAGGCTTTTCCATCTGCTAAAGCCAGTAGTGGAATGAGGGCAAGCATTCTCTCGTGTGCCCTTGCTGACCCTGTGGACGTCAAGCAAAATCTTGCCTCATTAGTGGTTTGATGCTGTTTTGCAACACAGCAGTCAGACCGCATTCTTCATATGAAATGAAATGAACTGTACTTGTTACATTAACAGTTTCGTAACACATAGCTGTTTCATGCATGCTATAGACAAATACATGTTTAACGATTAACATTAGATTTTTGACATTTTGTTCTAGTGTGCCATTGAATTGCATTTTGTTGTATTTGGAAAATATAAATGAATTAACATTCAAGGTTTCTATGTTATTTTTCTTCAATATATTGTATTATATTAGTTTGAAGCTTGCTGTTGCTTTGACAAATAAAAGCAATAATTTTAGCATACTGCCTTTCAGAACCTTTTTTCAAGTTCTGTGGGGACGGATTTGGAAGGGGAACCCGACTAGTTTTGACATTCGTGTAAATAATGCCCAATTTGCTGTTACGATCATTACAATTTTCAATTTAGCTATTCGAATTTCTAGTGCATCATTCGCCCTCAGGTAAGACCATTGATTTACGTTAGATTAGTTTATCGGGCTTGTCAGTGTACTCTCTTAGAGAGATTTTTAGTAAACTAAGAAGCAGTTAATTCTATCTCGTGTTTATTCTCTTAATCTGATTGAATACGCAATTTACACAGATACATAAATTAAAGCACGTTGAGGCACGTTGCCAAAAACCGTAACACTATTTACAGTATTCTCCTGCGAAACTCTCGTCAGGTCTGGGTTGAGTTCATCATGAATCAAGGGACAGTCGGCGGTGATCCGGTGATACTCACCACTGCTGGATATGATCACACCGTCAGATTCTGGCAAGCACACAGTGGAATATATACAAGAACTGTCCAACACCAGGACTCTGTATCATTTATGAACAAGAGCTCTGCCATACAGCTACGCAGTCATTAAAAAGAGCTTTACTGCTGCTACATAATGTATAAGTTTACTTAAATGCAATATTTATTTGATGAAGGCTGTATTCTTTGATATGTTATAGATGCTTAACTTGTACATTAGCAGGTTAATTCTCTTGAAGTAACACCTAATAGGAGCATGATTGCTGCTGCTGGTAAGAGGTGGTGGAGGGAATCTTCTAACATATACAACAACTATAGATTGTGCAAACTAGTCATGATTCTTTCTCCCATTTCTATGTAGTTTTCATACTCTTGTTTCCTTGCTTCTTAGGTTATCAGCACATACGCATGTATGACTTAAACTCAAATAATCCAAACCCAGTGATCAATTATGATGGTGTAAGAACATCACTTCAGTTGGCTTCCATGAGGATGGTCGGTGGATGTACACAGGTGGAGAAGACTGCATGGCTCGCGTCTGGGATCTGAGGTAAACAAATACGGTTTGCTGGTTGTATAAAGACTTTTTATAGTTGTTTAAAATATTTCTTAAAGGAGCAATATGTAACATTGACATCAACCATTTAAAATGGGCACTGCAGTGCAAATTCAAAATATTGGAGAGTCTTGTCTCCCCCACCCCCTCCTCACCAGACTGAAGCTCACGCGGTTGCCAGGTTGAGGACACACAACAGGAATGAGCAAACTGACAATGGCAAGCGACGAGCCTTACACTGTACAGTACGTTGATCAGCTAATATATACGTTGTGTTTTTATTGTTTTAATGTTTTTATTGTCTGCAAATTAAAAATCAGCTCAAGTAGTTTTTTTATAACTCTGTCAGTGTTAGCTAGATGTATTGCTGGCTTCCATGGCTGCAGTGTGCTGTGTTTGCCCGCTGACTTGTTTCAAATCTGGCAACCCGGGGTGTCGAAATATTATTGGGAAATGGGCAGTGGGTGAGATCACACAGGCCAAAACACAAACAGAAATTCCGGCCGGAACCACTGATGAAAACTTTGAAGCTACAAAAAGCACATAAAGGCAGCATAAAATAATCCATATGACTCCAGTGGTGTAATCAGTGTCTTCTAAAGTGATCCAATCAGTTTTGGGTGAGAACAGAACAAAATATTACTCCTTTTTCACAATAAATCTTGACATCAGCAGTCTCCTTGGCAATCATGATTTCCAGCTTAAATTCACTTCCTAGCACCATCTAGCGCTCTGCGCATGCATTAATCACTAGAAAGTGTAATCATGATCGTGCCTAGAGACAGGGTTGGGAGGGTTACTTTTAAAATGTATTCCAGTACAGATTACAGAATATATGCTGTAAAATGTCATTTGTAACGTATTCCATTAGATTACTCAAGGTCAGTAACGTAATCTGAATACTTTGGATTACTTCTTCAGCACTGGCAAATTTTTTTACTTGTTTTAACTATAAACAAGTGAAAAAAATATCTGCCCGTACAGTAAGACAAAATACACTTATATTAAAATTTTCTGAAAAAATCCTAAATATCGTATGCAAAGTAAATAAATATTTGTTTTCTCTAATTTTTACAGGAAATTAATTCAAACATTCACATCAAAAATAAGATTTTTTGCAGTATGTTTTTGCCCTAAAATCAAAGGTCTTACTTGAGTAAAAAATAAAATGTATGTATGATCAAATGTGGATTTTCTTGATTAAAAAATAAATAAATGTAATTGTGGCTGGTAACGTGTGCATGTAAAATGGCTAGAAATAGCAGTTTAGCTTAGCATAAAGCTAAATGTTCACATGACAATTTATACAAGGTTAAAAATTTCTGCTGCTCCAAACTTACTTTAAACCCCCACAGAGTGTAAAAGCCCCTATGTCTGCTGGTATGAATCTAACACTTCATAAGTAAGTCTTTCAATGCTGTTCAAACGCTCGTCAGATCACATCACATTACTTTTATGGATAAATGTTTTCCAACTGAATAGATTAAATATTAAATGAAACAAATGACAGTAAAATGCTAAATAATCTCTTCAGTAATCAAAATACATTTTGAATGTAACTTTATTCTGATTAGCAACAAATTAAATTGTAACTGTAGTTTAGTAATATTTTTAATTTTAAATATGTAATCCTGTTACATGTATTCCGTTACTCCCCAACCCTGCCTAGAGACTGCAATGACAAGATGTACAGTTAAAAAGTTACATTTTGGTCTGCTCTCACCCAAAATCGATTAGATCGCTAAAGAAGACGGGTTAAACCACTGGAGTCATATAGATTACTTTTATGCTGCCTTTATGTGTTTTTTGGAGTTTCAAAATTTTGCACACCATTCACTTGCATTGCATGGACCTACAAGCTGAGATATTCTTCAAAAAATCTTGGTTTGTGTTCTGCGGAAGCTAGAAAGTCATACACATCTGGGATGGCATGAGGGTGAATAAATGAGAGAATTTCCATTTCAGGTAAACTATCCCTTTAAGTACGTTGAACTGTGTTCATTCAGGTCAAGGAACCTACAGTGCCAAAGAATCTTCCAAGTCAATGCGCCTATTAATTGTGTCTGTCTTCATCCCAATCAGGTCAGTTGACCTTTACAGTTTCTATGTCAGCTACTACTAACAAGCAATATAATAAAACAAACAACTAAATTTCTTCAAAATGTAATTTCTTTTAGGCTGAATTAATTGTTGGGGACCAAAGTGGTGTGATCCACATCTGGGATCTGAAAACAGACCACACTGAACAGCTCATCCCAGTACCCGATGTGTCCATCAATTCAGTTCATATCGATCCCGATGCCAGTTATATGGCAGCTGTCAACAGCTCGGTCAGTAATCACATTAAAGTATATAACACTGCTAATAAAGTAATGCTAATGAGTCATATTGTATCTTAAAAGACTAATTTAGATATGGTTTATGAGTCAATGATGTGACACTAACAATAAGCAGTAAAACAATTTTGTTTTAAAATATTAATATTTGAAAAACTTTTGTCCACCAAATGAAAGTCATGTGGTGTAACCAACATGCAGGTTGCCATTTTGATGTCATGTGAAGAACAAAACAAAAAAATAAAACAGGACCGTGTGAAGACACACTGTGAAGACGATTTTATGAAAAGCCACATTTAGTTCATAAGGAGTAATCCTGAGAAAACTTCTTGATATTCTTGACTCAAAAGATATGATGTGTATAAATATATTTTATGTAAGTTTACATACACATTAGCCAAATACATTTAAACTCAGTTTTTCACAATTCCTGACATTTAATCGTAGAAAACATTCCCTGTCTTAGGTCAGTAAGGATCACTATTTTAAGAATGTGAAATGTCAGAATAATAGTATGGAGAATGATTTATCTCAGATTTTATTTCTTTAATCACACTCACAGTGGGCCAGAAGTTTACATACACTTTGTTAGTATTTGGTAGCATTGCCTTTAAATTGTTTAACTTGGGTCAAACATTTTGGGTAGCCTTCCTCAAGCTTCTCACAATAAGTTGCTGGAATTTTGGCCCATTCCTCTAGACAGAACTGGTGTAACTGAGTCAAGTTTGCAGGCCTCCTTGCTTACACATGCTTTTTCAGTTCTACCCAGAAAATCAGGGCTTTGTGATGGCCACTCCAGTACCTTGACTTTGTTGTCCTTAAGCCATTTTGCCACAACTTTGGAGGTATGCTTGGGGTCATTGTCCATTTGGAAGACCCATTTGCGACCGTGCATTAACTTCTTGGCTGATGTCTTGAGATGTTGCTTCAATATATCCACATAATTTCCTTCCTCATGATGCCATCTATTTTGTGAAGTGCACCAGTCCCTCCTGCAGCAAAGCACCCCCACAACATGATGCTGCCACCCCCATGCTTCACGGTTGGGATGGTGTTCTTTGGCTTGCAAGCCTAACCCTTTTTCCTCCAAACATAAAGATGGTCATTATGGCCAAACAGTTCAATTTTTGTTTCATCAGACCAGAGGACATTTCTCCAAAAAGAAAGATCTTTGTCCTCATGTGCACTTGCAAACTGTAGTCTGGCATTTGTATGGCGGTTTATGAGCGGTAGCTTCTTCCTTGCTGAGCAGCTTTTCAGGTTATGTCGATATAGGACTTGACATAGTACTTTACTGTGGATATAGATACTTGTCTACCTGTTTCCTCCAGCATCTTCACAAGGTCCTTTGCTGTTGTTCTGGGATTGATTTGCACTTTTCGCACAAAACTACGTTCATCTCTAGGAGACAGAATGCGTCTCCTTCCTGAGCGGTACGATGGCTGCGTGGTTCCATGGTGTTTATACTTGTGTACTATTGTTTGTACAGATGAACATGGTACCTTCAGACATTTGGACATTGCTCCCAAGGATGAACCAGAATTGTGGAGGTCCACAATTTTTTTTCTGAGGTCTTGGCTAATTTCTTTAGATTTTCCCATGATGTCAAGCAAATAGGCACTGAGTTTGAAGGTAGACCTTAAAATACATCCACATGTACACCTCCAATTGACTCCAAATAGCCAATTAGCCTATCAGAAGCTAATTGCCTAAAGGCTTGACATAATTTTCTGGAATTTTCCAAGCTGCTTAAAGGCACAGTTATTTTAGTGTATGTAAACTTCTGACCCACTGGAATTGTGATATAGTCAATTAAAAGTGAAACAATCTGTCTGTAAACTATTTATGGAAAAATTACTCATGTCATGCACAAATTAGATGCCAAAACTATAGTTTGCTAATATGAAATCTGTGGAGTGGTTAAAAAAAAATTGTTTTAATGACTTCATCCTAAGTGTATGTAAACTTCTGACTTCAACTATATACAGTGTGTGTGTGTGTATATGTATATATATATATATATATATATATATATATATATATATATATATATATATATATATATATATATATATATACATACACATACAGCTCTGGAAAAAATGAAGAGACCACTGCAAAATTATCAGTTTCTCTGGATTTACTATTTATAGGTATGTGTTTGAGTAAAATGAACATTTTTGTTTTATTCTTTAAAGTACTGACAACATTCTTCCCTAATTCCAAATAAAAGGTTTTCAGACCTCAAATAATGCAAAGAAAACAAGTTCATATTCATTTTTAAACAACACAATACTAATGTTTTAACTTAGGAAGTGTTCAGAAATCAATATTTGGTGGAATAACCCTGATTTTCAATCACAGCTTTCATGCATCTTGGCATGCTCTGTACCAGTCTTTCACATTGCTGTTGGGTGACTTTATGCTACTCCTGGTGCAAAAATCCAAGCAGCTCAGCTTTGTTTGATGGCCATGACAGGGTCTTGATCTGGTGGTCCTCCATCCACACCTTGATTGACCTGGCTGTGTGGCATGGAGCATTGTCCTGCTGGAACTGCCAGACTCACTTATTATTATTCTTGGGGATTTTAACAAAGCTCACCTCACACATGAACTGCCCCCCCCAAAAAAAGCACATTACATGCCGAAACAGAGACAGAAATATACTGGATCACTGTTACACTACATTGAAGGATGCATATCGCTCTGTCACTAGAGCAGCTTTGGAACTCTCTGATCACTGTCTGGTTCATCTTCTTCCAACATACAGGCAGAAACTAAAATCAGCTAAACCTGTAGTTAAGACTGTAAAGACATGGACCAATGAAGCAGAGCTGGAACTACAAGCCTGCTTTGAATGCACTGATGGAGTGTTTTTGAATCTGCAGACACCAATCTGGACAAGCTCACTGATACTGTGACATCATATGTCAGTTTCTGTGAGGACATGTGCATTCCTACAATGCTATGTTATTTAACATACAACAATGACAAACCATGGTTTACAGCTAAACTCAGGCAGCTTCTTCAGGCCAAAGAGGATGCTTACAGAAATGGGGATAAAATCTTGTATAATCAGGGCAAAAACACACTGACAAAGGAGAATAGAGCGGCTAAAAGAAGCTACTCTGAAAAGCTGGAAAACAAGTTTTCAGCTAACGACCCTGCAACAGTGTGGAGAGGCCTGAAAGATATTACCAACTACAAGACACCATCCGCCAACACTGTAGGGAATCAACAACTGGCTGATGACCTGAATGTGTTTTACTGTAGATTTGAAAAGCCCAGTCTCACACCCCACACCCGCTCTGACCTACACTTCACACAAACACCTCCTGCAACCCTCCTCCCCCCTCCTGCTACTCAACCTGCACTTAAAATCTGTGAAGAGGATGTGTGCCGGGTCTTCCGGAAACAAAAGACAAGGAAAGCACAGGGCCTAGATGGTGTTTTTACCCACTTGTCTAAAAGCCTGTGCCAACCAGCTGGCCCCCATCTTCACACAGATCTTCAACACATTATTGGAGCAGTGTGAAGTTCCCAGCTGCTTCAAATGCTTCACCATCATCCCTGTCCCAAAGAAACCCAAAATTGCAAGACTTAAAAGATTAGTTCACCCAAAAATGAAAATTTGCTGATAATTTACTCACCCTCAGGCCATCCAAGATGTATATGACTTTCTTTCTTCATCAGAACAGGATTTAAGATTTTTAGGAAAGTATCCCAGGTTAATAGCTTCATCCAATGGACACCAATTTTTGATGGTCCAAAAAGCACACTTAGTCAGCATCAAAGTAATCCACATGACTCCAGCCAATCAAGTAATGTCTTCTGAAGTCAATCGATATGTTTGTGTCAAAAACTGATCGCTAATTAAAACTTTATTAACTTAAACAAATCGCTTCCTGTAAACACTCAATGCTTCCAGTCGCTGTCACGTGTCATCATCACGTTGGCGCATTCATGCGAGAATTCAGAAGTTCCACGCTGTTTACCACAGAGGAACGTACTTCACATGAGTGTTAGGTAAATTCAAACAGCTACAGAGAGCTGGCGGAAAACATTTTAATTAGCGATTTGTTTTTCACACAAACGTATCGATTAACTTCAGAAGACATTACTTGATCAACTGGAGTTGTTTGGATTACTTTGATGCTGCCTAAATATGCTTTTTGGACCGTCAAAAATTTGTGTCCATTCACTTGCATTAGATGAAGATAAAACCTAAGATACATTCCTAAAAATCTTAAATCCTGTTCTGATGAAGAAAGAAAGTCATATACATCTTGGATGGCCTGAGGGTGAGTAAATTATCAGCAAATTGTTATTTTTGGGTGAACTATTCCTTTAATGATAACAAACCTTTCATCCTGACATCTGTGGTCATGAAGTCATTTGAGAGACTGGTGTTGGCACACCTCAAGGACATCACTGGACCCTTTCTAGATCCCCTGCATTTGCGTATCGAGCTAACAGGTCTGTGGATGATGCAGTCAATATGGGACTGCATTACATACTGCAACATCTAGACAGACCAGGGACTTATGCAAGGATCCTATTTGTGGACTTTCAACACCATTATCCCTGCTCTCCTATGGAATAAATTAACCCAGCTCTCAGTTCCCACCTCTGTCTGTCAGTGGATTACTAGCTTTCTTACAGATAGGCAGCAGTTAGTGAGACTGAGGGCATAAGAACAGTTTCTTCCCTCAGGCCATTCACCTTATGAACAGTTAAAACTGCCCCCAATACTCTCCATTGTGGCAATACAATCATGTGCATATTCAACTATTCATTCATATTTATATTCCATTTATATTTATTTGACATATCCTACCTCTTTTGCATAATAAACTAAATCACCTTGCACATAACTGTATATCTGTACATAACATATTTGAACAATATTTTGCCCTTCTGTAGTTTCCTCTATATTTATGTTGTATCTTATTTTTTATTCTTATTTCACTGTTTACATATATATGTTTATATGTATATTTCAATGTTTGTGTGTATATGTTGTATATGTATATTTTTTGTATTCTCTTTGCACTGGAAGCTTCTGTCACCATGACAAATTCCTTGTGTGTGTAAGCATACTTGGCAATAAAGCTCATTCTGATTTTGATTCTGATTCAGAAAACCAATCCTCAGAGTTGGGGAACATTGTCAGAGCAGAAGGAAGCAAGTTTTCTTCCAGGACAACCTTGTATGTGGTTTGATTCATGCGTCCTTCACAAAGACGAATCTGCCCGATTCCAACCTTGCTGAAGCACCCCCAGATCATCACCGATCCTCCACCTGGTCGTCTAATGGTTAGACGGAGACTGAAGAGGCCTTCAAGGCGCAGTGTCTCAAAACCACTGTGAAATTTGGTGGAGGATCAATCGGTGAAGATCTGGTTGTGCTTCAGCAAAGCTGGAATCGGGCAGATTCGTCTTTAGATGGCCACAAGCCATCAAAAAAAGCCTAGCTGCTTGAGTTTTTGCGCCAGGAGTTGCATAAAGTCACCCAACAGCAATGTGAAAGACTGGTACAGAGCATGCCAAGACGCATGAAAGCTGTGATTGAAAATCAGGGTTACTCCACCAAATATTGATTTCTGAACTCTTCCTAAGCTAAAACATTAGTATTGTGTTGTTTAAAAATTAATATGAACTTGTTTTCTTTGCATTATCCAAGGTCTGAAAACACTGCATCTTTTTTGTTATTTTGAATAGTTGTCTTTTTCTGTAAATAAATGCTCTAAATGACAATATTTTTATTTGGAATTTGGGAGAAATGTTGTCAGTACTTTATAGAATAAAACAAAAATGTTCATTTTACTCAAACGCATAACTATAAATAGTAAATCCAGAGAAACTGATAATTTTGCAATGGTCTCCTAATTTTTTTTAGCTGTATATACTGTATATAAATTGTAAAAAAATATATATATATTTTTTTCTTTTTTAAATATTGTTTGAAAACTTTTTTAAATTAATGATCGAGTGTACACTATCATACATTCAAAGTGCAAGGAATGTATTTTGATACCTTTTACTTGATGGTTACACCACATTTTTAAAGTTATGAAAGGGATAGTTCACCCAAAAATGATAATTCTCTCATCATTTAGTCACCCTCATGCCATCCAAGATGTGTATGACTTTCTTTATTCTGCAGAACACAAATGAAGATTTTTAGAAGAATATTTCAGCACTGTAGGTCGATACAATGCAAGTGAATGGTGACCAGAACGTTCAAGCTTTTCCAAAAATCACATAAAGACAGCATAAAAGTAATTCATAATCCATTCTGAATGTGAAAGTGAAAGTGGAGATTTATAGTAAAAAAAGGATTGAAATATTGATCTGTTTCTCCCTCATTGCCTCAGAAGACATATTAAACCACTGGAGTCAAATGGGTTACTTTTATGTTGTCTTTATGTGAGATTTGTAGCTTGAAAGACCTACAAAGCTGAATATTCTTCTAAAAACCTTTGTTTGTGTTCAGCTGAAGAAAGAAAGTCATACACATCTGGGATGGCAAGAGGGTGAGTAAATGATGAGAGAATTTTCATTTTTGGGTGAACTTTCCCTTTAAATAATTTAATGTAGAAAATGCTATAAATGTTTTCCAAAAATGTATAAAACCAAATTGGACATAGTAGCATGTGTTTAAAACTAGATTAAAACCCATATTTTTCAATGGCGCTTATTTGTCTTTGGGCGACTGTTACGTGTGGAATTTGGCTGGTGGAATGGGCGATGAGGTGACACAACTGATCCCCAAGACCAAGATCCCGGCCCACAAACGCTACTCATTACGCTGCAAATTCAGCCCAGACTCCACGTAAATGTTTAATGAAACATTGAACTGAGGACCAATAAATGAACAGTGAAGAATTAAATGCAGCAATTCTAATCATGAAAAGTTTTGTTTGTAATAATTTAAAAACCAATGCATTTCCACCTAGATTGCTGGCCACATGCTTTGCTGACCAGACCTATAAAATCTGGCGAACCTCCAACTTCTCTCTGATGACAGAGTTGAGTATTAAGAGTAACAACCCTGGAGAGACGTCCCGAGGTTGGATGTGGTATTGTGCCTTCTCTGGAGATTCGCAGTACATAGTCACAGGTATCGCATCGCATACACAGTTCAAGTGTTTTACTATTGCGAGCAGGGGTGAAAATACTTATATTGCTCTCAGAAGAATCATGTAAAGGATTGTTCAGTAGTTTGCTTAGATTTTCAACTGATTTTCAGCCTCCTCTGATAACCTTGCACAGCTGTGGTGTGTGGAGACCGGAGAGATCAAACGGGAGTACAGCGGCCATCAGAAGGCCGTGGTGTGTTTGGCCTTCAATGACAGTGTGCTTGGATAGTATGTAAGCAGCCCTCCCACAGTCTGCTATGATAAAACACAAGGACTTTTTATTTGACACCTGCATCTATTAACCAGTGGCCATGTCATGGTCATCTTTATTGTATTAAATTGTATTAAACTCTTTGTGCATTCAAATGTAAACATCAAAGTATCAAACTTATGAGTATATTAGGATAAATATACCTTGTTTCTGCTCCTCTCCAGTGTAACTGTACATTAACAAAACACATTTTTGTATACACCCACAAGTTTGGTCAATAAACATTATATCTTGGTAATGTGCGGTAACGTAAGCTGCACACATTTAGCTTTTTATTATTATACAGACATGATTGAATTGAATTGACAGAGATTTCATTGACTTAACAAAATGGTGCTTTATTGTAGACCAACAGTGTTTGGCATTACCCATCTGCATCAGGTTACAAAATATACAAGCTGGTTACTGAGTCTTTGAGCCAAGTCATGTTCAAACACCACTGAAAAAATGGGGCTAAATACAAAAGAGGATGAAGATAATCACTTAGCAGATAACATGACAAAATGGTTCTGTCTTCTTTGCCAGATTGCCATTAATGATGGCATTTGTACAGCCTCTCCAGCTTCCCTGGCATGTGCTGGTACACCGTCAATGAAATCTCACTCTGGCAGGTAGTAGAAACACACTGAGACACAAATGTTGCTGGGGAAGCAGATGTCAATGCAGAAGTAAATAAGTCTTTGTTTCCCGGGACCTTAAGGAAAAAAAAAAAAAAAAAAGGAAAGAAACATAGAGGTTCTTATTTCTATGGATGTGCTGAGCCAGTCATAATCAACCCACTGTCCTTTTCCTCATTCATGCTCAGTAGGTGCAACTCTGAACAAGGTCTGTACTTGGTCTTACTGGAGTATTGGATGGCACACTGCGCTCTTTAAAGAGCAACTCAGCATGTTCTTGGCTTCTTATACAGTGTCTCCTATACTGTACATTCTCATCACAAAAATAAATTCATAAAATGGAGAAAAACTACATTTAGAAAAGTTTCATGCTGAATGCATATGAGATTGATTTTATATACAGTAGTCTTACTATCAGATCTTCTAGTCCAGTAGACAGAGGCTTGCTGACAGAGGGACTGAAGAGGTTCTTGAAGGGTGGAAGCATCAACACGACTGCCGGGCAACACTCCCAAAAACTTTGTGTGTTTTTCAGTCTCATTTCCCACCACCCAGACCTGACTGACCTGTGAGAATCATCACATATCGCACTGTATATCATTGCAGAGTAAATTACACTGTGATGGTACGATACAGACGCACTATATTGTTACTGTGTGAACTCATACACTGTATAACTCTTGATCGTATAATTGTGTCTTTAGAGGTTTAAGTGTTTCCTCTAGTACAAAAGGCATTTGTAATTATACCACTCACTCCACTGAGAGATCAGATAGACACTTGTTAAAGCAAAATAATGCTTGAGTGAGCCTGCAACAAGCAGTTTATGTTTCTCAATAGCTCATTGTGGACAAAAATTGGAAATCTTGTTCAAAAGGCTATTGACTACCATGAAGATTTTTCTTGCTGGGCAGATTGAGTTTCCAAAGGTTTTCTAATGGCTTTAATCAAAGGCAATGATGCAAAAATCTAAACCGAGACCGAGATTTTAAGTGGTTTCCAACTAGACAGCGATACTTATCGGTTCAACTGTGACAACCTATCCATTCTGGGCAGATCATAACCCAGAACTGAATCACTGTGTTAAGTGCTGAGAGAAGTGTGTCCAGCGCAGGTCTCTGCTCTGTTTGCTGAAGGCAGGTCTGTCTTTCCAGTAGTGACTTAGAGGAAAAAGCCAACAGAGTGGCCATTGTGCACCCTGTGGTCCTATTCTGTAATGCGATCCAGCCAAGGTGGATCAGATGATCTGTGGAATTCGGACTCGGCACCACTAAGCCCTCCTTAGCTGGTGCGGTCCATTATTCCCTTTCTGGAGTCATGGTGTAGAAAGCAGCCAAAAGAGCTCTCTAATCTACCTAAGAGCATTGGGATGGTGCTGTGTTCAAGTGTCAGTCAATTTGCCAGCCAGCTCCCATGATGGCTTTTATGCACATACTCTATAGCACATAGGGTAAGAGGCTTAAAGCTGTAAGGTTAAGACCTTCTGCTGCCTTTTCTGAAAGAGTGATCCATTTATAGACACCATAGCAAAACCATTACTTCCTCCGTGCAACACTCAATCGACAGCATTTGTGGCATAATATTAATTTCCACAAAAATTAATTTAGTCTTAATTGGCAATTAATTCCTTTTTTTTTTAACCCCACAAAAAATCTGGTTTCCAGTGAGGCACTTAAAATGGAAGTGAATGGGGCCAGACAGTAAACATTGAAATACTCACTGTTTCAAAAGTATAGCCACAAGACGTAAACAACATGTGTGTTAACATGATTTTAGAGTGATAAAATCACTTACTAACCTTTTCTGTGTAAAGTTCTATCTAATTTTACAACTTCGTTGCCATGATTAAGTAATGCCGTAAATGCTAAAACGACCATAAAAATAATAGTACACAAGTTTTAACAGAAGAATTAATGTATGTGATGTTATAAAATTATAAACTTCACATTTCTGCCTTTAAACTCTCCAAAAATTGGCCCCATTCACTTCCATTGTTTGCCTCATTGTAACCTCAGATTTTTGCTTTTTTTTTTTAAGAAAAGGAGGGACGAGTCTAAATAAATTTGTACAGTAATCAACATTATGCCACAAATGCTGTTAATTGAGCATAACTTGTATTGAACCCAGAATATTCCTTTAAAACTGTTTTAAAATGACATTCACATTGTAATAGCGGTCTGAGGTAAAATTCTGAGACATGAAAAGTAGTAAATCCTGCTTAATTCAGCAGAAAAATCTTTTACCTCTTGCTCTGATTTATTCAGCTGAGACTGCACATTCTCATAATCCAAAGTTTCCATCCGCCGAAGAAAGCAGCTGTCCTGGTTGTCAGGTTTATAGCATACCAATCCCTGAGGAAGAGAGATAGGGAAATGTAACTGAGCTTCGGTATAACCCTTGGAGTTCCATTAAAGGTGAAAGAAAAAGGCCTTACATGTCTCATGTCAAAAATCACTGTGGAGGTGTGGTTTACATGGGAAGTCACGGAGTAGGTCACTACATTGTTGTGCTTGTCAATCAGAGCAGACTGATTGATAAATCCACCTGTATCATCTGGAATTCTGACAACCTGCAGTGAAGACTTTGTGGAACTCTCTGAGTTCAGTAATTATGGACACTATAAAACTGACAAAAGTATGATAAAGCTTGAAAACAATTTTGAAAATGTGCTGATATGCTTTGAAATTCCTTACTTGTGTCTTGTGCTGTAGCCCAAGATGTGCAGTCACACCAAGGGCAATGATAACAATGAACAGCGTGGCAGCAAGTCCGCCCCAGAGTAGTTTGTGAGGAATCCTGGAAGAGCTAATGGGACCACAGTGCTAGGGAGAAGCCAAAGGGGAAAAAATACAAATCATCATGCAAGTACATTTATGGTTGTTTCACATTTATTTACGGTTTGTACATATAACAGCAGTGTTGCTCACAATCCAAATGTATGTTCATAAAACAGAGGTAAGTAAAACATAGACTGATATATTTGTGCTTGTCTGAAGAATGTGTACTGCAGGTGGTACATTAGAATTCAAGCAATTAACACAAATCACATCAAGTCTCACCATACAACTTGGGTCCTCCAGACTGGCTTCTGAATGCTTCGAGCACCTCACCATCCTGCCCTTATGTGCTTCTCCTCACAGTACCTGTCTTACTCTTTTCTGTATAAGCCAATGTTCATGACTGAGACTGACCAAGAGAGTCAGCAGTATAGCTGTGTAACTTCTCTCTGCCAGTGCCATCCTCTGCCCCCCACCTCTTGCCTCACACAAGGTAGTCCAACCCACTGGCTGGATACCCCATACCAGACAATAGACAAAGGGGACAGGTAGATATGTATTGTGGACAGGGCTTTTCGTCACACAGAGTCAGTTTTAAGGCATCAACTGGCCTTGCCCTGAGGCTGCTGATGGACCAAGGTGACATTAAAAGGGTAGTTCACCTAAAACTGATAAATCTGTCATCATTTACTCACCCTAATGTTGTTCGAAACCCATATGACTTTCTGCTGTGGAACAAAATTGAGATGTTTGGATGAATGAAAGGGACTGTCTCAGTCACCATTCACTTTCATTGCATCTTTTTTCCATACAATGTGGAATGAATGGAGGCTGAACATTCTGCCTTTAGTGTTCCATGCAGGTAAGTGATATGGGTTTGGAACAACATGAGTGTGAATAAATAATGTCAGAATTTACATTTATGGGTGAACTCTCACTTTAATAGCTTTAATGACAACAATAGTTCACCCAAAAATGAAAATTCTTTCATAATTTACTCGCCCTCATGCCATCCCAGATGTGTATGACTTTATTTCTTCCGCAGAATGGAAATTTTTAGCAAAATATCTCAGCTCTGTAGGTCCATACAATGCAAGTGAATGGTGGCCAGAACTTTGAAGGTCCAAAAAGCATAACAAGGCTGCATAAAAGTAATCCATATGACTCCAATGGTTAAATCCATGTCATCTGAAGTGATATGATAGGTGTGTGTGAGAAACAGATGAATATTTAAGTATTCTTTGCTATCAGTCTCCACTGTCACATTCTTCTTTTGTTTTTGGCGATTTGCATTCTTTGTGCATATCGTCACCTACTGGGCAAGGAGGAGAATGTATAGTAAAAAAAAAGACTTAAATATTAATCTGTTTCTCACCCACACCTATCATATCACTTCTGAAGATATGGATTTAACCACTGGAGTCGTCTGGATTAGTTTTGTGCTGCCTTTATGTGATTTTTGGAGCTTCAACATTCTGCCAACCATTCAATTGCATTATATGGACATACAGAGCTGACATATTCTTCTAAAAATCTTCGTTTGTGTTATGCAGAAGAAAAAAAGTCGTACACATCTGGGATGGCATGAGGGTCAGTAAATGATGAGAATTTTTATTTTTTGGGTTAACTATCATTTTAAATGAAATCTAGTTTTCCATCAAGTACATTACAGGATAAAAATGTATACCATCCATTAAAAATGCTGATTTATTTGATCAGTCACATATGAGACACTTTGTTCAAACCATGATGAGAACTAAAGTCCTTACAGATTGATGAGGTGGAGAGTGACAACAAAGTTGTAAAGTGCAAAATATAACAATTGCAAATGTTCATGCATCATGTTACAAGCACAGTGACTTAACAGGACAGAATTACTTCTGATAAACAAACAGTGCACTTTTTAAAGGTCAGTTGTGTTCCAGTACCTGAGAGTTACTGATCAGAAAACATACAGTGTATTACTGAATACATCAATTTCTTTAAGCTTGTCTTAAATTGGTATGCACACAAATATAGCTCAGTTTTCAGTATCTTTGTACTCTGGCAACTAAGTTAACAAATTAGGTTTTTCCAGACAAATTAAAAACAATAAACAATAACACTGAAATTAAAAAATATTGCCCTTATATTACCTTAAAAAAGAAAAGAAAAAAGTTTCAGTGGGACATTCAAACAGAGGTAGGCCTGCTTGAAATAAAGCCTTGATAACATGGTTATATGGAGTCACAATGATTACAAATAAAGGTAAGGAAGGAGATTAGAATGAGAAAACAGCATTGCATCAATTAGTTTATTAAATCATAATTTCTCATATTTAAATAAAAGTCTAAACTGTTATGTTAAAATAGGTTATTTTGTTCCATACGGATACCCTTAAATATTATCTTCTGAAATGTGTAAATCCTAAGTAAACACTGACTTCTCTGCTTGTAGTGCAGGCAAAATATCACCAATGCTGTCTATATAATAATCAGGCACCATTCGCTGACGATGTGGGCATTCACTCTTCTGGTTTGCCTCTGCATCCGCAACAGTAGAAACTCCCGTAAGGGTCAGCAGGGTCTTCAGGCCACAGTTCGAGCCTAGCATAATGTCAGTGTCCAGCCTATCTCCTACCATTAGACACCTCTCTGGATCTAGACCAAACTTACTGGCCACACACTCGAACATGAAGTTGCTGGGCTTTCCCACCACTTGAGCCTGACGCTGTGCAGCTGTCTCCACCGCCTTTAGGAGGCACCCTGTCCCTGTTATCGAAGCAGACAGAAGACAAGGTCATTGTGATTATATTATTTTACCAATCTACAAATAACACATTTGTATAGTAATCCATACTATATTTGAAGTCGTTTCATCATATCTACTCACCCGGGACAGCTTTGCCACCTTCCAGAGGCAACCTCGTGTCCGTGTTGGTCCCAACGAACTGACAGTCAGGATTACACAGATACTGCAGAGCTCGGTTAAGCTTCATGTAACTGAAATGCTCGTCAAACCCGACCAGCACAGCCTGGACCTCCTGATCTAGAGGGACATTCGCCCAGTCAATCTGGACCCCTGAGATGGGGTCTGGGCCCACACCAACCTGTCGGATCCCCACCGCCTCAAGTTCCTGTCTCATCGCATTGCTTCCGATTAAATAGACTTTACCTTGAACTTTGCATTCATTTTTGAGGTATATCGCTGAGCAGTACGCTGTACCGAACACCTCGTCCTCGGTGGCATCGAAACCGAGCTTGTTTAATTTATCGGCATACATTTTTCGGGTTTTAGTGCTGTTATTCGTGACGAAAAACACACGCTTTCCCTGTTTCTTTAATGAATTAATAACCTCCGGGGCTCCGGGAATGGCCTGATCCCCTCTCCATATCACGCCATCACAGTCGAACAACATACTGTCCACTGAGTCCAATAACTGTCCAGTCAAAGCACCGCTGAGTCGCGTACATTTAGACGCAGCCATTGAAGTTACTCTTATCCTGACAGCGCTCTTCTTGTCCTTGGCCTGACCTAAAATATCATTTGACCCTCACCTATCGATGTTTAGACTACGAGCTATACGGATTCCAGAGAACTGGAAGTTACTAGTTGCGGCAACTGAACGGGACAGACACCTTGTACAAGCGATACATTCGTTTGCCGATGACACAGTGGATGACGTTTCATATTAATACAGCACTTCCGCATCGGTTTAAAGGGCCAGTAACCTATTTCACGCCGAGATGTATGGTTAAAGTAATATTCTGGGTTTAATACAAGTTAAGCTCAATCGACAGCATTTGTGGCATAATGTTGAATACCACAAAAAATGAATTTCTACTTGCTCCTCCTTGAAAAATCTGGGTTCCAGTGAGGCACTTAAAATGGAAGTGAATGGGGCCAATCCGTACAATTTAAAATACACCATTTCAAAAGTATAGTCACAAGATGTAAACAATATGTGTTAACATGATTTTAGTGTGATAAAATCGCTTACTAACCATTTCTGTGTAAAGTTATAGCCAATTTTACAACTTTGTTGCCATGACAACATAACATCATAAATACAACCATAAAAGCTACTATTTAAACAACTTTACGGCTCAAATAATACATGAGTTTTAACAGAAGAATTAATATAAATGCTTTTATAAAATTGTAGGCTTCACATTTCTGCCTTTAAACCTTCCAAAAAATTGGCCCCATTCACCTCCACTGTAAGTGCCTCACTGTAGACCAGATATTAAAAAAAATTAAGAGAAGGAGGGATGAGTCCAAATAATTTTTTGTGGATTAGTTCACCCCCAAACAAAAATTCTGTTGTCATTTACTCAGGTCTTTCCAAAATAAAATGTCTATCTTCCATGAAACACACAAGATGTTGGACAGAATGGCTGCCTCAGTCTCTTTACTTTTATTGTTTGGGAAAAATGTGCAATGAAAGTGAATGGTGACTGAGACAGTCAGTCCCTGACATTCTGCTTAACATCTCCTGTTGTGTTCCACATAAAAAAGAAAGTCATACAGGTTTGAAAAGGGTGAGTAATTGGCAGAGTTCCCACTTTTTGGCCAATTCATTTCCATAATTTTTCCAGTTGTTCTGATTACAGGATTAAGATATAATAATAATAATTTAATACAGATTGTACTTACAGAGCAATTTCATGCCAATTTAATATTTTAGAACAGAGCATAAATACAAAAATGTAAATTCACTGTAGAAATTTTCATGATTTTTTAAAGATTTAGCTAATTTCCAAAAACTAATTGTGACGAACTGGACATGGAGGCAGCTTTAGAATCCATATGCAGGAAGTTTTATTAAACAATATAAGCAAACAAATTCAAATCGCTGAGCGGAGAGACATAGTCGATATAACAGGAAGAGATCCAGTAACAGGTAAACAATCCAACAAGGCAAAATAGTGATCCAAATAAACAGGCACAATGGTCATAATGTGAGGCATAAACAGTAGGCAATGGTAAACGCTTGTTAAGACAGGGATTAGCTGGCAATACTTCGCAATGAGCAGTGGGAATGCATGGCTATATATACATGGCAAACAGGAAATGAGCAGTGAAGGAATGTGTGATGATCAGTATTCGGGAGAGGGCTCCCTCTGGTGGTTGGGAGGATGGGTAACAACCTCAGATGTTACACTAATTTCCAACCTTTCCAAGACTAGAAATCCCGATTTTGATATTCCCTGATGTCCAGGTTTTCCATGAACTTGGAAACACTGAAGTGATGACAGAATTTTCTTTTTGGGGTGAACTATCCCTGTACCGATACTGTACAGTAAACACATTGAAGGCTAAGAAAAAAAAATATATAAAAAAGCCCATTGACCAAAAAGAAAATATAAAGTGGAATGAAAAATTACACAGTTTAAAGAACAACACACTTTGTCTTATTGTCTTTTTTCTTAACAGGAGATAAGGGCCAAAAGATTTCCCCCAAGATTTTTTAAGTCAAGTCATTTTTATTTGTATAGCGCTTTTCACAACACACATTGTTTCAAAGCAGCTTTACAGGAAATCATACATTAACAAAAAATTAAACTAAATGGTAAATTGTGTATAAAAATTAAATATTAATTGTATTTAGAACCCATGTGAGCAAGCCGAAGGTGACTGTGGCAAGGAACACAGAACTCCATAAGATGTTGGTTAATGGAGGAAAATAACCTTGGGGGAATCCAGGCTCACTGTGGGGGCCAGTTCCTTTCTGGCTAAACAACATGAATATAATGCCAATAGTAGTTATTTGTGTGCAGTGCAAGTCATGGTTTAAAATTTGTAAATTAAGTAAGCATTAAGGGCCAATGTTTAAACAAGATTTTGGATGAACTGTAAGATTAATGACTAATGTCCTTGAAGTCCTTCCTGGATTAACTGCAGAAGTTCACATTGATGCATTGTCCTTTGTTAGTTGGCTGATGAAGGCTTTTGTTGGCAAATAATTGAAAGTCTATGTATTCAATTTCAACAGTGTAGTCCATCAATAGACAAAGGTAATGCAGGCAGAGATCAGTTAGGTGCATCGCAGTTCAACCAGCAGGTCATTTCGGTGAGGTCTATCCTAAATTCAAGGTTCAGGCAGTGGCATATGAAGTATCCTATGTCTTATGGTTGGAGTTGGCATCAATTCATCCCCTGAAGTCCATCGCAATTGTCATGATTCACTGTTGTTTGCCTTGTGTTTCTCCCCTGTCATCTGTTCCTCCCGGACTACATTTCCCATAATTCCCTGCCCTCATCACTGCCAGCTGTCCTTGATTGTTTTCACCTGTCTTCCATTAAGTCATTATCCATATATAATGCCCTGTTGTTTGCTTGTTCTTTGTCAGTTGTTATGCGTTTTGACCTCCTGTGTATGACCAGTGCCCTTTGTAGATGTGTCCTCCTGTTCATGTTCTTGTTTCCCATCGTGGATGTTTTATTTTGTTCCTGTGTTTACCTGTTATTTGGTACTAGTTTATTTCTCATTAAACTCCTTAGCTGCACCTAGATCCAGCTCTCGTGACTTCCTTCCATATCGTTACAGAACAACTGACCGCAAAAATGGATCTAGCTGCATAGTTCACGCAACTGAGCCAGGCGGACTTATCTATAAGGGAGTACTCTCATTTCTTCACCACCACTGCCACCCACACAGGATCTGATGATGCATCCCTGAAGTCTATATAAAAGACTGGACTCACAACACGCCAGTGGAGGGAATTGCCGGAGTCCAGTGATTACACGTGGGAGGAATATGTGAGATTAATACTCGACACACTTGCTACAGAGGATCCTCCTCTCAATCCTGGTTCCAGCTCCCGAGTCAACCACGTCTGAGTCTGTTCCACGCCATGTCACAGCCACGTCTGAGTCTGTTCCACACCATGTCACAGCCACGTCTGAGTTTGTTCCACGCCATGTCACAGCCACGTCTGAGTCTGTTCCATGCCATGTCACAGCCACGTCTGAGTCTGTTCCATGCCATGTCACAGCCACGTCTGAGTCTGTTCCACGCCAAGTCACAGCCATGTCTGAGTCTGCTCCACGCCACATCACAGTCAAATCTGAGTCCGCTCCACGCCATGCCACATCCACGTCTGACTCAGCTCCACGCCATGTCACAGTCCAGCCTTCTGTGACTCAATGCTCCAAGCATTCCGCGGCACTTCACGGCCCTTATCTCCAAGTTTAATTATTCGCCACTGATATCAGTGCATAGGGCCACGAAGACCCTTCCCCACAAATTGTCAGTGCCCTTGCCTGTCACGGCCAATTGCCAATGCCCGCGCCTGCCACGGCCAACGAGCCGACGCCCGTGCCTGCCACGGCCAATGAGCTGGAAGCTTCGTCCTTCTGGGTCTCTTGGTCGTCCACCTGATCCGCTCTGGTATCCTTGGTCTCCTGGCTGTCTGCCTGATATACTCTGGTCTTCTGAGTCTTCTGGCCATCCACCTGATCTGCTCTGGTCTCCTTGGTCTCCTGGCCATCCACCTGATCTGCTCTGGTCTCCTTGGTCTCCTGGCCGTCCACCTGATCTGCTCTGGTCTTCTGAATCTCCTGGCTGTCCGCCTGATATGCTCTGGTCTTCTGAGTCTCCTGGCCATCTGCCTGATCTGCTCTGCTCTGGTCTCCTTGGTGTCTGGCCATTTGCCTGATCTGCACTGGTCTCCTTGGTCTCTCGGCCGTCCACCCGATCTGCTATGGTCTCCCTGGTCTCATGGCTACCCGACTGATCTGCTCTGGTCCCCTTGGTCTCTCGGCCGTCCACCTGATCTGCTCTGGTCTCCCTGGTCTCATGGCTACTCACCTGATCTGCACTGGTCTCCTTGGTCTCTCGGCCGTCCACCTGATCTACTCTGGTCTCCCTGGTCTCCCAGCCTTCCGCATGTTCTGCTCTGGTATCCTTGGTCTCTGGCTCCATCTTGGCACTGCCTCCCTGACCAGCCTTCCTTGGGCTTCAGGAGCCGCTCATTGGATAATACAGTCTATTACTGTATTATCTTTACAGTAATAGACTGAAGTGATGTCTGGCTGGCACCGGCTGCATTTAGTTGTCATCACTCACAGACACATAGCAGTGGAGTCCGACACCAAGCAGGAACGGAGGTGGATAGGAATCCTGAGGTTGAGACAGGGAAACAAATAGAATAATATTAGCGTAGATGTCATTCAAATCTTTGTACGTAGTTAACAAAATGTAAAAATTACAACGAAATTTAACAGGTAGCCAATGTAAGGATGATAAAATGGGGCTAATATGATCATATTTCTTGGTTCTAGTCAGCACACTAGCGCTGCATTTTGAACCAATTTAAGTTTATTTATTGAACTTTCAGGACATCCTCCCAGTAATGCATTACAATAATCTAGTCTTGAGGTCATGAACGCATGAATTAGTTTTTCGGCATCAGCAACAGAGAGCATGTGTCGTAACTTAGCAATATTTCTGAGGTGGAAAAATGCTGTTCTACAAAGATTGGATATTTGATTTTCAAAGGACCCTGCTCATCAATGTAGTAAGCATGCAGAAGTCCAGTTCGCAGAACAGTTTGGACCAACATGTCTGCTGTTAGAACTAGGGATGGCACCGATCCGATACCTGGATTGGTATCGGCTCCGATACTGGCGTTTTTAGTCTTTAGTCATGTTCGTTACTGTCAAGCTCCAAAAAGGACATAAAAGCAGGGCCGGCCCGTGGGTTTGTGGGGTCCTAGGCGAAATCGTGAAAATAGGCCAAAGGGTGTGAAAATTGTCATAACTTTAAAAAAATCCATAGAACCACTGAAAACGTGATGAGCAGATTTTTTTTAATAGAAAGCACTAAAAAAAAGAAGCTCTATACTATATAGCTCGGTAGATAAAAAAGAATGTGTCCAATAGCATTTTTTTCCCAAAATAAAGATGTTAGGATAAAATGTACATGCATGCATAAGGGAATTTGTGTATTTTAGATGCTGTGACAAGTCACCATTTTATCGCCTTATTTTGATCACCTTTGAACTTTCTAGAAGTACAAATAAACCAATGTCTCAATTAATATGAGGTCATGTAAACTGCAAGTATGATAATTACTGTCTAACATTTTACAATAAGGTTTGCATAGGTATCATTAACAATGTATAATACAAATTTCCAGCATTTATTAATCTTGGCTAATGTCAGTTTATAAAAATGCAATTGTTTATTGTTTGTTCATGTTAGTTAATATTGCATTAACTAATGTTAACATTAACCAAGATTATTAAGTATTGTTTATTGTTAGTACATGTTAACTAATGTAGTTAAGTAACAAATACAACCATTATTGTTACCCATTAAAGTAACACAAAATAAGAAAATACTGTTTAAATTAGTTTTAGATAGTTTTAATAGTATAGAACACTGCCTGAAATTTCATTTCAATTACCCACATCACTATGTGTAAATGTTTATTTAGAGTAACAAGATTTATACTTTAAAAGCATAAATGTAAAGCTTATATTTTTGTTAACGAACTTGTGAAAAAATCCTTTAAATGAGTTAAGATAAAATGGGATTAGTAATAGCTAGTTCACTGCAAGGGATTGGTGACTGATTTTGAAAGACTTAGCCAAACTAGTCAAACAGGGTTATTAGGATACTTTGACCAGAAGAAAATGGTCTGATGTTTAAATGGAGGATTAACAAATGCTTACTACAGTGTTTGGACCGACCAGGTTTCACCAGCTGACAGGTTGAACACCTGATTCCCTGCTGGAACAGTTTTTCATCATATTGGTACACCTTCAATTGTGCAGTATGGTTTTGTTTTGTTAGTGTGCCTTAAAAAAGAAACTGAAATGGAATATATTTGAATTAATTTCTCTATATTTAAATGTGACAAGACTTCATTAGCTTACCTGGGTCTCTCCTACAACACAGGTAGAACAGATAGGACTTCAGTGCTAGGAGGATGTAAGGAACGCACAAGCTGATGAAACTTGTGCCCATCTCCAAACAGAAGCCAAAGACCTCATAGGAGAATTCTGCATACACAGCAACTTCAAGTAACAGGTGCATGTAAAGGAAGTTGTTGTTCCTGAAGGGAATAAGAATGAACATAAGATTAGAAGAAACAAACTCAACAGTTTAATGATGTTACTCATAGACACCAAGAAACAACCTTGTTAATTACAATTTCCTCAACACATTTACTAACAAATCATTTGTTTATTTTAACGTGATACTACGAAGGTATGGAGACAAGTATGTCAAGATTTGTTTATATCCATCATATTTTATATGTGTGTGAAAGGCTTAAACTGCGTATTAATGACAGATGTTTAAAAACTTTCCAGAAAGTTACTTTTACGTCTCTGACTTACATTTTGAAACATCATAAACAAGTGGAAAAGCATGGTTTGATTATGTGACCTGTTCAAGTTCTTACCTTTGATGGAATAGTCTGTGCATAGTCCTCTAGGAAATGTTTTAAAGACATTGTGGGATCTATGGAGAGACAACCTTGAAGATGTGACATTATATTAATTACTTATAATTAACAGCAACAGAAATAATGCACACAAGTGTTAACCCTCATGTTGTGTTCCGGTCATTTTGACCCGAAGAGGACATCTTTTGCCTGAAAATGCGAGTTAATGTTATCCTATTGGACTAAAACTTACTGACTTTGCTCACAAAGTGTATCACAACTTCCCCCCCAAAAAATTATAACATTTTGTTCACCTTGTTACACTTATGGTGTTCCCGGTCAAAAATGACCGGCCATTTAAAAATTGCTTATAAATCTCTCATTATGCCATATTATCACAAAATATTGGATTAAATCTTTTTGTCAACTTGTTTTCTTTATGTCTTACATTTTATGTTTTCTTTTAAATAGTACAGAATGTTTTCATATTTTATTTCATATTGCCAAAATTATAATATATCACAGTGCTTCTCAGACTTTTTAGGCCAAGTACCACCTTCGATCAAATTAGAACATTCAAGTACCACCTAGTCACCACTAATGTTCACTCAAATGTTTTTTCAGCATTCAGCAGATATACATTTTAACGCAGTCTTAAGGATTGTGAGCAACATACACAAAGCCATATTTGATTAAAATCAATATTCCTGTAGTTTACACAATCAACAATGGTGTGTTTCTCAAATCAAACATACAATATTAACATTTAGAAGTATTGCAATCTCGTTCAAACAAACTACTAGGCAATATATTTTAAGAAATTTGAAGCTTAGGCATTGCTAGCCCCTTTTTTTCATCTCAGCCCCCCTAAAATTATGCAGCATTCATCACCCTTAAAAATATGTGATAATGTGCATGTGATCTATAAAAACAGCGGCTGCAGTAAGCTATCTGAGGTTCATTTTACTCTAAATCATGCCTTTACCTGTCGTTAACTTTAAAACTTCCCTCTAGTCATAGTAGGACTCGGCCATTGGTGACATAGTGGCAATGTTCATCTCATAGTTCTGCTTTGCGCACAGCTGCCAGACGCGCACTCCATTTCTCTGTCCCTCATCCGAGCAATCTTCCAGTGAAATCAAAAACAAAATACTGCCAAATACAATCCAGTGTCTTTGAGTCAAAAACACTATTTAAGATCATAGACTTTAAGGAAGTCTGAGAATGTGTTTTGAATTCTGTTTTCTGCATGGGAATAATATCGTGTTGTGCGCACAGAGAAATCAGCGCAGCCGCGCGTAGCGAGAACGATACCTATTCACATCCTGCACTGCCGATGTTAAAAAAAAAAAAAAAAAAAAAAAATAGCTGGGTGGGCTATCTTAAAGATATTTTACAATTGTAATCATACATTAGAAATAAAACATGGAAAACACTTGAATAAAATGTGTGTGTGTGTGTGTGTGTGTGTGTGTGTGTATATATATATGCGTTCCACCTGAGGGCAGTTTGAGAACCAATGATATAGCATAATGAGAGATTTATAAGCAATTTTATAGGCTGGTCATTTTTGACTGGGAACACCACAAGTGTGACTTTGTGTCATTTTGTACAAAATGAAAGCATTAAAAAAAAAAAAAAAAACTTCCTGGTTAAACATTAAAGCACACTAGTGTGCTAAATAGTACAAAATGTTTTCATATTTTATTTAATATTGCCAACATTATCCACAAATAATTTTTTTTTTTTTCACTCAAAAACGGAGGTGCATGAGCTCAGATCAGTGAGGCCTATGATCAGTAAGTTCCAAAAAGAAATACAAAACCTGTGCTAAATGAAATACAACAAGTAATCCAATATTTGGTGATAATATAGCATGATGAGAGCCTTATAAGCCATTTTTATAGGCCGTTCATTTTTGTCTGGGGACACCAAATTAGGTAAAAAAAAATTTCAGCACAGCACAAGGGTTAAGTTTGCAGGCTCATCTTACCCCTGTGACCGTGTCCAACTGCTGACCAAGAGGAGTCTGTTGATGCCTTGAATATTTACAAACCAGAGCAATGCAGGTGAGCACCATTGCCACATAAACTCAGCAAAAAAAGAAATGTCCCTTTTTCAGGACACTGTAGTTTAAAGATAATTTTGTAAAAATCCAAATAACTTTAAAGATCTTTATTGTAAAGTGTTTAAACAATGTTTACCATGCTTGTTCAATGAACCATAAACAATTAATGAACATGCACCTGTGGAACGATCGTTAAGACACTAACAGCTTACAGACGGTAGACAATTAAGGTCACAGCTATAAAAACTTAGGACACTAAAGAGACCTTTCTACTGACTCTGAAAAACACCAAAAGAAAGATGCCCAGGGTCCCTGCTCATCTGCGTGAACGTGCCTTAGGCATGCTGCATGGAGGCATGAGGACTGCAGATGTGGCCAGGGCAATACATTGCAATGTCCACACTGGGAGACGCCTAATACAGTGCTACAGGGAGACAGGAAGGAAAGCTGATCAGACCACCTGTAACAACACCTGCACAGGATCGGTACATCCGAACATCACACCTGCGGGACAGGTACAGGATGGCAACAACAACTGCCCGAGTTACACCAGGAATGCACAATCCCTCCATCAGTGCTCAGACTGTCCGTAATAGGCTGAGAGAGGCTGGACTGAGGGCTTGTAGGCCTGTTACAAGGCAGGTCCTTACCAGACATCACTGGCAACAACATCGCCTATGGGCACAAACCCACCTTCGCTGGACCAGACAGGACTGGAAAAAAGTGCTCTTCACAGACGAGTCGCAGTTTTGTCTCACCAGGGGTGATGGTCGGACTCGCGTATATTGTCGAAGTAATGAGCGTTACACTGAGGCCTGTACTCTGGAGCGGGATCGATTTGGAGGTGGAGGGTCCGTCATGGTCTGGGGCGGTGTGTCACAGCATCATCAGACTGAGCTTGTTGTCATTGCAGGCAATCTCAACGCTGTGCGTTACAGGGAAGACATCTTCCTCCCTCATGTGGTACCCTTCCTGCAGGCCCATCCTGACATGATCCTCCAGCATGACAATGCCACCAGCCTTACTGCTCCTTCTGTGCATGATTTCCTGCAAGACAGGAATGTCAGTGTTCTGCCATGGCCAGTGAAGAGCTTGTATCTCAATCCCATTGAGCACGTCTGGGACCTGTTGGATCAGAGGGTGAGGGCTTGGGCCATTCCTCCCAGAAATGTCCGGGAACTTGCAAGTGCCTTGGTGGAAGAGTGGGGTAACATCTCACAGCAAGAACTGGCAAATCTGGTGCAGTCCATGAGGAGGAGATGCACTGCAGCTGGTGGCCACACCAGATACTGACTGTTACTTTTGATTTTGACCCCCCCCCCCCTTTTGTTCAGGGACACGTTATTCCATTTCTGTTAGTCACATGTGAAACTTGTTCAGTTTATGTCTTAGTTGTTGAATCTTTACACATGTTAAGTTTGCTGAAAATAAAAGCAGTTGAAAGTGAGAGGACGTTTCTTTTTTGCTGAGTTTATATGAAAGCGTGAGGAAGTCCATTTGCCACTACCTAGGCAAGAAAGTACTGTAAGTGATTACCTCTGTGTAATTTATTTCATTTATTACTTATGTACGTGTATACATGATGAGAAAGGAAAAAGAGTGCCTAAAATTAAAACCGAATGTATTAAGTATGAACAGGTAATTAGTCAAATTAAACTATGTTCATGTCAAAATAACTTATTTTAAACAACATCGAATACACACTTGTGGCAATGTGCACACAAAGAGGTAAGACCATTGATTTTCTTTACATTTCTTCACCTGAGCACCTTTTTTATTTCAGTGGGAACTATGGTGAAGTAGATGTGAACACGGAAATAACTCACAACAAATGTGTTGTCAAAATGAAGTTATCGTAGATTTATTTTGGGTACATTTTTTACTTATCTAGCTGATTGGCTGTTTTGCTGATGATTAATTAAAATACAGGGATTTTTTTGTTGTTGAAAATTTGCGTCTTGATAAAAGATAGCTTTTAAATGGCTAATTCATCAAACGATAAACAATATTGGTATGCTAACATACCAACACTCTCACTCTTATAACACTTAACAATTTATTTTAATATTTATATATTTCTTTTCATATGTGAAAATGCATAAGTAGGTTAACTTAAGTTCCCCCACAAGCAGCTTACTATTGTGAACACGGTTTTGTGCCATTATCAAAATATAGGGACAAACATGTCCATTGAATTTTCAGTCAGGAAAAAGATTTAAAATAAACAAGAAAACACATTTAAAAGGCCTCATTCAATAACCTAACCTTTTATTTATTTATTTATTTATTTATTTTTTTTTTCTCCCCCTTTCTCCCCAATTTGGAATGCCCAATTCCCAATGCACTCTAAAGTCCTCATGGTGGCATAGTGACTTGCCTCTATCCGGGTGGCGGAGGACGAATCTCCTCCGCGTTGCCTCCGCGTCTGTGACCGTAAATCCATGCATCTTATCACGTGGCTTGTTGAGCACGAGAACCACATTATAGCAACCACGAGGAGGTTACCCCATGTGACTCTACCCACCCTAGCAACCGGGCCAATTTGGTTGCTTAGGAGACCTGGCTGGAGTCACTCAGCATGCCCTGGATTCAAACTCACAACTCCAGGGGTGGTAGTCTGCGTCTTTGCTCACTGAGCTACCCAGGCCCCCCAACCTAACCTTTTATTCAATAATATGAAATTTACTCTATATTGTTTACACATTTTTTTAGAAAATATATTTGAATTTGTCAATTGTCTGAAAAAAAAAAAACCTTGTCCCCCTCATCTAGTATACCACACTTCTACAACATTTACATTTATTTATGTGTATTTGTTTACTCATGTTGTTTTCTCAGGTCAAGCATTAGTGCAAGCCTAACAAGTGTGAGAAAAAGCAAAAAATAAGTAATTCATAATTTTATAGTTTAAAAAGAATGTTTGTCCCTTGATTTCAAGTCACTGATGTTATCAATGTTAAAACTTGTATTTTGAAAATACAACATTTGTGGTAAAGAACTTCAAAGGTCACAGTACAGAGGAAGAAAAGGCTGTTCAAATGTGCATATTGTGATTTTCTCACCATGTTAAAAAAGTTCTTAATTTACATTTTAACTGTAATTTTTTCACATGGTTAATTTAAATATGTCATTGGTGTTACATTTTTTAATGTGAAAGATTTTTATTGAAAAAAATGTAATGTAAAATCAATGATTTATTGATTTTAGTTTGATCAGAGGTGTATGTCTTGTGATGCTTTTGACATTACTGGTGTTTTTGTCACTGGTGTTACAACCATGGTGTGAATCGTGGGGGTCTAGTGGGGTCTCAGTCCGAATGAATATAGCCAGTGACCCCCTGGAAAGCTAATTTGCTCACTCTTGGAGGGTTTCATTTAAAATCATGCGATTAACCTGATCAGATTCTGAACTGATTAAGACCTGATCAGCAGCTCTGCACTCTCTTCTCGTGGTTCCCCCCGCCTCGACTCGCACTTTCCCTGTCGACAGAGGAAAACAGAGACCCCCTGATTGTCAGTGTGTAATCTGCACTCTAGTTACACCCTATGCATAATTCGTAAAAAATAAACAAATAAATCAGTATTAATATAAAGAACAGAAGTCAAGTTGTCCTTTATGAATAAAAATAATTCAATAATTTTGAATTGAAAATTTCAATATAATGTAAATAATATATTTATTTATTTATTTATTTATTTTGGAGAATGACCCTTTAATTAAACACAATTTGACTATTAAAACATCAAATTATTGGAACTATTTTTAAATAACAGGAGTATTTTCTTTTTCTTTTTCTTTTTTTTTTAAAGACCAGCTTGACCAGCATGCAGTTTCCATGATGGTCTAGATTGGTTTATGCTGGCTAGTGCTGGTTTGGTGCTGGTCTATCTAGTGGATCAGCATAGTCTTGCTTTTCACCAGCAAAAAACATAAGCTGACCAGCAATGCTGGTCTATTCATCACGGTTCTAACTGTTGCCTCTTTACAGTTATCATGTTACACGACCTGCCCACAACAGTGGTAATGCCTCAAAGGAAAGGTATACCACACAAGCCCTTGAAGAAAACTCTACAGTGCAAAAGAAGCAGATATTCTCTTCTAAGGTATGTGTGCATTTTCAAATCTACGTGTTAACATTTTTATGGATTTGAAGAAAGTTATCTTTTAAGTTATGTGTTTATATTGTTTCACATATGGTTCTCAGACCACAGCATAAATTCTATAGCCTAATGCATATTATGTAACACAAACAACTGAACTCTGGAGACTACTATTAAACTTATACTGCATGTGTTTGAATTTCATTTACCATACTTTTCCATGTCTGCCGAATTTGTTATTCTGATAATTTATCACTGTGCTAAATGTGTTACTCTATGTTAGACACTTTACTTCTGCAGTTATAATTGACAGACTGACTTTTAAAGAAAACACTTTGGCATTTAAAAACACAATGACTTTTATTGCAATAGATTTTTTAAAATACTGAACATTATGGACACAATTTTCATATTCGTTCAAATGCATAACTGTTTCTCTGTACTACTGGTAAGCTGAGATGTTGATTGAAGAACAGTGTGTTTGGAGATACAAGCATTGGCACTAAATAATTCAGTAAACTCTGTAAAACTTACCTTTGCTTCAGCTCTATAAATAATATGTGTATTACGGAGACTTTTCTCTACTAGTTATAATACCTTCACATTCAATTTGTAACCCTATGCACTTTGTCATGTGTTCTTTTGTGGCATGTTGATGTTTATATCTGCCTCCCTACTGGAGAAACTGTTTGTAAGACCCTTCTCGCACCTGGGCTGCATTTCACTAAGTAAATCAATCCTGAATTCCCCCGGATACATGACAGCATGTGTCCCTGCCATGTGGCACGAGAGATCTTGAGATGCAGCATTTAATCTGTCTAATCCAGAGCAGGAGCTTTAATAGCACTGCTCCTGCTCAAAGATGTGTGACTGCGCTCTTCAGTGCATTCAGATGTTCTAATTACCCACCATCGTCCTGGCGGATCCCCAAGCTGATACTGGGCTACTTTTCAGCCCTTGGAGAGACAGTTAGAAGAGAGAGTAAGGAGATATTTATAGAGAAATGGGGCCTCACTTTACCCTTTTTGGAGAGAAAATCATTAAGGATCTGTGCTAGGTGTCCCAGTTTTTTTATTTGAGCTCTGCAGGCAGGACTTGCAACACTTGCCAGAGATGCAGAGTCAACTCAACGACAAGAACGCTTTGGCACAGCATGCAGTGTCACTCTTTTTTTGAGTGGCAGTGCTCTGCATGCCACGCCACCATGGGGGGGCATTCTAAAGGCGTTTCCCTTGAAGTGTGGTAAGATGCAATAGGAAGATCTTAAATAACAGCTGCAACAGAAGACGTGGTCCGAACATTTTGACCTCAGACGCCAGAGATTTGACACTTATTGAAATACGACAAAATGAAGAAATTCCTGAAGAACAAAAAAGGGAGATACTCCTTACGGCAGAACAAGTCGGGTCCTCGTTATCCACCCAAAGAATTTTGTAAGTTAGCTACATTGATTTCACTCATGATTAGTATTCACAAGGTACTAGCAAACAATAATTGTGTATCGTTAGGTAAAAAGGAGCATAATGTTAATACTATGTTACTTTCAACAGCACCTGTAAAGTCAGTTTGGATGTGCAAGTAGGTTAATGCTCTGATTAATGACCTTCCATCAGTCTACAGATATAGGCTTTGCATGGACTGGCCTGTTAGCACGATATGCGTAACTTTTTAAGTTTTGGTGTCACTAATGAGTGATTGCTGTACTATGAGTGTGAGTCTCGTGTTTCTGATGCTGTGTTCAGGTCAGGTACATCTGTACTCAGATATCGGATGATTTGGGAGCCTCTGTTCATTTTCAATGAGGTCAATGATACTGGGAGGTCTAATGTGTCAGCTGAGACTCTACATTTAGTGAAGGCTGCATGGCTCTCTTTACGAAAAGACTGCACTACTTTGTCTTCTCATTTTAGGCGATTTCACAGAGCTTGACATATATTTTCATGTATCTCCTTCCATACGCATGTGATGAGCCTGAGTCCACATTGAAAATCTGGAATTTCACAAATTTGTGGAGTCACTTAGTGAGTTCTGGATTGGGTTAAAGCATGCGTCTAACCTCAAGTACTGAATGTGTCTGCTGTGTGATGCTCAGCAAATGTTCTACTGTGCTCAAGAGACATGATCATTTTGCTGTGCATAAGTAGGTCTTGTTGTCAACAGCCTGATCTAAAATTTGGGTAGACCCCAGTTGCCCCAGAAACCCCATGTCCATAAAATGAAAGGGAGCTCTTCTTTCCCATTTTTTTCATAGTCCTCACCATGCCAGCATCCAACCAGGGCTGGCCAGAGGAGTTTGGCTTTCAGATAGGGGGGAATGGGCCCAGTTACATCTTGACTGTGGAGGAGGGAAGCAGCGCTCAACTGTCTGGTCTGCAACCTGGAGACCAGGTCTTGGAGATTGAGGGGCAGAATGTTTCCAGTCTCAGTGCTCAAGAAGTCATTGCTCTTGCCCAATCGCAAAGAAACATCCCGCCCAGTATTGGAGTAGTCTCACGGATACAACAGGTAAGAATGACCTCCGTAAGGTCTCTTTATATCAGTGGTTCTCAACTGGTTTTGCTTCAGGACCCAGCACAAAGTACCTAAATAGTTAATTGTTGAAGAGTTAAGAAAAATGTCAACATTGTAATTTATCACTATTACCATACTGCATACAATGTTGGATAAGTTACTAAAAAAAAAGTAATGCACTACAAATTACTAAATACTTCTCTAAAATCATAATCAAATGACTTTACAGATTATTTAATAGAGAAAGTAATCACATTAATAATTAACGTTTCTTTTAAGTTACTTTCTTTAACACTAATCACAAAAAATTTTGTTATTCCGCTCAACAAATTCAAAATAATGTCTATTTCCTCCTTGTTCAGTGTCCCACACCCTTCAGCTGTCACAGGAATGCAAACAGACCTATATATGAACATATGTAAAAGTGATTACTTTCATTGAAAGTCAGTAACTGTAATCTGATTACAATAATTTAAAATGTAATGCATTACTACTTTTGTGCCTAAAAGTAATTAGATTACAGTAACTAATTCCTTTGTAATCCAATCAAACCCAACCCTGACTAAATAGCCCCAACAATATCCAACATTTTTAACTGATATACTGACTTGGAAAATTGACAATATTATAAATGTATATAATAACAGCAGTAGTTAGTTGCCAACCTATCAAAAGGAACAAACAGTGGGTCTAATATTGTAATAGGCTGCTGAATATGAGAAATGCACAGTCATTAGGCACATAAACATACAGTATCAATGAGATTATAGTGCAGCTAGCAAAAAAGCTATAGTAAAAGCATAGCGTGTTAAAGTATTTTTTGTAATTATGATTTGCATTTAGCATCGTTTTCCCACTTCATGTCTGTGACCTTATCAGAACAGACGTGCGACACACTAGTTGAGAACCACTGCTCTCTATATACGCTATTTCTGACTGCAACAACTTTTACAATCTGCTGCATCAACTGCCTGCAGGTGGATATCATTCCAGGCCCTGATGGTCGCTTTGGATTCACTATAGTGGGAGACTGCCCCCTGCTGGTGGAGGATTGCTCCCCATGCTCGCCAGCTGGCCGTAGTGGTCTCAGGGCTGGAGATTATGTCATGGAGGTGAATGGTATCCCCGTGAAGCACCATGAGATGGCTGCAGCTTTGATTAAAGCCTCTCAAGGCAGAACGCTGCGTCTTGGGGTGCTTTGTATGGGTAGTCGTCAGAAACGCAGCAGTGGCAGTCTAGAGGAGCCTAAAAAAGGCACAGACGGTATGCACCAGGACCGCAAGCACAAGGCTCTGGAGTTTAACATGAGGGTAGGGTCATCTGGCAGTCTGTAACCTTCTAGAATTTTACAGTGAACGTTTTGCTTTCTTTATTTTTTATTTTATTTTTATTTTATTTATTTTTTTGTGTGTGTGTTTGCAAAAACAAAATTCCTTTTTATGTCTCAGTTTTAAAAGGTATAATATTGTGTGCTCTGTTGTTATTCATGTTTCAGGTTGAGGAGATTTTGAGGGATGAGCCAGAGGTGAAGGAGAAGCTCTTTGCTGTACTGAAACAGTTTGCTGCTGAGAGGAAGGTGGATTGGCTTGCTTCCGTTATTCCTGACATCTTGGAGACTGAAGAGCAGCAACAGCTCATCTCAAACATCAGGTAGCTATGGGAACTCCTTTCGCCACCTCATTGCTCATTAATTTTTAACTTCCATCTCAGGGCCTCTCTGACCCAGATGTTTTCCATTACTGTAAATAGCCTTGCAGGACAGTTTAAAGGCCACCAGAGGGCCTATACTTAATGTCTTGCTAAATATATTAAGGAATAGTTCACACAAAAAGGAAAATTATGATATTATTTACTCACCCTCATGTTGTTCTATGCTGTTATTTTTTCTGTGGAAGACAAAAGGAGAATTTCCCTTGGCTTCTTTTAAACATACTACAATGGTTCATGGTGACCATGTATGTCTGCACAGGATCCTCTCTTGAGCACCACACACTCATTAACATAGAATTTACATGCTGGCTTTGAACATGAAAATTGAAATAAAAAAATATAAGATAAAATTAGCATTTTAATTTTAATTATGTCGCCTTAAGTGCATTAACATTGATAAAATGATTAGGGAAAAATTCATTTGCAATTTCTTTTTCACATTTGGATTTTCATTTTAATATGGGCTGTCTTGGCTCAAGATTGCAGTGAAAATGAAATATCAAATCAGCAATTACAATTTGAAAGGGACGATGCATTGTCACTGTGAAAATGAAAAGGTAATTATTACATTTTTAGCACATATTTTGGAGACACTCTCTAGAAATTAAATGGTTAGTGAGGTTTTAATATATATATTTATTTATATATATATATATATATATATATATATATATATATATATATATATATATTTATTTATTTATTTATTTATTTTATCAATGCATCCATTTATTAAAAAATGGCAGGGAAAATGCACCATAAATGGTGACTGAGGCTTTGTTTCTGCCTTACACCTCCTTTTATGTTCCACAGTAGAAAGTAAGTAATATGGGTTTAGATCGACACAAGGTTTGGTAGAACTAGCCCTTTAAGTTGTAGATACTTAAGTTACATTTAGCAAGGCACATTTGATAAGACAGCTTTCACAGGGCCAATTAGTCAAAGGAACATATATTATCTTATATATATATATATATATATATATATATATATATATATATATATATATATATATAGTGTTCAATATAGTGTTTGCTAAACTGAGACACAGTATCTATTCCCTCTGCGCTATAGGTGTTGTTCCTTTGTCTTCCGATATAATAACCTTTGTCACTGTTTGTAATCCTCTTTTGAGAGATAGCTGGTGAAGGGGAGTTAATGGGAATGTCACCATTAGTGGTCGACCAATATGGGTTTTTTAATGGCCAATGCCAAAACAAATATCTAGGAAGCAGGACGGCCATTGGCCGATATACATGCCGATAAACATAAAACAAATTAACATCAGCAAATCAGATGTACACAAAAAAATTTAAACAAACAATATTTTATGCAATATTTACTCAAATTTGCATAAACTTGAAATGAAAAAACCTTGAAAACAGAAAGTGTTGACTATCCATTGACAATCTATTGGTAGATTTTCAAACTGACACAGCGCTTTTGTTAATCAGCCAAGCAAACACGATTATTGGCTGATGTGATAATCGCATAATGGCCAAATATCAGATGATTAATCAGCATGGCCGATATATCGGTCTATCACTAGTCACTATGTGTTCAACAGTTTATCTTCTGCAAGCCAGGAATTTTGTACTACTGTGCCTGTACTGCTAAATGTCATGTAGTCAACCTAGAAAATGAAAGGAAACCAATAGCACCGCAAAGCATTTGTGGATCAACATGGTTAATAAAATTAACCTTCTGTATTAAATTTTGGACTCTGTATATATTAGTTAGTAAGTTTTCCTCCTTAAAATGTAAACATTATCTGGGTCAGATTATAAGCCTGTCTGGGTAGATTCAGTTTGTGATGGCCTACTGGGATATTTGCCAGCTCTCAATTCAATTGAGCTATGCTCTTTTAGTTGGAATTAAAGAATTATCTGGCCACAATCATCATCACCTCTAGAAATCCCATAAATAGGCCACAAAGTCAAGCCACCATGACACCATTCCAGATACATTCCATTTTATATCCTAGTTCTGTCATCTTAAAGGGATAGTTCACCCAAAAATGAAACCTCTCTCATCATTTACTCACCCCCATGCCATCCCAGATGTGGATGACTTTCTTTCTTCTGCTGAACACAAACAAAGATTTTTTTAGAAGAATATCTCAGCTCTGTTGGTCCTTACTCTATTGCTCATTTTCAAGAATGCTGACCAGATTAATTTTTGGGTGAACTATCCCTTTAAATCTTTTAAACAACATAATACATTTTTAATTTTGTTCTATCTTTACCACATATCTCTTATCCTATCCTATCCTATCCTATCCCATCCTCAAAAAGTTTCTTGTTAGTCATTTTACAAGAATATACAGTACATGGCATGAATGCTTTTTTTTTTTTTTTTTTTTTTGCAGGGATAGCAGTTTTGACATATAACAGTGGCAGTACCATAATTCCTCTTTTATTGCTGCTTATCATTAGTTGGCCAGTCACTGTACATTTCACCAAAATAATGTAACTGATCATGTAACTGATCCCATGTAATCCTCAATATATAAGTTAATCAGCCTTGACTGACTGTATTAGGCACTTGTATCTCCATTTCCACCACTACATATCATTCTGCATCTCTTTGCCTTCACAAATCTCATGGATTTCTGCTCATTATTCAGTGCTGATGATCTGCAAGTCACTGTAGAGAGGCAGCATTTCCCAAGACAGTTTGCAATCAATGGTTCAGTGGTACAGCTGTTCAACTAGAAAATCTCTCTGGGGGAGACTTAGTGTTCTGAATATATCTCGTAAATAGCCATTTCACATGTTTTATGTGGTTCTGAGTCAAGATAAACTAAAACAAAAAGATGAGTTGCTTTGGGTGAGTACCTTGTACCCTGACTTGATTTGTTAGTTTGATTTGTCATAAACTTTAAATAGAAATCTTTCCAAGTAAGCTTTTATTTAATAAAATATTAACACTAAGAAGAGCTGCTAAATCAGGTATGTTTGTGTCACAGTTTAAGAGTGATATTTTTGAGAACAGTAGCTTATTGATTGTGTGATTCTGATCTTCACTAGTTTGATGATTCACATTTTCCCTCTTACTCTGTCCACAAACAGAGTATTACTCTCTCCTATCTTTCTTATATAATCAGGTGCTCCTCAAAAATCTGGCAATGATGTGTTCAGTTGAGCTGGCACAAATGGGATTTTTTTGTATTACAAAGAAATGAAAAGGCATTAAATCATCTTAATAATTTGTGTTATGCAATGTGTGCAGTCAATTTCTGTCATTGTAATATCAATGAGCAACTCATACTGACATCTGTTCTGCTTCAAGTATGTCTTTTCTTGATAGCAATTGTATTTGTTTAAAACACTGACAAGCAGGGTACCATCTCCTCAAATTAATTTCACATCACAAATGCAGCTTCAATCAAGCAGTGTTAGTTGCATCCACAGTTGACTGAGAATCACGATAGATGTTACAGTAATGCACTGTGATGCGCTGTGCTGTCATAAAGCTCACTCAAAATACATCATGGTAGTACTACTCTAGGTAAAGGTAAGGTTTGTAGTGGCCTCTTAGGGGCTCTACTGTCTGAAGCACCAGCCATTAGTGCAGCTATTGGTCACTTAGTTAATTCACTATGCCTCTCTCTGCATTATAATGTGAACCTGAGGCAGCACTGCACTCTAATAGCAAGTAGAATTGTATAATGGTGTGTTTTTGTCGATGCTGTCACTCAGGAAATGGGGAGAGAGAAATGTTGTTGTGAAACTGTATAATTTTAAATCAACTGTATAAGTTAAACAGTTATAGTATCTACAGTACATGCAGTGTGTCATTGTCTATCAAAAGAAAAGATACTCTGAATATAAGGTATGTATAAAGTAATGTGCTTGTATGGGAAGTAATCTACACTATATGGATTTTGCTGAATAACAATAGCAGCATTTATTCAAAAGCCTCAAGGACACTTTTTGCAGCCAGGCTTGTTTTGGTCTCATTGCATCATTTAGTATGCAATAATATTTGATCTATGGAAAATAAAATAAATTGCATTCATTTTGTATTCATTTTTATATTCATACTCCATTAGCCTAATTAAAGGGATAGTTCACCCAAAAATGAAAATTCTCTCATCATTTACTCACCCTCATGCCATCCCAGATGTGTATGACTTTCTTTCTTCTGCAGAACTCAAACAAAGATTTTTAGAAGAATATATCAGCTCTGTAGATCCATTCAATGCAAGTAAATGGTGGCCAAAATTTGAAGGTCCTAAAAGCACATAAAGGCTGCATAAAAGTAATCCATATGACTCCAGTGGTTAAATCCATGTCTTCCGAAGCAATATTATAGGTGTGGGTGAGAAACAGATAAATATTTAATACATTTTTTATTATCAAGCTTTCACATTCTTCTTCTTTTGTTTTTGGTGATTCGCATTCTACACGCATATCGCCACCTACTGGGCAGAGAGGAGAATTTATAATAAAATAGTACTTAAATATTGATCTGGGTGAACTTTCACTTTAATGCAATACAGAGTGTCGTTGACAATTAGAGACCTAAGATAATGGGGCAATTTCTGGCATGACTCAGAAACAGATCAAAATGTGGAATTTTTAAACATGCTAATGTCACTATCACCTTCGGAAAACAAAACGGGCAGCATTGTGCTGACGATACGCCTGTTTACATTTGCTAAGGTTTTTTCACTGGGGTATTTTTTGGTTACCATGGTGGGTAGCATACTGTAACAGGCTTTTCCACATCTACCAACATCATATATGGCCTTATGTTCGTACAGCATCCTACTATAAATGTGAATTTAACCATTAAAATGGTATTTGTCTCCCATCTGACAAACATTTTTTGTCTAGCCATTTTACTGCTGAATCATAATCGTGCTTGTGTTCACTGGTTTGAGCATGTGCTGAATGTTGAAAGAGAATATTTCAGTTAGAAAGTCATGCTACAAGTGAAAGAATTTTCTGTGTTACAAATGTCTGAGATTTGATGCTCTTCCCTGAGAGGATGGAACAGCAACAAAAAGAGAATGAGGAAGAAAGAGAGAGATAGAGGAGAGAGAAAGAGAGAGAGGCGGTAGTGTGATATCCTCCCACACCTTTGCTGTTGCTGGATTCTGATATCTCTACCAGAGCTTCTGGAGTGGGAGCTTCAGATGAAGACAGCACACAGAGGGGCTGTTACATGTAGAAATTTCTCACAGCTTCCATGAAAACCCCTGATTGCCTTTACGCGTACTTTGAAGAGATTTATTTAGATGTTTTTATGCTTCTGTCATCATTTCCTGATCTCAGACATATCGTTCGTAACTGAGCATTTTCAAGAATTTTGAACAAATGTCAAAGTGAATCTTTTTTGGTTTTTGTGATCTGAACGAAAGCAGTGGACTCTCTGTGTTCATAACTGAAGCTTCTTCACTATGGGTTGTGATGGAAAAATTGGATGAGAAAACTGAACTAACAACCTTCAAGAATCCTGATTGTCATGGTTTCTCGTAGCTGATTTAAACCCTCTCTCTCTGTTGCCTTACTGTGACCATGTTTGCCAGGATCTTCATTCCCAAGAAGCATCGCCAGCGCTTTGACGAGGCCGTCTCGCAGAGTCTCCTCAACCGTATGTGCCGTAGCAAGAGCATAACTGAGCCTCAAAACAGGCTCCGACGCAGCCGAAGTCAAGACCACCATGAGCGTCCGCAGGGCTCTAAACGGGCCAGCTCTGTGCCCAGAGATACTGGGGATGACCCAGCCCAACCCGAGCGTGGCCTTAAGAAGAGCACCTCTATGATCCCCAGTCACTATGCCACTGGAGGTAACCAGAGGTATGTACTGCATAATACACTTCCTGTGTGTAACCTTATTAGATTTGATATGAGGGCTTAGTGTGGCACTGTTTATAAGGAGATGTCCATTACTTCCTTTTTATTGTACTATTCCTGTACATTTCTACATGATAGAATTAACCTGTGTGTTTCATGCTGGATTTAAAAGGATAAAGTACTGTAATTGTATCTCTAAACACTTGGTGAAAAAAGTCTATGTTGTGTCCTCAAATGCATAGAACATTGTGTGATACGTAGGAGGCTTTGTGCGTGGGTGGGTGAGAGAAGCACCATTCACTTGTGTTTGTTTCTGTGCTATATGCTTTCCTTCAAAGAGTATGCTTACAGTACACAAACAGACACACATACAAACATACATACTCTGTACATTACAATAGCACTTTTTCATATGGTGATCAACTGGCTGAGTGCTTTAGAATATGGGATGCATAATCACCTTATCATACTATTTTAGTCATTACAATTGTAAGTGACTTAACCTTGGAATTAAAGAGGAGATTTTAAACATCATATCATATGAAGCTGCTTAAGTGATGTGCAGCCAGAGCAACTGCAGATCCAGTCATTTGGCATGTAATTGGTTCATAATTGACATTTAAAGTCTGATTTCCTAAAATTGGGTGTCAGCATGAGATTATGTCATTGCAATCTGTCAATATTCAATCATTTGTGAACAGTGTTGGGTGTAATCCAGTTAATAGGGATGTCCTGATACGGAATCAGGTACGATACTGCGCTCATTTACTCAAGTGCAAAATCATGTTATGTCCTATTGAGATTATTTTACCTCAAAATCTGCGATTTAATGAGATAAATGAATAGTTTGCATGTGTGGAGCACTTCAAATGTGAGCACTTGTGAATATGTGGAGACAGTGTTGTACCTACCATTTAAAGCTCCTCCATGGCTCATATAGGGAAAACACCATCATGAGCATTGATCGCTCTGTTTGTAGCAGATGACAGCAAACAGAGTGCTAATTCACTTTGTAGCGCAAGGCACACAAAGAGTACATATTTATTTAATTAAATAGCAGCTTTTTGTTGTTTAAAGTGGTTTAATAATCACTTTGAATAATGTAGCATCCGGCTTTTGTTGACTGAAAAGCTACCGTCATAACACAGAAACACTTCAAAATAAAAGCTCAGTCAAATTAAAGCTTAATTTAAATGAAAAAAAGTATCACAGAAGTTTATCACTATTGTAAAGTTATGTAATATTCAATGTATTACTACTACTGCAACTACTACTAATAATAATAAATCAATAATAATTGTATTATATTCAAGCAATATCTCACAGCTGTGATGCTCTGAAGTGCAGCACTTTATTTGACAAAATATAACTCCAATGCTGTATTTTGGATTGTGCTGTGAAATTCTGTAATTACGCACTTCATTTGATAAAAAAAAAAATACAATATTATGTTGAAAATTAATTGTTATATTTTCATTTGAGTAAAGTTTTAATTAATTACTTTATTTAAACACCATTTTGATGATAAAATTGAAACAAACTGTTGATATGGAGTTCAGAAAAAATACAACAACAAAAAAACAGGTATCAGACTCGGTATCGGCGAGTACCAAAAATGAAGTATCGGTACTCGTACTCGTTCTCAAAAAAGCAGTATCGGGACATCCCTACCAATTATAAAGTAATTAGTTACTGTAATCTTATTACTTTTTAGTCAAAAGTAGTGTATTGTATTACATATTAAATTCTTGTAATCAGATTAATGTGACTGACTTTAAATTATTTTAATTACTTTTTAGTAAATTATAGGGTTATGCTTATTTTGAATATATTGTTTTGGTAGAATACATAAATTATGGACCCATAACGAGTCATTGTGAAGGAGAAATATGAGGTGCTGAGTGTATGACTTTTGTGTAACAATGAACAAGAAAGAAATAGACATTATTTTGAATATGTGGAGCAGAAAAGTGTTTTAGAAAGTAACGTAAAAGTAAAGTAATTAGTAAAGTGATTTATTTTTTCGATGAAGTAATTAGTAAAGTAATCTGATTACAATTATAAATAAATAATTTGTCAAGTGAATTACTATTGTTAAGTAATTTAATCAACACTGTTTATGAATTGGAAATGTCATATATACATTATTAAATACTGTGTGAAGAGTAGATATGATGTGCTGATACCCTGTAGACTCTGTTGTTCATCTGATAAGCTGCTGCTCTTCAATAAATAATGCTTCCTTGGCTCATTCCTTATGTAATCTCAGTATATAGCTCTTCTCAATTTTTTAGCATGCCTTTGTTTGTCTGTCAGCTCTTTTTTAATCCACCGTCAATGTTTGGCATTGCCCACCTAATGTAAAATGGCACTGCGACAAGAAGAAAATGTTTCTACTGCATTTTCTTATCTCTATTTACTCAACGATTCAGTGTTGCCTTAAGGTGTTGCCACAGCAACCACTCGGGCTAGCTGTACTCTACTCAAATGTCATACGTTTTCTTTTAGAAGCAAGAAAAATATCTCTTTTTAAATAGCTGTTCTTGTGGTATGGCTCTATGTAGGCCATTATCAGAGATGTAAGTCTGTATGTATGAAGCTCATGTTGGACCTCTGAAATATAGTGGGCATGTACTTTGTCAGTAAACACACCAAGATCTATTTTTATTAGACTATTACTTCATTAGATTTATTAGATTATTACACCGGTGGCAAATTCAATTGATTGGACATGATTTGGAAAGGCACACACCTGTCTATATAAGGTCTCACTGCTGAAAATGCAAGTATCTTGGAGAACTTGCCACATTTCTCAACGGCTTCTGTCTCTTCATGTAATCCCAGACTGACTCAATGACATTGAGATTCTGGCTTTGTGGGGGACATACCATCTGTTGCAGGACTCCATGTTCTACTTCTATGCTATTCTATTTGCAAAAGAAATGTTTGGGAATCTAAAATTAATATTTTCTATTGACACACTATATAAAGCACAGTATACACTTATTGAGCACTTTATTAGGAACACCTGTATACCTACTTATTCTTGCGATTTTCTAATCAGCCAATTATGTGGCAGCAGTGCAATGCATAAAATCATGCAGATACGGGTCAGGAGCTTCATTTAATGTTCACATCAACCATCAGAATGGGGAAATCTCAGTGATGTCGACTGTGGCATGATTGTTGGTGCCAGACGAGCTGGTTTGAGTATTTCTGTAACTGTTGATCTCCTGGGATTTTCACGCACAACAGACTCTAGAGTTTACTCAGAATGGTGACAAAAACAAAAAACAACCAGTGAGCAGCAGTTCTGTGGATGGAAATGCCTTGTTGATGAGAGAGGTCAATGGAGAATGGCCAGACTGGTTCGAACTGACAAAGTCTACGGTAACTCAGATAACAACTCTGTACAGTAAGTAGTGAGCAGAATAGCATCTCAGAATGCACAACACATCGAGCCTTGATCTGGATGGGCTACAACAGCAGAAGACCACGTCGGGCATTTTATTAGAACCATAGTGTTCCTAATAAAGTGTGCAGTGAGTGTATAAAATCTTAAGACAAATGTTTTTGTGAAACATTTAATGTGTCTTTTTCACAGTACTGTAGATGGCTTCATAGCTTCCACACATGGACTAAAAACCACTCTCTCAGTCTTTAACATACACTCAGTCAGTAAGGTCAGTGAAATTAGCAATGCCTCTTTCACTTATGTGAATATCTTTATTCTCTGCAGAACCATCCGTGTATACAGGGGGAAGAAGAGTTTTGGGTTTACTCTGAGAGGCCATGCTCCTGTGTGGATCGACTCAGTAATGCCAGGTGCATATGTGTAATTGTGATGTCTATGCATATGCACATCTCACCATTTATTATTGAGAGCAGTTCTTGGTCTCAGGTGGCTCAGACTTTTTCTAAGACATTTCTGATCTGAGCCTTTGGAGGTTTCTTTCTGAATTCTACATCTGGAGAAAGATAAGGTATCTAGAGCTGAAAAAAAATGATTTTTTTATTTTCATATCTTTTCTAACAGCCATCAAGATGTTATTCCTGATATAAATCACCTTGCAATCTTCCAGGACAAGGCTGTATGTTGTTGTCTGTAAGGCCTGTTTCACAACACACTCTGTGAAGATTAATTACCGTTTGGATATAAATGTGGTCCCTATCCTAATATGGAGTAATCAAGTTGTAATACAACCCCAATTCCGAAAAAGCTGGGACAGTATGAAAAATGCTGATAAAAACAAAAAGGAGTGATTTGTAAATTATATTCACCCTTTGCTACATTGAAAGCACTACAACTACATCATTATATGATGTTTTACCTTGTGAATTTCATTGTTTGTTTTTTTTAATGTATTATAATTTCAAATCAGATGATTGCAACACACTCCAAAAAAGTTGGGACAGTCAACTGTTTGCCACTGTGAAACATCACCATTTCTTCTAATAACACTTTTTAAGAATTTAGGCACTGAAGACACAAATTTGTGAAGTTTAGAAAGTGAAATTTTTCCCCATTCATCCATTATGCAGCTGCACACTTATACGGGGTCTTCGTTGCCGTATCGTGCACTTCATAATGCACCACACATTCTCAGTTGGAGACAGGTCAGGACTGCAGGCAGGCCAATCTAGCACCCGCACTTTCTGCTTATTCGGCTAGTATGTGGTTTGAAGTTGTCCTGCTGAAAATTCCGGGACGTCCCTGGAAAAGACGGTGCTGGATGGCAGTATATGCTGCTCCAAAATTTTTACATATCTGTCTGCATTAATGGTGCCCTCATAGATGTGTGAGTTACCCATGCCATGGTCACTGACACACCCTTGGCCCATACAGACACTGGCTTTTGGACCTGACGCTGATAACAGCTTGGATGATCCTTTTCCTCTTTGGCCGGGAGAACAGGACGGCTGTGTTTTTCAAAAACTATTTGAAATGTGGACTCATCAGACCAAAAAACACAGTTCCACTGTTCTACTCTCCATCTTAGATGAGACCGAGCCCAGAGAAGTCGGCAGCGCTTCTGGACAGTGTTGATGTAGGGCTTCTGCTTTGCATAGTAAAGTCTTAACTTGCATCTGTGGATGCAGCGGTGAGTGGTGTTGACTAACAAAGGTTTACTAAAGTTATCCCAAGCCCATGTTCATTATATCCATTACAGATAAATTATGTTTTTTAAGACAGTGACGTCTGAGGGATCAGAGATTACGCACATTCAGAAATGGTTTTCGTCTTGCCCTTTACGCACCGAGATTTGACCAGATTCCTTGAATCTTTTAACTATATTGTGCACTGTAGAGGGTGAAATGCCCAAAATCCTTCCAATTTGTCTTTGAGGAACATTGTTCTCAAAGTGCTGGATTATTTGCTGAAGCATCTGTTGCCAAATTGACAAGTGTTGAATGATCCTTGCTCTTGAAGGACTAGGCTGTTGACACGATTGCCTCACCAGTTTAACATCTCCTGCTTCACATTGTCTTGTTATTTTAACTCGTCAAATTGTTATTAGTCTTAAATTGCCCCGTCTCAACATTTTTGTATGTTGCAGTGATCTGATTTTAAATTACTGTACATAAAAAAAACAATGAAATTCACAAGGTAAAACATCATTTAATGTTTGACGAGGAGAAGGGCGGGGCGGGCCTGTTAGGATGGACGCATGGCGTTGAGTTACCGCAATCAGCCGGGAGAGGGATAAAGAGGAGCCGGAGACTACAGTGAGAGAGAGAGAGAGAGAAAGAGGTGCACACAGCCAATAAATGTGTACATTCCACATGCTGGACTGAAATGTCAACTCAGTGAGAGAGCACACAGAGCTGTGTGTGCGTTAATGTTTTGGTTATGCTGAAAAGCAGTTTTATGTTGTGTTTAATTAAAAGTCTTTGTGGTTGTTAACCTGGTTCCTGCTTCCTCCTTTACAATGAGCAAGAGACCTGTCTGCCACAAATGTTTAGTTGTAGTGCTTTCAATATAGCAAAGGGTGAATATAATTTACAAATCACTCCTTTTTGTTTTTATTAGCATTTTTCATACTGTCCCAACTTTTTTGGAATTGGGGTTGTACTTCTAAACTCCCAATAACCATTTTATAATTTATGACTATTATTACTGTAAAAGAAATACTAAATGAATAAAATGTGCACTCTGTAATTTTTTGAAAATGTCATCTTACACCGACACCTAGTGGCATGGATGCAGCAACATTCAAATACAATAGTTATCAGTTACCGATGCCATTGTAGAAAATCACTTTTCACAGTCAGCCATGATTAATGTAATCCATGAGTGAAAGTATTCAATAACAGCACAGTTACTGAGATAAAGCGAGTAGTTTCCGGCTTGTTGTATTTTCTTTTTATAAGATTACTAATATGACAGGAGTCTTCATCTCATTTTATTTTATGCACGTTTTAAAATTACAATTAATTTCTTTAGGAGTAAAAATTTTCAATGGGGAAAGAATTACTGAGTGCATCTTTAACACAGAATTGTTCTTTTCGTTGGTGATGTCAAGTGACGTTACTGTTCCGTGAACATTTCCTGCTTGTCAAAACAGAGACTAATTAGCAGAGATGGGCCATTTCTATTAAAATGAATGGAAGAAATTGGAACGTCCAACAGCAGCCAACAGTCAGTAAAAAAAAATACAGCCTCATCACCGCTGCCTTTAAACACCAAGGGCGCCACTCCTCGGGAGACCGGTTTCTTCCTGCTGGCGTCTTCATGGGTCCAGGAATGGAGCGGCGAGTGTCCGGTGCGAGTTAGATGCGTCGCCGGACCCGCACCCCTGGCGCAAGTTAGATGCACGCTGGGGATTGGAGCATGCGTCGCGACCAGGCCGCTCGAGTGAAGTCGGCGCCACACACGCCTTGGGCCAATACAGTTTTACTGCTTATTTGAAATATGTTCTTTTAGCGTAGTCTTGATCAACCATTATGGAGATTTCGGTCTTTCCCTATTCAAGTAGATAGGAGCTGCACTGTCATGACGCTTTTTTACATAGAAAAATAGCTGCCCAAACTGCCCAAGATCCTTCCAAAAACAGCTGCCGAGTAGACTGACTTACCTTGAAAAATAGACTTTTGAAAAGATCCAGAAATACGTTTGGACCTGTCGGCCACCTTTGGAACGCTCTCAGGAGGCTATTTCCAGTCATGCCAGTGCAGCTCCTATCTACTTGTATGGAGAAAGACCAAAATCTCAAAAACGGTTGGTCAAGATTATGATCAAAGAACATATTTCAAATCAACAATAAATTATGACAATATTGGAATCATAAATTGTGATTCTTAACCTCAAATGACACAAAAAAATTAAATTTTCCCGGCTTGTATAGCTATTGTGCATGCACGTTCTAGAGTTGATTGACAGGTGATGTCTGTATCTAAAAGGTGATTGGGTTTTTTAACTGTTAGGCGGGACTTCCTTTCTACATCCGTTGACCGTTGGGCGCGCAGAGCTCCTTGGTTGAGCGTTCCAATTTCTCCCATTCATTTTAATAGAAGTGGCCCATCTCTGCTGAATTATCTCTTATAGAATGCAGCAGTAATGCTGTCAGTGTGGAAGTACAATGAAAGCCTACTGTTGGATTTACACTGCTGCTATGCTTATGCACTGTGGTGTGTAACGGCCAGAGTATTTGCCATGTTGAGAGCCCTTTTTCCATAGGCTATAACACAGGCTGTAATAAAAAAGGCACATAGAAAGCACTGGGGTCATCAATCTGTTTAAGAGGGGAGTAGAGTGTTTTTGGTGCATTGTGAAAAAGGAAGGAGTAGGTTGTTGTAATGAGGCAAGCATTGGGTTCAGTTGTATTGAAGTCTAGATGATTGTGTGTTCAGAGCTGAAGAGAGGGTGGTAAGTGTGTGAGCGTCTGTATGACGAGGTTCGCCCACTCCAGGCCTGTGCTGAGACTAGTTAACACTGACTCAGCTGCCCGTGTTTGGGGTGGGGGGGTGCTTATGAAAACAAAGTAGGAGTCCAGCATCATGATGAGAAAACTGATTACATTACATGAGATTTTCCTCTCAGACCTACGAGTACAGTATATTGTAGTGTTTTAATTGCCACCAACTACAAAGCACTTCAGTAATATGCATCCACATGTTGGAAGATTCACTGCCGCCTGTTTCATTGGTTTTTTTTTTCAGCCGCCTTGTTTCTGGAAAACAGCCAGTTTTGAAAATCAGAAAAAAAGACAAAGAATAATACTATGTACTCAAAGCCTGAAGGATGTAATTTCTGCGCCACCAAACACAATTGCAAAAATACTCTTTGTTTGATCAAACAAAGTGATAGTCCCGCTCCCCACTCCCAACTTATGCCATTGGTTGATTAATGTTGTTGGGGCGGGTCTAAGCGGGTCGCTCAATACAAACAGCTATTTTCATAGCCCCACAGAAAGACGGTGCTTACGGTTTTCGAGAAAATTAACCTATGAATGGCTTAGTTATAGTTTCTCTGCATTTTAAGCTGGGATAGGAGAAAGTATTTTAACACAGAAAAAGTTACTTCCTTCAGCTTTAAATTATTTTATGAGTGAATGAACTTGTAATTAATCATAAACAATGGGACAATATAAAACACTTTAAGGTATTGATTATAAGTATAAAATGCAGTATTTTTGAAGTTTATATTAATGATTTTACATTTATTTTAAATATTTAGATATACGGTATATAAGCGCAGGGATACTGACTATTGGTTTAAGGAAGTAGCGGTGGTAACAGCAACTTCTCTGATTGGTGGATCGCTCTTGAGAATTATGGGTAGTGTAGTTGAAATCACACTGACTTGTGGCTTCTACAGAAGCATGTATCATCGCGGTACAGTAGATCTGTCTTGATTATCTGTCTTTTTAATGCTGAAAATCTAATTTTCTGTAGAGGAAATGGGATTTTTACTTTTGGAACCCCATTGTGGCAGTCTGTAGTCTTGAATGTGGGTGTATAATTCACTGCAGGTGTCTGAGGGTGCTGTCTTCTTTTTCTCTAAATAAATTTGTTTTCTCGCTGTAGGTAGTCCAGCCGAGGCATGTGGCCTTAAACCAGGAGACCGCATATTGTTCCTCAATGGACTAGACATGAGGTACGCTTATTTTTGTTGTGCTGTCATGATGCTTTCAAAGTCGCATAACAGGAAAATGTTATTACAATAGCTACTGTGGTAAAAAGTATCTAAGAATACGCAATTGCTGTTAATGATTTTATTTCACTACTGGGCTATTATTTATATATTATTTTTTTCACATTACAGTTAGTTTTGCCATAGAGCCACATTTGTAGATCACAAAAATCAAGTGAACTGCACAGACCACAAATTAAGATGTATATTTTATTCGGTATTTTACATTAACTTCTCATAACTTGTATTTCGTATTCTGCTTCTGCCTAACAACCCACTAACTTTCACTGGATGTTTGCTTAGAACAAAATGTAAAACAGTTTCCTGCGGCATTTAGCTGCCTATTGGCTGTGTAGCTAATCTCAAGCACACAGCAATTTACTCGACTACTGTAGCAACTCAACTGCATATTGCCCTCTGGGGGGCCGGAAAAATAGTCACAGTTGTTATTTTGTAGAATTCTCCTGTTGCATTACTCACATTGCATTATGGCAAAAAAAAAAAAAAAAAAAAAACACAAACTTCACTCACTTGTGGGGTCACAATGAGGTTCAAAGGTCCACACTGACAATTTAATTTTAAACTGGAAATAAACAGAATTTTAATCAAAGCACCCTTATGAAATGAATAAGAATTATATGCACTACTAGTCGTTAATGAAATAAGCAAATTTGTGACATTGGCCATGTTAACTCCTTAGTAAAGGTTAGATTTCCTTGCTTCAATTGAAGCACACAAGATGCTCTTTGGAATATTCTCAAGTCATGCTGGGATACCATGGATCACTGGATTTTGCACAAACTTGTGAAGTCCATGCCAGCTTAAAGGGATTGTTCACCCAAAAATGAAAATTCTCATCATTTATGCACTCACCCTCATGCCATCCCAGATGTGTATGACTTTCTTTCTTCTGCTGAACACAAACAAAGATTTTTAGAAAAAATATCTCAGCATTAAAGTAATCCATAAGACTCCAGTGGTTTAATCCATCTTCAGAAGTGATACGACAGGTGTGGGTGAAAAACAGATACATTTTAACTCCCTTTTTACCATAAATTATCCTCCCTGCCCATATGCACAAAGAATGTGAATAGTCAAAAACAAAAAATTAAGAATGTGAACGTGAAAGTGAAAATTGGTATTAAAAAGACTTGATTGAGCAGAATTTATCTGTTTCTCACCCACACCTATCATATCTCTTCAGAAGACATGGATTAAACCACTGGAATCGTATGGATTACATTTATGCTGCCTTTATATGCTTTGTGGACCTTCAAAGTTCTGATCATCATTCACTTGCATTGTATGGACCTAAAGGACTGAGATATTCTTCTAAAAATCATTGTTTGTGTTCTGTAGAAGAAAGAAAGTCATAGAAAACTGAGATGGCACGAGGGTGAGTAAATAATGAGAGAATTTTCATTTGTGGGTGAACTATCCCTTTAAGTGCATACTGTTATTGAATATAAGGGGATGACATACCAAATACAAAGAAATTCTTCAACTTTTTGCTCACTGTTACACTGATAATATAATTTGTAAAGAAAGAAACTGCAGTAAACTAGAAAGATGCAAAATAGAAGCATTTTCACAAGTGGACTTTGAAACCCTATTGTATATATATAACTATATATCATTCTTTAATGTATAACTTTTATGTTACACATTAATTTAATTAATTCTTAAATGTTCATTTAGGAACTGCTCCCATGAGAAGGTGGTGTCCATGCTGCAGGGCAGTGGTGCCATGCCCACTCTAGTAGTGGAAGAGGGCCCAGTAGATTATCCACCCTCAGACTCAGAGCCAGAGGAGGCACCCACCCTTCCCCGCTCGCGCTCCCCAGCCCTCAGCTCCTTGCAGTGGGTTGCTGAAATCCTGCCCCCCAGCATCCGCGTGCATGGCCGTACCTTCAGCCAGCAACTTGAACACCTCCTCACAATACAAGAAAGATACACCATTTGCAAAGCCCTGGAGACCTTCTTCCAGCACAGGTCAGGTCAAACTTCATCTGACTGAGTGGAAGACACATGGCTTACATATAACACAGACACACTTCAGACTAGCACTAGTCTTGCTAAACCAAAAAATGAGTCATATACAGTATGTGGCTTGTGATCAATTTGCTGGTCTTTCGTTGGACCTTCTAATAAAGGGATAGTTCACCTATAAATGAAAATTCTGTCACCATTTACTCACCCTCATGTTCATTGTTCTGAACCTGTATGACTTTCTTCTGTATGGAAAACAGATCCAATGAAAGTGACTAAGACTAACATACTGCCTAACATCTCCGTTTGTGTTACATGAAAGAAAGGAAGTCGTATGGGTTTGGAACAACATGAGGGTAGTAAATAATGACAGAATTTTCATTTTTGGGTAAACTATACCTTTGTGTACCAACTTTGCCCATGCCTTGAAGAGCAGTACATAATTTTCTTTAATGAGGTTGTTTTTTTGACAAATGTCATAGCACACTGTTCCCACAGCAAGGGATTTTCTGCAGCTTGGCAGTAGCAAGACAAATGTGAGAAGCATTTAAAAATAGCTTCGGCTGCAAGCACAAATAGATACTCATAAACAATAAGGAACAATTGGCAGTTTCTTCCAGATTTAATAAATAACTCTGACTAGTGCGACTGCTTGCTGAGAGAGTAGCCCAATTATGTCTAAAATGGCTCCCTCTCTTGCATGTAACCAGGAATGTGGACACACTCATAGTAGATGTGTTTCCTGTGCTGGACACTCCGGCCAAGCAGCTCATTTGGCAGTTCATTTACCAGTTACTGACATATGAAGAGCAGGAGCACTGCAAGAGCAAGATCGCACGCTTCCTGGGCTTCAAGAGTGCAGGTTAGTAACCATCAGACCTCTAGCTGTTGTCATGAAAATATGTTTTAGTTTATTACCCGTTTTTGCAATAATGTTTTATTTCAGTTAAAAAATGATAATTTAATAACACTGATTCTGACCATGTGTGTGTTTATTACTGCAGAACCAGAAGTAGGTCCAGAGACCCACAGACGGAGCAGCTCCATGCGAGTGTCAGGTTCCTCTCACAAAAACACTGTGAGAGAGAGAAGCTCAGACGACTGCATTATCGGCACTCATCTCGGAATGGGTATGTCATTCTCCTCCTGTTTGATTTTTCTAGCTATTGACTCATAAGCTTAAATAGAACTGATATAGATTGATAAGTTAAGTTGAATATTATAGAGAAGACCAGGGCTAGTTTTCACATGGTGAAGTGATCACATGGGCAATATTTCAGTGACTGTAATGTTTTTAATCAGATGTTCAATTACACAAATGTAAGTTTTCACTAGCAGAGGTTTTGTATTTTGGTTTCAAAACCCTCTTAAAATAGAATCATTTTTGTGAATGTTATCCTCCAAACCAAAATTCCAATATTATCAATATCATCAACTTTTTCCCGAACATGGAAGTGTATCACAATTCATAAGAGAAGCCTATTTCCGTTCTCCGGTGTTTTCACTTGCATCAGCGTATGTTTTTAGTGGATAATGTGATGTTTAGTGTATTAAATTTAAAGTAAAGTAATACTTTACAGATGACAGTTTTTTGACAGTACCTCACTCAAGTTTAAAGGAATAGTTCATGCAAAAATGAAAATTCTCTCATCATTTACTCACTTTCATGGCATCACAGATGTGTATGACTTTCTTTCTTCTGCTGAACATAAAAAAAGATTTTTAGAAAAATATCTCAGCTCTGTAGGTCCATACAATGCAAGTGAATGGTGACCAAAATTTTGAAGCTCCAAAACACACATAAAAGACACCATATAAGTAATTAATATGACTCCAGTGGTTAAATACATGTCTTCAGAAGTGATGCAATCACTTTGGGTGAGAATCAGATCAATATTTAAGTTTTTTGTTTTTTACTATAAATATCCACTTTCACTTTCATTTTTAAAATGTGAAAGGATGTGAATCTGAAAGTGGAGATTTATAGTAAAAACATACTTAAATATTAATCTGTTTCTCACCCACACCTATCATAAAGACATACTGTAGTTACTTTATTGCTGCCTTTATGTGATATTTGGAGCTTGAAAGGTCTGGTCACCATTCACTTGCATTGTATGGACCTTCAGAGCTGAAATATTCTTCTAAAAATCTTTGTTTGTGTTCAGCAGAAGAAAGAAAGTCATGCACATCTGGAATGGCATGAGGTTAAGAAAATGATGAGAGGATTTTTATTTTTGGGTGAACTTTCCTTTTAAGGAGTGGGTAGATGACACGAAGGGATGGCCAGAGGTTAGTTACGGTATGTTGATATCATTAACTAATTAGAATTGTCATGACAGCCAACAACTGCACAAGTTAAGCCTCAACAAATTTTTTTTCTAACTAATATTTGAAATGGTTGTTCTCCATCTGGATCGCACATTTTGGTAGTTTTTATATTGCTTCTTTTGGAGACTGGAACCAGAAAACAGTCCAGTGGCAATCCGATTCATCATGGCGCTGCTCTGTGGTTGCTCAGGAAAACTGTGTATACCTTTTGGATAAACAAGTGAGCACAATGAAACCACACAACAGCATGAGTCAAGCAAGAATCAACAAGTTTTTGTAAAATGCTATAAACACTGTATATACAATTTATTCATTATGATTTATTGGCAAAACAATGGTTTGATATTTTGTATACTGCATTTAAAAATTGTATTCTTTCATGAATTGTTTTATAATTGTTTAAATTTTGATGAACTTATATGGGATAGGTCAACATGTGTTCAATGAACTGTATCTTTTTCCTGCCCAGTAACGGTGGACATGTTCAATAGCTTTTTTTGAGGCCAAGACTTTAAGGTTTGTGGCTACAAAGAAACAGAATTTTAAAAAAATGTACCTGAGAAATATTCACTGGAGTATAAAGTGTGCCAACTAGCCCTGACCTTCCTTATATGATATCCATTGCTCCATTGTAACATTTCTCCAGCTAGCCATGCCATTCTGTCATTCTTGTGGGGTAAACAAGCAATCTAAACTGTTCACAGTCATGTTTATTATTCACCAAGCATTTATTAGGAAAAGCTATAAACTGCTTGCAAGTGTTGTACGCCTCTCAGCAACCTACCACCCAAACCAGCTGCTAAAGCTAATCAGCCTCGTTGCAGCTCCTGAAGGGCAAGCAGCTTTTTGTGCACAAGCTTTTTTTCTGGACAGCGCTCTCTTTGTATCTTAGGAACATTCACTGACCCTGTGACTCCAGAGGAAAGACAGTGTGGGGATGGGACTTCCTTCCCAGAGTCCCCAGATCTCAGCCACGTGGGTACCATTTACTGCTCATCCAAAATTCATTGGGTCTCATTCATTAACCATGCGTACGCATGTATTTGTGAATAAAACCTGTGTACGAGCGTTTTCACGCAGAAATTCATCAATAAGTTCTCACTTAAATTTTGGTATAAAATGTAGAACTAACTGAAACCATTAATCACAGACTCCTGGTGGTCTAAGAAACATGGGAGGTGTTTTATTATATAAGTATTATTATTAATGGAAATTGAATAACTAAGTGGCCCTACAATAAGTCTTATTTTCAAGTAACAAAAATTATGTGCCTTATGTGCTGCAAAGCCCATATGTGGAGATGGTTTGGGCGAGTTTTATGCTAACTACTGCTGGCACACACTCCTTAATTTAGAATAATCCTGATTGATCAACATAAGAACAAATTGAAATGGTTTTAAATCAATCGTTGTGAATTATTTTGCGTGAAATCCTTTTTGCGCACACAAGTATGCAATTATTTGTGAATGAGACCTATTGCCACTGCTGTTATTAAATCATGCCCAGTTTCATCTAACCATGCTACAACCTGTAGATGTCAGGAGTGTACACGGAGCTTGGGAATGTTTACGACGGGAAAAGCAACAAGTCTCTCCAGATTCACTCCTCACCCAGGGCTGTCGGCATGAGCCATGCAGAGAACAATACATACACTCAGTCTTTCACACTCAGTAATTCAGGTATTCTGAGTTTACTCTGGCTTCCACAATAGTCAACTTGTGACAAAAAGTGTCGGAAACGTGCAGCCATGATTATAATTGCTCATTTCATTGCAAGCCAAACAGATACCATGATAATGGGTGTGTATAATTTAGAGAGGACCTGTGTGACCTTTTGACACTAAATGTGCTTGCTTATGTAGATATAATTTAAGATTTAACCTATTAGCATGTTTAAGTTATTACTCTTGTAGCTTGTCTTGGTCATTTGGAAACTTTCTGAACATTTAATAATATCACTCAATAGAGACTGACCGATATTGTTTTTATATGACAAATACAGGTACTGATTATTTTTTAAGTGTCCTATAACCGATTTTTTATTGTTTTATTTATGCTTTTATTTAAAATCATCAAATCGATGAAATCATTAATCTCTAACCTCTAAAAGTGTACACACTGCTTAAAGGAATAGTTTGCCCTAAAAAGGAACATTCTCTCATCATTAACTCACCCTCATGCCACCCTAGATGTGCATGACTTTCTTTCTTCTGCTGAACACAAACAAAACAATTTAGAAGAATATTTCAGCTCTGTAGGTCCATACAATGCAAGTGAATGGTGACCAGAACTTTAAAGCTCCAAAAACCATGTAAAGGCAGCATAAAGTAATCCATATGACTCCAGTCATAGAAGAGAAGCATAAATATCTGTCAAAAATATCGGTCGAACCAAATATCGGTCCGTCTCTATCTCTCATAGTATTTCTATGAACTATAAATGTTCCTCATAATTGTTACTTTTTTTTTCTTTTTTTTTTTAGGGAACTGTAAGTCGGGCCTCTCTCTTTCATGGACTGAATCTTTTCCTGGCACTCAGTTTGAGCCTTACCAGCAGACCATTCCTTCTCCAGGCAGTGCGGACTCTAATCCCTATGTTAGTTTGGACAGCCCCCCTCCTTACCCTCTGCCTTCTGATGAGCCCCCCAGCTCTCTGCCCCACCGCAGGAAACTCTTTACATTCTCACGGCCACCTCGCAGCCGAGACACCGACAAGTTCCTGGACGCTCTGAGTGAGCAGTTGGGCCACCGCATCAATATCGTGGATGACTTTAAGGGAGGAGAGAATGACTATGAGGAGGTTAGTGTCAGACACAAAGTGAGTTTACTAGAAGGGACTTAAGCCTGTTCACACCTACACTGCATCCAAATATGCATACTTTTCTACTATATAGTATGCAAAAAGCAGAATGTCAAATGAGTAGGGTGTCCAAATCTTCAGTGTTCATAAAACAGTAGGCGAGAAATACCTGGATGACCTACTACATTTGGCGAGGTTCGGAAGTGCGCATCCACTGGACAGTGTATTATCCCATAATGCCACTGGAGCTGAGGAGAAGTCAAAACATTGACTTTAAAAAATCGACAGAAAACCGCGAGTCAGGCGGCTCTTTTCAACTGTTATATACTGTATACCAAGAAAGTTGGTACTTGTTTTTAAAATGTACTTGTTTAACAAAACCAGAGTAAATAATGTACCTGGTTGTTGTTACTAAGTCACACTTTCCAGTCATAGGACAATGTCCACATAAATAACGTACTTTATTAATGGCCAAGAAGTACGTTTCTTATCAAATTCAGTGCAAACTCAGATGCAGATCCAAATTCCTAAATTTCCGATATTTTATCATATGAAAACTATTCACACTGAATCAGATGCAAAATTGTCTTCATTCTCTTAAAAAACTTTGAATACCTAAATTAATTATTCTGAATCTGAACAATCAAGAAATTGACCTTGCATCAAAATAAAAAAGAATAGTATTTTGGACTACTGGGCATGTTTTTCTTGCCAAAAATTGGGACTGGGTTGAAAAGGCCTTTAGAGAAAAAACATGTTCCAAGATCAAGTTGATGAACAGTAGCATATAGATTGGGGTCCAAAAGTGCACTAAAAATCTGGTTGAACATTTTTTTTTTTTTAATTTGAAAGAAAGATAATAGTCATATACTCATTTTAAGTCACTAATCAAATGTAAGCAGATTTGTGACATTGACCATTTTAAAAGTGCACTAAGTAATTTTTTGAGTATGTCGAAGTATGGCCTACACTGACACCTAGTGACCTGGATGCTGCATCATTCAAACACAGTAGTTTTCAGTTACCAACTGTAGAAATGAATTGTAGAAAATCACTATGCACAGTAAGCCAGGATTAATTTAAACCATGAATGAATTATAATTTTTATTTTTTAAATTGAGTCATTTAGCAGACACTTTTATCCAAAGCGACTTACAAATTAGGAACAAATGTAAAATAGAAGCATTTTCACTAGTGGTCTTTTAAACCCCACTATATATATATATATATATATATATATATATATATATATTCAAATATATTTTTATTTTTGCATATACATTTTGGTTTGCATCCTCAATATCTTTGTAATATTGCCAGATGAGTTTCCAGGATGAGCAAGAAGTGAACATGCCTCACGAGCTGAGCAGTGCTAGCAGTGAAGACCACAGCAGCAGCGATGACTCCACCTCAGTCACATATTCCTCAGGCTCTGACCATATCCCGCCTCCTCCACAGAGCCCTCCGCCCCCGCCACCTCCCCTCCAGTTCATTGACCCTCCGTCACCCATTCCCCTTACCCTAGAACACCTGCCCCAGCCTCCCCCAGCCTTCCAGCACCATCCTATTATAGCCCCGCCTCCACCGCCACCCCGCCCCTTTCTCACTAACCGCCCCTCCCTGTACAAGGTGCTGCGCACCAATGAGGAGCTCAGAGCCCAGCACACCCATCCTCGACGCTCAATTCCCCAGCCCAGCGTTCAACCGGTTCTCCAATTACACCAACCGAAGGCTCACCCCATCCTGCAGTCATCCCCCCACACTTCCCCTCAGCCCCCACGCACAACAGTACAGCACACCTACCTACGACATCACACCCAGTCCATATACCAAACCCAGCAGACTTCTGCTACCAGGACCTCTCCAAGTCTGTCCAAACAACAGAGCCTCCATTCCCAACCTTCGCAGCAAACCTTCGAAAGCACACTGTCAAGCAAGGTACCCCCACCACCCCCACCTCCTCTACCCCCACCTTGTGATCCTCCACCTTTACCCAAATCCAGCCCGAAAGCATCTGACAACAACCACATGAGTGTTAAGAGACTGCGCTGGGAGCAGGTGGAGAACTCAGAGGGAACTATCTGGGGACAGGTTAGTTAGTAATGCATAGCAACCACAGTGCTTATCAGAAGCATGTGATCATGTGATCAAATACTGAGTGCAGATGTCTGTTTGTTAGCTTGGAGATGATCCTGATTATCATAAACTGAGTGACATGGTGAAGTACCTGGATCTGGATCTGTACTTTGGCACGCAGAGGAATTCTAGTAAGTTCTTCTTTATTTTAGCCAGTCTATTGCAATATACAGTATACTGCATGTACTCATGCAATATAAACTACATGTATACTGTATGTGTCACCATCCCTTTCAGTACAGAGACATTGAACATTTTCAGTCTTTATAGGATTATATACAGTATACAGTTGCCCCAAATAGTATTTGGATACCTTTGGACACAGTGTAATCTGTTTACAAAGTAATTCGTTAATATTAATCTAATTGCAATCTAATCTAAATTGCCATCTGTTTTCAGAGCTGTCAGAATTAACGCATGCAATTAATTAATTTTTCTTAATCGCGATTAATGCATTTACCATTAATACAGCATAAACCAGCATAAACATTTGTAATGTGTCCGCCAGGAGTCATTACCCTGAAGCACACTTCACAACACACACAGCAGCGATTCATTGCCAGTGATAAAATGATAGAGAAAGGACCTCTTAACTCCTTTTTGATATACAAAACAAGCCCAGATGGGACTTGTGTGTCACGTTTATGTGTTTTGTTCATGTTTTGTGTTCATGTCTTTTATTTTGAAAGTTTAATTCCTGTTTCATTGCCATGTCATGTGATCTGTTCCCTCATGTGATCCTCTCTTGTTCCATGTGTTTTGTTCTCATTGGTTTGTGTTCATGAGTCTTGCTATATTGTTATCAGTTCTGTTATGTCATTGCTTCATGTTTCATTGTCTTATTATTGGTTCCGTCTTGTGATTGGTTGTCTTGTTTACTTGTAACCCATGTCTGTGTAATTAAACCCTCATGTTTGCCATGGTCCTTTTTCAGGTATTGTTTTTTGTAACGTAGTTAGTCGAGTCGAGTCAAGTCTAGTCTAGTTTAGTTCATGTTTATGTTTTGTTTGTTATGTTTTGTATTCACATTTGTTGGATAGCACGTTGTAAATAAACTGCAGTTGGGTGCTTCACATCATCATTGTCTTCGTCTGCCTGTCATTGCCTGCCAGCTTTGTTACATTGTGATAGAAATCATGTATTTTTCAGCCTATGTAAGGTGCATTTTAATGAACACAGAACCACTTTAAGTTTTAACTATCACCAAAATGCAGAATGAGACGTTTTTGTCTGCAAGCACTTTTCATGTGGAGTTCAAAGCTCCGCTTGATGCTGGCGCTGACGCCCTGATGCAAATTATGAACGTGGCTTCACTATTGCTATAGGAAAGCAAATAGCCACAGTCTGCCAGCTGATTAACATTGTGGAGGATGAGAGTTTAAGAGATTTAATGCCGATTGCAATAAAAATGCCACCTATGGGGAAACTAGTTCTTTCAATTAGTCAAACTCCCAATAAGACTTTGGGAAATGTTTAATGCTATTTTAGTGCATTGTCTTTATATTGTGGAACGCTTTGTTTGGAAAATGTTAATAAAGCATTATATTGCTACATATTGTTTTATTTTCTTTCCTAAGAAGGAAAAGGAAAAGAAGTATATATAGTCAAATCTGTGATTAATCGCAATTAACTACAAAAACTATGCGATTAATCACGATCAAAAAATGTAATCGACTGACAGCAAAAAAAGTAGTGTAACACATTACATTTTGAATACTTGTAATTAGATTACAGTTACTGACTTTCAATTAATTACTTTTAAGGACATTATTTGGATTACACATTTCTGAAATAATATTATTTATGTAGAATGTTTGTATGTTTATTTGCATTTCTGTGACAGCCGAAGGGTGTGCACCCTCTAGCGAGTGTATTACTTGTGTGCGAAATATAGACATTATTTTAATTAATTGAGCAGAAAAACAAAAACTTTTCTGTGAACATTTTTAGGAAGTAACTTAAAAGAAAAGCAATCAGAAATGTGATTACTTTTATGATGAAGTAATCATTAAAGTAATCTAATCACAGTTTCTAGATAAGTTATTTATTAGTAATTTATAGTAGATAACTTTCCCAACACTATAAGTCACACTTAATATTGTATGAATTTCATTGCATTAGATACCAAAAATATTATATATTAAACCAAGTTGCATCTGCAAACAAATGATGACTTTTTGTCAGAACTGACATTTTTTATTGAGCCATTTTTGCATTTACCTTCATCCAAGGTCATATTTCATCACATTAACTATGACAACTGGAAAGTGTCCAAATACTTTTTGTCTTCATTTTGAACAGTAAATATTTTGTTTGATCATTTGAAACCTAAACATTTTATTTTGTAATACAATTCAAAGACATTCATACATTTTTAAGTGTGGCATACGGTAAGTGTCCAAATACTTTTTGGGGCCTCTGTGCATTTACAGTATACTGCTGTCTACATCCATATGTTTCACCCTTGTTGTAGCCTTACATTTTGATCGTGAAAATGTACTACTCAATTACCTTGTCTATTTTTGTACTTTTTCAGCTCATCACTCATGGAGACCTATGTCTGTCTCAGATCCCATCATTCCCATCCAGTTATTGGCTTCTCACTGCCTAAATTCATTCTCATATATTGTCTCCACTACGGTTACCAGGAGAGCTCATCCTTACACTGTTATTAAATGTTTCAGTCTCTCTTCCAGAGCCCACCTTCCTGCCTGAGAACTTTAAAAAGAAAGACGTGGTTGAGATTCTCTCCCATAAAAAGGCCTACAACGCTTGTGAGTATGACTAGGGTTACGTTCAAGAGGAATCAACTAGATTATACTTTGGGTTGAGTCACATTTAAAAAAAAATTTAAAAAACGTCTAGTGTGACAAAGCAGTGTAGGAGTAGGTTAAAGAAATGCTGTAGGTTTTTGCAGGAATTCTCCAATGAGATTCAGAAATGAAAAAGTACAAGTATCTTTACCATGATTGACTGCCCTGTTCAGCTATCCTCATAGCGCATCTGAAGCTGTCCCCGAAGGAACTACGTGAAACCCTCATGACTATGAGCACTGAGCGGCTGGAGCCCTCACACATAAAACAACTGTTGCTGTATGCTCCCGACGATGAGGAGGTCAAACAATTCCAGCATTACAACCAGGACCCAGCCAAGCTCAGTGAGCCCGACCAGTTTGTCCTACAGGTGCACAGTTTTTATAAGTTTTACAGAAGGCACAAATACTTTTGTGGTAATTCATGTAAAAATCTTGTTTCTTTGGAAATAGTTATGGATTCTTGTGGTTATTTACTACAGATGCTGCTTGTTCCCGAGTATAAAACCAGGTTGAGGAGTCTTCTTTTTAAGACCACTCTGCAGGAGAAAACCGATGAAATGAGAGCTTCTTATGACTGCATCTACAAAGCCTCATTAGAGCTCAAAAACAGCAAGAGGTTGGCCAAGATCCTGGAGGTAAAACACTTAAAGCATAATTCAGCATATATGCACTTTATGATGAATTAACCCATACAGATAAATTACATATGGCATTACATGTTAAATACATTTATTTTTCACTGGTTTTAAAAATAGGTCACTTGTACATATATGCGACATATTTTTCAAAAATGCTACTAAAATGGCCAATACATGTAATATATATTTTCTGAGACACTGTTTTTTATTTTTTTTATGTAGTGACCTGTATGACTTAATTAGGGGCCAAGCACCATTCTGTATCTGTTAGTGTTCTTCTTCTTATTATTTTTCAGCTGAAAGTCTTTGACAGCCCACAGAACCATACATAGGAAAGTTGACACAATGATAAAGGACACTAAAAAAATGTAACTGGCCCAAATTTGGGGTCTGTCACTGAAACCCTCTAGTGACACCAACAGTTCAAAGTTTCACTTACGTTTCGGCCTATAACTTTTTGCATAGTTTTTCAGCTCCGCCTACTCGATTTTCCGCCATTTCGAATTTTCCAAAAATACTACTGTTTTGAACTCCTAAACAATATGTCCGATTTGAACAAAATTTTGCACGTATCATCTAGAGACACTCATGACAAAAAGTTATGGAATTCATGGTGATAAACAAAACCATTCCCGAATACCGCATCAATGAATTCGATGGCCAGCACGCCAAAATGGACATGAAGCTGTATCTTCGCAACACTTTAGCGTATTGACACAAAACTTGGTGTGTCATCACAAGCATGACCCAAGGCTACCTGCACAGTTTCAACACAGTGCCACCTGGTAATCAAGAAATATGAAAAATGGCTATTTTTGCTTATAACTTTTGAATAGTTTGGCCTAAAATCATAAGACTGGTCTCTTTAGATTTTTTGGGGTATACCATGTTGAATGATACCCAATTTTCTTGTCGGTTATATTGGGCATCGGCCATTTTGAATTATGTCTTAAATAGCTGTATATTACAAAGGCATTGCCATATCATTACGAAATATTGGTAAGTGTCATTGGGGCCATGTCCTGAAGGGACTCAAAACGTTTGGGGACAGTGCCACATAGTGGTCAAAAGATATAAAAAAAAATGCTTAAAAATTTTGATTTATTTAGCCTATTGTCATGAGACTTGTGTTGTTAGCTTCCGTGTACATTCATACAGAATTTGACATGGTCGGCCATACTTCCTGACCGCCATTTTGAATTTCATTAAAAAAAAATGAAAAAATGAAAAAATGACCGTAAGTCCGATTTGCATTAAATTTTGCTTATATCATCTAAAGACACTCATGAAAAAAGTTATGGAAATCTTTTCGACATACCCAACCGTTCTCGAGTAACACATCAACAAATTTAATGGCAAGATGCCATTAAGGATCTGAGCCTGTATCTCTTGAATGCTTCAGTATATTGTCATGAAACTTTATATAAGGCATTGTGACTAAGCCCTTACAATACCAAATCAATTTAGTGACAGTGACACCTATTGGTCAAAAGTTATAAGCATTTGTATAACAGGAAAAGTAATAAAATGAATGTCTTTTTTTCTTTTTAAATCATCAGCGGAATTCTATATTCAATGTAGATGTTTGCCATTGGTGTATTTTAAATATTGTTCTTACAATCTGTGCTGTTTTCAGTTTGTATTAGCAATGGGAAATTATCTGAATAATGGTCAACCCAAGACGAATAAAACAACAGGGTTCAAAATCAATTTTCTTACTGAGGTATGTATGCTTACAACAGTTGCAGACAAAAAGTTCCAACATTTATGTGAAGAACTTTAATGCCTTAATTATTGTTAATATTTAATAACATTTCTCCCAATGATAAGGTGAGATAAGTACCAGTATATGTTTTAAAATATACCTCCTCTCCCTAGCTAAACACTACAAAAACAGTTGATGGAAAGTCAACCTTCCTCCATATTCTTGCCAAATCACTATGCCAACACTTCCCAGAACTCCTCGGCTTCGCCAGGGACCTCATAACCGTGCCTGTAGCTGCTAAAGGTACGTTTTCAGTGCAGATATCCATTAGATGTTTGGATAATTCTAATAATCATAACTGGTGTCAATGAAATGTATTGAAGACTGATGTACAGTATGTTAACACATTTTCACTATATTTTCAGTCAATCAGAGGACCATTACTGCTGACCTCAGTGACCTTCATTCTACCATCCAGGACATAAGAACTGCCTGTTTAAAGATCCCAGCTACTGCAGAGGATCGCTTTGCAGCAGTTATGAGTGTATCCACCAACATACAGATATTACCTATTGTAATGGCACAAAATTTGATATTGAATGCATTTAATAGTTTCCTGAAACACCTTGTATATGTTTTCGCATCATTCACATCAGTGTAAAAACATTTTTGCAACAAATACATTTTGTAATTTGCAAAAATCCTCTTGCTGTTCCACTATAGTAAATGACTTTTTAATCTGTCTAATCAGTCACAGTGAATTGACCCTTGACTCTGATAATATTAGAGCTTCCTGGAAAACTCTCATCCAGCTGTGCAATCTCTGGACTCCTTGCAGCAAAGAGCTATGGATGAGTTTAATAAGGTGGCCTCTTACTTTGGAGAAGACAGTAAGGCCACCAACACTGAAACCTTCTTTGGTATCTTTGCTGAGTTTATCTCCAAATTTGAGGTAAGTTTCTTTAATACTTTATTAGTCGGTATAAGAGCATAATGTTATGGATTGCTATTAGTGATAGACCGATATCTCTGTATTTCGTTTGGCCGATTAACAGAAGTTTTAACTTTCCCTTGTTTCAGTTCCAAAATCTACCAATAGATTTGTCAATGGATAGTCAACACTTTCTGTTTTCAAGCTTGTTTCTTTTTCAGTTTAAGCAAATGTGTGTAATATTGCATAAAAGAAGTGTTTGTTTCACTTTAGACATTTTGAGTACATCTGATTTGCTGTTGTTAAACTGTATTATGTTTATCTGCATTTATATTTATATCGGCCATCCTGCTCTCTAGATATCGGCATCGGCCATTGAAAAACCCATATCGGTCAACCACTAATTGCTATTTATTCACAGTTGAAATGAGTTTGTTGTGTTTCTTTTTTATAGAGAGCACTTGGTGAGATACAGGGAACAGAAAACCCTAAAAGCCCCCGAATAGCCTCACCACTGGTATGGTGAAGCCAGGTTTAACAGTATATGCGCTCTCTAATTAAGGATCCCTATGTGCCAACAAAATCACAGAGAACTTGATAGGATGGAAGGAGACAAACCTTACTTTGTCTTGTATGAATTAAAAGTATCTTTAGAATAAAGAATATATATTTTATACAGATATGTTAATAAAGATATGGAAAGTATATTAATATAGCTTAATTAAAATAAATAGTTTTGAGATTTCTAGCAGCTTGAGAATGTAACAGGAACATTAACATTTCTTTAAGATAATGGTATTTTTGAAGGTATATTTTGGTATTTTGGTTCACAAGTGGACAATAGATCCTTCCTATGATTCAGGGATGGTCTGTTGTCCTGCATTGGTAAACACTGGCCAGAAGAACTTTATAACTGCACACCAGACCACAAAGGTGAATGAATGTTTAACTTATAATAATGCCAAATGTATTTTAACACAAAAATGTAAACGAGTTTTAAATCCTGCACAGTATTAGTGCTCTACACCAATATCACCCTTCATACGTATGCTTTGGAACATAAGTGAAGATTAAGCTATTTTGTCCTTTTCCAGAACTCTGATACTTTAATGTAATGCAAGATTAGTGATACAGTTGATCAGTGGTTACATCGTGCATGAGAATCTGCGGTATGTTTTACATTATGGAATTGGTTTACATCTATGACAATGATCTCTCTTGCTATGAAGATTCTAAGTTAAAAGACAATGCTAAAGTGACACATTTCTTATTACATTTCAGAAGGGTACACATTCAATCTGTTTCATTCAAAAACCATTATGTAGCGTGTCTGTCTACGTTAGGTACTTTTGTTTAAGTTAACATGATGCATTTCTTCCTGATGTCTTTTGTTCTTTAGAAATGCATGACCTTCCTTATCGCCTGTCTTTGTGTCAAAACAACATGCACTGTATGTGTGTTTTTCTTAGTTCCTCGTCAGAACCTCCATAATCTCTGGAAATCAAAAACAATTTGCATTTGCACGTAGCAGAGTGTTTTATTTCTATTTATATAATGTATTAGCCTATTCGTTTTGGTTGTTTATGTACTGTATCTATTTGTTATATTGAACTACTGTTTTACCAAATTACTTAAATGTTTGTGTACAAATTGTTGGCATGACTAGCCTAGTGTTTTCCTGAGCAGTTCTATATTGGCTTCAGTATTGAATGGCCACATATTGCTGCATTTTAATGAGATGTCTAATTTGTTTTGCCTGAATAAATAAGCTTTTGCGGACATTCATGTGTGTATAATTCATTTGTACTGTAGCCATATCCACATATAGTGGGAGTAGTGCCATATAAATTGTCTTAAAATTAAATTAATTGGTTCATTTTAAATGATGGATGGTTAAAGTAAATGGCACTTTTTCAATTCAATCTAAAAAATCTATTTAAAAATGATTTAAAATGTATTGGTTTTTTTTATTTAACTACGTTTTTATTCTTGAATTAAAGGTGTATATGTCAATTTGTAGTGATTTTTTAAATGTTATTTTCAAAAAAGGCTACTATACATTAAGTTGCACTCCTTGTTCTGCATATCTGCTATGAACATAACGACCTTGTTACTAGGCAATGCTATAAGAGCTTCAAATACCAACGATCTGTTATTATATATAGATTTGTCACCATACTGAGTGAAGATACTCACTGGTAAAAGCCCCCTACCTCCTTGAATATACATCCACACTGTCAAGGTTTATTTTGTGATGATGCATAGCTAAATGTATAATTTCCTGGAATTGAATAACTGCAATCTTGGGACCCCCTTCCAAGCATTTTTTTTATTTTTTTTTACTCACCCTCATGTCATCCCAGATGTGTATGACTTTTTTCTTCTGCTGAACACAAAAAAAGATTTTTAGAAGAATATTTCAGCTCTGTAGGTCCATACAATGCAAGTGAATAGTGACCAGAAATTTGAAGGTCCAAAAAGCACATAAAGGCAGCATGAAAGTAATCCATAAGACTCTGGTGGTTAAATTCATACCTTTAAAAGCTTTATGATAGGTGTGGGTAAGAAACAGATCAATATATAATAGTAATAGTAATATTTAAATGTTTTTGGATATTCAAATTATTTGTGCATATTGCCAAATACTGGGCAGGGAGGAGAATTTATAGTTAAAAAAAAAGGACTTAAATATTAATGTGCTTCTCACCCACATATATTATCATGCTTCTGAAGATATGGATTTAACCACAGGAGTTTTATGGATTACTTTTATGCTGCCTTTATGTGCTTTTTGGAGCTTCAAAGTTCTGGCCACCATTCACTTGCATTGTATGGACCCACAGAGCTGAAATATTCTTCGTTTGTGTTCAGCAGAAGAAAGAAAGTCATGCACATCTGGGATGGCATGAGGATGAGTAAATGATGAGAAAATTTTCAATTTTGTGTGAACTTTTCCTTTAATAGAAGTTTATACTGCAGACAAACATACACTGATATCCTACAATAGTTTTTTTTTTTTTTTTGTGCTCCACATCCATGACTCTACTGGCAAAAAAGTAATCTAGAAAAACAAAAGGCTTTGGGACAGAACAAGAAAACATTAAAAAATGATTCGTCGACAACCACAAAATGAAATGCTTTATCAAATTCTTGTTTCACTTTTTTAATTCTCTTTAAAGCAGTAATACCAAGCATTTTTTTTTCTTTTTCCAGAGTCATTTAAGACGAATAAGTCTTCTGACATGAAGCCTCTGAACTTCAAATGCACCATCAACATTTCAAGTTTCATAAGTGTGAAGTCATTGTATTTTCCAAACCTTTGTAATATAGTGCTTGTAAGTGTACTTGGGCAAGGCAGCATGGAAAAGACAAGGAAAATCAACAAAAGGAAACAAAAAGACTCCAATGACCATCAGAGGACATGATTGCGTACATTTTTATCACATGTGAGAATAGATCTCCACTTAATCATGTGAACATGGCAAACACATTTTTCAAGCTGCTAATATTGTTTACGACAGCAATCTGGTGAATGCTGACAGGGTTGATTAGCAGAGCCATTTTATCTTGTCATGGTATCAAAAAAGTTACGTTAAATTGTGATGAATAGATAATAGAATCTGAAAAATGTATGCAATTATGTCTGAGCTAATGTACAGTTAGAACAATTTCCAAGAGGCACATTTTTTCCTACTTTGGTACCATGTCAGTTCTGTCCATGGTAAAAGTAGGGAAATACAAAGCTATCTTGTGAAGGCCTGGTATACATACAAACAAAGCCATAATCTAACAAGTTTTCCATACCACAATATCACTAAAGTACATGTTTTGACCTTTACCATCACATAAATTGACAGGTGAATTACTTTAATTGTCATTTATGCAATTTGATAACCAATAGGAAATTGCTTCTTTCATATATGCAGCAATCAGAATTACTTTTACACATAACTGAGGACTCAACCTCATTTTTCATGTCCAATCATAATAATGCACCAAAATGATGACATCAGCTGTAAAAGGCAGAAAACGAATCCGCAAATTTCTATTTTTTTTTTTTTTTTTTTTTTTTTACCTTAAACCAATATATTGCAAGTAACTAATATCCAAACTGGCAAAGTAAGGCTACCCCCCCCCCCCCCCCCATTATGTGAACTGTATTAGCTGCATGGAGACCTGCAGTCACAAGCTATACATAAAGCCACAGTTTTCAACAGCTTAATTTGAGTATTTGCTCTGTTTAGCTAAGGCTACTTAAGACTCACCTACAAGTACCTCATAACAATTCATTTATTTTCTCATCCACCAAATTCACCCCATCACCACACATGTCAGTCTGATACATTTTAGTTTCTCATGCGATACAGGTCATTTTTTACTGCCATCACAATAAAAAGGCAGTTTTAAATTAATGTGCTTCATCTTGGGGTTTCTCTGGTGCCACTGGAAGTGTTGATTGTCTGAAGCATACGGTCTTAGAGAGGCACAGTCAAGATGATAAACACTTTGGTAATAGTGAGAAGAGCAGCTCTTCAGCAAACCTTTGGTTAAGGGAAGTGGTGTCAGGTTCAAGGCCATTTTCAAAGGACGGTGCTCTCAGTGTCCAGGTCTGTGTCCTTAACATGGGTAACAGGCTTCTCAACAGCGATGTCAGGAACAAGGGCTTGACTTAGCCCTTTGAATATCATCCCCGAATCTGCAAGCAATAAATTGACAAAGTTACATAAAACACAGGTTCACTGAGTTTTGGTAATGAATGTTTTAGAAATCATTAGGTTTATCTGAGATGAGCAATTTCCGACTTGCTGTAAAGTCATGCCACAATACTCTCACACCAGCTCAGTGGCCACAGAGTCGGGTGGTGAAGTTGCTCTCTACCAACTGTGTGAACTAAAAGAATGATTGGAAGCGACTTGCCGATGACACATCTTAAAGGAATAGTTCACTCTAAAATGACTATTCTCTCATCATTTACTCACCCTCATGTCATCCCATATGTGTATGACTTCCTTTCTAGTGCAGAACACAAACCAAGATTTTTTTGAAGAATATCTCAGCTCTGTAGGTCCATTCAATACAAGTGAATGGTGACCAGAAATTTGAAGCTCCAAAAAGCACAGAAAGGCAGCATAAAAGTAATCCATAAGACTCCAGTTTTTAAATTCATATCTTCTGAAGTGACCCACCTGGTTCTGGGAGAGAACAGACCAAAATATAACTTCCTTTTCACTATAAATCATGATATCAGCAGTCTCATTGGCGATCATGATTTCAAGCTCGATTAAACTTCCTACAGCGCCATCTAATGCTCTGCGCATGTGTCAAGCACTAAGAAGTGTAATCGAGCTTGAAATCATGATCGTGCCTAGAGACTGCAATGGCAAGATGTACAGTGATAAAGAAATTACATTTTGGTTTGTTCTCACCCAAAAACGACTGGAGCCTTATGGATTACTTTTATGCTGCCTTTATCTGCTTTTTGGACCTTCAAAGTTCTAGCCACCATTCACTTGCACTGTGAGGACCTACAGAGTTGAAATATTTATCTAAAAATCTGTTTGTTTTCAGCAGAAGAAAGTATATCATACACATCTGGGATAGCATGAAGGTGAGTAAATGAGATTTTAGGTGAACTATCCCTTTAATACTTACTGGCTTAGAATAATGATGAAGTATGAAACATTAATGTGTAGTGGATAAAACACTTGAATAATCATATTAAAATGTCAATAAGAGTGTTGTTTATCTTCCTCAAAGTAAGTAATATCTCGGTTATAAATGTTTTAACTAATAACATTACATCAACATGAAAACAGCACGTTATGACTCCGGCTCTGCTGGTGAAAATCTCTGAGTGATAACCTCAAGACTTTGTGCACTATAAACCCCATGCAAGTGACACAAACATAAATAAACAGGTTCTAAAAGAGAAGCTTAGTGTAATGGAAATAAAAGAGCTTCACCTAGTGTTTTGAAGGCAGCGCTGCAAATTCCATTGCTGTCGCTTCCTACAGCTGGAGGCTGGGGCGGAGGGGGAACAGTAGGTCTGTTACGTGGTTTCGGCACAGGCCTCGTGCGAGGAAGAGATCCTGACTGAAACACCAGAGGAGCAGTTGGACTGGGACTGTCATGAAAGACTGTCGTGGGTGGAGGGGTACTCGGTGGAGTGGGAGTGTTTGGAGGGGAGGGGTCCTCTCCTGGGTCACCAGCAGTCTGACCGAGAGTGCTGGGTTGGAGAGGGGTCGTGACCTGTGTCGGAGGCTGGGGGGGTGGATGGTTGGGGGCCTGAATGGGAGGCTGGTTGCACGTTTGGCGACGAGGGGTTGTGTTGGTTTGAGCCTGTGGCTGTGTGGGGCTTAAATTGGTTGGAGAGTAACTAGAGAGCGGTCTAGGGGAGGGGCTAAGGGACTGAGGAGTGCCTGAAGACATTTGCTGTACTGACTGACTGGTTGGTTGCCCTGGCGGTGGGTTGGCTGGTTTAGGAGGAGCTGGGGCTGGCTTCTTTGTACCTGTAAATAAGAAGAGAATTTACTTTATTTATATAGCATCTTTTAAAACTATGCGTCAACTGCCATATAGCACTTTGTAAACACAAGGTATCCATGGATGCTTTTTTTTCCCCATACATACATACATATGGAAGGAGACAAAATAAGAGCACATAGAAATAAATACAAAATAATATAATAAACTGAAAAGCATAATATTACATATTAAGCAAGCAAGCAAACAAGATATTTAAACAATTAAATAAGATGAAAAACCCTAGTAAACAAGTGTGCTTTGAAATACTTAAAATGTGTTTTTAAAAGTGCAAATTGAGTCACGCTGCTGAGATTTGTAGGTTAATTTACCTCTGCGTGCCATGTGAGGACTGGGCCCTGTAGATCCAGCCACAGGGGTCACCACACTCAGCTGTCCTGACCCTCCAGTGCCATTTCTCTGAGCTGGAGGAGTGGACGCAGGGTCTCGATTCTTTGAACTAAAAAAAAAATAAAATAAAATAAAATAAAAAAAATAAAATTCTTTATGCAAGTGTGTCATTTCTGCGCCACTAGAATCACCAAATGAAACTGAAAAAAATAAATTAAATAATAATAATAATCAAGAAACAGATAGTCCCGCCCCAAACTCACGACATTGGTTGGGGCAATGTTGCTATGTCTGGACTGGTTGGGATGCTCAAACAAACAGAGCAATGTTTTGACAACGCCACATAACAACAGTGTGGCTTTTCAGGGAGGTCAACCTTCAAATGGCTTACTTATAGTTGACTACATATTATGCTGGGATAGGATCAAAAATTTGAACATCCTAAAACAAATTACTTCACATTTAAGTCAGATTCTTTTAGAATATTTAATATTAAACAGTTTGCAATAGTACACAGTTTCATTGGATTATAAATGAGATCACAGTACAACCAGTTGAGAAAAAAAAAACATGAGTTTTTCCACCCCTCCACGTCTACTACACAGTGTCTGTAGGGATGACTCATTCATGTACAGCACTGGTCCAGCACATTGCAGGCCTCTTACCTGATCTCCTCAGTATGCTGAGCTAGAAGCTGCTGTGCTGCTGCCAGGGCAGCCATCCCCAGTGCCAGCCCAGGCTGGCAACCCTCTAAGCCCAGGCCCATCGGCGCAGGCTGCTGGGGCAAGAGCTCAGCCACAGGCTGAACCCCTGCAGTACCTGCAGCCTCCACCGGGGGCAGCGGGGGTTGGAAGGCAGGCGAAGCGTGCTGCTTTCTAGGTACAGTATTGCCTCTACGAGGATTGTGGTCCATTAATTTATTAGCAGAGCTACAGAAAGAAGAAACAGCAAAGACACCACTAGTGCTAATATGTTCCCAGTAGAGCCACACCACAGAAAAGAGGGGAATCTGCATTGGTAGACACCACCCTCCCGAACACACAAATAGCAGTGTTAAAAAGAAAAGCAAGGGAATTATCAATAGAATGGACAAACCAGAGAGGTTAATGCAGAGTATAATCTCATCCTTTCGGCAGCTTTTTTGGCTTTTTTTATTTTTATTAATTGCTCAGTTACTGCGAATTGATCAATTAAATTGGATTCTAATTAACGTAAAATGACAGTTCACCCTAAATTAAAAACAAATTAAAACATCTTTCATTTACCCACCCACACGTTGTTCCAAACCTGTATAACTATTTTCCATGGAACACAAAAAGAGATGTTAAGCAGATGTTGGCAGCCTCAGTCACCATTCACTTTCATTGCATCTTTTTTCCATAATGAAAGTGAATAGTGACTGAGGTTGTCAGTCTCTAACATTATGCTTAACATCTCGTTTTGGGTTCCACTGAAGATCAAATGGGTTTGGTGAGTGAATGATGATGGAATTCATTTTCTGGGTGGACTATACCTTTAATTGCAGATTTTTGTGCAGCAAGAGGAAAAAATCTGGGTGATTGATTCCTAGAATTAAACCGTTAATTGAGATTTTGTGTTAATATTAGTATGAATACCTGTCTCTCCGAGGTAATTCACCATCTGGGCCCACCATGCTACCAGGTCTCTTCCTCTCTATAGTGCCCGAGTCATAATCAGGCGGGTTCAGGTGGTTGACATTGTTTGGCAGGGGTGCAGGCATTGAAAACATGCCTGATACATTAAACTCCACATCTGAAGGAATAACAAGAAACAGGGAAATTTTAAACTTGATTGTAATAATTTTCTATAAGAAATTGTTATATATTTAAAGCTTATATACCCCATACCCTCAGGGAAAAACCAGTCTGCATGCTGAATGATGGGTTCAATTATAGTAACCACATGAACAGATGTAGCAGCAGCCATTTCTGCTAGGCTCCTGTGCATAAAGAGAAGAGAGTTTACAAAGTCACAATAAAATATAGCAATATTTTTGTTGTCGAAAATTCATCTAGAGGAGCTTGTAGTTTACATGTTCTCCAAAGAGTCCAAAATGCAGGTATAAGAAAGCATGGGGAAACTATAACAAAAAACTAAAACTAAAATAAATAAATGTTATTATGTGTAATGCAAGGCGGAGCTGGTGTTCCACGAAAGCCAAATCTGAGTGCTAGAGCATCTAAAAATGAAACAGCCAAGCACTTTTCCCTTTTAACTATAATGTATGATTTTTAAAAGTTCAGTTAATAAGGAAGCAGGTCCTCTACATAAGCACAAACTCTCAGTGCGGTCAGACATGAGAAGAGGCTCAGTCACCATTCGCTTTCATTGTATGAAAAAAAACATGCAATGGAAGTGAATGATGACAGACATTCTGCTTAAAGGGATAGTTAATCCAAAAAATTTTATTCTCTCTCATCATTTACTTTGGGTTAGAACCAGTTCAATATTTTAATGCATTTGTACTATAAATCTCCATTTTCACTTTCACAATGTGAAAGAGTGGAGATTTATAGTAAAAAAGGACTTAAATATTGATCTGTTTCTCACCAAAACCTATCATATTGCTTCTGAAGACATAGATTTAACCACTGAAGTCGTATGAATTACTTTTATGCTGCCTTTATGTGATTTTTGGAGCTTGAAAAGTCTGGTCACCATACACTTGCATTGTTTGGACCTACAGAGCTGAAATATCCTTCTAAAAATCTTCATTTGTGTTTGGCAAAAGAAAGTGAGTCATACACATCTCCTTTTGTGTGCCACAGAGAAAAGAATGTCATATGGGTTTGGGAAAACATGAGGTCAAGGAGGTAAATGACAGAATTCTCTTTTTTGTGTGAACTATTCTTTTAATTCAAGGCAACAGCAGAATTGTTGGTTAAGAGCTGTTGATTTATTGTTGCATTAATCGCCTGTTAGTTGCAGCAGCTTGTAGAATATTCTCACCCCTCAGTTTTGGCCCATAGTAGATTGGGTCCAAGGACAATTGCAATGTTGCTGGGGTTCATCTTGTTAATGTCACTCTCCTGTGCAAGCTTAGCAAGGAACTTTATAAGGTATCTGCAAAACATAGCAAAAAACCCCTGCTATTCATAAAAGGCAAATCGAAAATGTAAGACATTTAAAATCACCAACTGGAACTTCTTTGTTGTTGTAGTGAAAGACCAGCTGTTTTAACTAAATTATTAAACTTTACTTTTAGATGTTGCTGAAACCCACCTGAAGTTTGCCTTGTTGTTTTTTGGTAACTGATCACAGGTAACCCACAAAGCTTGTAATCGTTTGTCTGGGTCAGGGACACTTAAAGTAAAAGCACAGTAATTACCAATACAAAAAAATGAAATAATTCCTTTAAACCTTTAATATAGTCCAGTAAGACGACTTACTTAGATGCCTGTATCCACTCATCATACAGATGGTAAGTCATCAAAGGTTCAGGCAGTTCTCTTAAGTAGGACTTCAATGCCCCTTAAAGCAGAAAAGAATAATTTCAAATTAATAGGGTGTAAATGACATGGAATATTACTGATACACACAATAAATCAGACTGTACCAGCAACAGCATGCGGGTCAGAATAGAACTCTTCCAGCTGTGAGGTGGAGCAATCCAGCGCTGCCTTCAGCTTCTTCAGTTTAGAGGCTCCAGCAGCAATTCTGAAAAGACCCTGGAAAACAGCGGGACTGAATTTAAGAAATGTGCAGGCAGTAACATGCTAGTTATGACAGAATCTTAATCCCCTATTGACTAAAAGGAATATTTCAGGTTTAATACAAGTTAAGCTCAATCGACAGCATTTGTAGCATAATATTGATTACCATAAAAAATAATTTCTTTAAAAAAAAGTGAGGCAATTAAAATGGAAGTGAATGGGGCCAATCCGTAAACATTAAAATACTCACTGTTTCAAAAGTATAGCCACAAGATATAAACAATGTGTTAACATGATTTTAGTGTGATAAAATCACTTACTAACCTTTTCTGTGTAAAGTTCTATCCAATTTGACAACTTCATGCCATGAAGTAATGTCAACAAACCCCAAAACCCTAAAACCACTGTAAAAATGACGATTTAAATAGCTTTACAGCTCAAAAAATAAGAGTTTTAACAGAAGAATTAATGCAAGTGCATTTATAAGACTATAAGCTTTACATTTTTGCATTTAAACCCTCCAAAAAATTGGCCCCAGTTACTTCTATTGTAAGTGCCTCACTATAACTTACATTTTTACTTTTTTTTAAAGAAAAGGACGGATGAGTCAAAATAATTTTTTGTGGTAATCAACATTATGCCACAAATACTGTCGATTGTGCTTAACTTGTTTGTTTTTATTTTTTGTATACTTATATGCTTGTCTTTTTTATGTAAAGAGAAGCTACCTTAAAAGGTGCTATATAAAAATAAATATTATTATTAACATTTTGAACCTGAAATATTCCTTTAAGAAAATTGCCCCTATGATCCTTCTTCTGACCCAATATGAAATGTACAAAATACTTGTTAATTAATAATGAATAATTATCATCCAAAAACTTGTTTTAACAAGAGCTGTAAAAATTAACATGTTAACGCATGCAATTAATTGAATAAATTTAACTTGTTCATTTTTCTTAATCGCGATTAATGTATTTACCGTTAATACAGCAAAAACCAGCATAAACACTTGTTTAAAGGGCAGATCCTTTGTGATGTGTCTTCCTGGAGTCGTTACACTGACGCACATACTTTACAACATACACAGCAGTGATTCAGTGTCAGTGATAAAATGATGGGGAAAGGACCTCTCAACACTATTTGTTGTTCAAAACAAGCCTAGATGGGACTTGAAACAGAAATCAATTAATTTTCAGCATAAGTAAGGGACATTTTAATTACCACAGAAGTATTCCAAGTTTTAACTATCACCAAAACGCAGAATGAGACGTTTTTGTCTGCAAGCGCTTTTCATGTGGAGTTTAAAGCAGTGCTTGATGCTGGCGCTGACGCCCTGATGCAAATCTTGAATGCGGCTTCACTATTGCTGTAGAAAAGCGAATAGCCACAGTCTACTGGCAAATTCATATTGTGGAGATTGAGAGTTTAAGAGATGTAATTGCAATGAAAATTCAACCTATGTAGGACTAGTTCTTTCAATTAGTCAACCTCCCACTGAGACTTTGGGAAACGTTTAATGTTACTTGAACTGGTGCTATTTTACTGAATTTCCATCTTTATACCGTGGAAGGCTTTGATTGGAAGGTGTAAATAAAGCATTATATTGTTAAATATGGTTCTGTTTTCTTTCCTAAGAAGGAAATAAATGCATTTTGACAGGAAAAGAAGTATATTTACAGTCAAATTCAAGTAATTTCAAAATCTGAGATTAATCATGGTTAACTACGAAAAATTATGTGATTCATCGCAATTAAAATTTTTAATCGACTGACAGCACTAGTTTGATGCTAGATTGTTAACTGTTTACAAAAATGTTTAGATGTTGCTTGTGAGTGTGAAGGCACATATGAGAAAGCATACACTTTTTTTACTGTGGAGCCGGGTCATTTTTGACCCGTTACAATCTGAATGCAGTATTGAATATGGTCACATATTTTGAGACATGTGTCAAATAAAATGTGGACACTAAAGTAGAATAAAAGTTGTATTGTGATTCGAGAAATATTAACCAATATTAATTATACAACAGTTGGTACCAGTTCTCTAATCTGATTTGACAAATGGCTTTTCAAGAGTGCTAAAATTTAGTATAATGGCACTGGGATGCTTCACTGTTTGTATCACTCCACTTACCTGTGTTCACAGTGTAGTAATGAAAACAAGCATGGAAATACAAGTATTGTGAACATTTGCAAAATGTCTGTCTCGATCAGATTGGAGATGATTACTGTGGAAGTTCCACAATGCATTGTTTGATCTGTATGATATATGCAGTAGTGGTCCATGCTGTCATACCTCCTCTTTCATTCCAGTCTCCAGTAGCATCATGACACAGGCCTCTATTGGGAGTGCTATCTCTCTGCCACTCCGCTTCAGGTGCTCTTCCAGGGCTGTTCCAAATGCTGGTTTCTCAGTCCATGAATCTGTTGGGAGGACATAAATTAGTTTATTGAATATACTGCATATACACACACATGTAACAGCAGACAAACTGATTGCATAGTATTAGAACATTAAGCAAATTATGGAAAGTAAACCGCATTAGAATGGAGCATTCGTCTATGGTTAATCTGCTTCTTGACTAACTAAATAGTAAGGTGAACCTTTAGGCATCTCATCATTTGATTCAATTAAAGGAGTCACGTTATGATTTCCAATGCTTATTTTTTTAGATTAAAGATTCTGGATAAAAGCTATCCGAAAATATATCTGCTCTGACCCCCAATATAGAATAATTGCGCATAATAACCTACTACCAAAGGAAGCTCTGCAGCTTTCCTTCTGTTTACATGAAATGCTGCAATGTCACTTCTTTTTTTCGGTGGCTGTGTATGAGAATTATTAATAACTATTTTTTAAATTCTGAATTTTTCCGGATTGATCCTGAATTGTTTGAGAAAGGATCATGATGCACCATTGAATCTATTCCCCCTTACTGTTGTGTCTGACAAAGCAGATGAACCAAGTGGGTGAGATGTGAGAAATATTACTCATGGGCCACATGCTGGGCCATCAAGTCTGTCTGCCTCACATGTACAGACAGAAAAACCTTACAACAACAATTTATTGCCCTCAAGTGCTAGATTTATGGGCACAAATGAGAACACAAACAATTAAGTGCCTTCAAGGTTGGTACGGAAAACAGCTGGAACAGACCACCTCTCTAGATTCACTCCATTCTCGCTTGTTCCAGGGAAGGACATTAGTCATCATTACACAGCAATAAAACTACAAGAGTGATCGCAAACTATGCTGTTACCTTGCTGAGCTTGAATGGTTGGCAGGATGCTCTCGAGCAAGGTGAGAGATTTTCGGTGGTAATCTGCTTGTGCCTCTAATAACTGAGAACAGAGCAGACATTGAAGAAGGAGAGATGCACAGGAGAATGAACAATGGGCATGAACAGGAATAAACACAGCAATGGAGTTATCAAACCCCATGAAAGATAAAAACAAAAAGGTTCTTACCATGACATAGTAGCAGGCGTAGTCCGCCTCCTTTGAGAAGAAATTGTACATGTCTGCTGAAAGTTGATCCTAAAATAAGAGATAGCAAACATGATTGGATCTTTTGATTTTTATACAAAGCTATTGGTTTGATTGTGTTTTGACTCAAATGCAGTGGTTTGCCACATGCTCTTGACACATTTAAATGTATATATTTGGCAAACACTACTGTACAATGCATTCAAGCTATACACTTTATCAGAAAATGTGCTCCCTGGGATTCAAACCCATAACCTTGATTTTGCATGCTTTATCAGAGCTACAGCAACACACACGTTGAGCGTTGATGCTCATGCGGGTGACGACACAAGTCTCCACTTAACAAAAATTACTATTCACTTGGAAAGAAAAATTCTTTATAATTACAACACTGATTATACATCAGATTTTGCCTGTTATAACAATCACCGCATTGTAAATCAGTCATCATCTGTCTGACTAGCATAATGATTCTGCTACGCAAACAGAAGCATGGCTTGTTTCTTCATTTTCTGTCCTGAATTCGGGACAGTTCTTTTTTCAGATAAGACTCTTCTGGAACTAAGAATATCAAAAACTCAGTGAGTTACAGTTCTGCTAACAGTGCATGTTTTGCAGGATAATATCTGGCCAGATAAACTTTGGATAAAGTAGACTATTGGACTTATTTGAGACTGAATTGTGATTAGACATATCATTAGAATGTCATCATGCTTTTCTATGTGAAAAAAAATAAAAATCATGCAGAGCCATTTGTACTGCATTTAGAACTGTACTGCCCTGCAAAGGCAAAATTTAGTAACTGAACCAAAGATTAAAACTGAGAAAAAGAGTTTTAACCTCATGCGACACCGTGTTCACATTCGTGGATGTTGTATTTTGGCTTCGCTATACGCAATGCATAATTTAAATTAATTTAAACTGACTGATCTCAGTTCAGAAGACTCTGGGCTGTCAGTAAAGAATTAAACTTTTGATGTACAGAGTCATGTAACAAAACAACATGGCACTGATCACAGCGGAGTTTGTCTTTGGGAGAAACACCAACAAACCTGCATCTGGTAAGAAACCTCATTACGTTTTCAAAACCTGTTTGTGTCAAATGATTAAGAGTCTCTAGTTTCAACCGATATGCCATTTTTTTAATTTGAGCAAGCTATCGCGAAACGCCATGCTGCCAAATACACTGTACACTAAAGTGTACTTAAGTGCATTTTTTCTTAGAAATCCTATATTTACTGTGCATTAAAATTTTGCTTTCGGAGGCTTTATATGGAGTTAGAATGAAAATAAGGGGCAGTACCATTTTAGCACTGGTTCTACAAATCAATGTAAATACTTGATAATAGTACAATTTTTCATGTAAAAAACATGCATTTGTAACATTTAAAGGGTCCCCTGTATAGAGCATTAGTCTCTTCCAATAGTTTCAAGGCTTATATGGCCTGGTTTTTGTTTTAGTTGTTGTTGATGAATAAACATTATAACTGGCAACTTCCTTTTACAAGCCTTTGGTACATAATTTGGTTTTGTGTCGATGAAGGGGTACTTCTGCCTTACTAATAGTGCTGTGGGGGTACTTATGGCAAAAGGAAAACACTGGTCTAAAAGACTTGATTTCAGTCATAACTTTCACAAAATGTGTAGTTACTGTTTTGCCATGACACAGCAGTGTGCATGACAGCTTGTGGGTTGTTCAACACAGAGTCAGTTAAATAAACAAAGATTAAAATTTTGTGGAATATTATACGCCCATTTGTTGGTGTAAAATTCATAGCTAAGCAACTGGTGATAGTAAAAGAATGAAGGCACGTATAGGCTTGTTTGGCCATTTGTACCTTACACAGCTCCATTTTGTTCATAGCCTCATCAACTTCCTCTTTTAGTGAGTCTGCCTTGGCTGTCAGTGCTTGTGTGTTTGTTCCTGAGATTATCGACTTGGTCGCCTGCAACCACCTGGGAAGAAACGTTTTCAGTTGTAAAATGGGTCAATCTAGAGTTACAATATAATGGAACTAAGACATATGATAGAAACGTCACCTTGTTCGGGCAGAGTCATAGTCTAGCACCAACTTGGCTAACTGCCTCCTCTGTTTCAGGATGTTAGGAATGTCCACCTACAATAACAATAAAATATATCTGTAGTTAGAAACACTGAGATGGAGAGACATCACTAAAATTACTGTGCTGAGATAGTCTCTGAAGACAAGGGAGAGGCGAATTCACAAAACAGTTGTGCTAATTTTATGCACAGTATTTCAGTGATTATCCACAATCTAGTTTAACCAGGCACTACATGTGCTGAAATGACACCGTTATTTTTTCAGAGCCTACCTTCTATGCAAATTTGGCTCATTAATATACATTCTGCCTTCTTCACAAAATTCCACGCTATTTGACTAGCACAATTAACACTGCATTCTTACCACCCACGGAAAGTAGGCAATAAACAGAATTCTATTAAAAAGAGAGGTTTGCATAAATTTTTATTGAAATTGTAGCTTGAAAATTGCATTCAGCACTACATTCTTGGGCATGTTTGCACAGTTACCTGATTTGCATCATTTCTTTAGTAAATCGGGTGCTGTAACAGCACAGACAGTGCATGCAAATAAACCAGGCTATCACTGGGCACAATTCATGCTTAGTGATTTCATGCAGAAGTGATTCTGTATGCTTGTCCATACCTCTGCTAGCTGATTGAGAGGGTCTAAGATGTCTTTCTCAATCTGCATCTCGTGCTGCATTAGCTCAGAGGCCAGTCTGTTCTCTGCATCCCCACAAATCTCCATCATTTTCCTGAACAGAAGATAAAGAACATACTTTAACTGCTTTAATTGAACTTCCTAAATACAACTCAGTATGATGCAATCAGCTAATCAATTATCAATTAAAATAAATAAATAAATAAAGGATCCAAACGTAAGTGAAAATCAACACAAATCTATTTAATGCTGATGTCCTGTAATTACCCAATCAGAGACTCCTCCCCCAGCTGGTTCCCACCATCCTGCATGGCCTGTGAGAGGGCTGTCAGTGGAAGCTTTTTCTGTGACAAAAACACAGGGAGAGTTTGTGCAACATTATGTGCAAATCCAAGCAGATTTGTCAAGAGAAATAATGTGTGGTGATAACTGACATGCTGTGCGGTTATAAGCACTTTTTATGCCCTTACATGTCTCTTCTCGGCGTCAGTACCTATTTGCCCCTGCAAACATGCAGCCATTCTTTTGTGCGTGTTGTGCGAAACGATGCGTACCGACTCCATACGGCGCTCAATCTGTGCAGAACAAAATAAAGCATCGATAACAACCCACAATCCATATTGAGCTGCAGCTGCCACTCAATGCAAAGCCGGGATGCATTCTGTCAAAAAGAAAAAAGCCTTTAAAAAAAACTGCCTAGGGCATGTTATGTAACAATGCATGGGAAGCTTCTATGACCTGAAATATATTTCATAATTTCAGCATGCTCTGCTAATAGCCTGCAGATAGCATTAGACTAGACATTTCACTCTTATCAATTAACACATGTTGCTGATAGAAAGGAAATGAAAACAGAGCTTTTCATAGTCATGAGGGTGGGGTAATGTCAAGTTTGATTGATCACACCACTCCCAGAGGAGGTATGAAAAAGATATGTTACATTTATGTTGCTGAAAAGACTCAAGTATGACTCATCTGCCCCATTTAGATGGCTAAGATTTATTTGTGTGTATGCTACATTGGAATATACAGTTGAAGTCAGAAGTTTACATACACTTAGGTTGAAGTCATTAAAACTCATTTTTTGACCACTCCACAGATTTAATATTAGCAAACTAAAGTTTTGGCAAGTCGTTTAGGACATCTACTTTGTGCATAACATGAGTTATTTTTCCAACAATTGTTTACAGACAGGTTGTTTCACTTTTAATTGACTATATCACAATTCCAGTGGGTCAGAAGTTTACATACACTAAATTCACTGTGCCTTTAAGCAGCTTGGAAAATTCCAGAAAATGATGTCAAGCCTTTAGACAATTAGCTTCTGACAGGAGGCGTACTAAAGGCCTAACTTCAAACTCAGTGACATGGTGGGGAAAATCAAAAGAAATCAGCCAAGACCTCAGAAAAAAAATTGCGAACCTCCACAAGTCTGGTTCATCCTTGGGAGCAATTTCCAAATGCCTGAAGGTACCATGTTCATCTGTACAAACAATAGTGCGCAAGTATAAACACCATGGGGCCATGCAGCCATCATACCGCTCAGGAAGGAGATGCATTCTGTCTCCTAGAGATGAATGTAGTTTGGTGGAAAAGTGCAAATCAATCCCAGAACAACAGCCAAGGACCTTGTGAAGATGCTGGAGGAAACAGGTAGACAAGTATCTATATCCACAGTAAAACGAGTCTTATATTGTCATAACCTGAAAAGCTGCTCAGCAAGGAAGAAGCCACTGCTCCAAAACCACCATAAAAAACCAGACTACAGTTTGCAAGTGCACATGGGGACAAAGATCTTACTTTTTGGAGAAATGCCCTCTGGTCTAATGAAACAAAAATTGAACTTTTTGGCCATAATGACCATCGTTATGTTTGGAGGAAAAAGGGTGAGGCATGCAAGCCGAAGAACACCATCCCAACCGTGAAGCATGGGGGTGGCAGCATCATGTTGTGGGGGTGCTTTGCTGCAGGAGGGACTGGTGCACTTCACAAAATAGATGGCATCATGAGAAAGGAAAATTATGTGGATATATTGAAGCAACATCAAGACATCAGCCAGGAAGTTAAAGCTTGGTTACAAATGGGTCTTCGACCCCAAGCATACCTCTAAAGTTGTGGCAAAATGGCTTAAGGACAACAAAGTCAAGGTATTGGAGTGAGGGGGGCCTGGGTAGCTCAGCGAGTATTGATGCTGACTACCACCCCTGGAGTTGCGAGTTCGAATCCAGGGTGTGCTGAGTGACTCCAGCCAGGCCTCCTAAGCAACCAAATTGGCCCGGTTGCTACGGAGGGTAAAGTCACATGGGGTAACCTCCTCGTGGTCGCGATTAAGTGGTTCTTGCTCTCAATGGGGCATGTGGTAAGTTGTGCAAGGATAGCGGAGTGTAGCATGAGCCTCCACATGCTGTGAGTCTCCGCGGTGTCATGCACAGCAAGCCACGTGATAAGATGTGCAGACTGACGGTCTCAGAAGTGGACGGTCTTTCTTCTGATTTTTGATCATTTGCAAGTGTGAAAACTGTAAGTCCGATCAGTTACAAAAGTCATAATACACTATTCCAGAAAAGTCTGAATTTCTGTACTTAGTTTGGTGAATGTAGCTTGAAAGGAAGTGTTAGGTCTCGGTTTAACATTTTTGAAAAATTCCTAAATCAAGTTGGCTTTGGCACACATCCACACAAATACATTTTCATTTGAAAATGCATTTATTTTGCTACGTTAACGCCTCTCATCCACACTAAAAAGGCATTTTTCTCCTCAAAAAAAAGAGATTTTAGAAAATGGTCTCCACAAACGCATACATTGGAAACGATTAAGTCCGGAAACTGAAGTTTTCAGACTTGAACGTGCAAGTGTGGACGTGGCCTTTGTCAAGCCAACATAATAAATAGTGAGTAAATTCACCCCACCCCCACCTCCAGTTTACCCCCAAGGTTATTTTTCTCCATTAACTAACATTTTTTGGAGTTTTGTGTTCCTTGCCACAGTCGACTTTGGCATGCTCACTGGGGGCCTAAAAACAAATAATATTTTTTTAAAGGCATAAACTACAACAATGACTTTAAGACATTACAGCTCCATTTTCTGTTACAGCATAATTTCCTGTAAAGCTCTTTTGAAATTATATGCATAATTAAAAGCGCTATACAAATAAAAATGACTTGACTTCATTAATTAAATAACTTGTAAGTTTTGTCAGAGCAGGGAGGCCCACAGTCTAAGACTTGAACACCCCTGCTACAATATAAACTAATGTTGTGACAGACACAGACGGTGTAAACTTTTTGATGGGAGCAGGGCGTGACTGTTTTCACGTATGTCAGCACTGAAAAACAACCATGAAAAGAATGTCACTTCAGAACTGTGTGAACAGAGCGGTATGACTGAACAAACAGAGAGTGATCAGAATGAGAGGGGAAAAAAAAAAAACTGACTCATGTTCCAAAAACAGCCCAGTTCAGGAATTTCACAGGCTGGGAGAGGAGATAACCACCTCCTCGCACTTCTCTGTCTCTTTTATGTCATAACATTCCCCCCCAAGCAGTCCCAAAACAGCTGGGTCAAGCATACTGTACATTCCACTCAGGCATCTCCTGCATGAGAACACGGAGATGCCTGGCACGGGAACTGACTGTTATTGTCTGTTCAATTCTGTCATCATTTACTCACCCTCATGTTGTTCCAAACCTGTATGACTTTCTTATGTGGAACACAAAAAGATCTGCAAGACAGAATGTTAGCCTCAGTCACCATTCACTTTCATTGCATCTTTTCTCCATACAGTTAAAGCCAATGGTGACTGAGACTAACATGGCCTAAAGGCCAAAGCACACTTCGGTTTTCCGGCTTGCTGTAAAAAAAAAAAAAAAAAAAAAAATCCTTTGAAAGGCTTAGTGCTCAATCGTGCACAAGCTGGAATGGCACACTTAAAAACGAAGTATACCCTAGCCTTAACATCTCCTTTTGCGTTCCACAAAAAAGATGCTAGGCAGAACGACACCCTCAGTCACCATTCACTTTCATTGCATCTTTTTACCATTTACTAAAAGTGAATGGTGACTCAGGTTATCACTTTGCCTAACTCCTTTTGTGTTAAATGGAGGAAAAAAATTCAGACAGCTCTGGAACAACATGAGACTTATTAAATCATAGCAGAATTTTCATTTTTGGGTGAATTATCTCTTGAAGCTTTTGGGTAAAATCACAAATGTTGAACAAAAAGGTCCACAGAATGCATCTGTGAGTGGCACGTGTCGTGTCTGGCTACAAGAGTTTATGCGAGTGTGTACAGTAGTTGCCCCGAGGAAGCCATGTAATGCGGGTGTCCAGACAGCTGAGAATGGGTGATGGGATACCGCTGTCATCCTCACTGGGCATCGTGCAGAGCCCAGAATAAAAACAGAACCCCTCTAAGTACCACAGGGGATGTCAGCATGATTCTTGCTTGATATATCCAAACATCTCCTGGATTTAATTTTAGAAACAGTCAGCCAAGATGGGGGGAAGCCATCAACAATGAGCTTTTATGCGGGTCAAGAAGATCATACATCTACTTGCCCTAACAACATTTTCACAGCCACCAAAAAGTCTGTTTTATAACATATTTTAAGTGTCAGAAAAATATATTTATATTCTTCATTAAATATTGTTTTCTTTAAAAAATGATATATTTTGGTTTTAATTTACAATAGTAAAAGGAAATTTCACAGCTATAAATGTAATCCATGACAGCCATGAACTTCTTAAACACTTAAACTGGAAAACAATGTCAGACTGTTCAAAACATTACTAATTTGCTTATTTAAACCCATTCTAACTGATGCCTCCAAGCCTTTTGCAACTCAATCTTGCAATTTCAACAAAAAGCTAAATTCGCAAAACAATGATGTTCAAACAGCGTCACAGAAAACCAGTTTTTTTATATTTGCAAGGCATAAAAACACATTTATATAATCTACAAATTATGAAAGCAAGATCGCTGGAAAGAAAGCACTTTTCATCTAGTCTTTTCTCTGCATAGTCCCAAACTTTTTCTATTTTACTGTTCAACAAAACTTTTCCTAATTCACAGGGGACAATTTCACACAAACGGAGCAAAAGCAAAAGCTCAGTTACGTGTTTGTGATGTAAGTAATTTCCCTTCTATTATTCATAAGAGAACATTCTTTCTAATGTGCTAAAAATAAATTGAATGGAATGTATTTGCCTAACATCAATGACTCACAAGTGACTCACTAGTTTCCCACCATTTAACGTAAGATGGATTAGAGCCAAAGAACTTGCACTGGAGACAGTGATGAAAAGGAAAGCAGTTACCTGTAACAGGTCATCACTGAGGACCTCTGTTTTCTCCGCTCTGTAAAAGAAGACAACAGGTCATTAGAAAAGAAACCCATATTTACCCTTGTGTGACCCCACGCACACATGCGTGGATGTTGTATTTTGGCTTCAATATAAGCAACGCATCATTTAATTTCATGTAAACCAACTGATCTCAGTTCAGGAGACTCTGGGCAGTCAGTAAAAGGGTTAAACTTTTGACATACGGGGTCATATGCAAAACAACATGGTGCCGATCACAGTGGAATTTGTCTATGGGAGAAATGCCTGTTTGAGTCAAAAACTTTTAGTCTCTAGTTTCATCCGCTATGCCTTTTTAAAAATGTCACTGACTAATAGCAAAATGCCACACTGCTAAACACAATGTACACTATGGTGTACAATAGCACTAGGTTTTCATTAAAAATCCTATATTTACTGTGCATTTTCACATTGAGAAAAAAAATTGCTTTCAGAGGCTTTATATGGAGTTAGGATGAAAATATGTTGCATTTCGAACTCTTCTGAGACCAGTGTAGAGGTAAAGTCATTCACTACATAGGGAGCAAGGGAGCATCCATAAGCTTTCCTATGAAGCCAAGTGCATTCAATCCAAACTTCATATCAAAAGTTCAGTTTCAGATTGATGTTGGCTGCAGATGATGTTTGGACCACACAACATGTTTGGCAGACAAGGGACAATGGTAATCAGTCCTTAGATTCAGAATTTTTAATTATTTTAACATAACTGGCAGTGTTTGGACGATGCTGGCCATTACTTGTGGCAGAATTAATGATGCTAGGATAGTTCACACACAAAATGAAAATTCTGTCATAATTTACTCACCCTCATGTTGTTGCAAACAGAGGTTGACCGATATAGTTTTCTTTTTTTTTTTTTTATGGCAGATGCCGATATCCACAGAGCAGGGTGGCCAGTAGGCCAAAGTATCACACAATTTAATTTAATAGTAAATGACATATACATAAATTAATTAACTTTTATTTAGCATTATATTTACTCAAACTTCCATTCAAAACTTTAACTTGTAAAAATAGTTATGAAAAAAAAATCTTTAAAAAATAAGATTGGGTGTTTTATATAGTAGATAGCAGTATCTGCTGGTTTCTGTTTAGTCTTCCCATTTTAGTAATTTTATGCATATAAAGAAATTTTAATAAATTAGGAAGAAGGAAATAGCAACCACGGATGGTATGTGTGCATTAGCTATCACATTTTTTCACAAAAGACAGAATCAAACTAATTCACATACAGTGCACAGTGAATATGGCATTTACTTATAGCGCACGTGACGCGCTTTTACTTTGAAATTGCTCAATCGTTCTCGTGCGGATCCAGCAAAAACAGCAATCTCCTGACAGCTTCCCGTTTACACGGCCCAGATCACCTGCTTGGAATGTCACGAACTGACTGTTGTGCAACATTCTTGAGTCAGAGGGACACAGTTTTGATCCAGGCTAGTATAAAATGTGCTAAAGAGGAATATGTGGATTTGCACAAGTTTCCTGAGGTTTGTGAAATAAATCTTTTTAAATGATATATCCGCATATTTGCAGATGATATACAATATATTTTTTATTGATATTTGCCTTTTTATCACCGTTAACAGTTACAGGGAACTGAAGATACAGTTGAAGTCAGAAGTTTACATACACCTTAGCCAAATACATTTAAACTTTTTCACAAGTCCTGACATTTAATCGTAGAAAACATTGCTTGTCTCAGGTCAGTTAGGATCACTACTTTATTTTAAGAACGTGAAATGTCAAGATAATAGTACAGAGCATGATTTATTTCAGCTTTTATTTCTTTCATCACATTCCCAGTGTGTAAGAAGTTTACATACACTTTGTTAGTATTTAGTAGCATTGCCTTTAAATTGTTTAACTTGGGTCAAATGTTTTGGGTAGCCTTCCACAAGCTTCTCACAATAAGTTGCTGGAATTTTGGCCCATTCCTCCAGACAGAACCGGTGTAACTGAGTCAGGTTTGTAGGCCTCCTTGCTCACACATTGCTTTTTCAGTTCTGCCCACACATTTTCTATCAGACTGTGGTCAGGGCTTTGTGATGGCCACTCCAGTACCTTGTATTTGCTGTCCTTAAGCCATTTTGCCACAACTTTGGAGGTATGCTTAGGGTCACTGTCCATTCGGAAGACCCATTTGCAACCAAGCTTTAACTTCATGGCTGATGTCTTGAGATGTTGCTTCAATATATCCACATAATTTTCCTTCCTCGTGATGCCATCTATTTTGTGACGTGCACCAGTCCCTCCTGCAGCAAAGCACCCCCACAACATGATGCTGCCACCCCCATGCTTCACGGTTGGGATGTTGTTCTTCGGCTTGCAAGCCTCAACCTTTTTCCTCCAAACATAACGATGGTCATTATGGCAAAAAAGTTCAATTTTTGTTTCATCAGACCAGAGGAAATTTCTCCAAAAAGTAAGATCTTTGTCCCCATGTGCACTTGCAAACTGTAGCCTGGCTTTTTTATGGCGGTTTTGGAGCATTGGCTTCTTCCTTGAGCAGATATAGGACTTGTTTTACTGTGGATATAGATACTTGTCTACCTGTTTCCTCCAGCATCTTCACAAGGTCCTTTGCTGTTGTTCTGGGATTGATTTGCTCCTTTTGCACCAAACTACGTTCATCTCTAGGAGACAGAATCTGTCTCTTTCATGAGTGGTATGATGGCTGCGTGGTCGCATCACGCCGATTCGTCTGCTTAGGTGATATATCGGTCGACCACTAGCTGCAAACCCATTTATCTAGCTTTCTTCCAACTCCTTTTGTGTTCCACGACAGATAGAAAGCCATTCGATTTTGGAACAAGATGAGAGTGAGTAAATGATGACAGAATTTTCAGTTTTGGGTGAAATATTCTTAGTTAAGTCCAGGAGCAGGTAAAAGCTGACCGTATGTTTAACTAAATCAGCTGTCTGAAATGGGAGCCATAGGCATTTCTTTCCCAGCGAATTTTAGCAGTCCACTGTCAGCCTTGTGAACAAATAGTTAAGGCCCTATTAATAGTAAACTAATATAGGGCTTTGACCATGGCACAGATTATGTCCTGTCTATCTGAGACAGAGAATGTAAGAGGACAACACCGGCTCAGTTCTCACACACAAACACACACACACACACACACACACACACACACACACACACACACACACACGTCAAACATCTATCATGCTACTGTTTCAAAACAATGAATCAGAGACAGGTTCAGTGACCTCATCTTGAAATTATCTATCTTGATTATCTTTTTTATTGCTACGTCAAGGATCACCAAATAAGAACAGGTTGATATTTGGTCAGATTTATGGGTCTATGAATTCACGTCAATATAAAGGCCAGCATTATCTAATAAAAGGGGCTGTGGCAATAAAACATTGCTGAATGTCCTGCGTAACAAGGTGGATCGTTCTCTGTGTCCTCACAGCTACTCCTGTTGTGGCAACCATAACATTCAAAACCGATGAGGAAACCATGATATAACATACTAGTCTAAGCTTGTCCGTCATAACCTAGAGTATTAAATTCACTGTACATTCACATCATAATTGTTCTCTTAGAGGAAGATGATAACTGTGTAACTAATTTAAAGTTTAAACTACAGGGAAGTGTTTGGGAAACCTGTTTAAAAACAGTGATTATGTGTGCAATTCTGTTTGGTAGCGGGGAAATTACACACTTCACCAAAAGGAAAATAAATATTTAATCCAAAAATGAAAATTCTGTCATAACTTACCCTCATGTTGTTCCAAACCTGTATAATTTGTCTTATGTGAAACACAAAAGGAGATCTCAAGATGTGTTTTAAGTTTCAAACTATGTTTAACTTGACACAGCCACCTAAAAACGCTGTGTATATGACACGACGCAACCAAAGTGAGAAGCTCCAAAAGTGTCTTTCTGATGCATGTGTACACTGACGCATCCTAAGAAAAGCCCTTATAATAAATCTATCTCAGACAGATGGATGCAAAATGGATTGCGGTGGACTGTAGATCAATAACAGGCTTATGTTCATTAATATGGAAATAAACAATATACTGTCTTCAAAAGTCACTTTTTGTATTGTCTTATTAAATGCTTTACACATCTACAACAATAATGTAATGCATTTTAATTATCTGAATTATTCTATTTTTATAATATTTAAATTATGTAATTGTTATATATTGAATTATTTATATGTTTGATTAATTGCAATGAATTTCAATAATTAATAGGTGTACCATGTAATTATTTTGATTAAAAATGTTCATTGATTGACAGCCCTAGTTTTTTTTTTTCCTCCCCTTTTCTCCCCAATTTAGCATGCCCAATTCCCAATGCGCTCTAGGTCCTTGTGGTGGTGTAGTAACTCGCCTCAATCCAGGTGGCGGAGGATGAATCTCAGTTGCCTCCGCGTCTGAGACTGTCAATCCGCGCATCTTATCACGTGGCTTGTTGAGCGCGTTACCGCGGAGACCTAGCACGTGTGGAGGCTTCACGCTATTCTCTGCGCCGTCCATGCACAACTCACCACATGCCCCACTGAGAGTGAGAAGCCTGGCTGGATTCACTCAGCACGCCATGGATTCGAACTTGCGACTCCAGGTGTGGTAATCAGCCCTAGTTTTAATCAATATACAATGGCGGCATTCAACTGATCACAAAGTATAGTCAGGACATTACTGATGTAAAAAACAGCACCATCACTATTTGAAAAAAGTCATTTTTGATCAAATCTAGACAAGCCCCATTTCCAGCAGCCATCATTCCAACGCCTTATCCTTGAGTAATCATGCTAAATTGCTAATTTTGTACAAGAAAATCACTTGCCATTATATCAAACAAGCTGAAAGCTATTTGGTTCATTAAATGAAGCTATTTGTTTCATTAAATGAAGCTTAACATTGTCTTTGTTTTTGTTTTTGAGTTGCCACAGTATGCAATAGACTGGCATGTCTTAAGGTCAATATTAGGTCAAAAATGGTAAAAAGAAACAGCTTTCTCTAGAAACTCATCAGTCAATCATTGTTTTGAGGAATAAAGGCTATACAATACTTGAAATTGCCAAAAAACTGAAGATTTCATACAAAGGTCTTCAAAGACAAAGGACAACTGACTCTAACAAGGACAGAAAGAGATGTGGAAGACCAGATGTACAACCCCAATTCCGAAAAAGTTGGGACAATATGAAAAATGCTGATAAAAACAAAAAGGAGTGATTTGTAAATTATATTCACCCTTTGCTTTATTGAAAACACTACAACTACACATTATATGATGTTTTTCCTTGTGAATTTCATTGTTTTTTTTTTTAAATGTACAGTAATTTCAAATCAGATGATTGCAACACGCTCCAAAAAAGTTGAGACAGGGGCAATTTAAGACTAATAACAATTTGACAAGTTGAAATAACAAGGTGATGTGAAACAGGAGATGGTAAACAGGTGAGGCAATTGTGTCATAATACTGTATACTGTATAAGGAGCCTCCAAAAACAGCCTAGTCCTTCAAGAGCAAGGATCATTGGAGACTTGTCAATTTGCCAACAGATGCTTCAGCAAATAATCCAGCACTTTGAGAACAATGTTCCCTAAAGACAAATTGGAAGGATTTTGGACATTTCACCCACTACAGTGCACAATATAGTTAAAAGATTCAAGGAATCTGGTCAAATCTCGGTGCGTAAAGGGCAAGGCGAAAACCATTTCTGAAAGCGTGAGATCTCTGATCCCTCAGACGTCACTGTCTTAAAAAACATAATTCATCTGTAATGGATGTAATGAACATGGGCTTGGGATCACTTTAGTAACCTTTGTTAGTCAACACCACTCACCGCTACATCCACAGATGCAAGTTAAGACCTTACTATGCAAAGCAGAAGCCCTACATCAACACTGTCCAGAAGCGCTGCCGACTTCTCTGGGCTCGGTCTCATCTAAGATGGAGAGTAGAACAGTGGAACTGTGTTTTTTGGTCTGAAGCGTCCACATTTCCAAAACATTTTGAAAAACAAAGACATTGTGTTATCTGGGCCAAAGTGGAAAAGGGCCATCCAAGCTGTTATTAGCGTCAGGTCCAAAAGCCAGTGTCTATATGGGCCAGGGGTGAGTCAGTGCCCATAGCATGGGTAACTTGCACATCTGTGAGAACACCATGAATGCTGACAGATATGTAAAAATTTTGGAGTAACATATACTGCCATCCAGCATCGTCTTTTCCAGGGACGTCCCTGCATTTTCCAGCAGAACAATTTCAAACCACACACTGCCCGGATTACAAGTGCATGGCTGTGTAAGCAGAGAGTGTGGGTGCTAGACTGGCCTGCCTGCAGTCCTGACCTGTCTTCAATTGAGAATGTGTGGTGCATTATGAAGCACATTGTGTCTTCAGTGCCCAAATGCTTAATAAGTGTAATTAGAAGAAATGGTGATGTTTCACAGTGGTAAACACTCAACTGTCCCAAGTTTTCTGGAGTGTGTTCATCTCATTTGAAATTACTGTACATTTTCAAAAAACAATGAAATTCACAAGGAAAGACATCATATAATGTGTAGTTGTAGTGCTTTAAATATAGCAAAGGGTGAATATAATTTACAAATCACTCCTTTTTGTTCTTATTAGCATTTATCATACTGTCCAAACTTTTTCAGAATTGGGGTTGTACAACTAAACAAGAGGATAAGTACATCAGAGCCTCTAGTTTGAGAAATAGATGCCTCATGTCCTCAGCTGACAGCTTCATTGAATTCTACCTGCTCAACACCAGTTTCATGTACAACAGTAAAGAGAAGACTCAGGGATGCAGGCCTTATAGGAAGAATTGCAAGAAAAAGCCACTTTTGAAACAGAAAAACAAACTGAAAAAGTTAGATTGGGCAAACAAACACAGACATTGGACAACTGATAATTGGAAAAGAGTGTTATGGATCTTAAACCCATTGAGCTTTTGTGGGATCAGCTAGACTGTAAGGTGCATGAGAAGTGCCCGACAAGACAGCCACATCTATGGCAAATGCTACGGGAAGTGTGGGGTGAAATGTCAACTGAGTATCTGAACAAACTGACAGCTAGAATGCCAAGGATCTGCAAAGCTGTCATTGCTGCACGTGGAGGATTATTTGATGAGAACTCTTTGAAGTAGTTTAAGAAGTTCTGAACATTTTTTTCAAATTGTAATAGTAATTTTTCATGTTATTAATGTCCTGACTATACATTGTGATCAGCTGAATGCCACTTTGGTGAATAAAAGTACCAATTTCTTTCCATAAGAGCAAAATCTGTACATTATTCCAAACTTTTGGCTGCCAGTGTTTATCAATACAATGGCAGTATAAAGGGATTCACTTTTATACAAAAAGTATAAAATTAGTCTATGTGGCTTGTGTGTTCATGCGAAAACGTAATAATGTTTAACACTAAAAATAACACAAGTTCTTGCATTAACATGCATGCCACTTTGAACAATTTTCTCTTATAGACATCAAGGTTTTCAATTAAAAATAATGTACATTTCGGTTTTGTTTCTCACCAAAACCTATTGCACTTGTATGCCTTCAGTAGACTTGGAATATGACACACAAGCAGTGACAGATTACTTTTATGACACATTTGGATCCTTTTTTAAGCTTTAAAGTGAGTTGCTATCAACTGCCGATCAACTATATGGAATAGACGGACCGTCATTGGATGTCAAAGGAGTTTGAAAACTCAACTAAAAAAAGCATAGGCCTACATTTGTCATTTATTCCACTGTTAGGCTACATCTATCAACAAAGTTGACTTAATTATGGTAATTTGAACATCTTATGTCAGATTGTGGTCATCAGCAAAAAGCAATAAAACAATTGTTCCCATTACAATTATAGGAAACTAATTGTGCAGAATTCATCAGCATTTGCATTTGAATGGACCATGGCTGATTTGGTGAAGACATAACAAAGGGTCTGAATAACTCTTCATTTTTATTTGTGTAGCGCTTTTCACAACACACATCATTTCAAAGCAGCTTTACAGAAAATTATGCTTTAACAGAAAAAGCTGTAATATTGTAATGTCTTTGAGTCATAATAGTGCGGTTTAAAAAAAAAAAAAAACATGATTGTAAATTGTGCCTTAAAATAAATAATAGAAATAATTACATTTATATTCAGACCCCCAGTGAGAAATAATTGGTCAAAGCTCAAGAGCCTGATTCTGTACCATTTGTACCTTATGTCTTCGTTTAGTCTGCCATGTTACCAAATATCTCAGCCCCAGTTCCTCCTCCAGCCAAAACTGCACAGTTGTAACCTCGTGACAGTGGAGGACAGCTGCTTTCAATTAACACAGGAGGACATGAAAAAACATCCAAAAAACTACATGAAATCCAGCTCAAAATGTCTCAATAAAGTTCTTTGAGTCACATAAAAATAGAACTGAAAATAGAAGATTTTAATTTGAGAAAAATGGCATTGCACCCCAAAGGGAAAGATAACAACAACAAAACAATTATACTAGGCCGTACATTATCTTAAATGAAAAAATGAATGAGTAAGGTTTGGCCTGAATCACCATGTCCATTCATGGTTCGAGCTGAGCATTATGTATTGATGTCAGCAGATGAACTCTTTTAACTGACTTCTTGATTTCTCTGTTCATTTAAACCAGGCATGCTTTTACTTGACTACACTTTACAATCTTGCTACGTTTACCACTTTGCTGAAACTAACAGGCCCCAGGCCCCTGAAAAGCCCTGCGGTGAGCTGACAATAGTTCTGCATCATCAGCAAACTGACAGGTGGTTGTAGTCTTCGGATAAATTGCGAGGTAACGTGGCACTAAAGTGCCTTGGGATGGTACAATGCACAAGTGTGCAGCTTAGATCACAGAGTATAAAAAGAATCACCTCACTAAGACTAATGTTACATGTTTTACATACAAAACCACCCAAGATCATTGCTGGATCTACCACGGAGTTGATTCTTTGATTTCATTCACAGAAATGAAACTTCCTTAGTAAGTCTTCCTGTTTAAAAAAAAATGAGGAGGGATTTCCTTTGAGGGGCTGTATGCCGAACACCGTGTACTGCCTCCTCACAATCACAGGAACCATGGGACCAGCTGAGCCCTGCGTCCAGCCATCCTCCCCCCCACCCCTCCTTGCGACCCTCAACAGCTTCACGTCTGCTTTCTGCATCACAGTGTACTGATTTATTTTTTGCAAAATACATTCAGGAAGAGATTAGAATTCCATGCGGCTATAAGATATTCAGCTGTACAATTTTTGTGTATGTCAGCTACAGCATCGGTGTTATCTTTTATGAGTTTTGTATTAGGTTATTTAGCAAATAGCTCTGCTTTGTTGCTCCCATCTAAAATTGTAAATGAAAAAGTAAAGAATCTTACATTTCAACCAGTGGGGCCTGGGTAGCTCAGCAAGTAAAGACGCTGACTACCACACCTGGAGTTGCAAGTTCGAATCCAGGGCGTGCTGAGTGACTCCAGTCAGGCTTCCTAAGCAACCAATTGCCCGGTTGCTAGGATGGGTAGAGTCACGTTAGGTTAACCTCCTTGTGGTCGCTATAATGTGGTTCTCGCTCTCAGTGGGGTGCGTGGGGAATTGTGCGTGGATGCCGTGGAAAAAAGCGTGAAGCTTCCACACACGTGGTAACACGCTCAACAAGCCACGGATGCATGGATTGACTGTCTCAGATGCGGAGGCAACTGAGATTCGTCCTCTGCCACCCGAATTAAGGCGAGTCACTATGCCACCACGAGGACCTAGAGCACATTGGGAATTGGGCTTAACAAATTGGGAAGAAAAGGGGTAAAAAAAAATTTTTTTTTTTTTTTATTTCAACCAGCAGTCTAAAGTTTAGTTCTACCCTCACCATACCATTAATAGGCCTACACTAAAAAAAGGGAGGGAAGAAAAACAATATTTCATTCTGACAAATCACACTGCTGAATGGTTTATGCTTGGCCAACAGCAGGAAACCTGCAGAGCTAGATATTTTACAAAGTAAGGTTAAATACCTTTGCTAGCGGGTCTGTTAGCCCATGGGCATCTGCAAATATTTGAGGCACAGTAATCACAGAGTTGTGAATATCATGGGGGATTTGGTTGGTGGTGTTGTTTGCTTTCCATGAAGCTTATGATATATGAATTGGGATTCTGTGGATTTTAAAAATAAATTAAAACTACATTAACTTAAAAATCCTTAATTACTATGCATGCAGTCCTTCATTTGGACAGCTCTCATTATGAGTAACACATTCAGCCGTCTTGTGTAGGTGGATAAACTTCACTCTTTATAGCAGACAGTAGTTTTGTGAGGCCCAGCAAGATTGAGGGGGCTGTTAACTTCCTGGTTTTCCAAATTTTGACTGAAATTGCCTTGTCCCAGTTGGGCTCAGTGTGAACATTGTAGTTAGTTACTGGCATTTCTAATCTTATACTGTTACATTATCATCGAATTAGTCAAAAGTCTCTGGTGGCTGATCGAATGGCAAACATTTAAAAGGAATGAGACCATGGAGATGGAGGCTAAAGGTCAGGTTAACCACCAGGTAAATGAGGACAGTTGCTAGGCAGGTGCATTCCTCCACCCAAACATACTATGATTGGTAAAATGAGAAAGGTATGTGATATCTGATGATGCCAAGACAAGCAGGATAACTGAAAGGAAAATGGGCCGAAACGTGCCAAATTCCAAGATAAAATGTTAAATTGCATCCATCTCAGTTCACTTGGCCAGTAAAAATATATTTCAAGTCTGTTTTTAACTAAACAAGCTATTGCTTGGCTTGAGGGGGAAAAAAGGATCTACAGCTCTCTAACACCTCCCTGACAGACCAGTGAACCTCATCTGGAACCTCGTCTGTCCAGCATGATGAGGATCTCAGCCCATTTATACCCTCAATTACACAAACAGATGGCTAGTTCACCCAAAAATTCTCTCATCGTTTACTCGCCCTCATGCCATCCCAGATGTGTATGACTTTCTTTCTTCTGCTGAACACAAACAAAGATTTTTAGAAGAATATTTCAGCTCTGTAGGTCCATACAACGCAAGTGAAAGGTTACCAAAATTTGAAGCTCCAAAAAGCACATAAAGGGTGCATAAAGGTAATCTATATGACTCCAATGGTTTAATTCATGTCTTCTGAAGTGATCCAATTGGATTTGGGTGAGAACAGACTAAAATGTAACTCAATGTTCACTATTAATCTTGACTTCAGCAGTCTCCTTGGTGATCATGATTTCAATTTCGATTATACTTCCTAGCACCATCTAGCGCCAGAGATCATCTATACTGAGATAACAACCTCTGCGTTTTTACCAGGACAGCTTAATGGTCAACGGTTACAACAGTAAGTCTCCATTTGAGGATACCATACAAATGAATGGGGAGAGTTGTAAACTGACACCTACCTGTTGCAAAATTGTCTGTGACTTCTCTTGTAAAACAGCAATTTTATCATAGTAAACTCCACACAAAGTGCATTCCAAAAGGATTTTTTAATGTAAAACATGTTTAAGATTAGCAGACAGATGGCTGAATCATTAACTGATGAGCTGTTTCCTCACAAAAGCAGTTTATTCAACACAATAAAGCATCTTCTCCCTAGACATCCATTTAAAAGAAACAGCCTCTTTTCTACTCGCCAGTGTTCCGCCCTTAGAATGTCTATGGGATCACCGTGTTATGCTATTTCATGCTAAGCTTGTAGGGTTCTGCTAGCACTCTGTGTGTGCGCCAAGCATTAGGAAGTGTAATCGAGCTTAAAAATCACGATCGTGCCTAGAGTCTGCAATAGCAATTTGTACAGTGTAAAAGGAGTTCATTTTGGTCCGTTCTCACACAAAACAGATTGGATCGTTTCAGAAGACATGGATTAAACCACTGGAGTCGTATGGTTTACTTTTATGCTGACTTTATGCTTTTTGGAGCTTAAAAGTTTGTCACCATTCACTTGCATTGTATGGACCTACAGAGCTGAAATATTCTTCTAAAAATCATTGTGTTCTTCAGGAGAAAGAAAGTCATACACATCTGGGATGATATGAGGGTGAGTAAATTAGGGAATTTTCATTTTTTGGGGGGTGAACTATCCCTTTAAGAATGCAGCTTGAGGCTTTAATCAACAGAGTCAGATAGTGATGACAATGCACATACCATTTCAATGTAGGATACAAAGAGTGAGCTCAAATTTGGGATATTAAATACTAGAATAGTCACACATAGCATCCTGTGTGTATTTTGCTTAAGAGTCAGAGGATGTTCTCAATGCACCCATGAACCTGTATTATCTTTAGTAATCTACCAGATAGCTTATCTTAAGGATGTCCCATTAAGATTTAGTATTAAATAAACAGTAGCGAGGTAACAACGGAGCCTATAGACAGTAATTTGTGCTGCGTTGCATTTAAACCGAAGTAATATATACATTAAAAGTTTAAGTTTTGCTCAAACAACTGCGCAAACTGAAAATATAATGTAATACAAGGAAGAAAGTTTAAGGTTTATATGGTTAGTTATTCGGCTAACGCCTTGACAACACAACACAACAACATATGGACCCGTGGCAGAGCTGTCTATGCCCGTATACAAGAGGGCAAAACCAAATAAAAACGTTAAATCTATACTTGCCTCCCAACTGTTTGATTGGCGAGCTGTCTCATCCGATTAAACTGTTTCTTCATTTTGGTGGCGTCGGCCTCGAAACCCCGTTTTTAGGACGTGGAGAGTGTGTTCGTCGATGCCGCATGAGCCGAAAGATCCTTGATCGCGGTGATGGTGAAGTCGTGTGGATAGTTACATTAAAATGACTCGGTGTACGGTTAGCTCAAACAGCTAGAAAACTAACTCAATCAGTAGACAGGAAAACAACAACTGTAGTGTGAAAAAAGTTAGCTCCGGTGAGTAGCGGTCCATGTCACAACTCTTCTCATTCGCGGGAGTGAGCGGTGTTTTCCACATATGCCAGCCCGTGACTTCTACGGGAGAGAGTGGCAATACATGGCAGCGGGCTGATCACTTCATCACGGGCACTGTTTGTTGCACAGCTCCGAGCTGATCATGATGACATTAATGTGGACGGACGCAATGGCTGCTTCAAAACCCCGTGAGCTGACTATGTAGACAGTATTTATTTAGGGACATCCCAAGTCTGCTCTGATCCCTAAAACAGCTGTCTGTCTGTGTAGGTATTTCGCTATGTTTTAACACACAGCCAGGAAGCCTACGTCGAGTTCAGTCTCTCAAATTACCGACTGCGCTACACTCCCTATCTGTAGTGTTCATAAAGTCCAATGTAGGAATTTTACGTCAGTGGCTGTCTTAACGTTTGGCCAAAATATTCTCTTTTTAAGTGCACAACTGGGATTAAAGGGATATTCCGGGTTCAAAACAAGTTATGGTCAATCGACAGCATTTGTTGCATAATGTTGATTACCACAAATATTATTTCGACTCGTCTCTCCTTTTCTTAAGCAAAAAATCGAGGAACAGTGTGGCACTCACAATGGAAGTGAATGGGGCCAGTTTTTGGAGGGTTTAAAGGCAGAAATGTGAAGCTTATAATTTTATAAAAGCACACATTAATTCTTCTGTTAAAACGTATTATTTGAGCTAAGTTGCGTAAACGTATTTTTTTTAGGGTTTATTGATATTACATTGTCATGGCAACGAAGTTGTAAAATTGGCTATAACTTTACACAGAAAAGGTTAGTAATCGATTTTATCACATTAAAAATCATGTTAACACGCATATTGTTCTAGTTTATGTCTTGTGGCTATACTTTTGACATGGTGAGTATTTTAAAGTTAGCAAAATTTCATTGTAAGTGCCTCACTGTAACCCAGATTTGTATTTATTTTTTTATTTTTTTATTTTATTTTTTTAAGAAAGAAGGGGCAGGTCAAAATTTATTTTTGTGGTAATCAATATTATGCCACAAATTATGTCGATTGAATATTCATTTAACAAATAGCTCACTCATCTCATCAGGGATTGACAATTACTCGCACTGATCCTATGCAAATCCACAACTTTCCCTCTCTAACAACACGGTTCAAACTACCGTTACTTATATCGACAGTAACGGGCGAGAAAAATAAAGTTTAAACATTCTTCCTTTAGACGCATTTTTTTATTCCTTGTTATCTATAAATTTGTGCTAACTTGACATTTTCTCGTTATCACTAACGCGAGTGATACAGGAGAATAACTTTAAGTAAAGAGCAAAAATAAATTAAACGGGATATTTATCAGAGCCCTTCTACCAGTGGAGCTTACAAGGTAACACAATGCATAACATTCTATGGGCGGTGCACTGGCGAGGAGACCAGAGGCTGTTTTTTAACATGGATGTCTATGGAGGAGATGCTTCGGTGTGCTCAATTTTTTTTTAATTTTTTTTTTTTTATTTTTTTTTTTTTTATTTTTTTTTTTTTTGAGGAAACATCTCATCACTTAATGAATTGACCGCCTGTCCGCTAATCTTCAACATGTTTTACACTAAACAGTTCTTTTGGAATAAACTATGTCTGGTGTTTATGATGATAAAATGGCTGTTTTATAAGAGAAGACGCGGACAATTTTGCGACAGGTAGTTGTCAGTTTACGGCTCTCCCAATTCGTTTTGTAGGGTATTCGCAAACAGTGGCTTACTGTCGTAACACGGTAGTTGACCATTACCGTAACCTATTTCTAGCAAGTCAGTCCACTGTCGGCCATTTTTGGAACGCTTCCGGGAGGTTATTTCCAGTCATGCCAGTGCAGCTCCTATGTACTTGAATGGTGGAACACCAAATCTCAAAAACGGTTTGTCAAGTTTACAATCAAAGAGCATATTTTAAATCAGCAGTAAAACCTGACAAAACTGGTATCATAACCTGTGCTTCTGTACCTCATTTTAAGCAAAAAAAAAAAAAAAAAAAAATTAAATTTTCCCGGCTTGTATACTTAACGCGCATGCGCGTTCTTGATTGATAGGCGATATCCGAATTTAAAAGGTGATTGGCTCTTTTACCTGTAAGGCGGGAGTTCCTTTCTACATCCGTTGAACGTTGGGCGCTAGAGCTTCTTGGTTAGGCGTTCCAGTTTCTCCCATTCATTTTAATAGAAGTGGCCCATCTCTGCTAAATAGCCTCTGCCGTTATGCTCAATTCAGTTTCAATTTAATTTCAATTTAAAGTACTTTATTGGCATGATTGTGTTTACATATAATATTTCCAAAGCATTAATACACAAAACAAATAATGACAGTAAAAAAAACAATAATAATAATATAATAGTAACAAATAATGATAAAAATAGAATTAAAATAAGGTACCAAGTAATTAATCAAATAAAAATAATAATAACAATATATACTATACATTATAAAATAAACATTATACAGGACATTATGAACATAAAACAAAACCAAATACTGTAACAATGTACATTAATACCCCTTGATTATGTTGATCAAGGGAGTGATCAGGTGCAGTTACGCTCTCTACTATGGTAAAAGCACGAACGGTGTTATATCAGTACAAAGGATCTCTGCTTGCGGTATCATCAGGGTAAACGTCACATAATTTACTGATATGTGCAGTAAAGTCTCCTTACGATGCATTGTGTGAGGCATGTTTTTTTTTTCAGTTCTAGAGACTGTTGTGCGTGAAAATCCCAGGAGATCAGCATTTACAGAAATACTCAAACCAACCCATCTTGCACCAACAATCATGCCACGGTCGGAATCACTGAGATCACATTTTTTCCCCATTCTGATGGTTGATGTGAACATTAACTGAAGCTCCTGACCCGTATCTGCATGATTTTATGCACTGCACTGCTGCCACACAATTGGCTGATTATATAATTGCATGGATGATTGTTGGTGCCAGACCAACAGTATTTCTGTAACTGTTGATCTCCTGGGATTTTCAAGCACAACAGCCTCTAGGATTTACTCCGAATGGTGTCAAAAACAAAAAACATCCAGTGGACAGAAATGCCTTGTTGATGAGAGAGGTCAACAGAGAATGGCCAGACTGGTTCGAACTGACAAAGTCTACAGTAACTATATGTAATTTACATGACTATTTATGTCTTGATATTAAATTAAAAAAAAGTTTGCTGCCCAAAGCCATGGGGCATCTTGATATATACAACCCCAATTCCGAAAGATTTGGGACAGTATGAAAAATGCTAAAAATGCTAATAAAAACAAAAAAGAGTGATTTATAAATTATTTTCAAACTTTGCTATGTTGAAAGCACTACAACTACACATTATTTATGTTTTACCTTGTGAATTTCATTGTTTTTTTATAAACAGTAATTTCAAATCAGTTGATTGCAACACACTCCAAAAAAGTTGAGACAGGGGCAATTTAAGACTAATAACAATTTGACGAGTTGAAATAACAAGGCGATGTGAAACAGGAGATGTTAAACAGGTCAGGCAATTGTGTCATAATACTGTATACTGTATAAGGAGCCTCCAAAAACAGCCTAGTCCTTCAAGAGCAAGGATCATTGGAGACTTGTCAATTTGCCAACAGATGCTTCAGCAAATAATCCAGCACTTTGAGAACAATGTTCCCCAAAGACAAATTGGAAGGATTTTGGGCATTTCACCCTCTACAGTGCACAATATAGTAAAAAGATTCAAGGAATCTGGTCAAATCTCGGTGCGTAAAGGGAAAGACGAAAACCACTTCTGAATGCGTGTGATCTCTGATCCCTCAGACGTCACTGTCTTAAAAAACATCATTTATCTGTAATGGATATAATGAACATGGGCTTGGGATTACTTTAGTAAACCTTTGTTAGTCAACACCACTCGCCGCTACATCCACAGATGCAAGTTAAGACCCTACATCAACACTGTCCAGAAGCGCTGCCGACTTCTCTGGGCTCGGTCTCATCTAAGATGGAGAGCAGAACAGTGGAACTGTGTTTTTTGGTCTGATGAGTCCACATTTCAAATAGTTTTTGAAAAACACAGCCGTCCTGTTCTCCCAGCCAAAGAGGAAAAGGATCATCCAAGCTGTTATCAGCGTCAGGTCCAAAAGCCAGTGTCTGTATGGGCCAGGGGTGTGTCAGTGCCCATAGCATGGGTAACTCACACATCTGTGAAGGCACCATTAATGCAGACAGATATGTTCAAATTTTGGAGCAATATATGCCATCCAGCACCGTCTTTTCCAGGGATGTCCCTGCATTTTCAGCAGGACAACTTCAAACCGCACAACTTACTGGATCCCTTGCGCACCAAATATCCAGACTCCAAGCAATATTCTTGGTTTAAACCAAATAATGCAGCAAAGTCTAGAATAGATTTCTGGTTAATCTCTTTCTCTATGATGAACTTTGTTTCTGACTGTTGTATGTCAGCAGCTCCTCTCACAGATCACTCTAAGTTGGTTCTTAAACCTTCTGGTGTTAGCTTAAATAATAAAGGGTATTGGAAATTTAATTATAATTTATTAAAATGCCAAGCATTCCATGAGGGTATTAAAAATATAATCTCTAATGTCATGAATGATGATTCTCTAACATCCTATATTGCTAAATGGGAATTCCTTAAATTTAAAATGAGAGAATTCTCTAATCATTTTGAAAAATCACTCAACAGAAACAACAAATTAACAGAAATTAACATCATTAAAGAAATAAACAACTATTATAACAGGACATCACTCACTGATAATGATAAACAGAAGCTACAAACTCTGTTATCTAAACTGGATTACATATATCTTTGAAAAGCTGAAGGAGCCTTAGGATCCAGGGCAAAGTGGATTGAGGAAGGGGAAAGAAGCACAGCATATTTTTGTCGTCTAGAAAAAAGAAGGCAGGAGAGACTTTCAATTAAAGCATTATTGATTAATGGCAATGTAGTTACAGATTGAACTTTGATTGCTAAGGAAGCTGTCTCTTTCTATAAAAAAATTATATTCCTCAGCCTTTTCCTCGGATGATGCTGAATTCGTCTTCAGCCAATTTAATTCCCAGTATAGATGATGAGTGTGTGTTGTTATGTGATGCTGACATTACCTCTGATGAGCTGGATAAAGCTGTAAACAGCTTATCTTCAAACAAATCTCCAGGTAGCGATGGCCTTACAGCCAATTTCTATAAGCACTTCTGGGGTTTATTAAAAGATCCTTTCTCTCTTATGTTAAAAGAAGCTACGGATAATATGACATTCCCCCCTACTATGAAACAAGGTGTAATAACTTTAATCCCTAAACCGGATAAGGACCCAAAAATTCTAGATAACTTTAGACCCATTACTTTATTAAACACCGATTACAAAATTTTTAATATTATTTATGCTAGCAGATTGAAAAAATTCCTACATAATATTATAAGCAACTCTCAATCTGGTTTTATGAAAGGAAGCTCCATCCACAATAATATTCGTTTAGTGCTTGACATTTTAGATTATAGTCATGTTATAGATGATGATGGTTTTATTTTATTTCTCGATTTCTTTAAGGCATTCGATTCAATTGAACACCCATTTATTTTCCATTGTTTAAGTATATTTGGTTTTGGAAAGAAATTTAGAAGCATTATAGAATCTCTTTATGAAAATTCAAATAGTTCCATTTCCTTACCAGGAGGTACATCACCCTGATTCTCTATCAAACGTGGAGTTAAACAGTGTTGCCCCTTATCCCCATTTCTCTTTATAATGACTACAGAGCTGCTTTCTATCTTTATTAAAATTCAAACATAGCTCCATTAGAGGCTTTTGGGCAACCAGTAATCATCAGCCAGTTAGCTGAAGATACTACCATTTTTATGAAGGAGCTGTCAGAAGTTCCCAAAATTCTACAAACGATTCACACCTTTTCTAAAGCCTCTGGCTTAAAATTAAATCTGAACAAATGCGAGTTAATGCCAATTCATCAATGTCAGTTAACCGAAGCCTATAACATCCCCATAAAATCCACAGTGAAATATTTAGGAATATATATTTCCAAAGACTCAATTGAACATGAAAATATGAACCTGTGGAAAGTAGTTGATAAATGTCAAACTAAACTTATAGTTATTGAGAGATATTAGTTTATTGGGAAGAATATTTTTAACTAAAATGGATAGTTTATCAAGGTGCATCTATCCTGCATACTCATTGGCAATTCCAAATAAAGTGATTAAAAAAATTCAGCAGGTTAATTTTGATTATATCTGAAGAAAGAAAGTTCATTACATTAAAAGAGCAAAGTTGACTAAAGATTTCAAAGATGGAGGTCTACAAGCCACTGACTTTGATTTCATAAATGGTACCCTGAAAATTAACTGGTTAAAATCTTTTCTAATGAACAACAACCTTTGGTTTCATATTCCCAGAGAAATTTGTAAAAAATTGGGAGGGATATAATTTTTACTTAGATGTGATTTCACTCCCCAACGTCTTCCTATCAAACTATCAGTTTCACCAGCAAGTCTTGTTGTACTGGAAGCTTTTATATAATCATAATTTTATGCCACATAAGACCCCAATATGGAATAATAGATATATCACAATAAGAAACAAATCACTGTATAATAAGGACTGGATGGAGAAAGGTATCTGGTCGGTGCTTCATTTAGTCAATAGCAGAGGATGTTTTATATCATATGATAATTTCTGTCTTAAATATGATATAACCTGTAATCGGAACACATTTAATTCTATAATCAAAGCTATCCCCAACTCTATTATATGTCTAATTAAAGGATTTCTTCCAAATTCTAATCCCACCATCAATTTTAATTGGAGGCTGCGATTTCAAAGAAACTAAATTTCCCAACAAAACTATCAGAAATATGTTTGATAATATTTTATTCCCTAATGTAGTTTATAGAAACTTTATTTCACAGTTTTTCTCAAAAGAAACAATTTACAGGTTATGAACAAATTATTTAAAATTCCCATTAACTCCCAAAGCTAAGGAAATTCATTTCAAAATTTTAAACAATGTTTATCTCTCCAGTGAATTTGTACAACTAAGATTTGGAATTGAAACTAGTAATTGTGTATTTTGTGATAATATTGAAACTACTGATCATTTATTTTTCCAATGTATGTATGTTGATGCTTTATGGCTTGATATTCATGAGATATTCAAAGATTCCTCTTCTTGATGTCTTCTCTCATAAGGACATTGTCTATGGACTTGTTATGAACAGAAACAAAGACGGTTTTCTGGTTAATAATATCCTTATTCTTGGGAAATTTTATATACACAAATCTAAATATTTGAAAGTGAAACCCAGGTTTTCTGTATTTCACAATATGTTTATTTCGTATACAAATGCCCTTATGTTGATGAAAAGTACAAATGCAAATGCAAATGCAAAAAAAAAAAAAATAAATAAATAAAAAAAAAAAAAAACCTTCTTGATATAATAGAAGAATATGATTTGGAAAAAAAACCATAGCTTTTTTTAAATTTTGTATTTATTGTTATGCTCTTTTGCACCTGATCTCACTGTTATATTGCAATGATGTATAAATGTTGCCATGTTGTTTGTACATGATATTGTTCAATTAAAAAACAAACAAACAAAAAAACATCCGTTTGTTCTATGAAGGCCGTCTCGTTTAAACAAGACTAGTTTAAAGGAGGACGCTCGGTATACTGCAGCCTTCAAAGGACGCGTCCTACCTAGCACGCAGACTTCGAAACGAGACACAGCCTTGATGTCCCTCTGTTTACTATGGTTATTAAGGCTATGTGAACGACTTCTCAACTGGCCAATCGCAGACCGCTTGAAAGAAGCTCTTAGCCAATCCGAACGCAGGAGGCGGGACCTGCTAGAATTCGGGTCGGGGAAAAAATCACGCTTGTGGGAGAGATGCGTCAGGAGGTTCAGAGGTGGCAGGCACTGGACTGTGACTGGAACATCGATGGAAGGAAGTGACGGTAGTTCCGGAAGTGATCCGAAATGGGAGGATGATTTGTTTGGCGGGGATGGTGGAAATTGGGGTAGTAATCAAATGATAGCAGATAATCGGAAAAGAAAGCGAAGTCAAGGATCGGCCACGGATACTTAGGTGGAGAGTTATATAGTCAGGAAAGAGAAGGAGGAGTTTAAGGTAATAATTTTTTTTCTGAACCTGATAGTGCAATAAACCCTCTGAAACTTACAAAGTCACTTAAGAAAGTGTTAGGGGATGTTGTCAGTGCAAAGTTTTTACGTGATGGTAAGATCACGATTTTTTGCAAAGATAGTAAACCGGTAAAACACCTGCGTGAAGTTGGCACCCCACCAACGCAAAATGTCGGCAAAATAGTCTCAATCGTTTGTGCCGGTTTGTGCCGGTAAAAGTTTAGTTTGTGCTGCTTCGGTTTTTTAAATATTAGACATTGAATTAAAGGCAAATTATAAATGCTGATATTTATTGAATACAATACTGACAGAATAAAATAGATCACTTAATGGTAACAAAAAACAAATATAGGTTAGTAGCAGTCTCGGTCATTCTGATTACTATACATTAGGCTACTATATTATATATTTCTAAAATAGGTCTATCTTGTTTTGTGTGTAGTCAGTACGATTTATGAGCAGTGGGCATTTTATTTCGGGTTTGTCATTTCAATCTCTTACCAAAATGTTGGATGAAGATGTTTTAATACAACAACAACTCCTTCTTATCAATGTTTTGTAGTCGCTATGGTGTTTATTAAAAACTTTATTGGTGTTCAGACAGCAGCAGCTCAATATTCATCTGGTGTCTGTCGGACTCTTTTTCTGTCACTCACTTTCGCTCAGCTCTGGGCACGAGAACAAAAGCGCAAATCTCCTCAATGTGAACACACTTTTAGAGTCGAACTGCCGAAGACTTTCTGTCAAGAGTAATCATCACATCATTTGTTCAATAAACAATTATCTTTACTTCATTCACTGGTCTTTCCTGATTGAACTTTCTATTTATTTACATGGATTATCATCTGCTACACTTCACTGCCACCACTAGGCGCAAGTGACACTTCTGTTCAAGATGCTCTTGTGGAAATTAGTGTAGAGTTAGTAGAGAAAAAGTCGATATAAAGCAAACTACAAAAGTCGTTACTAATCAAATTTCTGGCCAATGTAAGTACAATGTTTTAACACTGTCAGTTACAATATTATTTGTTAACTGCAATAATAATGGTACAACATTCAAGAGAGCTAAGATTGTCAATGTTTATTGAACAGAAAACTCATTGCTAATACTAATATATGCTAATTACAGTTGCACATGTGACCCATGTTAGTTTTTTGAATACATTGTGCATCTAGTGGTCAACATTACATATTGGTCCTAATATAAGATATATTATCCTTATATATTATTACTATATTATATTATCCTTATATTTGGACCAGTACAGTAATACATGAAAACAAGTGTATACTGAACATGACATTTTTTGAGTCAGGATTATTTAAGTGGGTAATTATGTTTTGCTTATGCCAGATGCCCAAGAAATCAGCAGTCGACAGAGATGCCATTTTCACTGTCCTGTGTTCATCAAAAGAGGCCATAGTCCAAAATGGCAACATAGCTACTCCTAATTAAAAACATTTAAAAATCTTAATGTTTCTAAACTTTTGACCTGTACTGTATAGGCCTACACACACACAGCCTATGTATGTATAAACACAGAGCTACAGCAAACAGATTATGGTGCCTGTATTTATGACAATGTTAATATTACTAATAAAACACTTACGTTGGAGTTTGTGTTACATTCCACACATCCTGTTATCCACTGTGTCCGTTAAAAGTTGAAAACGCACTGTGGATAGGTAACAGTTAAGTGAATGCGACTATTTATGTGATTTGGTTTGCCATTTGGATCTTACCTTGTTACTTCTACTGTATTGTTAAAAAAAAAGACAGTCGCAGAAATGAAACTTTTACTGACACAAACCAGCACAAACGATTGAGCTTATTTTGGATGAATTTAGAGCATGTGGGGGGGCTGGTGACATCATCGTCTATAATTCAATGTCTGATACTTTTAAAAACCGAAGCAGCACAAACGAAGCACAAACAAATGAGACTATTTGGAGCATGTGGGGGGGCTGAGTGACCTGAGAGTGACCCATAAATATTCTTTTAATATCTAAAAATCTGAAGTAGCACAAACGGAAATTTTACCAGCACAAACAAAGCACAAACGATTGAGCCTGTTTTGGGTGAATTTGGAGCATGTGGGGGGGCTGGTGATGTCATCGCCTATAATTCAATGTCTGATACTTTAAAAACCGAAGCAGCACAAACGAAACTTTTACTGTCGTGAAGCAGCACAAACGAAACTTTTACTGTCATGAAGCAGCACAAATGAAACTTTTACTGGCACAAACCAGCACAAACGAAACTTTTACTGGCGCAAACCAGCACAAACGAAACTTTTACTGGCACAAACCAGCACAAACGAAACTTTTACTGGCACAAACCAGCACAAACGAAGCACAAACAAACGAGACTATTTGGAGCATGTGGGGGGGCTGAGTGACCTGAGAGTGACCCATAAATATTCTTTTAATATCTAAAAATCTGAAGTAGCACAAACGGAAATTTTACCAGCACAAACAAAGCACAAACGATTGAGCCTGTTTTGGGTGAATTTGGAGCATGTGGGGGGGCTGGTGATGTCATCGCCTATAATTCAATGTCTGATACTTTAAAAACCGAAGCAGCACAAACGAAACTTTTACTGTCGTGAAGCAGCACAAACGAAACTTTTACTGTCATGAAGCAGCACAAATGAAACTTTTACTGGCACAAACCAGCACAAACGAAACTTTTACTGGCGCAAACCAGCACAAACGAAACTTTTACTGGCACAAACCAGCACAAACGAAGCACAAACAAACGAGACTATTTGGGGTGAATTTGGAGCATGTGGGGGGCTGAGTGACCTCAGAATGACCTATAAATATTATTTTAATATCTAAAAAACCGAAGCAGCACAAACAAAATATTTTACAGCACAAACGGAGCACAAACGATTGAGACTATTTTGCCGACGTTTTAAGTTGGGTGGGAGGCCAACTTCACGCAGGTACAAAAAACTGTCTTAGTTTTGAAGTCCATGCTCTGTCAAGCAGTGAATTGTGTAATCCCTGTGCAAGACATGGGTAAGAGGAGTCATTACAGGTGTCCCTATGAGTATGGATGCGGATAAAGTTGAAAAACTGTATCAAAGGAGGGAAAGTGCTTAATGTCAAACAATTGAAATGTATCAGAAATAAAGAGAGAGTGGATGGGTTGTCAGTAATTATTCATTTTGATGAAGAGAAATTGGCAGATAGGTGTACCTTGTATACGTCAGCTTTGCGGTAAGGTCATATGTTCCCCTCCGTTGAGGTGCTTTAAATGCCAGAAATATGGGCATGTGGCTGCTGTTTGCAAAGGAAGGCAACTTTGTTCAAGGTGTGGGGGTGAGCATGAGTATGGAAGGTGTGGGCAAGGAGTAAAGACAAAATGCTGCAACTGTGGGGATGAACATTGTGCTGGTTATGGGGGGTGCCAACTGCAAAAGAATGTGGTGCAAAATGTGAGGGTATCTAAGGGGTTATCATATGCTAAGGCTCTAAGGAAAGTGAAGAGGCCGATGCAGGGTGCTGAAAAGGTGATCACACCAGATCACATTATTGTAGGCCAGAATCAGAGCAAAGACAACAAGAAAACACTTGTAATGGACAGAAGAGCATTCGTTGCTTTCATGGCAGAAGTAGTAAACTGTGCTGTGCAAACCAAGCAGGACAGAAAGAATTAAAATCATCATAAAAGTAGCAGAAAAATACTTAGACATTCAGGACATTTCAGTTGAAAAACTAAGTGAGAAGTTTAAGGAGCAGGGAACAATCACACAGGTGTCAGATGGTGGGACATAATGGTGTTAATAATTTTACAATGGAATGCTAGAAGTATTATAGCATACAAGAACAGGAGAAAAAGCCACACATAATAATCATGCAAGAGACTTGGTTAAAACCAATCCTGGATTTCGTTCTACAAGGGTATACAGTTGTTTGCAGGGACAGAAAGACTAGTAATGGGGGTGGAGTGGCCACATTTACTAAGGAGGGTGTGGGATATAGGGTTATACAAGTGAATAAAGAGCACGAGTCAATAGATATTGAAGTATGGGCTGAGGCACAAATTATAAGAATAGTTAATTTTAATAATCCATGCAATAGGCTAAATAGGGAAGCACTTGAAACAATGGGGGGAGGCAGTAATTATAGAATGATGTGGTGTGGGGGTTTTAATGCACATAGCATGTTATGGGGAAGCACAAGCACTGATCATAATGGAAGCACAGTGGAAGAATTAATGGATATCAAGGGATTAGTGTGCTTGAATGATGGCAGAGCAACAAGAATTGATATTTCATGGGGTTGTTGTTCTGCCATTGATTTAGCACTGGTTTCAGAAAGTCTGGCAGGAATAAGTGAGTGGAATGTGTTGGAACAAACAATGGGAAGTGATCACTTCCTAATATGTTGTAAAATATGGCTAGACATAACACAGATGTTAGAGAGTAGAACTCCTAGATGGAAATTTAATATAGTGGATTGGGAAAGGTTAAAAGAAATATGTGATGAGAGAATGAATGGTTTAAATGCTTCAATAGATGAAATGGAGGTTGAAGAACTCAATATTAGATTGAGTGAAATCCTGTATAGAACAGCAGAAGAATTAATAGGAAAAAGTAAAGGTTTTGGGAGAAAGAAAGCTGTTCCATGGTGAACAGAAGAATGTAACAAAGCAATCATAGACAGAAACAAAGCATTTAGAAAAGTTTTCAGGTCATTTGTATTTACAGACTTAATTAGGTATAAGAAGGCAAAGGCAGTAGTAAGAAAGGTAACTTGAACTGCAAAAATAATTACTGGAGTCAGTTCCGTTCATCTGTAAGGGAATTCTTAGTGGAAACATTTGTTAACATTCATAGTAATAATAATATTTCAGAAGAAATTAAGGCAAGTAGAGAACGGTATATTAAAGACAATCCAGATATTCTGGAAAAGAGAAATCCCTCTGGAGATAAAGTAGATGTGATATTCACGATGTTTGAAATGAAGAGAGCCCTTGGGGCCGGAAAACAAACATCACCAGGATTGGATGATAAATGCTATGTAATGATTAAGCATCTGTCAGACTTTTCACTCAGCATAGTGTTAACTTTTTAATGAAGTATGGGAGGCAGGAAAAATTCTTGCATCTTGGAAGCATGGAGTAATAATACCAATTGAAAAGCCAGGAAAGGATAACTCAAATCCCAGTAGCTAACCGGCCAATTGCACTTACATCTAATATACAGTTGAAGTCAGAAGTTTACACACACTTAGGTTGAAGTCATTAAAACTCATTTAACCACTCCACAGATTTCATATTAGCAATAGCAAACTATAGTTTTTGCAAGTCGTTTAATACATCTGCTTTTAGCATGACATGAGTAATTTTTCCAACAATTGTTTACAGACAGATTGTTTCACTTTTAATTTACTATCACAATTCCAGTGGGTCAGAAATGTACATACACTAAGTTAACAAGTTCAACTTGCCTTTAAGCAGCTTGGAAAATTCCATAAAATTATGTCAAGCCTTTAGGCAATTAGCCAATTAGCTTCTGATAGGCTAATTGGAGTCAACTGGAGGTGTACTTGTGGATGTATTTTGAGGCCCACCTTCAAACTCAGTGCCTCTTTGCTTGACATCATGGGAAAATCTAAAGAAATCAGCCAAGATCTCAGAAAAAATATTGTGGACCTCCACAAGTCTGATTCATCCTTGGGAGCAATTTCCAAATGCTTGAAGGTACCATGTTCATCTGTACAAACAATAGTACGCAAGTATAAACACCGTGGGACCACGCAGCCATCATAACGCTCAGGACGGACACACATTCTGTCTCCTAGAGATGAACGTAGTTTGGTGCGAAAAGTGCAAATCAATCCCAGAACAACAGCAAAGGACCTTGTGAAGATGCTGGAGGAAACAGGTAGACAAGTATCTACATCCACATTAAAACAATCCCTATATCGATATATCCTGAAAGGCTGCTCAGCAAGGAAGAAGCCACTGCTCCAAAACTGCCATAAAAAAGCCAGACTACGGTGCACATGGGGACAAAGATCTTACTTTTTGGAGAAATGTCCTCTGGACTGATGAAACAAAAATGTAACTGTTTGGCCATAATGACCATTGTTATGTTTGGAGGAAAAAGGATAAGGTTTGCAAGCCAAAGAACACCATCCCAACTGTGAAGCATGGGTGTGGCAGCATCATGTTATGAGGGTGCTTTGCTGCAGCAGGGACTTGTGCACTTCACAAAATAGATGGCATCATGAGGAAGGAAAATTATGTGGATATATTGAAGCAACATCTCAAGACATCAGCCAGAAAGTTAAAGCTCGGTCACAAATGGGTCTTCCAAATGGACAATGACCCCAAGCATACCTCAAGTTGTGGCAAAATGGCTTAAGGATAACAAAGTCAAGGTATTGGAGTGGCCATCACAAAGCCCTGACCTCAATCTGATAGAAAATATGTGGGCAGAACTGAAAAAGCATGTGCGAGCAAGGAGGCCTGCAAACCTGATTCAGTTACACCAGTTCTGTCTGGATGAATGGGCCAAAATTCCAGCAAATTTGTGAGAAGCTTGTGGAAGGCTACCCAAAACGTTTGACCTAAGACAGGAATTGTTTTCTACGATTAAATGTCAGGAATTTTGGAAAAACTGAGTTTAAATGTATTTGGCTAAGGTGTATGTAAATGTCTGACTTCAGCTGTAAGTAAGCTGAAGGAACGGATAGTAATTTATAGGTTAAATTATGTTTTGGAATGTAAAAAACATGTATCTCCATATCAAAATGGATTTAGAAGAGGTTGAAACAATGGATGCTGTTTTGTGTCTGGAGTCAGATATTAGAAAAGCACAAGTAAATAAAGACGTAACTTATGATATGTTGTGGAAAGAAGGGCTCCTATTTAAACTCTGTTCTATGGACATAAAGGGTAGTATGTATAACTGGATTATGGACTTCCTTTATAATAGAAAATTACAAGTAAGAGTGGGATCCTCATACTCCAAAATATATAACATAGATAATGGTACACCACAGGGTATAGTGTCTGCAGTCCAGTATTTTTTAACATAATGAATAATTATATATTTTTGGACAAGTTAACACAGATATTGGCAAATCACTGTATGCAGATGACGGAGCGATATGGAAACGTCATTGTAACATCCAACACATTGTCAGAATAAGGCAAGAGGCAGTTAATGAAGTAGAGAAGTGGCATAATGGAGTTTTCGTCTGTCAGTACAAAATATGCAAGTAATATTCTTTGGAAAAAGGCCCAAAGTGCCATCAGTAAGAATAAAGATGTACGGTCAAAAACTGGAACCAGTCCAGGTAATCAGGTATAGGAGTGTAGATGAATACAAGGTTGACATTTGGAGTACATATTCAAGTTAATAACCAAATGTAAAAAAGGTATACATGTATTAAGATGTCTGGCAGGTTTGGATTGGGGAGCAAGTCATCAGTCTCTTTTATTATATATTCTGTGCAGTGGTAAATTCATCCTTGGATTATGGGGGGATACCATATGGGTCTGCATCAACAACATTACTGAAGAAAGTGGAATTAATATAAGCACAGGCGGGGCCTGGGTAGCTCAGTGGTAAAAGACGCTGGCCACCACCCCTGGAGTTCCCTAGTTCAAATCCCAGGGCATGCTGAGTGACTCCAGCCAGGTCTCCTAAGCAACCAAATTGGCCCGGTTGCTAGGGAGGGAAGAGTCACATGGGGCAAACTCCTCATGGTCTCTATAATATGGTTCGTTCTCGGAGGGGTGCGTGGTGAGTTGAGCATGGATGCCGCGGTGGATGGCGTGAAGCCTCCACATGCGCAATGTCTCCGCGGCAATGCGCTCAACAAGCCACGTGATAAGATGCGCGGGTTGGCGTTCTCAGACGCGGAGGCAGCTGGGATTCATCCTCCACCACCTGGATTGAGGCGAGTCACTACGCCACCAGGAGGACTTCAAGTGCAATTCAAGTGGAGATGGGAGAAATGCGAAGACATAAATTGACTACTGTCTATTGGGTTTCAATTAGAGGTCATGGAGACAATCGTCTTGTGAAAAAGTTATTAGAGGGTTGCTGGAACATGGAAACAACAAAGTCTCAAGTTTTGGTTGGACTGCTGGTAGGAAGGCAGGGTGGAAATGTGTCTGGAGTTATGTATGGAGTATGGAGATTAGCCCCACTATTGTTTGGTCTGCAACACCCCCATGGTTGTTTCCAAAGTCAAATGTAGATCTGCAGCTACAGGAAATAATCAATAATAAACCATGTGAGATTTCAAAGGAGGTTGTGGTTAGACAATATATAAACCAGAAATATTTTTAAGTATTACAGATTTGTACTGATGGTTCAAAGGACTCTATTTCTGGACATACAGCTATATCAATATCCATCCCACATTTTGAAATCTATGTAAAGAAAAGGATAACAGACCATATATCAGTTTATACCACAGAGTTATTGGCAATTATGTTAGCACTGCAATGGGTGGAGGAAGAACTGACTCATATTCAGCATTGGTAAGTCTGGCAAGTGGGTAGCCATCATCCAGAGATGATATAGTCTGTGAAATTCTACAAAGCATATTTAGAATTAACAGACTAGGCATTGCCATATACTACTTATGGGTACCTGCTCACGTAGGTGTAGAAGGGAATGAAGAGGCTGATTATCTGGCAAAGCAAGCTTTAAAGATTTAAAGATTTTTAAAGACATTTAGAGATAGACTAAGACATCACACTGGGTAAAGCAGAATTAAAGGGATGGTTAAGAGTGTTTGATAACAAAAACTGGCAAGATAGATGGGATAATGAAGAGGAAGACATCTATATAATATTCAAAGGCAGATTTGTGTTGGAAGAGGCAATTATAGGACAAGGAGAGAAGAAACAATAATCGCCCATCTCCGTATTGGACACTCTGGTCTGAACAGTTCATTTTATATAACAGGAAAGCATGTATCAGGAAACTGTATACACTGCGATCAGCTGGAAACTGTCAAGCATGTGCTTCTTTCCTGTGAAGCATATGATGAGGAAAGAATCAAGCTCATACAAAAATTAAGAAACAAGGGTATCAGCATATATCTACAGACTTTTTTGCTCTATTTATCTGGTCAGTACATAATATATGATGCATTGTTGGAATATCTAAAAGAAACTGGTTTATATAACATAATTTAGTCTTCCTTTTTTTCTCTGTCTCTCTCCTATTCTCAATGTTCCACATTCCAGTCTAGTTGGTGGCGGTAATGCACCATTAGCTGGTTTTCCGACCGGCAAAAAAAAAAAAAAAAGGAAGAGATGTGTCAGCAGAAAGGGATGTAATCATGTAATGTTCCACCTGAGTGCTCGCTCGCTGCAGTTTTCCTTCTGTTAGCTGCTGTATGCTTGATGCTAATAAATGTGCTTGGGGGAAAAAAATAAAAGATTTAATGAAGCTGCTTATATCTTGACAATGAAGGATTGATACTTTGCTTGCTGCGTTTTTCGAAGCTGGGCCAGTTTAGCTAACATATAGCATTTGAGTTGATACGAATACAGTATGTGAAATTAATGCTGTGAATTTATCTACAGTAATTGTGCAAACATTTTTATGTTGCTTACAATCTGTAAGAGTTCATGGCATCCAAGCACCAATTTACAGATTCTGACACTGCTGATGAAGCGGTCAGATCAACCTGTGACGATGCATCGACATGTAAAAGGTAGCATGGTGTGCAAACACAATAATCCACAATAAAATTAAGGAATTTTAGAATAAGAGTGTGGCATGTTTCTGAGTGCTTCCTTTATGACATTCTATCAATTGTTAATGTTAACCATTAAAAGTATCATCAAATAGACTTCAGTAGATGCAACGATATTGTGGTTATGCTCAATGTTACTGACATAATTTCATTTTGATTAATATTTAATCAGAATCTCATTGACAGATTAGAAATGTTTTATGTCTAATAGGAATACTATTTGTCATTAACCTTCTACAATAAAAAACATTTTATTTAAGAGAACCTTATATTGCAGGTTTGCAACGAGTAAAGGTTACTGGACTGACCTCTACATTCAGTATTTTGTGAAACAAATAAGTGAACATAAAAGCACCTGAGAGCAACAGAGGTAAGCTTTATTGTTGAACTATCTCCCCCTTCTGGTTAACTTTTGCCATTTCATGAATTTTGCCACTTTGTTTTGATTGTGCTGTAGGTTATTATGGTCGTGTCAAAGGGGTGAATCTTCTTCTTGATGCTTTTCTAAGGAAGACACAATGTGACTGCCAGGTGGTGAATCTTGGGGCAGGACTGGATACTACATTTTGGAGATTACATTTTTTTTTATTATTTTTTTTTATTTATTCACATTTAGCTATTTCAAAGAGATCTAAAAATGAAAATTCTCTCATCATTTACTCACTCTAATGTCATCCCAGATGTGTATGACTTTCTTCTCTGCAGAACACAAACAAAGATTTTTAGAACAATATTTCAGCTCTGTTGGTCCTCACAATGCAAGTGAATGGTGGTCAGAATTTTTAAGGTCCAAAAATCACACAAAGGCAGCAAAATAGTAATCTGTACAACTCCAGTGGTTAAATTCATGTCTTCAGAAATGGTATGATAGGTGTGGGTGATAAACAGATCAATATTTATGTCCTTTTTTACAATAAATCTCCACTTTCGTATTCGTTGTCTTTTGTTTTTGGCGATTCATATACTTTGTGCATATCTATCTACTGGGCTGGGAGGAGAAGTTATAGTAAAAAAGGACTTAAATATTTATCTGTTTCTCATCCACACCTATCATATCGCTTCAGAAGACATATATTTAACCACTGGATTCGTGAACCAAAAGAAAAAAGATCCAAGAATTTTGTTGAAGATTCAGAGTTTTATGTGAGACGTATTGGGCACTCAAATTTTATTTTGGCCCAGACTCTGTATTTTAGGCGATGGAGCGGTCATCAATATAGAGAATAAACACATAAAAAATTGGGTTCTAACCAGTGTCATTATCCCAGGCAAATAGTATTAAGGGGATGAAAGTTGGCTGGAGTGTCCCAATTTCAGGAGTGGTGCTCGGAGATGGGGAGGGTAGTGGCTTTTGAAGAAGGGTCATCTAGAAGACTGGGGAATTTCGACTCGTTTGTGGGGAAATGGTGCAAATATCTGGCATTTTTGGAGGGTCCTTGGGGAGGGGCAGTGGAGAGAGAGGTGTAGTTGTTAATGTGTGTGATTTATCATATTTTTTATTTTATTATTATTTCTTTTTGTGTGTGTCTGTAATCATGTGTGACCACTGGGATGTTGTTGGGGTCGTGGTGGGGGTTAAATATTGATTCTGTGTATATATGTTTTGTTTTACTTTGTTTAATATATGAATCAATAAAAAAATGTAATTACAAAAAAAGAATGGATAATTGTCCTTTTCTTCAATTTTACTTTTCTGACTTTAGAAATTATTTTTTAAATAATTTACTTATCATCAATTTTCAATTTTTCAAAATTTTTGTCTTGCAATTTGTGCTGTGGGCTGTACCGTTAGCGCAGGGGTGTGGGTTAGAAACAGACTGCATGTATGTTGCAGAGTAATTTGAAAGACTTGCCCAGGGTCAACAACCGAAGGCACACGTGCAATCTTTGCCACGCGGAAGGGTTGGCACTTGCGCATTAGCAAGAGCGTTGGCACCAAGCAAGTAATTTACTTGCAAAAAAATATAAGTGGTTTCACTTATAGCCAACCACCTTGCGGCAGTTTTTTTCCAGTGAATATCATACAAGGAAAAATGGCCCTTGTAAATTGCAAGTACACACTTCGCCTTAATACAAAAATATTATTATTATTATTATTAATAATAATATTAATTAGGTTGGACCCCTGCTGGCCTTTTAAACATCCATGAAGTTATAAGCAGTCCGTTCCCTAACCCCCGTGCTAATGGTACAGCCCACAGAGCAAATTGCAAGACACAAAAAATGGAAAAATACAAAATTAGTGGAGTCAATTATTCCAAAAATCATTTCTGAAGTCGAAATTTTGAAAAACTTAAATTGAAGAAAATGAGAGAAAAGATCAATTATCCATTCTTGAAGTAACCTGAAAAAAGTTTCAAGACGTTTTTCTATTTTTGCATTTGGATTGATATGGTCTGGAAAATGAATTGTAAAGCATTACACGGACCCAATAAGACCATGAAGGAAATGAAATTAGTTATGGGTAAAAATTGTTTTTGTGAAAAATAAGAAGTATTCTTATACAGCCTCCTTATATAATATATATATATATATATATATATATATATATTTTTTTTTTCTTAATAAGCAGTTAAAGAAAAGTGATTTCATGTACCTTTCTTAATTCTTAGGATGATAACATTGTGCTGAAAAAGTACTTTGAAGTTGACTTCCCAATGATTGTTGCCAGGAAAATACACCACATCCAGTAAGGTGTACCCTACATTTTATTGTTATTATTATTATTATCATCATCATCATTATTGTTTAGAAAAAGTATTATTTTATTCAACTGTTCTTTGTTACTACAATGAGTGATTTTGGATACTTAACCATCTCATTTTAGCCTTATTCCTGAAGAGGGAGACAGAGTTTCTTAGTTTTATAGGACCCTCTTTCTAAATAAAACCACACTCAAAAGTAGTGGTTGTATTGTATATCTGTCATCTGTTTTGTAGTGTTATGATTTTATCAGTCCTGTGGTGCTCAGTATTGTTTGAAAGCATGCTGTCTGTGCTACTTGAATTCAAATTGACCTATTATACATATAAATTGTAGAAATTGTAGGTATAGCTGTGCAACCTTCACAGGACTTACATATAGAAAACATATAAATACAGGAGGCCATGTGTAGTGAAATGTGTTTTTGAACATTTAACCACACTTAAAAGTAAATTAATTTCATTGCATTAAATAAAAGAATATGAAATCAAGTGGTATCTGCAAACAAATGGTACTAGACCTTTTCTCACAACTACACTTTTATTAACTGTTTTTCTTAGCAACATTTTCTCATTTTTGGTGAAATTAGCCAAATTAACATGCAAGGGCCGGACAGTGTGCACACACTGTTAAAATCCTGTTAAATATAGGGTAAAAAAAAAAAAAAAACTGGCAGCTGTGATTGCCAGAAATTCATAGTAAAAAATACGGTAACCATGCTTCAGGCTTTACTGGATGTAATTTGGATGCCTGTAGATTTTACGGTGCATTACTGATTATATTATTAAATTATATAAACTTAAAACTTTAACCTTCTGAAACTGTACAAATCTGCTTTTCACTTAAAATGTATTGGTACTCACCTTAGTAATTACAGAAAGGCACATGATGACATGAAGTTCATCAGTAGTGGCCTTTCCAGGAACAGTGACCAGTGTCACTCACACAAACACTAAACACCATCAGGGTAACACATGTGAAATTAAAATAATAAACATTAACTAAACTACATCAATATAACAGAGAACACCCCAATGTAGACAAGTGATATTAAAAATAAGAAGATAATATTCCCATAAAATATAATGAAATATGATGGGTCATGCAGGGAATTGTGGGAATGCCCGATTATTGTATTTTTAACCGTAATTATAACAATAATTTACCATAAAAAGTACATGTACTCTCTTGTTAAACATAATATTAATTTTTACCATTAATTATATGGTTAAATCATACTTTTTACATATAAAAAGTGTAATTTTTACAACATTGTACCATAAAATTACATGTATTGTCTTTTTAAATGTATACATTTTTTTACTGTATATTTTAAAGTAACTGCCCGTTAACCAATTAATGTTTTTTTACTGTAGCATTTTTACAGTCTTTTACCGTTACAATTACGGACGTTTTTTTACAGTGCACCTTTGTGAATAACAGGCATTAGATTTCTAACGAAATCTGTGAAGCTTTCTGCTGAGTTCTGCAGTCATAGATTCTGTAAACCTACTTTTAACCAACCAGTTCTAAGGTAATTTTTACTGGATGTATGAAGCCAGTTCCTCTCAAGTTAGCAATGGTGTCCTAGCAGTGTTACCACAGTTAATCACATACTGTGTTAAGTTTGATAACCATAAAGTGTCCAAATACAGTTTATTTTTATTGGGAACAGTTCAAGCCTGACATATGCAACTGAGTTCTTGGAGTTTTAAGTGTGGCTTAAAGTGTGGCTGTCCCAATATTTTTTTGAGGCCATCATACAATACATTACAGATAGCCTTCTGTGGAGAACTAGGAGAGCCACTTAAAGGAATTAATTCAGTTTATTAATTCAACAATAAAAATCTAAATAAATAAATAACATTCTTAATGTTGTCAAATAAATATAATTTAAAATTGTTTCATATATATATATATATATATATATATATATATATATATATATATATATATATATATATATGCACTCCAGCTACAGAACAGCCACAAATATCCTAATATGTTAAGACAGAATACAATAAAAGTGAATGCGCAAGTTACTGCATTCATTTATGTGGAATGTTCTTGTGCGGTTGGCAAGGTTTTCCAAAAAAGTGAGTCAAGCTACTGGTTTCTGCCCATATAATGGAGCCCATTAAACAACTCATCATCATTTATTCATGGTCATTATTAATAATAAATAAAAAAAAAGCAAGTTAGCCCGCTGCATGGCACACCGGGACATAAGCACACACAAAAAGGTTTGTAAGCATGCTTGTCAGTTTCTGCCTTTATAAATCCCAATTTGTTCCTCATTTTTTTCTTTTTTTTCTTTTTTTTTCTCCTCAATTTGGAATGCCCAATTCCCAATGCGCTCTAAGTCCTCATGGTGGCGTAGTGACTCGCCTCAATCCGGGTGGCTGAGGACGAATTTCAGTTGCCTCCGCGTCTGAGACCGTCAGTCCGCGCATCTTATCATGTGGCTAGTTGAGCACGTTGCGTTTGTGGAGACTTGCCGTGTGTGGAGACACACTATTCTCCGCAACCCACCAAGAGCGAGAACCACATTATAGTGACCAGGAGGAGGTTACCTCATCTGACTTTACCCTCCCTAGCAACTGGGCCAATTTGGTTGCTTAGGAGACCTGGCTTGAGTCACTGTTCCTCATTTTTGATGTCGGATCAAATCTGATCGTACATACGTTTTATAAATGAGGCCCCTGGAACATTTTTTTCTAAACATAAAATATACATATTCATATCCCAAACGTGAATTTTGAAGCCGTCGTGTGTTTTTAAAAACTCTTTTTCTAACAAGTTGCTAAATAAGAATGACACTGCCTGGGCAAAAAAAGAAATAAATAAAAAATTGCATACTCTTAATATTTCATTCGACCGCCTGTAGCTTTGATTACAGTGTGCATTGGTCGTGGCATTGTTTCGACAACCTTATGCAACGTCACAATATTTATTTCCATCCTGAGTTGCATTAATTTTTGGCCGAGATCTTGTATTGATGACGGAAGAGTCGAACCACTCTGTAAAGCCTTCTCCAGCACATCCCAAAGACTTTCAATGGGGTTAAGGTCAGGATTCTGTGGTGGCCAATTCATGTGTGAAAATGATGACTTGTACAGTGGGCACTATGCATGATGGGTACATTGCTTCATGCGCTTCCCTTCTTACCCTGACATCGTTTTGGAATAGGGTAAATCTGGACGCATCAGAGTACATGACCTTTTTCCATTGCTCCACAGTCCAATCTTTATGCTCCCTAGCAAATTGAAGTCATTTTTACCGACTAGCCTCACTAACAAGTGGCTTTCTTGTGGCCACACAGCTGTTTAGTCCCAATCCTGTAAGTTCTTGTCACATTCTGCATGTGGAAATGCTCTTTCTTTCACTATTAAACATAGCCGTGAGTTCTACTGTGCATTTTTTACGATGTGACTTCAAGCGTTTTAGTGATCTCCGATCACGATCATTCAGAAAAAGATTCCGACCACATTTCTTCTGTGAAGCTGACAGTTCACCACTATCCTTCCAGGTTTTAATGATGCTTTGGACAGTTCTTAACCCAATTCAAGTGATTTCAGCAATCTCTTTAGTTGTTTTCTTTGCTTGATGCAGGCCAATAAGTTTCCCCTTCTGAAACACAGTAACATCTTTTCCACGACCACGGGATACGTCTTCCGACATGGTTGTTTAAGAAATGAGAAGCTACACACTGCATCAGTTAGGGTTTAAAGAATTGTTGCCAGCTGAAACATATTAATCACTGCAATAATGTTCCAGTCATAGGCTCTTAAGTATCTGCTTATTTAAATCCAAACGGTGACTTTATTTTTATTTTTTTGGCCAAGCAATGTACGACGGTTTTCCGTTTCGTCAGGCACACACACTCACATGCTTTTGGTAGTTATAGTTCTTATTTAGCAACTTGTTAGCAAAATAAAATTAAAAATTCTCATTTGTGTAATTTATTTTCTAGAACAAAATGTCCAAGTATCTTCAAGTTATTTTTACCACAGAGCCTATTTTACTCATAAATCCAAAACTGCCATTTTGGGAACCCATGGCAAATTAGTCTTCCCTGTTCGCCTACAAATTGACGTCATGTCTGAACAGCTCTTCTGAGGTATAAAATGCCATTGAAATTGATCACATGGCAGCAACCAATGAATCTCAACTGAATTGTAAGACATGCCCCTTTAAGGCACACTGACTGCAAGCACAGGCAAATTTTACATTTATTTTTAAATGGCACTCCTAGTCCTCCATTGAATTTTCCTCTTTTTTTTTTTTTTTTTTAAGAATTTTAATGTGGACTTTCAAATAAAGTGTTTGTCTATCTATCTGTCTGTCTGTCTGTCTATCATCATTATCTGTCATCTATCTATCTATTGTGATTCATTTGTATTCATATTTTTTTTTAAATATACTTTAAATTTTTGGGATACTTTTACAGGGCAAAACCTCCATTGTCGAAACCTTTGATTGAAACCCACTCCACTGATTCACTCATTTTGAGTACTGAAGTCAAACTTTTACATTATAGAGCAATTTACTTATTTAGTTGCTGTTTTGTAGTGATCTTTTCCACTGCAAACTCTACTCTTTAAAACGGTGTCTTGCTTTGCAGATGGTCACAGCCTGGACTCGGACAGATTTTGTATAATCAGTGCTGATCTCAGGGACCTGCCAACGTTAGAGGACAAACTAAAAAAATTCCAGCTAAATCCAGAGTATGTTACAACCTTAGTGAAATTTTATTCAGCATTCTTTCAGTCTTTATATTACATTGTGCATTTTGTTCAGTGTTTTTAACAACATTGTTATCAAAGATGATAAGATGATTTTATAGTTTTGGCAGTTACAACATCAGAATGAACCACTATGATCTCTATTGTGATTTACAGTTTTGTGTTATAGAAAGAAACATTCACATGTTTAAGTCCTTGCCTCGTTTACATGTGAGGTGTATGATGCTGTGGCTAAATCAAACACTTAGAGGAACTTTTCATATTTTTTATTTTTGTTACTTTTCTAGAAACTATAAGATTCAAGATTCTGTGCATCCTAAATAGGGTTGACCCATCCTGTTTGGTGTGCCAGTAGGAGTAACATGCATCTGTTGTTTTGTTTCATGCATCTCTTTTGATATTGTTGACAACAATAGTACACTTGGGAGCATTTAGAGTTTCCTTAGATGCGTCAATAAGTTCAAGTTTTCTTTTATCTAAACTGATGAGACCTAAAGTAAGCTACTGTTTCATAAGCTATATGACATCAATGGCATCATTTTCAAGGCCTCTTACCTTAGAGTTGTTCTTTTCTTCCTGTTGAGTAACTATTCAGTCCACCCTAACCTGGCGCCTTGGCTTTTGCCAGCTTGCCTGCAAGTCCCATCAGTGTCTCAGTTTTTCTAAAAAAAAAAAAAAAAAAGTCTGTAGCTTATTGGCACATGCAAACTTGTCGTACAAAATGTGATTTACTACTGTGTACATTAAGATATTATGGTAATGGTCTATTTTGGTTTCCAAGAACATACTTCTTGCTTTGCCATAATGCACATGAGCCAATTTTGTCATGATTTACTCAGTTAGAATAAGAAAAATAATAACAACATGTTCTTGCTACACCTGATATCTCAGCTGATGCCAAAGAACTATAATTGTAAAGGATTACTCTTTTATGCAGGAAAGTTAAAATTTAGCCTCTATCAAGAGCAAGCCATATCTGAACTTAATCCTGGGAAGGGTGTTGTAAAGAAGCACTTTGCCGCCTTTGATAAGAACAGAAAGATTGTAGTTTATCATTCCTTTATCATAGTATTTCTGCTTCTTTCCAGCCAGTGTGCCCACTCTGTTTCTGTCAGAATGTGAACTGGTGTACATGATGCCTGAGGAGTCCTCCAAACTGTTGAACTGGGTTTCATACACCTTCCACACTACAATATTCGTTGATTACGAACAGGCGAGTTAATATCCTTAATACTACACTGTTCTACAAAGTGAAAACATAGTAACTACGCCAATAATGAAACTGAGAATATGGCTTCAAAGTTTTTTGATTGTCCAGCGAAATGTGCGTTATAAAATATCCTCACTCTGTTTTCTCTGAATCTGAGCATAGTTGAGCCAAACATATCTGTCATAGGATAGATCATAGTCTAAGACTATGACAGGGGTTTTAAAACCTTTTAATACCAGGGATCTCCAAGTATGACCATCCCTCGCTAGGGACAACCTTTCTAAAATATAAATGACATTTAAATTCAAATACAAATAAATTGCCCTATATTTGCTTGTGTAAAGACCCATTTATACCATGTGAGAAAAAACATAAATCATGAAATTACAAGGCAAATTATCTCAGGGGTATAATATCTTCCTTCTAAGGAAAAAATATGTAGTATTATATTATAAATATGTTTGCGGGACATATAAAAACATACACTCACTGAGCACTTTATTAGGAACACTATGGTCCTATAATAAAGTGCCTGACGTGGTCTTCTGCTGTTGTAGCCCATCCACCAACACGGTCGAAATCAGAGAGATCACATTTTTTCCCCATTTTGATGGTTGATGTGAACATCAACTGAAGCTCCTGATCCATATCTGCATGATTTTATGCACTGCAGCCACACGATTGGCTGATTAGATAATCACATGACTAAGTAGGTGTTCCTACTAAAGTGCTTAGTGAGTGTATATTAGTGTTGCCAGTCCTGTATTAGTGGTGCCCCCTTATGAACCTCAGCTTGAAAACCCCTGATCAAGCACTATTTCGGTTACTTAGTTTTGACCAAATGTGTGGTTAATGCATTTTTCCTTTGCAGGGCAATACAGGCCTCCTGGTTAAAATTTTTTACATTTGTATCAAATCAAACAATTAACTAGAAAGATTTTTACCACAATTCTGTCATGGGCTCTTCCTGTCTGCACTGCTAACTGTCCAGATGTTTTCAGGTGAACATGGATGATCGTTTTGGTCAAATCACGATTGAGAATCTGCAGAGACGACAATGCATTCTGGCGGGGGTGGAGGTGTGTCAGTCGCTGGACTCTCAAGTAAGAAACTCTCTCTATTCAGAATTCATTGCATTAGTATTGTACTCCATGCAATGAGATGTCAGACTTGATTGTTCTACCTCATACAGACAAATAATATCTTGCAAAGTACAATCAAAACATTGCTCAGAGTATTACTCAGAATGCAAAGTTGTTTTCCTGCTCAGTGTACAATGGGTGATCAAGATTCAGGAAAACAGTGCAGTTAAGTTCAGGGGTTTGTTTACTGCATCTGCTGCCAGCACTGTTCAGTCTCACGGGTTAACGCAAACTTAACCCATTGTGACCTTGATCAGGCACCTCAGTTTAAGTATTTGATTCAAGCACCATGTGCGTTCTCCACATAGCTGCTTGATTTAAAAAAAGAACAGTGCAAAATTTGTTTTTATTCATTGCTTGAAATTATTATTCAAATTGAAAATGTTTTATATTTCTTATGATGACAGTGTTCAATGTTTGTTTCCACAGAAAGAACACTTTCTATTGACAGGCTGGGAAAGTGCGAATGCGCTGGAAATGATGACGGTCTATAGCATGCTTCCTCAGGAAGACCTAGCCAGGTATTGTACACATTCCAAACATTAACTGTTTACAGTCTGTGCCAGGAATTGTTGGCATCAGTATCTTTACAGTGACCTACCATGTGTTGTTTTACATTCACAGAATTGAACGTCTGGAGTTTTTAGATGAAATGGAACTTCTGCAACAGCTTCTACAACACTACTGCATCTGCTGGGCTATAAAAGATAAGTTCAATTTAGGTGAGGTTTTAATTCTGCTTTTTTACCTCCATGAATTAATTTGAGAGTTTCAATGATAGTTTAAAATATTTTCAAACTTGATACTTTGTTTTGAAAATGGTGACATCACCTGTAACTAATAGCAGACTTTTGTTTTTTGTTTTTTAGGCCTCTCCCAAATTGGGTTTTAAACTTGGTTGTGAAAGTTTCGGTCTAAGACAACATAAGCAAGAGTCAAAAGAAAGGAAAGGGAAAGTCATATATATCTTTTTCCCCTTTTTGAGCACACAAAAAAATTTGACTACTGGCATCAGTGTCTTCTGATTTGCCCATCTTCTTGTGTCTCCCATATGATCCCGGTGGTGTACCATGTTCATTAAGAATTGTTTGTAAATACATCCAAATTAATGCCATGGCCATATTTAAACCATTGTGAAATATTCAAAAGATCTCAGAAACAAAAATGTTTTCATATAAATAGACTATTTTGTTCGCTACAGTGGATATAAAAAGTCTACACACCCCTGTTAAAACAGCAGGTTTTTGTGATGTAAAAAATGAAACAAAGATAAATCATATCAGACTTTTTTTTGCACCTTTAATGTAAAAATTACAACCTATGCAATGCCACTGAAAACCAAAGTGACACATTTCAGAGAAAATAAAAATAAAAAACTTAACTTTGCATAAGTGTGCACACCCTTTTATAATTGGGTATGTCGCTGTGTTCAGAATCAACCAATCATCAAGCTCATGTGAAATAGTACACACCTGTCTTCACCTGAAGTGACTCTGATTAACTCCAAATAAATCTCAGCTGTTCTTGTAGGATTTTTCTGATATCTTCTTGGTTGCATGCTACGACAAGTGCCGTGGGCCACAAAGTGCTTACAAAGCATCAATGGGATCTCATTGTTGAAATGTATCCCTCAGGTGAGGGCTACAATTTTTTTTCCATGGCATTAGATATACCATGGAACACAGTGAAGACAGTCATCAACAAGTGGAGAAAGTATGGCACAACAGTGACATTATTAAGAACAGGACATCCCTCCAAAATTGATGAGAAGAAAAAGAGAAAACTGGTCAGGGAGGCTGTCAAGAGGTCTACAGCAACATTAAAGGAGCTGCAGCTCTTTCTGGCAAGTACTGGTTGCTCCCTACATCTGACAACTATCTCCCATATTCTTCATCTGTCTGGGCTATGGGGTAGGGTGGCAAGACACAAGCCTTTTCTGACAAGAAAAAAACATCCAAGCCTGGCAAAAACCTATATCCTGTCTCCCAAAACAATGTGGAAAAATGTGTTATGGTCTGATGAGACCAAGATTGAACTTTTTGCCCAAAATTGTAAAAGGTATGTTTGGCACAAAAACAACACCGCACATAAGCAAAAGAACACCATACCCACGGTGAAGCATGGTGGTGGCAGCATCATGCTTTGGGGCTGCTTTTCTTCAGCTGTAACTGGGGCTTTAGTGAAGGTGGAGGGAATCATGAATGGCTCCAAGTCCCAGTCAGTTTTGGCACAGAACCTTCTGGCGTCTGCTAGAAAGCTGAAAATGAAGAGATCTTTCAGCATGACAATGATCCAAAGCACACATCCAAATCAACAAAAGAGTGGCTTCAGCAAAAAAAGATTAATGTTTTGGAATGGCCCAGCCAGAGCCCAAACCTGAATCCTATAGAAAATATGTGGGGGGGGGACCTGAAGATGGCCGTACACAGGAGATGCCATCACAATCTGACAGATCTTGAACATTTTTGCAAAGAAGAGTGGGAAAATATTCCCAAGTCAAGATGTGCCAAGCTAATAGACTCTTATCCAAACAGACTGATTGCTGTAATAAAATCAAAGGGTGCTTCAACTAAGTATTAGTTCAGGGATGTGCACAATTATGCAGTTAGGTTATTGTTTTTATTTTTTTTTATTTTTATTATTTTTCTCTGAAATGTGTCACTTTGTTTTCAGTGGCATTTCATAGGTTGTAATTTTTACATTAAAGGTGCAAAAATTCTGATATGATTTCTTTAATGTTTTACATCACAAAACCCTGCTGTTTTAACAGGGGTGTGTAGACTTTTTATATCCACTGTATATAAATGTTAGTGGGCTTAAAAACACTTAAAATTCAGCAGTAGTGATGATAAAGATGATTAGAAATATAAATGAGCTTGAAGTGCATGATTTACTGTTGCACTTTAGAATACCTTTGATTATAAAACCATTTTACATTATCTGCATTTATACAACATTTTATAGGATCAAAATCCTTGAATGAAAATCATCCAGATTATATACATTTTGCTGAGCAGCCTTAAAAGGCTAGTTAACCCAAAAAATGAACATTTTCTCATCATTTACTCAACCTCAAGCCATCCAAGATGGGTGAGACTTTCTTTTTTCTGCAGAACACAAATTAAGATTTTTAGAAGAATATCTCAGCTCTCTGGTTCCATACAATGCAAGTGAATGGTGTCCAGAACTTTGAAGCTCCAAAAATCACTTAAAGGCAGCATAAAAGTAATCCAGAAAACTAGTGGTTTAAACCATGTCTTCAGAAGCGATATGATACGTTTGGGTGAGAAACAGATCAATATTTAAGTCCTTTTTTTTTTTTTACTATAAATCTCCATTTTCATTGAATGTGAAAGAGGAGATTTATGAAAAAAAAAAAAAGGACTTAAATATTGATCTGTTTCTCACCAAAGTGATTGTTTTGCTTTAGTAGAAATTATTTTAACCAATGGAGTCGAATGGATTACTTTTATGCTGCTTTGTGCTTTTGAGAGCTTTAAAGTGCCGATCACCATTCACTTGCATTGTATGGGCCTACAGAGCTTCGATATTCTTCTAAAAATCTCTGTTTGTGTTCTGCAGAAGAGAGAAAGTCAAAGAGTAAATTATGAGAGAATTTTCATTTTTGTGTGAACTATCCTTTTAAATTAAAATGCTAATTTTGATTACTAAAAACTAAAAATGTCATTCAACTGCACATCATATTCCTCTTAGGAAATGTTACTGTTAGTAAGTTTAAGGATACTTCTGTAAGGATGGGTGTACCTAAATACCTAATTGCATTTTTATTTTATGCTTTATAAATGTAAGTTAACTCTTTAAATCATGAGTTTGTTTTGTGTCATTCATTTCCTTCTGACTGTATTTTTAAAAGGTCACAAATAATTACCAGGAAGTAGTTTTGGAAAACAAAAGGTGATTAAAAGACACAAAAAAGGGAAATGTTTCCTCTTTAACCATCAACATCCAGACATCCTGCAGTCTTTCTCTATGTTCATTTCTGTCAGTGAGTCCCTCAAGAGAAACATTAACCCAAAACGACCTTGTGCTGTTATTTACTGCTACAGGAACCCCGATTTACTGCAAAAGAGGGAGAGCAGAGTGCAGTACTGCGATAAGTGCATGCAGTCAAATGACTGGACAGACAAAATTGCTTAAGGCCATACTGAAATGCAGACCAGTCCATAGTATGCATTAGAATGATAAAGTTTGGGAAACTGCATTAGCCCAGATCAATTCAATTACATAAGACAAGCTAGCAGACCTTGAGTGACATGAGTGTTGGTTATACAAATTTTATGGTCCTCTGTTGTGTAATATCACGCTGGTGGATGATAAGCTATATCCTGAACCCGTCACCCCTGAAACAATGCTCTCTACCGCTGTAATTGTTAAGTGTATTTTCCCAAGCCACTGGGAGTGACGAAGGGGGAGACTGATGGCCCGCCTTATGCCCACCCCATCCTCCATACACCTTTATCAGTACAAAGCTGCCGCACGTGTGCACAGAGCACCTGAAGTATCGCACAGACAAAATGACATCAACGGAGTCGAAGTCAGAGCTCTTTACTGTAGCCTCTGGCGATGGAGGGGACAGCCTTCAAAATCAGCCTAAGAGAGTGTCCTTCTTTGAGCATTACATTCAGCCATGCCTGGCAGAGATCCTCGGCTCCACTCTCTTCATGTTTGTGGGCTGTGTGTCAGTGATGGGCAACGTGGGCATCAGTGGAAGCATCCAGCCTGCCCTGGCACATGGACTAGCACTGGCTATCGCAATTGCAATTTTTGGGGAAATCAGGTAACTGCCATATGTTGAGTTGTGTGACTTTGATTCATCAAATGATTAGACTTATAAGTATAATTAGAGGTATGGAATAACGTCACTGGAATTGCATTTTTAACAACAACAACAAAAAATTTAACACTTAAAATCTGTTTACTCTGCAAAATAATTATTGCTCATTCATGCTTTAAATGCATATATCAATTTATTTTAAATGTTTAATTATAATTTAAAAGGGAAAACTGGGAATTTAAATTCTTTTTTTTTTCTTTTTTTAAGAATACTGTCAAAAAATTTATTTTAAAAGTTGTTAATCTGTTTTAATAATTTTAGAAAGCAATTTTTTTAATTGATTCTATAACATTACTATAACATAATTTCTGCATGACTACCTTGACATCAGCTGATTATGTCATCTTGCCTTCCAGTGGCGGTCACTTCAATCCAGCTGTGTCTGTGTGTGTTTACCTCATCGGAGGAATGGAATTAATTTTCCTGGTGCCATATGTTCTCTCACAAATGTTAGGTGGACTGATTGCCGCCGGCCTTGCCAAAGTATGTGTGACAGCATCTGTATTACTACGTGTGCAATAGTGTTTGTGACTTGAACTGGTGAAGTGTTATTGGGCAAATGGCTGAAAACAATCATTTACACTTACAGCAATGTAACTGAAACTTTCTCTTATTACTCTTATGCATTATGATGCAAGAGATCCCTTGACTTTGTTTCCATTTTTGTTTGTTTCTTTCTTAAGGCTGTCACTACGAGCATAGCATATGAAAATGCATCTGGAGCAGCATTCAATGCAGTTCAGGCCACTGATGGCATTGGCTCTGCGACTGTGGCAGAAATGATAATGACACTCTTCTTGACAATGGTTGTCAGCATGGGTGCCATAAATGGAAGGACCCGAAGTCAACTTGCTCCTTTCTGCATTGGACTTACTGTGACTGCAAATATCTTGGCTGGGTAGGAAACCAATATTTCATGCAAAGCCACATAAATATGATATACTGTTTAGAATATTATGCCATACAGTTTTATTTATCTATTTGGTAACACTTTACAATAAGGTTGTATTCGTTAAGATCAGTTAACGCAATAGTGAACATGAACTAACAATGAACAATACTTTTAAAGCATTTAATATTCTTGGTTCGTCAATTTCTACATATACTAACATATTTAAATATATTTTATGAACTAACATGGACAAACAATGAACAATAGAATTTTGATAAACTAACATTAACCAAGATTAAAGAGATAGTTCACCCAAAAATGTATACTCTCTCATAATTTACTCACCCTCATGCCATCATATATGACTTCCTTTCTTCAGCAGAACACATTTGAAGAAAAATAGAAAAATATCTCAGCTCAGTAGGTCCTTATAATGGATGTGGATGATAACACGATTTTTGATGCTTCAAAAAGCACAGACAATCAGCTTTAACGTCATCCATATGACTCCAGTGGTTAAATGAATGTCTTATAAAGCGCTATGTTCTCTTTTGGTGCGAAAAATATCAATATTTAAGTGCTTTTTAACTCTAAATAATCGCTTCCATTAGGCAGTGGTATGCACGTACATGAGAGGGCTGAGGTCACAGGGTCTCTCTTGTGACGTATTGGTGTTGGCATGTTCACGCGAGAAGTGACGCATGCATGACACACCCAGAAGAGCAGCGCTGTTTATAACTGAGTAGGAGGAATGCTGTACAGACTGAACGCTGATTTTAAATTGAAGCAAATTTAAACAAAGATGTCAGAAGTTTTTCATTTAACAGGAGAGACATATGTATGTGAACCTGAGTACTATGACCAGGAGCACAGGGAGATGGAGGAGGCTGGACCAACAAGCCTCAAAGTGACAGAGAGCTCAGGAGACGTGGTAGTGCACATGTAGGCAATGCCAACAGAGGTAGAGAGCGTCTGCTGCAACAAATGGAATGTTGCCATGCCATCGCTGGAAAGACCTTCGACCTCAGCCCTCTTGTGAACGCTCATATTGATGCTTAACGGACACGATGATTTCTAGTTAAAAAGTACTTAAATTTTTATATTTTTTGTACCAAAGCAAAGCGTATCGCTTTATAAGACATTAATTTAACCACTGGAGTCGTATGAATGACGTTAATGCAGATTTTCGGTGCTTTTTGGAGCATCAAAAATCATGTTACCATCCACATCCATTATAAGGACCTATTGAGCTGAGATATTTTTCTATTTTTCTTCAAATGTGTTCTGCTGATGAAGGGAAGTCATATACAGTACTGTGCAAAAGATTTAGGCACTTGTGAAAAATATTTAAAAAAAATAAAAATAATGCCATAAATAGTTTTCATTAATCAATTAACATCATACAAAGTTCAGTAAACAGAAAAAGAGCTAAATCAATATTTGGTGTGAACACCTTTGACTTCAAAACAGCACCAATTCACATGCTTACACCTGGGTAGGGTTGCACCAGCTGTGCGAAAGTTCTCACGTAAGTTGGGACGTATAGTTCACACTAAGGGCTTAGTAACTACTAGTTAGTTAGTAAGTCAGTGCTTAATTTGGTTGCACCACCTGTTAAGTCAAGACTTAACTAGTAGGTCATAAGCTCTCCGTAAAGTAATGCGTAGTCACATATTATGATGTATACCTGTATTGATCCAATAAACAGCCTTCAAATTGTACACAGAAGTGTTAAAAAGCTGTGAATTTCAGTTTTATCTTGTTACGGTTGATGTTCAAACCTTGTAACCTGTAAGTGTCAGCTGTAATAAATTAAATCACCATTAAAATACGATACGTAATAAAAGTAGCTACATTTGAAAAATAGTATATATGCCATATGTAAATAACAATAAATTGGAACTGTATCTAAAATAAATAAGGGGTGATAAATAAATATTAATACAACAGGCTGGAAAAATAGACATTTATTCATTTTAATATCATATATATGTTTTGAATGTGTTGAAACTTGACACCGGGCAACGAATCCTGAAAACTGCACCGTTAGAACGGTTTCATGCTGAAGAGCTGCTTAAAAGTAAGTTTTGTTTCTCTCTCGTAAATGTAAACCAGTGTAAATGTCAATATCATAATGTACGTCGAAAGGACTGAAGCCTGTCACGCAAAACATGAGCTCATTGATGTCATTAAATATCAGTCTGCTTTTTTATTCCATCAGTTATTCCTGGTCGGAGGCTTCTGTAAATATTTAGTTTAACGTAGGGTTATGTCCTACCTAAGTTTAATGGTGCAACGCTCAAATATTTAGTGGTGTGTAAATTGTGACTTAGTGCCCATTAACGCCACAACTAGGCTAAGTTGTAACGTACGTATAGCTGGTGCAACCGGCCCCTGTACACAGTTTTTCTTGGTTGTTGGCAGATAGGATGTTCCAAACTTCTTGGAGAATTCGCCACTGTTCTTTTATTATTTAGGCTGTCTCAGTTAGTTCTGTCTCTTCGTATAATCCCAGACTGACCTGATGTTCAGTGGGGGGCCCTGTGAGGGCCATGCCATCTGTTGCAGGGCTCCCTGTTCTTGTATTCTATTCTATTTGCAAAGTAATATTTGGGAGTATAAAATTTCCTATTGACACACTAAAGTAGCAGATATAAATAACCATCTTAAGACAAATGTTTTTGTGAAACATATTATGTGCCTACTGTACATCTGGGATGGCATGAAGGTGAGTAAATTATGAGAGATTTTTCATTTTTGGGTGAACTATTCCTTTAATAAGTGAGAATATATTAGTTAATTGTTAGTTCATGATACTTAATGCATTAACTAATGTTAACAAATACTGCAAAGTGTTACCATTTATTTATTTATTTACAGTAGTTATGTAATTCTAAAATAAATTAAATGAAAAGAGTTTCAGTTTATTATAGTGTTTTGCAGATTACATATATATTATTTGTCTTACGTGTGAAATAGGGGTGGAATCTCTGGAGCATGTATGAATCCAGCACGGGCATTTGGGCCAGCAGTGGTGTCTGGTTACTGGACACACCACTGGATATATTGGGTGGGACCTTTGACTGGTGCTCTAGTCACTGTCAGCTTTGTGAGGTATTCTTACAACTTACTCTTTCATACTGCAGTAAATCGTTTTCTTCATTTAGAGAGTATGATGTGTTATTTAATATATCACCTTTGCCATAGTTTCTTTGTTTTTAAATTTACTGCAATGTAACCATGAAATTAAACTGCACATCATTCACATTAATTAAGAGAGAATTATCATTCGTGTCTATTTTCCACTTTTAAGAGGTGAAACAATCATATAATGTGTGTTAAGATGGAGGGTTCTCTTAGAGTGTTATGAGCAGTGAACAGCCAAATTTTATGTCTTATATCTGTATATTTTATTTATTGTTTTTCAACAATGTTTATCATAATTGAAATTGACTACATTTTAAAACTGCTTAAACTAAAATAGGAATTTATATTTGGTATAAAAACATTATTTATATTACATATTATTATTTTTCTGTGTTTTCAATTTGATACCGTGTTTTCAATCTTGGTATGTAATATCTGATATTACATTACCGGTGTTGTGATCAATTCTTTGATTCATTCTAGGTTGATAATGGGAGACAAGAAGATTCGTGTTGTTTTTAAATGATGGAGGTGGTATCACATAATGATTCAAGACAACATGTAAAGCTATGTAAAGCATTGTGTGATATTGTTCAACATTTATATTAGTGCAATCTTCTAAAGTATCGCTATTCTTCTGCTTCATTGTATCTTTCAAGAATGTATTTTTTTGTTTTAGTTTTTATATAGCCTACCATTATGTATTAATTATGTTAATAAACACAGTCTTTTGTTAAATCTTGCCTAAATGCATTTCTTCACTTTGTTGATATCTACACTACCGGTCAAAAGTTTTGAAACACTCACTCATTCTTTATTATTATTATTTTTCACATTTAAGTATAATAGTAAAGTCATCAAAACTACGGAATAGCATAAATGGAACTATGGGAATTATGTTGTGACTAAACAAAATCCAAAATAAATCAAAACTGTGTTATATTTTAGCATCTTCAAGGTAGTCACCTTTTGCCTAGAATTTGCAGACATGTACTCTTGACATTTTCTCAACCAACTTCTTGAGGTATCACCCTGGGATACTTTTTAAACAGTACTGAAGGAGTTCCCATCTATGTTGGGCACTTATTGGCTGCTTTTCTTTATTATTCGATCCAAGTCATCCATTTCTAAAACTTTTTTTTTTAAATAAAATTTTTGTTTTGTAATGAAATAAATTAATATGTTGGCACAATTATATTTTTGTCTACAAAACTAATTTCAAATATTTAAGCATACGCCTTCAGATCAAAAGATTTTTAAGATCATGAGAAACATTTCAGTCAAGTGACCCCAAACTTTTGAACGGCAGTTTATCTACGCATTATATACTTTATATACACCGATCAGCCACAATATTAAAACCACCTGCCTAATATTGTGTAGGTCCCTCTCGTGCCACCAAAACAGCGCCAGCCCGCATCTCAGCATTCTGAGATGATATTCTTCTCACCACTATTGTACAGAGCGGTTATCTGATTTACTGTAGACTTTGTCAGTTTGAACCAGTTTGGCCATTCTCTGTTGACCTCTCTCATCAACAAGGCATTACCATCCACAAAACTGCCGCTCACTGAATGTTTTTTGGTTTTTGGCACCATTCTGAGTAAACTCTAGAGACTGTTGTGCTTGAAAATCCCAGGAGATCAGCAGTTACAGAAATACTCAAACCAGCCCGTCTGGCACCAACAATCATCCATGCGATTATTTAATCACCCAATTGTGTGGCAGCAGTGCTAGAATCTCTAGAATGCTATTCTGAGATGCAGGCTGGCGCTGTTTTGGCGGTACGAGGGGGACCTACACAATATTAGGCAGGTGGTTTTAATGTTGTGGCTGATCGGTGTGTGTGTGTGTGTATACATGTACACACTCACTGGCCACTTTATTAGGTACACATGTACATCTACTTATTCATGCGATTATCTAATCAGCCAGTAGTGTGGCAGATATCATGCAGATACGGGTCAGGAGCTTCAGATAATGTTCACATTAACCATCAGAATGGGGAAAATGTGATCTCATTTATTTGGACCGTGGCATGATTGTTGGTGCCAGACAGGCTGGTTTGAGTATTTCTGTAACTGCTGATCTCCTGGGATTTTCACTCTCAATTTTCTCTAGAGTGTATAGAGAATGGTGTGAAAAACAAAAAACTAAAGGTACACAAAAGGTAGGCCCACTGCAGCCTCAGTTTTCTATTCTTGGTTAACAGAAGTGGAACCCAACGTGGTCTTCTGCTGTTGTAGTCCATCCACCTCAAGGTTCGACGTGTTGTGCATTCTGAGATGCTGTTCTGCTCACTACAATTGTACAGAGTGGATATCTGAGTTACCGTAGCCTTTCTGTCAGCTCGAACCAGTCTGGCCACTCTCTGTTGACCTCTCTAATCAAAGGCATTTCTCTCCGCAGAACTCCCACTCACTGGATGTGTTTTGTTTTTGGCACCATACTGAGTAAACTCTAGAGACTGTTGGATGTGAAAATCCCAGGAGATCAGCAGTTACAGAAATACTCAACAGCCCGTCTGGCACCAACAATCATGCCACGGTCCAAATCACTGAGATCACATTTTTCCCCATTCTGATGGTTGATGTGAACATTAACTGAAGCTCCTGACCCATATTTGTATGATTTTTTACATTACACTGCTGCCACAGGAGTGGCTGATTAGATAATTGCATGAATAAGTAGATGTACAGGTGTACCTAATAAAGTGGACGGTGAGTGTGTATTAAGCATTTTACTATTATAACCGTTGAATGACATAATATCAAGGTCTTTGGTACAAATACAGTGCACAAATTCTGCCTGCTATGCATTAAGATCAAATTAACCCCTTATGATTGAGGGATTTTATTAATGTATTTTTAATTTACTTGCTTCAAAGATATCCAGAGTATATTAAGAGAATTTATTAAACATCCATCAACTCATATCGCGTTTCAGCTCAAAGTTCACTTTGAAAAATGAGCAAATTCCATGTGTTGTTTTATTATGCCATTTGGGTTGATAGCATTTACACCCAAGGCCATGCAGTAATGATCCACTTGACATCAAAATCAATAACACAGAGTTTATAGTGGGAGAAAAACAGGCCAAATGTAACCAGTGATGCAACACATCTGTTACAGGAATAAACAAATATTTATTGGTCTTGCTCAGACTGGTGCATGCACAAATGTCTATTAACAGTATTATAGATTTGCCACATAGTTAATGATTGCTTTTTGAAGAACATATTCATTTTGCATTATCCGACAACAGTTTTGTCTATTGCTCATGCATTTATATGAACATAAACACTGTATGTGGAAAACCTTGCACTGATTCCAGACATTATATTTGCAGTACACTGGACTTTAAACTCACCAAATCTGTCCAATCTCTCCTAAAACCTTTGCTTGATTGTATATACTGCTGAATCATTTATAACAATCTACACAGTAATGCATCACGCCTTGCAGTGATTTATGGTGGATCAAGTCAAATTGGTTTTGTTATCAGAAAGAGAGGGATCTAGCTGGGCCAGCACAGTCAGTTACTCATTGCACTTGGAGGTGCACTAGCCCAGGTGACAATGGAAGCAGAAAAGTTAGAGCTCCAGGAGTTGGACAAAACTTTGCTGAATAAAAATACAGCGAAGCCTCTGGGCAAGTATGAGAGAGTCATCCAGCCATGTGTTGCTGAGCTGGTGGGCACAATGTTTTTTGTTTTCATTGGCTGCGTGTCTGTAATTGAGAATGTGGAGGCAGCAGGCAGGCTACAGCCAGCGCTCGTGCACGGTTTGGCAGTAGCTGTGTTGGTAGCATGTATGGCAGAAATCAGGTAAGAAAAAATATTGGATGTTTTTGTGCATTGTTTTTTTCTTTTTATGAGTCATTTTTATTACTTTATGTTTTACAGGGCATAATAATTTAACTTCAAGTTATTTTACGTGCTTTACAGCTGATTTAATGGTTTGTTGACATTAAAGAGAAGCTAATCTCCCTAAAGTATTCTAGGTTAAATTAATATATGTCAAACTGTTTGGAATTCCTGTCATTGCTTTTAGTTTGTAAAAAAAAAAATGAGCTCAGACAGTGATTTGATTACAAATGAGCTCACTTGAATGTCATTTTTCTCTGCAGTGGATCACATTTCAACCCTCCTTTCACCATTGCTATCTATTTATGTGGTGGAATGCAGCTGATGATGGTCATTCCCTACCTAATTAGTCAGCTAATCGGAGGTGTACTTGGAGCTGCAATGTCAAAGGTGTGAATAATAAAAAGAGGCACATATTTCAGGAACAAAGCAAATAATATTGTTTCTTTCCATAGGACAAGACACAAAGTGGTGTCTATTTATAAATAATAAGAGAATTTACTGTAATATAATGTAACAATGCTGAACAGACATATATTGTCAAGGTTATGACATCACACAAGAACTACATGAATGCTACTGGAGCAGCCTTTGATATTCTTAAATCTGATGAGCAACTGGGGAAGGCTGTCTTTGCTGAAATGGCCATGACATGTCTAGTAACTATGGTGGTGTTGCTGGGGGCAGTCAATGGAAAGAGCAAAAGCCCCCTGGTTCCGTTCATGGTGGGCTGCACTGTTGTTATCAACATTCTGGCAGGGTGAGTCAAGAATAAACATTAAATCCAAATCCTTATGTTGCCTGTAATGCACTTATGTGTCCTTCTATCCTGTTTATTAAATAGCGGTGATGTTTCTGGTACCTGTTTGAACCCTGCCAGAGCTTTTGGACCTGCACTGATGACTAACTACTGGTCTTATCACTGGGTATACTGGGTCGGTCCAATAGGGGGAGGTCTGGTTGCTGCTGCACTCATAAGGTCAGTTTGCCTTGTTTCCCCAAAAAATGCAATATCAGTTAAACATCTGTCTTAGTCTTGAGATTTAATAGGTGACCCTCAAGGTATGGATTTACCATGTTAGGAAATAATTGTTACATTAATACTTATTGTCTTGTTTTAATAGGCTTCTTCTGGGAGATGAGAAGATACGAATTATATTGAAATGATATGGGAGCCAGTCCATGATGTTATTTTTTGATGAATATTTTCATCTTTACAGCATTCATTTAAAAAAAAAAAAAAAAAAAAAAAAAAAATATATATATATATATTTACTCTGCTTGTTTTGTATGACATAGCCTAAAGCATACCAAACTGATGCTGCCCATGGCTATCTAACTAACTATGTTGCCTTTTTCCCAGTAGGTGTCAGTAAATTACTTTGTTTACTGTATAGCTTTAGTATGACCTATCCTCCGAATGCCTGTTGATAATGTTTCACAGATAAGAGTATGTCTTATATCAGGCAGGCCCCAGTTTAAACATTACTAGAAGTACTGTAACCTTATTATGCCACATTTGCCACATTTTTATAGGATCAAATTGTTATTGCAAGTTTCCCCGTTGTAGAACAATAACAAAAAAACTGTATCATTTTAAGACTATTTATGAACTAAATATATAAAAAATCATCATGCAATCACATCATTATTTTTGTAACAACTTTTCTGAACTGTTGTCCTAATAAAGGTTGTCTGTAAACATAAACATATTTTTAGATGCAAACATTTCAAATCTATTAATTAATAAGCCTACATCTGTTTGTTTGATTGTTTTTCCATTTTATACTTTTTTTTTATTATTCAAGCACAAATAGGCTATAATCACACTCACAGAAATAATCTGACCTACAATTTTCATCTATGTTTAAAAATGCACTGGGGGAAACAAAAACGTTAAAAATAATAATAATAAAAAAAAATAAAAATAAAAAATAAAAAACGGAGAATGCTTGACACCACAGGCTTCCAAACGTTTACCAAATAAGAGTTTTGGACCATGAAGAAAAGTAACATGTTTAGACTGCATTATGAAATAAGATGTTTCGACCATAAGCTGAAATAATATGTTTAAATTGTAATTTCAAATAGCATGATAAAATTACAGGCTCTATTTTCATGAGTGCAAAGCGCAGTGCAATGCGCTATGACCATGCGCAAAGTCTTATCCAATTTTCGTGAGATCGCTAATTCTAGGCAGGGACTAAAAACTTTTTTTCGGTTCGTTCTCAGCAAAAACAGTATTTTTTCGTTCCGGTTCAGAAGTTCTGCAGCCTCCTTTCCAAATGGCTACTGGTAAATAAAAGAACGGTTAATAACGTTCTTTTTAAAATGACAGTACTCTGTGCCAAAGGGTGGGTAAAATACCAACTAAAGCATTGCCAGATCTTGCAAGAGAAACAAGCAACCTGGTCTTGAAAAACAAGCTGAAAATAAGCCACTTGCCTCAAAATAAACAAAACAATTTGAATAGAAGGAATAGAAATTAACAAGCACTCAGTTAATTAACAGTTCAGTAAAATTTGAATTAAAGATCTGCTTCTGTGTCAAAACCCGACAGCATCAGAACTGCATGTATTAATGAATCATATCAAACAATAATTCAGTGAAGACTTGGAAACAACTGAGAAATTTACCTTTTACATCTAATAATGTTTTCCTTGTATTTGAATTAGCCGTGAACTGTACATGTAGTAATTTTACATAGTTTTTTATTCACAAAATACGACATCCACAACCGAAAATTTTGAAGAAATGTGTAATGCAGCAGTTTACTTCAGGTTAAAAGCACATGTTTTCATTTTTGTTTTAATTTAATTTGTAGTTCCACAAATGTACTGCCATAAACCGTTTGGCCTTTAGTTTCATGAAAAAATTATCGGAACACAATTAACCGGTTATAACCCATTACCAGTATTTACAAATAATGTTTTCACTCCGGAACAGTTGAAAATCACTTCGTTCTGGTTTTCGGTTATGTTCTGCTAAAACTTTCGTTTGTTTTCGGTTTTCGTTCCTTGAAAAGTTTTTAGTCCCTAAAATGGCCGTGGGTGGGAGTGTTTGCTACTGTGGGCATGCAAACTGTGGGTGTATTGTATGTAAATGAAGTGGAGCAAAGCTCAATTTGCTATTTTCCTAATAATTTGGTAGTTGTGCTAAGACCTTTCAATACCACCTCTTAACTCAGCTCAAAGTCCAAATTCAATTCCTGGTATATTTCACCATCAGGTGGTAATAAAGTTCATGACCAAACTCTTAAAATATAGTGGAACATTAAATTAAGTCCCTGACAATCAAGGTTGTAGCTTATGTGTAGTTTATGGTTGTGGACTTATGGGAATGCCCAATTATTGTTTTTGTTTTGTTTTATTACCGTAATTTTAACAATAGTTTACTTAAAAGTACATGTACTCTCTTGTTAAACTTAATATAATTTGTACCATCAATTATATGGTAAAATCATCCTTTTTACATCTAAAAAAACATTTTAATTTTTTTTTTTACTGTATTTTACTGTAAAATTACATATATTGTCTTGTTAAGTATTAAGTATTATTATTTTTTATTGTAATGTTAAGGTAACTCAAATGGATTAAGTAAACATACATTTAACAAAACAATGTATTTCACTCAGCGAAATTGCGTGGCTTTCATTTAGACAGAAACATGCAGCAAAATCTGTTATGTTGGGTTTACTCAAATGTATTTGTTGAGTTTCGTTATTAGTATAGCATAAACTCAATGACTTGTGTGGTAAATACAGCGTCAAATTAAGTAAAGTTCAAAACAACTTTATAAGTAAAATCTGTTTATTTCAATGAGAAATTTTACTTATTTATGCCCAAAGAAATACTGACAAATGTTTACAAATAGGCAATTGTCAGTATTTTAGAGAGAGGACTGAAATGAACAAAAACGTGCACTTACGTCGTTAAGATATGGAAAAGGCATTGCACCCACAGACGTCACATCAAGATATCAGCTTTGGATGAACGTCAATGACCTATAAGACAGACTTTCTTACGAAGGCTTCGCTAAAAAAAAATAGATAGATAGATAGATAGATAGATAGATAGATAGATAGATAGAATATTTAAATAAATATGAAATATATATATAAAATAATTGTTCTGTCTATTTTTAATATTTATATAATGTATAGCTACATTTGTATGCACATTATTTCAAAATTATCAGGTTGATGTACAATTGAATTGCAAAAAGCAGGGGAAACCGGGGTTGGTTGGCACAAATGCAAAGTACAACTTAAAAAGTCATTAAGTATTTGGTGACAGTGAATGTGTTTGCTCTCATTTGCACCTCACTGGTATCTTAACGTATGTTCACCCAGAGATATTTAACAAAGAATGAAGTGTGCCAAGTTACCAACCCCGGTCTCATCTAAATAAATGAAATGTACAACTGGAAAGCTCCCATTTAAAAACATTTATATAAATATGTATTTTTTTTCATTTAGTCTTGTTTGTTTTTTATTTTGTTTTATTTTAATTATGTCTATTGTAGCATAAATGTGTGCGGTTCCTCTACTTTTTTGCGTGTTATTTGAATCCTGGACTGCACCCCATTTTTGGATGCGCGTGCTTATATATATATACATATCGATAGCTTACTTTTCATTTTTATGCACATTATTTCAGAATGACCAATTCAGTTTGATGGACATTGTGATACACTTGAAATGCAATACAGTAAATAAAGAAACCGTATACTTTGAAAGATCACATAGACAGATTTAAATAAAAAAAATTATTGCTTTATGTATGTATGTATGTACTTATTTATTTATTTTTCTTTCTTTCTTTTGTTTATATTATGGAGTCTTTCAGAGTGTGCAGTTCCTTCGTTTACTATTTTGTGTGTTATTTTTGTATTCTGCACTCACTTTCATAAATATTTGGATGTGCGTGTACATGATTTCAAAATTATTAATTCAGTTGACAGACATTTGTTATACAATCATGATGAAAAAAAAAGTAAATAAACGAACCACACACTTTGAAAGCTCCCATAGACAGGATTAAAAATAAATAAATAAATGTTATTCTTTTATTAAAAATCCTGTCTGTGGGAGCTTTCAGGGTGTGGTTCGTTTATTTACTTTTTTATGTTATTTCTGGATCCTGCACACAATTTTATACATGTGCGTTTTTTTTTTTTTTTTTTTTTTTTTTTTTTTCGTAAATCTTAAAAATACATAGAAATATGTTTTTGAGTGCAGCTGTGGCTCGCTCTAAAATGCACAGGCAGTGGATGCATCTTGTATTATTTTAATTCAGGATTAATAGCTATTTTGTATGAATACAATTTACATGATATTAAATGTATTTGCAACATCCTTCGGTTCCTTCCCAAAATAATATTTGATCGTTATATTTAGCCACACAGGGCGAAGATATTTTGTCATGTTATGGAAAAAGAATAGTTTGTGTCATAGTTTCAGCATTGTATTAGTCTGACGTAACAAATTTTAGGGAGCAATTTGAAATATCTATTTATTGAAGCAGATGTACCATGTCATTACATTTTTATAATTTAGTCTAATTTGAACTATTTCAGATTTCACATGATTAGATATTGTGTCATTATTTCATTTTTTTTTTTTAATTGTAAGAAGGAAGAAAAAATGCACATTTATGAGTATCTTCAGTTTCTTTTATTAGGACATGTTGTTGACCAAGTTGACAAAACAACATTAAGACTGTTTAACGACGTCAAACTAATTAACGGTATTTGTCAGACAAAGCCAGTGCCACTCTTACGAGGAACTTGTCCATGGCCAGGTGTACCTCAGGTGTGAAGTCATCAGGGAAGAGCATGGACAACACCACGACGATGTTGTGGGCCAGGATCTGTTATATAAAGTTAAAAGAGGATTCGAATTCATATTTCACCATTTTGAGCAGGACGAATAGATTTTGTGAATCCATTTAAGGCTGTACTAAATTATTCAGAGTTTACCCTGAAGTTGGCAGGATCGACTCTCAGTTGAAAGGCATGAAGCTCGCTGAGAGTGAGCATGCCGCCGAAAAGATCCTCGATATTTTCTACAGCCTGGCCGAGTCCTCCCATGATCTTCATGCCATGGGTCCTTACTGGAGCAGAGCCGGGTGCCAGGTCGCTCCAGTGAGAGAAGTAAGTCTTGGTCTGAGGGTAGACCAAGAGCATTCTGCGAAATGATGGGGCATTTTAGAGGCCAGTTTAGCTCAAAGCCTTAGATAGTCAACTAAAGTAGGATATGCGCTGCCATATATAGAAGAAGTCTGACTAATTTGACTTACCTGGACAGCGCCTCATTCCCAATTATATCAGCCTTTGGGGCGATCTTTGCCCAAAAGCCCTTCACAGTGACTTTGTCTTTAGCAGAGAGACTCATTTTGAATCGAAGTCCGGAAAGAATAGATGTGGCGGTCAAATGACTTACATCCACCTAAAAGTTGGTCCTCTTTTTAAGCGTTTATAGTTGAGCGGGCACACCCAAGATAATGGCCTTAAAATTGAATATCTGCCAGTAAACATTGAAAATTGACATGATGCTCACTGTTTTTACCCTTATCTTTGGGGTTGAACGTGATAAAACATGCGTACTTCAACTCGAGTGGACGCAAGGAAGTCAAATGAAGTCAGATCATAATCATCTCATGACCCCAATGCAACTAACTCAAAACCTGATTTCATTGAATTTCTTAACTTCTCCAAGACTTAGAGTCTTGCTTAATTTATAAATTGACTTAATTGGTTTAGGCTTTAATACGTTAGATGAATAGTTCCTTTATTATAGGTCTACCCATGAAAGCCTCCTAGCCTTGATTCTTTTTTTTTTAAATATTATTGTCACCTTTCACCGTAACAAAATTGTATTTGTTATTTTACCAACATGAAACATGTACACTCACTGAGCACTTTATTAGAAACACCTTTCACTTACATATTCATGCAATTATCTAATCAGCCAATGGTGTGATAGCAGTGCAGTTCATAAAATCATGCAGATACAGATCAGGAGCTTCAGTTAATGTTCACTTCAACCATCAGAATGAGGGAAATATGTGATCTCAGTTATTTCGACTGTGGCATGATTGTTGGTGCCAGACGAGCTGGTTTGAGTATTTCTGTAACTGCTGATCTCCTGGGATTTTCACACAGTCTCTATAGAGTTTACTCAGAATGGTGTTGTGCTGACAGAAAGGCTACGGTAATTGAGATTACCACTCTGTACAATTGCAGTGAGCAGAATAGCATCTCTGATTGCAAAACATGTCAAACCTTGAGGCGGATGGGCTACAACAGCAGAAGACCAGTCTGGCACTTTATTAGGACCATAGTGTACATTGTTCTAACACGAATCCTATTGTTTAAAAACAGTTGTGAAAATAAGGGACTGAGGGCACAGTGATAATTTTTAAGTATTCTGATTTTCTTCTTGCAGAATTGATTTTTAAATCATATATTTCATTTATTGGCTCTGGAATAAAGTATTTCCCTGCATGTTGGAACAGATAAAAAGCCCACGCCCTTTTAATTTAGGACTGAAGCTTTTTTTTAATTATTATTATTGGCCAATGCAGTTTAATAATTTGAGCGCTACGTACGTAGGAAAGACTGTGAGTGGAGATAAGGCAGAGACGTTTTACATTTGCGTATGTGCAAGAGATAACCAACAGCTGAGAGCACGCCAATAATTGATATCACCTAATGTGCGTTGAAGCACATTTCGAAAGCTACTTGACAAAACGAAATGCATTTGTTACGGTTAAATTACGATGTGCTCTAAAATTGGATATGCTTTATTGTTTTATCTATGAAACCACTGCCATTTTCACATTATGTAATTAAACAATTACAAGGTTTAACCCGAAAATCAATGGAGTAGCCCATACCTAGGTTTTTTTTTTTTTTTTTTTTTTACTGTAAAAAGACACATACATTTTACACACGCGTTTGTACATTTTGCATTTTCCTGAAAAGATAGCAATGCTAGGTTGTTCTTGTATAGGCTACTCCTCCAACAATACTATGTCAAACGTCAAGAATCACTACATCCTCTTGTGTCCTGCCCATGAGAACTTTTAACCAATCAGGTGAAACCTCTTGATTTGGCTACGATGGCATAAATAGTGTCAACTCGAGCTGAAAGGTATATGATTCTTCCTATAACGAAGAAAATCAACAACTGACAACATGGTTGTGTGGACCGACCAAGAGCGTGCCTTCATCAAGGAGATTTTCAGCAAGCTTAATTATGAGGATGCTGGCCTCAAAGCCTTGGGCAGGTAATAGACTAGCCAAAGTCCTTTGGTCAGTTAATGATGTCCAAAGTAATGTGCTTACTTTGTTAGCTATTCAGTGTTGTCTCTTTAGAGAACACAAAACTTGATTAAAAGAGGACCGTTTTTCTTGTATATTTCAGGGTCTTGATTGTGTATCCCTGGACTCAGCGGTACTTCGGAGGTTTTGGAAACCTGTACAATGCAGAGGCAATCATGTCTAATCAAATGGTCGCAGCCCACGGCACTGTTGTTCTCCACGGGCTTGACAAAGCTATGAAGAACTTGGATGATATCAAGAAGACCTACGCAGAGCTGAGTCTGCTGCACTCCGAGAAACTGCACGTGGATCCTGACAACTTCAGGGTACAGGTAGAGCAGCAAATAGTCTAAAATCATTAGTTTAATGCATATAGATACAGACACTATTTAAGACTGCATCTTATACAAATGACTTATCTGTTGCGCTGACACTAATTCCGACCGCAATCTGCATTTTCTTTTTCAGCTGCTGGCTGATTGCCTGACCATCGTGATTGCATCGACTATGGGCAAAGCCTTCACACCTGATATGCAGGCTGCCTGGCAGAAATTCCTCGCTGTTGTCGTCTCTGCTCTGTGCAGACAGTACCATTAAGACATCTAACATATGGAAAAACATTCAAATAAGTGTGTTTTTTGTCTCTATGAATAAAGAGGAATTGGTGCCACACCAAGTGTGTTAAACTGAACATTGTGCGAAAATCATTCATCACCTTAACACATTATCATATATATTCAGTATCACAGTCAGTGCAGGGATTTCGCTGAAACTATTGCGCACAGTCAATGGCTTGATAGGCTACGAGATGTCATCAAATTTACCACAAAGTTAGGTAAGTATCTTGTCTGTCGAATTAATTGACTGATCTTTTGATCTATGTGATAAACTGACTATTCTTTGGTTTATCTTACATATCCTGCAAAAAGAAATAAATTAATCAATCAATAATTAGACTAAATAAAGTAGCTGTTACCTAGACTGATACATTGAGACTTAAGCATACATATAGCAATATGAAGGAAATAGCTATAAAGGAAATTAAATAAATCAATGAAATCTGCCGTTTAGACCTTGAAGGGCGTCGTCGGTCAAATTTAATTTTGTATTTTTTGATTAATAAATAAATAAAAATCGTTGCAAGTTTAGAGTCTGTATGTCAGTGTTAAATAGGACAACTGAACTCCTGTATTATATATTGCAGCTATACTGTATTACTCTGTACTTTTTTTTAATATGAACCACTCAAGCCAATATATGTCATAAACATATGAAGGGGAGCAGGCACGTGCACACATAGACATCAAAGGGGGCTTGAGCACCTGCCCCTTTTTTTTTTTTTTTAAAAATAAATTAATATATATATATATATATATATATATATATATATATATATATATATATATATATATATATATTCCTGTTTCCACAGCTTCCCTGTCAAACAAATATATTTATTGAATAAAAAATCTAAATATCAGGTCGGCAGATGAGACTTTGTCGCTCTCTCTCTCTCTCTCTCTCTCTCTCTCTCCTCGCAGCAGTGCAGCACACATTGGCACATCAGACACACAGACAGGCAGACAGGCAGGCAGCAGCCCCTCCCAGCTCCTATCCCAGTTGTGTTTTTCTTGGCTTGTGTGGAGGTGAGTGGTAATGAACAAAAGACAAAGCTACCAGTGCCTCGACTTTACAGCTAATTAGCCAAAAGACAAATATAGTTAACTTGTGTCTTGCTAACATGCATGGCTCATGAGCTACTAGCTAATGTAATAAGTTAGCTCAAGTTTAGCTAAGGCAATATATCATGGCCATACAGGCTAATGTACTGTACTTAATGGAGACACTACAGATGAATACAGTAAAATCTGTGTCAAATAACGTCATCACAATCGCCACATTGATATGCAAATTAGGAGTTAACTAATTAAAATGCGCTAATTTGCATACATTTGACAAGGCACTGCAGGTGAATAGGATAAACAAAATAACTAAAGCATATCACCACAGAATTTCCCCAGTTAATGACTTACATCAAGAGTCTTTTCCCCTGAAATGTTATGTTTAAATATGCAGATTAGCTTGTTTTGGTTAATTTAGAAGAAACAGATGCAAACAGACGGAGGGTAGTAGGCTTAAAACAAACACCATCTAAATGTGTATTTTAGAAGTTTTCTTTCCATTAGAGTAAAAAGACATGGAAGCAAAATAGACCAAAATCTCAAAATTGACCACTACATGAAAAAAGTGTCCTGCCTTAAACAGTAACTTCATAATTTTGATGGTAGGCTCCTCATCTAATAACTATCCATTCTATTAGTTTGTTGAATGCTGATAGATCTTTACATGATACAGTGGTCCAATAACACCAAAATATTTAAAACGATGTATTGCCTTGTGCAAAATAAACAAATTATTAGTGAAACTATGTCCCTCTCCTTGGTGCAGTCATTTATTCTAAATATACTTGAAACTAGTAGCATAGAAAACATGCACATTGTAGCATAATTTCCTTTGCTGTTGCCTGCTCTTGTGATAAACCCAGTGAATACTAAAGAAGTCTCTGTGTGAACTGATTATTTTGTAGAAATGTGTGAGTGTGAGGGAATTAAAATAAATTTTGTTTAAAATCTTTTTTTTCAATAAATAATTATGAGAAGTGCCCTTTTTTTCCACTTGAGCCCCTGCCCCCCAAAATGTCTGTGCACGTCCCTGAAGGGGAGACCGGGGAGTGTTAACGTTTTGTTTAAACGTCTGTGTTTTTGTGCTTAATGTCTCAAACTTCCCTAAATTATTTGCTTCCATTTAAAGTAAATAATTGTTATAGCATGGATTTTCCACAACTCATGTTGTCCCTCACAGCCTCGTTGTCATTCCCGTCAAAAATCAAATATGGCGCTGCTGTGATTAAGGTCTAGTGTACTACACTAGGGTTGCCAACTTTGGATACCAGGCTGCATTTATGCCGCATTAATGAACAGGCAAATCGTCGTTTGACTCAATTTATCTACCATTCACAATTTCAAAACACCCATACACTATGGCACAACCAGGGTTTTTCTTGGGTCAAAAAATGGTCTTCAGTGGTGTCTGAGGTACCAAGCTCACACACAAGCTCAAAGTTGGTTGGTTACATAATTGCAATTAATTACTAACAGAATTACAAAAATTTAATGTTTACATTGGAAATCTGGAACTTTTTGTATTTTACAATTGTTTTACTTCAAAATGCTATGGGAAATCAAATAAAATTAAATTAACTTAATTTAAATAAGACCATATTTTTATAGGGCTAGTTATAATATTCTGACGGTATACAGTATGAGTGGGCCACTTTACTGAACTGGGTCTGTGCTTTGTGTCCTTTTGAAATATTGTTTTCCTTTCATCAGGCTCCTCATAATTTATAGTAAGTCATATCTTGAAATATCTAAAGGTAAACAGGGCCAGTTTGTTAGAACAGGAGGAAAATTTTCTATAATTTGTCCAAAATTCACACTCTACAATTTGAACTGGCCATTATGAATATTTAGCCTGTCATAGTTCTTTCAGTTTAATTGGCACTGGTAGCCTAATTATAAGGCCATAACCACAATGGATGGCTCCTCATCATGACTTTTGTTAGGTGAATTTAGTCTTTCTAAAAAAATAAAATAAAATAAAAACTAGAATTTTTATGGAAATAAAACTAGCCTAAACAGATGTACATAAAGTACTTAAAATAAAATAATATAAAAAACGAAGTTAAACAGATTCCTCCTAATATATTGAATATGAAACTATAACTTTTCTGTCACATACTACAGAATAAACACGATACAGGGTGATTATGTGCATTTTAAAAGCCAGATTTATAATTTATGTTGATGCATGCACTTCCAGAAGCAATGACCAATAAACATGTAGAGACAGTGCTCAGTGTCACTAAACACCATCAGGGTAACACAAGTGAAATTAAAATAATGCAGTAAACATTAACTAGCCTCAATATAACTCAGAACACCCCAGTGTAGATAAGTGATATTAAAAATAAGAAACATAACAATTTTTACAATAATTTACCGTAAAAACTACATGTACTCTCTTGTTAAAAATAATATTTTATTACTGTTAATTAGCCTATACAGAAAATCATACTTTTTACATAAAAAATGTTTGTACATTTTACAGTAAAATTACACGTATTGTCTTTAAATAATAATAATAATATATAAATTACCGTATATTTTAAGGTAACTACCCTTTAACAGAGTGAAGGACAATAATCTAGGCTAACAAATTTGTAACATGTTTTTTTTTTTTTACTGTAAGTAATATATATATATATATATATATATATATATATATATATATATATATATATATATATATATATAAAATACAGGGCCTAATTTACTCTAGTCTCTGTTTTCTGCAAACGTGAAGAGAGAGAGAGAGATCACACAATCACAGATTTTACTGAAGAGTCCATCACAGATTTTTAGGGTTGCTAAAATGAAAAACAGGGCGGCAATAAAAAAAGGGTCTAGCTACGCCTATGAGCACTATGTTTATTGAACTTGATATGCAGTGATACCCTATTGAAATATATATATATATATATATATATATATATATATATATATATATATATATATATATATATATATATATATATATATATATATATATATGCCAATAGAGGGCGCCAAAATGCTCATTATTGTAATTTAACGTTTTCACTGTATAACATTTATTATTACAGACAGGCTACTTATTGGTTTAAAACTTTCATTGTAATTCATATTACAAAAATGTATTGAATATAACAACTGTCGATAATTGTCGACCTTTTTCGTATTTAGACCAAATGCATAATGGGCACTCATTTTGCTCAACTATCACAAACTTTTCTTATTTTAACATGAGTAGGCCATAGGAGGAAATAAAAATGTCAAAACCTCTTGTTTTGATTAGAAGTTAGAAAAAACATGAATTTATTAAATAAATAATCAAAACAATATCCAACCATGCATTTATTTAAAGTAGCCAATAGCCTACATTTGGAAAATATCACTATTCTTACCCTCATTTCAGATTCAAACTTTTCCCCTCTCAGTTGTATAGTTTTTACTGGATATGTGTGGTAAACGACTGGTCCGTTAAAAACAAGAATAATGGAATTTCAACAAGAACAAAACTTATGCTGCTAAACTACAGTCGTGGTCAAAAGTATTGGCACACTTTTTTTTTTAATAATCCACAATTTTGAAATTGAACAAAGTATTTGGTCTCCACAAATCTTTATTTCACTGTTAATATTACAGAACCTTTGTATTTTATTCAGAACTCAGTATATCCATTTAAATCAGAAAATAATCTGAAATGGTTTTCTTTCTTTTGTTTATGCTCAATGCGGTACACACACGTGACACAAAACAGGAGAATGAGTCACTTTATCTATTCAAACCGACTGAAAACATCATTTTTATACTGCAGGCACTGTCAAATCACCACAGGTGAGTTCATTTCCAAAGTAAATGAGAATCACTTGCTTAAAATCAAATTATTTTAACTACTTCTAAAAGGTGCCAATTTAGTAAATGTAGATGTTGTGGTTTGTTCAACTATACACCGAAGACACACATACCAAACTATGTTTAATTACAACAGTTTTCTGGAAGAAATTGTGTATTATTTGAAATAAGTGCAAGTGTGTGGCAACACTTTTGGCCACGATTGTAGATAATAATATCAAATCGACAATTAGCCTATGCATCTTGTAAGAACCTGAAATTTTCTTGATTTTAAAATATTTTGGTGGATCCTACTCTTTTTGCTTTGGAGAACTACTCAGACTATATATATATATAGAGAGAGAGAGAGAGAGAGAGAGAGAGTGAGAGAGAGAGAGAGAGAGAAACATATATGAGGAATTGTTTATATATTCATTTACTTTAAATGCGTTTGTCGCCTAAAAGCAACATCTTGCGACAAATAAATAAACAAATTTGCTATCATTATATCTCACTTGTGTAGCCTATGCCATGCACACCGACACTATAGAGTGCTCATTATTAAAGTATTACCCGTTTTCGGTAGACAAAACATTTTTATTCACTTTTCATCCTGTGTATATTTTTTGATTGCAACATTTGATCATTTATTCAGTTATTTCATATATTTATTTGTTTTATTTAGTCCTCTACATTTATTTCAAGGTGTATTTCATGTCGTATTTCATGAGGTTTTTCATTTTAAGCCGTATATCACATGGCATTTCACATCCTTTTTCATGTTATATGAATAAATAAATGAATACATTCAACTCATTTATTTATTTATTTATTTATTTAACAAGGTTCGTACAGAGTCTTGAAAGTTTGAAAAATGCTTGATTTTAATCATTGTGCTTTCAAGGTGTGCTTGAATTTTTAAAATGCTTCTTGAACATGCTTTATTTATTTTGAACGTCCAGTTAACACTTATAATTTATAATTTATTTTATAATTATGAAAAAACAAATGAGTTTACATTTCATATGTCAGCGATCCAGTTCTTATTTGTGGTTCGGTTGCATACCCTTGGGTGGGGCCGTATGATTTCATTTCTGTAGTGGAATCCATTAATAAAAATGGATTAGCTATAAAGCGCATCTTTTCGTGGAATGTGCGAATCAAAATAGGCTGCAAAATGAATCGAACTTTAATCGCGGTATAGACTGTGACTATACCGCAAAAGGCTGGGTTGTCTATGCTTAATTATGATCAATTTGCAATCCCACACAAAGAGAAGGATACCTGATCAGCAGGTGCCAGCATGTAATGGTATAGCCTTAATTATAATTCATATAATTAATTATAATTCAACCACAAAATTATACACACAGACACACACACACACACACACACACACACACACACACACACACACACACACACACACACACACACACACACACACACACACACGCGCGCGCGCGCGCGCGCACACACACACACACACACACACACTTTTACTCCCTCCCCCATAGTATTTTTACCTAATATTTTGGGTCAAGATAGCCCCGGGTGCCTTTTGCCCCATTTTGAGGGGGCCATCTTACCCCAAGGGTACAAATATATTATATTATATTGATATATATGATATTTCCCCTCAAATCGAAGTTAATTACTCTGCCCTTAAGTCTCCAATGAACAAATATACATATAAGTTTTGCTATTTGAAAATGGTGAACTGTGTGTTTATATTACATTAAATGTTAAAAGTGAGATACTTTTAATATTCAATGTAATATAAACACACAGTGCGAAATACGGAATGCTAACCGATATAAATCAACAGACAAACATTGTAATTTATTAATAATAATTAAAAAATAAGTCAAGCAAAGATTCAAACTTGCGCTCTGTCATAGTAGCACACTAAAGGCATAGGACTAAACCTCTAAACCACAATCTTTCTACTTTTAGACTGCATGTCTATAAAGTCTAAATAAAGGTGAAATCATAAAATCACCTCTGCTCACAAGTGATTACCCATCTACGCATTTTAGTGGAATACTGCAATTTATATTAAATATTCTTAGGGCTGAACTTCCTAAGACTGAAATCCTAGAATCGTCCCTGACAAAGAGGTGCAAGCATTTCATTTGAAAAGCAGACTAACAATAGTTTTCATGTTAGTAGAAGTGAATAGGCTATATCAAAGTTACTTCACACAGGCACATTTGTTTAGCAGGGATGAACTTGTCTGGTCTGACTCAGTTCATTGTTGATTGGGTGAGAATAGTTCAAACTTACTGGCTGTGGAAATCAGCGGGTGGGACTTATTATACTATAAGGAAAACGCCGCAAATAACGCGCGTATTTGTGCAACCAAAACGTCATTTTAAACGCGTCCTGTGGCAATCCAAACGGCATTTAAAGCGGCGGTTTTCACACACAGGAAAACGGCGTGAAATATGACGTTTTTAACGTTTTCCGTGCCTTTTTGTACGCCGTTTGCAATCACTACAGCGTAGTTTACGGCGCCAAGGTCGTTTAAAATGCCGTTAAATATGCCGTTTTGGATGTAAACGCGATTAGGCTATAGCGTATTGTGAGCCTTTTGGCTTGCCAAGCTCTGCGCTATATTCTGCACACAAAGCTCTGGTTATCCTGTCTCTGGATCACGCTCATGTGCGTTGCGGTGGGAAATTTGTTGTAGTGGCCAGAAAATTCAAGTCTCCTGCTGATGGAAAAATCCAAATCGAAGATTTGTTGCTATGTTTTATTATTTTTATATTGAATTACGTTTTCTTGTTATTTGGCGTGAGGGTACGACAACGATGTACTAAAAACAGAAAAGTTTTTCCTTTGCGTTTTTGAAAAGTTTCGCGTACAGACGACATCGTTGTCAAAACGATCCGCGAAAACGACTAAAAACGCTGTATTATGCATGCCAGGCCAGTAGTTGGCGATGTCACTTTCTAAATAAACACTACGCGCCTGCGCACATAAGCATTCTTCTACAGAGCGGTGAATACAAACAATGAAGATGGCGATCGCTGGTTGTAGCAGTGATGCAGTAAATCTACACTTTGATGGAGAAGCGTCAATAAACTCAAAATCCTGAGCAGCACAAACACAGTCCTGTAGTCCGCCATTGTAGTTTTGAATGTCTCGTGGGTTGTTTTGAAGTACTCGCGCGCATGCCTATAGACTGAACTCTCAAGATTATTCAATAAACTCTGCTCATTTTTACCATCACTTCGTCTCCTGCCTTCTTCTGTATTCCCCCTGCTGACTCTTGGGCTTGTAGGAGAGTAAGTTAATATAACAAGCTGTTGATGTTGACTGGTTTTGGATATCAGACAGAACTCTGATATATGGATATCTTCTGACGGAGAGAGAAGTCTTGTGTACACTGGATCTAACATGCATTTTCACTGCCTCATGTTTTCATATTCTAAGCATATCGTTGAATACTGTACATGGCATCACATTTCTGTCTATAGGCTATATACATAAGCGGTGGGTGAATGAATTGCAGGGTAAAGGTACATCAAATAAAAGTAAATAACATTTAAAATACAAATACATTTTTCCCATCTGAATCCATATATTAATTTCAAATGTTCAAATTGCAGGTTCTGCCTACTGTACAATGTTCACACTCCATACAAACACTCCAGATTAATAAATTGTTGATTATTATTATTTGCACAGGCGCCACTATTCATATTGACAAGTATACATCTCAAATTGATGCCTATCAATCCATCATGCTTTATGTAACACATGATAGGTGGAGTGGTGGTGGCATAGTGAGCTAAAGCACACATCTGGTAATCAAACTGGTTGCTGGTTCAATCCCCACAGCCATCACCATTGTGTTCTTGAGCAAGGCACTTAACTCCAGGTTGCTCCAGGGGGATTGTCCCTGTAATAAGTGCACCGTAAATCGCTTTGGATAAAAGCGTCTGCCAAATGCGTAAATGTAATGCGCATGACGTCATCGTTTTAACGTTTTTGTATGTTAACAAACAGCCAAAACGCATAAAAAGTTTTCCGTTTTCAGTTGAAAACTTTGTCGTGTAAACGGCCCCTAGAGTGAGAGCGTGAGACAAAGCCTAAAAGCGTGTCTCACCCCAAATGCATGAGAGTTGGCAACCCCGAGTGTGGTCAAGGCGCTATAACCCGAACCAGTAGGCCTATATGCGCAGCGTATCTGTGTATATTATATTGAATGATATTATATATTAGGAACATTTATGAAGATGTTCAAATGTTTTGGGTCAAAATGACATTAGCTGCATAAATAAATAAAAGAAATCCACACAGAGGCTCTTTCTCGGCCTATGTCAAGTTAGTAAAACATCACAAAATCTTAGTTGCGGAACTATAGAGAAACTATAAGCGATGGGGCTATTTTTTTAGATGAGGGTGGTCACATCGCTATTTTTGTCGAAGCTAGTGCATCTACAATAACTAGCAACCAATAGGGAAGAAATGCAGGCGGAGCAAAAATACGGAGACATTATAAAGACTCTGTGCTTCTGGCAGTCAGCTGCTACCTCACTCACTTTTACCGTCTCGTTTCAAGCTTTGTGGTGAAGCAGACCTAGAACAATTATGAGTCTCTCTGCCAAAGGCCATCATGACCGATTTCTTCCCAAAGGCTTTGCCTCTGTCAGATGAAATAGGAAATGAGGCTCTTTCTAAGTAAAGTCTAATTAGCACATCTTTTGTGTAGGATCTTTTTCTGAAATGTTGGTACTAATGAACTTTTCATTTAACATCACAGGATGTTGACCGTCTACCCGCAGACCAAATCCTACTTTTCCCACTGGAAAGACACAAGTCCTGGATCTGCACCCGTCAGGAAGCATGGCAAAACTGTTATGGGTGGCCTATACGAGGCAGTCAGCAAAATCGACGACCTTAAATGTGGTCTCATGCCTTATAGCGATGCCTTATAATGGACTCATCTAAGGCATCATATAAGGCATCTCTGAGCGAACTCCACGCCTTCATACTGAGAGTTGACCCTGTCAAATTCAAGGTCAGCCACTTATGATATTACATATTTTTAAAACCCTTAATTGTTTGGGTGATAGGGGGACCTCCAGTGCATACACATTTTGTTGAACATGTTGACTAGAGATTATAATTACTATCTTTATACTTTCCAGCAGATATTGTCTCACTGCATTCTGGTGGCGTTTGGCATGATGTTTCCGGATGAGTTCACTCCCCAGGTTCACGTTGCTGTTGACAAGTTTCTGGCCCTCGTCGCTATCGTCCTTGCTGAAAAATATCGTTAAATTGTACTCATCCCATGATGTTGAGAAATAAAACCAAGCACTGAAACCAATGTAAAAGTTTTCTTGAGTTCTTTTTAATATCATTGTGGTTTGGGCAAATTTGGAATGTATTTTTGACCCCAACCGGAAGGATTAAGACATTTTCTGACCATCGTGACCCCACACCAATACTTATTTAATAATTATTTATTTAGGCTATTTATTTACAAACAAATCAAATTTTAATTTGTACTAGACATACGTTAAGGTATAGAGTGGCAATATATAGGGTGAGGAAAGGGTCTGGAAAGTCCAAAATATTTAAGTGTGAATGAATATTGAAAAATAGAGGAGAAAATAAATGATGAATTGCACAAAAGCAATTCTAAGAATTACGAGAGTCCATTATAAGGCATTTAACTAACTAACTAATTAACTAACTAAATAAACTCCACAATCCAATAATTTTTTTACAGAAATCTGATATATGACAATAAGTAAACAAGTACTGTATATATTATGTATGAAATATAAAATAATATACAAGAAGTCCCATACTTATACATATTTTTAACATATATTTTTCCTAAATATTAGTGGAATTTGAATATGTTTCCAACATATATACTCAAATATATGAACTTAGTGTATATAAATGTATCTAAGAGTTGGCTATATGAACATACTGTACATGGGACATATATTTCAAAATATATATATATAAAATATATATTTTATAATCGCCGTTTGAATAATATATAGCCTATGTAACATATATTTTCCCAAATATTATTGGAATTTTAATATAAACCCAAATATATGACGTAAGTGTAGCCTATATTTTCAGTCAAACAGAGTTTCGATAATTATTAATATATTGTTAATAGCTTTTCTGCTGTATTTAATTTTCTGTTTTATTTCTTTTTCTGTATTTTTATATCTTATTTCATGATTATTATACATCACACTGGTCAACAGTCTGTTGTTTTTCATTTTAATTGACATCGACATTAAGTTGCATTTTACAAGTTCATGTAGGCCATATAGAAGATTTGTGGTTTATGGTTTTAGCTTAGCTATTGATCAGGAACGATTTTGTGTCCATTAATTTGCAACCGTTCTGTTCGTTGAATGTATATGACATTCAACATTGTGGCTACATTGCGAAATTTTTCTGTATAATTCAATTATAATTGGTTGCGTTGTTAGAAACATAAGTCAACTGTTGTAAAGTTTCTTACATTACATTCCACAACTTCACTGGAGAGTTGTGTTCGTAAAGCACATACTTTCAATAAATATTTCAATGACAAATTTAAACATTGCAAGTTTAATTAGAATGGAATTAGTTTAATTCCATTCCGACACAAGCTGTGCAGTCTTGCTTGAAATGCCACAACCTTCCGAACATTTTTGACAGTTTACCAGCGACGAATGCTTATAGGTGCAGGCTCTCTCATGTTATATTATGTTAAATTAAGAAATAAATAAAACACCATCATTTACAACCATATTCCGGCGACAAGACACTGGCAATGAACAATGTCATGTTAATTCACGTGGACTAAGTTTATCGGTCAGCTGCACACTTTGTTTGTTTCGGACTATCGCCCAAACATATCTGCCCGACATTCATGGGCGGTGACCTAGGAGGCCTATTTAAAAGCCCTGTCCAGTGCTGAAGCCACAATACTGACAAGATGGTTACGTGGACAGCAGAGGAACGCGCCGCAATACAGGGGGTATTCGCGAAAATTGACTCTCAGTCAGTGGGCCAAGAAAGCTTGGCGAGGTAACTATTTCTTCTGTCTTCTACACCTTTCTCTCAAATATAAACACTTTCAAGCTGTTTAATTAACTTGTAGGCCCATTGCAAATGTTTAACGTTCCTCTCTTTAATATCCTCTCAAGATGTTTGGTCGTCTACCCATGGACTCAGCGGTATTTTGGTGGCTTTGGCAACCTGTATAACGCCAGCGCGATCATGGCTAATCCAATGGTCGCAGCGCACGGAATGGTCGTGCTCCAAGGACTGGAGAAAGCTCTCCAGAACATGGATGACATCAAGAAGGCCTACGCTTCCCTCAGCGAGCTTCACTCCGAAAAACTGCACGTCGACCCGGGCAATTTCCAGGTAGCTATCTAAGACCAGTGGTTATCATGTTTCCTATCATGTTGAAACTAAAACTTGCCTTAACTTTCCCATTTCCTTTTACAGCTGTTAGCTGATTGCCTGACCGTGGTCGTCGCTGCACGCTTGGGGACTGAGTTCACACAAAGCGTCCAAGCTGCGTGGCAGAAGTTCCTGTCTGTTGTTGTGTCAGCTCTAACCAAGCAGTATTACTAGATTCTCCGAAAGTAAAAGAGATTATCCTGCAATGAGAAAAAATGAAAAATAAATGATTAAAATCATTTTGCTGTGAGTTGTCTCTCCATTGAGTTGTCTCTTTAAGTAAAATCATGGGGTTTATGCACAAAATATCACATTAAAACGTGATATAATTTCAGAAGTGCTAATAACAGCTTTAGTAACATGCATGAAGGTTGTGTTATATGGAAGCATGTTAGCCAGCATGCAGCAGGGGAAGTTTGAGGCCTTTGTTCACTGCGATACGATCTCCACTTCCTGCCCTTGCCTCTCCTCACAAGACCCTATAAACAGTAACAGTTTACAATAAGGTTGTTTCATTAACATTAATTAACTACATTAGTTAACATGAATTAACAATGAACAATACTTTAACAGCATTTCTTAATTTTGGTTATATCAACAAAATAGACCTACGTTTAGAAAAAAAAGTTGTAGGCCTATACGTTAACATAGTTAATACATTATGAACTAATATGAACAAACAATAAAGTATTTTAATAAATTAACCTTAACCAAGATAAATAAATGTTTGGGGACCCCCCAAACATTTATATGTTATTACATTATCATTGGACCTCAGGGAAGATAATTAAATTGCAAAAAATAACAGTTCATGACCCCTTCATGCTGTGGTGACTAGAAAAACTTAGTACAGTCGGTTTCACGCTTTTCTTCAAGTAAAGTCGTTTTAAGTAAAACTAATGGAAAAAGCTCCATTAATCTGTTAAAGTCATAATCAGCCGCTATAGGCTACTTGTGTTCATTCCACCATTATGTTATTGATGGTGCCTTTTCTGATTTCCAGTTTCGTAATATACACATCTTAGCAGCAGTAGTAAACTATGAAACGGGTTTACTTTCCAAATCTACTTAACCTAATAAACCTAAATCACACAACAAAACAAGTGGCGGATCCATTACTACTGAGTGCTTTAGAGTTATTTACATTAATGCAAATAAACCATTCCAGAATGTTTCCAATTTTTTACATTCCCAAAACATATGCATTATCTATGCATTTAAGGGGATTAAACAATGGTATTTTGTAGGGAGTGAAATATGTGCAATGTATTAAGTTAAATTGTAGGGGGTTATGCTTTGTATTCTGAGAATTCAGTAATAATTTTCCAAGTCTTTCACTAAATATTCTCATTGCATCTTATTTTCTTAAATGGTCGTTCTTTGTAAATAATCGTTTGGGAAATAAATTATTTCACAGTTTTTATGGTGTCCATCTCTTTTTCTACTGTATGTCAAAATTGGAATGTTTTCTACACTTTAATATCCATCCATCCATCCATCTTCTATAGCCGCTTGTATACAGGGTCGCGGGTAGTGCTGGATCAGGGAAACAACCTGGACAGGTGGCCAGTCCATCACAGGGCAACACTTTAATATGAATATGGCGAATGTCTGTACATTCTTCCAATGCAAATTTTAACAGAGCATTCACTGAGCACATCTGCAAAAGCCCACCAACTGTAACTATAGCTCTTACCTTCATGCAGAACATTGCAGACATTATTGTTCCCAAACCAGACCAGTCAGGAACACAAAATAATATGTAGCTCTTGGAGGAGAGATGACCATTTAAAATTATGTATTATTTTATCTTTTGTAAACAATTATGACTAAAGCCAAAAAAAAAAAAAAAAAATAATAAAAAAATAAAGAAATTAAATAATAATAATAATAATAATAATAATAATAATAATAAATAAAAAACTCATAAGGGAGACATTTTACTTAACTTGCCCAAAATATGTTTTTTATTTTTATTATTATTATTATTATTTTCTAATAACTGTGTCCACCATTACTGAAACGTTCCGATATGTTTGCAAGAAAGAAAATATTGCATTGTGTGTACACGTACCTGACATGGCTAGGATGAGTACATTGTTAATAAAGTTGTTACTAATGTTACATTTATTATTATTATTATTATTATTATTATTATTATTATTTTTAAAGCATCGTTTAGTATGCTTTTTAAGTGATTTGAATTATGGGGACACTAGAAATGTCATCATAAACCAAATTTATAGCATAGTACTATTGTAATTACCAGTTTGTAACTTAAAAAAAAGTCCTAGTAAACCACCCAAACCCGCTCGCACACACATGGGTGTTGTGCGACGACGCGTCGGACCGGGGGTAACCTAATGGTGAACCAGAGTAACAGAAGGAAGGCTATACTGTTTTTCACGAAATTATCATGAACACGTTATATGTAGTAATAGCATGGTATTGGAAGGGAAAAAAAGCATTTTTACGTTTTCCATTCTTAAAAGTGGGGCTGTTTCCCAAAACTTTCATGCCTCCTTCTGTGTTAGCGAGAAAAAACCTGAAAAACAATTTTCGGTTGATTTAACAGTCCATATTTTCAAGAAAAGGCAATTACACAACTCCTGGTAAAAGTAAAGTTTACTTGAAATAATCTGTTTTATGTAAATTGAACTCACTCTTTGTTTGTACATGTTACTTAAGCATTGAAGCACTGAATTAAGCCATGCTTTTAAAAGTGAAATATAAATGATTTTTTTTTTTTAACGTACTTGTCCCACATGACACAGGGAAGCTTAATGAATGCCACGTAGTCTATTAGACAGCAACATTATCTTACGTTAATGGCGATAGAAACAAGATTCAGAGCTGCTCACGCAGACCTCAACACAGACAAAACAATGGCGGTGACAATAAACAGATCTTTATTTGTTGGTGGTGGTGTTTTTTATTTATTTATTTATTTATTTTATTATTATTATTTACCATGAACAGGTAATTATGAGTAGAAAATGAACTTCAGACTTAAAAAAAAAAAAAAAAAAGTTACCAAACGTAACAACAAAATCAACAATAAAAACCATGCAAGCTCATAAATTTTTCAGTTAAGTAAGTAAAAATTACTTATTTAATTTACCTGTGAAATTTACTCAAATTAGAAAATAAATATGACAGTTCTTTTGGATTCATACATGATGACACATTGTAAAGATAACAAACAATCATTAATAATATTTACTTATATACGCTAATTTTTTACAGGTTTGAATTGAGTACAAATGTAGAATTTACTTATTTTTTCAAGTTCACACTTTAACTTATTCAATGCAGAAATACTTAATCTTTTCTGCTATATGTAGGCCTACTTCACCACACTTCCTGCGGATCAGATAAGGAAGTAGCCGAGATAAGAAGCCCATTTGAGCACCAGTTTCACAAATCACTGACAATCAGGTGTTTGTTTATTTATTTATTTCAGCATTTTTTAATGACGGGAATTCTAGTAATGAGGATGGAATTTCATTAGATGGCCAAGATTCTAAAAACACAGCATGCATTTGTGCGTTGCGTTATAGACATCAATCCATAACAAACAAACCAAGAAAAAACATTGAACGCACTGTAACAATTTCACAGAGGGCGCTATCGGAGAAGAGTTCATTAAGGGAGGTGTCCTAGCATATAGCCAAAATGTAGCTATGTTCTTTCTTACTGAATAGCATATGACATTATTATATATAAATATGAAAGACACAAATTTGCAACACATTTATTAAGATATATATGTTTGCTGAACCATTTCATCTTTCTCAGTCGGGTCTTCATCGGAATTTTTCAGCTAAAACAGCAGAGAAAGCAGAAAGAAACTTGTCCACCGCCGCGTGTGCAACTGGGGTGAAGTTATCACCCATATAGCACGCGAGCGTCACAAGCATGCAATGATTGAAAAGCTGTGAAAAGATTGCAACAAGTTAACGTTGTAAGTTATGTCAACCCAAAAAGATAAATGTCACATTTTATTTGAGGAGAGCATGTTGATGTAGCCTTGACCAGATCAGGTAAGTGGACATGTGCTGCTTAATTCTTTTTGACAAACACACCTTAAAGTTGGTAGGATGTATTCGCAATTGGTAGGCATGGAACCTGCTGAGGTGTGCCAATGTAGTGGTAAGTGTGCTTATGTTCCTCGCGCCCTCGGCTAAAGCCTGGACAATTTTCTTCCCGTGGCAGCGTAAATGCTCTGAACGGGGGCTGATGTCTAGATGAGAGAAGTATGTCTTTGTTTTGGGGAACGTTGTGAACATCCTGAAAGCCAATGGACATGGGAGAAAAGCAGATGTAGAGGTCAACAAGATGCAGCTAAGCAAAATATCTCCTCCCTCCTCACTGCTTGCGTAATCACTCATGGACAAATGCCAAATATGACAAGACCAATAATCATTAACACGACTTTTGATGTCCCAATATCAAAAATTGAACAACAAACTATCAAGAGCGTAAGTATTTAAACTGTTCGATAAATTGTTTTCATAATTTGAAAATCTTACGCTAGTAATAGTTACAACATGTCAGCCTACACGTAACAGTCTATAGTGTAAATACTTGCAATACCAAAGTAAAGAGATTTAGGAGGGGAGGAAAAACATCTCAATGTGAGACTTTGGATACGTACAAATGTTTACTTTTTTATATAAGCATGTTATAGACTATATTAGTCTAGTCAATAATGACAGCATACCTTAAAAGAGCCTCAGATCCAATATCTTCTGCCACTGGAATCATTTTGTCCCATATCTGTATAATAAGCTCTTTTTCGGTATTTGAGAGCATTATAAGACGTCAAGGCACAATTAAAATATATATTTATTCTTTCCAAACACCAGTATCGAAAATGAGTTTCCTTCTGAACAGCTCGAAGCATAAAATACACGTGCACTGTTACTTGACCGTTTGGCCATGCAATTCAGATCCCATTGTAACCACAAAGGTCTCTACGCACGTTAACTCAGTAAAAATGGCAGAAATTAAGGAGAGCAGTTAACCGAAATGTAGTTCTCGTCGGTCGCGCTCTTCGACTCACCGGCAGGCGAGAGTTAATCACGTGAGAGTCGATACTGGAAAAGGGGCAGTAAATGACCTTGCGTCACATTAGAGGAACTCGTGCGGGGATTCAAACTGACAATTATGTCTTAAATTTCACAGTTCACAATAACGAACGATGAACTGCAAATGCAAAGAGTAAAAATGCGAAAGGGTGTTTTGTTTACACATAACTGAAATGTAGTACAATTTGTTAGAATATCATTCAATGATTAAGTTACAGGACATATTGAAAACAGGTTGCATTGATATAGTAGCCTATTATATCTATTAATTCAGAGGATTTACAGGACTAGTATCCTAATGCAAATGTATGAGTGCTAACCTGAAATTGTTACCTCAAGAATCTATTTCTATTTGATCTAACCCATAAAAATATTTTTATTAGTGTAACCTGATTTGTCAGGTAAATTTAGTCAGATTAAATACATTTTTTTTATTTATTTTTTTTTAAATGGAACTAAACCAGTTAAAGGAATATTCCGGGTTCAGTACAAGTTGAGCTCAATCGACAGCATTTGTTGCTTAATGTTAAATACCACAAAATACATTTTGACCTGCCACTCCTTTTCTTTGAAAAAAAAAAAGAAAGAAAGAAAAGAAGAAGCAGAAATCTGGGTTGCACTGAGGCACTTACAATGGAAGTGAATGGGGCCAATCCGTAAACATTAAAATACTCACTGCTTAAAAATTATAGCCACACAAGACATAAACAATATGTGTGTTAACATGATTGTAGTGTGATAAAATCGCAAACTTACCTTTTCTGTATAAAGTTATAGCCAATTTTACAAATGTGTTGCTATGACGATGTAATGACAACAAGACTGTAAAAATGACAATTTAAACATCTTTACAGCTCAAATAATACATGAGTTTTTACTGAATAATTAATGAAAGTGCTTTTATAAAATTATAAGCTTCACATTTCTGCCTTTAAACCCTCCAAAAATTGGCCCCATTCACTTCCATTGTAAGTGCCTTAATGAAACCTCGATTTTTGCTTTTTTAAGAAAAAGGAAGGACAAGACGAAATTACATTTTGTGGTAATAAATATTATGCTACATATGCTAGTGACTGAGCTTAGCTTGTATTGAACCCGGAATGTTCCTTTAAATTAGATGTTTCCACATGAAGCAGATTTTAGGTTACATAACTATTTTATTTTTTACAGTGAGTGTTAAAGTTAGAGTTGTTTTTATTGATGAACTGATTATTGGCTAACTGCTTTTTAAACTAACTGAAACACCCTGAATACTTCACCAACAAAACTAATTTTAAGGGTTAGATCAGGTAGAATAGCTCTTTAAAGTAACATTTGCAGGTTACCACTTTCAACAGTATATCAAGTCACCACCCCACACTTTAAAAAGTGATAACCTGCAGTTGTAACCTAAAGAAGCTATTTCTACCTGATCTAACCCTGAATATTAGTTTGTTGGTGTAACCCAATGTATTCAAGTTAATTTAGTGATGTTAAATTATATATTTGATTAGAATAAAACCAGTTAATTTAGATGTTACCACACAAAGCAATTTTTTTCAGTGTTCATTAACATGTACATAACAATCACACACAAACTCCTCATATTCAATAGTTTGTAAGAACATGTGGCCTCTGCTTTCTCTTGGTTTTCACAAGCACTGATTTTACAGTGATACATGTGGCTAAAAAAAGCAGCAAAAAATAAATAAATAAATAAAATAAAAAGCTAGTTAAACTTTGAAGTGTTTCCATATTTATGATATAAAATTGTAATTTTCTTGGCTGAGTGTACGCTTCTGTGAAAGGGAGGGGTCATGGCATTGTGTCTGATAAACCCTCATGGCTGCCCCTATCAGTGGCTCAAGCTGGGGCCTGAAAGTGGGTGGAAAGTGAAGAGCAGCGTAATCACCAATCTCATTCCTGCCCTGCCCTCCTACTGGCAAGATGGCAAGAACTACTCATGACTCAGCTGTACTGAAGCCCCCTCTTCAACAGAATCCACATCCATTTAAAAGAAACCGATTATTTTAATTTGTGCGAAATGTGCAGCATGACAGTGGACTATGTCAGCAAGCTTTGTTTGTATTTTTTCTTTACTAAGCTGATATGGACTTTAAAACTTCATTCAATATTCTTAACATATACTGTATATGACTTTTGCATGTTCAGCAACCTCCGTGTCAATCTTTGTTTCCAATCCTTTATATAGGGTCATCGCTTAAATTCATGGGAAATTTGACAAAGTGTTTAAGCTATTTTTGATATTAGTATGCTTCTAATGTGTAGCATTACTATAGCATTTATGTTATCACTTGGTTTAATTAAATCTTCACACTCCAAGCTTTACTTTTGCAGCTGAACTGAGATCCCACCTGTGACAGTCTGACCAGTCTACAGACACATGGTAGGCCTATAGCAAGTATTGAGTTCTCCTCTCATATTTTTATGATTTGTCCATCCTCAGGACCTCAAGTCACATATCATAATCAACAACATGTTATTTCTAAAGTTTTGCTGCTATTCTATGTAATATTTTATTAAATGAACAACATTTTGACAAAATCTCAAGTCATTTTTATTTGTATAGCGCTTTTCACAATACACGTTTCAAAGCAGCTTTACAGAAAAATATGAAATGTCTGTAATGTTATACAAGTCTTTATCCCCTTATTGTAATGTCTGTAATGCCCTATTTTTTGCCCCTTCATTGAAAATAATTAACATTTTTATTCATAATTTCTTTGTCTTCAAGCCTGAGCAAAGCCTTGCTGTGGCAAGGGGAAAAAACTCACCCTCATGTCATTCCAAAGCCATTTCATTTTCTTTGTCTGCGTAACACAAAATGAGATATAATGCAGTATATTATAGGCTTAGAGCCTCATCTAGCATCTCCTTCCATTAAAGTCAAATGGGTTAAGTCACAATAAAAATTGTTTTGTGTATATTTCATTAAAACAATTGTCAGGAGTTGATATGGTTTGATTAAAGGAAAGGACAAACTGTAGCCTATTCAAATAGATAAAATAAATGAAATAGATAAAATAAATTCTAGCCATTGATCATCATGATGACGCCGCGGATGGCTGCATCGGTGTGGAGCTCTTCAGTTCTTTGTTGTTTTTGTTTATTTGTCCTGTGTTTAGTAATCTTTTTCCAGTCAGTTTTAACAGAGACAAACTGCTGAACATTCGACAGCATTTACCAGACAATCTTTTCCCGGATTTAGAATATTCAGACATTTTGCTAGACATTTTAGTTGGAGGCGCAGCTCTGCTGTTCAGGAGACGCAGGCGAGGGAGACGAGCTGGTGCGCTGGTCAAACTCTGTCGGCGTGGATTTCGAACAACGCTGCTGAGTATTCATTTAGCGAATCTCCGCTCTCTTCCTAACAAAACGGATGAACTACATCTCGTCACCCCCACAAACAAGGACTTTTCAACCTCTGCTGCCTTGTGCTTCACAGAAACCTGGCTGAGTGAAGCCATTCCGGACAGCGTGTTACATCTGCCGGGCTTCCAACTGTTCAGAGTGGATTGCATCGTGGAGTTAATGGGGAAAACGAGAGGCGGTGGAACATGATTTTATATCAGTGAAAGTTGGTGTACAGATGTAACAACATTAAAGAGGATGTGCTGTCCTAATTTGGAAGCACTCTTTATTAACTGTAAGCCGTTCTACTCACCGCGGGAGTTTTCCTTGTTTATTCTGGTGAGTGTGTATATCGCGCCAAACGCGTGTTTGAACACAGCGCTGCAACAGCTGGCTGATCAAATCACAGACACAGAACAACAATACCCGGACTCAGTTATTATTATTCTTGGGGATTTTAACAAAGCTAATCTCACACGTGAACTGCCCAAATACAAACAGCACATCACATGCTTCACCAGAGACAGGAACATACTGGATCATTGTTACACAACAATAAAGGATGCATATCGCTCTGTCCCTAGAGCAGTTTTGGGACTCTCTGATCACTGTCTGGTTCATCTTCTTCCAACCTACAGGCAGAAATTAAAATCAACCAAGCCAGTAGTAAGGACTTTAAAGAGATGGACCAATGAAGCAGAGTGGGAACTACAAGCCTGTTTTGATTGCACGGATTGGAGCATTTTTGAGGCTGCAGCCACAGACCTGGATGAGCTCACAGATACTGTTACATCATATATCAGTTTCTGTGAGGATATGTGCATCCCTACTAGGACTTATTTAAAGTTCAACAATGACAAACCATGGTTTACAGCAGAGCTCAGGCAGCTTCGTCAGGCCAAAGAGGATGCTTAAAGGGGTGGGGATAAAGTCTTGTACAATCAGGCCAAATACACACTGAACAGGGAAATCAGAGTGGCTAAAAGAAGATACTCTGAGAAGCTAAAAAACAAGTTTTCAGCTAATGACCCTGCATCAGTGTGGAGTGGCATGAAACAACTCACAAATTACAGGACTCCTACCCCCAACCCTGTAGGGAACCAACAACTGGCTGACGACCTGAATGTGTTCTACTGCAGATTTGAAAGGCCCAATCTCACACCCCACACCCACTCCGACCTTCACTTCACACAAACACCAACACCTCCTGCAACCCCCCTCCTCCCCCCTCCTGCTACTCAACCTGCACTTAAGATCTGTGAAGATGATGTGAGCCACGTCTTTCGGAAACAAAAGACGAGGAAGGCTTCAGGCCCAGATGGCGTCTCACCAGCGTGTCTTCGATCCTGTGCTAACCAGCTGGCCCCCATCTTCACACAGATCTTCAATAGATCACTGGAGCAGTGTGAAGTCCCATGCTGCTTCAAACGCTCAATCATTATTCCTGTCTCAAAGAAACCAAAAATCACAGGACTTAATGACTACAGACCTGTCGCCCTGACGTCTGTGGTCATGAAATCATTTGAGAGACTGGTGTTGGCCCAGCTGAAGAACATCACTGGACCCTTTCTAGATCCCCTTCAATTTGCTTATAGAGCAAACAAGTCTGTGGATGATGCAGTCAACATAGGATTGCATCATATCCTGCAACATCTGGACAGACCAGGGACATATGGAAGGATCCTTTTTGTGAACTTCAGTTCAGCTTTCAACACCATCATCCCAGCTATACTCTAGAATAAATTACACCAACTCTCTGTTCCCATGTCTATCTGTCAATGGATTACCAGCTTTCTGATGGACAGGCAGCAGCTTGTGAGACAGGGGAAACTCACTTCTAGCACATGTACAATCAGCACTGGTGCCCCCCAGGGATGTGTGCTCTCCCCACTACTCTTCTCCCTCTACACCAATGACTGCATCGCCAAGGACCCCTCTGTCAAGCTCCTGAAGTTTGCAGACGACACCACTGTCATCGGCCTCATCCGAGATGACGATGAGTCTGCATACAGAAGGGAGGTTAAACAGCTGGCTGTCTGGTGCAGTCAAAACAACCTTGAGCTGAACACGCTCAAAACAGTGGAGATGATTGTGGACTTTAGGAGAAACACCCCAACACTGTCCCCCCTCACCATTCTAAACAGCACTGTGGCAGCAGTGGAGTCATTCAGGTTCCTGGGCACTACCATCTCACAGGACCTGAAGTGGGAGACCCACATTGACTCCATTGTGAAAAAGGCCCAGCAGAAGTTGTACTTCCTTTGCCAGCTAAGGAAATTCAACGTACCACAGGCGCTGCTGATACAGTTTTACTCAGCAGTCATTGAGTCTGTCCTCTGCACTTCAATAACTGTCTGGTTTGGTTCAGCTACGAAATCAGACATCAGAAGACTACAAAGGACAGTTCGGACTGCTGAGAGGATTATTGGTTGCCCTCTGTCCCCCCTTCAAGAACTATACACTTCCAGAGTGAGGAAAAAGGCTGGAAAAATCACTCTGGACCCCACTCACCCTGCCCACTACCTTTTTGAACTGTTGCCTTTTGGCCGACGCTTCAGAGCTCTGAGCACCAGATCCATCAGGCACAGGAACAGTTTTTTTCCTCAGGCTATCCATCTCATTAACAGTTAAACTGCCCCATTGAGCAATAACTATGTGCAATACACAGTTTAGTCTTTTTTATATTTATCCAACACATCCAACCTCTTCTGCCATTTTATTCCTCTGAAAAAAACAAAACAAAAAAAAAAACAAAAAAAAAAACATTTGCACTGTACATAACAGATAACAGATTGTATTAGATTTGCACTACCCATGTGTATGTGTGTATGTGTGTGTCTGTACGTATGTGTATAATTTGTTTTATTTTTTATTTTTTATTATTATCTATGTCTTGCTACTGTTTTTGTATTGTTTTGTATTGTTGTACACTGGAAGCTCCTGTCACCAAGACAAATTCCTTGTATGTGTAAGCATACTTGGCAATAAAGCTGATTCTGATTCTGATTCTGATTAGCATCTTCCTTGAAGCAAGATGAGTAACAGAAATAAAGACTTTGTCATGGTAGATGAGGCTGACAGACAAACAGAAAAACTAGCTGCAGATGTTTTGCTCTGCTCTAACATATTCTATATAGAAAGACGTATTGAATAGTAATTATCTTGAATAATATGAAATAAATATATCTTGTAAAGAGCTGTTTTTATTTTATTTATTTATTTATTTATTTATTATGATTCATACCATGTTGTATAACTGTTTTAATATGTCGCATAGGCCAGTTGTTTACATTTTGAGTGATTTGGCTATATAGCTAAATATATTTTTTCTTTCCCGACAATTGTCTATTGCAATTAGTTGTTGAGCATGCTGTCCACTAGATGGCGATAGCGTACCACACTGAAGAAAACCATACTGGCCACAAGAAAACAATACTGGCATCGCCTACATTCAGCCAATGGTCAACTTTATAATCAAAGTAGATTTTGACCAAAAAGTTGAACTTTGTCAGGTTGGGCCATGTTATCACAGCCTACATTTTAAATATTAGAAATGTATAGGCCTACAATTTATTAATTATATTTCTCAGCCAAAACAATATGAACGTGTATCAAATTCATGCTTTTAGTAATTCCTACGTGTCCGTTTAGCTCAATAAAGATCTCTAAGCCAATATGGTTTGCCAAAAACAGGTTTACCTTTCATGGTTTCAAAAGACACAAGATGGTTTGTACACAGGTAAGCAGGATTACATATGAATTATTTTCCCTTGCTCTAATCATGTTGATGTGTTGTTTGCTCAAGCACTCACTGGTAGATCACACATCCCACCCATACTATTTGCCTCAGCCTGCCAAGATCTCAGACATGTTGCATTGTGACTGGATTACACAATAATAGATATTTAATGCAGATCACTTTTGTGGTTTATAAAGTCCATGACCATTTGTGAGGACTGTAATAAAGGGGGAAAGGGAGAGGAGGAAAGCACTGTGAAACATCAAATGAATAACCTTTAATCTTAATGTTTCTGCACATGAAATAAAATATGATCTGGCAATTACGAAAATGGAAATCTTACCCATCTGATGGTATTAAATCATGTACACATCTTTCAACATGTCTGTCTATTTGTGCACCTCTTAGGCCATGTCATGTCCTCTCATCCTGTGGATGCCCCCGTGAGGGCATTTAAACATTTGTCATTCCATGACAGGTAATACTCCTTGTGTTAACAGAATGCTACAGAAATACATCATGATGTGGAGCTTGGTGGATGATGACATCTGAGAGTTTTTTTGTTTTGTTTTTCTTTTAAATATATATATATATATATATATATATATATATATATATATATATATATATATATATATATACACACACACACACACACACACACACACACACACACACATATATATATATATATATATATATATATATATATATATATATATATATATATATATATATATATAATGAAAAGTATGTGTGCTTATTGGTGACAAAGGATATATATGGTCCTGAAGCGCATGCATCTCAATCAAACATCCTTTGTCGTGGGATCTTGCTTGAAATTACTTGACCAGCAGAACAATCAGTGTGCAGATAACAAGCCCTGAGCTTCATTTAACTTGTAAAACATTTGCCATTGTCTGCCATTGTCCAATGATTCACCAGAGATGTTCACGAGTCTTTCATCTGAAGTCTGAGTCAAGTCTGAAATCTTTAACCTGGAGTCCGAGTCAAGTCTGGAATATTTAACAATGGAGTCTGAGTCAAGTCTGGAGTATTTAACACTGGAGTTCGAAAGGGGCCTGGGTAGCTCAGTGAGTATTGACACTGACTACCACCCCTGAAGTCATGAGTTCAAATCCAGGGCATCCTGAGTGAATCCAGCCAGGTCTCCTAAGCAACCAAATTGGCCAGGTTGCTAGGGTGGGTAGAGTCACGTTGGGTTAACCTCCTCATAGTCACTATAATGTGGTTCTCGCTCTCGGTGGGGCGCTTGGTGACGTACTCAACAAGCCACGTGATAAGATGCGCTGATTGATCGTCTCAGACTCGGAGGCAACATGGGGTGTTTGATGCGTACATATATAAGGGAGACCAGGGCTATTATTTTCTTCTGATGTGACTCCACTAAAAGACTTTCTTGTGACATTTCACTGTCCAGCTCAGTAGGTGGCGGTAATGTACCATAAACTGGATTGCCAACCGGCAATAAACATCAACAGAAGAAAACTGCCTTGCCTCTGACAGCACTATGGATCATGAAAAAACGTTAACTAAATCAGGGGTCAGGGCCGTTTCTAGGCATAGGCGAACTAGGCGGGCGCCAAAGAGGAGGCCACTGCAAGGCATCCCAAACATTGACACGTGGAGGGGTAATCACTGGTACGTCAGCAACAGCAAGAGAGAAGTAGACTATTTTATTTACATAAATTACCTGTATTCCAATCTACATCTTGATGTAATCCTTCCTCATGATCACACAACGTGTTTTCATCAGCTGAATGGGAGACTAAACAAGAAGTTAAAATGTGATGAGACTGCAGTATACCAAACAAACTCGCGCATCACGAGCCGGCAGCACTTCACTTTCGGTTAATCACGCGAGTAAATGCGCCTGCTTTGCTTCAGGAGACAGCCTATATTCCGTGTTTCATTTGATTCTTTTTGCTTTCAGAACAGCTTGTGATATAATAGGGAAAACACCACTATTGATCCTTGAGATTTCCAACCCAGCATACAGGTACACCGTCCTTCAAATATAATTTGTAAAGAAATATAAACGATTAAATTAGAAAAATGCAAAACACTTTCACATGTGGACTCAAACTTTGGAAAATCACATGTGCATGTTTTTTTTAGGGGGGGCATCAGCACAGCCATTGACCAGGAAAATAAAAAATGGCACTCCATGTCAAAAAGGTTGACGACCCCTGAACTATATAGTACATAAATAAACTGCAGTGGTGGTGTCGAAGTTGTTGTGTTCAGTCGACAGCTGTTGTATTGCATTGTCAGTGCTGTCTTGTTTGGTATACAATGATAGGATATTAAATTACTGAACTTGATTGGTTTCCATGACAGCAGGGCTGCCTGCTAATACTTCCTAACAGGCAGATTTCATGTCTGTGATTCAGTTAGCTAGTTGTGTGTATTACTTTGCCGAACTGCTTGCTTTTTTAGCGACACTTACCTGTTTTGATCATCTATTCTAGATGTAGAACATAGGCTAAATATAGAAAATGACTCATAAATTTATCATCAATATATATATATATATATATATATATATATATATATATATATATATATATATATATATATATATTTTTTTTTTTTTTTTTTTTTTTTTTTTAATAAATATCGATATCATCTTATTACCCTGCTATATCTTTAGGTATAATTGTGAAAAAATCTTTCCAGCTGTTTTAAGTCCACAAAAAACTGTAAGCATGCTGATTGCAGGATGCTAAGATATGGGACAAATTTCTCTCTCTCACACACACACGCGCGGGCGCACGTGCACAAACAGACAGAGGGAGAGGGGGCGGCATATACAGTGCAGTGCTGTTTTCATCTCATACTAAATTGTTTAAATTCAAACAAAATCTAACATAAAACAAAGGCAATCTGAGTAAACACAAAATACAGTTTTTAAATGATAATGTTATTTATTGAAGCAAAAAAGTTATCCAATACCAACTGGGCCTGTGTGAAAAAGTATTTGCCCCCTTAGTTGCTAAATCGCCAAATCTATGAAACTGCATTCATAATGGGGTTCAGCTGGACTAGACACACCCAGGCCTGTTTACTGCCAACCCTGTTCAATATAATCAACACCTAAATAGAACTTTTTCAGCAGCATGAAGTTGGCTAAAATGTCTATATGCCAAGGTTGAAAGAAATTCCAGAAATGATGAGGAAAAAGGTGATTGAAATACATCAGTCTGGGAAGGGTTACAAAGCTATTTCAAAGGCTCTGGGACTCCAAAGAACCACAGTGAGAGCCATTATCTCCAAATGGAGAAAACTTGGCACAGTAGTGAACCTTCCCAGAAGTCGCAGACCTTCCAAAATTCCTCCAAGAGCACAGCGACGACTCATCCAGGAAGTCACAAAAAAGCCAAGGACAACATCCAAGGAACTGCAGGCCTCTCTCGCATCAATAAAGGTCACTGCTCATGACTCCGCTATCAGAAAGACACTGGCCAAAAATGGCATCCATGGAAGAGTGGCGAGGCAAAAACCACTGCTAACCCAGAAGAACATTAAGGCTCATCTGAATTTTGCCAAAACACACCTTGATGATCCTCAAACATTTTGGGAGAATGTTCTGTGGACTGATGAGTCGAAAGTGGAACTGTTTGGAAGACAGAGGTCCGTTACATGTGGCGTAAATCAAACACAATTCCACAAAAAGAACATCATACCTACAGTCAAGCATGGTGGTGGTAATGTGATGGTGTAGGGATGCTTTGCAGCTTAAGGGCCAGGGCGACGGTTGAGATGCTGTGGCAGGACCTTAAACGGGCAGTTCATGCTCAAACCCTCCAGTGTGGCTGAGCTAAAGCAGTCTGCAAAGAAGAGTGGGCCAAAATTACACCACAGCATTGTGAAAGACTGATCTCCAGTTATCGGAAACGTTTCGTTGCAGTTGTTGCTGCTAAAGTTGGCACAACCAGCTATTAAGTTTAAGGGGGCAGTTAGATTTTCACATTGGTGATATAGGTGTTGGATAACTTTTTTTGCTTCAATAAAAAATAGATATTTGAAAATGATATTTTGTGTTTACTCAGGTTGCCTTTGTTTATGTTATATCTTGTTTGAAGATCTAAAACAATTTAGTATGTAAAATACACAAAAATAGAAGAAATCAAAGCAAATACTTTTTCACAGGACTGTATACTACGAAAACATCAATAAAAGCACTAGGTTTAAATTGACAACCTCTGGTCGGCGATCCTAATGAGATATGTAGCTACACTACCTAATGTTTGCAACAGTACAATATTAGCTAGCTTTTTATGTTATTTAATGTGACTAACCTTTGAAAATGTGTTCTTCCTGAAGTTTATGCTTCTGAGGGCACAACCAAATGTGAGCACAAATGGCACACTGTGTGCCGTCATGTTTCAGAATCAGAATCAGAATGAGCTTTATTGCCAAGTGTTCTCACGTACCCAAGGATTATTTTATTTTTTATTTTTTTGGTGATAGGAAAAACAAGTGCACACAGAACATTAATGTGAGACACATAAAATAAAACAAGGTAAGAGTATAAATAGACACAAATAATAGGACATATAACAGAATGGTGTATGTACATGTGCAAGTGGTAATGTATGTGCAAGGTAGGGGTATGTACAGTTATTGAATTAAATGTGTGAATTTACATATGTACATGAGATATGTATTTACATTACTGCACTATGGGGGAGTCCTGAGGCAGTTTAATTGTTCATGAGGAAAATGGCCTGAGGGTAAAAACAGTTCTTGTGCCTGGATATCCTGGCTCTCAGTGCTCTGTAGTGCCAGCCAGAGGGCAGCAGTTCAAAGAGGGAGTGGGCAGGGTGTGTGGGGTCCAGAGTAATTCTACCTGCACATTTCCTCACTCTGGAGACATACAGGTCTTGGAGGGTAGGCAGGGGGGCTCCAATAATCCTCTCAGCAGTCCTGACCATCCGTTGTAGTTTCCTTCTGTCTGGGGAGTGCGGGGGGGGGGGGGATTTCTCCTGAAGTCCACTATCATCTCCACTATTTTGAGTGTGTTCAGCTCAAGGTTGTTGTGACCGCACCAGACAGCCAGCTGATCAACCTCCCATCTGTAGTGCAGACTCATAATGAGGTGCAGACTCATCACTGTCTGCCTCATCACCGTCGCGGAAACTGTCTGCAAACTTCAGGAGCTTAAAAGTGGGGTCTTTTGCAGTGCAGTCATTCGTGTACAGGGAGAAGAGCAGTGAAGAGAGAACGCATCCCTGAGGAGCACCAGTGCAGATAGTGAGGGTCCCGGATGCGAGTTCCCCCAGTCTAACTTGCTGCTGCCTATCTGTCAGAAAGCTGGTGATCCATCGACAGATTGAGGTGGGCATGGAGAGCTAGGTCAGTTTGGTTGAGAGAAGATCAGGCATGATGTTATTGAAGGCTGAACTGAAGTCCACAAATAGGATCCTTCCATAAGTTCCAGGCCTGTCGAGGTGTTGCAGGATATAATGCAGTTCCATATTGACAGCATCATCCATAGACCTGTTTGCTCAGTAAGCAAATTGAAGGGGGACCAGCAGGGGTCCAGTGATGTCCTTCAGGTAGGCCAAAATCAGTCTCTCAAATGACTTCATGACCACAGATGTGAGAGCGACAGGTCTGAAGTCATTAAGTCCTATGATTTTGGGTTTTTTGGGGACCGGAATGATGGTGGATTGTTTGAAGCAGCAGGGAACTTCACATTTCTCCAGTAATCTATTGAAGATCTGTGTGAAGATGGGGGCCAGTTGGTCAGTGCAGACTTTCAGACAGGACTGAAGCTTTCCTAGTATTTTGTTTCCGAAAGACCCAGCACACATCCTCCTCACAGATCATAAGTACAGATTGAGTAGCAGGAGGGGGGTTCCAGGAGGTGTTGGTGTGTGTGAAGTGAAGATCAAAGCAGGGGAGAGGTGTGAAACTGGGCTTTTCTAACATGCAGTAAAACACATTCAGTTAATCAGCCATTAGTTGACTACAGAACGAGTGGGGGTGGGGTGGGGTGGGTTGTCTTGTACTTGGTGATGCTTTTTAGGCCTTTCCACACAGATGCAGGATCATTGGCTGAAAACAGATTTTTCAGCTTTTCAGATTAGCTTCTTTTAGCCGCTCTAATTTTCTTAGTAAGTGTTTTCCTGGCCTGGTTGTACAATGTTTTATCCCCAATTCTGTAAGCATCCTCTTTGGCATGACAAAGATTTCTGAGTTTTCCTGTAAACCATGGTTTATTGTTATTAAAAATGTCCTAGCAGGGATGCACATATCCACACAGAAACTGATATATGATGTCACAGTATCTGTGAGCTCATCCAGGTCTGTGGCTACAGCCTCAAAAACACTCCAATCAGTGCAGTCAAAGCAGGCTTGTAGTTCCAGCTCTGCTTCATTGGTCCATCTCTTTACCCATCCTTACTACAGGCTAAGCTGATTTTAGTTTCTGCTTGTAGGTCAGGAGAAGATGAACCAGACAGTGATCGAGAGTCCTAAAGCTGCTCCGTGTCTGTGATGTGATCAGCCAGCTTTTGCAGCGCTGCACTCACACACGCTTGTGGTGGGATATAAACACTCACCAGAATAAACGAGGAAAACTCCCACGGCGAGTATAAAGGCTTACAGTTGATGAAGAGCGCCTCTAAATTAGGACAGCGCATCATCTTCAACGCTGTTACATCTGTACACCAACTTTTGTTGATGTAAAAGCATGTTCCACTGCCTCTCATTTTCCCCGATAACTCTGCGATGCGATCAGCTGAAAACAGCTGAAAGCCCGGCAGATGTAATGCATTGTCCGGGATGGCTTCACTCAGCCAGGTTTCCATGAAACACAGAGCAGCGGTGTTAAAAAAGTCCTTATTTGTTTGAGAGAGCAGAAGCAGTTCGTCCATTTTGTTGGCGAGGGAGCGGACATTCGCCAGATAAATACTCGGCAGCGGAGTCCTAAAGCCGCATCAACAAAGGTTTACAAGCACGCTGGCTCGCTTCCCTCGCGTGCATCTTTTGGATCGCTTGTAGAGCACCGATGCGCCTCCAACTAAGATATCTAATAAAATGTCAGAATAATCAAACACCGGCAAAAAATTATCAGGTATGCTGTGCCGAAGATTCAGCAGTTCATCCCTGGTGAAACTGATCAGGAAAGAGTGACAAAAAAAACATGACAAACAAAAGTAAAAAAAATGCTAGAGAGCTCCATACCGAAGCAGCCATCTGCGGCACCATCTTTTACGATATTTTTACGAATGTTTAATGGGACTTATCACATTTCAGGGTTACGCCGAAATACATCTTTGGATCCTACGATAAGGGTCCAATCGATCATGACACATGGGGAAATGTGAAGCAATTGTAATAAACCATACAAAAAAATAAATAAATTCTTCCTTTAAGATTATGTCCCTCCCCAGTCTAGGTGTTGGGAAAGGAGTAACAAGAAAACAAACAAATAACGGCAAGACCAATAACTTTCCTCTCCTGTCCCAGAACTCGACAAAAATGCAGTTTTTAGAAACATAAAAGGTTTACTGTCAAGTTCAATATACACGTGAAGCTTCAAAAGGGCCTCAGAAGGGGACAAGGCCAAAATAACACACATACAGTTCTTCTGAGGATAGGCCTTTATCACACTTCCACGTTCACGGAGCAGAAGCGTCGCTTAGTAGCGCAAAATAACTTCTGCTGCAGTCTGTTTCACTGACAGTGCCCACAGCACGGAAATATTATGGACTATTTTATGTACAATTCATCTCAAATACTATAATTTAAACAGACCTACCTCATTGTACAATCATTACTCAGGGATGAAGTAAAGAAAAACAGTGTCATGTTTTATTATTTTAAACAGGATGTGTGTTAGCAGGGAACACTTCACAGAATAAGTAACTTTTTTTATTGGAGGAATGCAAGAATATAGTACAAACAAGAGTACATTTACACATTAAAGAGCATTAGATCAAGATAGGGGTATACAGTATGTCACAAAAAACATATTCAGAGTAAAGAATATACAGAGTGTTTGCGATGACAATGATCACATTGCTTTCATGTACTTTTTATAATCTCCATGTATGATACAAGATCCATTTAAAATATTCATATAAAGAAACATTTCCATCCCAGATTCCAGTACAGAAAATAACTGGTTTAATAGTTTTATATATGGAGTTATATCCTCATGGTTTGAGGACGATGATTGGGGAAGCGTCCACTTGCAAGTCACGACCAAATGCAATGTAAATATAACAAAGATGAAAATGTCCCAGGGTCTACAACTGTATTAAATTTACAAATGGGAGAAGAGCAAGCTGCAATAGTGAAAACAATGACATTAATGCTTAAACGCTGTCTCTTCGGACTTGAGTTTGAGCACAATAATCATCTGGGAGTAAACTGAACAGCACGCAGAGATTTTCATGAACTGGGAAAACTTTGTGCTGATAATCGCATCGCTCAGACACCATTACACATTAAAGTGCTAGATAACACACAAGGTGAAGTGCTGTGTTAATCCAAAGAAATGATTAAACGGCTAATGTTTACTGCCAAGTGCATCCAGGTTGGATAAACTCACTGAAAATACTACGCTCATCCATAGACAGGTCAATGCATGGATGTTTGGTTACGCTACTAGTCAGTGCCGGATGTGACGACACGTGGACTGTGATAAAGGTCTATTACTTACGCTTTTAAAAATAACATTAAAAAGCTCTTACCTCACTTCCTTTCTAACCAAGAAACAGATAAGAAAAAAAAAAAAGACATCCACCTGCCTACTGCTTCCAAAACAATGTTAAATTTCTCACTTTTAAGTAACAATATACGTGTAGGCGAGTAAAACAGGGAATAGACACAATCTTACATAATCTATTTTAGTGAACAATTTGTACACTAACAGAATTATCAACAATAATAAAAACACCAGGCGACAAGAATAATAGCACACTAGCTAAAGTCTGGGGCAGGAGGGAATTTTTATATATATATATATATATATATATATATATATATATATTTATTTATATTAAAAAGCTCAGCAGTGTGAAAAAAAAAAAAGAAAAAAAAAAAGGCCTCCCCAAACTGAGTTTTCTCCAGCTTTATCAACCGGCTCTCCCTGCAGCAGCCAATCAGAACAGACCATCAGTTGATGATAATCAAAGTCAGCTGGCATCCATTAAGCTTCACATGAAAGAGAGAGAGAGAGCGAGAGAGAGAGAGAGCCCAAAACAACAGCAAAACACTGCGACAATACCCAACACATATAAAAAATCCTTAATAACGTCTATTACTGTAGATGTATAATAAACAAATAAAGGAATTACGCCCTAGAATGTAACAACTAAGATATTAATAGTTAAGGTTAAAAGACTTGAGTTGTTTTTGAAACATTCATGTGTCCTTTATGTCGAGACAAGTCAAGTCTGAAGTAATTTTAGGTTGAGTCTGGAGTCAAGTTTGAAGTCTATTAAAATGTGACTGGAGTCTGAGTCTCTAACTTGAGTCCCCATCTCTGATTCACACTCACTTGCACATACAGCACTTGTTGTTTCAAACATAATTGAGGTTAAAGGAATAGTCTGTGTTCAATAGAAGTTAAGCTCAATCGACAACATTTGTGGCTTAATGTTGATTACTACAAAAAAATAACTCGTCACTCCTTTTAAAAAAAAAAAAGCAAAAATCAAGGTTACAGTGAGGCACTTACAATGGAAGTGAATGGCACCTTGGCACAACTTGTTCCCAAAATCCCTAAACTTCTAACTAAAGTTTGTACTGAAGTTTGTTTTTGCAACTGCATTAACTGCTAGCAACTCATTTCAGTATTAACTCCAAAACACTGACTGTGGAGTTTCCTTTTCACAGTTGTACTTGATCTTTGCATTCATAAAATTCAATGAATGCCCATTTTTTTTTAGCCATGCATTGTAATCACGGCACACAAAAGGGAGGGGGCTTTTGGATTTCCTGCACGTAGTGGAGTCAACATGGTAAGTTAGAGGCTGAAAGGAAGGAACAAAATAGTGCCTTTCAAATGAGCTATTTGAATTGCAAACCTTTGCGATACAAGTGGACTTTTCAATCACCAGATAAACCCCTTGCTGTGGGCAAAGTGTGGAAATGAGAGTTTCCTTAAGAGCACTGAGTTAAGGGGACAATGTCTTCACTTATAATATAAATTACTGAGTTCAGGTATGAAACTCTGAATGGTGTACTGTAAGCTGATAGTTTCTTTGAACTTGTTATCTGTTAGCCAATTAGCTCGCTCACATGTGACATGTCAAGCCATTTAGCTCACATGGTGTTGGTCAAACTGATAGGTCTTTTGATGTGTAATCGGGTAGCCAATTAACTTGTGTAATCTCTCCTTGAATAACAATTAAATTTGCTCAGTTTTGTTCAAGTATGCCACAGAATTCACTGCAGCACAGTGCGTTGTGAGAGTTTTCTCTGAAACCCTCCACCTCCCCAGCGCCACTTGTCTAGATCTGTTACATGAGAATATATATATATATATATATATATATATATATATATATATATATATATATATATATATATAAATTTTTTTCTCTCCCTTTTTCTTCCCAATTTGGAATGCCCAGTTCCCAATGCGCTCTAAGTCCTCATGATGACGTAGTGACTCGCCTCAATCCGGGCAGCGTAGAACGAATCTCAGTTGCCTTCGCGTCTGAGACAGTCAATCTGCGCATCTTATCACGTGGCTTACTGAGCGCGTTACTGCGGAGACCTAGCGCATGAGGAGGCCCACACTATTCTCCACGGCATCCACGCATAACTCACCATGCATCCCACCGAGATCGAACCACATTACAGTGACCATGAGGAGGTTACCCCATGTGACTCTACCCTCCCTAGCAACCGGGCCAATTTGGTTGCTTAGGAGACCTGACTGGAGTCACTCAGCACACCCTGGATTCAAACTCGCGACTCCAGGGGTGGTAGTCTCTGTCAATATTCGCTGAGCTACCCAGGCCCCACTTCATGAGAATATTTATGTCTAATTGTGCAGCAGCAGCATGTCTACGTGCTTAACTCAATATGTTTGTGTATGTTCTAGCAGTAGCAAGTCTCCGTACTTGCTCTGCAGCAGCTGCAGCAGCAGCGTAGCAGCTCAAGTCTGCCAAGACCTATATCCTATCAATATATCATACCTATAACAACATGCTAAATCTTTCAGACAGTTGTCATGAATGAACTGTAATTCTTACAATATTCATAACTGACTATATTTCTTTATCATATTGTAGAGTCTGATATACAGTTTTTAGACAAACTGCTCTCACAACACCATGGAGAAATATGCAGTTTGAAGATATGTTATCTAAAGTATGATGCATCGGTTCAAGATTGCATGTTGTTTGTACATGCACATGCTCTTATCCTAATTTTCCAGGCTGTCAAAAATGTCAATCAATGACCTCAGCAATAAATAATGTAAGACACCAGGGATGTGGAACATCTCGCCTCAACTATATGTCATTGTATAGTTAGAGACAGGCAGAGAATTTACTGTCTTCACTGCTGTTTAGATAATAACATTGGCAGCAGCTCCCATCTCTCTCCACCCCAAGGAAACAGAAAGAGCTCTTGTTTCTGGCTGTTCTTGGCTGTTAATGTTCAGTGATTCAGAGATCCTCCTACTTTTACTTTCAGTTGCAAATGAGTAATGGAATAATTAAGTGACTCACATGTTACCAACAGTAAACAATTTCTTTTTATATGTTATATGAAGCTATATTGGTATATTGTTTGAAACTAGCAGGACTCAATGCCTGGATGTCTGAGGGAGCATGGACATGTCATCAGGCGGAGGACTACCATAAACTAAGACTCCCCTTCTGGCCCCCATAAACTAGAAGGCCAGAGGGGAACACAAGAGAGCAGAAGCAAAACTTCCAATCCCTTGACTTTCTAAGCAGCTCCTCTGAAGAGCTGCCAGCTGCGCTTCCTTCACTGGGCCTCTGCAGGGGAACACAAGCCTTTGAAGTGGTTATGGCATGTAGGTGAGCAACAGGCAGTGGCAAGAAAACTGTGGAGAAGAAATACTAGGGAGAGATAAATACTCAATTTAGTCTTTTGATTAATAAAAAATGGTAACCTGAAATTGTTACCTCGATGAGCAATTTCTAAATTATCTAACCCTTAAATTGAGTTTTGTTGGTTTAACCTAATGTTTTCAGATTGATTCAGTGGTGTTAAATAATATTTTGTACAATATTTTGTGCATAAAACCAGTTAATCCAGATGTTAACACATGAAGATAATTTTTAGGTCCATACAATGCAAGTTAATGGTGATCAGACATTTGAAGGTCCAAAAAGCACATAAAGGCAGCATAAAAGTAATCCATATGACTCCAGTATTTAAATCCATATCTTCAGTAGTGATATTATAGGTGTGGGTGAGAAACAGATCAATATTTAAATAATATTTTACTATCAATCTCCACTTTCACTGAAAGTAAATCTAAACGGGCACCACGTGTGACTTACAGATGTGAAAGTGAAAGTGGAGATTTAGAGTAAAAAGGACTTACATTTTTATCTGTTTCTCACCCAAACCTATTATATGGCTCTGAAGACATGGATTTAACCACTGCAGTCTTATGGATTACTTTTATGCTGCCTTTATGTGATTTTTGGAGCTACAAATGTCTGATCACTATTCACTTGCACTGTATGGACCTACAGAGCTTAGATATTCATCTAAAAATCTTTTTTGTGTTCTGCAGAAGAAAGAAAGTCATACACATCTGGGATGGCATGAGGGTGAGTAAATGATGAGAGAATTTTCATTTTTGGGTGAACTATCCCTTTAACATTTTCCACCGAAAGAAATTATACCTCATGTTTAAGAGAACAGGTATTTATTTCATTTCATTTCGGTGTGTCTGCCAGGACAGTTTAAACAAATTGTGAAGCAAGTAACATAGGATGTTTACCATGTTGGTGAGCTCTTTGGCCATTTTTAAAACATCTTTCCTTTAAAAGTATTCTGATGGAATTGACTACTTGGTCTGATGCCTGCATCAGTTCTGCTAAAGTATTCCTTCACCAATAGCTCCAGACATCGCCAAGACATTCAACATACCTAATTAAACTTAACGACCCTTCAGTAAAAAGTTTGGCTTACACTTCACTGCCCAAAGATAAAGCTTAATCACTGATTTTTTGTTTTGTTTTTGTAAGTACAGTAATTGCCACACTCAAAAAAAAAAAAAAAAAAAGAACATAAAAGAAGAAAAAAGAAGAAAACAAAAAAGCTTTTTGGCTGAATTTAATTCAGACGTGGACAGTAATTCCACATCTATGAAATGAGTTTTCTTAACTTAAAATTACTTCTATAAAATACTTTGTGTAGTAAGAACCTAGTTGAATTGGGTAAACCCAACAAAAATAGATATGTCAGTGTAACTCAAATAAATGTACTATCTATCCATCCATTCACCTATATGTACTAACTAGTGAAAGTTAGCATGCTAGATACATGTTGAATGGAAGCACTAGAGAGTGCAGTTTAGTAACTATGCTATGGTTAACACAGCTTTTACACAATAAAGCAAGGAATCGAATTCATATGCATCATTTACCTGTCCTCTTTAGCTCAAGCTCCACTCTTCACCGTAATGTAACCCCCGAAACACCAACATAACAGAAACTCTTCAAAATATCAACATAACAATACAGTAAACACTAATAAATATTCCCCTTTATATTCATCTTGCACAAAAACACATCAAATAACACTTAAAGTTGCACTCAGTAACTTTTGTCTTTGTGTCATATTGGACTTACACTGACACCTAGCAGCTTGGATACAGCATAATTTAAAATCAATAATTTTCAGTTTCAGATACCATTGTAGAAATGTAGTATTCACAGTCAGCCATGATTACTTTAATCAGTGAGTGAATGTGTCAAAATATCAGAACGGTTACTGAGATTAAGCGAGTAGTATTCGACTGGTCATGTGATTCTAACATGGCAGCCCCCATGTGTGGACCCTCTCTGTGTAGAATAAAACAGATTTTACTTTAGATTAGATTACTTTAATGTGAGTGGTCATGATTTCCTAAATACAGGTGCATCTCAATAAATTAGAATGTCGTGGAAAAGTTCATTTATTTCAGTAATTCAACTCAAATTGTGAAACTCGTGTATTAAATAAATTAAATGCACACAGACTGAAGTAGTTTAAGTCTTTGGTTCTTTTAATTGTGATGATTTTGGCTCACATTTAACAAAAACCCACCAATTCACTATCTCAAAAAATTAGAATATGGTGACATGCCAATCAGCTAATCAACTCAAAACACCTGCAAAGGTTTCCTGAGCCTTCAAAATGGTCTCTCAGTTTGGTTCACTAGGCTACACAATCATGGGGAAGACTACTGATCTGACAGTTGTCCAGAAGACAATCATTGACACCCTTCACAAGGAGGGTAAGCCACAAACATTCATTGCCAAAGAAGCTGGCTGTTCACAGAGTGCTGTATCCAAGCATGTTAACAGAAAGTTGAGTGGAAAGAAAAAGTGTGGAAGAAAAAGATGCAACCAAGCAAGAGAACCGCAGCCTTATGATTGTCAAGCAAAATCGATTCAAGAATTTGGGTGAACTTCACAAGGAATGGACTGAGGCTGGGGTCAAGGCATCAAGAGCCACCACACACAGACATGTCAAGGAATTTGGCTACAGTTGTCGTATTCCTCTTAAGCCACTCCTGAACCACAGACAACGTCAGAGGCGTCTTACCTGGGCTAAGGAGAAGAAGAACTGGACTGTTGCCCAGTGGTCCAAAGTCCTCTTTTCAGATGAGAGCAAGTTTTGTATTTCATTTGGAAACCAAGGTCCTAGAGTCTGGAGGAAGGGTGGAGAAGTTCATAGCCCAAGTTGTTTGAAGTCCAGTGTTAAGTTTCCACAGTCTGTGACGATTTGGGGTGCAATGTCATCTGCTGGTGTTGGTCCATTGTGTTTTTTGAAAACCAAAGCCACTGCACCTGTTTACCAAGAAATTTTGGAGCACTTCATGCTTCCTTCTGCTGACCAGCTTTTTAAAGATGCTGATTTCATTTTCCAGCAGGATTTGGCACCTGCCCACACTGCCAAAAGCACCAAAAGTTGGTTAAATGACCATGGTGTTGGTGTGCTTGACTAGCCAGCAAATCTATGGGGTATTGTCAAGAGGAAAATGAGAAACAAGAGACCAAAAAATGCAGATAAGCTGAAGGCCACTGTCAAAGAAACCTGGGCTTCCATACCACCTCAGCAGTGCCACAAACTGATCACCTCCATGCCACGCCAAATTGAGGCAGTAATTAAAGCAAAAGGAGCCCCTACCAAGTATTGAGTACATATACAGTAAATGAACATACTTTCCAGAAGGCCAACAATTCACTAAAAATGTTTTTTTTATTGGTCTTATGATGTATTCTAATTTGAGATAGTGAATTGGTGGGTTTTTGTTAAATGTGAGCCAAAATCATCACAATTAAAAGAACCAAAGACTTAAACTACTTCAGTCTGTGTGCATTGAATTTAATTAATACACAAGTTTCACAATTTGAGTTGAATTACTGAAATAAATGAACTTTTCCACGACATTCTAATTTATTGAGATGCACCTGTATATTGCTAAATTACAATTTATGTTTTTAGGAGTTAAATTTTTTTAATGAGGAAAAATTACTGAGTGTACCTTTCATTTTAACATTTACTCTCCCTATCGAGTTCCGTGCAACGCATGCTGGGAAATGGAAATCCCCTGCCCAGTTTCATTAATGCTACATTTACGCCACAAAAAGTATTCATGCAGTCCTTGCTCAAAAACTTCCAATAGAACACAATCAAATCAAATTGTGACAAAATGTTCAACAATTGTTTTGCTTTCGTTTTTTTTTTATTTTTTTTTGTTTTTTTTTGTCCAGTACATAACATTTAATCCAATTGTACAATCAAACTGAGCACTTTATTGTGATGTAAATGAGCCCACCAGAAAGAATAAGTAAGTGTTTCTATTGAGAGCATGGACAGTACTTTTCTAAACATGCAATCGTCAAAGATAAAATCATAGCCAGCTGCCACATGTTGTATCCCGGATTACACAGTACCTCAAAGGAACCATAATGTCTATGGAAACTAGAGAAGTTGGAATCTTACTCACAGACTCCTGCTATAATGATTGATCAGATGATGAAGATGAAAGGAGAAAAAGTAGAAAGCAGAGACTATAATGCTGAAATGTACTCCCTGGCAGGTGTGAGCTTCGAAAATCAAAAGGATGAAACCATGCTCCTCCCTTATTTATTGTATGTCTGAAAACAAAATGAAAAATGGTGCACTTTTTGTATAGCGAAAATATGTTATTCTGCTTCTTGCCTTAGCAACATTTCTTACAAAATCACTCATCTGATTTAACTAGCGTGGTCATGGGTCATGAGAGACAGTGCCTATAACGTTTGTTTAAAAGTTCCAGTTATTGTCTTTTTGTACATTTAGAAAGTAGCTGAATGGAGTGGATCAATACATTTTAGACAGAAATGTAGTCAGAATTTGCTAATATTTCAGATTTAAATTATCACAAAGAAAAATCATTCTTTAACCATTCCGTCATCAATTCACTATGTAGAGGGCCTGGGTAGCTCAGAGAGTATTGATGCTGACTACCACCCCTGGAGTCACGAGTTTGAATCCAGGGTGTGCTGAGTGACTCCAGCCAGGCCTCCTAAGCAACCAAATTGGCCCGGTTGCAAGGGGGGGTAGAGTCACATGGGGTAACCTCCTCGTGGTCACTATAATGTGGTTCGCTCTCGGTGGGGTGCATGGTGAGTTGTGCGTGGATGCCGCGGAGAATAGCGTTAAGCCTCCACAAGCGCTATGTCTCCGTGGTAACGTGCTCAACAAGCCACAAGGCAACTGAGATTCGTCCTCCGCCACCCGGATTGAGGCGAGTCACTACGCCACCACGAGGACTTAGAGCGCATTGGGAATTGGGCATTCCAAACTGGGGAGAAAAGGGGAGAAAAAAACAAACAAAAAAACAATTCATTATGTAAAGACAATGTGAAATTGCAATGGCTGCGACAGATTTGTCCATGTATCTATGCACTAGTGTTTGAAAGGAGCCCGTCGTCAGTTGTGATGAACTCCTGAGATCCCCCTCACCCTGACATTCTGGTTCACAGGGTCAAAGTTCTGATGCTATATCCCTATAAACACTTCCTCTACTCAACCTTACACCAACATCCCTTTATCACTGAGTATCCTTAAACCGCATGTGGGATGCCTTGCTAGGCTCAGACTTGATAATGCAAGTTTGAAACTTGTCTTAATATTTACTTAAACATACAACATAGTCAATGCCAGAATAATGTTACAGTCTTCATCAAAATAACAAAAGTGTGAGCAGGAGGATGTTTTCCAGTGATGTATTGGGAACCGTCGAAACCATTGTGGCATGCTGGGAATGTGATCTCATTCCATGGGAGAAGAAAGACATATAGGTTTGAAACATCAGGAGGGTGAGTAAATGATGGCAGAATTTTCATACCACTTAAACTGAAGTTACCAAAATATAATGTTTGGCTTTTACAGAACCAACAACAAGTCCTGTACATAGCTTTTTTAGTCTTCTGTAGTATCTTATGTTCCTTAATGGAATATTCCAGGTTCAATACAAGTTAAGCTCAATTGACAGCATTAATGTTGATTACCACAAAAATTAATTTCGACTCATCCGTCCTTTTCTTTAAAAAAAAAAAAAAAATGGAGGTTACAGTGAGGAACTTACAATAGAAGTGAATGGGGCCAATTTTTGGAGGATTTAAAGGCAGAAATGCTGTCAATTGAGCTTAACTTGTATTGAACCCGGAATATTCCTTTAAGCTGCATTGTACACTTTTAGTTTATGGGCCCAAGTTAATGATCTAGAGAGTCAAGGGTTTATGAAAAATCATACTGGTGCTCCTTAAACTACTACAAGTATAACAGCTGTCTTTATCTGCTGCTAATAAACAGAGATTGTGGGGAGCTATGAAACACTTTACTCCTCTGACATTTAATCATTTCCTTTCTCTTTCTGGCTTAGCCTGGAGCAGTAAAGATTGCCAATACTGGTTAAAGTGGGAATGCAGACACAGCAGCCTCAAGAATAACATTTAACTCCAAATCCCTAACAGAATGTGACAGATGACTGACAATATAAAGGAATAGACTGAAAAGCTTTCAATATAAGCTTTCAAAATGTGAAGATTTCAAAACTGAAGCACATGTTCCTGATGATTCTGTTTCAAACACTGGCTTCAACGCTCTTTGGAATACCCTAGATAAGTTCTATTGACATCTCCAGTATTCCTGGTATTGTTTTAATTTCACTGTGAATCCATGATAATTAGCCATAATATTTAAAACATGCATTTTCTATACAGTACGTGGAGAAAATAATCAACTTTTTTTTTAACAGAAAGTTCATGTTATTTATCCAACGGTATGTATAAAGAAATAGAAGTGTATTTTAGTATGCACACTTGATGGCTATAAATCAAGTAAATTAAAAAAAAGTCAGGATACAGTTTGACAGAGCATGTAACACCATACCAGTGAGTGAACCACAATCACACCACGGTGAACAAGCCATAAACCAGATGAGCACACAGGGTTTAGAGAGGGTTAAACCTCAGGTCAGGGCATAATGTCTTTCATATGCTGATAGAGCTAATGTCATCTATGCACTCTCCTCTTTCTACCTGCATTCCTTCATCAACACAAAGCACTAAATCTCTGATAGCCCACCCCCCCCCCCCCCATGCAGCATTGATTCATTGCAAGGGTGATCCCAAGATATCTGTGCTTTTCCCTCTGCTCCTTCTGTGTAGCAAATGTGCCCTTATGTGCAGCAGCATATCTGATTTGTTTGCTTTCTGTTGTGGGCTGGTGTTGTTGCCTAGTCATTTCAGAGTGGGGAATCAAAACCTTCCACACCTCATTACACAGGCACAATATTGAGTGGCAAGAAGTAACTGCAGTGTTTCAGAAGAGAAGTTTCACTGGGTGGTTAGCAGTGTGTATAAGCCTTATGTACTGTATATTCATAAACAAATGCAAAGATGATTAAATAAAAATTGTGTTTTAACCCCTCCAGTGCATTAGTTATTAAATCCCAAAGGAAAATAGAATGTAATGTTTCTATTTACTTCAAAATAAGAATATAATTTTCCATAATCATCTTTTTTATTATATCAAAATGATGTCTTTTGAGAAGGTTTTACAGGTACTTTGTGTATCACTACTTTCATCAGCCACGTTGTATTTATGTAGGCTTAACTAAAATAAAAAAAATACAAAGACATGTATGGAAAAAGTCATAAAGAAGTGACCTATGGTGGTTTGGATGGAACATCATAACTTGAATGCTAAAAAAAATATTTTTAAGGATCTTTCTACTGTACTGGATACATGCATCAGAGTGTTAATTATTCCTGTTATTTTGTGTTATTTTTTTATGAATGTATGAAGGAAGGATCACTGTGAGGAAAGGTAATTTGATTTGCTCTGGATAAAAGCATCTGGCAAATGAATAAATGAACATTTAAGATGTGCAATTTGGGTCCAAGCTAGTGGAAAATCCCATCCGGAAGTTTGTCCATCCTGCAGGAGGAATGCTGTTCGTTTTCAGGAAAGGGAAGAGGATGCATCCACATGCAGATCCAATCAACATGAAGACCAGTGTGGTCTGGATCTTCAGGGACAATCCTTCTGCTTTCTGTTTATTTGTGTCTCCTCTCATCAAATATGGCTCATGGAGAAGTTCTGTGCAAGAAAGAGAAGTGGTACCTGTCTAAATCAAAAACATGCTCCACTGCCCCTGGAAAAAAACATTTTATATTCAAGCAGATATATGATCAAGAAACACATGTTAAAGTTGTTTGGCCAAACAAATCAAGAGTGACTAGGTCTGGTATTCTCAAACTACTTACTTTCTTTGTAACACTATCAGCATTACCCTGCATCGCCTGAATGTGTGTTATTACCTGCTGGACAATTGGCCTTTTCTTTCTAAAACTCTAGATTTCCACCATTATCTTCTCTTTTAGTTCATTTTCTATGGCACAAATCCCAGTACGATTTCCACATTCAGTAGTGATTATACACAGAACCCTGTCTCTTTTTTGAAAAGTAATCAATATAACTTTGAATTAAACAGCCAAACTGGATCCACAGAGGAAGGATCAGATTTTACATCTCATTACGATGATATTTAGTCCTTGGCAAACAAAAACTCTCATAAACCTGCCATGAGAACGTGTCAGTTTAGTTACTTCACATTTGCTCATGGAGCAACACACAGTGCTGTGATTTACAGCTTAATCTTTCAACATGATAAGCTAAAAGGAGAAATCTGAACCACGGACATCAGAATAGAGTGCATGGGACCAGTCACATAATACAGCATAATTCTTCCTGTGAATGATTCCCTGTACAGCCTTTAACTCTGGGGAATTTTTGGGCTGCCGCTTACAATTTTTCACACTCAAATTTAAAAGCTCACCATTTACACACACTGTGGACTAATTGCCAAAAACAATTCTATTTATTTCTGAACCCCCCCCCCCCCCCCAAATAAAATAAAAAAGACTCCAGTTATTCATAAATAATATTGTATGTGTTTACAATCTTATGATGAATATATATATATATATATATATATATATATATATATATATATATATATATATATATATATATATATATATATTTGTTGTTGTCCTAATTTGTAAGCATGTAATTCTGGATCTGTTCACTCTGTTTCCCTCCAAAAAGTCTTATTTTATTTCACTAGATGGCAGCAAGTACTAGAAAAAGAAGTTTTCCTCTATCACCTTCAATAACATAATGCAGATCTGAAATGTAGGTGCTCTAACACATTTTAGCCCTCACAGATGTGCTCATGCATAGACATTCAGTATAATTTTCATTTCTTGCACCACCCCCATTGTTTCATCGAATATCTTGGCCTCGGAGTGGACTAGAAGCGCAATCTAGGTGTCATTAAAAGTGATATTTCATAAGCCATGCTGAATGCTGATATGTGTGTCTGTTTACTATACACCGCTAAAAAAGAAAGAATGCTCTCTGAAAAGAACGGAGAGAATAATGTGTTTATTATTTTGCCATGATGAAACAAGGTGCAGTTTTGGTGCAAAGAAAGTTGAAGCAGCATTTTCCCAGCAGCTTTCTGCCCTCTTTCTCCTCGCTCCTGGTTTGTTTAAAGTTTGTGGTGGCCATGACAGGCGGACCTGAGCGTTTCAGTGCCTGATGTTTCATTCATTCTGGCTGAGCAACTGCGTGTGATGAAACAATGGTAAAATGCGATAAAACGGTTAAACTAAATGCTCCAAACTAATGTGTTTATGAAAATAATAATATAAGATAATAATACGATCACATGTATTGCCAGCCTGCAATATAAAGCAGTATAAATTAGTATTTTTGTATAGCTAAAATGGCTGAGGTGGCTCATACCGGAAGAGGTCCACATTCAATGCTGATAATGGCAACGCCCTAGTTATGCTGAAAAATAAGGTGGATAGGCTCAGAAAAAGACACAAAGATTGTATTATGCGCAAATATTGGGAAAAATACACCCTCAATTATGGGTCAACATTGTGATTAGACAGTGTACAACTAACAAGTATATTTAAAGCAGGCTACATTTTCCCAGGGGAATGTTATGTATGCCATTTTAAACAGCTCTTGCTGTTATCTGCATATTTTAACAGCCATTAAGGACGTACATCATAGTCAGTCCTCTAGTTTCAGAATTATTTTGTGTCCAAGTGTATAAATAAAAGAAGTCATTTGTTTACGCCCATGAATTCCGCTGATTGGTCAGTGACATCTTCATATTTCGGCAGTCTCCGCCCACTCCGCTTTATTGTGTGGGTGTATTTACTGCTCGAAACTGATCTCGCGACTGAAACTCGTCGCTCTGCTCAGGGCTACAATGTGGGAATATACAGGGCGAGCAGCATGATTTTTAGTTGAATTCTCTGGTGTTATTTCGCGCAAACTTTGGATTAAGTTGGTCTCTTTAAAGAAATGCTGACCGTGACTGTGTAAAATCATATTTCCTTCTGTTGCTTACTGAATAGTTATGAATTGACAACACAGGCTTGTCTTCTGCGAAGAAGGTGCAACATACTAAACGCCGGTTAATGAACCTCCCAGTCGTTGAGACCTGACAGTTCATCAGAAGGTATGACTATATCACTGGGGCACGTTACATTTAGCGTTTTAAAGTTGCTTCCATGATGATGACAGATATAGCATCTGTAGTGGTTGGGAGTATTTTAGCCTGTATTTTCAATTTACGTGCGGGTGAATACAATTTAAGTCACCTTTTTCCATATAGAATAGCTTATTGTACGATAAAGTGTGGCGTTATGCAGCTAGTGAACATTGCACATTTATTTGGAAATTAAGGCTGTGTCTTAAAAACTAGTGAGGTGCCTACCTAGACAGCATCATAGGCGCATGCAGCACTTTTGGGCAGGCGCGTGCTAACTCGGAAAGAGTCTACGATGCCCTAAAATGCTGTCTACTAGGTAGGCACTGCAGTTCTGCTTGTGTGAGATATTCTTGTAGAGCGATTGCATGCATCTGTAATCTGGCTGCAAGTTAATCTGCAGTTGCATGGATTAAGTGAGCGTCACTAAACAGTCATTTTAATGGACGTGGATTCCCCATGTCAAGGGCTTTTCTCGATGTTGCAGAAGACTAGAGACCTCAAGTCTGTTTCTGCTAACAAACAAATAAGAACAACTGCAACAGATACTCCCTCCTTTTTCTTCTTCTCTCTTTCTTTCTTTCTTTCTTTCTTTTTTTTAAACTATGGCATCTGTCATAGGAATAGGAACCATATTTTAATATTGAGTAATACATCTGTGATATTTTTAGCCACTAAATTCCTTACAATAGATTATACATCAACACAAAACGAAACTGAATTTATGTTGATGCAGTTTCAATGGTTACAGCTGTAGGAATCTGCAAAGTGCACATGCAATGTCAAGTCACACATGCTAGGGTATTGTCATCCTGGAAATGGCAGCAAATTAGAAACATAACTTTAGAAAATACTTTAGAAAAATCAGGTAAAAAAACAACAACATTGATTTCAGCACCGAGTACCTATTATAAAAGCGATAGTGTACCATCATGTGGACACTATATAAAGGCCCACTAAGGAGAGCTTTATAGGCCAGGGAATACAGGAGCACTTCCCTCTGTATAGCTCTGAGCCATTAGTGGTGTATGGGCACAAGTGCTAAGTTTCGTAGTGAAAGGAACAGGTAGAATGGCCTTTTCAGTGGTCCTCAGGGAAGTGGTCCTGAGTATCTTGCTTGTTACAATTATAATGCCTGATCAAAAACTTGCTTTATTTTCCTTGTGCTCTACGATAATTATTTAATAGTAAATACTGAAGTAGAGAGAGACTGAAAGCCTTTCAGATAATTGTTTTCTAGTGCAAGCACAGTGTAGCCTAACAAAACACAAAAGAGGTCCAGGCATGCAGATTTTTGTGAAGAGGGTGGGCCAACATTCAACCATCTGGTGACTACAATGTTGACTGAATCTCACTGAATGTGTGGATTTGCATAAATATTAGGGATGCACTGATATAAAAAATTTTTTGGCTGATACCGATTTTAACAAAAGACTGCAGGCCGATAATGGTACTGATACCAATATTTTGCAACTTACCTTATTTTGTCATCAGATCACTGTTAAAAAATGTACAGAGTTACAAAAGCTTTTTCACTGTTCTACCAGTAAATAATTTTCATTGAACACTAGATCTGTTGAACACATGACAGGCCAACATTTTAAAGAGAGCCACAGTGAAAGACACATATAAGATAGAAAGATAAAAAAAGACTAAATATGATAACATGATGACTGAAATGAAAAAAAGGTTATTTTGTACTTCTAAAACAGTTTTTTGCAATACTGTTTTGCAGTTTAAAAAGCAGCCTTTTAAGGTTTAGTAATTGCACAAAGCCATATTGTGATTTCAGTCTTAATTCAATCAATCATGCAGCATTAATGGATATCATACCGATATCTCAGAAGTCAAAGTCTGCTGGTTTCAAACTGTTTTGGATGGTTTCCCTCATCATGTAGCCTATATGTAAGTGTTGCTTTCACAACGGCCATTTATGGCAATTGTTCGGCATTACGTGAGAACGAGACAGAATAAACAATTACAAATTGTTTTACTAATTAATTATAAGTAAACCAAATGTTTTTCACATAGGCTTTTTCATGCTTATTATCGATATGCTGATGGTTTTAATTTGGTTAATAACTGGCCGATAAATATTGGCAGCTGATACATTGGTGCATCCCGATTCCCTAATATATATGGTCATTTACTTCTAAATTAAGCTTGGACATTTCAGAATTCTTGTTCACTGTCTCTTCTGTTTATTTTCTCTTCACTTAAAAAAAACAAAAAAAAACACTAAAAATCTTTAGAGTTTAAGGGATACAACGACTTGTCTCTGGGGCAGTACCCTCAAAGGTACACCCAAACTCCTATACATGTCAGTCAGAATGTATTTCTAACTCATCTGTCCCTAAAGGGTAAATATTAGTATCTTAAGGGGTAAAGAGAGTACAGTGGACATACCTTTGAGGGTGCTGCCCCAGTGATAAACTGTTGTACCCCTAAAAGTAACATTTTTGAACATTTATTCTGTATATTGCAAAAGTGTTCTTATTCTGCAATAGATTTCCTCTGCATGTTTTGAAATAAAAGCTCTGTGCAGTAATACCTATCAAGGGCATTTTGATCATTATGTTTTACTGCTTTGTTTGTACTTGTAAGTAATGCTTCTAGGGATGTTGCTGTGTGAGGTAAACTCCCCCATTCTGACATTCTGAGCCGAGATGAGGCTGTTGTGTGCGATTAGTTGTATGATTCTTTCACTCTGTGTTGAGAGTAAATGTTTTGTTTGACTCGTTCTGTGTGTCCAAAGACAAGATCCATGGATCCATATGCCATTGAATGCCTTTCTGTTTTTTACAGTCAGTTGTTGATTAAAAACAACAAAGAAGAAACATTTAATTCTAATCAAACATGGATGCACTAAAGAAATTACGCACATCTTCTCTCGTTATATGCGCTCACTGGCTAATGCCAGTAGTCTTAAGGAGACAGTACCGATTTAGCATGTGCTCTACATATCAATGCAAATACTTGTAAAAAAAAAATAAAAAATGATATGTAACATAATATGTGCAATTTCAAGTCATTAACTGGTGGAGTAGACTGAATTTGAAAAATTTTCAAAACCTAAAATGTCACCAACTTGAAGAAAAACGAATAAAATATAATTGGTAAAATTAATATTTCTGAATTAGAAGGGTTGCCTAGAAGGTTCCTTCATAATTAAGAGCATTAGCTGAAAGAGAATTTCTTCTAATGTAAGCTAAATGAACATTGTAACAGAAATGTACCCAAAATAATCTATATCGAATCAAATCTACATCGAAATCGAATCGAGAGCTTGTGAATCGGAATCAAATCGAATCTGGAAATCTGTACCAATACTCAGCTCTATTGTGAAGTTTTGTATTGTACATTGTGCTAGTTTACTCAAATGAAAACCCTCATGTTGCTTTAACTAGGGCTGGGCGATACATCGAATACCCACGATATAAAATTCAACAATATCGTTAATATAGTGATGATTTTAATGAGCCTTTTATTTGGCCATTAAGTTTCATAGAGAGCATCAGTAGACTAATTTCACAATCCTTCAGGGCTGTATAATTAATAAAAATAACATCAAAAAGGAGATATGATATCATATGTGATTATTTAACTGCCAAAGGCTGCGATTAAAGAGAGATAAACATAGTCTGTGTGCGTTTAACAATGAACCGGTGACGCGCTGATCTGTCTGCATGCGTGGGGGCGGCGGGGCTCACGGGCTAGTGTTTTTAGCGTAGTTCACTTGCATTGTGAAGAACTGCAGGTTCAAGCATTCATGCAATTCTAAACATTAGTAACCACTATAAAGTTATTGTACAAATCTACAAACGCGGGACAGTAAAGGAGAGTTTAACAGCGGTTCACAAGATGCGAAACTGAGAAATGTCAAGCAAACATTGCACTTTCCGTTTTATAATTAATCTCCTGGTGAAGGTGATACACACGACTGCACTTGCAGTGTCAAAATAAAAAACCCAGTTTAGGGTGAAGTAAATAGGACAGAAATATATTAATTTATCTTAACAAATCTTATCCTGAAAATAATAATAATTCAGTAAACTTGTAAATTCAGTAAATTTATCAATAATAATAAACTTGACTGGGTTCCACAGTAATAATTTAGTACTATGCCATATTAATTTGGTTTCCAAAAAATAAGTGGTTTTTGCACACCTTATTCATTCACAAAGAAAAATGTTTTAGTAAAAATATATGAAGGTAAATACGATTTTTATTACATTTTCATATATGATTGTATGTTAATTTAAATGTAAGTATAAACGTGCAAATCAATGAAAATTATTACATTTTACTCTCCCTTGTGTTAATTTAGTGACAAACTGTGGGAAATATGCCTTCATTTTTAAATAGATTTTTATTTAATGCCTTTGAAATATTAATTCTACATTGCTAAAATGGCTGTTTAGATGAAATGATGTTTCCTCTGATCTTCTGGAAAAAAAACCCTACTTTTATGCTTTTTCAGAGCAAAAACATATTTATCGAGATATATATCACCCAGCCCTAGATTTAACCCCATATGACTTTCTTTCTTCTGTGAAACACAAAAGGAGATGTTAGGCTAAACATACACTGGCGGTCAAAAGTTTGGAATAATGTACAGATTTTGCTCTTATGAAAATAAATCTGGTACTTTTATTCACCAAAGTGGTATTCAACTGATCACAATGTATAGTCAGGACATTAATAACATGAAAAATTACTATTACAATTTGAAAAAAATTTAAATCTTGAACTACTTCAAAGAGTTCTCATCAAAAAATCCTCCACGTGCAGCAATGACAGCTTTGCAGATTCTTGGCATTATAGCTGTCAGTTTGTCCAGATACTCAGGTGACATTTCACCCCACGCTTCCGGAAGCACTTGCCACAGATGTGTCTGTCTTGTCGGGCACTTCTCATGCACCTTACAGTCTAGCTGATCCCACAAAAGCTGAATGGGGTTAAGATCCATAACACTCTTTTCCAATTATCTGTTGTCCAATGTCTGTGTTTCTTTGCTCACTCTAACATTTTCTTTTTGTTTTCTGTTTCAAAAGTGGCTTTTTCTTTGCAATTCTTCCCATAAGGCCTGCACCCCTGAGTCTTCTCTTTACTGTTGTACGTGAAACTGGTGTTGAGTGGGTAGAATTCAATGAAGCTGTCAGCTGAGGACATGTGAGGCATCTATTTCTCAAACTAGAGACTCTGATGTACTTATCCTCTTGTTTAGTTGTACATCTGGCCTTCCACATCTCTCTCTGTCCTTGTTAGAGCCAGTTGTCCTTTGTCTTTGAAGACTGTAGTGTTCACCTTTGTATGAAATCTTCAGTTATTTGGCAATTTCAAGCATTGTATAGCCTTCATTCCTCAAAACAATGATTGACTGAAGTTTCTAGAGAAAGCTGTTTCTTTTTTGCCATTTTTGATCTAATATTGACCTTAAGACATGCCAGTCTGTTGCATACTGTGGCAACTCAAAAACAAATACAAAGACAATGTTAAGCTTCATTTAACGAACATAATAGCTTTAAACTGTGTTTAATATAATGGCAAGTGATTTTCTAGCACCAAATTAGCAATTTAGCATGTTTACTCAAGGATAAGGTGTTGGAGTGATGGCTGCTGGAAATGGGGCCTGTCTAGATTTGATCAACAATGTCTTTTTTCAAATAGTGATGGTGTTGAATTTTTTTTACATCAGTAATGTCCTGACTATACTTTGTGATCAGTTGAATGCCACTTTGGTGAATTAAAGTACCAATTTCCTTCCAAAACAGCAAAATCTGTACATTATTCCAAACTTTTGGTCACCAGTGTAAGTCTCAGTCACCATTCACTTTTATTGCAGCAAGGCTAACATTACCTTTTGTGTTCCACGGAAGAAAGTGTTCAAATACTTTTTGGGGCCACTATATATCTAAAAGATGTTGCATTTATACAACAAGTATACAAGCATTTAATTGCCAAAAAAGTTTTCCTGTAGCATTCAGGCTAGTTCAGACATATCCCAAACTAGCATACAAAAAAACACATAACAGCTCGGAATGCATTCCCTTACAAATTCCTTTGGAGCTATCCATTGAGTTAATTAGATTACCTACACATTCAAACGGATGTTGTTTTGGATTATTACTTTGCTACTAGATGTAATCATAACAGTCTTTTATGAGACCTAAGAGGATTAATGGATGACTTGATTTAGCATAAGGTCTGTCAGTCAGCCATGCACCAAAGTGCTTTTCAGTTTAAGTAAACTGAGCATTAGTACATTGTGTGTGTGGAAATCAAGAGATGAAAAATGAGATCAGGGATTTGTTAGATGTTCCAAAAAAGTAGATTTGCAAAGACTTGCACAAAGGGAATGGCAAGGAAATAAAAGCTTGTCAGAACAATTAAAAATAAAAATTATGATACCGCTTTATAGTGGGGAATCAAATTACTGTTTAAAATGCCTTTCTTTCACAACATAAGGAACAGGAATTGACTATAGTTTTTTTTTTATTGTATGGTATTTTCCCCTGCTTTGCTTTGGAGAAAGAAAAATTATGAAGATTTAAGTTTATCCTCAATGAGCAGGGTTTTTTATAATCCCAGTAGCCACTGTATTGCTGGGCGGGTTGTGTCTGGGCCTTAGGGCATCACGTGGTAGGGCAAGTTCATCTGCTCTCAGGCAATCTGTGCATCATCATACTGTATATTATAGAGGCTTTTATGCTCTTGTCAGTGACCTGAATATATCTGCTCATATGCCTTAATGCTCATCACTGAGGATAATAATGCTTCTTTATAAAAAAGGAAAATCACTCAGAAATGCCAGACCAGAAGTTTCCACTTTCCGCCACCACTTTTATATTTTTTGGCTTAAAGACTTTCTTGTTGCAAGTATAAATGGTAAAGATGATGAAAAGTAACTCCGTATCGATGGCTGTTTCTGAGTTACAGTAATGTTGAGGCTTTAAATTATGTGATTTCTGCTCCACTAGTGGCACCACACGGAATTGAAAAAATAATTTTTGTTGCCAAGCAGGTTTCCTAAACTCTCCTACTGTTTTTTTTTATTTACCTCCATTTACCCCTGTTCAGACTTCAGACAAAATGGGTATTCCTGCCCCTAAACTCAAGCCATAAACCTTATTCACAGTTCGCCATATTTGATTTTTGACAGGAATGAAAATGAGGCTGTGAGGGAAAGATTTCCAGTGGCATGCGATTTTATAAAGCCACTTAAAGCTCAGATCATATGTAATTTTCAAAACTTTTGCTTTCTGGAGTTTGTTGTCAGCTGAAATTTTTTTAAAAAGATATATATTTTTTTATATATCCCTCACAGTTACTGTGAATAAGGTCCATTGTTTGAGCCAGAAGCTCACTTGTCAGACCTAATGCTCAAACATAGCTTATGTTTTAAATGCGTCACAGAGAATATTTACACGTTTCATGCAAGCACAAGTACAATGACCAGCCTGATCTCATTTAAAAAAAAAATTATTTTAGTTTTATTTATGGTTTTGAAGTTGTACATCAACCTTCGGTGCTTGGACCCCTAATAATAATAAGAACCTTTGGTGCTTGGATCCCTAATAATAAGAAAATCAGTACAAATACAATAGGGTTCGAGCACCTTTTGTGCATAGACCCCTAGTAATAAGAATATCAATACAAATACAATAGGGTTCCAGCATCTATTAGGAGTCCGGTGCTTGGACCCCTAATAATTTATTCAGAAAATTTGCAAAATTCTGTACAAAAGTAGTCCAAAGGGCGATGCGCTCCATCCAATTTATTCCCTGACGGCATATAATAGTGACATTTAAGATATTAATGTCTGGAAATCTTCTCCTGATGCACTCTGTAACGGCGCTGTCATATATCATTCAAACATATACATCACGGAATGCGGCTATCGCAAACGGTCACGAGACACTTCAGGGTTGTGTCTAGAAGGAATCCCTCTCTTGTCAACTTCTTGTGCATGCACATGCTGTTAAGATGCTTTTGCCTGTATTCCAGCGTATTAAAGATGGAAAGCATTAGAAACTTCAATAATATTAAATTATTATCATTATCATAGAGTGACTATTTGCACTAGGTTTAAATACCTGCCACATTGTGTGGCTATTTGCACTGAAATAGTCTGGTGGAAACAAAGAAATTAACAAACTGCTCCTTGAGTGTCTCTGCAATGGTTTAGTGTGTTAAGACGGTGTGAATGTGCTTTTTCTGTGTGGATGACCTGGATTGTAATCCTCCTTTTGACCCAATTTTCCCCATTCTGTTTCCAATCTCCACTCGTATTATTTTTATTTAATACTACTTTTATATTCATTTTATTTATTATTATATGTTGATTTCCTCGCATTGATTGGGTGGTGTAGGGTGTCTGTGGGACTCTAAATAAACACACTGCAGTGATGCCCTGTTAGTATTTAATTAGGGGTGCAAAGATGTTGGTATTTACACTTAGTGCAAATAGCCTCTATTATTATTATTATTATTAAGAAATCCTGTGGTCTTCTTGAAATCTCAAATAGCATCCCATGTTTCTTGGATACAGTAATATTTTGACGAGTTCAGGTTAAGGCACTGTGACAGGTGTCAGGTCAGTTTCGAGGGCAAAATGAGGAAGCGGGAACCAGCTCACTCTCTTTAGCGTCGTTTATTTTCTCTCTTTTCCAGCACGCACACTAGCAAGAGAAACACTCCGTAGCTCAATGATAAACACAACAATAACTCTTGTTTAACACACACAGCGTCATCTTGGGACTCTGGTTCCTCTCTCTCTCTCTCTCCACTGCGGCTCTGGCTGCACCTTTTATCTCCCTCCAGCTCACACTGTCAGCTGTCAGAGACAATTTCCTTCGGGTGATAATCCTTACTGCTCTCGTCTCCTGAACTCGCTCTCCATTCACAAACTGGCACTCGACCACACCCCACCACCACAGACACATATTACTTTAAATCTTAGATTCTGTTAGCGTGACTTTATTTACATTAATAGTAATTCATTAATGAAAAAGTGTTTGTGTTAAAAAAAACAAAAAAAAACTAGCTGCTGTTTAAAGAAATGTATCTCTTTTAGAACTTGGAAAAAGTATAAATGTTTTTTAGATTTTGTTTGTTTCGCAGCTTGCGCTCATTTCCTGGCAAATCACAAAGAGAAATGCAAACAAATGTGTCCTCACACAAGATATTCATCCACTGAAGTGCGGATGCAATCTTTGTTTAATAAAATATAAAGTTTCATCTGAGTGGATTAGAACCCGGGGCTTTTTATACAAGGGGCCAATATGTTACCACTTGACCACCCAGTCAGAGTTTTATTATTTGAACTGATAGATGTACTTCTCCAGTGACCAACAATATCTCATGACCGACAGTAGCAGACGTAGAGCTAAAGTTATCAAATTTATTATGTGAAATATTTATTTTACAGCTTGGATTAATCATCAAAACTGACTGTTCATATAAACAGACGATTTAAAATAATATTTTATGAACTCTACTAGTTGCTGTGCGACTTCAAATTAATGTAGTGTAAGAATCTCGCGAGATTGACGAGAGAGGGATCCCTTGTAGACATGACCACACTTGAGAGCCAATGAGCATTTGACATCACTGTCATAAAACCTGTGTTTGTGCTTCTTGAGGCGGCAATTTTAGAATTATGAAAACAAAAGCAAAGCGGGTTGACGGTTACGGCAGGGGCACAACGGCGGATGGAGACGGAGATTGTTGAATAAAAGGCTTGAATTTGGGTCCATTCCTTAATTCTATCTAAAGATTTGGATTACAGCGAACAAATTAAATTGATTAGTTTTATTATTGTTTTATGGTGCTTTTGTGGTTTGTTTTGTTTTTTGGCATATTCTGAAAAATCCTTTTGTGTCCCCTGGCCAACAAAATTGGCCAATAAAGTGATATAATCTTTTAAAATGTTGTATAGGGCAGCAGAAATCACACAGAACTGAATTAAACTGTTAAAATGTCATATTATAATGTCAACTGCATTAAATAAATATAAACTAATCTAACTGATTATAAATGCAATGGATTTAACTGATTAAATCCATGAATTCAATATTAATCGATTCAAACAGTTAGCGTTTCAGTACATTTGTACGTTTCTGAAGGTGTTAATATGTAAAATGATGACGTTTAGACAATATACTCTCACGGCGAAATCGTCAAGATTCGTACGACTTTTCTAAATTTGGCTAATAATCGTGCGAATACACTCGGAATACATTCAGTCGTTGAATCCTACGACTTTCACTACAGCCAGTGACATCGCTGGATATTGTTTCCATCTAATACGCGACAATTACTTGCTTCTGTCACACACAACAGCTTCCTATCATGTTTACACACTCTACTGATTGGTTAAGTGGTTTGGGTTAGGGCATAATATTAATAAGTATGTCCTTAATGCCTCGTGCGTGAAACTCGCGCTTCTGCATTAGACATCTGCAAATTTGCACGTGATGAAGTCGTACGAGTTTATGCGAACAACATTATGCGAGACCATTCGAAATAGCCAAATCATAAATTATGTACGACTTTTCATGAGATCGGGTTGCGTTTAGATGCTGAAAATACGTCAATATTGTATGTTTCGGTGTTTGTGCAAATGTAAGAGAATGTATGTTTGTTGGTACCAAACTTTACGTAAGAATACATATGAATTCTCATGAGATCACTTTGGAATGACTTGTTGTTGTCTCTGCACATTAATTAAAGTGGGATAGGAAAAAGTATTGAATCATAGAAAAATTTCACACTTTAAGGGCATTTTCACATCTGGCTCTTTGGTGCATTTGTTTCGGAACCTGGTACGTTTTCTCCCCTTTAGTTTGGTTCTTTTAGGCATATATGAACACTGCAATTGTGCTCGGATACGCACCAAAACAATCAGTCCGAGACCACCTGAACAGGGTAGTCTCGGTCCTATTTCAAACGAACTGGAGCGGTTTGCTTGTGGTGAGTGTAATCTGACCCAGTGGACTAACAAACCAGTCAATATACCCAACCATAAGCATGTGATAGATCTTTGGAGAAGACATCTGTAGGACAGCATGTCACTGTAATTCAGATTCAAAATGTGGATATAGTGGCCGAGAACAGGCACTTTTCAATGCAGAAAGAATGCAGAAGTAACTAATAATGGATAAAAATAACCATGACGGACATTTTACAGCTCATATCCATCGGATAATGTTTATTTGTAGTGCAACTTTTATTTTTATTTTTTTATTGGAACGCACATTCTGATCTGTTTTGAAATGTTGCCTTGTGAAAGTGAACCAAAACCAAGGAGAAAATGCAACATTGTAACAATTTTAGCCCCTGTTTCGGAACAAATCTAATGAGCTACAGGTCTCAAAACGCCCTGAATGGAGTAGCTAATCTCACAGTCTCTCTTTGGCTCCTCTCACAGGGCTTTTGATTGAGTTGAAATGTCAAAAAGGAAAATTGTGAAGGATGGATTGGATTACCTAAGAGGCATTCACAGTATCTTTTTCCATGAGCTTTTAGTTTTTACCTGAGTGGCTGAACAGGAAAAATTTAGTTTGGAACTGCGTTTGGTTTTTCCGTCCAAAAATACTATGCAATTGATATAAGACCTTTTCAAAAGCATCCTTTTGTTGTTAATGCCAATAATAAGAATTCTTTCTTTCATACACAAATCATATTAATGTACAGTTTACTAGCAGTAACTCTTGAAGAACATTTGATTGCAATAACACATATCACTGGCTTTTTGACTCAATACAAACACAATTTCCAATTAAAGCTGCAAGCAGCGATGAACGGGCCCTCGCACCCTGGTGCGTGTTTGGGCTGCTGTGCCAGGGGAACGGCATTAAATTTTTGTAGCACTTTTTATCAAAAGTGAAGTTTGGGGCAGATTGGACATTGTATGTTTGAGTTATAACAACATCTTTGTCAGGCCGCCACGGACACGCCGTTCAAAGAAAACTCAAAAGCTTTACAATTTAGCATCGCTAAGGATTTTAGATTAGACTGACCGAATATGATGTTGATCTGATTTAATCTCTGGGAGGAGTTTGTTAAAGTACAAAACCTGGAATTGGCTATTGCCAGTAGGTGGCGCTATGACTATAACTGAATATTGGCACGTAGGTGTATTCAGGCCGGGACTGTTATCAAACGTGAAGTTTTGGGCAGATTGGACATTGTCTCAAAGAGGACATTAATCTCTAGGAGGAGTTCGTTAAAGTACGAGGCCTGCAAATGGCAAAAACTGAGCAAACATTGAAGAGAAAAATCACAGTGGCTGACTTCCTGTTGGGTTTAGGATATGGTTCTAAGATACTTTTTTGTACGTGTTGACATGTTACATATGCCTACCGATTTTTAAAAAATGTTTTTTTAACGTGTAGGTGAAACGTGGCGGGAGGGCTGCTTCGTTGAAATTTTTTTTAGGTGCCGCTATCGAGCCATTTTCCCACAATTAATTCTAAAACCAGTATCAGATGTACATATTCCCCACTTTTGAGATGTGTGCAAAGTTTCATGAGTTTGAGCATGTTTAGGCCTCAAAAATGCGACTTGTTTCATATCGAAATTTGTCAGGCCGCTACGGACACGCCCTTCAAAGAAAACTAAAAAGCTTCGCAATTTAACATCACCAAGGCCATTAGATTAAGACTGACTAAATATAATGTTGATCTGATTAAATCTCTGGGAGGAGTTTGTTAAAGTACAAGACCTGGAATTTGCTGTTGCCAGTAGGTGGTGCTATGACTGTAACTGAATATTGGCACGTAGATGTATTCAGGCCGGGACTGTTATCAAACATGTGAAGTTTGGGGCAGATTGGACATTGTATGTATGAGTTATAACAACTTCCTTTTTCATGGGGAACTTCCTTTTCATTAGAATAACCAAATATGAAGTAGATCTGATGAAATCTCTAGGAGGAGTTCATTAAAGTATGAGGCCTGGCAATGGCAAAAACTGAGAAAAAATTGAAGAGATAAATCAAAATGGCTGACTTCCTTTTGAGTTTAGGGCATGGGTCCAAGAGACTTTTTTGTAGGTATTGGCAGATTACATATGTGTTCCGATTTTCGTACGTGTAGTTGAAACATAGCGTGAAGCGCACATCGTTGAATGTTTGTAGGTGCCGCTATCGAGCCATTTTGCCACACCTAATTCTGAAACCCATATCAGATGTACATTTTCACCACTTCTGATGTGTGTGCAAAGTTTCATGAGTTTTCGAGTATGTTTAGGCCCTCAAAACATACACACCTAGAAGAACAATAGGGTCCTCGCACCATCGATGCTCGGGCCCTAATAAGTTGTGGGCTAATGAAAATAGTCCTATATTTAAAGCACTGACGGCATGCTGCTACCTGATGGTAAGGCTTGTAACTTTAATTAGACTGGTTGTAAATTTCTAGTAATTCCTACAATTTCCCTCACAAGTGCAGACTAACACTTTTTGTATAACACAATTTTTAGGTTATATTGTATTTACAGTACATTGCAATGTTTTAAAATTCTCACTTTGAAAAGTGCATAACAGAAGTCAAGAAAATGGCTATTTGTTCCTGCAAACCTCTTATTCTTGTCATTTTTCCAAGTAGAGGTTTGATTAATTTCTTAGAATAACCACCTGATTATTTGCTGCAATAGACTAGCATTGTTATTTGGTAAACACGATTCTTATTGCCATATTGTGCTGATGGGATGAATATTGATTTTGCCTTGAAATGTTTTTGAACTCTTTAGATATAAAAGGTGTGGTTGATGCAGTATTCAGAAAGCCAAAACCAAAAAAGGCCATGTCTATGCTGTGTTTAAACCTTTTCTGGGTAACTTTAACAGTCATAAATAGTTCACTAGGTGCTTTTATCATGTTTTGTCTTTTGTTGGCTGGTGTCAATCACAATTTCGGTCTTAAAAAGTGTTAGCCCAGGTGTTTTTTTCTGTTAAAACCTTTTCAGAGTGCCTTTTATGAAATGTTGTTGAAAAAAGGCTTTGTAGTGATTTGTGAGCTTGTGAATCTTTAGATGATCTTGAATGTCAGATGTTCATGAAATGTTCAAATCTATGGTCAATTTTCTTGCAATCCTGCACACCATCTGTGTAAAATGAACATTCGATATTCATACAGTGTGATCCAACAGAGGAAGTGTTCATGTCAAATTCACAGCTTGAAGATGCTTCATAATGAGCACCATTGTGAAAGCAGCCACTTCATACACAAAGGCAATGAACCACCCTGCAGATCTCAAATAGCCGCTTATAGAAACAATTTGCCCATCTGCTGGGCTGCAGAAAATTTACCACTCTCTGCTTTCCTCTGGAAAGAACCTGTTTTCACTGTATGTTAAAAGATGTTTTTATACGAGCTTAAATCATATTCTGCAATCAAATCCCAGTGCAAGGCTTAGTCTGTTTGATATGTGTTACTGTATGTTAATGGAAGCTGGAATTTTGCAGTATAAAGGAGAGCAACCTCTCACTGGTCTATTAATTGGGTGTGTGGGGATTATTCCGGCAACTAAAATCTGTAGACACAGACAGCATTTTTAAGTTATATATTTAAGTTAAAGTCAAGCTCCAAACAGACTGTGGGAGGAGTCAGTTAACCCTCTTATCCTGTTCAGTCATGTTTTACCAAAATAAAAATTTCAGATGTAACAAAAATGGTTTTGTTTATCTGAGCGGTACAAGATTTAGTGTCTTTTCCTCCACTTGCCATCTGAACACACAAAAAAACATTTGGACTTGATTCGATAAGTCTAAGTGGTCGTAAAAAGAGCGACATCTTTGCTGTTCATGGTCTAAATTGACCATCCATAGGAAATGAAAGACTTAAAAACAGAGCGATTTATATTTATTTATTTATTTTTTTAAAATTTTAATTTGTCAAATACAATACATAAATCAGCCACAATGCAGAAAAAACACAGAAATGAAAGGGTGAGACTTTACAACATGCACCCACTTACACACAAAAAATTAACTGGTGACACTATAACACAGATACATTTTTTAATTTTGTCAAATAAAATCTATAAATCAGCCACAATGCAGAAAACACACACACATAAATGAGGGGGTAAGACCATAACACACACACACAATTCAGCACACACACACACACACACACACACACACACAGAAATAAATGGATGAGACTATCATAGTACACAGACCACCACACACAAAAACACACGCACGTACGCACGCACGCATAATGTGAAATTGCAAAAACTGACACTAAACTTTGACAAATAATATTTTTCAAATGTCTAAATGTATATCTAAATGCTAAAATTTAGAATTACAACACAGCAGGTGGCTGCATAGAACACTGCAGCCATTTACTTGCTATGCATATACAAATGAATGGTGAAATCAAATGATTTTCAGTGAATAGTGACTTAAATTTTTGTCCTCACACATTTTTCACAAATTTGTGTTCCTTACACAAAGCTATCATATGGCTTTAAAAGACTTGTATGCGCACAAGTCATATGAACTGCTTTAAAGATGCTTTTATAGTGCTTTTTGGAGCTTAACAGCCTCTGGTCTCCATCCACTTCCATTGTATGAAAAAGAGCAGTTCAGTAAATGAGACAGAATTTTCATTTTTGGGGGAAATATCCTTTTTAAAAGAGTCCAGACCAGTTATTTTTAAGAAATTGAAAAACCTTCTGATTGCTTTTAGCTTTGCTCCATGAATTCATGATTTAAAATACCACAAAAGTCCTACAATCTAGCAAGAATTTGGCATGAGTGCTCTTTGGTGTGTCCAGTTTACTGGAAGAGACTTGGATCGGAGTTTGGACTGGTTTATGCCTTTACACTCTCTCTAAGGGTTTGTGACTGCCGTTAATTCCTGGCTGTTCCACACAAACGTACCCCCTATTTTAGGCTGACATTAGGGTTCTGATTTGTATTGTTCGCCATCCATTTGAGAGCCATGTTTACTTGTTTATGGCTATGAGTCTTTAGTCTGATAAAATAGTTTAACCTCGTAGTCTCCTCACAGTTGTGTCTGCTGTACCATTTGGGTAAAAAATTAAAAATGTGTATCTCTATTGGTTCTTCTGGGAATGTGGCTTGAAAGTTTTCTCAATTTTCAACCATTATTGTGCTGTCACTAACAGTAAGTATGAAAGAGCCTGCCAGACTAGCCACCAAAAGCCTATGTCTGGTAAAGGTTTGTCTGTAATTAGAAGTCCACAGTTGAGAACTATATTATTCTCAAATTGTATCATTGGCAGTTGCAAAGACTAGATTCACTAGGGAGCTAATTGAAGGGATTTTCCAGGAGTAAATGTTTTTGTGTCTGAAATATTTGGATTCTCTCAGCCTTTAGTCATGACATGGTGATGGGAGTTATTGTGGAGATATTTTCTCCCTCTGAATTAATGAGACAGAGTGACTACATTTACACAGATTTGACTTTTCCATCATGAGCCAGGAATTATCTCTAACAGCCCAAATCAATACAGACAGCCCACACAGCGAGTCCTCTCTAGTGGGAAATGCTCCAAGCAGCCATCACCCTGGAAAGTATTTAAATGGGGATCACATGTTGTTTAGGCATGTGCTGCAGTAGCCCTCTTGGCTTGCGGCAGACACAAGTGAGACAGAAAGATGTTTGTTGGCAGGTCAGAAGATGGATCTGAAATCTCCTAGCAGGGCCATTCAACACCGTGTCTCCCAGCATACATTCTGGGATCATCAGCAGTGCCCACAACTTGTCAGCACATTGAAATCCAGGGTCACTTATTCTGATTTTTTTAATACATCCTTACACCAAAACACTTTTCAAGCCATTGAGTTTTAAAGGCCCATTTTGGTCATTTACATAGTCTGTAAAAAAACGGCCCTACTAAAAAACCCGACTTGGATCTGCATTAGTGATGGCTTAAGTGTTGGTCTAGTTCAGGGGTGTCTATTCTTATTGGGTTAGAGTTAACGAGAACGAGTACTTGACCCAAGTATTTTGCATGATAGCAGACCTATAACAAACTCATTATACTTTTTCTACAATCTGGAGTTTTCCAAACTCCTGTTGAAATCTGCCTGTAGATGAAGCTTGTGGCGACTGCAAAGAGAACACACTAGTGGAGTCAATGCTCTGTTAAATGTGGCTGTATGTGATATGAATATGAATTTCATATAATTACTCTATAGTGGGGCAAATTTTGTTCTATTTCCAAATTCTCTCGTGGGGCGCATGAAATTCTTGTTGGTTAAGCTAGTCAAGAAGCCTTGTGGGGACACCAGCACACCAGCATCCAACCTTATCTTATGATCAGGGCCGCATTTACTCATGGGCTTACCTGGGCTTAAGCCCCGGAACCCGTAGCTGCAGGGGGCAGTCGTAGCATCCACAACCCTATCTGCCCTTGTCGACGTTTACGGGAGGACACACATGTATTGTAAACGTGTTCAGCGGGAGACGGTGATATGAACACGGAGACGTGCGCAACAGTGGAAGCCTAGTAAAAACATTCTGTCCCCACTCCCCAATAATAGTAAAAGATTTGTATTGCATAAATAAAAATGGAACGAATAATCAAATTTGTTTAGAGATTTTTCCTTTCTTAAATTGTTGGATATGAGGATAGCTGAAATTTGATGCCTTTTTTGGATCAATTTGAAATCCTTTTTGTTGATTGGGTCTTGATAGGAATAAAAGCTGTACGATATCTTTTACGATTTCACCATCTCGTATTAATTATTACGTACAAGTTGTCATGACACTATATTGCCAACATCCTATGCTGGGGACCACTGGCCAAACACAACATATTTTGGTGTCCAGCAGAATATGGCTGGCCAAGCTAGTAAAGAAGCCTGGTGGGGACACCAGCCCATTCACCATCCAATTCTAGGGACCATTATCCAAAACATATATTTGTGACCAGAAATTTTAAGTGTCAAAATCCACTGGTAAGATGTATTGCAGCTGAACTGTAGCAAAAGCAGCCTGACCCATCACACAAAGGTCAGCTGAGTTATTGTTGCAGACTCTGTCCAGTAACCCCAGTGGCCAACTTAAATGCATTGAAATAGTGCAGAACGTCTCTAGCACACCAGAGGAATGTGCAGCATTTCCCAGAATATACTTGTAGTGCTCTGCCAGGCAGTGTGCCCAGATCAGTAAGAGAGCCTGACGAAAATAATTTTTCATCAGGCCAAAATCAATTTTCATGCCTATTAATTTTATGGTTCCTAGAGGTACATGCAAGTCTTTCAGCATCAGCAGTTTATTTAGGTCAGAGCGTTATTAAAGCTGTCAGAAGAAAGTGGATTGTAGATGTTCTCCAAATTTCGTCATCAGCCACAACTGGTATGGGTGTTTCTTCACCTCTGTGGATAATTCCTTGAAATGAATTGGTTGTTATTGGTGTAACACATCTTCTGTTTTTTGGGGGGCATGGCTTTGATTATGTAGTTTTCTCTGTTGACAATACTCTACTAATACACAAAAACATCACTACAGTTTGTCATGTAATAGAATCAAATAGGCATGAATATGCCTGTCTTGTTTTAATTCCCAATGACGTTACATAAAAATCTGCAAGAATGAGAGAAACAAGATGAACATTGGCAACTTCACATCAGAAGTGAAATATTGAAAAAAAAAAAGTGAGTATTGTCAACAGAGAAAACTACATAATCAAAGCCATGCCCCCCAAAAAACAGAAGATGTGTTACACCAATAACAACCAATTCATTTCAAGGAATTATCCACAGAGGTGAAGAAACACCCATACCAGTTGTGGCTGATGATGAAATTTGGAAGTTGCCATTGACGTCAAAGGGTGAAAAACCCAGATCAGATTCCTGTGGCTTCTGTTTGTTTGTGTCTCCCCTTTTTTTTCTGAGAGGAACTATTGTATCCATTGTTGCTCATGGAATGAATTTGACTCCGTTGAACCAGTGTGTGTTTTCAGGAATCTTTCTCAGAGAAAACGTGAGTGTCCCATGAGGATTGTCAGTCATGGGTTATTGTCCACTGTGTGAAAAGTATTGGCTCTTACTTTAAACATTTTGACCATCTGCATTTCAGCACTGGAATGTAAAAAACATAGTTTTCTTAATAAGTTTTGTCTTTTTTCTTTCCTAGTAAAAGTCTTTAACCTTGTGCGACCCTGTGTCCACATGCGTGGACCTTGTACTTTGGCTTTGCTATATGCAATGCATAATTTAATTTAAATCGAGTGATTTCAGTTCAGGACACTCTGGGCTGTCAGTAAAGGGTTAAACATTCAATGCACATCCAGTGACAAAACAACATGGCGCTGATCATATCGGAGTTTGTCTTCGGGAGAAATGCCAACAAAACTACATCTGGTAAAAAACCTAATTAAGTTTTTACATTGAGACCTGTTTGAGTCAAAAGATTAGAGTCCCTAGTTTCATCCGATATGCCATTTTTTAAATTTGAGCAATTTATCGTGAAACGCACATTGCTAAACACAATGTACACTATAGTGTACAATAGCTCTTCATTAGAAATCCTATATTTACTGTGCCTTTTCACATTGAGATAAATGTTTTGCTTTTTTAGAGGTTTTTATGAAGTTGAACGTTGATGAAATTAGATAAAAATAAGGTGCATTTCGAACTGTTCTGAGACCAGTGCAGACAGACAGCACACTGGAGGTTAAGTCATTCACTAAATAGGGAGCAAGGTAGCATCCTATAGCTTTCCTATGAAGCCAAGTGCATTCAATCCAAACTTCCTATCAAAAGTTCAGACAATGTTAAACAGTACTTAGATTCAGAATTTATAATGTATAATTTTATTTTAAAATGGTTGGCAGTGATTGGACGATGCTGGCCATTACTTGTGGCAGAATTAATGATGCAAATTTTTAATTAGTAAAATGCTTCAGCACTGGCTATCAATTGTTTGTTTGACAGTGCAAAGAGAGAACATTGAGATTTTGTTGCCAAAGCAGAGAAAATACATTGTAACATAAGTCAAATCAAGGCAAATAATTTTTATTTGTATTGTTTTTTTTTTATTTGTGATTTTCCTAATACACATTGTTCCAAAGCAGAAAAATCTTTTGATAATTTGAAATTTGATTAAAAAAAAAAAAATAGTTTACTTTCTATTGCTTGGTTTTATTTAAAATGTCACAACAATTAGAAAAACAATTTGCTATAAAAAATGTTTTTTACATGTTTATTAAGTGCTACTAGTTACAAATCAAAAAGGGAAATGGAAAATGCACACAGCAGTCATGAAAACAAGCCTTATCTCACACAATTTTTCTTTTCAAGTAAATGTCTCTTGTTTTAAAATTAAATTAAAAAAAAATATTTTTTTTAGAGATTAGGATGTTTTGTTGTATCATATATACTGTATATAATATATTCAGTTTGTAAGAATATTTCAGATAGCATCCGCAAAGTTAGTGGACACAAGATTTTTCATGATTACGATTTTTCTTAGTGTCTGTCATGGAATAGTCATAAAAGAAGAAAACTACGGTGTTGACTCAGGAGCACATTTTTATTAGAATGGTGTATGTGAGAGAGAACTCAGAGAAAAGGCATCCCTTGCTCAGGAAGGAAGTGATCTCCAAATTAGGTCATCCATCACCAGCCGACAATACATGGACATCTGCCACCCAGTCCTGTCCAAAAAAACCAACTTGGCGTCACACTTCAACATCTGGCCCAAATCAAAACATCGCCCATGTCCTTCCCAACACAGACCTCCTATATCAGGAAGGAGAACTAAAGATTGTGCCTGCAGAGGGACAAGCTTTAATTACAATTTACAGAAGATTAATGCATTTTATTAACTTGGGAGTGGAGAAACATTTTTTTTCATGTTTCAGGGTAGAATGCTGTAATTAATTGTACCTGGCCTACTGATGACTTAGTTTATTTGCACACATTATCTGTGTTGATTTATTGCCCTTTTCAAAGGAATTATACAAATCCAGTAATTGCACAAACATGCCTGCAAAACTGCAAAATACTTATGGAACAGCTCTGTATCAGACCATTTATTGCTGGATAAACTGTATTGCCAGACTGATCACACTCTGAATTCTGCAACAGTTGAAAGTTTGCTTCTGAAATCGGCCTCTGCTTACCAAATTTCAAATTACTGCCCCCCAGTGGCTGAAGCTGGAAGTGTTGTTTAATGTATGGGCACATGTGAGCTCATGTTTCTGGGTGAAATGTCCATGGAGTGGCCCCAAAAGCAAGTTCTATTAATTACCGGTAGTTGTAAATGTTGTAATACAGTCAACAGGAATGCACGTTTTATTTTATTTATTTTTTGAATAGGGTTCGGTATTTATACAGATTTCCCGATTCGATTCTGATTCACAAGATTTCGATTCTATATCAATTTCTATGGGTATATTTCAGTTATAATGTTATAAATTCTCTCCCAGCTAATGCTGTTAATTATACAGGGGACCTTGTATAAAAATATAAATTTTACTAATTATATTTGTAGTTTTTCATGATTTTGGTCACATTTTGGCTTTTTAAAAAATGAACAAATCCATGTATTCAGTCAGTAAATAAGATATTGTATTTCATATATTATTTTTAGTTTAATGTTTATTGTTTGATTGCATAATTTGTACTGTTTACAAGTATTTACATTGATTTGTTGAACGTGCTAAAACCAGTACGGTTTCTTTTAACAAAACCGGCATTTCTGTAAAGAGCCTGTAGATGAGCATGTCTTAACAAGAGAGCACTCGACTGGCTTTATCTCATCTGTGCCATGCAAGATTAGAATTAAATGTTTATGTTTTGTTGTTTTTTGATCAACTACTGACTGTAGAAAACAGAAAGGGTATTAAAAGAGACATTATTAAATGACAAATGGGTCACGTGGATCTTGTCTTTGGACTCATATTACACGGAACAACTTTTACTCTCAACACACAGTGAAATGATCTCGCTGCTGAATGCTCCTCTACTATAATGCACAATTACCGGTGAGTGAAATCTAAACATTTAACAGCCAGTTGCCAAAAATATACATTTTAGAAGCATAGCATGAAATTTGTTTGCAAATGTCAGTGATTTCCTCAAATTGTAGTGGAGGGTAGAGTAAAAGATCAATCGTAGGATTTAAAAATCTATATCGAGATCATTCAAATGAAGATTGCGATGCATCAGAAAATCTATATTTTTGCCCACCCCTATTTTGGAGCGAAAATGCAACCTCCGAATTGCGGCACCATTGTTTATGTGTACGCGATTACTTCCTGGTTTCCACTGTACCAGAACCAATGTCTCAGAGGTTGTTAGCACTAGAAGGGATAGGGGTTGATTTCAGGGTATATGAACTTTCAGAAAGCAACATGTCGATTTCCCATGTGATTGTGTTGGGATTACGGGTGGTATGTGAAAAAGACGCAGGGTTTTGCAAAGTGACTCAACTGTTTAGTAAATTCACCCCTCAGATAAATTAAACAAGATCTAGGCCCCTGATGTGATTAACTTTTGATGTTAGAAATGTTTTCCGTCTCACAGCTCTCTGGGGGAGGTTTAGTACACAAAACATATTGCTATAATAACAGACATTACAATCACAACAGCCAACCCATGTGGCTTTGCACGCTTCATTTCATGCCCTTTAGGTTACTTCCTCTGTATGTAGTTTAGGAGGAAGTAATGCTGATGTGAAGAAGATTAACTATAGCGGTTGCTATAGTCACTACCACTGAATGGCTTATGAAGCTAGTTTGGACCAAGCTGTCATGAATGAGTGTTGAATAACAAATTGGAGAATATAAAGTATATGGCTTTCAATACAGCATGTTCCATATTCTTGAAAAACAAGACATTTCTTGGACTTAATTATGAGAATCAACCGGTAAAGGAAACATCAGCAGCTCTGTTTTAGTTTTTCTCAAAATTGTGGGGTTATATGAAGGTGAATGTAATAAGTTATGAACACAGCCTTCAACTCCTTTTGATCAATAGTCACATCTGCACGTAGGAGTCATTATAGGACAGGAAAAATAGCATATGTGCTTTTTAACAACATAATCCATATTTCACATAATTTCATTGGAGGTTTGGGGATTTCTTGTTTTAGAAGTCCTGATTAATATTTCATAAAGTGTTTGCTTGGAAATGTGTATCAGGTCAGATTTATTCTAGTAGACAAAATGTGTCGTATACAGTTCGTTGTTGCTAACAACTATGAGCTGAAAAGCCTTTATATGGTAGTTAGCAATTAGGTTACTAGATTCAAGGGGATTTCTGGGAAACTTTTGGTTGTCCTGTTTCTGTATTGGTCAAAAGTTGGTTTGATCAGTGTATGTGTTCTGAGAATAAAAGTCAGTCTTTTTTGGTCAAAACAGGATAATCCAATTGTGGCAGCGGGGGCATGGTCAAGCGCCTGTCTGAGAGAGAGAGAGAAAGCGGTATGGGCGCTTACACCTGAGCTAAATTATGCCTAAAACCTGTTTCTAATTCCAGTGAGCATGGGGAGAGCGGCATAAAAGCAGCCACACAACCAGCAGAGGAGAGAGAGAGCCTGGGTCCAGAAAGTAATTGGTGTGAAGCTGAAGAGATTATTGTGAACTAAGAATTTATTATTGTGAAGCTAAGAATTTATTATTGTGAAGCTGAAGAGAATAGTGTGTGAAGCTGTGAGTGCTGAAGTGTGGTCACATCAGCATTACTTCCTCCAATAAAGTGATTTAATTTGATTTGATTTGATTAAAATCCATACCTGTGAGTGGAGCAACCTGCCTCCAGTGTCCTCCTTATCGACCGCCTTCACAGCTGTATAGCTCAGTATGTAAAGGTTTGTCATTGCAATGAAGCCAATAGATGAAATTAGTTCTGGGAAATTCAGTGCATTAATGTATAAATATAAAGGAATGTTCTTTTGTTGATTTATAAGGGTCATTGCTAAAGTTTTTAGCTCAAACCTGAAATTTCTACAACCACATTCAAATGTGTTTGTTTGGATAAAAATGTGGTTTGCAGTAGAATGTGGTGGAATATTTCTCATAGGGTGTTATTTGAAGGAATATGTTTAACTTTCTATAAAACAGGGTATCCGCGGATCATTAAAAAGTATTAAAAGATATTAAATCAATTTGGTGAAAAATAAAGCCATTAAAAAGTATTAAAAAGACTTAAATTACAATATCCAAGGTATCATTTGTTTGTTTGTTTGTTTGAACATTTGCCCTCCTTGGGCCGTAAAGTTGAATGAAAACATTACGAATGAAAACCTTTCACGCCTTGCAGATAGCAGAGAATAGAGTAGGCGCATGGTTTTCACTTATAAGTTCAGTGTACATATGCGCTGATCCAGTGAGTGCTGCTCCGTTTCTTTCTTTAGAACCTTATAAAAAAATCTCTTAAAAGCACAAGAAAAAAAAATATTGGTTCTCCATCAAAACACACTGAATACTATTACTTCAACTGATTATATTATTTTTATTTTAAGCATTGTAAATAATTTAATAGTATTTATTATTTAAAATGAACCTATGCCATGCTATTCATTTTAATTTGTAACCACAACTGGAAGTTGCTGGTCCAGATATATCTGCTTCTATGAGAGTGCAGCTGTCAGCTTCTCCTCTCCTCACCTGCACAGGTGAAAGTAAAGCAGTTTAAATAGCGCAGTTGTTGCTTTAGAAATTTATCAAGTGTCTGGTATGCACTGTTCCATCTTTTTGCTCTGCAAGTACCGGCATGACCGGTAATAAAGCAAAAGCCAATGAAATGAAGAGCGCGCAAGAGTAGAGAAAGGCATTAAATTAAATGAAAACATCACCAATATCTCCCGAACCGCTGCCTCATCATTATTTTCTTATGTGTTTTCCCCCGTTGTGTGCAAATCAGTGCAATAATGGGTGCGAGCTCCTCTTTCATGTTGTTTGTTGGCTTATTATCACGAATAAACTCTCCTGTTGCTATATGCATGTGTTTGTGAAAGAATTTCGGGATCGTAATTTCATTCGGGCACAAATAGTCATGTGTTTGATAAAGCTGGTCTGCAAACAGTCGTGTTTGTGCACTTGAATTTAATGTATGCACTTAACTCGTGTCTTTGTTTCTACATCTATCTTTGGCACGCACCACGGCTGTGCTCTGCCATGATTTAAACTGAGCTCGGAATCGATTCTGATTCTTTTGAGAATCGATTCAGAATCGTTTAAGTATGAATCATGATGCATCGCTGAAACGATTTTTTCCCCCACCCCTACCATTCATTTTCTCCATTGTCATTTCAACATTAACATACTGGGCGATTACATGAGAAACACATTTCACTAAGTTGTACCATATCATTCAACGTATCCTCAGAGGTTCATTCATGTTTTTTTCGTGCTATAAGTTGGAGAGAGAGCGTGCAGTGACCTGCTCGTTTGAATGGGCAGCTACCGCAATCTGTCACACGCACCATTAAATCAGAATCAGAATGAGCTTTATTGCCAAATGTTCTCACATACACAAGGAATTGTTTTTGGTGATAGGAGAAAAAGTGCACACAGAACATTACAGTGAGACACAGAATATAAAACAAGGTAAGAGTATAAATAGACATAAAATAATAGGACATATAACAGGATGATGTATGTACATGTGCAAGTGGTAATGTTATGTGCAAGGTAGGGGTATGTAAGAGTAGTGGAGAGAGAACGCATCCCTGAGGAGCACCAGTGCTTATAGTGAGGGTCCTGTATGTGAGTTTCCCCAGTCTCACTAGCTGCTGCCTGTCAGAAAGCTGGTGATCCATTGACAGATTGGGGTGGGCACAGAGAGCTGGGTCATTTTGGTTGAGAGAAGATCAGGCATGATGGTATTGAAGGCTGAACTGAAGTCCGCAAATAAGATCCTTGTCCCAGGTCTGTCGAGGTGTTGCAGGATATGATGCAGTCCCATATTGACAGCATCATCCACAGACCTGTTTGCTCTGTAAGCAAACTGAAGGGGGTCCAACAGGGGTCCAGTGATATACTTCAGGTAGGCCAAAACCAGTCTCTCAAACAACTTCATGACCACAGACATGAGAGCGACAGGTCTGTAGTCATTAATTCCTGTGATTTTGGGTTTTTTGGGGACCGGAATGATGGTGGAGCGTTTAAAGCAGCAGGGAACTTCACACTGCTCCAGTGATCTATTGAAGATCTTTGTGAAGATGGGGGCCAGCTGGTCAGTGCAGACTTTCAGACCTTGAAACCATCTGGGCCTGAAGCTTTCCTAGTCTTTTCTTTCCGAAAAACCCGGCACACATCTTCCTCACAGACCATAAGTGCAGATTGAGTACCAACAGGTGGGAGGATGGGGGTTCCAGGAGGTGTTGGTGTGTGTGTGAAGTGAAAATCAGAGCGGGGGAGGGGTGTGAGATTGAGCTTTTCAAACCTGTAGTAAAACACATCATCAGCCATTAGTTTACTCTCTACAGAGCAAGGGGGAGGTGTCTTGTACTTGGTGATGCTTTTTAGGCCTTTCCAAACAGATGTAAGATCATTGGCTGAAAACTATTTTTTCAGCTTTTCAGAGTAGTTAATTTTAGCCACTCTGATTTCCTTAAGTGTGTTCCTGGCCTGGTTGTACAATGTTTTATCCCCACTTCTGTAAGCATCCTCTTTGGCATGACGAAGCTGTCTGAGTTTTCCTGTAAACCATGGTTTATCGTTATTGAATGATAAAAATGTCTTAGTAGAGATGCACATATTACCACAGAAACTGATATATGTCACAATATCTGTGAGCTCCTCCTGGTCTGTGGCTGTAGCCTCAAAAACACTCCAATCAGTGCAGTCAAAGCAGGCTTGTAGTTCCAGCTCTGCTTCATTGGTCCATTTTTTTTACAGTCCTTACTACAGGCTTAGCTGATTTTAGTTTCTGTTTGTAGGTCGGGAGAAGATAAACCAGACAGTGATCAGAGAGTCGTAAAGCTGTACATGGGACAGAGCGATATGCATCCTTTACAGTGGTGTAGCAGTGGTCCAATATATTTCTTTCTTTGGTGGGGCATGTGATGAGTTGTTTGAATTTTGGCAGTTGATGGGTGAGGTTAGCTTTATTAAAATCTCCCAGAATAATGATAAAAGAGTCTGGGTGTTGTTGCTCTGTGTCTGTGATGTGATCAGCCAGCTGTTGCAACGCTGCATTCATGCATGCTTGTGGCAGGATATAAGCACTCACCAGAATAAACTAGGAAAACTCCTGAGGCTAGTAGAAACGCTTACAGCTGATGAAGAGCACCTCTAAATTAGGACAGCACATCTTCTACTACGCTGTTACATTTGTACACCAACGTTCGTTGATGTAAAAGCATGTTCCACCGCCTCTTGTTTTCCCCAATAACTCTGTGATGCGATCCGCTCTGAACAGCTGAAAGCCCGGCAGATGCAACGCGCTGTCCGGGAAGGCTTCACTCAGCCAGGTTTCCGTGAAACACAGAGCAGCGGAGTTAGAAAAGTCCTTATTTGTTTGAGTGAGCAGAAGCAGTTTGTCTGTTTTGTTGGCGAGGTAGTGGACATTCGCTAGATGAATACTCTGCTACGGAGTCCTAAAGCCACGTTGACGAAGCTTCACAAGTGTGCCGGCTTGCTTCCCTCGCGTGCGTCTTTTGGATCACTTGTAGAGCACCGCTGCACCTCCAACTAAGATGTCTAATAAAACTTCTGAATAACAAACACCGGCAAAACATTATCAGGTATACTCTGCTGACTATTCAGCAGTTCATCCCAGGTGAAACTGATCGGGAACAGCAGCCATCTCTGGCACCATCTTTTCCTCACATATTCGGACATAAAGACAAAGGTACAAGACAAAAGGTAAAGAGTATAAATACAATATTTATTGTTTGAATTTCGAGATAACAGTGACATAATTTAAAAGCTTAAACTAAAATCGTGTTTTTCCAAAAAATGACATCTGACTCAAATGATGGATCGTGACCCAATTTGTGCATCTGTAGCTGTAACCAGCGCTGTCCTGTGCTTTCTTCTTAATTTTCTATGGCGGTTGTTATACAAGGAAAGGTGCATTACTGCCACCTGCTGTTTGGGAGTGTGAGTCAGGATCAAATTACACTATTCTTAGTACAAATGCACTGTATCTTCTCCTGACTGACCTATATTCTTTTATTTAACTCTGTCGCTTTCAGATATTGCATAAAAATTGTAAAACATTAATTCCATGAATTTCTTCCTAGAATGCCTGTCAACTCATAACTCATCTTAATTTTCTTAAGGATAGAAAGCAATATCTTTCTTTAATTACTATACCTCGGACAGATCATAACATGCTCTACTGTTTCTTCCTGATTACAAACTTCACATTTCCCTGAATCATGTTTCCCTATTCTATACAAAGTACTATTAAGTGCTGTATGACCAAATCTAAGTCTAGTGGTTATTGTTTCTTCTATTTCTCCCTGCTACTCTACCATTACCAACATTTCTTTGAATGTTATAAAACCATCTTCCTGTTCTATCCTCCTCCCATTCTTTTTGCCACCTACTCCTTATATGTTGTTTAATTAAACTAAATTAAAATTAAATTTCAGTCTTACTATATTTTACATTTATGTATATATCTCTTTTCTTTGTGGCTTCTTTTGCACTCTCATCTACCATCTCATTTCCTTTTACCCCTACATGAGCTGGTACCTAAAAAAAAGTTAAAATTTATCCCATAATCTAAATGTCCTGTGCTTTCACTCTGCCTTGGTGTGTGGAGATAATGAGATTAGATGCTGGTGACATCATTTTTCAAAATAGCAGTCCCACATTGAATTAACAAATTTTGAAGTTAATACAAACATGAATTAGTGTAAAAAGTTAGTACAATATTTTACAACACTGATTATTATAGGATATCACACAATATGCTGAAATTAACTTTATATTCAAAAGCTTTAAAAAAAAATTAAAAAAAATAATTGAAGATGAGTATTAATACCTGCTACATAGATAATGGTAAAACTGTACATGTTAAACGCAATCTATATGCAGTTTGGAACAAAAGACAGCTATGTTTGTGATATGTGGAGAATATATCTGATATCTAGTGGAAGCACTTTCCACCACTGAGTAACAGAGAATATGAATGATCTGAAGAGCGACTTTGTGACACATTGTAATGGAACCACCAGGTGTCGCTCATTCTAAGACTGCAGGGAGCGAGAGGGGACATAGACCTGGATAGAGGTCTGCACGTGCCTTAAAATGAAAGCCGAACTCAACCCGCACCCGAGATCGTGTGGCCCAACCCTACCCGGCCTGAAAAATACCATCAGATTTTAAGCCCGAACCTGACCTGAACCCGATATCGCTCACTATATAATTTCTTCTAGCGAGTACTGTTGCAATAGGCTGTAATTTATGTAAGCATTTAGGCAACATTCGTAACAGTACTGAAACAGTTAACATACACAGTTTTAAAAAGGCACAGCAGCCGTTTAGTACACTAGAGCAAAAGGGGAATAAATCATTGACTTACCGTCTATTTGCTGAAACTTTACTTGGTGCAGAACAATCTGGAATAATATGAAAAACTGCAACAGTCCCCTCTATGCAGCCTGAACTTGTTTAGAATGATGAATCTTTGTGACAACAAAGTGAAACAAAGTTCTTTCTAACTTGACACATTGTTTAAACAGTGCCGGTCCTACGCGAGATGCTGAAGAAAAAGTGAGACGCGGTGCAAATGTCAAAGACATTCATCCAGCACGTGTTTAAACAATGGGAAAACAGAACAGACGCACACAAAAACACGTTCGGTGTAAACGGCGCCTAACTCGCCAATGTCTGTGAGTGAGAGTGCGTGCGTGCGTGAAAGAAGTTCGGTAAGCCTGTTTATGTTTTCATTAATTACAAACCCCAACCCCAAGTCCTACTTGAAAAACTGACCCGCTGGGTTCTCGGGTCCCGTCGGGTTGCAGACCTCTAGACCTGAAGGAGTGAATTCATGTAAGAGGGTGCTGTTCCATCGGCTGTCCTGAAGGCCAGAGTCAAAGCCAAGTTATTATACAAATCTAAAAATGTGACACAGTATCACAGAAAAGGAGATGACAGTGTTTAACCAGATTTGAAATGAAGAACAATGTAAGCTGTTAAATAAACATTGCCCTCTCTGCCAAAATAAAGGCTCCAAGTCTGTCAAAATAAAAGCTCCAAGTGAAGGTGAAGTAAATACTACAGAAATATGAAAACAAATCTAATCCTTAAAATTATAATAATTCAATTTTATATTATAATAATAAAAAACTTGAAAGGAACCCACAATGAAAGTATTATTAATAATATAATAAAATAATATTCGAATGGGTTCTAAAAAAGTGAGTGAAATTGTACTGTCAATTTTGCACATACTGTTAATTCACAAAAACTTTTTAGTAAAATATACAGTATGTTGGTAAATACTGCTTTTTATTAGGCCAGCTGAATTGCTGTATTACATTTACATTTACATTTATTCATTTGGCAGACACTTTTATCCAAAGCAACTTACAAAAGAGGAAAACATAAGCGAATCATCTTAAGGAGACAGTGGTATGAAATGTGCTGTATTACAAAGTTTCACTAGCATCATAATAGTATTCAAAACAGAATAAAGTGCAACAGAATTTTTTTTTTTTTTTTTTTTTTAATGACTGGTTAAGTGTTCATGGAAAAGATGTGTTTTTAGTCGTTTTTTGAAGACCGAGAGTGAGTCAGCTTCACGGATTGAGTTGGGAAGGTCGTTCCACCAACGTGGTATGATGAAGCTGAAAGTCCGGGAAAGTGTTTTGGTGCCTCTTTGTGTTGGTACAACAAGGCGACGTTCCTTAGCCGACCACAGGCTTCTAGTGGGCGCGTAGCTCTGCATAAATGATTTTAGGTATGCTGGAGCAGACCCAGTGACTGTTCTGTATGCCAGCATCAGAGCCTTGAACTTGATTTGATCTGGCAGCCAGTGGAGAGAGACAAGGAGTGGTGTAACATGTGATCTCTTTGGTTCATTAAAGACCAGATGTGCTGCTGCATTCTGGATCATTTGCAGGGGTCTAATTGCACATGCAGGGAGGCCTGCAACGAGAGCGTTACAGTAGTCCAGTCTAGTTATGACAAGTGACTGGACAAGCAGTTGTGTGGCATGTTCAGAGAGGAAGGGTCTTATCTTCCTGATATTGTAGAGTGTAAATCTACATGATCTTGCGGTCTTTGAGATGTGGTCTATGAAATTTAGTCTGTTGTCGATGGTTACCCCTAGATTTCTGACCGATTTGGAAGGTGTTACTGTAGTTGCACCCAGCTGCACGGTGATGTGTTCAACAGCAGGGTTGGCTGGAAAGACAAGGAGTTCAGTCTTGGCTGGGTTGAGTTGCAGGTGGTGCTCCTTCATCCAGGCCGAGATGTCTGCCAGGCAGGCAGAAATTCAAGCAGTCACTGTGGTGTCATTGGGCTGGAAAGACAAGTAGAGTTGCGTGTCATCAGTGTAGCAGTGGTAAGAGAAACCATGTGCCTGAATGATGGGTCCCAGTGATGTTGTGTATATAGAGAAGAGAAGTGGCCCAAGCACTGAACCCTGAGGTACCCCAGTAAGTAGCTGATGTGGCTTGGATACCTCACCTCTCCATGAGCAGGTATCCTGTATTGGTGTAAATAAATAAACCGCAACTGATTCAATGCAGGCTGAATTTATGTGGTGTCTAAGAACAGTGGTAAAGCACCACTCATTCAGGTTGAACGAAGATAATTGCTAGCTTTTTCAAACAATGTTCCCTGAAAAAATATATAGCTCAGAGAAAGCAAAAGTTTCACATATGGAATGACAGCATATATAATTTGATTTGGTCTAGTTCAAGGAGAAGCTTGTTGGTAGTGTCATGTTTGTGTTCATGTTTGACGAGAGCCTCAGTGAGTGCACTAAAAAACGAAAACAAGTGGAAGATTTTTGGAGTGACATCCAGTTGAGGTATTTTGTTTATTGTAAAGAACATAAGCATAAGTAATGAACTTTAATAACTTCTGTAGATGTCTGCATAAAAATATACACAGTAAGCATACAGCATCAAACCAGCCCTTTACTCTCGATACCATCTAAGGATGGATCAATTCTATAAATGCACGGCTAGGAGGTGAAGAACGAGGATGAAGGAAGCTTAAAGAGGATGCTTGAGCAAGGAAGCACAGGTGTGTCCTATGCAGACGACTTTTTGGTCAAAGCACCTGACGCACGCATAAATTCTCCTTCACATCTTATTTCCAGCATTGGTTATTCCTAGTATTTTTTTTATTCTGTTTAGATTTTAGAAGTTTTTGAAATGCACAGGCATCAAGATCTTTGGAATTTTCAGGAGTTAATGGGTTCAGAGTTCAGAAATGGGTATTGAGATTACAGGCTCTCTAATATTCAGTCCCAACTCTTTAAATTCAGAAATGAACATTGAAAACTGAACAGTAAGAGGCTTTGATTTTTCCGGTGACCATCTGTCGCACACAAACTCTAAACAGTTTTTCAAAGCTTTTGTAAAATCCTGAAGTCTGTGGCTCTTTCATATTTTTTATTTGTCCATTCATTGGGCTCTATCTCTTTGAGTGTACTGAGATTTAAATTAGTGTACGATCTGTTTATATATAATATAATAGGCCTATATACAGTATGTTCAAATTATTTGTTCCCCCTATAATTGGGTCTTTGCCACTACTTGTAATGTGGCACATGCTTAGTGCTTGCCCTTTGGTTTTCTATATGGGTGTCCACATTATTTCGCATTATTCCACATAGTTGTTCTCAGAGCCTCATTTCTCATACTTATTGAAATCAAACAAAAACATGCACAGATAAGGCAGCGTGTGTGTGGTTACCTATATTTAAAAGAATATTCCAAGTTAAGGTCGATCGACAGCATTTGTGGCATAATGATGATTACCACAAAAATTAATTTCGACTCCTTGTTTAAATCGTCATTTTTACAGTTGTTTTAGGGTTTTAGAATTTTTTTGACAATACATTGTCATGGCAACAATATTGTAAAATTGGATAGAACTTTACACAGAAAAGGTTAGTAAGTGATTTTATCAGACTAAAATCATGTTAATACACACATTGTTTACGTCTTGTGGCTATACTTTAAAAATGTTAAGTGTTTTAACGTTTACGGATTGGCACCATTCACTTCCATTGTAAGTGCCCCACTGGAACACAGATCTTGGCTTTTTTTTTTTTTTTTTTTTAAGAAGGCGGGGTTGAAATACATTTTTGTGGTAATCAGCATTATGCCACAAATGCTGTCGATTGAGCTTAACTTCTATTGAACCCAGAATATTCCTTTAAGACATATGCCATTGATGCCTCTGGAGCTATGATGTGATGGTCTTAAGTTGTGCATCTTCTGTATTTATTCTCTTGTTTGTTTGCCTATGCTTTTGAAGTTAGTTTGCTGCTTATTAAAATGCTTTTCATCTTGATTGACCTACACTACACTAACAGGGATATCCACTAGAGTTAAAGGGAATTACTGCCTCAGTCACCATTCTCTTTCATGATATGGCATGAAGATGCAAAGGAAGTGAATGATGGCTGAGTGAACATTCTGCCTAACATCTCCTTTTGTGTTCCACGGAAGAAGGAAAGTCATATGTTTTTTAATAAGACATTATGGCAACATTTTTATATTTTGGTGAACTATCCCTTTAAGTGCCTTGGTAGAGTAGAACTGTAATGTTAGTTACTTAGCAATTCTGGTCACCCCAATTTGAGACTGAATTTACTGGCTTTGTACTGACTATCTGACCACCTCCATCCAACATCTTTCAGGAGGTCTTTTATTAACAAGACAACAACAGTTATTCAGTGAGCTTTTAGTGATTCAAAGTCCTGTAGAAATATATAACTTTTTCATAATAAATAAGCAATAGAAGTCACTACAGCACCTTACAGAAGAGTTAGACTTTTAAAGGGGGAAATAGTAGGAAATTTTGCATCCTCTGGTGGAGGACTTGGGTAATGCACTTTTGCCACATTTCATACTTCAGCGAAGCAATTCAGTTCAATTAAGTGTATTTGCAAAGTACTTTTCACAATAAATATTGTTACAAGACAGCTTTACATGTACTGATTGCTGTAACAGTACTGAATTAGACTCTATCATCGTGCAGATATATATGCCTATCCATTTGTAAAGGAGAATTCACTGTCAATTTCAAAGGTGGAGTGAAAAAATATTTATTATTTCAACTGTGCGCAAAGTGTCAATCCCAAGAGCATAAAAACAGGTGTAGTTTTAAACTAATGTGACTTGAGTGCAGTGTGGATTGAGGACAGCCCATCACTGTCTCAGCAGTGAACCATCATGTCACAGCAAACAGATGGAAATGCAGATTATTGTAGCGTGCATCTTATGTAAGGCAGCGCTTGTGTGTGTGTGTGTGTGTGTGTGTGTGTGTGTGTGTGTGTGTGTATTGTTTACCCATATCTGAGAGTATGTGTGAGTTTGAGATGTTAATTTGATCGTTTGATCCTGCAGCTGGCTAACATGTCCGAAGCTGAGGACAAGAGCACCAACAGCAGCCTGCGGAGGAAGAAACCGCCCTGGCTCACACTGGACATCCCCAGTGCTCAGAACCCTGCAGAAGACCACAATAACTTTCTGCAGGTAGACATCAGTCTCAAAGATATTTTGTGAATATATGTGATGCATCCAAACACTGTACTTTGAAACACTTATAGTGGCCCCAAAAAGCATATGGCACTTAAGCTACGCTTAAAAATGCATGAATATCTCATCTTTTAATTTTTTATTTTTTTAGGTTTCAAATTATAAAACAGTAGATATATTGTTCAATTAAGACGAAATATTGTGACACTTTCTGGCTGTCAAATTTAGTGGAACATGCCCATATTTATTGTGATGAACTACATACACTTACTTAACACTTTATTAGGAACACCTTTAAACCTACTTATTCATGTGATTATCAAATCAGCCAATCGTGTGTCGGCAGTGCAGTGCATAAAATCATGCAGATACGGGTCGGGAGCTTCAGTTAATGTTCACATCAACCATCAGAATGGGAAAAAATATTTATTTCAGTGATTTTGACCATGGCATGATTGTTGGTGCCTGACAGGCTGGTTTGAGTATTTCTGTAACTGCTGATCTCCTGGGATTTTCACACACAACAGTCTCTAGAATTTACTCAGAATGGTGCCAAAACAAAAAACATCCAGTGAGCGGCAGTTCTGCGGACGGAAACGCATTGTTGATGAGAGAGGTCAACAGAGAATGGCCAGACTGGTTCGAGCTGACAGAAAGGCTACAGTAACTCAGATAACCACTCTGTACAATTGTAGTGAACAGAATAGCATCTCAGAATGCACAACACATGGAACCTTTAGGAAAATGGGCTACAACAGCAGACGACCATGTCGGTAACTTTATTAGGACCATAATGTTCTTTATAAAGTGCTCAATGAGTGTATGTGGTTACTCTACTAAAACACCTGTGTGAACTTGAGGGGAACTGACTTTTTTTTTATTTATTTTTTTAACTAAAATCACCTCAAGACCAGTTAGTTAATCATAATGTAAAAAATGTCTGAGAAAAGTTATATGTGAGAAAAGGTCCAGCACCATTTGTTTGCAGATACCACTTGATATTTTGTTATCTAATTCAATTAAATGTATACATTGTAAGTGTGGCTTAATTTTCCAAAAGTGTCCAAATACGTTTGGGGGCCACTGAATATTTCCATTAAATAAAAATGCATTAAGTGCATTCCTCAAAATCCTCCTCATATAATGGTTATACTGTACACTCATGTTCTTTATACTGAAAATATACAGCATGTGTGCTGTGATTCCTTTAGTCTTCAGTTGTATCTTGTTCTCCTATAGAAATATTTAAATTTACATTTATCTTGTCCTGCAGCCTGTCATGCACAACAGCTTGTATCTGCGCAGTGCCAGTTTACCCACTGAAAATATCAAGCTCAGATGCCCGCCAGTGGACCCAAATGCCTGCCGCAGACCCTCGGTTCTGCGCAAACACCAGACCATTTCCCAGACCATCAAGAGGTAAGATTTTAAACACGAAGAGATTTTATATTTAATTGTACTCTGTCCTTATGTATTATCTTGTACTATACAAATCTGTCTTGTCTTTTTTTGTGCACTATGTACCATTTTGCATAGTTGTGTCCTGTGTAATGCTGTGATGCATTGGATCATTTTGTTTTGTGGTTTGTCTGCTATGGTGACTACCAAATGTGTATGCAGGGATCTATAAAGTTATCTGGAAATGTATCTTGTCTTAATGCCATACAAACAGACACACCAATGCAAAACCTCATACAAAAGTAAACATTCACATCAAAATACAGGTTCATATATGCTAGCTGGCACAGTAGCAAGTGCGTGCGTGCGTGCGTGCGTGCGTGCGTGTGTGTTATTAATTGTCATATTTGATTTGCTCAAATGACACAAACTACCACTAAAAAGTTTGGGCACACCTACAAATTTTTTATTGTTGCTATTTTCCACATTTTAGAATACGATAATGTCATCAAATTTTAGCTTCATTAAAATAGCCACCCTTTGCATAGATTGCAGCTCTGCACGCTCTGGGCATTCTCTCAATCAGCTTCATGAGGTGCCACTTAAGACCTTAAATTAAAAAGCTAATTAAAAATGAGTAAATTGAATTTTTTTCTACCAGGAATAAATGTTTCTTACTGGTCATGAAGTATTTTTTTATTCAGTTATATAATGTCCTTGTGACAATGGGATTATTTAGCTGTTTTTCCTTGTATATTTGAGACAAACAGTGCAGGCCACAGTGTAAACTTGAGATGAGGCTGTCTCAGTGTGACTCGGCCTATAAGAGCTTTTAGAGTTTCTTATATTTTGTTGGCTTAATGCAAGCAATATTCAATAAAAATTAAGAGTAACTATTTTATTTACTCGCCAAATCCTATTTTTACTTGCTTTTGGCTCTTGGTGAGTGGAAATTTTGAACCCTGTGTGCATCTCTCTCTTCTTCTGCATCTGTTCTTTGAGATGATTATTTACTAAAGCTGTATAATATAAAGTCTGTCCTTTTCATTCACTTTTTAACCTCCTTTCTACTGCTTTCTGAAATTAATATAATCCTGTGACTTTTTTAATTTCTGTTTCTTCTGTAACTAAGATGGATGCTTTCCCATCTTCTCTTTTCCCCCTGTTTCCATATTTGACTTTCCTGATCCTCCTCACCTCACCCCTTATCCAGCCCCACAGGGAAGAGGGTGCACTTTGAGCAGATGAACACCGTCCTGGTTAAAGGCCAGTGTTTCTCACGTCTGGAACCCCCCAGACGTCAGTCACTGCCCCAAATTGTCCTCAGGTACTGCAGAACCAATATAGACCCACTTAATTCATCTAATAGCAGTTTATATACTTTCATTCTGTAGAGAGTACAGTGTGTTCCATTTCTAATTTAAAAACTGTTCCTTCAAGTCTTCTTATTTTAAGTAAATAAAGTTTTTTTTGCCCAAAAATGTACATGACCATTTTCCACCCTCATTTTAAATTAAACAGGCTGTTGTTGCTTCTGTTCCTTTACGATTTTTATTTGTAAATAACCTCTGTTATGTTTGGCTAACCACTTTGCATGCATAGTAGTTCACACTGTCTTTCATAAGAGTGGGCCAAGTTGTTGAATACTAACCCTTTAAGCTCTGAAGGTGTTCAAGTTTTCCTGTTTCAGTGGCATGCCCAGAATCGAAGGCTTATAACTCTACAACAAAAAGAAAAAGAAAAAAGGTCAATTGTTTGTTATAATTTTAATGCTATAGATTATGATAAATTATGAGAATCTCAGTCTAAGAAACTGCTGAAAAAATGATAATAAAAAAAAAAACATGTTCCAAAAAAAAAAACGTATTTAAAAAATGTAATTTATTTTTTTATCCCCATTTCTCCCAATTTGGAATGCCCAATTCTCACTACTTATTAGGTTCTCGTGTTGGCACGGTTACACACCTCAATCCGGGTGGCGGAAGACAAATCTCAGTTGACTCCAATTCTGAGACAGTCAATCCGTGCATCTTATCACTGTGCATGACACCGCGAAGACTCACAGCATGTGGAGGCTCATGCTACTTTCTGCGATCCATGTACAACTTACCACGCACCCCATTGAGAGCGCGAACCCCTAATCGCGACCACGAGGAGGTTACCCCATGTGACTCTACCCTCCCTAGCAACCGGGCCAATTTGTTTGCTTAGGAGACCTGGCTGGAGTCACTTAGCGTGCCCTGGATTCGAACTCGTGACTCCAGGGTTGGTAGTCAGTGTCAATATTCGATGAGCTACCCAGACCTCAACTTTTTTTATTATTATTTTTCAGATTTGACATTGTATATCTCAGGGTGTAAATAATGTAGCTCTGAAAAACTTCTGTTTTGTTCCCAATCATGTCACCTGTACCCGTGTAAAAAAATTTATTGATACGACAAAGCAATCACACAATGTGCTGTGTGCACATTGTGCTTCGTGTGGATTAACTAATGATCTATGCATCCGATGACGTTGTGTGTGGGCATGTTTTAATGGGAATCCCTTCCTCTAAGTATGTGATATATTATGTTCTGTTTATTTTTTGTGAAGTTATAAGCGAAAACACGGCTTATAAGCAACATCTGTTTACATGTAACATGCATGTCAAAGATATATACTTAGTTATTACTTGCTATATTTGTGTCTGTGAGTAAAACAAATAGGCTCATTGTGTTCTACATGTTGAGAACTTTGCAAGAATATATGACACATGGCTATTTGATCAGTTTAATGTTTTTACCAATTACAATCATATTTACAGTGCAAAATTATTAATAAATTACCAAAACGGAATACTTTTGATTTGTCTGAAAATTTCAAAGCACTTGCTCAGTTTTGGTCATAATGCCTACATGAAATGTAAAATACAGCTTCTAAGCTTTAAAACGATACCTATTTTGTGTTGGTCAAGACTGTAGTTTTTATTTTGGTATACATTTTTTTTCTTGGCAGGCCCATCAGCAGGGCCAATTCAAGCTTAAAGGGTTAATAATATGTTGAATGCAAAATAGGAGCGTTTGTGTTGTTGTGACATCAAAACCTTAAAGATTTCTGAATGTGTGTGATTTACTTATTTTCAATTGATGATCTGGGTGGACTGGGGAGGGAATTTGAGTTCAGAAAGTACTAAACACAGTCATTTTAAAAGTGGAAGGAAAAACTTATTTTCCATATTACCCCATTGTTAGTCAGACTCCCTCGTTTTGTTTTTAAGGTGCACTCAGTAATTATTTAATTTTTTTCATGTTGCGCTGGTCATCCTGGACTTTCGCAGTCAACCAAGAATAATTAATTCCTTGAGCAAAACGTGTCTAGTAACGAGGGTTGCCGAGATACAGTGAGGTGTATTTGCAGGTGATATAATATCAACAAGTGTACTCCCATAAGGGATTCCAGTAATATGTACAATAAAACAGCTTTTATTAGGCTATTGATATGACTGGAGAAAAATTACTGAGTACACCTTTAAGATGAATTATTTAAAATATCACAGTTCTTGTGACAGCCATTTCCCATTTGAAAACATACACAACCCGTAACTATGCTGGAGCACTCCTTTTTTTCAGTGATATACAAGCCGCTCCCTGATCATCCATAGTTCTTCATTTGGCTTTGAAAGAATGTCAAAACACACACATACTCCTACACAAACATGAAAGAGAGCCCCTTTCTTCCTTTGCACAAACAACAGGAGCGCATCAATGCCATCCCATCTGCTTCAATGGGTTCGGCTTGGTTTTAAGCTAATCAACTGATAGTGTATCGGCTCTTCAGTCCACCATGTGTCTGCCATCAAAGGAATATCTGAGCTGAAGAACATGTCATGGCAGAAAATTGTATTCAAAATGGTTGAAAAGCAGTGCTTATGTGGGCCTCTTTTGGCTATTTTCAAACTAGCCGCTGGTTGTGACTCATTCTTAATCAGTCTAAACTTTGTTTTGTACAGGTCTGCTGTCACTAGTTTTTATTCAGTGTAACAGCTTGGGTTTCTTATATTTGAGATCTTCTAAGGTTAGAATTAGGGTGTGTTCACACTTGGCTGGTTTGGTTCGATTAAAACTAACTCTGGTGCGATTGCTCTGTTAGTGCAGTTCATTTAAACAAGTGTGAACACTGCCATCTGAACCTTGATGCGCACCAAACAAGCGGACCGAGACCGCCTGAATAGTGGGTCTCGGTCCGCTTCCAAATGAACTCTGGTGCGGTTCGATTGATATATGAACGCAACATGGACCATAGACGTTTAAACGGACCAAAAACAGGAAGTAATTAGCCTAATACTGACCTCAAGCATACCTGGTTCTTCTCATCATAGGAGCTACGTTGCCCATTATAGTTCGGTACAGGCGTCGGAACTGCCGTCAGCCGTCCTTGCAGTATATCTTCGTTTGTGTGTGCAACAGAGGAAGTCCCTGTGCTGTTTTGACTCCTTTACACATTAGCTCTTCGTTTGTTCTCAGCTGGTAAAAATACCACCATATATACATATATAAATCTAACGAGCGCATTTCCCCCAGCAGCCAGCATTGTTTTGGATGTTCGGCAAGTTCCGTCGCAAAATATACGTAATAAAAGCTGTCCAATCAGGTTGTGACTTTTTCCTGATGCCTTTTGTTTTGTATCTTTATGTTTGGTGTTAAAAATGCCAGTGTGAACGCTAAGCAAACCAGGACTAAATGTATCATTTTCTTTTTTGGTCCGGACCAAGAGGACCAAGAGAACCGAACTACAAGTGTGAACACACAGTTTAGTCACATGTAGCCACATCTTTGACTTAATGGCAAAAGGTCTGGTCCATATTGCAGCTTATTTTGGCCAAGACATCTTTGGACATCTTTAAATTGGCCCTGGACTAGGGCTATACCAATACAGTAGATTTTTCAAAGAAAGAGCATATTAAAGCTGTTTTGGTTGTGCCCTGTAATAGTATGTATGGAACAATGTTATTCTAATGTTTCAAAAATGTTTGGCCTGTTTTCCCAGAAGAGACTGTACATTGAGTATATATCTCCTACAAATGAAAATTTTGTCAAATGTTATCAGTACATTAGCATAAAGATGACCTCAGAAAACAAACATGGATTTAAAGCCACACAACTCTAATTTTGATTACATGGGATTATGTGTAATTCAAAGTTATCGCCTGCTTTTCAGGACTTAGCAAATTGACCAAGCAATGCTCATACGTCATAGAGGACATTGTACAGTATGATGCGCATGTGTGAACGTTCGCGTTTGTATGTGCGGTCGAGATTGCATAGTGCAGACTGAGACTTTTAGTCCCAGTACTCACAATTGCCTCAAATTTCAGCATGTCTTCTATACCCTCACACTCTCTCTCTCTCTCTCTCTCTCTCTCTCTCTCTCTCTCTCCTCTTTTAGCCAGATGAGCTGGTATTTTACTGAGTCAAACAAGACTGTGAGAGGAGGCAGTAGGAGTAAGGTGGAGTTTTGTTGGAGTTTTAGAACATGTGCTGCTGTGTTGAGACAAACCCAAAGGAATACAAATGAATCAGTCACAGCTCGATAGTCTCAGACACATTAAGGATCTTAAGAGTGTTTAAGTGAGTCTTACGAAGAGCGCAGCAGGTTTTATGCCTGATCTCTGACATCAAGGAAATATCTTGTTTGCCTCTGATGTCTCATGATGCATGGGGTTGTAAGGGAAGGCAAGGCAATATTTCACTCCATTTGAAGGCTTCTGTTCCCTCTCTACCTCAGGCATGACCTTCCTTGCCTCCTGGGATGAGTTAGACAGGTAGGTGGATGGAGCGCTGTGGCTTGAGGCATTTTGACATTGTAAAGTCTTTTTATGTGGGAAGCCTATTTTTGAGGACTTCGTGTAGTCTTTATCAAATATATGAGGTTTTTTTTTTTTTTATGTATGTAACATCAAATTACATTAAGTTTTTGAGGCAGCATCAATTTTGAACAGTGGGCAACTATGGCAGTATTTGGGGGGGGTTGTTGAACATTGTTGGGCACGACAATGGTTCCATTGGACCAGAACCTGTGGCTTTAAGGTTGCTCATTGAATGTGCATAGTTGCTCAACAGTAGCACCACAGGAAAAGTTGATCATGTTTGGTGTGATGCAAAAATGTATGATCAGGGATGATGCTTTTGAGTAATTCGGCACAATTGGGTCGATTGCAGTGTACATGAACATTCGGAGGCAACATGTTGATTTCCCATGTGATCATGTTGTATAGATTATCTTTGCCTTTCTGCTGCATTGTTAAAGTTTATGGGTTATTGCTTCACTTTTCTCTGGAATACTTGATATAATATTGTTATATAATAATCACTAAACTGTATGTTTGACTGTTGACCCAATTTCGTATATAGCTGTTTTACTTTGCGACCTCTTTCTTCTCACATAATAGAATAATTTCAACCCAAATTATCTTGTGCATTTATTTATATATTTGGAAAGTAACTGCATAATAAGTGGATGTGGCAGTGGGGGCGTGGTCGAGCGTTCGTCCGGAGAGAGAGAAAGCGATAAGGGTGCATACACCTGAGCTCGATAATGACTAACACCTGTTTCTAACTGCAGTAAGCATTGGGGAGAGCGATTAAAGAGCGACCACGCCAGAGACCAAGAGAGAGAGTTACCCATCCGAAAGAGACTATTGTGCTTAGAGAAACTGTGTACTGCAGAAAAGCCCCTTTAAGTTCTTTATTAAAGATCGTACCTTTGAGTTGAAGAAGCCTGTTCCCTGTGTCCTCCTTTCCCTCCCCACGTCAAGTCTTTACAGTGGGATAATGTACAGTCAGCCAACCATTATAGCAAATTAAATCCACAGAGTGATACTATCGGGATCCTGAGCAGTTTGTTGAGTTATGTTCCTGCATACTGGGTTTGTTTTTAACTAAAAAATGTCTTTTTCAAAACCTTCCTGCAAAAAACGGTAACAACAAGTGTCCCACAACCCTCTTTTCCCCTGTGCTGCCTTAAAAGGCCTCCTATCAGCTGGCCTCCCTGGTAATGATGCACAGTCTGACTCTGTTATTATAGAGTGTCCTTTACTCTAAACACTGCCGATATCCTCGCTGTACTCCCAGCATTTACTCACACACTTCAAACTCTCTTCTGGGAAAACAGACCAAAAATATTCATTACTCATGTTGCACTACACAGAGTTTTGTCCAATCAAAAAACAAAACAAAAAAAACAAACAAAAAAGACCTATAGAGAGAGAAATATACACACACTGAGCACTTTATTAGGAACACTTTGTTCCTGATAATTGCCTGACGTGGTCTTCTGCTGTTGTAGCCCATCCACTTCAAGGTTCGACGTGTTGTGCATTCTGAGATGTTATTTTGCTCACTACAGTGGTACAGAGGTTATCTGAGTTACTGTAGCCTTTCTGTCAGCTCAAGCCATTCTGGCCATTCTCTGTTGACCTCTCTCATCAACAAGGCATTTCCGTCCGCAGAACTGCCACTCACTGGATGTTTTTGGCACCATTCTAATTAAACTCTAGAGATTGTTGTGCGTGAATATCCCAGGAGATCAGCAGTTACAAACCAGCTTGTCTGGCACCAACAGTCATGCCACAGTTGAAATCACTGAGATCACATTTTTTTCCCCATTCTGACAGTTGATGTGAACATTAACTGAAGCTCGTGACCCATATCTGTATGATTTTATGCATTGCACTGCTGCCACATGATTGACTGATTAGATAATCGCATGAAAATTAGGTGTACAGGTGTTCCTAATAAAGTGCTCAGTGAGTTTATATATACTTACAGACTCTGACTGTCCATGATTGTGTTTCAGAGAAGAGGGATAAGTATTATTTCATAATGTTTAAACTGTATCCATCAATGTTAGTTATGGGTGCTCACAGATTATGCAATCTCCAAGGCACTGATTGTTATTGACCATAGATGTGTCTCGGTTAAGGCTTGTTCAGAGCTCTAGACATGTTTTAGTTCTTTGCACAGATTGCCCAAGTGGATTTAGTCATGCTTTTCCATTCTATCTCGAGGCCTGTTACTTTGTACACTTGATGTGGTAAAACTGATGTTTTAAGCCTTATACAACAGTTAGTTCCAGTCCTCTAATGTGATTGGACAACCAACGTTCCAAGATTGCCAATAATTAGTAACAGCCCTGAGATGCCTCACTGTTAGTATCACTCTGCTTGTCTGTTTTCAAGATGTTCCAGACTTACTATTAGTCTGTGCGTTGCTAGTGTGGTGACATGTTACGGCTCCTGATTTCTTTTGAAACAGTTTTCGTTGGCAGAGCTAATATTAACACAACAAGCCATATTCTGCCTAAAATGAAAATCACTTGATATTTATGTATTGTTTTTTGTTATTAAAATGTTTTATTGATTCTAAGACAGACAAAAATAAATGTAACCACAAAATTATACATTAGGAATCAACTTATACCCCCCCCCCCCCCCACACACACACACACACACAAATACCCACATATAAACAGTACATAAAAAAAAAGACAAAGTTTAACACATAGGGGGGAAAAAAATATTTAAATAAATAAATTGTCTTTTCCCCAGCCATCTGGAAGTAATCTCCTCGAAAGCTGCCACTTTACCCAACTCGGTGCACCACTCACGAAATGAGGGTGCATCAGTTGACTTCCAACCCCTAAGGATTAGCTGTCTGCCAATCATCACGCTGGTTAGGGCCCAGCTTTTCATATATTTATCTCCTATATTCAGGACCCCTCCATCACCCAAAATACAAAGTCTGGGGCAAAATGAAAACTTTCACACACAAAACGCTGGATCCTCAACCAAAATTAATACAACCCCAAAAAACATGGGTTGTGTCCCCGTCTGCTGACTGGCATCGCCAGCAGGTGGGTGAGTCTTTAAGACCAAGCCTATACAATCTAGAGAGGGTCCAGTAGAACCGATGCAAAATCTTAAATTGCATCAGAAAGATCCTTGCATCTCTAGATGCAGACCTGATGCTTTTTATGATTCTAGCCCACTCTCCCTCCTCCAATACCAAGTTTAAATCTTTCTCCCATAATCTCTTGAGAGAAGACGAAGCTCCATCCCCCAGACTCTGAATTAACAGTTAGTAATGCACAGAAGCTTCATGACCTTTCCCATAAGCAGTAATCACCATTTCCAAAGTATCTGCTGCTTTAGGGGAGTGTACACCACTCCCAAAAACAGTACAGAGCAGGTGGCGCAGCTGCAAAAACCCAAAGAACTGGGATCTAGGAATCTTAAAATGTTGAACCAAATTATCAAAAGCTCTCAGCACTCTCATATAGGTCACCGAGTGTAGTAACTCCCCTCCCAATCCACTCTGACCAACAGAAAGGGGACTTATTAATAAGTAATTTAGGGTTCAGCCATATGTTTGAGGAAACATTTAAATAAATGTCCGAATTAAACACTCTGGACACTTTAGTCCAAACCACATGCAAATGCGAAATAACGGGGTGTGACTTCACTTCTCCGGTTAGTTTGATCGAAAGGCTTTGCAGTGGCGAAATGGGGCAAGAACTTCTTGTTCAATACAAAACCAGGGAGGGGCTCTCTCAGGTGGAAACGACCAATGAGCCAAATGTCTGAGACCGAATGCATAATAATAAAACAAAATCTTGGGTAGGCCTAGCCCACCTTTGTCAATCGGCCTATGTAACTTATTGAAATTTAACCTGGCACGCTTACCATTCCAAATGAATGACTTCGCTATACTATCAAATTGCTTGAAATAAGAGAGGGGGACATCTATAGAGAGAGATTGTAACAGGTAGTTGAATTTTGGAATGCAATTCATTTTAATAACATTAACCTTCCCAATCATCGATAAGTGTAATGAAGCCCACCTGTCCACATCATTCAAAAACATTTTTATTAAGGGACTTTGACTAAATCAGACAAATTTGCTGGGAATAAAATTCCCAAATACTTAATGCCTTGTTTGGGCCACTGGAAGGCGCCCAGCTGGAAGGCCGTTACTGGACAGTACGCTGTCAGAACCAAAGCTTCGGATTTAGACCAATTGACTTTGTATCCTGAGAACTTGGAAAAGGAATTAATAATTCTGTGGAGGCAAGGCATAGATCTAGTGGGGTCGGAGACGAATAATAAAATATAATCTGTGTAAAGCAAAAGCTTATGCGCCACACCTCCCGCAACCACCCCTGGAAAATCATCCTCCTTTCTTATTGCGGCTGCTAATGGTTCCAGGGCAAGACAGAACAATAATGGGGAAAGAGGGCAACCCTGCTGAGTGCCCCTATCCAGAGTAAAATAATCTGAAATTAAATCTTAAAAAGATAATCCCTTTCTACCAGGTCAAACGCCTTTTGTGGTGTCAAGTGAGATGGCAGCGACCGGAGATTGATCATTCGCTACTGACCACATGATATTGATGAGACGCCTGATGTTATCAGAAGAGTTACGGCCCCGAATAAACCCCACCTGATCTATATGTATAAGAGATGTCATAACCTTACTTAATCGGTTAGCCAAAATTTTTGACAACATTTTTACATCTAGATCAGGGAGTTTGGATGGTAACTTTTACACTCGCTTGGATCTTTGTCCTTTTTAGAATCAGACTGATCCGGGCTTGTGTCATGGTTGGGGGAAGCTTTCCATTCTTTAATGATTCAGTATAAACTTCTAACAAAAGTGGAGCCAGATATTTATGTATTGTTTAATTGTTTACTATACTGTTGTACTGAATATCATAGTAATGTTCTGTACAACAGCACTCTTGCTCATGTGATATTGCTTAATTATCATTAAACACTTCTGTGACTGCAGGGGCACAGCAGACTGGTTTGGGGTCAGCAATGATGTTGATGCCACCCAGAAATGGCAGAGGAAGAGCTTACGGCACTGCACCCAGCGCTACGGCAAGCTGAAGCCTCAGGTCATCCGTGAAATGGACCTTCCCAGCCAAGACAATCTCTCCATGACCAGTACTGAGACCCCTCCCCCACTATATGTCCCACCCACACAGCATGGCATGCAGAGGGTAGGCTGTTTTCACAACTGGACACATACAGATTGTCAACACTGCTGTTTACATGCTAGTTCATTAGTCCATGTCTCTACAATCCATGTCATTGAGGTTCAAAAGTTTTTCATTAAAATTTACATTATTAGCATAGCAATTTGAGTGAAAATTTGAATTGAAAATTAATATGAATTACAGAATTTCTTAGTATTTGGTATTAGAGCCTGACCGATAAGGGATTTTTGAGACCGATACCGATTTTAGAGAGGGAGAATTCACCGATTACCGATATGGTGACCGATATAGTTAATTTTTGAGCTGGAATGAAAACAGACCTTTTCTATGTGGATTTTTCACAGATTTTGCACCGATATGACTATGCAAAGGTACTCAGAAGGCTGCTTTCCTAAATATTTTTTATCAAAGAACATTTGACATTATTATTATTATTATTATTATTATACATTGTCAACAAATTCTAGAAATGAACACTGAGAAAATAAAGAATAAATAAAAATACAATAAATAGCTTAATAAACATCAGTACTGTTAGTATAAGTCAATTGCTGACCACTTAAATAAAGAATAACTAAAATAAAATAAAATAAAATAAAATAAACATCAGTACTGTATGTTTAGCATCAGTCAATTGCCCACCATTAAAATAAAGAATAAATAAAAATACAATAAATAGCTAAATAAAAATCAGTATTGTATGTTCAGTATCAGTCAGTTGCTGGCCATTTAAATAAAGAATAAATAAAATAAAATAAATAGATTAATAAACATCAGTACTGTATGTTTAGTATCAGTCAATGGCTGACCATTTAAATAAAGAATAAATAAAATAAAATAAAATAAACATCAGTACTGTATGTTTAGTATCAGTCAATGGCTGACCATTTAAATAAAGAATAAATAAAATAAAATAAACATAAGTACTGTATGTTTAGTATCAGTCAATGGCTGACCATTTAAATAAAGAATAAATAAAATAAAATAAAATAAACATCAGTACTGTATGTTTAGTATCAGTCAATGGCTGACCATTTAAATAAAGAATAAATTAAAATAAAATAAATAGCTAAATAAACATCAGGGGCCGGTTGCACCAGCTATACGAACGTTACAACTTAGCCTAGTTGTGGCGTAAATGGGCACTAAGTCACAATTTACGCACTACTAAATATTTGAGCGTTGCACCATTAAATTTATGTAGGACGTAACCCTTCGTATAAACTAAATATTTACAGAAGCCTCCGACCAGGAGTAACTGATGGAATAAAAAAGCAGACTGATATTTAATGACATCAATGAGCTCATGTTTTGGTTGACAGGCATCAGTCCTTTTGACATATATGATGGTGTTGGCATTTACACTCATTTACATTTACGAGAGAGAGAAAAAAAAAAACTTTTAAGAAGCTCTTCAGCATGAAACCGATCTAACGGTGCCGTTTTTAGGGTGCGTCGCCCGGTGTCAAATTTCAACACATTCAAAATATATATATATATATATATATATATATATATATATAAAGATATTAAAATGAATGAATGTCTATTTTTCCAGCCTGTTGTTTTAGTATTTATCGCCCCTCATTTATTTTAGATACAGTTCCTATATATTATTATTTACACAGGGCAAATATATAATTTATAAAATCTACTTTTATTACGTATCCTATTTTAATGTCTGGAAAACCAGACTTTTAAATATTACATTTTATAAATGCAACAACTGGAATTGTTCAGTTGAAGGGGGTACCAAACTGTGAATCCTGAACAAAACAGTTTGGCGAATACATGTTTACACGCTGACAAGGTATGAAAGTAGCTACGTGATTAGCTAGTTAGCTGTAAGCTCGTTGCCACGGAGAGTAAAAGATGGACTTTATTTACTTTCCAGCATTGTGTCTCACCAACTAGGCAACACTCACCACACACAATCCACCACCACTCTGATGTTTACCTTTCAATCTGCTACATTACTGATAGCACTGACAAACTATAGCTGTCTAACAGCAAATAGACATGAGTGACATGGTTGTCAGGGACAGGGTTAACGTTTTATTAGTTATATAAAATGATGGGGTCATTGTTTATTAACTTTCCAGTATGCATTTCACAAACTAGTTAGCAATTTAATGAGAAGGGACCGCTCAAATCCGCACCGTTTAACTCCGCCCTGTCTGCAGAGCCACCGTCAGTTCAGAGTCAGCTCTGTAAACAATGGAGTCGGAGCGCACTCTGCTGGACAAACTACGAAATGACACCAATTCTAAAGCATTATTTTCTGCATTATATGTTCTGAAAAAAAGTTTTCATATCGGCGCATATCGGTAAAATATACGCCGATACCGATATAGCGGTGAAAGGCTAATATTGGCTGACCGATATATCAGTCGGGCACTATTTGGTATGTTCCCCTTTAGCTTTTTTGACAGCATTCACCCGAGCATGTTATTCCAGCATGAGAATGTTCCAAAGAGCATCTTGTGTGCTTCAAAGGAAGCAAGGAAATCTGGACAACATGATCATGTCACAAATATGCTTATTTTATTAGTGACAGAAATAATGAAGAATTGTAAATATTTCTTACTAGTTTTATGTCGTAACATTTCTACATTTTAAAGGTTTCAAAATCAACTTTCTGTTTATTTCCAGGTTTAAATTAGATTTTGACTCTTAAGGTATTCTCTCATCTTTTACTCACCCTAATACCATCCCAGATGGAATGACTTTCTTTCTTCTGCTGAAAACAAAACAAGATTTTTAGAAGAATATCTCAGCTGTGAAGGCCCATAAAATGCAAGTGAATGATGACCAGAACTTTGAAGCTCCAAAATGAAGGCAGCATAAAAGTAATTTATACAACTTCAGTGGTTACATCCATATCTTCAGAAGTTATATGATAAGTTTGTGTAAAAACACATCAATATTTAAGTCCTTTTTTTACTATCAATCTCCACTTTCACATTCTTCTTCTTTTGCCGCCACCTACTGGGCAGGGAGGAGAATTTTATAGTAAAAAATTACTTAAACACCTATCATATCAGTTCTGAAGATATGGATTTAACCATTGGAGTCTTATGGATTACTTTTATGCTGCCTTTATGTGATTTGTTTGGAGCTTCAAAGTTCTGGCCACCATTCAGTTGCATTGTATGGACCTACTGAAATATTCTTCTAAAAATCTTTGTTTGTTTACAGCAGAAGAAAGAAAGTCATACACATCTGGGATGGCATGAGGGTGAGTAAAAGATGAGAGAATATTCATTTTTGGGTGACCTATCCCTTTAAATTTTCAACTCATATTCACATTTTTTGAACCCCATTGTACATTTTATATAAAAATGTGAAACTGTTAATGATACAATTCAGAAATGCAAATGGATTGCTTACCTCAAAACTGCTCAACTTGAAACCAGGGAAACAGCTTTGTTTATATAAACTACCATAAATATATGGTTTATTTACCATTCTGCTGTTGCACACTATGAACAGCTCTCATTTATGGTGCACACCGATCTCAGAGAGACACTTGAGTAATCATTAGTGACTCAGTGTTTACGTTTATGTGGTTGGTCTCTGCAGATCGTGGACCCGCTGGCTCGGGGTCGAGCATTCCGTAATGTAGAGGAGGTGGATGGTCTCAGCATATCTCAGACTCCCATCAACCCCTGCGCTGCCTCTCTCTGCTCCTTCACCAGCTCCCGCTCAGGCTTTAATAGACCTGCATGCAGACGAAAGCGCGAGTCTGTCGCTAAGATGGGCTTCAGAGCAGCCGCTGCTCTGTTGAAGGTAAGGCTCTGAGTGATAGAAAGGTCGTTTTTCACGTACAACAGGATTAAACCCAAATACAGAGACCTTACTCAGTTCCAAATGTACTCTACAACACATGTGTTTTCAACTGAATTCCAAACACAGGTAAAGAAAAAGGTTGCTTAAGGTTGTTTCTTTAACTATGGGCACCATGGCCCAGGGGTTCATTTTTACTAAACTGTCAGATTTCTATTTTTTTTTAAATTATTATTATTATAATTATATGGAGTTCATATTAAAACTTGGAGACATATTAAAGAGGAGACGTTTTGGAGATTTTTACCAGGCCTTCATCATTAATTTTTTATACTTTTCAAATGTCTTTTATGTATAGATTTTGTTTTATGCTTGTAATAGTCTTTCAATAAAAAAAAATAAAAAAAATCCATCATTTAAACTGAGCATTTTTAAAACTATGGTAATCTAAATAAAGTGTGAAAAAAAACGAAGAATCATTTTCAATATTTATTGTATGATATACATTTTTACACAAAATATCGTTTCCATCACAACTAACAATTTATAATAATACATTTTATAATACTTTTTTTTTTTCAAGTTAGCGTACTTGGTTACTAAGGAGGCAATTGTTGACAATCAGTGACATTTGTTGGTTCAGAAAAATTAAGATTCCGAAAAATAACAAAAAGACTGAATGCACGTATATCGACTGTTGGACATTGTTAGTAGACAAATTTAGTAGAAAATTTTGTAGAAAAGTGTGTTTTAAGGGAGTTAACAGGGTCAAAAGTGCCCATAGTTAAAACATTTTTTTTTAAAAAACACACTCATAAATCTGTTATTCAACCTTAGATGCAAAGAAAAAAGCTAAACATTGAAACCAAGAAATATGATTTATTGGCACAAAATAAAAATAAATAAACAGTCCATTCTCCAGATTTCATGGGAATTCATGCCCTGATTTAATCCCTGGCATATTATCAAACTGACAGACACAATCAAGACAATGCCAGACAGGAACAAACAACAGGATAAAGCAACACTCATTTCTGGCTATTGCTAGATCAAATTCGCCTTTATATTCGAGTCAATATCTATTCCTTTAAATTCAGCAATCTCGTTTGAGTCCGAGTGCCCGTTATGTCAAAGTGACGTAAATGCCGTAGTAACAAGTCAGTGGGCATCCAATAAACCTAGCCATGGTGATTATCGTAGATTACTCTGGAGGGTGACATTGGCGTCTTTGTGAAAAAATTTAATAAATATAATAAATAAATAAAAATGTTCCTCTGTTTTGTAATCTGTTATGTAAAAGTTTATCTCTGGCTTGACTTGTTGGCCCTGGATTTGGCCTAGTTCCATTTAGTGCCTCAGCCTAGATGAATAGGCTATAGGCCGGCAACATCAGTAACAGATGGCTATGATAATTCCACTGGAATGTTCAGCTGTTAGTCAGCTAGAATACTCTGCAACAGGTTGAGATAATCCCCTGCTCTGCTATGGAAATGGCACAGCTGCGCTGGAAAGGGCATTTGATCTTTCTCACCCATTGTTAGTGATGTAACATCCACAAGTGTGTTGAACTCTAATATTGCAGATGTTTTTGTACATTTAGTATTCATTCTATGAACATTGATGGTAGTAGTAAGGATGTTGTTGTTCGTAAGGTTGATCATGGTTATAATGATGGTTGTGGTGGTTTTAGGGGCGCTCTTTGCAGGAAGGTACCATTCGACGAGTACATCGGCGTAGTTTTGCCGCAGCTAGTTTCCTGGAAGAGGACACTGTGGATTTCCCAGATGAACTGGATACTTCCTTCTTTGCCAAGGTGAAACTGACTGCAGAAACCTGTAATTTACATCCCGTTAATCTCAGACCATCTTAATGCTGCCATCTAAGGGTTGACATACGTAAAGACCATCCAGCTGTTTGTGAAAAATAATTTTAATGATCGAGCTATAGTGTATTAAAGGGATAGTTCACCCAAAAATGTTAATTCTCTAATCATTTACTCACCCTCATGCCATCCCAGATGTGTATGACTTCTGCTGAAGATTTTTAGAATAATATCTCAGCTCTGTAGGCCCATACAATGCAAGTGAATGGTGACCAAAACTTTGAAGCTCGAAAAAGCACAAAGGCAGCATAAATGTAATCCACAAGACTCCAGTGGCTTAATCCATGGGTGTTTCTCAATTCTAAGAACGCAAAGAACGGACTTGCGTTCTCGTGGAGACTGGTCTTGCCAAGCCACCTTGGAAGAACAAACTCGGGAAGGACACAAATGAACGCACATTGAGAAACACCCCATGTCTTCTGAAGTGATATAATCGGTTTTGAGTGAGAACAGACCAAAATGTAACTAATTATTTACTGCACATGTTGCCATTGCAGTCTCTAGGCATGATCATGAGTTCAAGCTCGATTATACTTCCTAGTGCTTGGCGCATGCACAGAGTGCTAGATGGCGCTAGGAAGTGTAATTGAGTTTAAAATCATGATCGCCAAGAAGGCTGCAGATGGCAAGAGTTATTGTGAAAGATTAGTTATATTTTGGTCTATTCTCACCCAGAACCAGTTGGGTCGCTTCAGAAGACATGGATTAAACCACTGGAGTTATATGTATTACTTTTATGCTGCCTTAACATGCTTTTTGGAGCTTCAAAGTTTTGGTCAAAATTCACTTGCATTGTATGGATCTACAGAGCTGAAATCTAAAAATCTTCATTTGAGTTCTGTAGAGGAAAAAAGTCATACACATCTGGGATGGCATGAGGGTGAGTAAATTATTAGATTTTATTTTTTTTATTTTTTCAGGGGTGAACTATTCCTTTAAGTTGTGATAGGCTGATATATTGGCCAGGCCGATTTACCGATATAGGCTGATATTTGGCAATCAGCTTTTTCAATGGATAATCCATCATACATTTGTCTTTAATAAGTGCTTAGTCATCTGTTATTTTTGTTGTACACTTCAGTGTGTCTGATGTTGCCATTTTGTTCTTGTAGGATGGGTTTACACATGAAGAGTTGTCCACATATGCAGATGAGGTGTTTGAATCGCTTTCTGAAGCTGCCATTAAAGACACCGATGCCAGTAAGGCAGCAGATGAGAGGGATCTGACGGGCAGTGCCCTAGACAAGACAGAACTGGAGAGGAGCCATCTTATGCTGTGTGTCACACATGCACTTGCACACAAACAAACATGTTTCGTAAAGATTAACTCAGAACCCCTTCAAGTCTCTATCTCTAAAAAGCTCTTTGCTCTGTCTGTCTGTCTCTCTCAGGCCTCTTGAGCGGGGCTGGCGTAAGGGAAAGGATGGTGCTCTACTTCAGCCTAAAGTGCGCTTACGGCAGGAAGTGGTGAGTGTGAGTGGGCAACGGCGTGGACAGCGCATTGCCGTGCCTGTTAAGAAACTCTTTGCCAAGGAGAAGCGTCCTTATGGTCTTGGCATGGTAGGCAGACTGACCAACCGCACTTACCGCAAACGCATCGACAGCTACGTCAAGAGACAGATAGAAGACATGAATGACCACAGGTATAAAGCAGGACAGTATTATGGGTGCTCTTGTTAATATCATGTTAAAATGCATGTTAATACCAGGTGTAAAAGGGTCCATATTTTCAGATTTTTCTGAATAAATATCCATAGTGACTTCAAGACACTTTTTGTTTCAGAAACTGTATTGTAGGTGTCACTACAGAGTGATAAATTGGTGTTCTGTCATCCCCAGGCCTTTCTTCACTTACTGGATCACCTTTGTCCATTTGCTGATAACCATCCTGGCAGTTTCCATCTATGGCATTGCACCTGTGGGCTTCTCACAACATGAGACAGTAGATTCTGTAAGTAAAACTGAGTGTATTCAGTTGTTACACTGTTCTTGTGTGTTTACTGTGTGTGTATGTGTGTGTGTGTGTGTGTGTGTAACAGATTATGCCCTCTGTGGCAGGTCTTACGAAATAAAGGAGTTTATGAAAACGTCAAATTTGTGCAGCAAGAAAACTTCTGGGTTGGACCAAGCTCGGTAAATGTATTTCCAGTATTTATTCCTTGTAATGTCAGTGCATATGGCTAAATGACAAATAACATTAACCTTCACTTTTTTTTTTACCCATCATCAAGATTCAGGTTACAGTTTATTTGAATAAATGAAGCAACATGTATATTTTAGGTGTCAAGTATGTTGCTATTTTTAATCACCTTTTTTGCAGTTCACATAAATAGTCCGGTGGTGTGACAAATTAATTTTTAAAAGTACAAACATTCCCTTTAAGATCATGAAAATTGCCTATTTCATTCTGTTAAGAGCCCTCCCAGAATTGCTCACTGGCAAAAGGTCTACTACAACACAATATAATTTTTGTTGCTCAAAAAAAAAAAAAAAAAATTGTCAGAACACACTGCTATGGTACTTTTTAATGGACATCAATAGAGAAAGATGCTTTTTGCCTGCATAATAGTTTAGTTATGGCATCTACCAGCAGGGGGCTATCTGGCACATGCTAACCAGCCAAAACCTGACCACCTGACCAGCATCTCAACTGTGTTCTTGCCTAATGTGCGGTTCTTGTGCCTGTCCCGCAGGAGGCGCTGATTCACCTTGGGGCTAAGTTCTCCCCCTGTATGCGTCAGGATCAGGAGGTGCATGAGCTCATTCAGGAGAAGAGGGAGAGTGAGCGTCACTCAGCGTGCTGCGTCCGTAACGACCAATCAGGCTGCTTGCAGACCTTGCAGGAGGAGTGCTCGGTCGGTCCCTGCATTTTACCTCACTGTCTCCATGACATATCTATAGTAATATGCTTGAAATACTTTCATACAAATGACTTGAGTCTGTAATTTGCATGTTCTCAGAGTACACTGGCATTATGGGTAAAATGGCCTCAGCACCAAAGTGCTCCCTATCTAGATGGAAAAGTGCGTCTGTATGGTTCTGTATGCCATCAAGACCCCAGGTACAACTCTAATACACTTTACTGGTTTACCCATCTGCATGGCTTGTGGACTGAATTATCTTATTTCACACATTTATGTTTTAAGGATTTGTCTGGAGCCCGCCTCTGTTACACCTCACGAGTGGCCTGATGACATCACCAAGTGGCCAGTGAGTTTGATGCAGCGACAGTTTCTGAACAGAATTCAGTATGATAATACCACAACATTTATTGCAACTTTTCCACTAATAGGGTACAAATTGGTGTCCCGTTACGTTTTCTAAGGCATTAGTTGAACAAATCCCACACTTAAAAGGGGGATTCTGTCCCACCTCAGTTGATATTCTCTAATATTCAAGAAATAAACTTTTATAGCAATGTCATAATTCAACCCTATTGCCCAAGGTATTGTAGGAAAATAATGATCAAACAAATATTTGTCTGTCTATCTATCTATCTGTCTGTCTGTCTGTTTTTATCTATCTATCCATCTGTCTACACTGGCGGCCAAAAGTTTGGAATAATGTACAGATTTTGCTCTTATTGAAAGAAATTGGTACTTTTATTCACCAAAGTGGTATTCAGCTGATCACAACGTATAGTCAGGACATTAATAACGTGAAAAATTACAATTTGAAAAAAAAAAAAATTCAGAACTTCTTAAACTACTTCAAATAGTTCTCATCATAAAATCCTCTACGTGCAGCAATGACAGCTTTGCAGATCCTTGGCATTCTAGCTGTCAATTTGTCCAGATACTCAGGTGACATTTCACCCCACGCTTCCTGTAGCACTTGCCATAGATGTGTCTGTCTTGTCGGGCACTTCTCACACACCTTACAGTCTAGCTGATCCCACAAAAGCTCAATGGGGTCAAGATCCATAATACTCTTTTCCAATTATCTGTTGTCCAATGTCTGTGTTTGCCCACTCTAACATTTTCTTTTTGCTTTTCTGTTTCAAAAGTGACTTTTTCTTTGCAATTCTTCCCATAAGTCCTGCACCCCTGAATCTTCAATTTATTGTTGTACATGAAACTGGTGTTGAGCGGGTAGAATTCAATGAAGCTGTCAGCTGAGGACATGTGAGGCGTCTATTTCTCAAATTAGAGACTCTGATGAACTTATCCTCTTATTTAGTTGTACATCTGGCCTTCCACATCTCTTTCTGTCCTTGTTAGAGCCAGTTGTCCTTTGTCTTTGAAGACTGTAGTGTACACCTTTGTATGAAATCTTCAGTTTTTGGCAATTTCAAGCATTGTATAGCCTTCATTCCTCAAAACAATGATAGACTGACAAGTTTATATAGAAAGTGTTTATTTTTTGCCATTTTTGACCTAATATTGACCTTAAGACATGCCAGTCTGTTGCTTACTGTGGCAACTCAAAAACAAACACAAAGACAATGTTAAGCTTCATTTAATGAAACAAATAGCTTCATTTAATGAACCAAATAGCTTTCAACTGTGTTTGTTATAATGGCAAGTGATTTTCAAGTACCAAATGAGCAATTTATCATGATTATTCAAGGATAAGGTGTTGGAGTGATGGCTGCTGGAAATGGGGCCTGTCTAGATTTGATCAAAAATGACTTTTTTCAAATAGCAATGGTGCTGTCTTTTACATCAGTAATGTCCTGACTATACTTTGTGATCAGTTTAATGCCATAATCTTTGTGATAAGTAAAATACCTATCTATCTATCTGTCTATCTCTTTCTATCTGTCTGTTTGTTTGTTTATGTCTGTCCATCTATCAATCTATCTATCCATAGACAATCATCCATACGATTATCTAATCAGCCAATTGTGTGGCAGCAGTGCAGTGCATACAGTCATGCAGATACGGGTCAGGAGCTTCAGTTAATGTTCACATCAACAGACAGACAGGCTGGTTTGAGTATTTCTGTAACTGCTGATCTCCTGGGATTTTCACACACAACAGACTCTAGAATTTACTCTGAATGGTGCCAAAAACAAAAAAACATCCAGTGAGCGGCAGTTCTGTGGACGGAAATGCCTTGTTAATGAGAGAGGTCAACAGAGCATGGCCAGACTGGTTCGAACTGACACTGATTCTGTCCCACCTCAGTTTTGATATTCTCCAATATTCAAGAAATAAACTTCTACAGCAATGTCATAATTCAACCCTGTTGCCCAAGGTATTGTAGGAAAATAATGTTCAAACAAATAATTTTCTGTCTGTCTGTCTGTCTGGATGTAAATGAATTGAAAATAAAACAACTCCTGAGGTTGATGATCAACATTTTTGGGAAGGTTAAGCACTTTATTTCACTCACCATTTGTTGAAAATGGTGAAAAGAAACATTTACTTAGATTAACTTCAAGAGTTTCAGGCCCTTTTTTGTTCCCTATTAATAGAAAATGCCATGATACAGTATTGTATATTGCCAATATCATTTTACCACAACATTGAATAATATTTAATTGTTCAGTACTGTTATAATCTGTTTCCCCTCTCAGATATGCACCAGGTACAGCACAGTGAACCACACTAACTTGCCACACATTGATTGTGTCATTACCGGCAGACCCTGCTGCATCGGGACCAAAGGAAGGTGAGGAGAACACACAGGCATACATTACATCATGAGGTACTACTGAATCACAACCTGATACTTGTGACCCACTCGCTGAATGCCTGTTAAACTATGACATCACCGCATGCTTGTGTTTTTACAGGTGTGAGATTACATCCAGAGAGTACTGTACCTTCATGAAGGGGTACTTCCATGAGGAGGCCACACTCTGCTCACAGGTCTGTGAGCATTTCTTCCTGTTGACCTATACTGTATATACACAGTCTGTTGATTTCTTATATATAGCAGTGGTTCTTAACTAGTTTTGCTAGACACAACATTTTACATTCGACATCATGTGGTGACCCAATACCAAAACTGTTAATTGTACGACATTGAATTTCAATGCATTAATGCTCTCGGCAGCCAATAATTCACAGCACAAAATGCATTGTGGTCAGCACAAACCCTGTTTATCCACACTGCAAGTAAACCAGTATTTAATGTATTATGGGTTGTGTTTTACCTATCGATTCGACAAATTAACAAAAATGGCTGCCAACGGCCAATCAAATTTCAGCACCTTATAACTTGTATTGGGAATGGCAGAGGGTTATGGAAATTACTATACACAAGCAGGGTGTCAACTCGAAGCAACATAAAATTTTATGAAAATCGGCCACACAGTGGCGGTATAATTAGCTAATTTGTGCTTTTACTCATAACTCTGGAACCGTATAGGCTACAATACAAATTTGTAGCTTCTCTGAATCCACCAGTGCCCCACAATGATATGGTCACTTGAATTTTCATTTGCGCAAGAAACTTTTTTTTTATAATTTCGATTTATTCAGAAAACGTACTTTTTCTAACTCATCCTAGGCCGTTTACCCGATTCTCACGAAACTTGGTATATATCATCTACAGACCCTCCTGACAAAATGATATCAAAAGAATTTTGATGCATTGAATTGTTCCAAAGATATAAGCAAATATATTTTGGGCTTGGCCTTTGACTAATTAGCCTGTATCTTGTGAGCGCAATTTTCAAACTTAACAAAATTTGTACACATGGACAAGAGAACACTCTGAGGTTACATAACGAGTTTCATTAATTTTTGATGCTAGGGGGCGCTATAACTTAAGACAATTCTATTTTTGCAACTGTGCTCAAAGCAGGTGAAATGTCACACCAAAATAGCTGTCCATAGCATCCACAGGATCTTTTCTGTCAAATTTGTTTGTTTTGGTCATCTCGCCATATTTGCTTGGCCCCCGACAATAGTTGCTTGTGGCTATATTTATTATTATTATTATTATTATTATTCTGCTGCAAATCTCATCATGCAGACCAAACCGTAAGGCCTAGAGACCTGAAACGTTCAGGGATTGTAGTACTCCAAGATGCTAGCAAATTTTTGCCCCGATCGGCCACACGGTGGTGCTACTGTGATCAAAACAAACAAATTAGCAAAAATGCCCATAACTTTTGAATCATATGTCACGGACTCAGGTGCCTCATATCATTGGATTTCGTGGCTCAAGACGAACAAAATCTGCTATCTCCGATTTCCGTCATGGAGATTTTTTCGCAGTTCGTGATTTGTCGTAAAACCTACTTTTGTGAACTAGTCCTAGGCTATTTGACCAATCGGAACCAGTGCAGAAATATTAGTTGGAGTTCCAATATAAATAATTATCAAAAACAGGATGGCCACGCCCATCTAAAATGTCCATAGTGGGCAGGGCCAATTTTACTTAACTGGCTATAACTTTTGAACAGAAATAGCTATCTTCACCAATCTAGACGTACTAATGTAGTGGATCATTCTGAGGACACAACAAATTTGGTGGTGATTGGCCACTTGGTGGCGCTATAATTTAAACAAACATGAAAATGGCTCTTTCTATTAGACTGTTGCCCTGATTTACTTGAAAATTGGTATGTAGCCTCTGTCCAACACCCCATCAATACCTAAGAGGACATTTGCATATCTAAAACAAATTTGGCCACCATTAGCCAATTAATAATCAGATGCTTTTAGACAAGGTTAGTAATGGCAGGTGGAAATGAAACTTCATGGGCTTATTTGACTCTGTGTCACAGACATCTGTATGAAATTTGAAAATAATCGACCACCAGGAGGCGCTATCACATTTTTCAAGCATAGAAATGGCTGTATGTCTCGCAGTATTTAACAAGTACACAAGTAATTCATATATCTAGATATGTCTCCTCACCCTGAACAACTTCACCTCAAGAACCATTGCTGTCAATCAAATTGTTGTTTTAGAATCATCAATTATTTGAAAAACATACTTTTGCGAATTAGTCATAGGTTTTTCGTCTGATCAAAAAGAAACCAGTTTAGAAAGATTCTTTGGAGTCCCTACATCAATAATGATCAAAAATATGTGGAACTTCATGTATGGCATGGCTATAATAGACCAATGCAATCTTGGGGGCAGAGCCTAAAACACATAAGGCTATAACTCCTGAAAGCAATGAGTAATTTTGACAAACCTTGAGACAAATTTGTAAGATATCAAAGTGAGGACACATAATAAATTTGCCTGGGATTGGCCACTTGGTGGCACTATAATAATAATAAAAAATCTACAAATGGTTCTGACTAAGGAACCGTTGGTCTGAATGACTTGAAATTTTGCTTGCTGTGCAAGGTGCCAACAAGGTCTATGAGGACATCTGCATATCTTGAAAAAACACGGCTGCCTTTAACCAATCATATTTTAGCAGCTTTTAAACAATGTTATGGGCCTATTTGTCTGTTGGTCCAAGAGGTCTGTGCAAAATTTGAAAAAAATAAATGAATAAGAATCGGCCACCGGGTGGCGCTATTGGGTTTTACATGCATGTAAATTGTTGAATACTGTGCAGTTTGTCACAAAGGCACATATTGTTCAGTGTATATGATACATCTCCTCTTTCTGAACAACTTTGCCTCAAGAACCACTGGTGTCAATGAAATCATTCATTAAATATTTGAGTTTATTTGAAAAACCTACTTTTGCAAACTATTCCTAGGTTTTTCACCCGACAGCAACAAAACCTGTACAGGAAAAATCTTTGGACAGCCAAGATCAATAATCATCAAAAAAATCTTGAACTTTTGAAAATAATTGAATTTGTCATGGCTATGACAAGGTAATTAAATAAAAATGGGAATGGCCAAGTGTACCCAAAACCCTAAAACTCATAAATGACAAACCCGATTATCAAATTTTATACACATATACGACATGTTATTCTTTAGATGTGTGCAAAATTTGGTGTAAATCATACAATAGTTGGTACTATAACAGTTATGAATGTTATAAAGGCCATATCTCTAAGGTACCTAACCTGATTGTTAAGAAAATCATGACATTTTCTCGCTGTTTTAGATGATATCTGACAACAAAAACAAATGTAATTGATTTATTGATTAATAATTAAAGGCTTGAACCCCGTTCATTTCTGCTTGCAGCTATATTTATAATAGTATTTTATAAATATACTATTGTTCATTGCAACTTCGTGTTAGTTCAAAGTGCATTTACAGATGTTTTAATGTTAAAAATGTATTAGTATACAGTATTTCAAAATTTACATTAACAAATCATTTTAATATATTCAACTGCATTGTAAAGTGTTTCCAAAATGTTTATTAATGTGCCCTTTTCGCTGTAAATCTAAACTGAATGAAGTGCAATGTGAAATGTTATAAATTGCCAGCAGGGGGTGTAAAGAACTACAGCTGTGCTTCTGATAGCCAATAGCTTTAATTAGAGAATACAGACCTTTTGTTTTCAACTGGAATTTGAACAATTATTGATAAAGCTCATTATCATAATAAGATCTTACTGCTCTCAGGTGCATTGCATGGATGATGTGTGTGGCCTCCTGCCTTTTCTAAACCCAGAAATCCCAGACCAGTTCTATCGGCTGTGGCTCTCTCTCTTCCTGCATGCTGGGTGAGTTGGAGGTGTGATCCATTGTAGGGGGCCCTTTGTGAATTAAAGTTTTGCAATAAACGAAATGCAGTGTCACATTACTGATCCTGACTGCACATTTTTTGACAAAGGTAAAGCCGTGATTGATTGATTGATTTCAGCCTTCTTGTTTCTCTCTCTCTCTCTCTCTCTCTACAGGATCCTGCACAGCCTGGTGTCTGTGTGCTTTCAGATGACCATTCTGAGGGATTTGGAGAAGCTAGCAGGCTGGCTGAGAATCTCCATCATCTATATCCTCAGTGGGATTACAGGCAACCTCGCCAGTGCCATCTTCTTACCATACAGAGCAGAGGTACAGGACCACACCCCCACACACAGACTCTCAGCCAGCCATATAGTTCACCCAAAAATAATAAAATTGTCATTTCAAACACAAAAGGAAAATTTTGAAGAATCTGCACACAGGTCTTTTCTATACAGTGGCAGTTCTTAGTGATTTGGAGCTGTCAAACTTAAAAAAAAAAAAAAAAACACACCCAAAAACTCCTATACCAGCACAATAAAAGTAGTCCATGCGACGAAATCAGAAAAAGATATATGGCCAAGTATGCTCTCACAGATGCAAAGGAAAGCTGCTGTGACTGAAGCTTCCAGTACAAACAAAAACATACACAGAATAATAGAAAATAAGTAATAAAAAAATTAAATATGTATAGAAATACACAGTAAGATATAAGAAAGGGTAATGTACATCTGTACTACTATGTGCATGTACAGGTATATTATATATTGTACATATACAGATATGTTATATATTACTGTGAAAAAGTTTTAAGCACATAAGATGTTTCACAAAAGCATTTGTCTTAAGATGGTTATTTATATCTTCAGCTTTAGTGTGTCAAAAGGAAATATAAATGTTAGACTCCCAAACATTACTTTTGCAAACAGAAAAGATTAGAATAGAAGAACAGGGAGCCCTGCAACAGATGTCATGGCCCCCACAAAGCCCCCACTGAACACTGTGTCAGTCTGATATTACATGAAGAGACAGAAGCAATTGAGACAGCCTAAATAAATAAAAGAACTGTGGTGAATTCTCCAAGAAGCTTGGAACATCCTACCTGCCAACAACCAAGAAAAACTGTATCAAGGTGTACCTAGGAGAATTGGTGCTGTTTTGAAGGCAAAGGTGGTCACACCAAATATTGATTTATCTTTTTTATGTTTACTGGACTTTGTATGACATTAAGTGATAAATGAAAACTATTTATGTCATTATTTTTGAAGACATCCTCACTATGCAAAACTTTTCACAAGTGCCTAAAACTTTTGCACAGTACTCTATATGTTAAATATATATACATATATGATATATACATTTACAGATATGCTATATTCATATACAGATATGTTATATACATAAACAGATATGTTATATACATGCTTGTGATGAGGAGGAGGGTGTGGCCGGGCCATGATGGTGCACGGCCGGCGCTGAATCAGCTGATCAGTGGGGGAGCGAGATAAAGGGGAACCGGAGGCGCCAGTTCGAGAGACGCACGCTGCCGCGCTGCATGTGTGTCTGTGTCCTTATGTTTTATGTTGTTTTAAGTTCATTTATATCATTAAAGTTTATGTTGACTGTTCAGCCGGTTCCCGCCGCCTCCTTGCCCGTCCTTTTACTGTTACAATGCTGTATACAGATACGCTATGTCCATATACAGATGATGTATACATATACAGATATGCTACTGTATATGCTGTACATATACAGATAGGCTGTATACATACAGTGCATGTACAGATATGTTTTATACATTTAGATATTTTAAAGGAGACCTATTATGCCCCTTTTTACAAGATGTAGTATAAGTCTCAGGTGTCCCCAGAATGTGTCTGTGAAGTTTCAGCTCAAAATACCCCACGGATCATTTATTATACCATGTTGTAAATGCCTCTTTTTGGGTAGAATCAAAAACATGCTGTTTTCGTGTGTGTCTCTTTAAATGCAAATGAGCTGCTGCTCCCCGCCCCCTTTCCAGAAGAGGGCTGTGCCTTTACAGCTCATGCTTCGGATACTATAGCAACAACAAATCAGAACCAATATTACTGACACCGTAAATACCGGAGTTCAGCCATATATGTATGAGCAACCGTAAACGACGCAAAACATAGGCATTTTGAGTTTGTGATAGTGCTTCTTATGTAGAAAATCACTTCTTGCCCTCCATCTGCATTTCACACCACAGCAACGGAGTGACGTGATGTCATGTGCAAACAAGCTATAACGACATAGCTCTGGTCTCCGTGAATACAATCAGAGACAATGGTAACTTTAGCTGCATTAGCCGTGGAATCAGCTAACAAGCACATTCGGAAAGGCGATTTGCACAAACATACATGAATTTTGGTATGTTTTGGGGCACATTTTCTTCAAAAACAAAACTTGTCCACTGCGTCTTCAGTGGTTCTGTTGCCGGGAGTACATGAAGACTCTTATGTTCACTTTTACAGCCAACAACAGAACACTTATGACGCTTATGAAGTTGAGACATTATTCTTCTCACTGTAGCTGCTCAAGCGCTGGAAAAAATGGCGGACTGTGTGTCGATCACTCGGGAGGATCTATGATAATAGGGTGGAGTCCATCACCAGTCGTGGACGTGGCCTACTCTAAAGTGACGTCACTTTAGAGCGGATACGAAAACCAGTCATTTTGAGACACTGTTTTTGATTAATAGAAATATAAGAAACAGGAGTGGGTGGACTTTTAACATTGTAGGGTGGTTGTGTACACACACTGCTGACTCACATTTATGTTCAAACACCATGTAAAAGTGAATTTTGCATAATAGATCCCCTTTAGAAGCATGCAAAGAAAGGCTATTTACATATACAGATATGTTAAATACTTAAACAGATATGTTATATATTTATACAGATATGTTATATACACATACAGATATGCTATATACATATAAAGATATGTTGAATGCATAAACAGATATGGTATATACAGTTGCAATCGAAATTATTCAACCCCCCCAAGACAGTAAGGATTTACAAAGGTAAGCTTTTCTGTTGACCCAGAATTTTTTAACTTTACATCTATATCAGTTGAGTGACACATTCAAAATCATAGTGTGAATATTTAACCTAATATTTCTAAATAGCAGGATTTTTTTAAATATGGTACAGCAGCAACCTTCTTGGGGTGTGGAAGAAAGCATAACTTCACCAAGGGAAATGTTGACTTGAATATTCAAGAAGTAATTAGGAAAGACCTGTGGAGTCCTGGAAGGTTTTATAGACTTATGACTAAACTGAAAATGAATTTTAGACCCATGGGTCAGCAGTACGTCTGGAGTAAGATGACAAGGTGATGACAAGAACGACACCATCTCCAGAGTCAAGCATGGAGGTGGGTCAGTCCTGTTATGGGGGTGTTTTGCGGCTGCAGGAAACGGCTATCCTGACTATGTGACTGACACCATAGATTCTTCCAGATATCAGGCCAATTTGGCATGAACAATGTGATGCCTTCAGTGTGTAAATTGAAGCTCGGTGATCACTGGACTTTCCAGCAAGAAAATAACACCAGGGATACATCCAAGTTATCCAAAATCTGGTTCAGGGATAAGTCGTGGAATGTCCATAAATGGCCCTTTCAGTCCATCATTAAAATCCCATTGCAAACCTTTGTTGGGATTTCAAGGAAGCAATGGCAGCACATGAGCCAAAGAATGTCAATGAGCTGGAAGCTTTTGCTCATGAGAAATGTGTAAAAATTCTAATAGAGACGTGTCTGAAGCCTGAGAACACTTACCTGAAACATTTATTTGCTGTTATTAAGGATAAAGGATGCTCCACAAATGATTGACTTTGGGGGTTGAATATTTTTGACATGACATTTGTGAGAATTAGTTATTTTTTATTTAAAAATTTGGGTAAACTGAACTCTTTGTTCTCAAAATTACTCAAATGTGTATTAAAAACTTACTTTGACTGTTTTAGTTGATGTGTTTTAATTCACATCACCAGAATGTATTGCTGGTCAGGGGGGTTGAATAATTTTGATTGCAACTGTATATAGATAGGCTATATACATATACAAATATGCTATATACATTTACAGATATGCTATTTACATATACAGATTTGTCCTATACAGTACATAAATAGTTTTTTTAATACCTAAACATATAGGCTTACACATACTGTATATGCTATATACTTATACAGATATGGTATATACATATACCGATATGATAAATACATACACAGATAGGCTATATACATATACAGATATGTTAATCTAAAGCATGCTGATAAATCCCCCTCTTTCCTGTATTTTTTTCTAATGGCAGGTGGGTCCAGCAGGTTCTCAGTTTGGCATCCTGGCCTGTCTGTTCGTGGAACTTTTTCAGAGCTGGCAGATCCTGGCACGGCCGTGGAGGGCCTTCTTCAAGCTCTCGTGCATAGTGCTTTTCCTCTTCGCCTTTGGCCTACTGCCCTGGATTGATAATTTTGCCCACATCTGTGGCTTCGTTTCGGGCTTCTTTCTTTCCTTCGCCTTCCTGCCCTACATCAGCTTTGGGCGCATGGATATGTACCGCAAGCGTTTGCAGATCCTGGTGGCACTCACTCTTTTCCTGGGCATCTTCTCCAGCTTCGTCGTGCTCTTCTACGTGTATCCTGTCAAGTGTGAGTGGTGCGAGCTCCTCACCTGCATCCCACTTACGGACAAGTTCTGTGAGAAATACGACCTGAACGCTCACCTCCACTGAGCCCTTCCATAAGAAGGGCTGCAAGGGCTTTCTGGTGGTGTGGACAGATTTGATTATAGACTCTCTTTGACTTAAAGCATTCAATCTTCACCAGTGTCTGAAACTTTTTTAAATAATGTACTTGATAAAAGTTTTATCATTTTAATTTGTCAGGCTCAAATAAGAGCGTTCCCCTGGAGGGAAGTATAATAGTTATGCCAACAGTGCCTTTCCAGTCAGTACCAACTACTGCCATATCTGAGCCCCATTACATTGGAGCACATTTGAGGCAACCCTGTAATGTGTGTAGTGCTACTACAGTGGTGTTTAATTCTCGGTAGTGTTTTAGCTACCTACTCACATGTAACAGAAAATACAATGTAAAGAAATCAACATGTCTGCATTCTTTTTTTTCTTCTTCTACTAATGGTGTTTAAAATAATGGCTCTGTTCCCAAAACCTAATGAGCTGAATAGGCAGATCTTTAAGGCTGCCTACATAGGCAGCATTTTAAGGCATCATCGGTGCATTCCTGATACGAAGTCTGTTCCAAAACATAGGCACTTGGAAGCATAATTATGCTATCTTCTAAGATACCTTGTTTTAGAAGGCAATCCTATAATGTTTTACAATGAGCTCAATGAAAAGTGCTCAGTGAAGCTAGAAGGTTTAGAATTCTTCTCTATTTGACGTAGTAACATCACCCATGAAAACGATTTACTCTGGTTAGGTTAAACAAGTACAATTTAACCACAAGGAGCAACTTTCTTGGTGTATATAGCACTTACAGTTGAGCTGCCCAACTTCTCTGCATTTTTATTCAGTGTTTTGAAGTGAACTCTCCACAGCCACAGTGTCCATTGAATGTGCACTTAAGATACTCGCCAAATGTAGTAGGTCATCTGGGAATTTCTCGCCAACTGTTTTGTGAATACTGCGGTTTTGGACATACTACTCAATTGACATGCTACTTTTGGCATACTATATAGTAGGGACATAGGCACATTCGAATGCAGAATATATCTTATATAGATTTATATACCAACGCTGTTCCCGAACTTGTGAGCTGCCATGCTGTCTACTACCTACATGCTAACCGAGAAAGAACCTCATAAGTGACTGATATGGAACTGTCTACATAGGCAGCTATATATTTGTGTGGCTCACAAAATTGGTGTGCATGAGTTTTGGAAAGGAGCACATACATGGCAGAGATCCAATAATATACAGGGAACTTATGTTTGAAAATATTCCCTATTGATATCTGTTTTTGTTCTGCAAGAATCCTGGCTTACACGTCTGTTCTTTAGACAGGTGCATGTGTTTGCATACTTATCTCAGCTCTCTTTGACAGACAGAGGAGAGGCACACATAATTGGTCCTGATCTCAGAGCTGCTCTTTGTGCCGTAAGTGTGTGGGGGAGGTTCACTGTGAGCGCGTCCTGCACTGCTGGCCATCAGCCTGAAGGATCTGCAGGATGCTGGAGAGCACATCAGTGCATTAATGGAGCTCCATCTTCATGGTCCAGTGTCTCTCCTCCACCTCCTGTAAAAAAACAAGAGAAAAGGCTCCTCTATTGTGAGCTATGCTAATTACAAGTCTCCCATCCCCCGTTTCCCTAATGTAGCAAACACAACACAGCAAACCTTGTGTTAGTTTAGCTGAGATGGTAATTAAAAGCTAGATAATTAATGTGTGTGCTGGGCTCTGGTCTGCTGTAGTCACTCAAGTGCTCTTCTGCTGTTGTTCACGGATCTCTAAACTGTGCCACTGTGGCATCAATTCTCAGATCTGTCACGGTATTTCATGTGTTTTTTAACCCTTCTACTTTCTTTCTGACCTGCCTTACCTCAGCGTGCTCTATTCCTCTAGTCTGTTAAGGACAAAGGAGCAGTTGAGGGAACCATCGCAATCAGATCTTTTTAGCAGCTCTGTACATCAAACCCCACACAAGCACTTGAGAGGAAATTAGGCATCTCTCCCCTCAGCCCCCAACCTCTCCATCCACTGGTCTATAGTGATGGTAATTTTAGGGTAAGAGGGCCATATTGCAAATCATTGATCAGAATCAAATCAGCATGCAGGGAGATCCTCTAATCCGTCTACTTCAGTTGTGCATAACAGCTATTTGCTGATTAGTGGACTGCTCTCCGCCAGTGAGGAGGAATATTTGAGATACAGTGCTGTGATGTCTCTCTCTCTCTTGCTCTCTCTCTAATCTCCTTGATTTCTGTTTTATTACGTCCCCCTCTGTTTTTTTCAAAAGTGCTTATTTCAATCAACTGATATGGCTCAAGGCGATTAACTTGAATATAAATGTCTTATTGTCTATCTGGTGACTGATCTACATGTTTGAATCGAACAGTACTTGAAATTACAGTAGGGTCCAAAATCTGTAGATTTTAGTAGTTTAGAGCTTTCCAAAATACACATAGTTTCAAAACAGAAAATCATGTTGTAATGTCTGCAATGTCTTAAATTAGATAAATATTAGCTTAAGAAATTTAATATTTTTTTATTTCAAATTATCAGCATATAAATTGTGAATGAAAATTTGACAAATTAAAATGTATTGAATTTCAGAATTTCTCAGTATATGGCCTTTTCGCATGCACTCAAGCTGGAAGGTAACACATTAGAATAAGCTTGTATTTGTTAACATTAGTTAACAGTGAACAATACTTTTCAGCATTTAGTAATTTTGGTTAGTTGCAACATTTTAATACATTACATGTAGTAATACTTTTTTTAAATTCAAATTGTATATGACAGCATTAGTTAATGCATTATGAAGTAACATGAACTAAAAATGACAATTGTATTTTTATAAATTAACATTAACCAAGATTTTAAAATGCTGTAAAAAAATATATATAGTTTATTGTTGGTTCATTATACATAATGCATTAATGTTAACAAATAAAACCTTATTGTAAAGTGTTACCAGCTTGCTATTGTGCAGATCTGTGCAAAACTTGATCCCAGCATGATTTGTGAATGTTCCAAAGAGCATCTTGTGTGCTTCAATGGAAGCAAGGAAACCTTACCTTTCATACAATAGAGTTAACGTAGTCTATGCCACAAATGTGCTTTTGATGTGCATTTGATTAGTGACCTAAATGTAGAAATAGTGCAGATTTCGAAATATTTCTTATTCATTTCACGTAATAACATTTCTTTGTTTAAATTTAAAAAATCCTAAAACTTTATTTCCTGGTTTGAATTAGATTTTGAAGCCCACGTTTCAATGTGGTCTCAGACCCCACTATATTAGACCTCAAGAAGATACTGTTTGCTTGGCTCATTTCAAACATATGAGATTTAACAGTTGACCCCTCTTGTCAGTGAGGTGATATTTTTGCCTTCCAGCTGTTGACAGATTAACTAGACTTCTGCTCAACAGTTCAGTGAGTTGAGACATCCTTACAGCAATATAGACTGGACAGATATGTAGTATGTCAGGCTATGCATTTACAATGTCCCACTCAAGAACAATGACCTGTAAGTTTGACCTTCTTGTTGGAGCCACGGTGCAGCATTTGAGCTGTGATGCTCATATGGTGATGCAGATTTGAGTCCAGTTTGTGACGTGTTTCAATTCCATTCCCTTTTCTCTATAATTTCCAGCCGTTCACTATACTGTGTACAGTATTTATCTTTTAAAAAGACGTAAAAAACTAAAAGTAAAGAGAAAAAAAACAACCTCGTTTCACACCAGTGCTTACTTTAATCTATTCAGTTCCAACTCTTCTGTGATGGGTATGATAAACAGAAGTCCATTTGAGCAGGTAGAGGAGTCATACTGCAGGCAGAGGGTTGGGGTGGGAGCTGAAAGCCGATTCTGAAACAAGAACCAGGCAGCTGCGCAGCAGGTGGTCAGTGGCAGGCTGTCTATTTTTCATTGTCCCTAAGATGAGCACGTAGGCCGTAGCAGACCCCCAGAGCTACTGCTGCAGGTCAGGGGCTTACAGGTGAATGAGCTGGAAGGGGAGGGGAGCAGTATGGCTACCATGCACCTGCTTCAGACTCTGCAGTCATGGCTCAGTGGAGAGAGAGAAGCCCCTGGTCACAAAATTTGGCCTATCTGCCACCTGTGCCGTGCCCCCTGTCACTTCGAGGGGGTGAGTGGCATCAGGTAGATTTGTTATCTGTCAAAACACACTTAATGTAGTGCCTTGACCTCAATATGAAAGTTATTAGATAAGTTTCTAAGGTTATTCTCTAGTGATGGTAATTAAAAACAATTAAATTGATTAAAACCTAAATACATTTGACTTTAGCTTAGACAAGTCTTAATTTCCATGCTGGTTTAAGGTGGTTTATGTTGGTTTTGAGTTGATCTAGCTGGTGAACCTGCATATCCATCCTGTTCAACAGCAAAAAATGCTGGTCAACCAGTATGGCATTTTTGGTGAAGCTGGTTTACACATGAATGGACTTATGGGTCCATTTGACCCGCTTAAATTTTTAACACTGATTCGAATCAACTTAACTTTACAGCCTGAAACTTAATTACATCCTCCATGGAGGTGATTTGGATCTGACAATGTTAAAATTATGAATTTCATGCATTTATATATGAGGCTTTAAAAAAAGTACCAAAGAAGTTCTCGCTGGTCAATTTGACCCGGTTCACATAAACACTTACAAAGATGTAAAATGGTAGAACAGTTCAAAGTGTTACAGTACAGTCATACTCATAATTGCACACACACACACAAACATAAATGCATACTGTACATACATATGTACACTTACTGACCACTTTATTAGGTACACCTGTACAACTACTTTTTAATGGCTGATTAGATAATCGCAATCTGTACAATTGTAGTGAGCAGAATAGCATCTCAGAATGCACAACATGTTGGACCTTGAGGCGGATGGGGTAAAAACAGCAGAAGACCACGTAGGGTTCCACTTCTGTTAGCCAAGAACAAAAAGCTGAGGCTGCAGTGGACACAGGCTCACCAAAACTGGACAGTTAAAGTCTGGAAAAACAGCCTGGTCTGATGAATTTCTCAATTTCTGCTGTGGTACACAGATGGTAGTCCAAATCCAGCCCTTAGCTTTCTGTTCTTGGCTGACAAAAGTGGAACTCGACATGGTTTTCTGCTGTTGTAGCCCATTCGCCTCAAGGTTCGATGCGTTGTGCATTCCAAGATGCTATTCAGCTCACTACAATTGTACAGAGTGCTTATCTGAGTTACAGTAGACTTTCTGTCAGCTCAAACCAGTCTGGCCATTCTCTGTTGACCTCTCTCATCAACAAGGCTTTTCCGTCTGTAGAACTGCCGCTCACTGGATGTTTTTTGTTTTTGGCACCATTCGGAGTAAACTCTAGAATTTGATGTGTGTGAAAGTCCCAGGAGATCTGCAGTTACAGTAGGGTGACCAGACGTCCCCATTTTCCGGGGACAGTCCTGGTTTTTGATGGTCTGTCCCCGACTGGAGCTGTCCCCGGAAATGTCCCCATTTTTACTACGCATTCAAAACAGTCTGCAAAGATAAAATACATGGCAAGAAAGCCCAAGAAAGTCCCCATTGACTACGTTTGCTGTTCATTTTGACCAGTAGAGGGTGCTGCTCGCTATAGCAGTTTTAAGTCATTCCTCTTCCTTTACTGATTACTTGTTCGCCAGTTTTGTCATTAAGAACTGGACCAGGGAGCAAACGCAATTGAAAATAATCATCATTAACAGCTTTGAGGTGAGGCACATTCTAGTTATGTTATAAAGAAGTTAAATTGTTATGTATTATTTAAAATTCATGCATTTAAAATAAGAATATGACATTAATAACATTGAAAAATAAATGAAATGTATAATAGAGTATCTGCACAGAAGAACAATAAATGTGCCTTGCTGGGAAACAAGTGACTGAAAAGAAGCATCATAATGCATAAGAGTTTATCAAAATAAAAGGTATAATTCAGAAAAACAGGTCCATATGATATACCATATGAGATAACTGATAGAAACAGTTAGGTGAAATAGTGTAATAATAAGAATTATTACTATTATACAATATTGAATATATTTGTGTCATGACTACAAAGTGGAAAAAATCCTCAACAATATGAGGCATCTTAGAGGGGCAATACCCCCTTCAGAAATCAATTTCAGGCCCTGATATTGTCCATAGTGTAAGTGTTTCATATGATTTCAGTTGTAATGCTGAAGGAAATGGTAGTCAAGTGAGATTCCTCTGCCAGTTTGCCAGCAAGCAAGTTAGTAGCCTACCATCTTAATTTTAGGAAAGTGCCAGGTAAAGGTGAAAGAAGAGGATAAGAAGAGAAGGGATTTTAGAAGAGAGTAAGAAGAGTGATGTAAAGAGTGTGACAAAGGGCAGGTGTCCCTGTGCTGTGGAGACAGATGCAATTGTTCCTATATTCAATTATTGTTTATATGTTTTTTTAGTTCACTTTTATGCCTCAATTTCATCGACTGTATACAGTATAGAAAAGAATGAACTCATATGTAACAGAAAACAATTAAAAACGATCAACTTTACCTCTGTATCCGAATTTCATTGAGACATATTCAACAGAGTATGATATACCATAGTTCATCACATTACTACATTCACCATGGTCAAAGTACTTAACATCTGAATTGTCCCCCTTTTTTAATTAATAGATAAGTAACATGTGAAATATCAGTTACATATTTACAACTGAACTAGAAATGTCCCCGTTTTTTATTTCAGAAATCTGGTCACCTTAAGTTACAGAAATACTCAAACCAGCCCGTCTGGCACCAAAAATCATGCCACGGTCAAAATTACTGAGATCACATTTTGTCCTTATTCTGATGGTTGATGTGAACATTAACTGAAGCTCCTGACCCGTATCTGCATGGTTTTATGCATTGCACTGCTGCCACATGATTGGCTGATTGGATAATTGCATGAATAAATAGGTGTACAGGTGTACCTAATAAAGTGCTCAGTGAGTGTATATTCTAATGTAAATTTGAAGCATTTAATGTATATACATTCGTAATTTAGTGAAATTTTAGTTATTGATGATCTCTGATGGGGACAAAATGTGCAAACTGTGACTGTTTAACTGTGATATAATGAGCTGGGTCAATCTGAACCGCTAAGTGCAGCAGTGGTACTTGACTGCCAAGACCAAGGAAGGGTTAACCAAGAAATTTTCACTGGTTAAGCTAGTTATGAAGCCCGGTGCTGATATGAGCAAGAAGTAAGAAATAAGAAGTAAAATATTCTTAACTTTTTCTTAAAGACAGAAAACATGAAGAAAAATTGAAGTCAAGAAGAATTGTATTCTTAAAAATGTTTAGTGAATCCGGCCCCACCCTACAAAAAATAATTTTCTTATTGAATATTTTTGTCTTGTTTTCCAGTAAAAATATCTAAACATTCTTAAAACAAAATAAATTTACTTGAGGAAAAAGGACATCAGATATTTTGTCTTTTTTCCAGAGAAATCATGACAGAAATGTTCTTGTTTTAAGCATAAACCCCATTACAAACCCCATTACATTTTCTTCGATTTCTCTGAAAACAAGATTTGCATCATTTAATATCTGTAGATGTTTTAATATTTTTAACGGAAAATAAGACAAAAATACTCAATAAGAAAACAGTTTTTTGCTGTGCAATATTCCATTCTACTGTATGGATTATTCTAAGGAAGTTTATGGCCTTCATGCATTTATTGTCCTTTGTACCTCTCAAATGCAGTGCATTTTTGGACCTTGAAGACCTTACCAAGAAAACACCTCAGAAGTGTTCAGAGTAGACTAGTTCTGTCTCTCTGATAACAATCTGTTCATATTAAAAACTCACTTAACATTTCTCTCTATTCATCTGTTTGGCAGCCATGTCACTTCTTTTCTCCAGCGTTTCAAGAGGTAATCATCATGCTTTCCATCTCCTTTGGTTCTTTCATTTGCCTACTCAGCTGTCAGATCCAGGCCTCGGGCTGCAAGGGCTAAGTCTCCCCAGCAGCACTGAAACTCATCCCTTCATACTGGGCTCCACAGACCTCTGTTTGTAAATTACATCTCTGCTAGTTAGGGACAGGTTTAATGAGCTCCTCCAAGCCCACACAATGCCCTTTCTAATAAAAATTAGTGACCTTAACGCAGCAGATGCACAGCTGGTCATCAGTACTCATAGCACCAGTCTGATGTTTCCTCACATACATCCAATTATCCATACATATTTTCAGGCAATCACTGTGCCTGTAGAAAACATACAGCATTAAATATTTGACAAGCAATGAAGCCAAAGTCAGAGCAGGAAATATTAGACCATCCTGAGAAACTCAAACAAGTAAACTTAATACTGTTACAACCACATGTCAGCGCTTCCCACCCCTCACCCCACTCAAAAGTGGCAATTCTAATGATGAATTCATTCTTAAGGCATAATCTGTGTCCTTTTTCATAACTGGAAAAACTGAGAATCTATTACGAGCTGGACCTCCCTAACACTGTTTGACCCATTGTGCTGAGGAATGGTGCATTGTTCTCCTTCACGTCTAGCGTGTCTAATCAGTATACAGAGCATGTGTGGGCTTGCCTCAACCCAAGGTTTGGCTTGTGTCTCAGGTTATTCTGTGCTGGATCAGTGTTATGAAAGAATTGGTTGGAGCATGAGGTTGTCACAGATATTGAAGTGGCTCTGCTCTGAGGGGGTCACGCTAAGTGAGACCACATGACTGCACATAGTTGATAAAGAAAGTTGCTTGGTTCTTAAAAATGCCAAAATAAATGTACAGTTCTGAGTCTAACTTCTGATCGGATGAGTCGCGTTTGAAGCCGTTATAAAATGACTACAAACCCACATCTGTGACCACACATTTTTTATTAACGTGCCAAGTTGCTACGTTGCAATCGCAAACTCTTACAGTTAGGATAATTAACTATACTACTTGAAGGTAGATTTTTTTCCCCCAATTATTAATGATAAATGTAACTGTATATTAAACATTTTGGTGTCTTTTATCATATTGCTGTTGCTGCTGTATTGAACAACTTGGTCCCCCCAGACAATGCAGTCCACATAGAATCCCAAAGCGATTCCATTGGCTGAAAAACCGTTTAATGGGTCTGTTTGGTGCCATATTAGAAATCCTACAAAACTGCTCTTGCATCATATGAGTGGTGAGAGACATAGAGAGTTACAAATAATCTAAACTAGCCGCAAACTTGCTGCAAATTTGCCGCTTGTTATTTTCACATGCAAATGTTTGCCAGAAGTTTGCAACTCTTCACCGGTAGTGGTTTACCTCCGGCAAACCTTTGGCAACAATGGACGATTTGCTGCAAGTTTGCCGCAAAGCTCATTTGCATGTGAAAAGTATCTATGGAGAATCTGTGGCAAGTTTGCGGCAAATTTGCAACGAAGTTTCAATTTTTGTAAGGGGAATTGTCTTACAATGAATGTCTTTTAAATTAGATGTTACACTTCATTGTGTATAACTGAAGCTATAATTGTGAAATTAAACATTTCTCATTCTTTGTTTTTTAAATAACTTACATTTCGCAAGATAACCACTCAGTATGCTACTTTAGCATATCGCTAACTGATTAGCCTGCTAGCTTACCATATAACACAATAAAACGATAGGCATTTGCTCAGGCATTACAAATGGCTACCTCCTTGGGACTGCTTTATCTGGGAGGGCTCAATTGTTCATGACACCACTGTTTTATAAAAGCAAAAAGCCACTTGACTCTGTGCCTTACAGTGATTTTAGGGGGTATTAGTAGTTGTGCCTGCTGTAAGAATGTAATTCACCAACACTTGTGGCTTATTTGTTTAGTACATGGTACTAGGATCCCACAGTACAGCTGGTCATTCGTGTTTTCTTAACAGAGCACTATATAGTAAACATTTTGAGCTAAGAGGGCCATTAAGATGAAGCTGGAAGGCATTCTATCTACAATCCATGTGCTAATGCAGTTTGCTGTAATCCACCTGATTTACATTTAGATTAAGAACATTCATCTCATGACACGTTCAAGTGCTTCATTAAAGCTCATCAGATGCAATAATGAAAGGTCTGAGACTGGAGTTTTAGACATGAATTACCATGCAGATTTTAGGCCAATTGCATTTTTTAAAGTGCTGATTAAAAGTATATCCTGTGTAGTGGTCGACCGATATATCGCAGAGGCCGATAAATCTGCCAATATTCAGACTTTTTTTTATTATCGGCATCGGCCAATAAATGATCCCGTTTGGCCGATTTATTTCTTTTTCTTTTTTTTTTTTTTTAATTAACATTTTTATTGATTCATCTATTAAATAAAGAACCGCAAAACATATACATACAGAATCAATATTTAACCCTCACTACCTCGCACATAAAACTCTGAATCCTCAACCAAAATTCTTGAATCTTAACACATCCCCAAAATATATGGGTTGTGTCTCCATCTTCTGATTGACATCGCCAGCAGGTGGGTGTGTTTTTAAGACCAAGCCTATGCAATCTAGAGGGGGTCCAGTAGACTCTGTGTAAAATCTTAAATTGCATAAGGTGAACTCTTGCATCACTAGATGCAGACTTGACGTTTTTTAGAATCCTAGCTCACTCTCCCTCCTCCAACTCCAAGTCTAGATCTCTCTCCCACAATTTCTTAAGAGAAGTTGAATTTCCGTCCCCCAGACTCTGAATTAGCAGGGAGCAATACACTGATGCCTCATGACAGTTTCCAAAAGCAGTAATCACCACTCCCAGAGTATCTGCTGCTTTAGGAGGGTGTAAACTACTCCCAAAAACAGTACAGAGCAGGTGGCACATCTGTAAGTACTTATAGAACTGAGATCTGGGAATCTCAAAAAGTTGAACCAAACTTTGAAAGGATTTCAACACTCCACACTCATATAGGTCACCAAGTGTAGTAACCCCCCCCCCCCCCCAATCCACTCTGACCAGCAAAAAGGGGACTTGTTGATACATAATTTGGGGTTCAGCCAGATGCTCGACGCAACATTTAAAAAAATGTCCGAATTAAACACTCTGGCAAATCTTGTCCAAATCATGTGCAAATGTGAAATAATGGGGTGTGACTTAACTTCTCCGGTTAATTTGATAGAAAGGCTTTGCAATGTCTAAATAGTGGCAAGGACTTCCTGTTCAATAGAAAACTAGGGAGGGGCTCTTTCAGGTGGAAGCGACCAATGAGCCAAATGCCTGAGACCGAACGCATAATAATAAAACAAAATCTTGGGTAGGCCTAGCCCACCTTTGTCAATCGGCCTATGTAATTTGTTGAAATGTAGTCTGGGATGTTTACCATTCCAAATGAAGGACTTCTCTATGTTATCAGATTGCTTGAAATAAGAGAAGGGGACATCTATAGAATCAGAATCAGAACCAGCTTTATTGCCGAGTATGCCTACACATACAAGGAATTTGTCTTGGTGACAGGAGCTTCCAGTGTACAACAATACAAAAACAATACAAAAACAGCAGCAAGACATAGATAATAATAAAAAATAATTATACACATACGTACATACACACACAGACACACACATACATACATACACAAATACACACGTACATATATGTAGTGCAAATCTAATACAAATCTGTTATCTGTTATGTACAGTGCAAAATACAAATCTGTTATGTATTTTTTTTTTTTTCAGAGGAATGAAATGGCAGAAGAGGTTGGATGTGTTGGATAAATATAAAAAAGACTAAACTGTGTATTGCACATAGTTATTGCTCAATGGGGCAGTTTAACTGTTCATGAGATGGATAGCCTGAGGGGAAAAAAATGTTCCTGTGCTTGACGGTTCTGGTGCTCAGAGCTCTGAAGCGTCGGCCAGAAGGCAACAGTTCAAAAAGGTAATGGGCAGGGTGACTGGGGTCCAGAGTGATTTTTCCAGGCTTTTTCCTCACTCTGGAAGTGTATACAGACTCTGTAGTCTTCTGATGTCTGATTTCATAGCTGAACCAAACCAGACAGTTACTGAAGTGCAGAGGACAGCCTCAATGACTGCTGAGTAGAACTGTATCAGCAGCGCCTGTGGCAGGTTGAACTTTCTCAGCTGGCGAAGGAAGTACAACCTCTGCTGGGCCTTGGTCACCATGGAGTCAATGTGTGTCTCCCACTTCAGGTCCTGTGAGATGGTAGTGCCCAGGAACCTGAATGACTCCACTGCTGCCACAGTGCTGTTTAGAATGGTGACGGGGGGGGGGTCAGTGTTGGGGTGTTCCTCCTAAAGTCCACAGTCATCTCCACCGTTTTGAGCGTGTTCAGCTCAAGGTTGTTTTGACTGCACCAGACAGCCAGCTGTTCAACCTCCCTTCTGTATGCAGACTCATCATCATCTCGGATAAGGCCAATGACAGTGGTGTCGTCTGCAAACTTCAGGAGCTTGACAGAGGGGTCCTTGGCGATGCAGTCATTGGTGTAGAGGGAGAAGAGTAGTGGGGAGAGCACACATCCCTGGGGCCACCAGTACTGATTGTACAGGTGCTGGAAGTGAGTTTCCCCTCTCTCACAAGTTGCTGCCTGTCCGTCAGAAAGTTGGTAATCCACTGACAGATAGACATGGGAACAGAGAGTTGGTGTAATTTATTCTGGAGTATAACTGGGATGATGGTGTTGAAAGCTGAACTGAAGTCCACAAAAAGGATCCTTGCATATGTCCCTGGTCTGTCCAGATGTTGCAGGATATGATGCAATCCCATGTTGACTGCATCATCCACAGACTTGTTTGCTCGATAAGCAAATTGAAGGGGATCTAGAAAAGGTCCAGTGATGTTCTTCAGGTGGGCCAACACCAGTCTCTCAAATGATTTCATGACCACAGATGTCAGGGCGACAGGTCTGTAGTCATTAAGTCCTGTGATTTTTGGTTTCTTTGAGACAGGAATAATGATTGAGCGTTTGAAGCAGCATGGGACTTCACACTGCTCCAGTGATCTATTGAAGATCTGTGTGAAGATGGGGGCCAGCTGGTTAGCACAGGATTGAAGACACGCTGGTGAGACGCCATCTGTTCCTGAAGCTTTCCTCGTCTTTTGTTTCCGAAAGACGTGGCTCACATCATCATCACAGATCTTAAGTGCAGGTTGAATAGCAGGAGGGGGAGGAGGGGGTTGCAGGAGGTGTTGGTGTTTGTGTGAAGTGAAGGTCGGAGTGGGTGTGGGGTGTGCAGTAGAACACATTCAGGTTGTCAGCCAGTTGTTGGTCCACCACAGGGTTGGGGGTAGGAGTCCTGTAATTTGTGAGTTGTTTCATGCCACTCCACACTGATGCAGGGTCATTAGCTGAAAACTTGTTTTTCAGTTTCTCAGAGTATCTCCTTTTAGCCACTCTGATTTCCTTGTTCAGTGTGTTCCTGGCCTGATTGTACAAGACTTTATCCCCACCCCGGTAAGCATCCTCTTTGGACTGACGAAGTTGCCTGAGCTCTGCTGTAAACCACGGTTTGTCATTGTTGAACTTTAAATAAGTCCTAGTAGGAATGCACATATCCTCACAGAAACTGATATATGATGTAACAGTATCTGTGAGCTTGTCCAGGTCTGTGGCTGCAGCCTCAAAAACACTCCAATCCATGCAATCGAAGCAGGCTTGTAGTTCCCGCTCTGCTTCATTGGTCAATCTCTTTACAGTCCTTACTACTGGCTTGGTTGATTTTAATTTCTGCCTGTAGGTTGGAAGAAGATGAACCAGACAGTGATCAGAGAGTCCCAAAGCTGCTCTAGGGACAGAGTGATATGCATCCTTTATTGTTGTGTAACAATGATCCAGTATGTTCCTGTCTCTGGTGGGGCATGTAATGTGCTGTTTGTATTTGGGCAGTTCACATGTGAGATTTGCTTGGTTAAAATCCCCAAGAATAATAATAACTGAGTCCGGGTATTGTTGTTCTGTGTCTATGATCTGATCAGCCAGCTGTTGCAGCGTTGTGTTCACACACATGTTTGGCGCGATATACACACTCACCAGAATAAACGAGGAAAACTCCCGTGGCTAGTAGAACGGCTTACAGTTAATAAAGAGCACTTCCAAATTAGGACAGCACATCCTCTTTAACGTTGTTACATCTGTACACCAACTTTCATTGTTGTAAAAGCATTTTCCACCACCTCTCGTTTTCCCCGTTAACTCCGCGATGCGATCCACTCTGAACAGCTGAAAGCCCGGCAGATGTAACGCGCTGTCCGGAATGGCTTCACTCAGCCAGGTTTCTGTGAAGCACAAGGCAGCAGAGTTTGAAAAGTCCTTGTTTGTATGGGTGAGGAGATGTAGTTCGTCCGTTTTGTTAGGAAGAGAGCGGAGATTTGGAGGTATATTTTTGGAATACAGTTCATTTTAATAACATTAACCTTCCCAATCATCGATAAATGTAATAAAGCCCACCTGTCCACATCACTCGAAAAACTTTTTATTAAAGGGTCAATATTAACTCTAACTAAATCAGACAAATTTGCTGGGAATAAAATACCCAAATAATTAATGCACTGTTTGGGCCACTGGAAGGCCGTTACTGGACAGTACGCTGTCAGTGACAAAGCTTCGGATTTAGACCAATTGACTTTGTATCCTGAGAACTTGGAAAAGGAATTAATAATTCTGTTGAGGCAAGGCATAGATCTAGTAGGGTCAGAGACAAATAATAATATATGATCTGCGTAAAGCAGAAGTTTATGCGCCACACCTCCCGCAACCACCCCTGGAAAATCATCCTCCTTTCTTATCATGGCTGCTAATGGTTCCAGGGCAAGACCGAACAATAATGGGGAAAGAGGGCAACCCTGCCGAGTGCCCCTATTCAGAGTAAAATAATCTGAAATTAATCAATTTGTTTGTACCGCTGCTACAGGGTGTCTATAAAGTAACTTAATCCAAACAATAAATGTACTCCCGAACCCATACATTTCCAAAATCTTAAAAAAATAATCCCATCCTACCATATCAAATGCCTTTTTGGCGTCAAGTGAGATGGCAGTGACCGGAGACTGATCATTCGCCACTGACCACATGATATTGATGAAATGCCTAATGTTATCAGAAGAGCTATGGCCCCAAATAAACCCCTCCTGATCTATATGTATAAGAGATGTCATAACTTTACTTAACCGGTTAGTCAAAATGTTTGACAAAATGTTTACATCTAGCTGGATCAGGGAAATTTGGCAGTAACTTTTACACTCGCTTGGATCTTTTTCCTTTTTAAGAATCAGACTGATCCGGGCTTGTGTCATGGTTGGGGGACGCTTTCCATTCTTTAATGATTCCATATAAACTTCTAACAAAAGTGGAGCCAATTCTGTAGCATAAGATCTAAAAATTTCAGTGGCAAAACCATCTGGCCCCAGAGCCTTGCCTGTAGGTAAGGCCTTAATTACCTTGTCAAGCTCTTCCAAGGTTATCTCAGAATCAAAAGAATTTTTTTGCTCAGTTGTCAATTTAGGGAGTTCTAATGGTTCCACAAATTTTCTAATATCTTCATCAGTAGACGAAGATTTGGAACTATAGAGATCAAGATAGAACTCTTTAAAGGAATTATTAATATCAATGGCCTAGTTAAAAATTTCACCACCAGCAGATTTCACTGAGGGAATGGTAGAAAAAGACTCTCTCTGCTTTATATATCTAGCCAAAAGCTTCCCTGCTTTGTCCCCCGACTCAAAGTATGGCTGTCTTGTCCTGAATAACCAAAACTCCAGTTTCCATGACAAAATAGTATTATATCTGTAGTTCAATCAGGTCAATTCTCTGAGGCCATCAGAAGACATTCAGTGCTTCAGCTCTGCTTCGGCACTTTTAATATTCCCTTCCAACTCCACGAGTTCTCGTGCTTTGGATTTTTTGGTAAATGAGGCATACTGAATGATCCTAAGAACGACCTTAAGTGCCTCCCAAGCCATGCCCACAGAAGATACAGAAAATTACATGGTCTCCATGTAAACATTAATTTCAGTCTTTAACATTTGTTGGAAATCAGGATTTTGCAACAGTGATACATTAAAGCGGCAACTATATGATTTCTTTTTCTCCATATGTGGCAACATCTCTAAATTCACCAGGGCGTGATCTGAGACTAAGATGTTTCCAATTGATCAATCAACAACAGATGAAATTAGGGACTTAGATATATTAAAAAAAAAAAAATCTATTCTAGAATAAATTTAATGGTCCGATGGAAAAAAAAAATGTATAGTCCCTACCAGATGGGTTCAAAAATTGCCAAATATCTGCAAGACTAAGATTTTTACACATCCTGTGAAGCATCAATGTTGCTCTAGGGGGCTTACACACTTTTGCTTCACTGTGATCAAGGACTGAGTCCATCAAAAGATTAAAGTCTCCTCCCAATATTATATCATGAGGGGTGCCAGTGGCTTGCAACATCCCAATATCAATAAAAAAAGCCCTGATCATCAACGTTAGGTGCGTAAATATTAGCCAAAACCAACCTTTGCCCCTGAATTTCTGCTAAAACAATAATGATTCTCCCTAATATATCTTTAATCTGTTTGAGAAATTTGAATTGTAGATGTTTACTTATCAATATAATGACTCCCCTACTCTTACTTGAGCCAGCACTAAAGAAAACATGCCCACCCCATATCTTCCCAATTTTTTCAGCTTCCTGCGGGGAAAGATGCGTTTCTTGAAGAAACACTATATCATATTTCTTATGCTTAAGAAGATAAATAACCTTCCTTCTTTTTATGGGGTGCCCCAACCCATTCACATTCCATGTGGAGAGAGACAATCCACTCATATTAACATTTAACATTTTTATATAATAGACAAAATAAATTGCGTGTCAAAAACAAGATTATACAGACCACATTCCAACATTAGTGCAACAATCAAACCCCGAACTCCTCCCCAAACCAAACAAACAGAAAAAAGAAAAACATGCGCATTAACCCCGCGCAAGACAGTGCTAACCGGCATCGATCCCTTTAACCTCAAAGAGTCCATGCACGCCTTCGAGAGTCCCCGCGACAGCTTTGCCATCGGATTGCTCAAGTCCGGTGCTTCTGCACAAATTTTGTAAGGCAAAATTACATAACAGAAAATACTTAGTAAAACAAACCCCAGCCAATAGGCAGAATAAACACAAAGAACGTGTAGATTCATACACAGAACTGTCTCGAAGGTGTGTTCCTCCACAAAACAAATTCCAACCGATATAAAGCCATTCAGTTTCCTCGGACAGACAAACAAGTGTTCAGTGAGCCGGCTGTTTATGAGTGCAGCAGATGATGTAATCATTCCAATGTCCTGCAAAAATACTCCACAAAACAAACTCCAGCCAACAGGAGGCATAAGCACAAGGAATGAACAGATTTATCCACAACTGTCCCGAAACAGTGTTATTCCACAAAACAAACTCCAGCCACTAGGCTGAACCAGCATAAAAAGAAACAAAACAGGCGTCCCGGTTCCTCGGATGGTCAAGAGTCAAATTCACTCAGAGGCCGCATGAAAAAATACACCATGACTAACTTTATAAAAGACATCCTTTGTGTGGGCATGTAGATATTTTGCGGCCATCCTCAGCATCCACTCTCAATCTGGCCAGGAACCCCAGTGCAAAAGCGATCCTCCAATGCAAACGTTTCTTGAATGAGAAGTGTTATTCCACAAAACAAACTCCAGCCACTTGGCAGAACCAACACAAACAGAAACAAAAATGGTGCCCAGTTTCCTCAGACAATCGAGTGCATATTCAGCGAGTCAATCCACTCAGATGAGAAACACCAAATGGCTTACTCACTCCAATGTTTTTATGAAGGACAGTGCTTGTTTGGGACATGTAAATACTTTGCAGCCATCCTTGGCATCTATTCTCAGTTTGGCCGGAAACATCAGTGCTAAAGCGATCTTCCGTTGATGCAAGAGTTTCTTACACTCCTTGAAAGGATTGTGTTTCTCTCATTGAATTCGCAAAATCCGGGAATAAGAAAATATTGTGATTCTTCCAAGAAAGCTTTCCTTTGCTCCTCGCCTCACGCAACATGAGATCTTTATCAGATGATCTCAGAAATTTGGCCAGAGTTGATCGGGGCTCGTTTCCCTCAGCAGATCTGCGAGCCGGGACTCTGTGAGCTCGCTCGATTTCCAACTTATGGCCTTTTATGTTGAGCAGACTCGGGAAGAGCTCGTCTAGGAATTTCACCATATCTCTGCTTCTTCATACTCAGGAATTCCAACAATCCGTACGTTGTTTCTTCGGCTCCTATTTTCCAAATCTTCCAGTTTTTCCCAAATATTTTCCACGTCAATTTTGGTCACGAGCGGATTAGCGGACAGTTCCCTTTCCGATGACTCCAGATAATCAATCCGTTTCTCAACATCTGCCACTCTTGTAACCAACTCAGAGAATTTTGTTTCCATCGCCTTAATCGATTGACGTATTACAGCGAGATCTAAGTCAGCAACAACCTTCCTCAGCATCACCGACATGTTGGACAGTTGATGCTGAATTTCCCCGGCTGCGCCATCCAAATCGAGTCCCCGGTCTTCAGGTCTGTCTTCTTGAGTATGTAAGTGTCTTTTTATATCTCCAGAGTCTGAGGATTTTGACTTCTTTGCCATGTTTACCTCAAAGAACACATATGTAACTGGGTGTATCGAATCTCACCGGATTACAACATGAAAATAATTAAAAAACTAACAAAGTGTGCAGAGCTCATCGCTCACACGTCTGCTCCTTGCATGGCGTCACATGACATTAGCCGATTTGTTTCTTGAGGGTGCCGAGAATTGCCTACTTGCATGTGAAGCAACTGAGACATGTAAATGATCAGTTATGGTTCGTTTTGTTGTTACGTGCCATCGTGTTACTACAATAATAGACCGGTGTGCAACACAGTGTCATAAAAACGGTCCGCATATCAGAGCCGCAGCAAACACTTTTGAGCTTATAATGTTAAAGTGCTCGCCTGTTTCATTCTCCCTCTCTCTCCTCAACAGTTCCCTGTCTAATGATAAAAAGACAAATATCAATAAAACAAATATCAGGGGGCCTGGGTATCTTAGCGAGTAAAGACGCTGACTACCACCCCTGGAGTCACGAGTTCAAATCCAGGGTGTGCTGAGTGACTCCAGCCAGGTCTCCTAAGCAACCAAAACTGGCCCAGTTGCTTAGGAGCAACTGGTCCCTATAATGTGGTTCTCGCTCTCGGTGGGGCGCGTGGTGAGTTGTGCGTGGATGCCGTGGAGAATAGTGTGAAGCCTCCACTCGTGCTATGTCTCCGCGGTAACACGCTCAACAAGCCACATGATAAGATGCGCGGACTGACGGTCTCAGACGCGGAGGCCACTGAGATTCATCCTCCGCCACCCGGATTGAGGCGAGTCACTATGCCACCATGAGGACTTAGAGTGCATTGGGAATTCCAAATTGGGGAGAAAAGGGGAGAAAAATATAAATAAAACAAATATCATATACCATCTGCAAATATGTGCATATCTTGTTTAAACAGATGTAATAAACAAACCTCACAAAACTTCAGCAGATCCAGCATCCTGTGGAGCGCTCATTTACCTCTAAAGCACGTATTCTATCAGCCTCTCCTCAACAGTTCCCTGTCACCTTTAGCTTTCTTTTCTAATGATAAAAGGCAAATATCAATAAAACTTGACAAAAAAACTATTCTATACCGTTTGCAAATATGTAGATATCTTGTTTAAAGAGATGTAATTTACGAACCTCACGAAAATCCAGCATTTTCTTCCCGTCGAGCACTCATCTAAAAGCTTCCTCTGAAGTGCATATTCCATCAGCCAGAATCAAAAACTTCAGGATCAGGATCAAAAGTTCCTCTGATTCACAAATCATGATGGTCACTCTGTGTCAATCCAAACAGGCGATCCAGGCTGTTTAAACTGTCAGGAGATTGAGGCTCGCGCTGGATCTGCACAAGTACGTGAGTGCAACTTCAAAGTTGCATCCGAAACCAGGAAAATGCCATCTCCAGATGCTGTATACGGAGGTAGGATGAAAATAAGGTGATTTTCAATCTGTTCGGAGACCAGTTTTCATAAGAGTTCCATTCATTCCAAACTGCTGTCAGTTAAGCCATTAACTGATTAGGTAGCATGGTAGCAAGTCAGCTGCCTACGTTTTCGGTTGCAGTCCAAGGTGAAAGTGCATCATGTGTGCTATAAGTAAATGTCTTATTCACTATGCACTCTATGTGCAATTGGTTTGATTCGGTATTTCTTGAGTAAATGCGACTGTTAATGCGCACATGCCATCCATGGTTGCTAGACTACTGTGTGTACTGTTATTTCCTATTAACAATTGTATATAAATGTGCAAATAAATTACTAAAACTTTGATGACCAAACAGAAATCTGAAGAAACTGTTATCTACCATTTAAAATATAATATTATTTTTTTAGTTTTGTGTGAAATTGATTAAATAAAGTGCTAAATAAGAGTTTATATATATATATATATATATACAGGTGCATCTCAATAAATTAGAATGTCATGGAAAAGTTCATTTGTTTCAGTAATTCAACTCAAATTGTGAAACTCGTGTATTAAATAAATTCAATGCACACAGACTGAAGTAGTTTAAGTCTTTGGTTCTTTTAATTGTGATGATTTTGGCTCACATTTAACAAAAACCCTCCAATTCACTATCTCAAAAAATTAGAATATGGTGACATGCCAATCAGCTAATCAACTCAAAACACCTGCAAAGGTTTCCTGAGCCTTCAAAATAGTCTCTCAGTTTGGTTCACTAGGCTACACAATCATGGGGAAGACTGCTGATCTGACAGTTGTCCAGAAGACAATCATTGATACCCTTCACAAGGAGGGTAAGCCACAAACATTCATTGCCAAAGAAGCTTGCTGTTCACAGAGTGCTGTATCCAAGCATGTTAACAGAAAGTTGAGTGGAAGGAAAAAGTGTGGAAGAAAAAGATGCACAACCAACCGAGAGAACTGCAGCCTTATGAGGATTGTCAAGCAAAATCGATTCAAGAATTTGGGTGAACTTCACAAGGAATGGACTGAGGCTGGGGTCAAGGCATCAAGAGCCACCACACACAGACATGTCAAGGAATTTGGCTACAGTTGTCGTATTCCTCTTGTTAAGCCACTCCTGAACCACAGACAACGTCAGAGGCGTCTTACCTGGGCTAAGGAGAAGAAGAACTGGACTGTTGCCCAGTGTTCCAAAGTCCTCTTTTCAGATGAGAGCAAGTTTTGTATTTCATTTGGAAACCAAGGTCCTAGAGTCTGGAGGAAGGGTGGAGAAGCTCATAGCCCAAGATGCTTGAAGTCCAGTGTTAAGTTTCCACAGTCTGTGATGATTTGGGGTGCAATGTCATCTGCTGGTGTTGGTCCATTGTGTTTTTTGAAAACCAAAGTCACTGCACCCGTTTACCAAGAAATTTTGGAGCACTTCAGGCTTCCTTCTGCTGACCAGCTTTTTAAAGATGCTGATTTCATTTTCCAGCAGGATTTGGCACCTGCCCACACTGCCAAAAGCACCAAAAGTTGGTTAAATGACCATGGTGTTGGTGTGCTTGACTGGTCAGCAAACTCACCAGACCTGAACCCCATAGAGAATCTATGGGGTATTGTCAAGAGGAAAATGAGAAACAAGAGACCAAAAAATGCAGATGAGCTGAAGGCCACTGTCAAAGAAACCTGGGCTTCCATACCACCTCAGCAGTGCCACAAACTGATCACCTCCATGCCACGCCGAATTGAGGCAGTAATTAAAGCAAAAGGAGCCCCTACCAAGTATTGAGTACACATACAGTAAATGAACATACTTTCCAGAAGGCCAACATTTCACTAAAAATGTTTTTTTTATTGGTCTTATGATGTATTCTAATTTTTTGAGATAGTGAATTGGTGGGTTTTTGTTAAATGTGAGCCAAAATCATCACAATTAAAAGAACCAAAGACTTAAACTACTTCAGTCTCTGTGCACTGAATTTATTTAATACACGAGTTTCACAATTTGAGTTGAATTACTGAAATAAATGAACTTTTCCACGACATTCTAATTTATTGAGATGCACCTGTATATATATATATATATATATATATATATATATATATATATATATATATATATATAGACATTTTTTGTTTTCTATTTACTATATTAAATTGTGTGATATATCAGCATTGTATTGGCCTATCGGCCACCCTGCTCTCTGGATATCGGCATCAGCCATTAAAAAACCCATATCGGTCGACCACTAATCCTGTGTAAAATTGGCACAATAGAGCTTGACTGTCAACTCACACAGATTCTCCTGCAAGATGTTTAAGTAGAGCCCTCAATCAGCCTTCCTTTCTTCAGACCTCATGAGAATGGAATATCTATCTATCTGTCCATCCATCCATCCATCCTTCCATCCATTCATCGCCACTTTGTTAAAACTGAATTAATAAGGCAAACTTTCCGTGTGGTGAAAAGATGATTTTTCCACATGTTGTAACGGTCGCTTACAGGGATTACGGTAATTATGGGAGAGATACAACTGAGCATGTGAGAGCACAGGGAGAGAGCACAAAGAGAGCGTAGAGAGAAGGATGCCTAATATGGAGGATGTGAGGAGATAGCTGCTGTCCACTTATATTTCTTTTTATTTCCTTTTTATATGTGTGACTGAGTTGGTTGTTATGCGCTTCCCCACTCATCTTCATGTATGTGGAGGAGGTAGCACTCTTTTTTGGACATTTAATTAAATACAGGATGAAATGCTAACTCCTGTTTGTCTCATGTGTCTCCTTCTCAAGTGAGTTATATCTCTATTTTTCCTCTTTGAGACACCTATAACATCCAACCTCCATTACAATGTGTTACCCCATTTCAAATGGTTGACCACCTCTATAAAACTGACAACCTCATCCTCTCTTTCCTGTCACCTGCAGTAGTATAATTCTGTCTCAATTAATCTCCAGATGGAGATAACAGAGCAGAACAACGCTTCCTGGATTACTGATTCGATAAAGGACTTTTCTGAGAACGATTCATAAACCATGTGATTTTCTATAATCAGTCGTGTTATGTTAACTACGTGTTCTGTGCTGTGATTTTGTTGACCATACATTGGCGGGCCTGTCTAAGGTTGAAGGCTTGTTGTGGGCATGACATCTCCTGGGCGAGTTCAGACATGTCCGAGAAGCCCTCCCAAGGACTGGGCACATGGAGTTATTTACCAGGAACAACTCTCAGTCAATCATAGCCAGACACTGTGAATGGCCAGCCAGCAAAATTATAGCTTTGCTTATATTCATTGGCGAGTTTCTCTTAACTGGATAATCAAGTCTTCAAAGCTAACAGATCAACTTACAATGGAACAGAAAGTTCAGTCCTCAAAGTCATAATCCTAACAGTATCAGATCAAAAACCCAATTCAGAGACTTTCTGGTTTATGTCATATCATCCTATATAAAAAGCTCACAATCTCTAGTTTTAGCTACAAGTGGAAAAAACATTGTTGACCAACCAGTGATATTGGGAAGACTGGGGCTAGTTGTCAAAGTTTTTTTACTCCAATGAATATATCTCAGGGTAAGTTTGTGTTTCAAATCAATTTCTGTATAGGCACATACAGTATCAAGTCTTGACTACAAAAAGCTATAAGATAGATTTTCATCACTACAGTTCACTGAACACACATTGACCTTTTGTGAACATGTTGACTCAATAGTAGGGAATGTTGTCACACTAAATTGGGTAAGTTGTCACAATAGGAACCTGCCACTACATAGTCTATTATTGGCTATTCAGCAAAAGTAAAATTACAGTAAAATAATTATGAAGCATAAAATGATTTATAAAATAGCAAAAATTTGAAAAAAGAAGAAAAAAAACCACAAAGAAATATCAAAACATTGTTTTGGCCCTCAGATATTGAAATTAATAAATTGTATAAAATTACAACATATGAAACACATGTGACAACTTGCCCCAATAACAATATGACAGATTGACACGGTTCAGCCTTTTGGTTAAAATCTTCCTAGATTATATATTTGACGCATGGCTGAACGTATTGCATCTCAGTGTGGTTTTACTGTGTTCACTTGTTTACCTTAGCACTATGAAAAAAATATGATGATATGGGAATTTTAAATTAGAGGACAGAATTCACAAAAAATATTCTAATTTAATACCATTAACTAAGATGCCATTAAACTAAATGTTTAAAAAACCAACAAATAAAACCACTGTTAGAAAAAAACAAGCAACTGTGCAATTGGACTTTTGACACGTAACCTTTAAGTTACTGAGATTTTGCCCTTGTGACAACTTCCCCATGTGACAAATAGCTCCGGTCTCCCCTATACACTTTAAAGGATCTCCTGTCACACACACCAGACAGTTTGTTCTTTTCCATTTCTTTCAAGTGTACTGCATCAAAATTGTGGCACTTGCCTTTGAAAGCCTCACACAAGCATGAGTTATCTCATGAAACTAACAGGCGTGCCATCTTCTGCTCGACCGTATGGTAAATCGGGCATGCATTGTCCATGCTTAAAGATGAGGCTAATCCGTCCAGTCCAGACTCTTAACAAGATCTTTACAATGTGGTGTGAGTCGGCCCAGTGAATGAACACACCGGTGGATGTGGCTCAGCCTTGGGAGGTAGCTCAGCAGGCCTCCATTGTAATGCTAAAACAGAATCAGGCAGCCGGGATACACATTTAAAGAATTAGAGCTGGGGACAGACTGAGAGGATCGGAATCACAGCACAACAGACAGCCAGCAACTCCTCTCCCATCAGACCTCACTCTGAGAGGGGCATGATGTTCAATGATCTTATGTGACAGCAGCTTTCTATGGAAGCTTGTAATAACTTTGTTTCCATTACCTCTGGAATTGCATAAAATCAGCCAATCAGATTTGAGCTTGCCAGTTCATGAAAGTGCTTTCCAGTTTTGTGTGCAATATGCATCAGATGGTCAGTGAATGAACTGTAGGCAACATGATCACTGCTGCAAACGAGGAAGTTAGCATTTTTCTTCCAAATGTTCCAGTACCCTGACATCGGACACGTTATGCTGAGTTACAGAAAAGCGCCATCCCTCTTTAATGTACACTAACAGTCAAAAGTTTTGAAACACTCACTCATTCTTTATTATAATTTTTTTTCCTTCACATTTTAAAATAATAGTAAAGTCATCAAAACTATGGAATAACATAAATGGAACTATGGGAATTATGTTGTGACTAAACAAAATCCAAAATAAATCAAACTTGTTTTATATTTTAGCATCTTCAAAGTAGTCACCCTTTGCCTAGATTTTGCAGACATGTACTCTTGACATTTTCTCAACCAGCTTCTTGAGGTATCACCCTGGGATGCTTTTTAAACAGTATTGAAGGAGTTCCCATCTATGTTGGGTGCTTATTGGCTGCTTTTCTTTATTATTTGGTCCAAGTCATCAATTTCAAAAAACATTTTTTTATTTTTATTTTTTTATTAAATTTTCGTTTTATAATGAAATAAATTAATATGGTGGCACAATTATATTTTTGTCTACAAAACTAATTTCAAACATTTAAGCATACGCCTTCAGATCAAAAGATCAAAAGATTTTTAAGATCATGAGAAACATTTCAGTCCAGTGTTTCAAAACTTTTGACCGGTATTGTAAGTTTTACATTAAAAATATAAAAATTCTCACTTTTCTTTATTCTAAATCTTCATTCGACTCTATGCTGACACTGGAAGAATTTCACAGGTTTATTTGCAAATTGTTACACACAGTTAAATTAAATCCACTGTGAGAACTGGTGAGAAACAGTTCTCTTCTGCACAAGCAGCACATATTGTACTGTACTGCAGGGTTGCCTGGTTTGTTTTGCTCAGGTCACTTATTCAAACACAACTGGCCCATTAAAGGCAGTCTGGGCACTATCTGTCTGAAACTCCTGCACACTATTCTATTCTACAACCTGAATCAGGCCAAAAGGTCAGAGACAGTTAACTGATTACATATAAATAAGACAAAGGAGCTCTTTAAATATCCTTCCTTCCAAGCCATAATGTGAGAACAGGCTGAAATTTATTAAGGTAAATTATGATCACTTGAAAGTATTTTTATTGAAACCATTTAATAAACATTTCTCAAGTTTACCGGTTCATATAGCCCTGGAGCACATTAAAGTAAAGGCATTGTATAGGAATTTTTATGAAGGTGGAGATGGGAAGGTGGGGGGATGCCGGAAGAATAGTCACCGGTACATGGAAAGCAGCCGTTTATACACTCACTGAGCACTTTATTAGGAAAACCTATACACTTATATTATTCATGCGATTATCTAATGAGTCAATCATGTGGCAGCAGTACAATGCATAAAATCATGCAGATAAAGGTCAGGAGCTTCAGTTAATGTTCACATCAACCATCAGAATGAGGGAAAAATATGATCTCAGTGATTTTGACTGTGGCATGATTGTTGGTGCTAGACAGGTTGGTCTGTGTATTTCTGTAACTGCAGATCTCCTGGGATTTTCACGCACAACAGTCTCTGGAGTTTACTCAGAATGGTGCCAAGAACATCCAGTGAGTGGGAGTTCTGCAGACAGAAATGCCTTGTTGATGAGAGAGGTCAACAGAGAATGGCCAGACTGGTATGAGCTGACAGAAAGGCTAAGGTAACTCAGATAACCACTCTGTACAATTGTAGTGAGCAGAATAACATCTCAGAATGCACAACACGTCGAAACTTGAGGCGGATGGGCTACAACAGCAGAAGACCACATCGGGCAATTTATTAGGACCATAGTGTTCCTAATAAAGTGCTCAGTGAGTCTATATCCTTGGGATATGATTTACAGGCCTAGATGAACAAGCTCCTCCTGAACTTACTTTTGGAAGTTCATTTGTGTATTGGCCAAGTACCCAAGTTTGCAATGACCCCCTGCCAAGACTTGGCTTATGGATGTGAATATTTGGCATCATTTTTTACACTGGATGGTGAGTCTCTTTTGAACATTCTCAAGTGTCTTTGAGACTGTGCATAACTGGCACAAGGCAGCAGGCTTGCAGGAGTTGTACAGGACAGTTTTGTCTGGCATGAAATCAAGCTGGCCCATTACGAAGAACAGAGCTGTCCCCTCTGCCCTCTCTGAATTGGAGAGTGTGAATCTACATTGGAAAGAGTCACAGATGTCTTGGGATGACCAGACAGTGATATGAGAGGGTTTTTACACAAATGCTGCTTTTACAGAACTGGTGATACAAAACACTCATGTCAGAACTACAAAAGAGCTTTTCAGCCAATGGCTGCTATGGGGTTTCAGCTTGGTGGCTCAGATACATGCAGTTGTCGCAGTAGTTTTGAAGCATCTTCTGATTGCCAGAGTAAGAACAACTGCTGTGTTGTTACCAGTCAAAAGACACACCTTGGATGGTCTCTAAACTCTTTACATAAAGCTATGGCAGTTCTGTGTTGCTCTGTATTCACTGTATTCTTTCAGACTGGCTGATGGGATGTCTTCAACTGGCATGCAGCTGATATTTGGCATACATTTTGACTGTATGGCTTTTTCTGAGCCACTAGAGTCACCAAACAGTAGAGTCACAATTGCAAAAATAATGATTGTTCCCCTTCTGTCACTCACTCGACGTTGTGTCGATGTAGTGACACAAAAAACCTCGTTCCAGAGGTCTGGCTGTAAAACTCTTTCTTCATCTCGGCTGGAGGGACAGGTTCTATCGTGCCTTTGCGCAGAATGGTCGTGATCTCCACACGCAAGGTGGCGGCGTTCTCATCCTCACCGAAGTGAAGCGGAGGCTGCTGAACTGGGGCGGGTGCCTGGTGAACTGAATCGCGTAGCCGAGTCGGATGGTCCTGGCCAACCACCGCAATGGGTTGGAAAGCGCTAGCCATGCTTCCAAGCTCCGGGCGAGGGGCACTAATGGGAAGATCACATTTAACGTACCTGTGGGTGGGGCCTCGCAGCGGGAAGGAGCAGGGGATGCCACGTTGAGGAGCCTCGCTTCGTCTCTAACTCGTGGCTGTGCTGAGGGGACCCTCGAAGCACTTACCTTGCTCCATGTACCCAGCATGGGGAGGGGGGGGTTCAATGACGGGGGAGGAGGGACTTTTTGACCATCCTCGTAGTCCAACACAACCACCTGGCCGTGGGTGTGAGTGTGGTGTGACCGGACACGCGAAGGTGGGGGGGCCTGCGTTCGCGGCGTCTAAGTCGCAGGTGCTCAGTGCCCAGTTGCCGTGATAACGGTGGTTGTAAACACTGGCTATGTGACCTAGGGAGTGAGGAAACTGCTCTTTTGAGAATGTGGGTACCGCAGCCCATTCAGGGTGCGGCGAACATAAAATAAAAGGAAACCAAGGATTTACCTCCCGGTTCTCCACCGGGGGATGGAGTGGTCTGGATACCAGCTCCAGGTTTGCAGCAGAAATCTCACTCCCTGGGCCGTGAGGCAGGGGGCGTCAGCTTCCTGTGGGGAGGCTCTACGCTGGGGCTGAGAACTGGGCTCGGGATACAGACAGGATACGGGATCTTGAGCTGTGCTCAAGATGTGTTGTATAGCCTCCGTCTGCTTCCTCACCGCCGAGAACTGCTGGGCGAAGTCCTCGACGGTGTCACCGAATAGGCCAATCTGGGAGATGGGGGCGTTGAGAAAGCAAACCTTGTCCCTCTTCTCGACCAGATTCAGCCACAGGTGGTGGGGGGGGCATGGCTGTGAGTGGCGCCCCGAACCCAGGAACCAATCATCTAGCCCAGGGGAAGGTGGAAGGTTCCACTCCAACCCGACACAAGCGGCAGCTCGGGCAAGCTTGGCGGTCATCTCGCCATTAGCCTCAGACTGGGCGGGCCGACCCGAAGGTGGCAGCCCAGTCGAGTCCTCAGCATCTGACATCGCCAGTACACTCTCCGATGCAGCAATCGAGCACTTATCCCGCTCCGGAGCTCCGAAAGAGACACTAAGCTGACCCTGGGGCGAGCTGGTCTCCTCTCGGAACTCGCCAGGGGCAGACGAGCGTGCTGGGAAATGGGAGGTCCGCGGGGATTTACCCAGCGGAGCCGCGCCCATTGAAGCCCCCAAATCGCCTCCAGCACCAGCCAAGCTGGCCTCGTACCCGGAGGTAAAAGGCGAGGCGCGGGGGGCGGCTAGAGTGGCTTTTCCCTGGAAGAAGGAAAGCCGTGACCGTAACATTGCCATGGTCATATTCTCACAGTGAGAACATGAACCATCCACAAACGCTGCCTCAGTGTGATCGCTGCCCAGACACGTGAGGCAGCGCCCGTGGCCGTCGGAAGCGGAGAGATAGCGACCGCATCCAGGAATCACACAAAGACGGAAAGGCATCTTTATAAAGACATGTCTTTAAAAAGACGTTCAACGTCAATGTGTGTGCTCTAATAGAGAAAATATACTCTTTAGCAGGAATATACACTCTTTTAGCGCTGTCGAAGTGCCCAGGGGCGAAATCTGCACTCATCGTGCAGAAGAAGAGAAAGCCGCTGGAAATGCGCCATATATCCAACAGCATACGCTTCTTAAGAGGTGAATGGAACAGCAGTAGTATTCAGCTCGCTGATAGTATAACCGTTCAGCTCCGAAGGAAAAAATCTGAATGAGTGGTTGCGAGCCAGCTCCTTTTATACCCGTATGTCCGGGAGAGTGGCATGCAAATTCCTCTCGCCAATTCTCATTGGCCTTTTCTCAAAGATCTGAGGAGTTTGCTACTCCCAAGGGTGACCCCTAGTGTCACTACATCGACACAACATCGAGAAAGGGAACCTAAAATATACACTTTCCCTTACAAATTCATATAATTTTTTTAACCTAAAATCTTTGTTGATTAATTTATGGGGAATCTGGATATTTTAATTATTATAGCTAAATAATATCTAAATTTTTGAAGTAAACATTTTGTACATTGTGTAGCCTACTACATATTTAGTTTCTTCATCTCTCATATTGGACCTGATTCTTTGTTTTAAAACTAGCAGAATCTCTGAAGCTTAATAGCATGATAGCATCTCTGATTCTCTGTAGCCAATTAAGAGGAACTGACAGATAAGATCACTATTCATTTTCACAGGGACTGTTTTTTAAGTACATTTTAAGTGACAATCACGTTCTTTCTATTTCCCACAGCTGACATTTTGATACGCATTTTGTTTCAACAGATGCAATATATCTGAGCATATATTTAATTTGGCTGATGCTTTCATTTGATGCAACTTACAGTGCATCCACTGTATGTACTGTATATTAACTGTGAAAAAACCCCAAATCCTTGACATCCCTAGCATCATGCTGTAGCTGTTAATAGGATAGGATTATAAATATATTATAAATATAAACATAATTTACTATTAAATATAATTAAAAATATAACAAACAAAACACAAGCTGTCCTTATGGCATGCCAGATGTTACACTTTATCCCAGTGTTTGTGTTCCCCTCAAATGACTACTGGTAACATTTTTGTTTCTTGTCAGTGTGGTGTGTTGTCAAACAACATGTATTTAATTATAAACAGTGCAGTACTTAACACACGGGTACACACAAATCACACTCTGCATATATTGCCCTGCTTTAACTTCCCCGTCTTTCTCCCTCTCTCTTTCTCGTCTCAGTCCCACAGGAGAACTATTATCCACCTCAGTTCTCCCGGGCCCAATTACAAAGCTCTGAGTCATCAGAGGTGTTCAGTTCTACCCTACTGTGCTTTTGAACTGACTGGACGTTTGAGTGTTTTTATGACTGTATGTATATTTGCATGTGAATGCATGCATGTCTATATGTACAGTGACGTGCAAAAAGTGAGAAACTGCTTTTATTCTGCATTTTTCTTATTTTATTTTATTTCATTTAAAAATGTATTATCAGCATAACAGTTTTAATAAAAAGCAGAATTGAAAGATAAACATGAATTTCAGCATTTCTCAGTATTTGGTATGTCCTTTTGCTTTAATTACAGCATGCACTCAAGATGACATGGATGTCACAGATTTGTGCAAAACCTGATGATCCATGTTATCCAGCATGATCTGAGAATGTTCCAAAGAGCATCTTGTGCGCTTCAATAGAAGCAAGAAAATCTGACCTTTCAAACAAGAGTTAACATAAGTAGTCAATGTTACAATTTGCTTATTTGAATAGTAACCTATATAAACAGTACAGAATTTATTTATTTTACATCATACTGTTTCTTTGTTTTTAATGTCTGTTTTATGTCCAGTTTTAAATTAGATTTTGAGTCAAAGATTTTTAATGTGGACCACTAGCGGTTTTAGCTTGTATGGCACCCTGGGCGAAACCCCCTTCATTTCTGTCATTGTATTTGTGTAGAAGGGCTCTTATCGTTAGATCCATTCAGTATGTAAAAAATTGTCAGCCTTTCTAAACTGCATCAGGAAAACCACTAGGAAAATTTTCAGGTTGTTTTTCACTGAAACATGCATCACAGACATTCTTGCATTGAATGGTGTCATGTGAACTGCACCCCTATATCCACCTGCTGTCAATCTGATTACAGGAAGCAGGGGGATTAGAGGCTAGCATGGTTGCATACACATGGAGGTGCAGGGAATATCCAAGCACAGTCTGTGCAGAGCACCTTCCACAGATTCCCACTGCTTCTGAGAATCCAGAGCACTCATGTTCTTCTGATTGTGTATTTGCAGTGTATTAGTCCCCTGAAAGCTGAAGCCACAGAGCATGTGTGTGTGGCTGGATCCCAACCTGCCTGGAACAGGTGTGGTCCCTGTGGGTCCAATCAGTTTTAATGAAGCCCTGGTGGTAGTGTTTGCTCTACAGGAATAGGCTGATGTTTGCTCTACCCCTCTCTTAGGTATCAGCAAGTATATCTCCACTGTACCACCTCTCTGATTCAGCTCTGAGCGCTAGCAGTTTTGTTATCTAATTTACTGAGCATGTACACATTGGCTGTGTGCTGTTCTAACCTATGCTCAGAAAACTGGCATGAGAAGTCATGAATAGAATGATTTGTTGATTAATATTCTTTGTTTAAAAATTCACACATTGTCATTATAAGCTCTCTATTGTCACAGAAGAGAGCAATTGATTTGGAAAACTTATTGTGAACAGGCTAATGTCCTGAAATTACAAGGTTTTTACATTCTTTATTTCTAAATGGCATGACATGATTCCCAAAACGATATAGCACGAAGCCCACTGGCATGCTTAACGCCACGGGAGTGTAGTATGTACATATAATTGATGTATCTCCAGAGAGCTTTTTATGTACTCCGAAGACATTTTGACAAACAGGAAAACAACTGCCAATTTCACTGGAAAATGTCAGACCATCATCTGTAGAGGTGAGATAAATTCACAGACATCCAAAAAGCACATCTGTTGATTATTTGATTCAACGTGAATATTAATTCCACAAACATACACAGATGACCAGATGCCTTGAAGGGATTCTTAAAATTGTATGACACCAAGGCTGATAAAGGGAAGACTTAGTTTTCACACAGGGAAGTTGTCACAAGGGCTATATCTCGGTAACAATTAAGTTTTTGAGTGAAAAGTCAAATTACACAAATGTGTATTTTCTCAAGCAGAGGCTTTGGATGTTGGTTTCAAACACCAATGGTTCAAACAATGGTTTGCTATTTTTGCTGTTCTTTGAATTGTTTTGTGCTTTGGTGTTTACATTTTCTTCAAAAGTCTATTATAGGATGTTTAATGGCAGGTTACACTGTGACAACTTACCCCATGCAGAGTGACAACTATTGGTCAACCTGTACCCACTGAATTGTATCTTTTCTCCTGGGAAATAGCAGTGGAAATATTGAATAGTTTTTTGTGACCAATGTGTCTACCAGTATTGGATTTAAGAAAAGTTATTTTTTGTTGGTTTTACAAAGTAATTAGTTACTGTAATATAATTAATTTTAGTCAAGTAATTAGTAGTAGGGTAACACATTACACTTTAAAGAGATAGTTCACCCAAAAATAGAAATGTTCTCATCATTTACTCACCCTCATGCCATCTGGATGTGTATGACTTTCTTCTGCAGAACAAACAAATATTTTTAGAAAAATATTTCAGCTCTTTAGGTCCCATACAATACAAGTAAATGGAGGCCAGAACATTGAAGGTCCAAAAAGTGTGTGAAGGCAGCATAAAAGTAATCCATATGACTCCAGGATTTAAATATTGATCAGTTTCTCACCCATACATATCATATAGCTTTTGAAGATATGGATTTAAACACTGGAGTCGTGTGGATTATTTTTATGCTTCCTTTATTTGTTTTTTGGACCTTCAAAGTTCTGTCCACCATTCACTTGCATTGTATGGACCTACAGAGCTGAGATTTTCTTAAAATCTTTGTTTGTGTTCAGCAGAAGAATGAAAGTCATAGACATCTGAGATGGGATGACATGATGAGTAAATGATGATTTTTTTGGCTGAACTATCCCTTTAATTTGTTGTAATCAGATTAAAGTTAATGACTTTTAGTTAATTTAAAAACTTTTAAGTACATCACTTGGGTTACGCATTTCTAAAATAATATTATTTATGTAGAAACATGAATTTTTAACATACATTTTAATCATAGAATACATTTAAAACATGAATTATGTTCAAATATAGGTCTGTTTGCTTTTCTGTGACAGCTGAAGGGTGTGTCCCCAAATTAGTCATTGTCAGGGAGAACATGGGGTGCTGAGTGTATGACTTGTTTGTAACAATGAACAAGGAGGAAATGCAAACGTTATTTTGAATTCAATTAGCAGCAAAACAAAACAAAAAAAATCTGTGAAAAGTGTTTTATAAAGTAACAGTAAGCTAATTAGTAATGTGATTTCCTTGCGATGAAGTAATGAGTAAAGTAATCTAATTACCTTTTTAGTGAAGTAATTTGCAGTGGATTACTATTTTTTAAAACATTGGTGGCTACACAGAAACTGACTTTCAAAAATAAGTCAACTCAGAGATATTCACTGGAGTAAAAAAAGTGTGACAACTAAATGTGTTTGCAAAATCTACACAATATCTGCATTCAATTAGCTGGACTTACTGAAGAAGGCACAATAGATTGTGGACAATTGTTCAGAGCCAAGTGTCAAGTTCAAGCTCATTTAAGCTTCTGGACACCTCATCTCGGCACGGTGCCTGTACCTGCAGGTCGGTCATCAATTATGAAGCATAGGAGCGACATGTTTGAAGGAGGTGTCGGGGACCACGGCTCACATTTCCCCATGTGGAGTCATGCTTATGCAATCAGGTGCTGTTTCTCTCACTGATTTAGTGTGAGTGCTAAAGCAAATGAGATTTGCTCCCAGCCCACTCGCCCAGACAGTGTAGGAGGAGAGAGTTTGAACAGGGCCAAACCAGCAGGCAGGTGATAGAAGATGAGCTCATCGTGGTACATGATTAAGAAGATGCAATGACATACAGCTGGCTTTAATGAGAAAGGGATAAGCTCAGTTTAAAAGTGCTAAATGCGAGAGTGCACAAGGCAAAGCACAGCTAATCAAATAAGATACAGATAAAAGAAAACCAGTGGGGTGGAAACGAGAGTAAGAGATATTGTGCGGTGAGCTGAACACACAAAGGCATCCTGGAATTTTTTTTTTTTTCTTTTTGTCACACTTTCTTTTTCATATTGGGTGTTCTTAACTGCTACTTTAAATGTAAAGCATTTGATACAATTTTCTTATTATGTACATACATGTTGTTCTGTGAAACTATCATGAGATTTACATTTTCTGTTACAAAGGTAATGGTTAGCTATAGAACGGCAAAGTCCCTTTCAAGGCAAGTCAGTCCACTCGAAGGCCATCCTGGGAACATTCCCAGGAATGACCCAGGGCAGCATTTTCTATGAATTAAAAAATAAAATAGTCACACAAAAAAAATGATCTGACAGCAATGGTTTACAAATTTTGCTTCTTTAGATCAGATCACACTAAAAATCAAGGATGGTAATGGTTAGGTTTAGGGTAGCGGTTAGGGTTAGATTAGGTTAGGTTAAGGTTAGGGTTTGGAGTTTCGTTTCCTGTTTTCATTTCATTTCACCAATCTCAATGTCTCTTGAATAAGATAAAAAATGCATATAGTGTTTTTACTATTACACTGCTATACTAATATGTTATAATATTATAGGCCTTTATTAAAATATTGTACATGCTATTATTTTACATAGTATACATACAATTACAATAGTATATCTTAATATTTATACTGTGGTGTAAATTAAGATGTCTAAGATGTTGCCATGTAGAATGTTGCCAGTCGGTCATTTAACAAGGTTCCATGAAAGTTAGGAGACTATTAGAGGGCAGCTGCCTATGTAGGTAGTGTGACGTCCAGTGATGGGCACAAATACATGAAAATGTATGAAAAATACTTCAGTTTGAATGTATCAAAATAAAATATCAAATACTGTGTGGAAAAAAATTTTGTATCTTGAAAATACACTTAAATACATTTGAAATACATTAAAATTGGCCATTCAGTGAAGTATCACTATTAGGCTGAAATCTATCTGGACCCATTCTGAATGCAAAGAACATTTTGGTGTACAACTGCTTAGAAATGTTTGTTTTCATTTCTCCTACCTCTTCAACCAATTAAAGACAATTATATTTAAACAGGTACATGATTACAAACTTACGTAGTGCAAAATGCCAAATAGCAGCCATTTCTATACTTATTATTTCTGTCCAGGTTACACTGCAGCCTGCTTTTACTTGTGGCGAACCCTATTAAATGAATCACGTGTAAAACAGTGGGTACTTTTCTTGCTATCTAGCAAGGAGTACTGCTTTACACATTTGACTAGCTAGTAAATACACAAGCAGTTGCTAACACCAACAACTGATTAGCTAGCAAGACTGACTAGCTAGCGCTAATGCTATTTTCCCCTTGCCAGTGCTCTTTTATTCCTTCATGTTAACTGAAGGCAAATCTTAATGATGTTCCATTTTAGCTTGCTAGATAGCGATCTAGCTAATGATACCTAGTAAACTCATTAACGATAGTTAGACTAGCTCAATAGTTGGCTGCTGACTAGTTTTGATTTCCTTACTGTTGACACGCATTGCACTGGCTGGCGAGAAATATCATAGCTACCTTAATATTTTAATGGAAATTAAATAACAGTAGCCAGCAATTATCACATCCTCATGTTATCTTATGCTGCGTTCCATTCAACTCGGAAAGTCAGATTTTCCAACTTCCTACTAGGAAAAGTGCAATGGAATGCCACTTCAAGTAAGAATTCCAACTGGGAAACTCATGCGGAAAGTTTCAACATGTGCTCTTCAAGTGGAGTCAGAAATATCGTAATTATGAGTTCCGAGCACACGAATGACCCCGCAAAATCGCATTAACGAGTGGGAAACTCAGAATTCTAGATGATACACGAGTTTCTGAGTTGGGATGTTGGAAGTGGTGTGTTGACACAAAAGATGATGAAAAGCAATGATTTTGCAAAATGATTTCAACTTCTATAATTTATTTCAATAATATTAATTTGTTATATATGACAGTCAACTAATTACCCTTCACGGTTTGTTTTAAGCGAATTAATGAATACATATGTTAGATACCATGCATTAATAAATCATATGTCATTTATAAGTGATGTAGGTTTATTCACTGATGTTTATTCACCAGTACAACAGAAACAGTACAACTTCTTCCATATTTTCTTTCCCACATGAATGCGTGACCTGGAGGTACAACCTTCCTGTGCACTTGAAGGCAGCATCCGATTTCAAGATGCACACAAACATGTCAGCACCAGGGAAGATATCTCTGAGATATACAAAGTAAGTGATAAACATTAACTTTTATTAAGTTATATTGATAAATGTGTCCAAGTTCTAACATTACATGATATTAAAACTTGTTTAACAAATGCCTGCAGAAACAGGTGTATAAAATATGGTATATTATACTCTCTTATTTTGATAAACGTACACCTGCAGCACAAATGCTAGTGTTGCAGCATTGTTTATCAATTGGGTTTCTAGGAAACATCTCTGGTGACAGTCGAACAGCTGCTAAGCTAACAGGAGCGTTGCTGTTTTGTTTCCTTACACATCATCTTCTGAGCATCTGGCAATGGAATGCCTTTATGGTTGGAAATCAGAGATATCAAGTAGGAATATCCCACATCCGATTAAATGGACGCAGCATGACTTCATATTTCCTTGTAGAAATGCTAGATGGAGCCGTTCTCTCTGACACCTGCATCTCGCGTGCATGAAATTTGGGGTTGGGGGGGCATGCCTGAACTAGTTGATATAGGAAATCAGCAGCCTAATAAAGAGGTTGACTGGCACAAAGTATTTTTTTTGTTTTTTGAAAATATTAAAATATCAAACTTAAATGTATTTAAATACAAATTACATTTGATTTTAAAGTACAAAGTACAAAATAGTATTTTGTATTTCAAATACGTATTTCAAATACATATATCTGAAAGACTGCCCATCCCTGGTGACGTCTCACTAGGTTTTGGAACAGAGCTACGGAATATCTTTAGCAGAGTGTGTGTGGGCTGGTTAGGCAGTAAAAGGTCCAGATAATGGCACTGCAGTTGTTTTTCTCTTTTTGCTGTCTGGCATGGGACAGAGTGTGTGGCCGAGCTCCAGGACACTGCCTCTGGTCCTGGGCGTCCCGACACACTGCCTTTTGGCTGCTCTCTTTCTCTGTCTCAGCCACAGAGATCTAAGAAACCCCTGAGGAATGCTTTTCACCAGCCACCCTGCCAACCATCCTGGGCCTGCACCACGCTTTATAGCAACCCACAAAGGATATGGAGAAGAAATGAAAGGAGCAGGCAGGATTGACATTTAGGAGGACTCTGTTGACTGATTCTGCATTCCATTCACGACTGTGGCTTGTTCAACATAAGGCTCATTTGAGACACCAAACGCCTTGCCTTGAAAGTAGACGAGAGTAGGTGGCTGCAGTCAGAGGAGGAGAGAAATAAGTGCTGTCAGGTTGGACAGTTCTCACTTCTCGTCGTAGATCAGCCACCTACTACATCAAAGGCAAATGTCGAAAGTCACCTATTTGAGATATTTTAGAAATATGATAACAATCACATATCCTGTACAGAGATCATAATCAGAGTGTTGGAAAAATTTACACATAATTTAGAAAAGAAAGCAACTATGCTGTTTGCCTCTAAAAACTGTGACCGCCTCACCAGATTTTTTTATTTATTTACGTCACCATGATATCACAGTAAATCGGACCGATTTCTAACCAACTGTTGATCATCGGTGAACGGTTCTGCGCAGAACTTGCTCATCTCAAACGAGCTTATTGAATTTGTCACAATATTACGAGGTGGTGAATTCGTACAAATTCAATAGACTTCGTATGTATGAAAACGTATGACTTATACATCAACCAATCACATCCGCTTCACAAACGTGCTCGGAACCCGAAAGAGTCACTTTGTTCTGTATTACACATCATGGGTTTTAACATTATTATCATGGTTATGTTTACGCTCTGGGTAGGGTAAGGGGTTTTGGTTAGGGGTTACGAAAACACAGCTTTGGATTAACACGGAACAAACGCCACATTGGGAACTACATGGACATGAAGCAAGCGTCTCTCATTGGTGGATGTATAACTCATACGGTTACGTAAGGATTAACTCATATGAAGTGGTACAATTTGCAGCCTTGTACTATTGTGACGATTTCTTGTGAGATCGGGGTTGGCTTGTATTTTCGGTGCGCTACATTTGAGAAATGCTCTTTCTGTCTGCTGCGTGAATTTAAACACAGTTAGATAGATAAATCAGTTCATATAGTCTTTGTAATATGACCTACACAGCCAATAACCTGAGAGATCTTACCACAACATATTATAGGGAAATACGACATTGTCTTCATAATATAATCAAAGAAATTTGCATCAGAAATCAAGAATTGTTACTCTGCATTGAAATTTTCCCTGAAGAAGGTGAATTTACATTTGACATATCTAGAGGAGAGAAGACAAAAAGAGGCTATTCAATGTCTGCTTGCAAGGCGGCTTCTGAATGGGCTCTTCAACCCTCTGAAGTGTGTTTCCTAATAGCATCTCCATTCGTTCAGACATCAGTGAAAAGACCTCATCCCAAAGAGATGTAAAAAGTGCAGTGTAGCACGGTTTATTGCGATGTGTATCTTTTTGCGGGTTTCAACACAATCAATAAAATTAGCACATCAAGGAGCAAAAAATATAGCTGGCTTTTATAACAAAGATAACAAAGGTAACAAAATTGCCTTATTTGAGATCAAATTACAATTGGAAGTACAAGCTGATTGTAAAATGGCAAGTGAGTTTGTAATTTGAACACACTGATCAGTGTGGACGCACATTGTTGTTAACAACAAAAGATATGGGAAACATTTTCTCCTTTTTTAAAGTTGATAAGCTTACTTATTTTGCCATCCTAACGATCCATGGTTATATGGTTAATTGAATTTCATTATTTGCATTTAGCATTGTTTTTCGCTGCTGGACGCGCGACCCTATAACAACAGACCTGTGATAAATTTTTTGGTCACGACATACCAGTTGAGAACCACTAGTTTATAAAAGGTGCTGTTAAAACTTTTTACACTTATAGCAATGTTATGCTTGCTTTTTATGATGTGGTGTGCTTCAGTACATGGAAAGAGACGTTAAACTGTCTACATGTCATAAAAATGTACACAATCCAATTAAACATGAGCACATTATCACTGAAGCAGGGCCATCAGAAAACATCATCCCACCTGTGCTCTATAGTTCTGTGAGATAAGAGTCATTTTATTACCTTCGCCCTTTAAACTTGTTTTGTTGGTGACCACTGGCAAATTCAGCCTGGAATGAAAGGGTTTGTTTGGTTAAGAAAAGCTTTAAATAGGGGCCTGGTAGCTCAGCGTGTATTGACGCTGACTACCACCCCTGGATTTGCGAGTTTGAATCCAAGGTGTGCTGAGTGACTCCAGCCAGGTCTCCTAAGCAACCAAATTGGCCCAGTTGCTAGGGAGGGTAGAGTCACATGGGGTAACCTCCTCGTGGTCACGATTAGTGGTTCTCGCTCTCAATGGGGTGCGTGGTAAGTTGTGCATGGATCGTGGAGAGTAGCATGAGCCTCCACGTGCTGGGAGTCTCTGCGGTGTCATGCACAACGAGCCATGTGATAAGATGCGCGGATTGACTGTCTCAGAAGCGGAGGCAACTGAGACTTGTCCTCCGCCACCCGGATTGAGGTGAGTAACCACACCACCACGAGAACCTACTAAGTAGTGGGAATTGGGCATTCCAAATTGGGAAGAAAAGGGGATAATAAAAAAATAAATTAAAAAAAAGCTTTAAATAAGATTCGGCATAATGACTCACAATCAGTCTGTGGTTCTGTGCATTCTAACTGACTCGCACAGTTCACAGTTGGCTGCATCGTTTGACTTGTGAAAATGCAGAGATATTAACAGAAAAAAAATGTCCTTGCAAGAAAATGGAATGTATGAAAGGAATTCATGCATAAGCCCAGGATAAAATGTTGCCTTGAATGCCAATGTGAGAAGTCGGTAGAGTGTTAGGTCATGTTTGCCTCAACTAAAGGTAAACAAGTAGAATGTCTACTATTGCCTCTTGGAGCTTATATTTATTTCATTCGATTCTATAATATCTTGCTAAATATAAGTTTTAAATAACGCTAGTAACAATTGATTGAAAAGCAGGTTTCAGGGTGAAAAATATACAGCAGAGTATTTCACTGAAAGAAGATTTTGTGTAAATGTATCTTTTTTTTTTTCAGGAAAATGCATTGGAGTTTAATCTATATCTAAGTCAACTGGATTTTCCGAAGTGAAAGGCAGGCACAGCAAGGATATTAACTTAAAAGCAAGTCGGCAAGACAAATTCAGACACATAGGCCTACCTCTTTCTACTTTTATACCAAATGTAGTAGCCCATCTTTTACATCTTGGTATTTCTATTTCAATTATATTTCTATTCAGTTCTGTTGCATCTTATTAAATAAATTTTTTTTAAATAATCCCATCAATTGATTCTAAAGTGGGTTGCAGGGTGAAAAACGTACACACTGAGTGCTGATGGCAGTGTTTTGCTGACTTTTTTTTAGCAGAATGGCTGAGCCATCTCTCTGTGTGATCTGGCTGACATGCCCATACAACACCTGTAATCAGGGGCTGCCAGCAGTGCCCGAGGGGACATAAAGCAGCGTGGCGATGCCCTGCCATGACAGCTGTCCTTGTTCCTGCTGACAGGTCCGTATGCAGGGCCGGAGCAACGACACTGCCCATGTAAATACAGGCAGGAGTCTCTGCCTCTGGGGAGATAATGTTATCTCCAGCGTCAAGGAGCTCTTCCATCCCTCCTCCACAAAAACCCGTCCCCCTGAGAAGCACATGGCACCTCCCCTACACTCCTCCCCTCTCATCCCACCAACACCACAATCACAGCACTAAGTCACCTCTGTCACTTTCACAAGGGAACTCTGCAAATCATGTTTTTGTGGTGTAGATGACTCACATTCTGTTACCGGTCACAGATGTGTTACTCTATATGAATGTATGCCCTTGCCATGACCATGGCATTGTGGGGAACAGCTAGTCGGAATTACCATCCCGGCCTCTCGCTGATGTTCAAGGAATGTGAATTGCACAGATTCTGAAGGGTCTCTACACATGACCTCCAGAAGAAGCAGGCAGAGCCGATGAAATTGACTAATCCTCCCTTTCCTTTTTTTCTTTTTCATTAAAAAGAGATTTTATTTGTGAAAGTATAAATTTTTTTCACTCAAATGCAATGGATTTTCACAGATATTGAAGTCAGCTGGATTTTTCGAGGTGGGAGGAACAGCGAGGAAATTAACTTGAAAGCAAGTAAAAGTCAATAAAAAGAGCATTCCTCTCATTCTCCTCACGGACTTCTCTATCTGAACACCGGTTTACAAATATTCTTTTGAAACAAAAGATAGACAGCCAAATTCTTTAAATGTGTTCTCAAAAGAGACTTTCATTAACTCTATTGTCAAGCATTTGTTTTTATTGTTTTATTTACTAAGGACAATGCACAACTATACTATAACATTGTCTATGTTCAGAATGGAATACAAGCTTGCTACATACTGAATAAAGTATATGCTGTATACTGCTTACTATTTTTAACCCTTGAATGCATATGCATCCTTACCCCCTTAACCTCCTGAGACGCGAACGAGACTGCTGTGAACATTTTCCATTTCCATTTCTGATTTGTAAATAGTTGCGCAAACATGCAAAAGAAAAAACTTCTAGAGCAAATAGTTTCCCTAAAAAATGATGGCAACATATGTGGACAGCGGGACTAAGTTGTGAAATTTTAAATAATACCAAGCTATAGAAAGTCTGTACTGATTACCATTGTCCCATGTCTGCCAAACATGTTGAGTGGTCCAAACATCATCTGCAGTTTGAAATGGAACTTTTGGTCGGAATTTAGGAGTGAATGCATTTAGCTGCATTAAGAGCCTTTTGAAATCAATATTTTTCAGCTTTTGGATGAACCCATTGATTCTCAATGTGATAACGCACAGTAAATATAGGATTTCTAAGGAAAAAATGTGCTATAAACACATTGTGTTTAGCAGTGTAGCGTTTCATGATAAATCACTCAAATCTTAAAAATGGCATATCGGATGAAACTAGAGACTCCAATCTTTTGACTCAAACAGGTTTCAATGTAAAAACGTAATTAGGATTCTTAACAGATGTAGTTTTGTTGCCGTTTCCTCCAAAGACAAACTCCGCTGTGATCGGTGCCATGTTGTTTTGTCACATGACTTCATCCGTTGGAAGTTTAACCATTTACTGACAGCCCAGAGTATCCTGAACTGAGGTCAGTTGGTTTAAATTAATTTAAATTATGCATTGCGTATACCGAAGCCAAAATACAGTGCCACGCATGTGTATACAGGGGCGCACAAGGTTAAATGCATAAGTGGGTCAAAAAGACTCATGTTAAATCTAGATGCTCATTCTTATTTTTTTTAAACGTATTTTTTGAAAGAAAAATTAACTGTAATGATCATTTTATTAATTATTTAAATTTTTAAATTATTTATATTTCTTTTATTAAATTCTAAAAAGTTTCACACACATTGAAAATACCCACACAAATTCATACAATAAGTACAATGGACTAGGATCTCTCTCTCTCTCTCTCTCTCTCTTTTTTTCTTTTTAAACTGACACATTGCTGCATGACACTATATTGCTCTATTACTCTATGTTGCTATTTGCAGTTCAGAGTGGTGAGGCATACTGAATAAAGAAAGGTTTCAGGCTCAAACACATTACGAAATAGTCCAGGAGGTATTGCCATTGTGCCCTTGCTGTGAACTAGTCATCTAACCTCGGGTTGCTCCATTAGGACTGTCCCTGTTACCTGTGAAAGGTATGTAACACACTTTGTATAAAAGCATCGGCTGAATGACATCTTGCTACTTGCATACTACAAATAAATATAGCATCAACATTGTATTTAGCATATATTTAATTACATAACAAATGGAGACTAAAAAACAATCTATGTATTACAAGAGTAATACCAGTGTTAAATGCATTGAACAACATAGTAAATAGATATGGGTCATATACAACCCACATATGCACCCTAGGGGTAGTGATGCAAATTCTCTTAGAAGCTAAATGTTAAAAAAGTCAGTTCACATGGTCAAAGACACCTTCATTGAGGAAAACCTGGAGTGGCAGAACAAAAGACCACTTCATGTAAAAATTATTGTCAAAAAGTAGATGGCCAGGCAATTTCTGACCCACATATTGTATGCATTCTAAGGTTAAATTGCATTATTCCACAACAAATGTTTCAAACAGTAGCATGCTACATTGTTGACACATGACCTCATCACATTGCATGTTTAATTAACATTTAATGGCCAGATCAAATAATGTTTTAAGAAAGAGATTGATTTTATATCTAGTTCATCCATCAAACTGGAAATTAAAGGTGAAGTCAAGCACATTTTTGTGGGATACAGTATTTCATTCAGAAAGGTCTCTTGTATACTGCACATTTCGGCAAATAGGTCATCCGGGTATTCGATGCATACAGAAATTTGCTTACTTTGCACAGTAGACATATAACATACTGCAGCAATGGTAAGAGTAGAGTGCTATTCCGAACATAGACAGAGTCAGTGTTTGTGCAAATGCTTGAATAAATGTATTATAGCGTAATATACCAACAGTTGTCAAATTGCACATGCTTGATGACCCCTGACACCTCATCCTGACATAAAGAGTAAAGGCCACCCTAAGCAAACATCTGTTGTGAAGCTTAACTGTACTGTAGTTATTTGTTTAAGTGAAACTGAATGCAATTTGAGCAATGTGGGCCTGTCTGGGCAAGTCTTTATTGTATTTTCTGTGTCAGTAATCAAACTGCTCAGACAATATATCACAAACAGCTACGTGGAGAGGTCACGGACAGAATAAAACACTGTTTAAGTGTCTGAGGTGGGAAGCATGGATTTTAATGATACATATTTGGAAGGAATTGAAATGAAACAATAATAATAATGTTTGAGTCCAGCTAGCAGAGGTGATGGAAACCTCTTTACCTTAAAATGATTAATAGGTTATATATCATGTTATAAAAAACACACTTTGTGTAGTCCCTGAAATCTTTATTGTAGCATCTGCCTTTTCATGTCAACTTGTGTGACTTTTTGTTAGATTTTAAGGTATTTTTCTAAAGGCAAAAAAATAAATAAACATAAGTATCAGTAATAGTTTTATACCTATAGAGAATGCTGATTATTCTTATAATCTATTCTCTGTAATCACTAATATATTTGTATATGGAATCTTGCACAGTAAAACTGTGGTAACACTTTACAATAAGGTTCCATTTGTTAATTTTAGTTAACATAAACTAACAATGAACAATACTTTTACAGCATTTATTTATGTTAATTATAACATAAACAAATGAAAAAAATTAAATAAAAAGTTGTGTATGTTAACATAAAAGCACTAAGAACTTACATAAATGAACTGTGAACAAATGTATTTTTGTTAAAGGAATAGTTCACCTAAAAATGAAAATTCTCTCATCATTTACTCACCCTCATGCCATCCCAGATGTGCATGACTTTCTTTCTTCTGCTGAACACAGATTTTTTGAAGAAAATGTCAGCTCTGTAGATCTTCACAATGCAAGTGAATGGTGACCAGAACTTTGAAAATCACATAAAGGCAGCATAAAAGTAATCCATATGACTCCAGTGGTTAAATCTATCTTGTCAAGCGATATGATAGGTGTGGGTGAGAAACAGATCAGTATTTAAGTCCTTTTTTACTCTAAATCTCCACTTTCACTTTTACATTGTTCTTCTTTTGTTTTTGGTGATTTGCATTATTTGTGCTTATCGCGACCTACTGGGCAGGGAGGAGAATTTGTAGTTAAAAAGGACTTAAATATTGATTTGTTTCTCACCCACACCTATCATATAAATTCTGAATATATGGATTTAACCACTGGGGCTATATGGATTACTTTTATGCTGCCTTTATGTGATTTTTTACATTCAAAGTTCTGGCCATCATTCACTTGCATTGTGTGGACCTACAGAGCTGAAATATTCTTCTAAAAATATTTGTTTGTGTTCTGCAGAATAAAGAAAGTCATACACATCCGGATGGCATGAGGGTCAGTAAATGATGAGAGCATTTCTATTTTTGGGTGAACTATCTCTTTAAAGTGTAATGTGTTACACTACTACTAATTACTTTGTAAAACCAACAAAAAATAACTTTTCTTAAATCCAATACTGGTAGACACATTGGTCACAAAAAACTATTCAATATTTCCACTGCTATTTCCCAGGAGAAAAGATACAATTCAGTGAGTACAGGTTGACCAATAGTTGTCACTCTGCATGGGGTAAGTTGTCACAGTGTAACCTGCCATTAAACATCCTATAATAGACTTTTGAACAGAATTTACAGTCATTCACATCTGGGATGGCATGAGGGTGAGTAAATGATGAGAGAATTTTCATTTTTGGGTAAACTATCCCTTTAACAAAGATTAATAAATGCTGTAAAAAAAATATATTGTTCATTGTTAATTCATGATACCTTAACTAATTTCATGATGCATTAATGTAAAGGAATGGAGCCTTATTGTAAAGTGTTACCAATTTTGTAATGAAATAACTCATTTCAATAACACAAACAAAATGTAATAGAAACAGTGTTTATTTATTATATAACGTGTATGTTTAAGAAATTAAATACGCAAAAATCAAACAATAGATTGACAAACAGTTCTTCATATGGTTGATCATTTTATTCAAGTACAGAATTTATTTAGCTTTATGTTGCATGTTAGAGTCCATTTCTCAAATAATTGATACAAGTACACTTCTAGAACAGTCATTGCCTTGTGACATTGTCACCCACAATTCATCATAAATCCAAGACTATAGCATTGCATTTAGAAATATAAGAGAGAACTTATGGAAGGAGACTTTTCACTCTTAAAGAAAATCATCAAAAAAGAGAGAAAATAAATGATTAGGCTAAATCACCAGGCAACAAACTGAGCTAATGTTTCAAAGTGCTTGTGCGGGTTTGTTTTTCAGTAAAAATTGTATGTGAAGCACTTTGGCTTGTTGCATCCCTTTTCTTTCAAATATCTGACTTATGTTTATTTTTTACTTTTTGTTAGATTCATAAAGAACGACATTACCTAAAATATCAAGTCAACTAAAATGAAAATATTATATTGATTAATCAATGCAGGAACAAAATGTCACTATCCTAGATAACTAGATTTGTCTCATGACAATAATTTTTTTATCTGCATCTGAAGAAAATTTCCCAACAAAGAATCAAGAATTCAAAGACCCAAGGGTGATTATAGATTAATCAGTATAGGTTTTTAGAAAATTAAACAGAAGTACAAAGAATAATCACATATAACTTTTCACATCTTCAATAGTTCATTATGCTAATGTAGCAAAACAAAAGTCAATAGGTCTTAGACCAGCAAAAACAGTGCATATTTATTCAAAGTTTTCAGTGGTCTTCACAGATACGACTCTGCTCTCTCCCATAGTTGCATCTCAGAGAAAAATCCCTCACAGAGGCCATAGCCATGATCCAGGGAAAGTGGAATGACTTGGACTTCCTCTTTAATCTCCCAGGGGTGCTGCTGATGCTGCTGAACCTGATCTGAGAACAGAGTCATTCCTTCATAATATTGTGGATGGGCCTGTACCGGCTGGTGGTGCTGTTGGTGAAAGTCCTCCATGTTGCATCCCATCATGCCATTCCCCTCGAGGTAAGCACAAGCCTGCTCATCCTCGTTGCTGCAGCCAGGCCCGTGCTGGTTCTGTGTGGACACCTCCATCTCACATCCCAGCGAGCTCAGCGCGGTGTTGATATCAAGATCCTCAAAAGTGCTGTCATTCCCACTAAGTACATCATCAAAAACAGAGGCCAGGTCAAAGTCTCCTCTCAGTACATCTGAAGTTTTGATCTCTGTGGTTAACAGAGGGGAATTGGAGTCTCTGGCCATCTTGCCAGCTCGTTTGGGGAAGACCTGCTTGCGTTTGTTTCCCATTCCCATTTGTTGGCCAGTATGGTTGCACTGAGAGCCGTAAGAATAGCTGGGAGAGGATAACATTTTGCTCTGTCTCTGAGTATTGAAGTTTGTGGCAGGCATTCGCCGTCGTTTGAAAACGCCGTTGACAAACATGTCAGCGTACTGGGGGTCGATTTGCCAAAAGCCTCCCTTTCCTGGCTCATCCTTCTGCCTGGGCACCTTCATGAAGCACTTGTTCAGGGACAAGTTGTGGCGAATTGAATTCTGAAGGAGAAGAAGGAAAAATCAGTTGTTAATTAAAAGTTAAGAATACTAGAGTGAGGGCAGCGTTTTTTATTTTTAGCATTTTAACCTACAAAGAAGAAGTTTAAGAATGAAAATTTCTAAACTAACCGTAAAACTTAATTAGCACACATACAAGCAGATACATCTAAATGATTCCCATTTTATGTGTGCTTCAACTATATCTGCACATTTAATTGAGCCATTTAAAGGAACATTCTGGATTCAATACAAGTTAAGCTCAATCGACAGCATTTGTAGCATAATACTGATTACCACAAAATTAACTTCAACTTGACCTTCCTTTTCTTTGAAAAAAAGCAAAATCGATATTACAGTGAAGCACATACTATGGAAGTGAATGGGGCCAATCTGTAAATGTTAAAATACTTACTGTTATAAAATTATAGCTACAAGACGTAAACCAATATGCATGCTAACATGATATTTGTGTGATAAAATCGCTAACTAACCTTTTCTATGTAAAGTTATAACCAATTTTACAACTTCGTTGCCATGACGGCGTAATGCCATAATCCCACAAAAATAACGATTTTAACAACTTTATAGCTCAAATAATACACACGTTTTAACTAGGGCTGTCGATTTAATGCGTTAATTCAGTGCGATTAATTATATAAAAAATAACGCGTACATTTTTTTTAACACAATTAATCATGTCCCCAGACCATAATAAGGAATATTCCCTCCATCTGAGCAATTCAAGCATGGAGTACCACCTGTTTTCTCCAGGGGGCAGTAAGCGAAACTTGCTGTATAGGCAACGTGCAGTTCATACAGATAACAAACCACACTTACCTAGAGCAGACAACGCAAGAAAAGGACGCACTTTTACGTAAAAACACAGCTTGATGGAGCGCAAATACGATGGCACGGATCTCAAGACGTGTTTTCTAAGTTTGAAACATCATTTAACTTGACACAGCGACCTAAAAATGGTATGTTTATGATGCAACCGAAATGCTCCAAAAGCATCCGTCTGATGCACGTGTACACTGGCACGTCCTTAGACAGTCCTTATGATAAATCTCAGACTGATTGACGAATTAAATTGCAAAATGGATTGCTGTGAATTGTAGGCCAGTGATAGGCTTATGTTCAATAATATGGAAATAAACAATATATTGCATTCAAAAGCCACTTTTTGTTTAATGCTTCACTTGTGTGCCAAAAATAATGTAAAGCATTTTAATTTTCTGTATTATTATTTTCTATTATATATATATATATATATTATTTATAATTATTTATAAATAACTATTTATGATTATTTAATATACTGAAGTATTGTTATTTGAGGGGCTTTCTCATCAAATATTTATGTATGCTATTAATTGCGATTAACTAATCGGCATACCATATAATTGATTCTATTAAAAATTTTAACCAATCGACATCCCTATTTTTTTAACAGAATAATTAATAAGTGATTTTATAAATTTAATAGCTTCACATTTCTGTCTATAAACCTTCCTAAAACTGGCACCATTGACTTCCATTGTAAGTGCTTCACTATAATCTTGATTTTTGCTTTTTGTAAAGAAAAGCAGGGACGGGTCTAAATAATTTTTGTGGTAATCAACATTATGCCCCAAATGCTGTCGACTGAGCTTAACTTGTATTGAACCCGGAATATTCCTTTAAATATGGAACCAATATTATGGTTACATTTATCAGTAAAATGCACTTGAACTTCTAGTGGCAGAAGTAGAGATCACACATAAAGGCTCCTATAAAATCCCTTTGTGCAGCAGGTGGAGGTTTCCTATTTCATTAGCTCACTGACAAATGGGGGAGGGGAATGTTGCTTGTACAGGAGAAGAAATGTGGTCAGTATAGTAAAGCTATCGAGTAATGCAGTGCTCCTGCTTTCATTTGATCAGTAGTTCCCTTAAGGATCCCTCATTATGGAGCAAGGCCTCAGGAAACCCAGTGCTCTAGGGTGTAGTGGTCTCAGCTTCCATCATTAGTCACCCTGCATAGGGTATCTTAACATTAAGTATATTAACACATCTCAGATGAGTGCACAGGTCTGGCTCAGTGTTTTGGTAGAGTAGGTGCCCTGTTGACAGACACGAACGCAGGTTCTGTTAAAGGCATCCTATGCTTAAGGTTTCCTTTAAACCTGTGCTTGCAGCTCTTTTTATGTCTCTCTCTAAAGGCCATTGAGACCTGGATGTTGTATTAACGTAATGCGTAAAACGTAATTTACACTGAAAGGATCGGTGATGTTACCTGCCAACTTGGCTCCGCGTATCTGTAGTAGCAGAAATTCTCCGTGATCCAGCTGTATATGGCGGACAGGGTGATTTTGGTTTTGTTGCTAGCTTGCATTGCCATGCAAATGAGAGTGGCATATGAATAAGGTGGCTTCACGTAGCGGTTTGTTTTATAGTCTATCTCCACCGAGGGATTTGTGTGCGCCGTTAAGTACTGTCCAGCTTGTTGGTGCGCATATGAATTAGCCAAACTGCTGCAGGACGCGGTGGGATTCCCAGGTGTTTGTGGCATCCCCGTCGCGGCTGTGTCTCCGGCAGGTGGGCTGGAGGGTGACTCGGTGCCCCCTAACTGTTTTTTGTGGTAGAAGAGGTGTTGCGGGTGGCAGCCGGAGCTGGGTGTCCTCTCCGGGTTGGCACTCAGGATGGAGAAGTTCTGCAGCCAGTGCAGACTGGTGAGACTGTCGTCAAAGTGAGCAGAGCCGCCGACATCGTCCTGATCCTCCGGGTGAAGCATCATCCATTTCTCTTTGAATTTATCAGCCATCTCGGGACTCATTAACACTGGCATTCTGGAAGCGACGCACAGTATGTATCACCCTTTTATTTCGTTTCGTTCAAGTGAGAGATCTGTAAAACATAAACACATTATTTAAAACTTTAAAAATAAACGGATAATAAAAGAACGTCACCGCAAAAGTGGAGGCAAATATTTGTATAAGCGTATAGTTATTCTCATTCATGCGCGATATGTGCGTGTAATCATTTGATTAAATTCCCCAATGTAAATACTGACCTCCGAAATGTAAATACACCGCAGAGCTCGAGCGTTTGACCCGTAGCGGTGCGTCGATCTTTGAATATCTCTCAGTCCGTTAGATTCGGCTGTTCGTCTCAGCGCAACAAGTGCAGCCGATAAACAAGCGCATCCATACAACAGGATACTGCGTAAAGTATCATTCCACTCAGAAAGTTACGTAGAGACACATTTACTGTCTCCAGGCAAGCCCAGTAAGAGATGTAAGCGAGTGAATCGGAGAGAAATGACAAGTTGGTTTTGGCTGTTTCTTAATAGCCCTTTAAATGTTGACGCTCTCTGATTGGCTCAGAGCCGCAGAGTTGAACGTGTCATTGTTCCTGCGCGAGGAGTGTCTGCAGCCTCACATCTCATCCGCGCTATCAGCAGATAGACTCATTTGTTCATTTAGTGTTTGTTTTAAGTGAGTATTTAAAATATTTGAAAGTTTCTTGAATGGATAAACGCTTCTTGGATGTAATAGAGCCCAGTCTTTTATAACCTGTTGATACCGTGTTTTTTTTTTTTTTTTTAATGTCATTATGATCCTTTTCCATCGAAATCAACATGTTTTTTTAAGTTTGCAACATGCCTGTTGTAAGTCGTTGAAAAAGTCGTTGGTAATCTAGTTTGCACGCGTCAAGACTCCAGGAGATTGCTCAAGTGAAAACAATGACGCACAATAAAAGAAGCGCGCCACTCATCCCGCCTGAGGACACCTCTTCCCTCCTCACATATATACAGCATACATGCACAAGTGTATGTTTACCCACAGTATGATACATGTAACCATTATTCCAGCAGGTCTACAGATTGTCGAGCCCTGAATTTGGGCGAAATAATTTGGTAATAAGAAAATGTTCAGCATTCATGCAGTTTCAGGTTTGACTAAATTTGAGTGAGCGTATTTGTAAAACACAGGATATACTGCGACCATCTGGTAAAAATGGTCTCTACACCTAAAGGAAAAAAGGGTTTGGGTTTCTTGACTTTTTAAGCTCGTTTGACAGCATCTGCAGCATAATGCAATTCATTTTCGACTTGTCCCTCGTTTTCTTTAAAAAAAAAAAAAAATTAAATTAAATTAAAAAAAGCAAAAATCTGGGTTACAGTGAGGCACTTACAATGGAAGTGAATGGGGCCAATGCGTGCAAACATGCAAAAAGCTCAGTTTCAAAAGTATAGACACAAGACTCACATGATTTTAGTGTGATAAAATCACTTACTAAACTTTTCTGTGTAAAGTTAAATCCAATCTTACACTTTTATTGCCATCACGATATAACGCTCTAAACCCTAAAATGACCTTAAAAACTACAATTTAAACATCATTGCAGCTCAAATAATACACAAGTTATTAGAGAATAATTAATAAGTGCTTTTGTAAATTATAAGCTTCACATTTCTGCCTTTAAACCCTCCAAAAATTGGTCCCATTCACTTCCATTGTAAGTGCCTCACTGTAACATCACTGTAACATCAATCATTTTCTGTTAATTTCAATACCATTTGGCATTTCATAACATCTCAAGTATTCTTTAAACAAATTAATATCCATTGTGATTGGATCAGTCAGTATGAGCCCACTTTAAAAAAAAATCTTAAATCTATTTGCCCCATTTAAAAAAAACTGTGTTTTATGGGGGCCTTTAGCCCTTCCAACAGGGGGACCTTTTTTTTTTTTTAACCCCAAATACTATTATTTCACTTATTGGACAGTTATTAAAATACTTTTGATTTCATTGTCTTGAACAAGACTGAAAATGACGAAGTATTTTTTTCTCAAAATACATGTGATAATTTCAGGGATTCTCATTAACAACATTTTAAAAAACATTAAATATTAGATCAAATGACCTCAAAATCAAACTTTAGACATTGCACACAATGATCTCATGGATCAGACTTTTTATTGCAGTGTCTAGTGGCAAACTTGTTAAAGAAAGTACTGTGGTAGTCTCTACTGCTGTTTAGTGTTTTGGGAGAAAATTAAATCAAAAGTGCCTTTTACCCCGGGGGGCCTTTTCGGCTCCTTGTACCCTATGCCACAAATGCTGTCAATTAAGATAAACTTGTATTGAACCCAGAATATTCCTCTAATGAATCATTTCAGTCCTGTTCTCTACCCTTACTTCATGTGCAATTATTATTTATGCATGTTTCAGTGATCATGAAGGCTTAGTCATTTTGTTTTTCTGTTTTTCATATTTTTTTAAAGATAGCAATTGATAATTGTTCAGGAACAGTACGATTACCAATGATTGTAACTATTTTATGCCCTAGGAGAAATAACCACAGTGACCCATATTAGTGCACAACACTTTATGATAAAACGATTTAACGACATACAAATATACTTTACCTTTAAAGGTGCTTGACATAGAGAAGCAGCAGTGAATTCACTAAAAAGCATCAGATATGTCACTTTAAATGATGGCAAATCCCCCTATGAACTACTTATTAAAGCTTTAAGTGCTACAGCTTCCCATTTTGTATGTTTCAAAGGAAGGAGGAAGGGACAGCCACACTACTGTAAGGCACAAAACAAATATATAAGATACAGACATATATGATTACTTTAACTGGATAAGTATATGATTATATTATGTGTCCGTATCAGATAGCAATCTGATTACCTGATGCACTTAGTGTTCATTTGCTGATTATACAAGACAATAAAACACATCAAGTACACAGACATAAACCACCATGAAGCTGCATACTTCAAAAAGAAGAAGCCAGGGCAGTGAAGGTAAAATGTGTTACAGTCTTATAAACCTCTCGTTTTTTTTTTTTTTTTTTTTTTAGTAAGCTAAATTTCTGTGTAGTGTTTCATTTACAAATATCTACTTCAAGACAAATGTTTTGGACACTTCAACGTAAGATTTTGATGCTTATAATCTTGATTGAGACAAGGTAGCATTCATGGAACAATATCTGTTGGGATTGAAATAGTTTGATTTGTATAGTGAGATAAAGAGAGAGCGTCTCTGACAAAATCAGCAGCTATTATGGAGTGAGATGCTCATCTTCAATGTGCAGGGTGCTGGGGAGGCAGAGCAAGGGGTGACTGGAGCTGCTGGTGCTCTGACTCTTCAGGCTTTCAATGGACTCTGATGACCCTGAGAAAGGATAAGAACAGGTGGTGTGAGTAATAAACAACTGCAAACAGCAGAAAACCCAATTTCACTGAGCAAAATGTGATCTAAACTCAGCAAAAAAGAAACGTCCTCTCAATTTCAACTGCTTTTATTTTCAGCAAACTTAACATGTGTAAATACTTCTATGAACATAAAAAGATTCAACAACTAAGACATAAACTGAACAAGTTTCACAGACATATGACTAACAGAAATGGAATAATGTGTCCCTGAACAAAGGGGGGGGGGGCGTCGGCGTCAAAATCAAAAGTAACAGTCAGTATCTGGTGTGGCCACCAGCTGCAGTGCATCTCCTCCTCATGGACTGCACCAGATTTACCAGTTCTTGCTGTGAGATGTTACCCCACTTTTCCAACAAGGCACTTGTAATTTCCCAGACATTTCTGGGGGGAACGGCCCTAGCCCTCACCCTCTGATCCAACAGGTCCCAGACGTGCTCAATGGGATTGAGATCCGGGCTCTTCGCTGGCCATGGCAGAACACTGACATTTCTGTCTTGCAGGAAATCATGCACAGAAGGAGCAGTATGGCTGGTGGCATTGTCATGCTGGAGGGTCATGTCAGGATGGGCCTGCAGGAAGGGTACCACACGAGGGAGGAAGATGTCTTCCCTGTAACACACAGCGTTGAGATTGCCTGCAATGACAAGCTCAGTCCGATGATGCTGTGACACGCCGCCCCAGACCACGACGGACCCTCCACCTCCAAATCGATCCCGTTCCAGAGTACAGGCCTCAGTGTAACGCTCATTCCTTCGACGATAAATGCGAGTCCAACCATCACCCCTGGTGAGACAAAACCGTGACTTGCCAGTGAAGAGCACTTTTTGCCAGTCCTGTCTGGTCCAGCGAAGGTGGGTTTGTGCCCATAGGCGATGTTGTTGCCGGTGATGTCTGGTAAGGACCTGCCTTCTAACAGGCCTACAAGCCCTCAGTCCAGCCTCTCTCAGCCTGTTACGGACAGTCTGATCACTGATGGAGGGATTGTGCGTTCCTGGTGTAAATCAGGCAGTTGTTGTTGCCATCCTGTACCTGTCCTGCAGATGATATTCGGGTGTACCGATCCTGTGCAGGTGTTGTTACACGTGGTCTGCCACTGCGAGGACGATCAGCTGTCCTTCTTGTCTCCCTGTAGCGCTGTCTTAGGCGTCTCCCAGTGTGGACATTGTAATTTATTGCCCTGGCCACATCTGCAGTCTTCATGCCTCAATGCAGCATCCCTAAGGCACGTTCACGCAGATGAGCAGGGACCCTGGGCATCTTTCTTTTGGTGTTTTTCAGAGTCAGTAGAAAGGTCTCTTTAGTGTCCTAAGTTTTTATAACTGTGACCTTAATTGCCTACCATCTGTAAGCTGTTAGTGTCTTAACGACCGTTCCACAGGTGCATGTTCATTAATTGTTTATGGTTCACTGAACAAGCATGGAAAACATTGTTTTTACAAAGATCCGTAAAGTTATTTGGATTTTTACAAAATTATCTTTAAAATACAGTGTCCTGAAAAAGGGACGTTTCTTTTTTTGCTGAGTTTAGTTATCACACATACACATAACATTTTTATATAATTGTGTTGTATGTGACTTTTTGGTGACTCTTAGAAAGCAACTGGTAGAAAGATGGTAAATGAGTACCAATGTGAAGAAGAGTGAATTTCATGACACAGGTGACCTACCAGAATCAACATTCCTCTACAGCGGTGGACCACGACTCAGACGCTACGTGTGTTATGAGCAAAGCAAAAGTTAAAAGTAATAGAGAGGGAGGATTAGAAGACAAAACAGTAAAAGACACACAGCTTGAGAAATATTCTTCTTAGTTACATGTCTTAGTACAAGGAGTTTAAAAATAAATCTGAGAATGAAAATTCAAAGCATCAATTACAGACTTTTTTTTTTATTATCATCAATTATAATTGCTATAATAATATCTGAGAAATTAGGTATATGGTCATTTTTTATCCACAATACAATTCTTACTCTGAATATATTGTTTTGTCAATATCTCTCCAGTAAGAATTAAAGGGATAGTTCACCCGAAAATTAAAATTCTCTCATCATCTTTCATGCCATCACAGATGTGTATGACTTTCTTTCTTCTACTGAACACAAAGTTTTTTAGAAAAATGTTTCAGCTCTGTAGGTCCATACAATACAATTGAATGGTGACCAGACTTTTCAAGATCCAAAAATCACATAAAGGCAGCATAAAAGTAATCTATAAGACTCAAGTGGTTTAATATATGTCTTCTGAAGTGATGCAATCACTATGGTTAAGAAACAGATCAATCCTGTTTTATTATAAATTCTCCTCTCTGCCAAGAAGGTGGCGATATGCTCAAAGAATGCAAATCACCAAAAACAAAAGAATGTGAAAGTGGAGATTTACAGCAACAAAAGGACTTAAATATTGACCTGTTTCTCACCCACACCTATCACTTCTGAAGATATAGATTAAACCACTGCAGTCTTATGGATTACTTTTATGCTGCCTTTGTGTGATTTTTGGACCTTCAAAGTGCTGGTCACCATTTACTTGTATTGTATGGACCTACAGAGCTGAACTATTCTTCTAAAAATCTTTGCGTGTGTTCTGCAGAAGAAAGAAAGTCATAAACATATGGGATGGCATGAGGGTGAGTAAATGATGAGAGAATTTTCATTTGTGTGTGAACTATCCCTTTAAGCATTTCTGAAAATAATTATAAATCATACTAAGATAACTGAACCTAGTTGTGATAAAATTTCAGATTGCATCGCATCATTTAGTAAAGAGTCAATCAAATCAAATAGTCTGAGCAAATATTAAACACTCCTATTAATTAAGTACATCTTACTAATACACTTTGGTGAGAATTTTCTTGAAACTTTAACCGTCAAGTTTACCGACACAAGGTGTTAAAAACACTGAAAACAGTAAAAAAATAAAAAATAAAAAAATAAAAGCTTATAAAGATGGAAAAATTGCATTTAAAGAGAAGCTTTCGTTTAAGGGAAGAAACTGCTAAGCAAAGCAGCAGCAAAAACAAACAGAGACAGTTCACACAGCAGAGCATCAGTTTTGCCAGACATGCTGAAAAATTTGCTTGCTCCAACTTTGCTCTTTAGGTTTGCATTTTCTCAAAATCACCACAAGAATTTAGCAGGGCATATAGACACTCTCCCCATCAGGAACTGTTCTTATAATAGGACAGATGACTTTTGGCACACTCAGAGACTTACTGGGGCTGTTAGGATGGTGGGGTACTGAGTGTGTGTTAGCAGCTCACCAGGCAGGGCCAGATCTGCTGAGGGGTCACTTTCTGTCCGGCTCAGGCTACTGCGCTCACTCTGGCAGTCCTGCAGGATTTCGCTCACTGACACATCCAGCGATCTGCTCTCTGAACCTGCCAACACGGAGAGATTATCATCATGGTTTCTTCTCCATCACTGGTGCTACAATACTGCAGCACTGCAAACAAAACCTAACAGGCCATAACCATGCAGGTCAGATATTCACAGCATATTCTATATTACTGACATTTTTTACAAACTCTTCATTCATTCTTTGACAAAATATTTTTTTTACAGCTGGCCATGACAGGAGGTATGCTACATTTTAATACAGATTTTCATTTATCACCACAATGCCGGTCTGGGACAGTGAGCTTGCTAACCTGAATTTGGGAAGCCAGGATTAGCGGACACACCCTCTATTGTCTCCTGTAGGAGAAAAAGAGGATGAGTCATTTTTACAGCTTAAGGCAAGTGATAAAACTGTGTACATTGTTCACTAGTTTGCATTTCTTCAATCACATGCAACCAGGTAAAACCTACAAGCCTATTCAAACTACCCCATTACACAATCACCTCATCCATGAGTCACACACACAACATGTAAATACGGTTTGTTCGATTTAAATGGAATAAGTATGTATGCGGGCCTTTAGAAAACAACAGTAATGAAACTATGTTAGAAAAACTGACATCAATTTTAGGACACTATGTTGAAAGAAAACCATTAACTGATTGGCTTGTCAGAGTGGGGATCATTTCAGGCCCTACAAGAGTGCAAATAAGCGGCAAAAGAGGTGATACTGGCTGACCTCAGTAGGAGTGAGGCTGCAGGGCAGAACAGACCGAGGCTGGGCATCAGATAGCTCCGACAGCCTCTCCTCATCTTCCTCCTCCTGTATGGGGGATGAGGGAGAACGTGTAGACCTGCAAAATATCATACATATTACTGGAAAACCTCCTAGCATTATTTGAATTCCTAACCCCAAGTCTACTTGACCACTTTTATCCATAAATATACTATGAGCTTACCCATCTGGTGACTTGCTGCCTTTGCCCTTCACTGACGCGGTGTCTACGCTCTGCTGACGCCCTGTCAGGTTGAGGGGATCACCCATCTCTCCAGAAAACTGAATCTCCTCATAGAGAGGCACTGATGGGATTGAAGGGGACATGGGCTGCACTCCGTTCAGGGCCTCCAGAAGGGAGATGGGCTCGTAGCCAGGAGGAATGTTGTCAGCATTCTGAGATTCAAAGCGAACAAAGTGCGCAGTTAGCTAACTTACGGCTTCCAGCCACATGGAATCTAAAGGATTTGGCACACCCAATAATGAAAATTCTCTCATAATGTACTCACCCTCATGTCATCCCAGATGTGTATGACTTTCTTCAGCAGAACACAAACGAAGATTTTTAGAAGAATATCTCAGCTCTGTAGATCCATAAAATGCAAGTCCAAAAAGCATATAAAGATTGCATAAAAGTAATCCATAAGACTCCAGTGGTTTAATCCATGTCTTCAGAAGCAATATGATAGGTGTGGGTGAGAAACAGATCAATATTTAAATCCTTTTTACTATAAATCTCAACTTTCATTTTCACATTCTTCTTTTGTTTTTGATAATTCACGTTCTTGGTGCATATCACCACCTTCTAGGCAATGAGGAGAATTTATAGTAAAAAATATTTAAATATTGATCTGTTTCTCACCCACACTTATAACGCTTCTGAAGACATGGATTAAACCACTGGAGTTGTATGGATTACATTTATGCAGCCTTTATATGCTTTTTGGACTTGCACTGTATGGATCTACAGAGCTGATATATTCTTCTAAAAATCATACACATCTGGGATGGCATGAGTGTGAGTAAATGAAGAGAGTATTTTCATTTTTGAATAGTCACTGATAAGACTGAGCATTCTTTTATATTTCAGGTTTGATCGGCTGCTTGAAATTCTAACAGTCTTAAGTTCTGTACCGTAAATAGTGGACATTATTTGATATTGAAAGCCTGCTACACCCACCTGACACACAAGCTTATGCAAAACATTAACAGTTGTACTGGTGTTTCAAGCCCAGCATGATTCCAGTTGGCAGAATTAACACTATTGTAAAAACACAGTAGAAAAGAAGAAGATTAGGGAATGGAGTATGTGTATGACTTTTACCGAATGCTCAGTATGGTCCGAGCTCTGGGACAGCACTGGGCTAAAGGAAACCGGGGAGAGAGTGGCTGCCGTTTTCTTTCTAACAGCTCGGATCTGAAGCAGGGCTCTGAATGCTGGGAAAGTTAGAAGAAAAAGTAAGGTCAAGAGAGGAAACAAGGATACAAATAATTGCAGAATGCATAAACAACCATAGGTGCTCCATCTTCACATGGATGCACTTAAATGTTGCCAGATTCATTTTGGCAACAAAATGGGGAAATATTTGCACAGCTGGTCTTACTGCTGCAGCAAAATCAGTGAACACTCACACAATTAAACTGCTCTAAAGAGTGTTTTCTCATTGGCATGTTTCTCCTAAAAATCTATAGCAGGAATATGCGTTCAACCTTTCATGAACACATTCTGTGCCTCTATGACAGATTGTTCCTCAGAAAGTACAACATTTTCTAATTCAATGAGCTAAAATATCAATGAATTGATGTCGATTACTTTACTTTCCATAAGGAAAAAAAACTTTTTGACAATTTAAATATAGCATATTCGCATTATTACATGACATATCCAGCAGATGGCACTGTTCTTCACAGTCACATAATCTGCACTGCATGAGAACATCAGCAATAGGCCTTAGTGACTTCAATCACTAATAACAATAAAAAGGGAATGAAAGCGCAATGGTTACTCAATCCATATTAAATGTAAAAATGATCACTCAGCCTTTTATCTTTATGGCCATACCCAATTGAAAGGTTACAAACTGAGCAGAACAAATCTCAATAATAATGGGGGAACAAAACAGGAAGCTCAGGCGTTGATTAATAAGCACTTACGCAGTCTGCAGATAGGGCAGTTGTTGGCCTGGTAACGCAGTGTGTCAGCACAGGCATTGCACAGACACAGGTGCCTGCAAGGGAGAATGAGTGTGTCACGCAGGTCTGATAAACAGACCACACACTCGCTGCTGTTGTCACTGTTCTCATCCTCTGTGGACTGAAAATATAAAGTGAAATCAGAGACAGGAAATGGCAGGATGGATATTGGATTACCAAGAACCAATCGTGCATGTCACAACTCGTGTGTCCTAATTGCTGCTGTTTGATTACTCTGGCATGGTAACATGATTTACCTTTGTCTCTTGATTGTTCCTGTTTTCAATGCCATAAATTTCCTGTAGCAGATAGCTGACACGGTCCACCTAAAGAAAAAGAAGGAAATGCATAATACATTAGAATACGGATTACTGGTATGGGGAACTCCATCTGTGTGCTAAAGTGTGGATGACTTACAGCTGTTTGAGCTCTGTCTATTTAATGAGGGATCTAATTATGTAAGCAACACAATCACATAGCCACAATCATTTATAAATTGGCAAGTGAGATTCTTGAGACTCAAAATCACACCCAATAATGAGAAAGATGATTTACAAAAAATACTTACTATTTGCTTCTGTTTCAAAGGCTTTACTGAGAAACTGCAATCAACATGCTGCACATAAGGAAATGCATATTTTTTAATAAATTATATAAAAATAGAAAGAAATGCATGGTTTCAAAAGAAAGCATTATCCAATTATATATAATATGTCATGGTCAAATGTCACTATGTCAGCTGGACAGAGTAATTTGGTCGTGTGCTGTTAATAATAGTGATGATGCTACTGCTTATGATGGTAAAGTTAAAAATTTCTGTGCAGCAAGAATTTGAGAGTGCTGTTTACATTTTCAGTTGTATCTTGTTGGAAGCCTACTGAAGCAATCATATTTTCATAAATACAATTAGTACTTGCTAAAAAAATTATGTTTAAATTATAACCTGCACCATCCATTCTTGCTGCTTTTCTTTGCACAGAAAAGACATTATATAACACCATAATTAAGCTAAATGTAAATCAAAAATATTTTCTAGTTATTTGCTGCAGTATTTCATAGTTCCTAAATTGATAAAAAATATATTTACTTAAATCTCTTCATATCAGTCTATGTTCTATTAGTAAAAACTGTAGAAAACCTCCCAAGATCTTCATGAGGTTTTCTGTAGGGACATTTTTTCTTTTGCACTAAGTCTAAATTATGATAATTCTGTCTACTTTCCTTTTCTACTTAGGCTGCAAAGCAACCTCAGACCATTTCTATGCTCTTTAAAATCCTGTCTGGTTAATGACTGACTCAATGGTACGAATGATTTAACTGAGAGCTGCATCATAAATTTCTCTGAAATGCAGTAAAGGTATCAGGTCATTTTGACAACTGATTACATTGATTAAGTTCAAATATAATTTTGAAAATAACACCAAATAAAACATGTGACCAAATGCCCTGGGCAGGGTTGCACCAGCTGTGCATAAGTTCTCAATTAAGTTCACACTAAGGGCTTAGTAACTACTAGTTAGCTTGTAACTAAGTCAGTGCTTAATTTGATTGCACCACCCATTTTTAAAACAAGACCTAGCAACTATGCCATAAGCTCTCAGTAAAGTAATGCGTAGTCACATAATATGACGTTTACCTGTATTGGTCCTGTAAGCAGCCTTCAAATTTGAACACAGAAGTGTTAAAACGTCATGCATTTCTGTTTTATTTTGTTACGGTTGATGTTTAAACATTTTTTGTTCACGTAACTGTCTGCTGTAATAAATTATATCCCCATTAAAATATACAAAAAAAGTAGATTTAATAAATAGTACATTTTGCCTACGTAAATAACTATACTCAGGAACTGTATCTAAAATTAATAAGGGGCAATAAATAAATACTAATAGAACAGGCTGGAAAAATATATAATTATTCATTTTAATATCCTATACATTTTGTATGTTTTGCACCCCAGAAAGTGCACGGTTAGATCGGTTTCACGCTGAAGAGCCTCTAAGTAGTATGTTTTTTAAAATAATGTTCTCTCTCGTAAATGTAAACGAGTGTAAATATCAACATCGTCATATATGTCTGAAGGATTGATGTCTGTCACTCAAAACATGAGCTCATTAATGTCATTAAATCAGTCTGCTTTTTTAATCCAACCGTTACTTCTGTTCGGAGGCTTCCATAAATATTTAGTTTATACAAAGTGTTACGTTCTAGGTTTAATGGTACTACGTTTAATGGGGCAATGCTCAAATATTTAGTAGTGCATAAATTGTGACATAGTGCCCATTTATGCCACAACTAGGCTAAATTTTAACTGCTGGTACAGCCGGCCCCTGGAACTTTGTCAAATTGACAAAAATAAATAAATACATAAAATAATGTATTTAAAAATAATAAAAACATAAATCTCAAGAAATAGAGATACAGACCCTCTCAAAGGCTGCCAAGAGGACATGTGCATGTCCTGTGACATCTGTAACAGAAAACAAAATGTTTTTGTGAGACAACAGTGTGAGATGTTATTATATAAATTTTCCAATGATGATTTTATAATCATGATCACTTTCCACCAACCATCTCCATCATCCACTATTGCCTGGACCACCAAAGGGAAAACACCTCTGTCCAGATCAAAATTCAGCTACAGAAAAATATGGATTTCAAATTAAAATTTTTAATTCTTTAAATACATTGTGCAATACTTTATAAACTGTCTTAAACAAATAGTTCACCCAAAAATGAAAATTCTCTTTTCATTTACTCACCCTCATGCCATACTAGACGTATATGACTTTCTTTCTTTCTTCTGATCACAAACGAAGATTTTTTTAGTATAATATCTCAGCTCTGTTGGTCCATACAATGCAAGTAAATATGTACCAACATTTGAAGCTCCAAAAAGCACATAAAGGCAGCATAAAAGTAATTCATATGACTCCAGTGTTCTGTTTCTCACCCACACCTATCATATCACTTCAGAAGACATGGATTTAACCACTGGAGCCTTATGGATTACTTTTATGCTGCTTTTATGTTATTTTGGAGCTTCAAAGTTTTGGTCAGCATTCACTTGCATTGTATGAACCTACAGAGCTGAAATATTCTTCTAAAAATCTTTGTTTGTGTTCACCAGAAGAAAGAAAGACATACACATCTGGGATGGCATGAAGGTAAGTAAATGATGAGAATTTTCATTTTTTTAACATTGTTCTTTTATAAAGTCATCACAACACAAAATCCTTGATGATATGGCACACATACAAATGAGAAATGTAATCGTAGAAAAAAATTGCACCTCTTCAGGCTTCCATTTGGTGAAATCAATCTTAAAGGATGGCAGAGAAAATTGTTGATTTATCCCTCTCTTATAATGGACTGTCTCAGACACCATTGAAGGGCTCTTGGGGCTGTATCTTTAAAAAGAAACTTTTTGTGATTTTCACCAATATGTCTCAGCACACATGCAGGTAACATTACATAGTAATGTTCATTTAAACACTTCTCACAAACATATAGACAAGGAGTGACATTTGAATTTATATATGATACACATGGTGGTCAATGGAAAAGCGCTTATTCTTTTGCGAAGACAAAGCGCTAATTGCACCACTGTTTCCATGGTAATTAAGAGAGCTGTTGTCTTGATGTCATGGGTTATGGTCCTTTGGGCCCAAATGGCACAAGTGGTTTTTGAAAGCAACTGAGACTACCACGTTTATATATACAGTATCTTCTAATCTTCTTCCTGTATGCTATAAGAAATGCACTTATTTCCAAAAGTAAACACAACAGGCATTGGTGAAAACACACTGATTTAGCAACACACATCACATTATTATTCTACTGCAGAAGCTTTACCCTATAGACTATTCTGTGGACACTTACATTGCCATCCCATTGGCAAACTCCTCAAAGGCCTGGCAGTATAGTGTAATAGCCACTCTGGCATCAGTATCAAAGCAAAATTCAACACTGTAAAGGACTTTTGGATCTCCTGTGTCCTCTGGTGCGCTGTCAGAATCATCCTTATACCTGAAGAATTGAGAGTACATTTTGTAAAAATCCCACTCATTTCACTTTTATTTCAGCATATAATTAAGCAGTTAGGTTTTAGAGGTAGTTCTATATTGTAAACATAATCATGAATAAAGGGTGTTGTCAGTAATGTGCCTGCATAAACAAAATATAAAAAAATATTAAGGTCAAACATTTTCATTAGATCATTATTTTATTAAGTACATTTAGTAAGTGCCAACCTTTCACTAGAAGATATAATCCCTGACATGTTGAAAAGAACATTCTAATATGCAAATACTTCTTTGTAGACAACCTTTGAGAAATCACTTTTCAAAATACTACAATGTCAAGACTACCTCACAAGACGTAAAGAATCCTTCCTGATGTTCACCAAACTCCTTAATGTCTTCACAGGCTCATGCGTTGCAGGGGTCACATAGGGAAACTGAGGGAAACAGGGAGAAAAAAGAAATAGTTTACCCTTTTGGTCAGGATGACATGAGGTGTCAGACTCAAGAAAGTTTTGAGGTGGTTTCGGTTTTAATCACCTGCACAGGTCTGTTGCCTAGGAAATTTAAATCCATATTTTCTCCAAAAAGGTATCCCTCAGGGTGGGGCGTGTCAAACTTTTCTCCTCCCATGAAAAAATGACTGGTGAAATAATTTCCTGCAATAATGAAATTAAGGAGTAACCTAGGATGGATGTGGTCACTAGATTGAGTTGGCACAGGCAGATGATTCAATGCATCTACAGTGGCAAGAGGAAGTATGTGAACCCTTTGGAATTAGCTGGTTTTCTGCATTAATTGGTCATATAATGTGATCTCATCTTCATCAAAGTCACAAATATAGACAAACACAATGTGCTTCAGCTAACAACACACAAACAATTATAATCTTCCATGTCTTTATTGAACATCTCATTAAACATTCACAGTACTGTGGAAAAGGTGGATTTTCTTTTTTTGAAGCCATTCTGTAGTGGATTTCCATCAATGTTTAGGGTCATAGTCCTGCTACATTACCCAACTTCTACTGAGCTTCAGCTGGCGCACAGCCACCCTGACATTATCCTGTAGTATATCTTGATAAACTTGGGGATTCATTTTTCCCTGATGGCAAGTGGTCCAGGCCCTGAAGCACTAAAGCAGTCCAAATCATGATGCTCCCTCCACCGTACTTCAAAATGTTTGAGTGCTTTTTATAAGTCAAAGTAGCTCTAACCCACACCTCCAATCTCGTTTCATTAATTGGATGCCAGGTTTGCCAACTCCTGACTCTAATTAGCTTTTGTTGACGTCATTAGCCTAGGGGTTCACATATTTCCAACCTACACTGAATGATTGAATGATGTATTTAATATGTACAAAAACAATACAATAATAGTTCAAATGGATTATGTTTGTTCATTATTGTAACTTAGAGGAAGATCAATCCAGATTTTAAGACAAATGTATACATAAATGTAGGTAATTCCAAATGTTCACATACTTTTTCTTGCCACTTTATGTGGACATCAGAATAGCACATTTCTTTGCACAAATTCACATGAGCAGCTGTTTTCAGTAAATGTAGCAGTTAACAGAAGACATAACAGTAGAAACCAAACGGCATAACAAAACTATGAAAATTAAGGTGCTAGAACAGTTACAACAACTAGGAATGAGCAACATTTCAAGAATGTAAGAGAAAAAAAACTGAAACTACATTAGACTATCTATGAAGCCAACATTTGTGAGCACTTTTACTAAAGTCACATTTTACCTGATTTGGGGGGATAACGGTACGCAGAATTGGCTTGAATATCGATGTCCTCAACTCCAGCAATTCTCCTGCTAAGTATTGAACCCATTTTTAGATGTGAATGGCTGTTAATGACTGATATATGTGGATAACAGAATGTTTGTTTGGACTGTTAGCTTTTACAGTTAGCTGGATGTGCGTCCTTCGCTATGGATACATTCTCATCTCTGACGATAAAACTACTGCGATCACAAAACCAACTTCTGGATCGACGTTTTAACTCCTATGATAAACAGACGGACTAATTAACTCGTAGTAGACGTCAAGTAAACGATGTAAAATCGCTGACAAAATAACTAAAAACAAAACAAGACTTAGAAAAGGCACCCCTCTGATGAACCTATATTCTCGCGAGATTCTTTCACAGAGCAAAGGACACTGGGAAATGTAGTACCTTTGTACCCTTACCTCCATGTGCTTGGTCGTCTCGGCTGTCTGAAACGAAAATAAACACAGTATGAATGCTTAAATGAAAAGCTTAAATAGAGACTATATTTCGCCACTGCTTAGCGCTTAAAGTAACACAACTCTAAAAATGTATTACATATGATTGTTTAATGAATTAAATCTTGCCTATTCAGCAGTAATGTGTTTCAAATTAACATAAATATATAATTATATATTAAAACTCAAAATAATATCATACAGTGTATTTTAGATGGGTACAGTCGAGCACGATTAAATATTTATATTATGTTTTTTCCTTATTTATGCGATGTGCTCTTTAGCTGAAACTGCATATTATTTTGACACGCAGGTGACGTCATCTAAAACTTGCCGTCATAGGCTTACTATTAAAGGAATATTCCGGGTTCAGTACAAGTGAAGCTCAATCGACAGCATTTGTTATTTCGACTCGTCCGTCCTTTTCTTTATAAAAAATAAAATAAAATATTGAGTTTAAAGTGAGGCACTTACAATAGAAGTGAATGAGGCTCATTTTTGGAGAGTTGTAAGGCAGAAATGTGAAGCTTATAATTTTATAAAAACACTTACATTCATTCTAATGTTAAAACGTGTGTATTATTTGAGCTGTAAAGTTGTTAAAATCGTAATTTTTCCAGTCATTTTAGGGTGTGTTGACATTACATTGTCATGTTGTCATGGCAACAAAGTTGTAAAATTGGTTATAGCTTTACACAGAAAAGGTAAGTAAGCGATTTTATCACACTAAAATCACGTTAACACACATATTGTTCATGTCTTGTTGCTATTCTTTTGAAATAGTCAGTATTTTAACGTTTACGGATTGGCCCCATTCACTTCTATTGTAAATACCTCACTGAAACCCAGATGTTGCTTTTTGTAAAGAAAAGGAGGGGCAAGTAAAAATTGTATTTGTGTGATAATCAATATTTTACAACAAATGCTGTCGATTGAGCTGAAGTTGTATTGAGCTAGGAATATTCCTACAAACTATGCGCTGGGACTGCATTAATATAACACAAGGGGGTCTTCTCTTAAGATCCTAGTGATTTAATTGGTGTTGCAAGATTTGTTTACCATATTTGGGATGGTAGTGGCATAGCACGAATGGGAATTGGACGGGAGCGACCGTCATTCATAAATTTCTGCCTTCTAGAAATTAACAAACAAGGCGGGGCATGATGGGATGTGTAGTACCATTGTTTAAAGCCTTTTCATTGTTTAACTTCAGCATGCACTAATTTCCACGCCATCCTTGCGTTTAAGAATAGATCATTTCCTGGTGTATAAACAAATCTGTAAAAATATATATCGACCGCTTCAACTATGTGTCACGGTAAACCATTGTCATCACAAACACAACAAACGTGGACTCCTGAGGCATACAATTCCCACGACCTTTGCCTCGCTCTCATTGGCTGCTTCGTGCTGTCAATCATCTGGCGCTCCTTACACCAGTGCTCTACAGTAAATATTTGTGTTTGCTCTACCGGCTGTAATGGTGGACGACTGAAAGAGAAAATCGGAGAGACTAAATCTCAAAAAAATCCTGCCCCGGGTAAAACACTATTATTTGTGGCTCGGAAATTAACACCGGCGAATATGGATGAACTCAAGCATCAAGTTATGATAAACCAGTTCGTCCTGACAGCTGGATGTGCCGCAGACCAGGCGAAACAGCTTTTGCAAGCGGCACATTGGCAATTTGAGGTAAGCGCAGCGCGAGCACACCATGCCTACGCCAGTGCATTGTTTATGTGATGCAATACATACTGTGTAGCGTGATTAGATGCCACTGCTATTAATGACTGATAACACCGATCTAATCAGGCTTCCTCTTTGAAAATGTATAGTCTAAAGCATGTGTTTTATATTATGTTACAAACAACACTTAAATATATCTATATAGGATAACGTTTGAGTAAAGCTCAACAGAGATAGGCTACTATCCAATTAGAGTTTACTGCAGATTAAATACTATAATCCTTACCCATGACACACTGTACTAGCTTTCCATGCTATTATACAATGAAGATGACCGCTGACAGATTACACAGACTGTACTCCAGTATACAGACACAATGTTGTGCTTTCATTTTCATTTGAACAGCCTAACTGCACAAATACAGCCATTCTCAGGTCGCAAAAATGAGTGAAGCCCCATAGTTTCCCAATCTGGCTTGTTATAAATCTGTTCAATTATTATATAGCATTTGGGATAATGTTGTGTTGTCATCTCTCACTCACAGACAGCCCTTAGTGCCTTTTTTCAAGAGACAAATATCCCTTATGGTCACCATCATCAAATGGTGAGTATGAAATCCATCAACTATTTGTAAGTTTTTTCTTAATGAAATGAAAGTTGCATTGCCTGTGTTTATTGTGTAAATGCACATGCTCAGTTTATACGGTGGCTTTGGTTGTTTTGCTGTAACAATAACAATGTAAAGCTGTAGCTATAGTGTCGGCCATGTTGCGGAGAGACAGGGCTTCCAGAAATAAACACACACAGGCAGGCGGCCGCTGTGTGCACTTCACTGTTATTACTGTAGTGTGCCGAGGTAGGCAGTATTTCAGTGTTGCAGCATTAATGAAATGAAATAATGGCTGCAAGGTTTGCTTCGGCCACACAATTTTAAACATCTTGAAATTGGAATATTTAATTCACATTTGAGGTTTGAATGAAATGTGCAGTATGGCAAAGGAGTACTGGAATATACTTTAACTGGATTTGTGTACTTTTTATAGTATTTGTTACTTGCTAAAGAGTTTCATTTGTTTATTGAATTAATTAGTAATAAACATGTAATTACATATTTGGCATTTTTAGTCAGTACGCAAAGTTGAGCAATATTTCAGATAGCAGTTCACCCAATGTTTGTGTCTGTTTGAGGTTTATTGATGTGAGGACAAACACTAGGACAGCTTTCACACTGAAGTACAATTTAAGCTATATTGATCCAGGTGAAAGCAAAAGATGCACAGGTGTGATCTTGCTGCATGGCAGCCATCATCCTCTTGATTTTTAGAGTCATTTGTTATGCACACTGAAAAAACGTGGTAACCTGCAATTGTTACCTCAAGGATCTGATTCTAATTGATCTAAATGATTTAATATAATTTAAATATCTATCTCCTCGTTGTCACTATAATATGGTTCTCGCTCTCGGTGGGGCACGTGGTGAGTTGTGCATGGATGCCGTGGAGAATAGTGTGAAGTCTCCACACGCGCCATATCTCCGTGGTAACTCGCTCAACAAGCCACGTGATAAGATGCGTGGATTGACGGTCTCAGACGCGGAGGCAACTGAGATTCGTCCTCTGCCACCTGGATTGAGGCGAGTCACTACACCACCATGAGGACTTAGAGCGCATTGGGTATTGGGCATTCCATGTTAGGGAAAATGTTTAATAAAAAAATAACCGTGGGTGTGGTTTGGACGTGACGTTTTTTATTTACAATCACGTTTTCCAGTAGTTACGTATGTTACTATCATTAAAAATGGATAACATTGAAGCCTGTCTCTCAGAGATTGTGCAGAAATACACTTTTTTTTATATGATTTACAACACAAACTCCACAAAGACAGCGTGGCTACGACAAATGTTTGGAGAGAGATTGCGATTTTTATGAAGTCAGATCAGATAACTTGTCACCAAAAGTGGAAGGGGCTCATTTAATAAGGCAAAGAAGTGATGTAGTGCTAAAAGCGGCAATCCACGGAGAGAAAGACCTTCATTATTGGCGTTTCTTCCGTTGCTGGAACAGTGCGTTATACACCGGAACGTTACCCTCTCCAACTACTTTTAAAACGATGCAGAGCGTAGTTTAAATGCCGGCTTCGTCCACCTAAGGTGCTTTAGTTTGTCCAGGAGAAAAAAGTTTGGCTTTTTCTGTAGTATAAATTAGGCTTAAGGCACAATGTGTAGCAGAATGCTTAAAACCCCCTCACCCATTGTAAAATCACTGTAACGCAAGGATTTGTGTTTTTTATTGCTTTTATAAAACGGCGGCTACAGCAATATGATGAAAGATACCAATTTTTAATTGGTTTGTCATTGTATTATTAATAATAATCTGAATAAACAATTCCTTCTCTAAGTAGTATAGTTAATTTTCTTAACTGCAGGCTGTTTACAGTTTCTAGGCAACATAGGAACTTGGTGCATTACAGAGGACAAATTACAATCGAAAGTGATCATTCCTATGCCCTACTCACTCCAAAGTACAGAGCTCTTGATGTGGGCACTCTGAAGGGAGCATGGCATTACTGAATGAATGTGCCCTTCGCTAATAGTCTTGTGGGGGGAAATTTTTTTTTTTTGCATTCGTTTGGAACGACCCTTCGAGTAGTGTCCCCTTCCCGCAGTGCCTTTCAAGGGTGCAAAAAATGTAGTTTGGAAAATGTCTAGACTTTGAACGCAGCTTAACCAATCAGAATTCATGGTCGGAACTATCCGTTTTATAGTGAAAATTAACCCTAAAATTGTTCAGGTTGATTTAGTCAAATTCTCTCATCATTTACTCACCATCCCAGTTGTGTATGACTTTCTTTCTTCTGCAAAACACAAACAAAGATTTTTAGAAGAATATTTCAGCTCTGTAGGTCCATACAGTGCAAGTGAATGGTAGCCAGAACTTTGAAGTTCCAAAAAGCAAATAAAGGTAGCATAAAAGTAATCCATACAACTCCAGTGGTTAAATCCATATCTTCAAAAGCGATATTATAGGTGTAGGTGAGAAACAGATCAATATTTAAATCCCTTTTTACTATAAATTATCCTCCCTGCCCAGTAAATAGCAATTTGCACAAAGAATGCAAATCCCAAAAACAAAAGAAGAATGTGAAAGTGGAGATCGATAATAAAAAAGGACTTAAATATTGCTTTTTGGACCTTCAAATTTCTGGCCACCATTCACTTGCATTGTATGGACCTACAGAGCTGAAATATTCTTCTAAACATCTTTATTTGTGTTCAGCAGAAGAAAGAAAGTCATAGACATCTGGGATGGCATGAATGTGAGTAAATGAGAGAATTTTAAATTTTTCAGTGAACTATCCCTTTAAATAACATTTGTATATTTAATCAAACTAGTAAATTTAGCCTAGATGTTACCACATGAAGCAATTTTTTAAGGTTATCTAACAAAACCTTTTTTACAGTGCAGTCCAAATCCAATTTATTCCACAATTTCCACTGCATTGGCACACTTATTCTGATTGGCAGAAAAAAATCTTCAGATTTGTGTGCTTACATCACGTTACTTCTTTTATGTTGAGTTTATGGTGTTGTTTGGATTCAGAATGGGTTGTTGTAAATTAATGGCTGACGGTGACTGTAGTGTTTGTAGTGTTTTACATGAATCTGATGTAAAAATCATGTAAATGTTTTGGCTCTCAGCATAAAGTTGCTGTATATTGGGATGTTGCTGGAAGGTTTACCTTTGTAAATATCACAAGTTCCCCACAGGTTCAAGCCTCTCTGAAGCTTAATATTTGTATGCACTGCTGTTCATGCAGTTGCCCATTTACAACAATCATTTGTCCATAATAGCAAATTGTTTAGGGCTGAGACTATGCACTGAACAGATGTAATGTTATATGTTTGTCTCCTAAAGTGACCCTGCTCCAGTTAGTAACTGCTGACCATGTTGGCTCACAACACGGAAAAAGCCTCAAACAGGAAGTGGGGCCATATCTCACAAAAAAATACTCTTTCAAACTAGAATATGAATTTTATAAAGAAGTCTGGGGTTTTTCAGGCCTTTCTGGATTAGAAACAGAACTGAAACAGCTCTTTATCCATTCTGGGTTTTGTCCTTCTTTCTTATAACCATAAAAGTTAAATGTGTGCATTGCACACAGGGCAAATCTGGGCATGTCCTCCATTTTGTTACTTTATTGTAGTACAAAAGACATTTCGTGTTATTACAGCAGGGCCTTAACCACCACATGGAGGAGTACAGGAATTTGTATTGAAATAAATGCACTGTCAATGTCATATTCTTAAAAAGTTACCTTTTCTCCCCCCAAATATTGAATAGATGGTTACATCCAGCAGTCCTTGACAGATTAATTAGATTTAAGTCATAATTTATGGAACAAGAATGTAAATCTGTTAGACTGCTGTCTATATTTGAGTAAAAAAGAAGCAAAAACTTAAGTAGAATGCCATGAAGCAAAATTAGAAGAAAAAAATCTTATGTAATATTAGCACTTTTCCAAGGAATTCTTGTATTCTGTCCCTGCCATTCCAGTGAACCTCTGACCATGCATTCACCTCCAAAGAAAAGAAAAGCCATAGTAAGATGCCCAGTTGTTAAAGTACAGTAATTAAAGCAAGATTTAACACACAAGGAGTAGAAAAGGCTCTTTTCCTGGCATTGGGGCTAAGAGGGAGGGGTACAACTTCTGGTAACTTTAACAGAGGTGTGTTCCTGGGTGAGGCCTAAGGAAAGAGTTCAAGACTCTCAGTTGCTGACATATAAGGTCAGAAGTTGGCAATATTTCAATTCATAGATACACTTACCTGTGGGTAAAGGTTAAAGTACTGTATATATTAAAGAGAGCAGATGTTCTCACTTGTGAAGGTTGTGGATTGGAAGTGCAACAACATGTAATACATGAAATAAATACATTTTGAGAAGTTAAAAAATACTGACTTATCAAAATCAACACATGAATGGATTTTCACTGACAATTGCTTTGCAAAGTAGATATTTCTATAGAAAATAGAAAATGTTGTTACATGTATGCAACAACCTCCACTTTTCAGTTGATATGTAGCTTTATTATAGACTGTATGGATCATTTGGCCCTCTGTTGATGCCTTGGTCAAAGCTTTGTGTTAGTAGGGATGCCAGAAAGTAACCCACATTTAAAGTGTGTTTCCAGAAGCATGGTTTTCCGGCATACAGAGAGTTCTGCTAAGGGATGCAAAGTGTGTTAATTGCAAATGTGCGAACAAGAAGTAACGTGCAATGCACATGTAGTAAAACACACACTGATACGTGCGCTCATATCTGTGCCATGTGTTTGTTTTGGTGCCTCTTTCATGTATTTCAGGTCATAAACTCCAGAACAAATTGTTTAGAGCCTCTAAAAATGTTCTTAGACAGAAAATTCTCCAGGGTGTCTGTTAGCTGGACTCCCCTTAAACTGCTCTGATTGAACAACCTTCCCTGTTTTACGATCACTGCATCTTGTTCAGGCTTACCTGGCAGAGGACACTGCAGTCAGTATTGTCATGTCCTTGATTTAAACAGAAGTGTGGTCTTCTTTTTATTGTAAAAACCCATCCAGCATTTTCAGGCAATAACTGCCTATTGTTTTGCTCTAAAATCCCTCTGTACTGTGTCAACACTCAGGTTAATAATCAAACCTCGATCTGAGATATCATTTGCTCACATATGTACAAACACACACACAGAGAAATGTTTGAAAAAAATGTACTTGGGGACATACCATAGATTTCTATTTTGTTTGTATACATTTATATTTATATATTGTAAATATTATATTGTAAATATGGCATGAGGGTGAGTAAATGATGAGAGAATTTTCATTTTTGGGTGAACTATCCCTTTAAAGTTAAACCCTCCAAAAATTGGCCCCATTCACTTCCATTATAAGTACCCTACTGTAACCTTGGTTTTTCCTTTTTTTCAAGAAAAGGAGGGACGCGTTGAAATAATATTTTTGTGGTAATCAACATTATTCCACAAATGCTGTTGATTGAGCTTAACTTGTATTGAACCCGGAATATTCCTTTAAGGGTACAAACTAAACTACAGCTAAAGACCTAGGTATACTTCCATTTTGACACGAACGCTCAGCGTCTGCATACAGTCGAACGCGAGCCTGTCAAATATACTCCATATAACTGTGCACGCATACACAAGCGGTTGGCCCATGCGCGTTATGGCTATGAGACACCAGACTTTCTGTTCAGGAGTTTAGACCCATAAAGATGTATATATATTCCTTCAGACTCCAGTTATCTCCTGACCTCTTCACACACCTGCTCTTGATTTGCACATCAACTGTTGTCGTTTTTACTTTCATCTTCTGACGTTTAGCACCGATTACATCATCTTCTAGTGCTTCTTCGTGACAGCAATGGCTCAAAATGTAAGTGTTACCACACAGTGGACCCACTAATTAGTGCAAATAACTCCTGTCCGAAGCATACTTTGGGCTTAAAAATGAACAAACACACCAGAGAGATCCAATTTACTGTTCTTGTAGGATAACAGAGTGCAGAGATCAGAAAAAAAGTCTGAACCTCTGCTGCATGATTACAAATGACTGCTTTGGTCTGCTTTTTCTTTTTTAAATCAAACCACCTCCGAAAGGCATTATCTGCCTGCTTGGCAACACCTCCCAGCCACTCTGTCTTACAATGACACCAGATCATACAGTTGCGTCCTGTTTTACAATGGAACACTGCAGTAAACCATCAATTATCTCATTACAAACCCCATCATTATATTACACTACAGTACATCATCCGCCACAATAACTTCACTTTCCATAACTCCAGCCCTAGAAACTCCAAGCTATAGCATAAGCATGGAATGGTAAATTGCGTCATCCATTCAGCCTAAAGGAATTAGAAAGCTTTCTATGTTGTAATTTTTCAGTTATTCATGGTAAGGCTGAACATTTTTCCTAAGCTCATATGGAAGCTGTAAATCCATTGCCTCCATTGCTTGTTTCTGGATTCAAATAGTCAGCATGCTACTAAAGCAATAGCAAGGAAATGGGATTTTATTTAAAAAAAAATTCTAAAATACCCTGTAATGCTCATGGAAGTAATTTAATGTGCTTGAATTCCAAGCTGGTTTCACTTTCATGTGTTTAAACCAACATGTTTCTACATTGATTTTCAATGGAAGTGTTCACACACACTCCATCTTAACATCACAGCATTGTTGAAGCAAAAAAAATGAAATTTGCTTACAAATCCCACATTCGCTCTGGACCATCATAGGTGTCCCTTGGGACACTGTTGTTTTCCCAGTGTCCAGAAAGAGACAAATATTATGTTTTGAAAATTCACTACAAGTGACATCTATGTTTTCAAGTAATACTCAGTAAAAAATTAAGTGTAACAAAGTGGCACTGCAGGTCCTGTTTTTCCATGCCAACTCTGACCTCATTTCTCATCAACAGATCTGTCCTCACAACCAAAATATTTCCATAGCAACCCAGCTGTCGGCCAGAGCATGCTTGCTATGTACACTACACCTCTTGAAGTGTGCTTTGTCAATGCATCTGAATTATGGAGGATCTGCAGATGCATCTGCTCTTGGTTTGAGAGCCTTGTTAAAGGGATAGTACACCCCAAACTGAAAATTCTTTCATCCTTTACCCACATTTATGTTGTTCCAAATCCATATGACCTTCTTCTAAGGAAAACAAAAGGAGCTTAGCAGAATGTCTGAGCTGCTCTCTTCCATACAATGAAAGTGGTTGGAGACCAGGGGCTGTAAAGCTCCGAAAGAACAAAAAGCACAATAAATGCTTAGTAAAAGTATTTCTTATGATTCATGGACTATATTCAAATATATTCATCACTATATTCATGTGATAGTTTTGTTTGGGGATCAGACACCTTCATAGCAGCTTGGACATTCTGTTATAAAGAACTCATTTTGTGTTCCACTGAAGAAAGTCAGTCAGAATTTTCATTTTTGGACAAAATTCCTTTAAGCCACTGACCTTCTCCTCCACATCTGCAGCAGCTGTCCAGACGGCTGATGTATTTGTGGATGCCATTTTGTGCGGCACTCATAAATTGAGGGCTCTTTTTATCAGTGACATTTGAATCCGTTGTAACAGATTCACAGCCATTTTTTGAATCCCACAAATTTCCTGTTGCAAATGCTCTTGTGAATTAAAGCCATCTGGGGTCACAGAGGTCCATTTGAGACATTTGACCATCCACAATGGGGTGATTGTGGTGGTTTTTGTAAAGATATTCTTACGGCGGGTCAATAAAAACTGCAGGCGGCAGGAGTCTAGGTTGCTGACAGGATGGGACACAGAGTGCCGCTGTGATCTCAGCAGTAAGACAATATGGAGATGTTTGTCATACCTGTGCAAGGGCACACCAGGAAGTATCCCAGGAGCAGGAGCACAAATCCTCATGCAAGATGGCAATTTTTGCCTACTACGTCAGAAAAGACATAAGCTTTGATCCAAAACCTAGTTAAACCATCCTAACCATTATCAAGCTGCTAAATCAATACACAGATTGACCACGTTAACAAGCACTTAAGAAAATGGTTTAATCCAGGGTTTTTTGCAGAAAGCAGCGTTCTGAGAACGTAAACAAGAACGCTGTTTTCCTTTTGCCATTTAAGGGATTAACAGAAGGCAGTTTAACACATCCAGGTTTCTCCCAGAGATAACTGTTTATGTTGCCATGTAAACCCATTAGGGGCGTTCTTACAGGTTTTCGGATCGGATGCCTAATGTCATAGAATGGAGCCCTACATCATATAAACAAGTCAACACAGCAAAAAAGCATTCAACATTTCTGGGACTACAGTGGGAAAAGGGAAAAGCAGATACACTGTAAAATATACCCATTTATACACACCAATTTAAAATATCGACCATCCCTCACGTTCCTGTATATGCACTCATACATTGGGGGAATCCCGGAGTTGGACGTTAGAGGGAAACCCCACTATTGAATCTCACTTCCGCTGCATGTCGCGATGGAAAGTTAAGGAAATAAACACAGCAACAACTCTGGAATATCTGGAAAGAAAGCGTAGCAACAGATAATAAAATAGCGAAGTCTTCTTGGGTCCCACATTTGTTATTTACACAAGTTTTGCAGGGAAATTACGTTGCTGTGGAGAAAGCTGCTTACTGACCGAGCCGCATGTATACGGGAGTAAAGAGAAAGCCGTGTACACAGTGCATATAAACAGGAACACCGCTTTGCTTGCTATGTTCCTCATTTGTAGGATGCTTTGGATAAAAGCGTCTGCTAAATAACTAAATGTAAATGTAATTGTGCCAGCTTTAAGCAGCTTTCTAGCAATAAACGTCTTTCTGGTGTCCGTGTAAACGAGCTCAATGTTTATGTGCACAAAGCATATTTGTGGTGACCTGCTAAATGATGTTTATTTTAGTGATGTTGTCCTGCAGCCGAAAACATTGCAGGATGGTGGGGTTGCTCTCATGAGGCCTATTGTGTACCTCTGTAAATGCAGGCTTTGCTGTGGACAGAGGACAGCCAGTTCAGAGAGGACAATAGAGAGGTCATCGAGGTAATGGAAGAGCTGAACATTGCACAGAGGAAGGCAGAGTGGGTGATGCCAGGGCACAAATGAGAAACAGGAAGTAGAACTATTAGAAGAGCACCAATCAAAACAAGCAGAAAGAATGTGAAGGAAGGGAGGGAATGTCGGAATTATCCATGGGGACAACTTAGCAGAATTCAATTTTGCCGCTGTAACATGTTTCAGCTTGTTAACATGTCATGTGGTTTAAGATATCATTTATTAGGTAGGAATGTTAAAAGTATATTTAAAGTCAACATTAAATGATGTTCGCAACTCATTTTACTTCCATAATCTGACATAATTTAATACAGGATAATGTAGGGCAGGACATGATTATGTCCATCGGGTGATTTGAGTTATGTTGTTTTGCCTCTTTAGGGGCCGTTCAGACCAAGTGCTATTGCGCTAAAAAAGCTGGACACCGCTCAACATATATAACAGAAAACAGGTGTCTCAGACACGCTTTTAAAAGGTGTCATTCTATTTTACTTGCACTCCTGCACAAGACACTAAAAAACAGCTGAATGTGGCCCAACTGTCAGAGACGTCCATCTAGCACATGTTTACATAGAACAACTATGGAAAAGAGTGCAGACAGACACAAAAAAGCAGCCTGGTATCATGAAAATTACGTGACTGTGGCTACATTTTTGCTAAATAATTTTACGTGGTACGTGACATGTATCGTGGCAGTTTTAAGGTGAAATGTCCTCTGTGTGGCACTAAAAATGAGTGAAATATCTTCCAAACAGATGAAGTTTTTAAGGGTTACTACTCAGTCAAGTTTTAATAAAGAAAACCTTGAACTTAAACCTAAACCTAACCGATAGTGTCATAAAAGCAAATGTGAGATGTAAAAGGCAAATGCTGAAGCAACCATGTCAGTATGTGGCTCTTATAACACTGTTGGCTCACAAGTCAACTCAGCGGGACTCGTTCATTTGCAAATAAAGTGCTTTATCAGTTGAGCTACCGTGCAATATGATGGAGTTTGAACAAGCTTGTAAATGTAGTTGGTTATGTAATACAAACGTTAAGATGTATCACGTTACCTTGCATACGCTATAGTAAAAGTGTTTAGATGTCATAAGAAAGAATTATTTTAGGAATAGTACGAAAAATATGATAATCTGCCGTTTTACCCATGATTTATGTGAAACTGAATAAAAGTAATTTTTTGTTGTAGCATTAGTGTTTATTTTACCAAGAAACTGCCTCAATATGCACAACGAGCCATGTAAAAATCATTTTGCAAAAATTTAGTTATAGTAGTAACTAGTTTTGTCAGTCATTTAATTTTTTAAAATCACGATTAATCGCATAATTTTTTGTAGTTAATCGTGATTAATCGTATATTTTGAAAGTGCTGAAATTTGACTGTAAATATACTTCTTTTCCTGTCAAAATGCATTTATTTCCTTCTCATGAAAGAAAACAAAACAATATGTAACAATATAATGCTTTATTAACATTTTCCAAACAAAGCCTTCCACAGTATAAAGATAGAAATGCACTAAAATAGCATTAAACGTTTCCCAAAGTCTAAGTGGGAGTTTGACTAATTGAAAGAACTAGTCTTCACATAGGTTGCATATTCTTTGCAATGGGCATTAAATCTCATAAACTCTCATCCTCCACAATAATAATCAGCCTGCAGATTGTGGCTATCCGCTTTGTTACAGCAATCGTGACGCTGTATTCATGATTTGCGTCAGGGCGTCAGCGCCGATTTGAACTTCATATGAAAAGCACTTGCAGGCAAAAACATCTCATTCTGCATTTGATGATAGTTAAGACTTGTCGTGCTTCTGTGGTAATTAAAATGTGCCTTACTTAGGCTGAAAAATACTTGATTTCTGTCACAAGTCCCATCTGGGCTTGTTTTGTACAACAACTAAAGTCCAAAGCTACTTTCTCCATCATTTGATCACTGACACGGCTGTTGTGGGTGTTTGTGGTGTGTGTCAGTGTAATGAGTCCGGGCAGACACATCGCAAAGGTGCCACCCTTCTAACCAGTGTTTATGCTAGTTTATGCAGTATTAACAGTAAATGCGGTAATCACGATTAAGAAACATTAACGCATTAAACCTTTTAAAGGTGCACTCAGTATTTTTTTCTTCATTAAAAAAGTTTAACTCTAAACCCTAAAGACATGAATTGTAATTTTGCAATATATGTAGGAAATCATGATCACTCACGTTAAAATGAAGACTTCAGTTATAAAAACTATTTTATTCTACATGGAGAGGGTCCGCACATGGGGGCTGTTAGAATCACATGACCAGCCGAATATTACTTGCTTAATCTCAGTAAACGTCCTGATATTTGACACTTTCACTCATTGATTAAAGTAATCATGGCTGACCGTGAATACTACATTTCTACAATGGCATCTGAAACTGAAATCTATTGATTTTAAATGATGCTGCATCCAAGCTGCTAGGTGTCAGTGTAAGTCCAAGATGACACAAAGACAAAAGAGTGTACCTTTAAATTAATTGAATGTGTTAGCTCTAATAGTAACATGATTCTTTAAGACCAGGTTGCAAAAACTTGTGCGGCCCTTTATACTGTTTATGTGTGCATTATCCAAGCATGCATTTGTGATTCTATCTCCATCCACTTCTTTACAGATGTGTACGCCCGCCAACACACCTGCAACACCACCAAACTTCCCCGACGCACTCACCATGTTCTCGCGACTCAAAGCCTCAGAAAGCTTCAACAGCAGCAGTCCCAGCATGGCCACCTCGCCCCCTCCACCTCCAGTCAGCTGGGGCATGACCCCACCCGTGCCCAACCAGCAGGGCTTATGGACTCAGGGGCCTTCCCCTCAACAGGCCCATCCACCCCCCGGCTGGCCCTCAGCTGTCAACCAGCAAGCGGCAACCGAACAGAAGGCAAGTGTCGCCATGGAGGCCGAGAGATGAGGGCCCGGACTAGACTAGAGGAGTGAGGGCAGGGGAGAGAGGTTTAGGGGAGGGTCAGGGGAACTCATTTTTCTCACTCACCAAACATGGAGGGGGGAGAGAGCTACACCAAGAATAACCAAGCAACATGGACATATACAGAAGAGGAGAGAAAGTTAATACAAAGGTAAGAAGAGAAATGAAACAAACGCACATTGTATTACTAAGTAACAGAGCAACTGAAAAATACTGAAATTGTTTTCTATAATAAAAGTGTAGTTTAACATATATGGGACTATGATCATTGCGCCATGGATTATTTCTGGTATCTTCTGAAAGATGGACTTTTATCATCTAAGGCAGTGATTTTTCTCATCTTTAACTTTTTATTCTTTTATCTGGTGTTCTTTCTTTATGCAAGACCTGTTGTTCATTACAAGAGTTGACATTGCATGTGCATTTGCAAGATCTGTTTTTGCCGTTTTTAACTAAATAGTATTCCTTGCAAACATTGATGTGTACAGTTTGTGACACGAACACATACTCAAACATCAAGTGTATTGGACTTACATTTCCTATCCCCATTGGATAATGGGACTTTTCATACCTCACTGGTCACCTGACTCTACTCAACCAATCAGGGAATCTCACTAGGATATTTTTTCGAACTCGAACCGGATTTCACATAACGCTTTGCTTTATCCATCATGCAGTGACTCACTGATGTTACCCAAGATTGTATGTATTGATCTGTTGATTTATTGACTAAAAGAGCTGGATATTTTATAATCATGGTAAAATGTATTATTTAAACCTTTTTGGGGGGAGGGGGCACGAGGGGAGCAAGCTGGTTAGTTGGTGTAGGGGTGTTTGATGAAACTGTTGATTCTTAGTTGGGGAGGACAAATCCAAGTCGCTAAAAGCGACAAAACTAGACTACTATACAACATTTTTGTAAGCAGACTTGCCACTTTGCATGACGTATTCATATGTATATCATAATTTGTAGTTTCTTGCTTTTGGGGGGAATTCTACATGAACGCTTTTCGAGAATACTGTCTCATTAGGTGTTACAGAGAGAATGATATCTCTAATTCAGGGTATAGGTTCCATCAGCTTTTCTATTGCCCTTTATTTAATAAAGTATTTTAATGTCATTTTAATTGTTTCTTATTGGATGCAAACAATCATTTTCAAGAGGGAATGCTATCAGTAACTTATCATACAGTTTAGTTTTCATTTTCCATTTAAACCAATTTCTGATCAAAACTTGTCTTTTGGTGTCACTTGTTCCTAAATGGGTTTCCATGTATGTTTTCCCCTGTATGACTGTATTGATGCCATTCCCACAATATTTGTGGACTACCTGATAATTAACTTCAATCATTGTTTTTATTCCTAAATAAATATTGTATGTCCTATTATGTGACTGTTTTTGAGTGGATGGTCCATTCTTGTTCTGAATATTCATTGTACAGGTCACTTTATTAAAAGATTGGTAATACACTTTACAGTAAGTTGGTATACATTTACATTAGTTAGTGCAATAGTTAACATTACTAATAATACTTTTACAGCACATATTAATCTTGGTAATGCTAAGTTCTACACTGAACATAACATTTGAACATGAAATGTTGTATATGTTAACATACAGTATTTTCTTACAATTAACAATAGTATATTTATAAACGAACAATAATAACAATAATAAGAAAATGCAGTAAAATATTTTGTTCATTGCTCATGATACCTTATGTATGAACTAATGTTAACGTATAGAACCTTATTGTAAAGTGTTACTGAAAATGTATTAACAATATTTTTTTTCTTTGGTCTATATTATTGATGTCTCATCATTTCTGTATTCAAGATAATGTGAAGAATTACTTCATGTTAGTCAATATGTGAATGTAAATATGAATGTTTTGAGCCCAACAGGAAAAAATATATTACTTTCTATTTTCCCTTTTACTTAAAAATTCACATACTGTATTTAGTCATCACAACAGCACATCACTCTCTGTCTAAGTTGAAGGACAATGCAGTTCTTACATCAGAATGTGACTGTAATTCCTTGCATACTGATTAGATGTAGAGTTAATTCATTGGGATCTCATAGAAAAACTTCAAAGACTACTTAGAAAACAGTAAGTGACTTATTCTCTGCACTGAAATTTTTTTTTTTTTTTTTTGAAGTGGGGTTTACTTAAAAAAAAAAAAAAAAAAAAACCTAGGAAACAATTTCCATGCAGAAATTGCTAGGAAATTTAACAGACCATATTTTCAAGTAAAGGCTACACACAATTCTTGGTGGCTTCTCAAGTAAATTTTCCTTTGCAATACTCTGTTTCAAGTAAATTTTACTCACTCTTTGTTTGTACATTTTATTCAAACAATGTAGCACTGAATTAAGCCATACTTTTACAAGTGTACTTGTAATACACGTACCTAGTCTTGTACCACTTGACACACGGAAGCTTTATGCATGCTATGTAGTCAATTAGACAACATCACCTTGCAATAATGATGATTGACACAAAATACAGAGCTATGCACACAGACCTGAACAGATAACATGATGACAGTCAGTAACAATAACAGAAAAAAGTTTTTTTTTTTTTTTATCATGAAAAGGTAATTTTGAGTAGAAACTTAAGAATTCACAAAAAAGTTACCAAACGTAACAACAAAATCAACAATAAAATTGGTGTATATCAACTTGCAAACAGTAAAAAGATGCAAGCTCATTAATTATTCAAGCCCTGTGCATGCTGGGAATATCAATTTTGAAAATGTAAGTAAAATGTACTTCTTTTATTTGCTTGTGAAATGTATTAAAATTAGTAAATAAATATGACAAGGTTTTCTCCTTTAGGAATCATACATGAGGAGACATTGTAAAGATAACAAACAATCATAAATAATATTTACTTAATCTATAATGCTATATTTACTTCACCACAAAACCACTTTTTTTCCAGTGTGGAATATATGCTAAAATAGGCATAAACATACATGAGATATTTCAAGTAAGCCAAGGCGCTTCAGAGGGGGATATGTGAGATTGGTTGGACGTCCTCACACTCATTCATTACCTTTACTTAAGTTAATTTAAGAAAGTTTTTAATAGCCATTTAATTAAGTTACTTTTCATTCAGTTTCATTAAACCAACATAATTTAGTAGGATCTGGTCAACTCAAATTATTTAGGTTAATCAAACTTTTTTTTTTTTTTTGCTGGTCTAATGTAATTTAATTAATTTATTAAGGTTTATTTAAATAATTGTCTACTGTTTGTTCAAATTAACTTTTTTTTTTATCGTTAGTATATGCCAGGTGATCAAGTGTAAGGACAGTGAAACTATTGCACTGTCAGTTTGATAGCAACTGCTTATAGAGCTCAGCAGCATACAAATCAAGCATCACTTGAGAATGCAAGTCCATCCTCAACCAAAGCATAAGATCCATTTTCACCACAATGATAACCCCCCAAAACTCTAGCCAAACAAACACTACTTTAAAAAAATTATACAACAGAACAGTAAACATGATCAAAACTAATCCTGTTCTTATCTTGCTCAAAAATGCATAACATAACACTTAGTTTCAACATTTGTTCACACCATCCAGTCCCCTACAAAGCATGCTGGGAAATCGAAATACTCTGGCCAGTTTCATCAATGCTACAAAAAATTAATGTAGACCTTACTCAAATGGATTAAGTAAACTTAAATTTGACAAATTTAATTTAATTTAATGTAATGAATTTAAGTTAAGACAAAATGTTCTAGAATTGTGTTGCTTTAGTTAATTTAATTAAGTGAACAACCTGCAAATTTTTATTTATTTTTTTTCTTTTTTTTTGAGTGCATTTCACCTCTGAATCAACCATACCGTGAGAGGAGAGTCTTCCTCTTTGTCACCTCACTCTGTTTGTATGTTCTTTGCTCTGTGTGTTTGTGTTTTTCCAGGAACAGGACCTGAAAACCATAACATTGCCAAGTTAGCAAGCAAACCGGCATTTGCACACATGGTGCTTTTGTGTGTGAGGTGAACCTTGGCCTGGGCCCTCTTACTGCAGTGGCCATGCCATGCAGTCCTGATCCAATTTCAAGCAATTTTAGCTGTGTCCTGTGGTGTGCTGTAATTCATCTAAAATTATATTAAGCAACATTTTTCAATTCTTCTATAATTATACATGCAGTTTTTATGAGCTCATATTAATTGTGAGACCACATGGAATATTTGTACTCTAAAAAATGTATTTGTCACACCGCAGACCATTTAAATGAACTAGCAAAGGCAAGGTGAAGAAAATTGTCAATAACTGAAAGGTATATTTCACAAAAAATCTATTCTGTCATCATTTACTCACCCTCATATTGTTACAAAGCCATATCTCTTTCTTTCTTTCATAAGAGCACAAAATGAGACATTACGATAAAAGTCACAATTCACTTTTATTATGTGGGGGTAAAATTTCAATAAAAGTGAATGGTGACTGAGGCTAACATTTTGCTTAACTTCTTTTGTGTCACATAAATTAATATAGGTTTGGAGGGTAGGTAAATTATGGATATCATTTTTGGGTGAACTATCTCTTTAAAAGAAATAGTGACCAGTTATAGAATCTAAGATATATGCTTTCCCTTATACATGTCAATTTTAGCCTAAAATTCAGATGTTGAATGAACAAAAGTTGATGGATATGTTAGACTGTATGTCAACTATCCACATATCCCTGTCATAGATTCACCCTCTTAAAGGGGCCATGACATGCCTTTTTTTATTATTATTTTAATATGTTCATTGAGGTTCACTTATAATATTAGTAAAGTTTTTTGTTAAAAAAAAAAAACAGTCAATATAATTTTCCAAACTCATTCTGACCCTTTGTCATAAATGCTCGGTTTTGGTGCTGCTTTTCCTTTAAGACTTGACAGTAAACGCTCACTGTTATGACTGACTTTCTGCTCTTGACTGACCTGTGGCCTGTTGCATGAAGCTAGTTGAACAAACTCAGAGTTTCAGAGTAAGTTTCAGGTTGACAAAACCAAATATAGCCAAACTGGTTTAGATCGGGTTCAGCGATCTCAAGAAGCTCAGTACAAACGTTCTCTGTCAACTCAGAGTTTGATCCTGAGTTCGTGATTAACCCTGAAGCTCGTGCACATGAATGAGTGACGTCTGCCACCAACAGCCGAGTTGACGCGATTTACTTCTTGCAAGACATTCAGCATGATTTACATCTCCACTGAAGATCAAGAGATAATTATGAAAATATGAAGAATTTTAACATTTACACAGCATGAAGAAACACTGCTTCTGCCACACAAGAAAAAAACTGAATATAATGTGTAATTTAACTGATATAGGCTCACAGTAAGACACAGGCTTATTAATTTTAAAAGCATAAAAATATATATATTTATATAAAATGCAAAAGCTTTATATAATTTAATGAAGTACAAGCAATGTCACCTTGTGTGATAGTCTACAATATAATTTTAAACAGAATATTTGTTCATGTGCAAAGACTCGTCACACAATAAATTTGTCGAGGTTCTCAGCATTACGCAGTGCATACAGGTACAGTATGTAAAGAAATGCAAAGAAACTCAATAATACATTTTAATTTGCTGCTCAAAAGATAAAGGGCTCTATTTTAGTGAGTGTGCAAAGCGCAGCACAACGTGCTACGACCATGCATTACATCTTATCCAATTTTTGTGATAGCGCTAATTCTAAGTGCAATTTCCGTGCCAGCGCAAAGCGTAACTGGCTGTGGGTGGGAGTGTTTGCGTTATCTGTGGGTGTAAGCACGCAAACTGTCGGTGTATGGTATGTAAATATAGTGGCGCAAAGCACAATTTGCTATTTTCCTAAGAATTTGGTCAATTTAATACCACCTCTTAACTCAGCACAAAGTCCAAATTCAGTTCCTACATTTCCAGTTTGGAGATTTCATGAGCAGGTCATAATAAAGTTCACGTCCAAACTCTTAAAGTACAGAAAATCAAATTAAGTCCCTTCAATCACTTTTGAAGCCATTTGTTGAAACAAAAAATTATGAGATTTGTGTTAAACTTTCTAGAGGTCATGGTTTATTTTTTCAGTTATTATTATTATTATTATTATTATTATTATTATTTTTATTGTTATGTTTATATGTATTATTATTATTATTATTGTTGTTTATTTACAGTTATTATAATTTAATTTTGACTAGTAATTTTCCACCAGTTGTCGTAGAGTGATTTTAAAGTCACTGCAAAAGGGTCCGGTGAAACAAGTTGGAGTAAAATGTTTGGTTTTAAATAGATTTTTTTGACAATTTCATTATTTTTATTATATTTTTATTTCATTTGAAGTGTAATTTGAATTTAGAAATATTTTTGGATAAAGGAATTAAATTTTTCAAAACCAAAATCGACCGGTAGAAGTGAAGTGCATTCTGATACAATCACTGTTTATACTAGCAATGATTTGTATGTCAGTAGATGAAAATTATTAATAATAATTACTTAATTTAACGGCACATACATCCAAATTCTGATGAGAAAAAATGAGATTTTCCATGCATATAAATGGAGTGTGTTGCTGTCATAGTATGCCTGACATTCATCAAGGATGCAGTTAATGCACAGAAGAACGTAATTTTCAATTGTACTAATTCATTGCATACAGTCCATTTACACTACCAACTTCTTATTAATGTGCTGTCTTTGTTTAAATCATTGGTGCTTGAGGGAATGGACTATATAATAGGATGCAGACGTTGAATAACCGGAGAAGAACCTCAGAATTAAATGGCACTTGGTTACACCTTTTGAGCGGGCGATTTTGCCAAACCCACTTGCGCCTGGACTTAGCGCATGCTTGTACGAAAATACCAAAACTTCATGGCCATACCCATTGACTTTGCGCTTATGACTTAACGCATTGTATTGCGCATAATGCTTGTGCTCTTAAAATAGGGCCCAAAAGGTTCCCTGATCTCTCACATAAACCATCTTATAATATCTTAATATGTAGGTATAATATATTAAATCATAATATATAAATCTAAATTCATTTAATATATACATTTCCCCATGAAGTGTGCTTTAGTTTGGAGCGAGAGATACGGGGGAGTAACTTTATTGCATCAGAGATGTCACTTTACTCATTGCTGATTGGTTCAGCATCAGTTCGCGATCTGTAAACCAGAAAAAGCCTGCTCCGGAGCAGGATAGCCGTGTGGCATAATTTGCCATAGCGATGAACACTGGTAAAAAATGACCCACCTTCTTGAGCACGAAAAACCAGAGTTTGCTCAAATTAAACTCAAACTTACCTGGGTAGCTACTGAAACCAGCTTTGTGCAACAAGCCACTGCTCTCTTCTTTCCATCTTACTGCTCACCGCTACTGAGTGGGATGTGGAAGTGTAATGGTAAAGCAGTGGTTGGTGTTGATGTGGAGGTGGTCAGATGCACATGTCTACCAAAGTGTGACATCACAACATAGAGGAAGTAGAAAATGAGTCGTTTTGTCAGTTTGGTTTCAACAAATGCTCTTTTTGCAATGAGGTGGAAGTTTTGAGTTCTGAAACTTACAGTATGTTTTTATAGTACAATGAGCTCTTAAATATCAAAAGATCAAGGAACATTTTATTCCTCATGTCATGACACCTTTTATTCAATCTTAATCAATCTAAAAGTAAGCATCGTTATGGCACAGTTCTAGTGCTCTCCATTCTGTTCTCACTCTATCACTGGCGCAGCTCGAAGTTCACAATGCTCTTCAAAACAGGAGAGAAGGACGGCACAACTAAGTCAGTGTAAACATAATGCTGCACTGAAAAGGAGTTTTAGAGGTTCCTGTTAGGGTATAGGAGAGGGGCTGCAGGGCTTAATGAATCAGGAAAAGTTTGATATCAAATGACTCACTTGACCACTTCATGGCTACAGGCGTCAGGTGCCTGTAAGGAGACCCCGCTACAGTTTGGACTGAAAGGAATGAATGGACATGAGTCAGCAGGAAATGAGATGAGTGAGAGATCTGATTGCTGCATTAACACTAGATCGTACATGGATGGATGTAGATCTGGTATAGATAATCAGACACTGTCACACTGTCTTCTCACTCTGATTTTTACTGTACAAAGCCTCAGCAAATTGTCAGGGGCAATTAGAATTTTTCTCATGTGACCTTGTAAGCAGGAAGTATCCATCATTACCATCTGACTGTGAAGAGGCGAAGCACATGGAAAAAGAGGGAAGTATGTTTTTATACAAAAAGTGTTTTTTTTTTTTTTTTTTGCTGGCCAAAGTAATTCTTCTTTACATTTGAGGTTTACTTATTGTTGTACCACTGCTAATTTATTCAGGTACAAAATTACATCTCATGCATAATGGAGTATATCCAGTGTATAAATACCAATGATTTGATTAGCACAATATTAGCCCTGAAGTATTAAGCAAGGTGCTTTTTTCCAAAATGGTCACTATGGGGCAAAATAAATCTGGGGAAAGTTGAGCCACTGGTTTTTACTGAAACAAAATAGTTCTAATAACTAACTGTTCTGTTTAAAATGTTTACAATTAACAGAGGAACTAAAGGAAGGATTTGTTTTCCCCCGCCAAATATTTTAGCCTAGCTTTAAGTTTGTATCAAAAAAATGTGTTCCAATAAGTGCTCTGTTTATAATGTTTGAAGTTAAAAGAAGGGCCAAAGAAGTATTTTTTTCTGGCAAAGACTTTAGGTATTTACTGTAGGCTATGAGTGATTGATCCAAATAGTTCCATCATTTACAGTTTTATTCAGTGTGTCACTGGAAAAATTCAATGGGTCAACTTACCCCCAGATGGCTCATCTTACCCCTAACCCAGTGGATCAAATTTATTTTTCAAAGGCCAGTTGTTTGTGGCTTTCTTTCACAGACTCATTTTTATAATATTAAGTGATAGCAGACACCTTGAAATAAAGGTAACTCTATTCAATTTATCTCAAATTATTCTTTTTTTTTTCCTTGTATTGGAGACAACATATGTAAAAATCAGCTCATCGTACCCCACTCTCCCCTACTAATAGATTTAATGTAACATTAGTTTATGCACTATAAACTAACATGAACTAACAATAAACAATTTTATCTTTGTAAATCAACATTAACAAAGATGAATAAATACTAAAAATATATTTCATATTTCATGATAACTAATGCATTTTCTAATATTAACAAACAGAACCTTATTGTAAAGTGTTACAGAATTAAAAAACAAAACTCATTATGTGGAATGGATATTTCTGTGGGAAAATGCTTAACCGTCATGAAAATTATGTCACAATACAAAAAATCTTAATGGTTCTGAAAATAGGCTTCATTTTTATGCAAAATGTGAAAATCTTTCTGATTTTGGGGTGTAATGAGACTTTTTTCATGAGATTCAACTGGATGGTTAATTCTGCTTCTGAAGAGGATCTGTGGCTGCTAACACTCAGAGTCCAGGTGGTGTATGTCTGTCTGGTTTTGAGTTTGTGTCTGTGAATTTTGTTCAGCCCGAATGCAAATAGCAGGTCAGACTGGGATATTGACTGCAAAGAGACAAGCAGCTCTCAGTACATCTCACTATCTACATCCTTTTGCAGTGATCTGATTTGTGGGCTTTCCTCCTCCTCCTTCCCCACATGTACCTATGCACACACTCCCCCTCCCCTGGCTTTCAAGCGTCTGCACTGGCTGGCAGCAGATTAGCACTACGTCACAGATCAGCACAGCTGCCTTGCCTGCACACACTCACACTAACAGCATTATCTGCAGTGATTCTACACTCTCTACTGCCATTAGGCTGCAAAGTCGGTTTGATTCAAAATGAACTGCTCTCCAATGAACTGCTTTTTAATAATAATAATAATAATAATAATAATAATAACAATAATAATAATAATAAAGTGCATTTGAATGCCAAATATTAAAAATATAAAGGGCCTAGAATAAGCTTTTCAGCAAAATTATGAAACAAAACAATTCACGAAACAGCAAAAAATGTAAAAGGTAGCATACAAAATATCAAACCATTGTTTTTGCCAACAAGTATGGATTTAATAAATTACATTGATTTAGAACATTTAAAACACTTGACCTGACATTTATGAATAATAATACCCTTGTCCTGAGAACACAGTTGTTTAAAATCTTCATTATATAAGTGACCCTGGCCTGAATGTATGCCAGTGTGGTTTTATTGTCTTCACTTGCCAAACAGCTATAGCAAAAATACTGTATGAGGATATTCAAATTTTAGTTCGGAGAATAAAATTCACAAAAATTATTCTAATTTAAGAGGTTTTTGAACTAAATGTTTGAAATCAACATACAAAACCTCTGCTAGAGAAAACATACAATTTGTATACTTAAACTTTTGACTATAATTAACACTATAATTACCGATAAACCTTGTGACAAGCTCCCCTTATGTCAATTATCCCCGGTTTCCCTTATAATAACTTTTAGCAACTAGAGTAGTTAATTTTTAGCATCAAACTCGCTGATTTATCGGTACAATTTCAAATTGTGTGTAAAATAGGCTGAGCAATGGAATAATCAACACCAATCAGTTGCTGATGTCTTAATTAAAGTGAAAGAGAAAGTGTAGATTTATAGTAAATAATGATATAAATCTTGATCTGTTTCTCACCCACACCTATAATATCACTTTGATTCATCGATTCAACCACTGGAGTCTTATGGATTAATTTTATGCTGACCTTTATGTGATTTTTGGAGCTTCAAAGTTTTAGTCACCATTCACTTGCACTGCATGGACCTGCAGAGCTGAACTATTCTTCTAAAAATCTTTGTTTGTGTTCAGTAGAAGAAAGAAAGTCATACACATCTGGGATGGCATGAGGGTGAGTAAATGATGAGAGAACTTTCATTTTTGGGTGAACTATTCCTTTAAGGAAGGAAAGACTGCATGCTTTCAGAACTGCAACAATATTTGCAGACAACATGTGCTTGTGCTTTCCTCTGTGTTACATTGTCCACTGTTTAAGACCCCTCCTTTCATCTGATTGCATGTTCAAGCACCTCCCCCTGTGATGTCACTGTCCCAGATCACGTTTGGCACATGTGCCTGCAGCAGAGACAGTAGGTACCAATCTGTCTGTCAGATATTGTGAAATCTTATAGACAGAGGAGACAGAGGAGAAAGAAAAGGATGGGTCAGAGAGGAAATGGTACAAAAGAGACAGGGAGAAGATTTCAATGGTGTAAAAAGAGGATCAAAATAAGGATAAATTGGGAAGAGGAAAGTGCTTTTGAAAACCTCATTACTCACTGCTAAACTCCAGCAGCATCCACTGAAACAGGAAGTTGTCTCAATGTTTTCACAGATATGCTCACCTCTGCACCAACAGAGACATGTTCCCTGCCTGCTTCACATACACAAGCACACACAAGCACAGACTCTTAGAAACACACAAACCATCCAACAAGACCCATTACATCAGGATCTGTCAGTGCGTCAGGTGGTTTGGCTCATTCCAGTATTAGTTCATTGGTTCATATTTCAGGGGGATGACTGCTCAATCTGTTCAGCTGTCCTGAAAAGCACCCTGCACACTGCAGTGCCATTGTGTGTCAAAGTCTGACCTCTATAGGTGATGGCCAGGAAAGGATGGATTTAAGTCTGTTTGAGAACTTTTTTTATTTTATTTTTTTTTATTTTTTTATTTTCAAAGTAGGGAGGTGTGTTTGTGAAAATAACAAGATCATTAAAAACAAATTGTGAATCAAATTAATTCTTCATTAGTACTAAATTAATACTTAATCAAGTGCTCCGACACTTAATAAAGAGGAGCTGTCCATAATTTCTTTACACCATAAACATTACCATTTTTGTAGTGTAATTAAAACTAAATTCCATGATAGCCATGTTTTTTCTTGCTGCTCTTCATCCTTTGAATCAGCTTTTAAAATCAGATTTATAGTCAGACATGCAACCAAATGCATAGTATGCAAAGTAATATTCATGTCTGTGCATCTTTATGATCTACATTCAGGAAAAAAAAAAACCCTAACCCTGAATCTTAAACCTAACCCTCATAGAAACCTTTTACAGAATCCTTAGATTTGAATTAAAGCATTATTTAGTCCCTTTATTCAGCCGTTTGAATAGTGGGGACAATTGCATGGTCCTTACAATGTAGGTGGTTAGTTTTTTTTTTTTTTTTAACCTCACATTGTAGGTGAAACAGACATGCACACACACATACACAAAGAACCAGTAAAGTTGACGGTCAGCACTTCACCCTTTGCTGGAAATTTGATTATGAAAATATCATTCAAACCAAGAGGGAAATCAGATCTTAGCTTGTTTAGTTCTCACAGATGTAAATGGAGAAAGGCAGGTGAATACACTGAAGGATTGAGTGTCATTTACTGTGAAGCTACTGACTGATCTTGTTTATTTTTTAACATTTTTTAATTTTTTTTTAATTCTTCTTGCATTATCATCCACATTCACACCACTATAGGGACAATGCCTTAAGAGATTATGGGAAAAATTGAAAGACTGCATTAAGCAAAATATTTTTAAAAGAGAACTGCTGGACAAGGACTGCGAGAGGAATACAAATTTGAGCAAACTGATTATTCTCTCCTTCATTCTTCAATACTGTCAACATTTCCAAGACTGAAAATAGACTGTGACTCAACTACTCAAAGAACAAGAACAGCACACTAGTACCTATAGGTAATGTGATGTACCGATTATTAAATTAAAGGTTTACAAGATTCTTTATTGAGGGACAATATAAAATATGTTTTGCTTTGTCATATGTCATTTAAATGGGATTTCTGTGCACCATAAATAATATGTATGACTGATACACTCAAAATGTAAAATTAGTAATAATTTTTTATGTACAGACATGGCCAAATGTTAATAAACAGTTTGTTGCATTCCAAAACAACAACAACAACAAAAAAAAAAAAGGCTAAGTGAAATCATCTGGATCCAATTCTCACTTTTTTTGTATGTTTTTGTATTGTTTAAATAAAATAATACTTTGTCTAGACACCCGGTTTAGTGCAACTCTTCTGCGGGCAACATTAACAATAAGGTTCCAATTGTCAACATTAGTTAACATGAATTAATAATGAACAATACTTTTACAGCATTTATTAAAAATAATTATGTTAATTTCAACATATATTAATGCATTTTAAAATTCAACATTCAAAAGCAAATGTTAACATTAGTTAATGCACTATGAACTAACATGAACTAACAATGAATAATTGTATTTTATTAACCTTCATTAACGAATATTAAGAAATACAGTAAAAAAATATATTGTTTATTATGATTTCTAAATCATTAACTAATATGTTAACAAATTGCACCTTATTGTCAAGTGTTACACTTCTGCGTGTATATATATATATATATATATATATATATATAGTGGTTACATACAACATATAACACCTAATTTTGTAAAATATGTTGGAAAAGGTGTTGGAAAACTTTCTAACTTCCTTAGATAAGATAGTATATATATATATATAACACCCACACATGTGCCTGCCACAGGATAAATGGCAAACGTTATTAATGAAATTATTGGCAAACGTTACTGAGATCGACTGAAGGAAATAGCAAGTCTAAAAATAACAAGAGGTTCAATGTTGTATGGCAGGATCTAAGTGTATGATGTTTGCAAACATTTGGCCATTACTGTACATTCTAAAGATACTGTATATTCAAGTGAACTATTCAGTATCACAACTGACTCGGTAATATATAGAAACATCTATTCTGTCTGTTAGTAATAAATCAACAGAGGACTGAGTCAGTTATTTTAAAGTAAAATAACAGTAGGACTTTGTGGTCTTACTCATATGGTCAAAATGTAAATATTTTCAAATGAGGTTGTGAAATAAATTAAATATGGCCTTTAGGGCAGCTGTACTATGACCCCAGTGCTGCCAGGAGGCTTAACACAGGATGACGACACTACCCTGTGGAGCATCCTGTACAGACGGCAACAGCTCCAAAAACGCCTTGAGTTTCTTAAGGCGATCCAAAAGAAGAACAACAGACTGGAAGGTAAAGACAAGGTTGCAAGCAGACACATGGCCTTCTTAATAAGACTGATGATATTTCAATGCTAAAACAACAATGATATAAATAAAGAAATGATTGACATGAAACACATCACTATTTTTTTTTATAAATAAGCTTTATCTAGTTTGATATATGAAACATCACTAGGAATTATGGTGGAATATAGAAATTAGGATAGGGAGAACAATAGTTGGCTCTTCAGCTGCTGTGTGTAGATAATATGCAAACTATGATCTGATGTGCACAAGTATTACTCTTTGTCTCTTATTAATAAGTGGTTGCATCTACAGTGCTGTGAAAAAGCATTTGCCTCCATCCAGATTTCTTCTATTTTTGTGTATTTTTCATACTAAATTGTTTTAGATCTTCAAACGATATATAACAAAACAAGTTTTCAAATATATATACTTTTTTCATTGAAGCAAAAAAGTTACCCAACACCTATATCACTTATGTGAAAAACTAACTGCCCCCTTAAACTTAATAGCTGTTTGTGCCAACTTTAGCAACAACAACTGCAACCAAATGCTTCCAATAACTGGAGATCAGTCTTTCACAACGCTGTGGTGGAATTTTGGCCCACTCTTCTTTGCAGACTGCTTTAGCTCAGCCACACTGGAGGGTTTGAGCATGAACTGCCCGTTTAAGGTCCTGCTACAGCATCTCAGTCATGTTCAAATCAGGACTTTGACTAGACCACTCCAAAACTTTAATTTTGCTTCTTTAGAGCCATTCAGAGGTGGACTTACTCCTATGTTTTGATCATTGTCTTGCTGCGTAATCCAGTTGTGATTGAGTTTTAACTCACGGACTGAAGACTGGACGTTCTCCTTTAGGATTTTCTCGTAGAAAGCAGAATTCATGGTTCCCTCAATTATTGCAAGTCACCCTGGCCCTGAAGCAGCAAAGCATCCCCACACCATCACACTACCACCACCATGCTTGACAGTAGGTATGATGATCTTTTTGTGGAATTGTGTTTGATTTACGCCACATGTAACGGACCTCTGTCTTCCAAACAGTTCCACTTTCGACTCATCAGTCCACAGAACATTCTCCCAAAAGGTTTGAGGATCATCAAGGTGTGTTTTGGGAAAATTCAGACAAGCCTTAATGTTCTTCTGAGATAGAAGTGGTTTTCGCCTCACCACTCTTCTATGGATGGCATTTTTGGCCAGTCTCTTTCTGATAGTGAAGTCATGAACAGTGACCTTTATTGATGCGAGAGAGGCCTGCAGTTCATTGGGTGTTGTCCTTGGCTTTTTTGTGACTTCCTGGATGAGTCATCGCTGTGCTCTTGGAGGAATTTTGGAAGGTCGGCCACTTCTGGAAAGGTTCACTACTGTGCCAAGTTTTCTCCATTTGAAGATAATGGCTCTCACTGTGGTTCTTTGGAGTCCCAAAACCTTTGAAATAGCTTTGCAACCCTTCCCAGACTGATGTATTTCAATCACCTTTTTCCTCATCATTTCTGGAATTTCTTTCAACCTTGGCATATAGACATTTTAGCCAACTTCATGCTGCTGAAAAAGTTTTATTTAGGTGTTGATTTTATTGAACAGTGTTGGCAGTAAACAGGCCTGGGTGTGTCTAGTCCAGCTGAACCCCATTATGAATGCAGTTTCATAGATTTAGGGATTTAAAAAATACTTTTTTACACAGGCCCAGTTGGTATTGGATAACTTTTTTGCTTCAATAAATAACATTATCATTTAAAAACTGTATTTTGTGTTTACTCAGATTGCCTTTGTTTTATGTTAGATTTTGTTTGAATTTTTGAAAAAATGTAGTGTGAGATATACACAAAAACAGAAGAAATCAGGAAATACTTTCTCAAAGCACTGTAATTTGCTAGGCACTGAACATTCAAATCGCTATGACACAGCTTGTGCCTGTAATCCATGTGAATGGTTCATTTGACTAGTTCGTACAAACAATAATTTGGCTGTTGATAATTTACATATTTTTTAGAATCCCTTGCAAACGAAGAGGGCCCACCTGAACTGGAAAGAATAGAGGAGGAGTTAAAGCTTCTGGAGGAAAAAGAGAAGGAACTTCTAAAGAATCAAAATGTTTCTACCAAAGTGACACCACAGGCCACAGGGAAACCCCCTGACAGAGGCAAGTTTACAGATTCAAGACTTCCAACTAAAAAAACAAAAGTGCAAAAATCAACTGTGAAAACGGGAATACGCAAAATGTAAAATATGAATCTATGATAAACAACTGTAAATTGGACATGTTTGCTAAAGTGTTTTTTAAAATACATTAAAGATCAAATAATAGTGAAACAATATATGTTTCATGTTAAAATAGCAGAACAATATGATATGCTTAATGCAAAAATAAAAGTTAAGTAATTTGATATGTACATCATTATGTTGAGGTAACATCCTTATCATTATATATATATATATAAATAAAAAAAACATTTGTTTTATTGTATTAAGCACATAGAAATCATTATGATAAGTGAATGAATCAATTTTGAAGTATCCAAATGTAACATTAATTGCCTTATCTTGTGTCCAGATGTTGGCCATGATTTACTCGCCATGACAGATGCAAAAGGTCAAATCCAAGGACTGTACGTTCTCCCCTTTTCTCCTTCAGAAACTATTTCTGCTCCTTACAATCCTCCGCAAGAGGAAAAAACAGGTAAATAAATACAGTTATGCAGCATTATCAATCTTGGGGGCCAAACCTATCTATATCTAAGTGACACATTTGACACATTTCAGAGCAGCCAAAAGCACCAGAGCCTGTCGTTCAACAGCCAAAAAGTCCAAGTCCAACTCCAACTCCAAGTCCAACTCCAAATCCAAATCCAAATCCAAAGCCAAATCCAAATCCAAATCCAAAGCCAAATCCAAGTCCAGGTAAGACTTTGTGTAGGAGTAGAGTACATATGATATGTATGTCAATGTATAGAAGAATGGACTTGGTTACCATGGTACGTTTTGGCCTGTTCTGACGGTAAGGATGTTAATGAATACATGATTATTTATTTATTTATTTATATTTGTTAATGAATTGATGCCTAGTTTGTGGTGTCTCCATGACATCACAAACAAACAAAACTAACAGGTTTTACAAACTATACATTTGCAAATAAATAAATAAAATAAAAAAATAACCCCTAACCCTTCATGAAACAAAACAATTCATGGGGCTCTTCACACATTATTACATTCATAAACAGTGCAAAACAGTGGAAAACATGCCTCAAGACGTGTTTATAAAAAAATTTTTTATCTACACACGTATCATCTTAAAAACATGGCGCTTATGGTGCGAGACGCTGATAAAAACAGTCAAATGCTTCCCAATGGTGACAAATACATCCTGTGTGAATGTCCCCTAAGAAATATTTCACCTCCCCAGATCCCCCAGTGCAGACAATTCCCTTGGACGACCTCCCCATGACCACTGCCACAGTGAAGTGTCCTTTTTGCAAAAAGATTATCGACACTGAGGTTCGCTACAAAATTGGCAGCAATGTCTTTCTCTTTTGCTGTCTGTTATCCGTGGTGGGGTGAGTAATATTTAGAAAATAATAATGTTCATTATTCAAAGAGTGTCTCTGTATAATCTGCTGAGCAGTTCAATAACAAAACCCATAAAACTAAGGAAGGCCAAATTATCTTTTAATGTTCCCATCGTTATGCGTCATAACTGCATTTTTACTAGAAAGAATTCCAATTACAGACTTCTGTAATTCAATTTTTACTTGTAAGTGTTTCAGTTAGAGAGATCTCTAATTGAAGTTTTACTATTAAGAATTACAATTTGAGAGTTCCACATCTGAATATTTTCTTGTCATATGTTTCTATTGACTCCCATTCTTTTTTAATTACAAATCTCTACAATTTAATTTTTACTAGTAAGAATTCCAATTAGAGAGCTTTACAATTGAATTTTTACTAGAAAAAAATATTGCATTAAAGAAATGTTTAATTGTAGAGCTCTGTTATTGAATTACAGAGCACTGCAATTACATTCTTACTAGTAAAAAACATAAATAAATAAATAAAAAATCAACTGTAGATCTTTTGGAGTATTTTCTAGTAAAAATGCAAAAAGAGAGCTCTGTAATTGAAATTCTTACTAAAAGAAAATATATTGTAGAGCTCTCTAATTGAAATATAACTAGTACAAATACAATTATGAGTAACGCTGGGTGCAGTAAAAGGTAAATCGGCTTGCCATGTAAAACGGTTGTTTGTTTATGCTATAGTGTCGGAATATTTGAACATACTGATATTCTCATTCTGCTGATGCTGGGCTAGGTGTCTGGCTGGATGCTGCTTGGTCCCCTTCTGCATGAACCGCTTCAAAGATGTCGCCCACAAGTGTCCGTCCTGCAGCAAAGACGTTGGTAAATCTCAAAGGATTTGAGGCACAGACAGTGTAATACGGCTCTTAGTCTGTCATAGTATGAGTGTAAAAACGGTCCCCAGTAGAGACTGGAGGTGAGCACAGGAAGCTGTCAGGGGGATTCAAGTCATTAGGGCCTCATTTTAAGAAGAAAGGATGTTTATCCCTGTCCTTCTTACAGAATTGTTGGGGAAAGTCATTATTTGGCTTTTCACACTTTAACATTGTTCATACTTTACCCTGGGTTAGAATTTAAACCTGGGTATTCAATGTAGGCTACATTTGTAAACCTTGGGTTAACATTCTTATTTGCATATTTTGTAAGGTTGACTTATTGGAAAAATACAGTTCGCGACAGTCACGTGACCTGCTGTCTCCATAAAATATACTACAGAAATGATAATGTCTCTTTCTCACCCAAGTTAACACACTTGCCTTTTTATGTTTCCCCATAAAACTCATCTACGTGTGAACATTTCTGTGACTGAGTTTAAGCACTGAGGCAGTTTATGATTAGTTGTCTGTTGCTAAACAAATCACTGTAAGATTTTAGGATTATATCATTTTAAACTGTGAACTCTTGTATTTTAAATCACAAAAGTGGCCTTGCTGTGGAGCAAGGTTTCATAACACAGGGTTAATAGTGCCGCTAACCCTCTTTTGAGATTACAAATATGCTTGCTCAACCCAGGGTTAAAAATGGTCATCACCCAGGGTTAAGTGCAGTGTGACAAGCCCATATGATTCAATAATAGTCAAGTTAAGCTATTAATAGTTGACTATTTTACCATATTGTTTGTAGTACATGGAAATCCTTACATGCCAAACAATAATGAGTAACAAAATCTAATATACTGTGGTAATATAGTGGTATCTGCCACCAGGAATTTGTATTAACCACTTTTGTACATACATGAGAAACTTCCAATAGACTTCATTTAATGACTGGGGTAATAATTTGGGTAACAATCAAAGCCACCGGGACAAAATGTGCCTTTTAATGCAACCTCCTTTATAACAGGATAATATACTGTTATATTCCAAATATTCCATTTCAAATGCTCGGGTTGAGTGCCATATGTGATACACAGAAGAATATCTGAATATAGCACTAGTTTGCATTCATGTAATAGAGTAAATGAGCCTGGTAAAGAGCCTAAGAATGGTTAAAGGGGAGAGTACTGTATATTATAACCTACTGTCACTATAAAAACAAATGCATTTTCCTACCTCATTATTGATCAAACTAAACTGGTGCATATATACTGTATATATTTGGGATGGTTTCTTTTTCATGAAACTTTCCAATATACCATGGAAGACACGAAGAGCCCAGTTAACATTTTTAAAGATGCATAATAACTGTGAGAACTTATTTGTAACATGTTTCATGCTTGTTAGGTTCAGCATAATCTCTTATAACACAAATAAACAACAACAGACACAGTTTTGCATGTCATTCCTCTGATATATTTAAGAGATTTAAAACATCATCTACAACAGAATTTTCACAATACATCACTTTTAATTGACATGTGATGGCGTGTATATATACTTGCATCTTTAAAACTATTCCCAAAATAGAACTCATGGATGCGCCAAACATGTATAAAAATATGTATTACATCAATTAAAATATATACACAATGTGCAAAACATGCCATACAAATGATGATTGATCTCCCGATTTGGAGGATGTTCAAAGGCAGAAGTAAAAAAATCACCCAGTGTCTTCACCACTGATACATAATATACATTAATATTTTTGATGAAGAACATGACATTTATAGATGAATCCAGCAGACATTGTTGGAAATGAGGCGATAGGAAGGAATTTAGGTGCCGCTTGCTAAATCTCTACATGAAGCTTAACAGGAGTTGAGCTTTGACATCCTAAATGGCAAAAACACAAGCCTGAGGTTTCCAGTGCTTAGCTAGAACTTTCATCCATGCAAATAGATGATGTAAGATGAATTTAATGCTTTGATACCTGATCTACTGCATATACCGTATACAATACAGCACTGTATATAAAACACAGCTTTGTTAACTTATTGCTTTACTCTCCAAATGCATGTTAAACTCCGAATGGGACAGTATGCTTTTCAAGCTTTACAGTATATTGCCACAATTCATCTTTTTGTCTCAACCCAAACTAACTGAAGTGGCATAGAACAATATTTGGCCTCTTTGGTAATTTGAACTGTTCAGATTAAATGCCATAAAAGCCTCACATGGCATCACATGTTGGAAACTTAGCAAGGCCAGTGTATCAATATTCTTCTCCCTCCATTTGCAGGGAAATAGTTTTATAGGCATTCATAAAATATTGCACTAGGTCACATTATCACAGTGGCCAGAAATGCCAAAAATTGCTCTGAACAGTCGGACACATGCGTTACTCCTTATTGAGCAGCTGACTAAATTTGTCCTCAAAGCTACATGTAGCAGTGAAAGATTATACTAGTTAAGACTAGTATCTGGCATTATTTCTTCCCTGGAGAGGCTACAATTTTTACAGTATGCAGAGTACAAAGCCTTAAAAACGGAGCTGATGTATAACAAGCAGCATTAATCGTTAGACTTCTGAGCTAACAACAACACATAAGACTGAAGCAAAAAAAAAAATAAATAAAAAAGCTGTTAAAAGTTCTCTTTTTACAAATCCGCATCTGTAAAGGTGCTTTGATGCTGTGCGATTAATCCATCTGTGATGAGCAGTTCTTTACTGCAGCAAGAAAGTGCTGTACATCTTGTACAAAAACTACATTTACATCGATACATTTCCTTTTGGATCCAACAAAACTTGCGTCACATATCCTTGCTAAATGGAAATGTGTTATGCTTTTACAACAATGATGCATTTGTCAGAGCAGGATAAAAAAAAAAAGGGTTACATTTTTCCATGAGGCAGATGAAAACATTAAATAATGAAAAGTACAGATTAAAATATGAAAACCAGAAATGGTTAAACAGAAAAAACAGAGGATTTGTTTCTTTAAACGATATATAACATAAATTATATTGCTTGCATGCTGCCAAAATATTTAAAGTTGTCCATTTACACAAATATTTCATTTGAAGAATTTTGCTTGTATTTCTCTATCCAAAACAATAAAAAGAAGCTGTAATAAAGAAAAACAGATAAACACATACACACACAGAAGACAAACACACCCACATACAAGACATGACTGATGGTGGAAGCTGACAAACAAGTGTGTGAAAACAAAATTCTGATGAAAGATGACATGGTGAAACAGCAAAAACAGACAATTGTTCAATATTGTCAAAGATTGACAATATTTGTTCTCTGACTTCCTTAAATTAATTATTAAGCTGCCAATAACAGTCATCAGTAACTGCTTTAACTGTCCGGGACCAATTCTAAAATGTAACTCGAGAGTTTTACATTTTCAAAATCCCTTGACAGGAGGAATAAACAGTACATAGAACCCCTATGTTCATAAATATTATAGTGCTGATAGAGAGACCAATGTATTTAGTGTCAGCTGTCAACTCTGATGGCTTCATTTACATAATTTCTTTAAAAAGGCATTGGCTATTGCAGAAATTTTTTCCATGGCAACAAAAATAAGGAAATTAGTCCGAACTCAAAACAAAGTACGCAATATAGTTAATCTAGGAAAAAGGACGGGAACGTTCACCACAGTATGGTGCACCTAAAATCAATAGTCAATCACTCTATTCTACAGAGGTTCCATTGAGGTGACGTACAATCACACATATAGACACACATGAGGGGCCAGACATCTAACAAGTCTAACTTTACATAAGCTTTTTTTTTTTTTTTACAAATATTTTTTCTCAGAGATTTAGTATGTACACAAGATTAGATTCATTTCAGACTGTTTAACAGTCTACAGTAGGGGTAGATGAACCAGTATCCGATCAGAATCAGACTTTGTTCCTCGCATTTGGCTGAAATCCTGATCTGTGCGGAGCTAAATCTATGATGTAAATTAACTAAGCCACAACTTCCTCCTATGTCTAGGACCGAAAAAAGATTATATCTGTCTGAATTTTCAGATCAAAATCAAGCCAACAATATCTTCCAATCCTGTCCAAGACCATCTCAGCCATATATGCATACAGAAAATCTGCAACTGTAGCAACTTTGTAAAACATCCTCCTCTGGCCATCCATCCTTGAAATTACATTTACATTCCAAATTCAGATCAGAAAAAGTCAGACTGGCTAAAATGTTGACATTTTAATAAAATAATAAAATAAAATAAAAAAATCAGTGACATGGTAAAAAATATCTTCTCCAGGAGGTTATTTGCCACGAAACATCGTACAGACACCAGGCTGTTACTGCAGTCAGTGCTGAAGATTCTGGGAAAGGTATGTGCCATATGCCAGGATGAATCTGACATTTTCATCCTCTATACAGACACTCACAACCAACCAAAAGACAAGGCCATTGTCAATTTTGTGCAAAGCAAACTTTTGTCTGAAACAGACAGACTGGCCATCCTAATCAGGACTTTGAATTAGCCGTGAGGATATTTATTGACTGACCGCAAAACAAATCTGATGCCAATGGCACATGACCACAAAAAACAACAATATGCGCAATACAGCAGAATTCAATCTGCCCAAAAGAAGGTCCCCCTCAAAATGGAAGAAAAAGAGAAGAGAAGAGAGCACATTCAGGATTTAGCCAGCAATACCCATTACAGGCTCTCGGGTCCATTCCGATTGAACAATAGCATTAATGTAAATGAGAACAGATGGTGAATAGAACAACAGCATAAGTATACAGCTGAGGTGAAGTCTAGTCACATGAAGCTGCCAGACATTAGGCTGTCTCAAATGACAATGTCACACCCACACCACACAATGCCCTGTCCCAAATGGGGCATTTGATGAGAATTTGTGGTCTAGACTGATGTATGTGTGTCTGTGCAGTTTGCAAGACCATGGTGTGTCTCATTTGTTGTTTTATTTTTTTTAAGGGTGCTCAAGAGCGCCCCCTTTGTGCACCTCAAGAACGCACACAGTCCCAAGCCATTTACTAGCGACTATCCTGCTAGTGTATTAGTTGTGACATCAAAGGCAATAGACAGGGAAAAAAATTATATGTTGCTTGCAAAAAATTTACTTCTGAATGGTCATCAAAGGAGAAAGATACTCTTTTCAGCCAGATGATATAGATACAGCATCTACCAGCAAGGGATAACTGCACCACGCTAACCAGTAAAGCCTTGACCCCTTGCTATCCACCCTTATCACACACTTTTGCAGTGCCTGCAATGATGCAAACTCCACAGCGCACCACTACCCGACAGTCTATGGACTTGGGAGGATGACCACAAGGGGATAGGGCAGCATTTGGGACAGGGTCACTCTCTCTCAAACTCCAGCATTAAGGACACAAACAAATCCCCACTTCCCCTACTGCAAGCCCCACAGACAGACAGCTAGTTTGGAGGAGAGATGTATGAGTGAAAGTATAGTCGTGTTTGAAGGAGAATAAGTGATTCCTTTCAGTCCCAGTGTAGCTGCAGGTCGTGCGTGTCTAGGAATTCAGAGGCGATGCCCAGCGGGTTGAGTCCACCTATGGGCCCGGGCATAGTAAGGTCCAGCCACTCCATGTTGTCCAGGCCAGTGTCGTGCAAACTGAAGGAGAGAGAAGTAGGAGGTGGGTCGGAGAAACCCAGCTCGGATGTGTCCATCGGGGAGTTTGGCTGCTCCAGGATCTGGTTTTGCAGCTCCTCCAACAGGCCCAAAGTCCTCTGCTCGGGCTCCGCGTCCCCGACCAGCGTGCCCTCTAGCAGAGCCTCCAACTGGTTGTCAGAGTCCAAGGAAGCTAGGCTGGGCATGGGCTCCGCCATGAGTGCCGGTGGGGGTGCCATTTGCACCTGGGCGGGCTGTCGGGACAGGGCGGTGTTGATAGGCAGGGTGGTGATGCTAGCAGTGACAGGCATCATCTTAGGCACAGAGAGGTCTTGTTGACTAAAGGGGGTCATCTCTATGGAAGGCAAAACAGGGGAAGGCATGAGGACTGTCAAGAAAATAAACATCTGAACCTGAAAGATTATACTCTTCCAAAACCTAGAGAGCTGCCTCATTATTTACTGCCTACTTAGGCAGTTACCGTCTAAAGAAGCATACTAACTGAGAAGGAACTTCATAAGTGCCTGATTTGGAATGCTCTACATAGACACTTTACTCTTACCCTACTCTTTAAAATTATGTAGAACTCACCACCACTTTCTATTAAAATGTCAAAGAGTTCATCCATCTGTTGGCTCGTTGCTGTGGGACTCTGCAGAGCAATAAAATTAAATGGATGATTTTTCATTTAACAGTCAACATATTAGGATTGCCTACTGAACTGACATAATATAATGTGCTGTCTGTAAGCATGTGTAGAAGACACATCACCTCTGCGACTGTAGGATTCTGTAGGTTGCGGGTCTGTTTGACAGCCTCCTCATAGCGGGGCGGCTCTTTGTTTTTGGGCGTCTGGGTGAAAGCTGTGGGTTGCTGTATAAAGGGTAAATGATAGGGGAATGGGGAGTCAATGCAGAACACAACACTGAGACAGTGCACACTAAAACATCTCAAAAGGATCAGTTTATGCTACCTTATTTAGGGGCCCATTGATAAGGCAGGGTGGGATGGGGGATGCCTGAGGAGAGATCCTATGCTCTGGGGAGCTGCTCAGGAAACACTGAGGTATCTCAAGGCCTGCTGGGTTCTCACTGGCACCGTGTTGGAAAACTGATCCCTCAGAGACGCCCACAGGCAGGGTCTGTGTGAAGATAAACACAGTGTCTAAAATGGAAGCGTTTAAACACTGACATATCTGCTGTAAGCTCAATTCTAGACTTCAGCAATGGTCAAATGGATGAATATAACTATGTATTATAATTTCTTTCAACAGAAATCCATTGGTATGAAACCTGATTTATTACATTGTATTATAATAAAGTATTGCTACAACTGTATATACATATGGATAGAAACAAAAGATTATAAATGAGCAGACCAGAGACCAGAGACCAGAAACATCACAAGCTGGCTTTGATGTAACAGTAAGAAGTGATTTAAATATATAACAAATAAAATTCATAACAATCAATTGGTATCGTGACATATGTATTGCGATCCATAACGTATCATGATGTGGTTGGCAATACCCAGCCCTAGTAGACAGCTAACTGAATTACAGCATCACCCATTAAAATGGGAGCAATTTAGTTTTGATGCGATAAGATGGTGTAGACATGAAGTAAAACTTTAGACCATGAACATTCACCGACACCCACTAGCATTATAAAGAGCATCTGCTTAACAGCCGGGTTTGTGTAGGCTAATGCCCTCTTTCTGCCGTCACTGGAGTTTTCCCTGTATGCCTAAAAACAAGCCAACTCAGGTCACATTGGTATGTGTCCGTCATGTAGGGTTGTCAATGGAAAGATTATCAGCTCATCACAACCGATGAGCTCTTGTTACTTGCACTCTCATCCAGGACTCAGGCCAGGCACACTCTCTATGCCAATGGTATGGGCATCAAAAAGGGGAAAACTTAGCATGCTGCACTGCAGCCAGGACAGGCTAATTACAGTACAATGAAAGCCTAGAAAGGAATGGATCCAATGATGGATGGCTCTTCTTCTGTCCAGACAAGTATTCACTTGCTCTGACTGCACCCACTGGCATTGATCCATTGTTCTTACTCAAATTCAACTAAGTATAGCATAGCTGGAGGCTGGAGAGCTCCAAAAGAGGGCGGAGTTACCCCAGAATGGGCGTGGTTACACCAAAAGGGGGTTGCGCCACTCAGGGTTAGGGTTAGGGAAAGGGTTAGGGGCTCTCTATATTTTTGCTGGCGGTTTGAAGCTCCCGCTCCTTTTTGGAGCTCGGCCTACAGCTATATCCTTCTCAATTCCACAGTCATTCAATATTTCAGTTCAATATACTACAACTCTCTAGTGCAGATAGAAGAAATGATAGACTGTTATATCAGCCAGGTCAATTACTCTGAAGATTTACAGATTATCAGCAGATAACCGTGTCCATTTTGCAGATTAACAAGGATTAACAGATCAACTCGTCCTGGTGCAAATTCCAAAATATTTAAAGATTTTTTTTTCTCAATGAATTTAGAGTAAATATTGTGTAGAATAAGTTTAGTCTCATTTGCCGTCATTAAATGGTACAATGTATCTGCATTTTATTGAAAATCAGCAACCCTGCTCTCTAGATATCTGCATTTGCCATCGAAAACACATACTGGCTCTAAAGACAGAATGACACCTACAAAGTTAAGTGAAGTTTAATCATTGATGAGCATATTTTACATCGATGCATGAATGAGAACTGACCCGAACCATGTGGTTGTGACTGACTAGCTGCTGTGATGAAGGACTCTCTGCTTTGGTGGGCTGTAGCTGGGCAGTCTGAATGAGACCTGGCTCTGATGGTGAGACAGAAGCGTGCAAAACTGGCTGCAAAAAATGACAAACTAAGTATCAGATCTACTCATATAACCTCCAGCAAAGATGATCATAAACAGAAAGAAATAATGAATGGGTCTAGGCCCAATAGTATTGATAAAATACAGTAAATCACAAAAATAAATAACAGGGAGGGATTGCATTACCTGTAGTTTGACATTAGTAGTGGGTAGCTGGATGGTAGTGGTATTATTTGCCAGGGGCATTGGAAAAAGGATCTGAGTGCCCCCATGTTGAGTGGTAAGTAGAGTCTGGGGTTGTCCTATGACCTGTGACACCCCTTTGTGGCTGATAATGAACTGAGGAAAAGGTGTAGCAGTCACCTGGGTGGGGTGTGCATCTTCGAGTTTCACCAGTGTTGGTGTAGTGTGTGAACCCAATGTGCAGTTGGCAGGAACAGTACTTTCTGTCTTCACAGAGGCCAAGATAGAGGCTGGGCTGGAAATGTTGTTACTTTCTACAGTTGGGACGGCCTGTCCGCTTCTTTTCTCCACTTCTAGCTGCATCTTCAGCACCTCCACCAGCTTCTGCTCCTGCTCCAGTTTACGCAGCAGCTCCTTGATCTGCCGCTCCTTTTCATGTAGTCTTCGGTCCTGCTCCTCGGGAACAGGAGCTGCCTTAACCATATTATTGCTTATGCGGTTCTGGGCTTCAGCCTGTCCCTCCATGGATGCCTCAACTCTGCACTGAAGCTCTGAGGAACCAGGAGATAAGGACGGGGTGGAGCTCATGTTTTCAGAGGGCTGCTGGTCGGAGGAGAGGGTTGTAGTGGTGCTGAATACCTCCATTGGTGTGCCACAGGGCTGTGTATTAGGTCTGCTGCACTTGTTGGGTGCAGCAGTGACATGGATATCTTGGAAAGGCTTAAGCCGTTCAATAAGGTCTGTTTTTGTTCCCGACACTGGAAGACCACGTAACTTCAACTCCATTTTCAGCTCTGCCACCTGCCAAAATTAAATTATTTTTGAAAATAAGTAACCTACAACTTATTGGTTTGTAAACCAAGAATTATTAAAGGTGAAGTATGTAACTTTTTTTTTTAATGTCAAAATACGTTCTATTATCCCAGTTTATTGTTCAGTGACAACTATAGGTAAGCCATTCGTGGGTTTACCTTCCCCAAAAGTATAAATACTGAGCCTCCCAGGCACTAGCAAAACATTGATGTTTATATTTTGAGTGGCCCGCTCAGCTCCACCCATCCCTTTCTAGCTCAACCTATAGCGTGAACTTGGGGAGTGGCTACTTTTTCAGCCGGGGAAATATGAACATACATGGAAGATGTTTCCACAGGAAAAGGTATTTATCTTTGCCAAAATTCAAAGACTTGCTAAAAGACACTTACACAGAGAACAGAGTAAAATCAGAGTGAACATTGGCATTGCATTTACAAGGTGGAGGACTTTTTGGGGTTTGATGGAGACGCCAAACTTAAGAGTTTCTTCTCGAAAGGTAAGCTACACTCAAGGTATTGCCACACAAGTTAGCTCATTACTGTCGAGCTCCAAATAAATTTGTAAGATACTCTGAATATGTATTGTTACGCTTAATAGTAACCAGAAGAACCATCCTACCTCAAGTGCTATATCCCCCGCACACCCAGCTGCTGTTCAATCCGGCGATGTTTTCAGACAACCCATTCCTTTCTGTCCGGTGTATATCTTATAGTGGTCTTGTTTATTCTGGTGTTGAACATTTATCACTATTTTATTTAGTATGGCCTATTTGTTCATAGGGAATCAGAGAGTGCAAAAGGGTGGGATAAGTCTACGGGGCGTTGGCAAAAGTTGTTTAAAAACTCTTTATTTTTGTAATTCCATTTGGTGCCATTAGAAGTGCAGAAATTACATACTTCACCTTTAAGTTAAGGTGTTCTGAGATCTCAGTAGTTCGACAGATCAGGCAACACTACTTGTGAAAAGCAAGCTCAAAATTGGCAGCATTTTTTTTATTGGAAAGGTCAACAGCAGCATCTACAATCAGTTTCATTGATTGGACTCCAAAATCAAATTTTATGACAAATATATGCAGAAATTCAGGTAAATCCAAAGGGTTCACATACTTTTTTCCACCTAATGTATTCAACTTGACCCTAACTATTATTTAATCCAAAGTTATATTTATTATCTCACTCATTCTGTACACCACAAAAGTATTTATGTAAGGTTGATTTGGGTTACATTTTGTGTGAAAAATAAAAATCTCTCATTACCTTCATCTCCTCCAGGTTGGCTGGCAGTGTGCCAGCCTTGCGATTGGACAGGGTGCTGTTGGGTCGCACAGGTGTTGCTGCGGGCAGAGACACCACAATAGAGGCAGGAAGGCTGCTGGTGCTGTTGATAGCCACTGTGGCACTGCTGTTTTGGCCTTCTATCACAGGCCTGGCAAAGAATTAGTGATGAGGGAAGCAGAGGGGGTAAAAAATCACTTAAAATCACAGCAAGAACTATTGTTTGCCCATCCCTCTCTTTTAATAAACAAATGCTACTGAACAATGTAGAGGCAGAAAACAATGCCAGTTAAAATAAATCTTGCACATATACCAGTGGAGGTTGAAAAGGAAGCAGAGGAATAACCCCACTGACTTCCTGCCATTAATGGAAATCACTACACAGGATTTGTTATAGGAAACTAGGTAATGGTCCTGAGAGCCACTAGCAAAAACAATACTGGGTTTGCAGACATTTTCCAACCAAAATAATTTATATGAAGCTATTATATTAATGGTTGACACACACACACAAAAAAAAAAAACATCCGAATGGCTAGCAAGGCTTCAAAAGCAAAAGATGACCTTTGTCAAATTAGGCATGTAAAGACAAAGGCTAAATTGTTTGCATCTACCGAACCAGGACTGCAATGTCAAAGCAGTGCACAGCGAACACAACAAGGCCTGATAAACAGATTACAAAAACACTGAAGCAGATCTCCTTGCTTACTTGAGAGGTGCAGGGAGGATTGTCTGATAGTTGTAGTGCTGCTGTTGCTGTTGGCTGAGGATCTGTAGCTGCAGAAACAGCTGTTGTTGTTGTAGCAAGCGTGCATATGAAGAGTCCATTGGGGCTTGGTCAGGTTCTTGTTTCTGGTCTGGGGGAATGTACTGATGATATTTCAACTTTTTAACACGTGGCTTGGCCTCCTTGCTCTTCTTGCTGCGACTCTTGTCTCCAGGTAACTTAGGATGACTCTGCTGTAGATAGAAGAAAGATTGCGAGTTCCCCATTTGCATCTGAATCAAGGGGAGTTATGAATCAAATTACATTTAAAAATGAAGTGAGTAATTTCTGTCACTAGCGTCACCAAATACAATTGCAAAAATGATGAAAATCTGGTAGAACACAGAGAATCCCACCCCAAACTCATGCCATTGGTTGAGCAAATGTTGCTGTTGGTCTGGTTATGATGCTCAAAACAAACATAGCAATGTGTTGACTGCACCACAGTCACAGTGTTCACACTTTTTGGGAAAATCAACCAGCTAATGGCTTACTTATAGTTGTCTCTGCACATTAGGCTGGGATAGGAGAACGTATTTGAACACTGAAAAAAATGACACACATCACCTTTCTCAATGTTCAAACCAAGAACTTGAATTTTGCAATGTTGGATATTTTTGAATACATTTAAATTGTAGTGATATGAAATAAATATGAAGATATAACAGATATGAGGACAAACTAACTAAATAACAAGATATACCATCAACCTTCATTTGTACATTTGTAATTCTAAATATAGAAGCCACAGAAGTCATTTACTGACCTTTATAAGGGTGAGTCCAGACTTTGCAGGGGCCACAGTGGTGACTGGCTGTATCATGGGTGCTGGAGGGCTAACTGTTTGCTCATTAGTGGAAAAAGGCTTGAGGAAATCTGTTGAAGTGTTTGTGACTAGTGGACACTGCTGTTAAAAGCAAACAACAAATGACTGAATGTTGAATCACCAAATTCTCTGTTCTGGCCCCAAATTATGTGTCCTTTGGAGTCAAGAAGACTAAAGAGGGAGAAATACCTGTAACAAGTTATTGGGCAGTGGCGAGGGCACCTCTATGGTCCGGGCCTCTCCAGGTGAGGATGCAGATCCTTGGGACTCCTGACTGCCTGGCTGCTCAGGGGAAAGAGCATCACCACTGTCCTCGTCTATTGGATAGCCCTCCAGAATTTTGGGGTATTGCATTTGACCATCTACCCAAAAAAATACAATGTAAGAGGACAGAGAACAGAGGACATGTATGCCCACTTCAGAAAGCATTCATTCAAAATGTATCTTGTCTAATAAGGCTCCTAAGACCTCTGACTGGCCACAACATTTGCTTCATGTTAACTGACAACCCAACTCTACTTTCTCAAAATGTTTCTTGTTTCCCACAAGTGCATTCATTAACTTAAGGGTGTATACTCACCAATGATGGCCTCCTTGACACTGGAGTCTACAGGCAGGATGTTCTTTTCCACCAGCTCCATGGGGCCAGGCCTCTGTGCGATCTTCTCATTCAGGTCATCAGCCAATCGAGCTCTCTTCAGCTTCAGCTGTGTGGCCTGCAGTGAGGGCTCTGCCACCGTCTCTGCCAAACCACCAAAAACCACAAACAATCAGCACAGCAATCACCCAAACCCACTCCTCAACAATCATAGCAACAATCAAGAAGAAGCCCTATGGTCAACTAAGTCACAACGATAAACAATGGACAAGTACTTATCTGGATGACTTCAGTATAGAGGGTGACTATACTTAAAGGTTTAGTTAACTTAAAATGAACATTCTTTCATCATGTACTCAAACTTATGCCAATTATTAACCCCTAATGACTTTCTTCCGTGGAACACAGAAGAAGATATAATACAGAAAGTCCAGACACTCTTTATCATAATGAAGACTGGGACTTCGGAGCTTGTGTTGAATTCAAATAAGGCCCGTCAATATGCGTAAACCCAGGTTTGACATCATATTTGAGTATTTGAATTGATTCACGAGTGTGAATGAAATTTGAGAGCTATTACTGAGGGAAAGATTTTAAATGAATAACATCTTAATATCAAGTCTGTTCCTCATACAATACCATTGTATGACTTCAGAAGTCTTTGAATATTGCAAATTAGTTATATGGGTTCCTTATATGGTGCTTTTTGTCACTTTTGGACCTCAACGGCCCCAGTCCCCATCATGGAAAAGAGCACAATGGACATTCAGCAAAAAATCTTTGTTTGTTTTCCATGCAAGAACATTTTATGGGTTTAGAACAACATAAAGGTGAGGAATTCATGACATAATCTTTTTTAGTAAATTATTCCTTTAGTGTTGAGTCAACATTTCTAAATAATAATCTATAAAAACAAATCTTGAGTTAGTTCTGAAGCGTGGTAGATTAAACCAAACTTTTACCAGCATGCCGATTAGCTGCTGTTACACGTCATGTGAATGAAGGACTACCTTGTAAGATGTGCATGCGAACCAACTCAGCCCTTTCTGGGCGGCTGCGGATCTTGTGCTTTAGGAAATTTTCAGTCTACAGAGAGAAAGGAAACAGAGTTTTAGATATTTAAATCCCTCTGCAATTCAGGGATCAGAGAGTAACCCCTCAAATGAGTACGCAATGATCCTCTCTGTGCTTTGCAAATTACAAACATATTTACAGTGGGCTTAAGCTAATAAAACAACTGAGAGGTTCACGTGTGTCCCATTATGGAGAGCTTTTGAACCCTGAAGGGCTTTAGGGAGGATCAGAGACCCCAGATGACTGAGAAAAAAAGTAGAGGATTGGGGCCTGGTGCCCTGCTCTTACCCTGGCTCTCTCAAGGCTGCGGATCTGTTCGTGGAAGGCTGCTGGGCTCTTCAGGGCTGTAAAGTCACACGCACAAATACATAAAAGAGCAGTCACATACAGGGTTATTACAGCTTTGAAAATGTAAATTTTTTACATTATGTATTTTCATCTTCAATTTCAGTTTTGTCTAAAGTGTGTGTGTGTGTATATATATATATATATATATATATACACACACACACACACACACACGCACACACACAGATAGATGTTTATATAAACATATGTATATATGGTATTAAAAAAATATATATATATATATATATATTAGATTTTATTTCGATTACAGCTTTGAAAATTTTTTTTTACTTTAATTTTTATTTATTTTTCGGTATTAGTCTTCAATTACATCCCTTATAATACAGTGCCACAAACTGCTCCATCTGAACAACAAAAACTATAAATTTTATTTTTTTCTTTTGAAATTCATGTTGTTTCTTTATTAGTTAACGGAAATATTTTTCATTGGTAGCTTAATAGCATAATAAACTAGCTATAATATCCTTATAATAAACGATAATAACCTCGGTCTCATGAGGACACAAGGGCATCACCCACACACTACAAACACACGGTGCTCTTTCATCTCTCCCAGTCTTTCTAAATGCTGCTCACCAGCATTTGCTGTAGTGCCTGTTCTCACATGGAAAGATTACTCAGAGACATGATGGAGAGCGTTAGAGGACCCACACAGACATTCCCACACAGTTAGACACACAGTCGACACAATGCACTCCATGACCAGACAGCTACCTCGTAATCCCGGATGAATTTGAGTCTAATTTTACACTGAATTATGAGAAAGCAAGCAATATAATTCCATCAGATTGGAGATCTGGAAAAAATGTTTGTTCTGCGTAAAAGCGCTTACACAATACTCACTGATTTGGTTGAATGAAAAAGTGGTTATGAGCAATAATGGAACGAGCTAAGATGAGCGTTTGAACAAATACCACACACATCAGTCATGTATGGCTGTGACAGAACTGTGATGTGAAGTGAGAAATCAATTGATTCAAAAAAAGATGTGGTACAGCAACCACAACACCAAGTGATTTCCTCTCTTAAATGCACATTAGAACAGGAAAACTCATTCACGTGACTTAACATATTTTGTAAAACAAGTAATGATACTTTGTTTTATGTGCCAACTCCCCATGAATGATGCATTTTTAAATTTATAGTAAACATTACTTGTTGCATTTTAATCAACATTTTATTTTATTTTTGATCAACATAAAACATTTTAGGTGAACATTTATAGGAATGTGGGTTTTCGACAAAATACTTTTGGGAAATTAACATGCTATTCTCCAACAAATACTATTTTAAACAGCATTTTGCTAATTATTTTATAATTATTATGCATGCAGCTTTTATTACCTCATTAAGACTACATTTAATATTTATACTTAAAAATTCATTTGTCCATTCAAACATATTTCATCCATAAAGTTGCACGCATAATAATTAGCAAAATGCAAGTCAATACAGGACTTGTAGTTCATGTAAACTACCCATATTATAAAATACTTTGCAAACAATATTAAAAAATCATGTTTTGCATCCTATATTGGTTCATGAAGGGGCTGTACTCACGTGGCATGATGCCCTGATCAACAAGCTGCTCGCGGGTGCGTCTCTGCTGCAACCTTAGCTGGAGAACTGGTGGACAGAAGAAGACTGGTTAGACCAGCTATATTTTTGATCCAACCTCAGACAATAACTTTTCCACCTGATTAGCACACATACACTGAAACAAATTCACAACAAGTGGGGAATCTAACCTGAACCACAGCTGAAACCACACACATTCCCTCTCTAGCATTACAGAGTCACCATAAATTTCTTCCTGCTACCAAAACAAAAAGCTCTTGAACGACTCTTTGAAGCGTTCAGTTTGGAACACTTCCTGTGACAATTCTGAAGACATTTTTCTTTTCCCCTCTTGGCTGAGCCTCCTGGAATTTCTTGGCTGATTATAATAACAGCTCAAATTGGTTGTTGTGTTAAGACAAAAGGATAACATCTGACATTTTATCAGAGAATCAAGCTCTATTAGCTGTGAATTTTCATAAACGTAAGACAGGAGGATTTCCTCTAACGGATGTGGCCAGTGCAACACAAGCCTGCACGTCAGGGAGTAACATGCTCCAATTTTAGTCAAATAATAAACATTCTTTTTTGTTTTTAATGCTGAATTCATATAGCCCCACTGGTAGAGTATGGTGTCAGTGACACTATGGTCATGGGTTTGATTTTCAGAGAACTCATACTGATAAAATGTATATCTCAAGGTAGATGCAGTAACTACACCAACACTGGTTTTTGATTGTCCAGCCAAATGTGAATTCCAGTCATAACTAAATTTTGACTAAACATGTAGTTACTGCATTTGCTATTGTAGGGCAGAGTAAGTCGCTTAGATAAAATGCACAAAAAGTTTAAAATTAAATTCTAGCGGGCCTGGGTACCACCCCTGGAGTCACGAGTTCGAATCCAGGGTGTGCTGAGTGACTCCAGCCAGATCTCCTAAGCAAACAAATTGGCCCAGTTGCTACGGAGGGTAGAGTCACATGGGGTAACCTCCTCATGATCGCGATTAGTGGTTCTCGCTCTCAATGGGGCGTGTGGTAAGTTGTGCGTGGATCGCGGAGCGTAGCATGAGCCTCCACATGCGGAGTATCCGCGGTGTCATGCACAACGAGTGTCTGAAGCCCGCTCTTTCATCATCTTGTAAACAAATAAATTGCGCACAGTAAAACTAAACTGAAGGTTAATTTAATTGTCTGCATGGATGACGATTATCTCCCTGGTCGCGTTATGAGATTTTCAAGATTTTATTGATTTTATTCTGGCAGTTAGGCCTACTTTTATAAATAGGCTAGCTCATAAAATAATTTTTGTTTTGTTCAATGTTAATAGTTTTTGTGTTATTGGCTGCTGTCTACCAACTGAAATGCCTACCAAGAACAATAAAGATTGAAAGTGAAAGTAACCATATATATATAAAAAAAAAAAATTCACAGTATTAAGGTGCATTGCAATAATTTATTAATATTAATTATTAATATTAAATAATAGAAAATGTATATTTATAAAACAAATTTTAAATGATACTGCCCTGCAACAGTTATGTTATGCATTTGATTCAGTAATTTCATTTGTAATTTAGTTTGATTCTTAATGGGCCTACCTTCCTAAAAATAAAAAATAAAACTAACCAACAAGGTAAAAGTATACTTTTTTCTTCAGATTTTAGCATTTATTACAATAAAAAATGATTACTCATTTGCCATTTATTAGTTACAAATAAAACATACTAGTAATTTACACATTGTATGCTGTTGTATGTAACTGTTGTGATTAAGCATTGAGAAGCATCGAGGCAAATGTCATCTTTTCGATCATGATTTCTACAAGCTGTAAAATTGAAAATAAATGCTATTTTTGGAGAAAAACAGAAATGTATCATTTGGAACCGTGTTGGAAAATAGCAATAAATTAATCGTTACGTTCTCGCCCTTTACAGGGTTAAGAAAATAAATGTATGATCAAACATATTGTTCTTGTTTTATGAATACAGCATGTACTTTTTTTGCCGTCTACCTGAAAAAAAGAAAAGTGAAATGTTACAACCTACGGGTTAAAACTCTCTACTGGGCATGTTGTAACATGTGCGGGGCACACTGTAACATGAAAATTTTACAGCATAAAAATGGGGAGGGGGGTGATAACATGCATTCCTGGTGCACCTTAATCAGGTTCATTTTTACTTGGGGCACAGAAAAAAAATCAAGCTGTGCAATGTCTGAATTGCAGAACATAATTGCAGCTCTTTAGGTTGGGTTATTCCATTTTATACCATCTGGCCACATCCGTTATAGGAAATCCTCCTGTCTAACGTTTATGAAAATTCACAGCTAATAGAGCTTGATTCTCTGATAAAATGTCAGATGTTATCCTTTTGTCTTAACAAAACAAACCAATTTGAGCTGTTATTATAATCAGCCAAGAAATTCCGGGAGGCTCAGCCAAGAGGGGAAAAGAAAAATGTCTTCAGAATTGTCACAGGAAGTGTTCCAAACAATGTCACAAATTTTAATACATTTGATGAATGATACTAATACTAGTAAAAATAGTGCAGAATATTAAATTCGTCTTAATTTTTATCACTTTTCTTTGTTTAAAATTTTTCAAAATCCAAAACATGTATCTCCAGGTTTAAATGGAGAAAGAAATCCCATATTTCCCCAAATGTGGTTTAAGACATTTTTGGACCCTAAGTGTACGGCCAACTCAGCGAATTCAGAACATCTATGAGTAACACAGTCTATGACAGTCAAATACTCAGGCAGAGATGTTGATTATCTGGAACAATCACTGATTATTATGTGTAACTGCAGAGCTCATAATTCTGTCATAAAAGGCTGCTGAAGTGTAGCTTTCTATTCTCTAATGCTGTCATGCAAATTACCACAAAACCTTAGTAAACACTGCTGAACAAAGCTTCGGAAAGCATATAAAAGGTATTCAAAATAAGCTACTGTGGTGTCCTCTCAGTGTCAGGACGATATCCACATCTCAAAGAGGCACAGCAAGCAACAGAACCTGATATGAGGTTTCCTCTGCAGGTGTTTTGAGGCTCCACTCCTAAGCAAGCCATGCGCTCTAACTGTCCTGCCGTATCCTCAGGGGATCTCAGCGTGGACTCTTGACAGGACCAGAGCTTTGTGAGGAAGGCATACAGACCCTGTTCTTCAGGGCTCTCCATTTACAGTTAGCAGCTCTGTTGAAACTGGAACTCCCTCATAGGAGACAGCATCTCTGCTCCTCCAGCAAAAAAAAAAAAAAAAAAAAAAAGGAGGGAGCAGAAAGACTAGTCCATGGTTAACCCCTCCCTGCCACTGGATCTTCACATCTTAACTTAAACAGAGATCAGATCTCCTGTTTATAGTTTTTTTTATAACATCTGTTAAGGACAGGTGGATCACAACAGTGGATGCTTTATTTTGGGGATATGAAATCAGCAAAACCAAACACAATCAAAACAAACTTAGCCCAAAACAAAAAAGCAAAACACAAAATACAAACTAGGATAAACAAAACAAAACTTAACACAACAACAAAAAGCTAAACACACAATACAAACTAAACAAAACCAAATAAAACAACAAAAACAAAAAGCAAAACAAAACCAAAACAAACTTAGCCCAAAACAAAAAAGTAAAACACAAAATACAGACTAGGCTAAACAAAATGAAACAAAACTTAACACAAAACCAAAAAGCAATACAAAACAAAACTACAAACTAAACAAAACCAAATCAAACCAAACAAGCAAAAATCTGGGTTACAATGAGGCACTTACAATGGAAGTGAATTGGGGTCAACCCACCCAGATTTTTGCATCTTTTAAAGAAAAGGTGGGACAAGTCTAAATTAATTTTTTGCTTTTTAAAACAAAGCAAAACAAAACACAAAATACAGACTTAACCAAATCGAACAACACACAAAAAGCAAAACAAAACAGTTCTCAACCAAAATAACAATCCTCTTCATCAACAATGTGAATAACTTCTGAGAGACAGCCGGAGGATGAAGAGTAACTGACATGGGGCACACTCTGCCAGAGTCGTTTGCATTTCTACTCAGTGTGACGATGTGACCTCAGCATAACTAGAGCTCTATGAGTGGCAGCTACGAGCCACCACATGCAGACAACGCTGTCCTGTGACCTTTCACATGTCAATAAAACGTGTGTGCACCCATAGTACGATGCAAAGAAATTCTAAAGGTAGTGAAGATTTCTTCTGTTTGCTGAGGCTGACAGAATGGAAAAAGAGGTTATCTTTTTCAACAGGCACAAAAATATAAAGTTATCTAATCAACTGGAGATAGAGGCTAACCTAATCAGTATGTGCCATGAATTTAGCAAGGCAGTGAATTCAAAGAGCCAAAATTGAATAGCTGAATTTATACAGGCTGTGATTACAAAGTGGCAGACTGTACCATTCCAGAACTTGGCTAAATTTTAAATCTCGCAATAAATTCACTGTTGACCAAAAATGGCTTGATGGCGAACTAATAGCAAAGAGACCAAAGAGAGGACAAACAACTTGTCTAAGACCAAGTCTTAGAAGCCTGCCGTGTTCCCAACATCATTGGTTTAATTCAGTTCTCTAACGCAATTTTCAAAGTTATCATTGGTGTAGAATTGAGTATGGATGGGACAACAGTTTTTGGCAAGCTACTCAAAAAATTTAGCAAGGTAAGCTACCAACAACTCAACAGAAAAATTAGTTAAGCTAAGCTAAAAGTTACACTTCACAGAAAGTAGCAAGTTACACTACAAGCTACACACCAAAAGTAGCTTGCTGCGTTTAAGCTACTTCATATTATTTCAACCAGATGCACAGAGCATACCGTCAAAGACAAAGCATCTAAAAGTCTTATTCACGTGATGTTTATCAAAGCCATGGTACAGCATAGTGAAATACAGTATACAAGTATGCAAATCAAATCAAATTAAATAAGTAAATTCATATTTATGCATGTTATCTATACAAATTCGTGTTCAAAATGAAAAATAAAAAAAACTCTGTGCATATACTATTCATTTTATCTTGTAATTCTGTGTCTTGCTGTTGTATTTCTGTATGTACTGGAAGCTTCTGATCAGAGGTCAAATTTCTTGTGTGTGTGTGTGAGCACATCTGGGCAATAACAATCATCAGATGGTAATACCATGGTACTTTGATATACAATTACCATATTTATGTACTATTCTGTATTTACATGGTACTCCAAAGAATACCATGGTACTACCATGGTAATTTGATATATGATTACCACATTCATATACAATTGAATGTACATGGTGCTTCAAGGTAATTTAAAGAATCCCATGGTACTGCTATGGTACTTCACTATATGACTACCTTATTCTTATACCACTGTATTAACATGGTGCTCCCACGTAATGTATACATTTTATGTGTTTTCGTGTAAGCTACTAAGTGTTTTGATACTCTTTTGGTGGTAAAATCTTTAACTGTAGTTAGGGGTGGGTGATATGACCAAAATCCTATATCACGATATGAGTAATTTTATATCACGATAACAATATATATATCACAATATAGCTACATTTTTCTGAAAAATCAATAACATTTTATTATACATTAAGACATGACGCAATGTGTAATTTTGAGTAATCCAGTCAGTGAATTAAATACTTTATAAATGAAAACTTCATCTTATACTTTTCATTTATTTTGAACTTGAAGTTAAAAAGTAAAAAATAAATGCCACATTTCAGTCTGATGATTTGCACCAATTTTCTCCTTTTTTTTTTTTTTTTTTTTTTGATTTTTCCCCTTTTTCACCCAATTTAGAATGCCCAATTCCCAGTGCGCTTTTAAGTCCTCGTGGTCGCATAGTGATTCGCCTCAATCCGGGTGGCGGAGGATGAAAACCTCCGCCTCTGAGACCATCAACCCACGCATCTTATCACGTGGCTTGTTGAGCGTGTTGCCACAGAGACACAGCGCGTGAGGAGGCTTCACGCCATCCACCGCGGCATCCGCGCTCAACTCACCACGCGCCCCACCGAGAACGAACCACATTATAGCGACCACGAGGAAGTTACCCCATGTGACTCTACCCTCCCTAGCAACTGGGCCAATTTGGTTGCTTAGGAGACCTGGCTGGAGACACTCCAGCAAACTAGCAAACTCCAGGGGCGGTAGCCAGCATCTTTTACCACTGAGCTACCCAGGCTCCCTCTTCTTTTTCTTTTTATTATTATTATTGTTGTTGTTGTTGTTGTTGTTGTAATTATTGTTATTATTATGATTATTGTTATAACTTTCCTAAAAAACCTTCTCAAAGCAATGCAAAAAGTAAAATAACATTAAAAAAAAGTATCCATAAATAAAACACTTAATGAGGCTCTTTGTGTTTTTAGTAATCTCTACAAAGAACATAAAATATCTGAAGGAAAATATGGCTGGTTTGTTTCCTGATATCAGACATCATTCAAACAGAATTTTAGAAAGGATTTTGATGTGTATTTTAAAAACCCACTTGACATCAAGAGAAACTAGAATGAGTAACGGGTGTGATCTGCACTTTTTCTGTCACAGCAGCACAAATGAAGGGACTGGGATGACTTCAATACTCATGCGCACTTGCGTGTTTCAGACTGCGTACGCAACACTTGCACAAAACACAGCTGTGCGTGTTTGGATGGGAGGCATGTTTGGAGCGTGGGATGAATGTAATTTAATTTGCTTTGATGGTGGCTCAAGCGGGATTTCATGCTGCAGAAGGGGATTCAGTGTCACTTTTTCTCGCTTTCTAGACAAGCTTTTCATCTAATGATTCGTGCAACTGTCAGCGGAAAAACTGCATTTCATTATTTCTATCAGTCTCACGTGAAGCCCTGACCACTGATATATACGTGCACATGAATATATCGACATACACAATGTACAAACCTTGCAAATCGCTGTTTTCTGCTCTATATCGCGTTTTCTCAAGCCAAACCAATTCCACACCACGGAGGATGCACTTTTTCATTCATAATCTCCTCATCTTCTCATTCAAATTAATTTGAGGAATGAGCAGTCCCTCCGCCTTCGTCCATTTATCCGATAGATTGAGTAATGCGTACGTTTTATGTGCTGTACACAGTTCTTGTGTGGCAATTTTGCGTTACCGTGATAGAGACGATAATCCAAAGTGTATACCGGTTGACAAATTTCTACTGGCTTATCATGTCTACCGTTATCTCGCCCACCCCTACCTGCAGTGCCATTAAAGCTGTACACGTGTTGAACTTAATAAAGACCTTCTTCATCACTGGCAAACGATCGGACGCATTTGCAGGTTTGGTTTCCATTAATTGAAGATCCACAGCAACCAGGTTATCTTTATTTTCCGTATTTTAATATATTCCGTCAGTGTGTTGGCAAGAGAGAGCGCACACCAAATGATTCAGCAGCATGTGTGTGAGCTTTTTGAGTCACGCAGATTGAATCGCGAACCGATTCATACTGCTTCTACATGTAGATAGCGTGTGACCAATTCATTGTAAAGAACCGACTCAGATGAGCGATTAATTTGAATCGGACATCTTTAGTTGATTCAAAACTGGCGACAGTAAACACCGGTGTAATGTATGATGTAGCGGTGTAGCTTTTGTCAAAGCTACACGCTACCTAATAAAAAATATAGCTTCGTTACTGAAAAGCTACTTGATTTAAAAACTAGCGATGCTACCACCTCGTTACTCAAAAATGTAGTTATACTAACAGCTTCGCTATATGTAGCAAAGCTACTGCCCATCACTGAGGGACATACATGTTACGATTCAAATCCCTACCAATATCTCTGATTAAATGTAATAAGAATTTTATGTATTAAAAGGGCTTTATGTTCTGTCATTTTTTGTTTAAAAAATGGAATGATTATATTTCACTTAAATTAAATGCTGTCTAACTTGAAACTAAGCCAAAGCGCACTGCCATATGCGGCATGATGGAAACTGTTGGTGACTTCATCTGACCTGTCCTAAATGCAAAGTAGATTACTTCTGGACTGTAATCTGGTACAAATAACACCACTAAAATGTAGTCAGTAATGTAAGGTAATATAATTTGATTGCTTTTGGATTACTTTTGAATTACTTCTGACCTAATTTTTGTTTAGTTGATGTCACATGCATTTGAGTAGCAAGCTTAAGTAAAGCTTGTATCATTTTGACAAAATATTGCTTGAATGCGTTAAAGGAAACTTACTTAATTGATCAAAACATGAGAATTGATAGGATTTTGTGTGTGTATTTTACTTGCTATTTTTCTGGTTCTGAGTGAAATAAAAAATGCACTTTTGGCATTACAAATGCCATACATGTGTGGTAACAAATCAGACCAGTAATATTAGTGAATTAACATTAAAAAAAAGAAAGTTGTCACAAAAGCAAAAGCACATTCATGTACATTTTTGAAGCAGAGTACAAAAGCAATTTGCGAAACTAAAATGAACAATACCGCACAAATGCAATCGGTTCAGCATTTATGTGTGGATTACTGCTCCATCTTCAGTGTAATTATGGCTAGTGTCAAGTCTGTATGTGCAATTTACTGCCTTTGCCTGATTGATATGTAATCATAGTTATACAAAGTAACTGTAATCTGATTCTGAGTATTTTAAAATGTAATTTAATCTAGTTACAAGTCCTCCATTGTAGTAATCCGATTACATAACCCAGATTACATACACTATACGGCCAAAAGTTTGTGGACACCATAAGTGCTTGATGAACATTTGATTTCAAAACCTTAGGCATCAATTTCCCCCTTTGCTGTAATAACAGCTTCCACTCTTTTGGGAAGGCTTTCCACTATACTGTATGTAGTATCATGACTGCAGGGATTTGCTCTCATTCAGACACAAGGCTATCAGTGAGGTCAGGAACTGATGTTGGTCGATGGGGCCTGACTTACAGCTGCTGTTCCAGTTCACCCCAAAAGTGATCAGTGGGGTTCAGGTCTGGGCTTTGGCAGGCCAGTCAATTTCTTCCACGCCAGACTCAGTAAAACATTTCTTTATGGACCTCACTTTGTTCACAGGGGCATTGTCATGCTGGAACAGAAAAGGGCTATCCCCAAACAGCTGCCACATATTTGGAAGCACACAAAGCCCAAGCCATTACATAAAGAAACATTAAGATTTTTCTTTACTGGATTTAATGGAGTAACCAAATTCGTTAATTAGAAAGAGGGTGTACACAAACTTTTGGCCATATAGTGTATAATCTTTTACTTCCCAGAACTGCCTGTCCAGTGATGAACACTGATCAGTCTGTCCTATAAACTACTAACATTGTCACTGTGTGATTTTTGTATATATATTTAGGTATATAGCTTACTAATCGATCTTAAATGATGTCTTAAACTTGTGTTACTTGATGGATTGTTCCAGATTAAACTGGAATAGAAGAAAGTATTTTAACTTGGTAGAAATCATGCAAGTTTTGTCCTCTGATCAAGCAGCGAGTACACTCACCGTTCTTGCGCTCATTGAGGGGAGGCAGCTTCTGGCTGGGGTGCAGTGACAGCTCGCCCATCTCATGGGTTACAGCCTCACTCTGTGGGCTGGGAGCCAACAAACCCCCAAACTCAGCTCCCCTCAGGTCCTCCATGTCTCCTCAGTGAGGAGTCAAGTGTCTTGCAGGAGATCAGCAGGAGATTCAGTCACAGAAAACTCGTCACTTCAGTCTCTGCAAAAGACAAAGGCAGCTTAAATTCAGGTGAAGAATAAAGTGAAGAGATGAGCAAAAGAACTTGGTCCAAGGCAGCAGGCTGTATTATAAAGTAAAAAGTGAAATTGTTAATAGACTAAACAGAGCTTAAGAGAATGATGCAATAGGTCAAGGATGTGGTAGTGTCTGTAATATCACTTTTGTTATATGGAACAACCAAAAACACAAAGGATGTGTGGAACCTACACCATACACAGATTCTGCTGTTGCACCGTACATCAATCAAAATGCTAACAAATAATAAAAACTAGCCTCTCCACAGACGATAAATGAATAGGCTTTGTGTTTGCTAGCCTATCATTACTTTAACTTTACATCATCGTGGTGGTTTAGAAGTAGGATGTGAAACCAATAAAAACATAAACATAGGGCTCACCATGGTGCTGTGAAATGCTAGAATACACCAAGACCACATCAACACAAACCACAACCATTAATTCCCATGGAACATTCGGAATTCAAAACCCCTTGTCCTGACACAAGGCAATTTAGCATTAGTCATTTTTCTTTTCATAATTGTAAAAAAAATGTTTGCATTTCTTACACTCATTATGCTGTAAAGTCTATTGTTTGACAGCCAACACAATTCACATTTTGTTTGTTTTGCAGGGCAATGTGCAAACATTTTACATACACTGTACTGTAATGTACAGTACATCTGTTATTAGTCCTTGATAGTCACAGTTGCTAGGATACAACAGCCTCCCACACAAATAAACTCAAGCTGCTGGACTACAGAGCTGAATTTCTCTAAAGTACATTGTTTCTGTTGATCGCTCATATACTACCACTAGAAAAATTAATCATGTATTTGAACATTTAAGCATGAAAAGTTTGGAAAAAAAACTTGATATACCTGAAATATATGCAAAGTCATATACTTGTAATGTATATACTTTTTTGTATTCAACTTAAATGTCACTTTGATGAACCAAACGATAATGAATTCTTTTGACTGATGGTGATTTAAAGCTACACTATGTAACTTTTGGTTGCAGTTGAAGCATAAAACTACAAGTTATTTGAGGAGGAAAACTTTACGACTGCTGTGATTCACCACAGCTCTTCTGGCCGATGAATCTCATGGTTCAGGAAACAACTTCACCAAACAGTAAAAAACAGTTAAATCCATTAGGAGAGTGATATTACTAAGCTGCTGTCCTGACTCCTGAAACCCAAACTGGACTGACTGAGCTGTTCCTCTCGCTTCCCGCTTCTCGCGACACATGCGGAGCTTCTTTCTCAGCTTTCGGATATGATGTAAACACGCAAGGACGAATGACATATGCCTGCTATTTCGCGCCAAATCCAACCCAACAACTGAAATTCCCTCAAAATAAAAATTATTATTGTAGGCTTACTGTAGTGAATCAAGGTTTTGAACATTAATTTTTTATGTACTCACTCAATAATTAATTTTTGTTAATTGTAACCAAAAGAATTTTACATAGTGCAGCTTTAATATCTAATTTATTTTTACTCTCAAAATCACAATAGGATGGATATTTACCGTAAAGGGATAGTTCACCCAAAAATTTTAATTTAGTCATTATATTCCATTTTAGTCATTATTTCAGAGAACTCCGGTTCATACAAATAAGGCTGTGCATAGAAATGCATCTCCTCTTCCACTTTAAATTCTTCAGATTTGTTTGTACGTTCTGTTCACTGGTTTGTGTACAGCTGTGTTGTGTTCTCTGTTGTGAATATCTCTGTGGTGGTCCGGTTGTAGGAACAAGAACATTTTTGCTTGAACACAAGCGGGGGCTGCATGAACTGCTGCTCTTGTACACTCTCATTAACGCACACAGGAGAGCAACAGCCGGTCAAGAATTTCACTCACCAAACCTTATCGTATGCCTTCAGAACAAGAAACAAGTCGCAGGTAAATTATATACTAGACTTCTGATTTATACTTCTGTGTCCTTTTGAAGCTTGAAGAGATGGTCACTATCCACTGCCATTGTATGGACAACAACGAGCAGGAGATTTTTCCAAATTTCTCCCTTTGTGTTCTGAAGAAGAAAGAAGGTAATTCGGGTTTAGAACAACACAAGGGTTACTAAATGACTGAATTTGTATTTTTGGGTGAAAAATCCCTCTAATGTATTTACTTTCATTTAGAACCTACACACACTGAGCACTTTATTACGATCACTATGGTCCTAATAAAGTGCCGGACGTGGTCTTCTGCTGTTGTAGCCCATCCGCCTCAAGGTTTGACATGTTTTGCATTCTGAGATGATATTCTGCTCACTACAACTGTACAGAGTGGTTATCTGAGTTACCGCAGCCTTTGTCAGCTCGAACCAGTCTAGCCATTCTCTGTTGACCTCTCTCTGTTGCTCACTGGATGTTTTTTGTACCATTCTGAGTAAACTCTAGAGACTGTTGTGCGTCAAAATCCCAGGAGATCTTCAGTTACAGAAATACTCAAACTATACAGCCTAATCATATGATTTAATGTCACAATATTTGAATATTTCAGATCATCTGTGGCATTCCCACTGCCACATGGCAACAACAATGCCCCATATGATTAGGGCTGAAACGATTAGTCGACATTATCGACAACATCGACAATAAAAAATTGTCGACAAAAATGTTCGTTGTCGAATAGTCGTTTGATCTTAACGTAAAATAAGATCCTATGAAACTCTAATGATTGCACACAAGACCAGCACTGCAGCTTACGCCTGACTGAGGAGAGGAGGAAAACATCTCACAGTCCAGATACACTCTAAACTTTCCAAACAGCTTCAGGTGATGTCGATCGCAAAGTATGAGGGAATTATAATGCAAAAATACAAATTAAGTAAATACAGAAGCACTCTTGTTGTGGAATAAGCAGAGCAGGAGCTGACGCTCAGCTTAAGCAAAACTTGCGTGTCGAGGGTCTTTAAAGGAAACACCCCAGCGTTACATCTTTAATGCAGTTCTATTTAATGCGTTATAACTTTATTAAAGTTAAAATAATAAGGAAACTGGCATTTCTCTGTGCGGTCAGCACCTCTTCTATGAGTTGTGCAAGTGTCCCGATCTAAGGGGGAGAGATTGAAACTGCACCCGGCTGAGGTACACTCTGTTGCGGGGACGCTTGTCCCACACTTAATGCAGCTAGATTATAACGTGATGGCAACTTATTGAATCATAATATATGTGTCACTGTGCATTTCTTATCGTGAAGAATATTGTCAAAATGCAGCTTTATTAATATGAGTTAGTTTTTTTGTGAGTTAAAGATGGATTGAAGTGAACAGAAAGGTGAGAGAGGGTAGTCTTCGCCCCATTATACACTGCAAAAAAAAAAAATACATTTTTGATTTGTTTTTGTTTTGGCTTGTTTTCCAATATAAATATCTAAAACTCCTTTAAAACAACATACATTTACTTTAGCAGCTATACTGCAGAATATTTTTTTTTTTTAAATCTGAGAATATTGAACATAATATTAAAAATACAAATATTTTAAAATATCGAAAAATCCTTTAAAAAAAGATGCATTCACCTGAGAAGCAGCATATAAGATATTTAGACTTGCTTTTAGAGAACAGATCTTGAATATAAGTGCATTTTGTCTTTACTGCACTCAAAGAAGTATAACCAAGTGACAAAATACACTTATATACAAAATACACTTATATTTAAGATACATTCTCTTAAAGCAAGTCTAAATATCTTATATGTTACTTCTCAAGTAAATGTATCTTGTTTTAAGGATTTTTAGACAATTTTAAATGGAAAAAAAGACATATACACTTGATAACAATAGGATTTTTTTGTAGTGAAATTTTTACTGAATTAAACATAATAAAAAGTATTTTTTCCCTTTAATTCAGTGAATGTCATTTAGAGGTATTTTTAAAAGATGATTGTGTCCTCTTTATTGTTAGCAAACACGTTTAATACAACCTTTTAACTCGGGGCACAAGCTAAAAAGTCAGTTTAGAGCTAATGATTAATCATTGCAATAATCGCCCGAATAGTTGAATAATCGTTCTAATAATCGTTAGATTAGTCGATTATCAAAATAATCGTTAGTTGCAGCCCTACATATGATGCAACAAGTTGGAACTCGAAAGTGCCCGGCAGTTTTACGAAGGCAAAGTTCACCTCTGCAATTCATATTTATGCTAAAAAATATATAGTGTAGCCTATGTTTTAAAATAAAAATGCTTTAAAGCCTTCAAAATCAACCTGGAATTGCTACATCTCAACACATTTATTATGGGGATTTAATAAGTTTTTAGGATTATTACTGTAAAATTCCAGGAACATTGCTCAACAAAACAGAAGTCAACACTATCTGGTAAAAACAACAATGAAAAGGCTACATTGTACTTTATACAGCTTTCTGAATTTTAATCAAACACAAAATAGTGAGTTCATAACAACTACTTTAAAGGGGATCTATTATGCAAAATTCACTTTTACATGGTGTTTGAAAATAAATGTGAGTCAGCATTGTGTGTATACAACCACCCTACAATGTGAAAAGTCCACCCACTCCTGTTTCTTATATTTCTATTAATCAAAAACAGTGTCTCAAAATGACTGGTTTTCGTATCCGCTCTAAAGTGACGTCACTTTAGAGTAGGCCACGTCCACGACTGGTGACGGACTCCACCCTATTATCATAGATCTTCCCCTGAGTGATCGTCACACAGTCCGCCATTTTTCCCCGCGCTTGAGCAGCTACAGTGAGAAGAATAATGTCTCAACTTCGTAAGCGTCATAAGTGTTCTGTTGTTGGCTGTAAAAGTGAACATAAGAGTCTTCATGTACTCCCGGCATCAGAACCACTGAAGACGCAGTGAACAAGTTTTGTTTTTTGAAGCAAATGTGCCCCAAAACATACCAAAATTCATGTATGTTTGTGCAAATCATTTCACACCAGACTGCTTTGTGAATGAGGGTCAATATAAAGCAGAATTTTCAAAAAATTTGACTCAAGCATGGATCAGTACCAACTGTTCGTGTTCCAGCTTTATATCCTGAAGATGTAAGTATCGCACTTTATATTTTGTGAATGTTTGCAAATCGCCTTTCCGAATGTGCTTGTTAGCTGATTCCACGGCTAATGCAGCTAAAGTTACCATTGTCTCTGACTGTATTCACGGAGACCAGAGCTATGTCGTTATAGCTTGTTTGCACATGACGTCACGTCACTGCGTTGCTATGGCGTGAAATGCAGATGGAGGGCAGGAAGTGATTTTCTACATAAGAAGCACTATCACAAACTCAAAATGCCTATGTTTTGCGTCGTTTACGGTTGCTCATACATGTATGGCTGAACTCCGGTATTTACGGTGTCAGTAATATTGGTTCTGATTTGTTGTTGCTATAGTATCCGAAGCACGAGCTGTAAAGGCACAGCCCTCTTCCGGAAAGGGGGTGGGGTGCAGCAGCTCATTTGCATTTAAAGAGACACACACGAAAACAGTGTGTTTTTGATTCCACCCAAAAAGAGGCATTTACAACATGGTATAATAAATGATCCGTGGGGTATTTTGAGCTGAAACTTCACAGACAAATTCTGGGGACACCTGAGACTTATTACATCTTGTAAAAAGGGGCATAATAGGTCTCCTTTCATAATAACTAAACTGTTTTTTATGGTTGTTGCAATGAGCTTTAGTACTGTTCTAGTAAGGAAGTTACAACATTCTTAGTTTTCCTCAAGGAAGGTGTGCCCTCAAGCTCTAGTTCTCTGTTCAACAAATATACCAATTAGTACAATGGCTTCTCCTTCACAGTGGCCAACTTTTCATCTAATCTAAAGTGGCCTTAATGGCAAGAATCTGAACCTTAATTTGCTGAGACAGCATACAAATATAAGCTATGACTAAATACTCTGGAAAATATCAAACTTGCTCTGTATAGCCCAATTAAACAGCAAACCCAGATGCCCAAATCTTTTTCATGTGTTCTGTTGGAAACTTGAGCAACAACTTCCATGTGTTCATCAAAGGAAAGTGCCAAGGTGGGCTGGCACGGGATAAATGTTGTTTACTTCAGTCCAGCACTTGTGCTCAACTTCCTCAAAGCAGTTAATGGAAAACTTAAAGATTAACTAAATTGAACCTGTCATGAATGGTCCATTACTTATCGCCATAGTCAATTAAAAAATCTGCATATAGTTAGGTAGAGATGGACATGTCCCTACCAACTTTCAGAAAATCGGAAATGTCCCAATCAACATTTGAGCAATTTTACTACATAGGCTTATAAATACTTTAACTTTATACTATGTTTTTATTTTCATTTTAAGGACTATCAAAGTTTCTTAGTGTAATTATTCATGTGTAAATTATTGTCCTACCTCTTCTGAAGCTACCCATAAAAGGCGTTGTCAAGTGGCATCTGTAAATTTTCTCGGAACTGTTCACGACGCTCCAATCAGAGTTTGTGATTATTGCATAAAGATTTTTTTAAACATTTTCTGGAAATTTCACAGGCCAGAATGCCATTCACCCATTGAAATTAATAGATTAAAACAAGCATACTCTTCGTGTACAAATGTTTCTACTCTAAGTAAAACAAATCCTGGGCTTGCATAAGGCCCAATTAATGGAGAATTCTGCTTCAGTCAGTAAGTGCCTTATTGAGGAAAACTCCTTTAAATATGAATGACTGTCAGGTAAGGGTGTGGATTTTATTTTTTAAATACCAACATTTTGAAAATCATCCACCCTTGAATAAAATACCTAGCCTACTTATGCACACTCATAATTTTGTCAGTTACAAAATGCCATATGTTCAGAGGGGATCTATAAATAAATCCACTAATAATCCAGCAGCCTAAAAATGCTACATACATAATTAGCTATATTCAGTTTCTTCTTTGCCACAATGTTTGATTGATTACTTTTAAAATGGAGGCATCATAAATCAATACCTCACATAACAGAAAATGTTAACAAATCCTAAACTATCACAATAATCAGACAGATTCTAGACAAAGCATATTTGTTTAGATTTGCTGAAAATCTAGATATCAAGAAAAATGTTTGAAGATAATTACTGTGGCGAGTAGGGCGGGGCTGAGTGGTGTCTGGGCAGAGCGAGGCCGGGAAGATAAGTGGTGAATGAGTACCACCTGTGTGCCACACCGGTCTCGCGTTCTAGTGAGGGGCAGTGGGAGTATTTAAGGAGAAGAGACAGTGGCAGATGGAGAGAGAGACACACGAAGCTGTCTGTCTGTGTGTCAATGAGTTTAAATGTGACTGCTGAAAAGCAGTGTGTTTTGTATGTGACGCTAAAAAGCGAAGAAGTGTCAATATAAATGTCTACGTGTTTGTCAAGCCGGTCCAGCTTCCTCCTTGCCCATCTTGAGAACATTGTTACACTGGTACCGAAACCCAGAAAGGAGGAAGGATGTGCTGTCGTTGAGCCCTAGCTGCTGCCGACCGCCAGGAGAAGCAGGAGCCGATGACGTCTGCCAGGAGGCGGAGGAACTGCTGCCGTCCGCCAGGAAGTGGAGCCTTTGCCATCCGTCAGGGGACGGAGGACTTGCTGCCATCCTCTGGGGGACGGAAGAGTGGCTGAGGACCAGTCGACAGCGTGTCCGAGGCTGGTGAGCAGTCTCTCTCTCTTTCTATTCTCTCCCCTGCCCCTCCCAACCAAACCCCCCCCCCCAATGGACCCGGAGACCATCCTGACACGCCAACGCTCCCTCCCTAAAAATGGGGGGGGGGGTTGTAGGTCACAGCCCGGAGAATTCCCCAGCCTGAGTTTGATGATGGGGGGGGGGGGGGGGGGTATGTGGCGAGCAGGGCAGGGCTGAGCGGCATCTGGGCAGAGCAAGGCTGGGAAGATAAGTGGTGAATGAGTTCCACCTGCGTGCCACACCGGTCTCGCGTTCCAGTGAGGGGCGGTGGGAGTATTTAAGGAGAGGAGACAGCGGCAGACGGGAGAGAGAGAGGGAGACACATGAAACTCTGTGTGTGTGTGTGTGTGTGTGTGTGCAACAAGACTGCAGGGAAGCAGTGCGTTTGCTTTTGTCTTTTAAGTTGTATAATAAATGTTTACGTGTTTGGTCAAGCAAGTCCCAGCTTCCTCCCTTGCCATCCTTGAATCGTTACAATTACAAAGGTGATTAAAAATTACAGTGTGATGTTCTGTCCTCTCCATGGTTGCCAACTAGTTAATGTTATAATCACTCATTAAAAACCAAAAGCTCATTACAGAGCATTAAACTTGCACTCACTTTCTGTAGAATTTGAATTCGGACATTCATCATTAATGATCACAGGAAGGGGAGATCCCAGGAGTGTAATCACAGAGTTTACAATTAGAGCTGTCAGAATTAACGCGTTAACGCATGTGACTAATTAAAAAGCTTAACGGATGAATTTTTCTTAATCGCGATTAACGTATATCATTAGTACAGCATAAACACTGGTGTGAAGCGCGGAACCTTTGTAATGTGTCCGCCCGGAGTCATTACACTGATGCACACGCCACAGTGCCAGAGCCCTTCTACCAAGGAGAGCCTACAAGCTTAGCATTAAATAACATAAAGCAGCGGTCCCATAGACATTTTATGGGCGATACTGTTATGCTCTCTCCTTGTTATCTCAATAAATAAAAGAATCTCTGACAGCGCTTCCCTGTCAGTGACAAAATGATGGAGAAAGGACTTCTTAACACTATTTTATGTAAAACAAGCCAAAAAACAAACAGAATGAGACATTTTTGTTTGCAAGCGCTTTTCATGGGGAGTTCAAAGCTGCGGTCGCAGCTTCACGATTGCTGTAACAAAGTGGAAAGCCAGTCTACCAGCAGATTATTATAGTGGAGGATGACAGTTTAAAGGATTTAATGCCCATTGCAGTGAATATGCAACCTATGTGGGGACTAGTTCTTTCATATAGTCAAACTGCCACTTAGACTTTGGGAAATGATAAATGTTACTTGAATTGGTGATATTTTAGTGCATTGTCTTTATACTGTGGAAGGCTTTGTTTGGGAAATGTTAATAAAGCATTATATTGCTACATATTGTTTTGTTTTCTTTCCTAAAATGGAAATAAATTAATTTTGACAGGAAAAGAAGTATATATAATTTCAAATTTCAGCACTTTATAATCTGCAATTAATCGTGATTAACTACAAAAAAAATATGTGATTAATCATGATTAAAAATTTTAATCGACTGACAAAAATATTTACAATATAAAGTTTCACCTGTGTATGACTCATGAGTTGTCTGATCTGAAGTCTGCAGTATTATCTATTAGGTTGTTTACTCTATTAGGTTGCTTGAGTTTCAGCGAGACACAAACAGGATGCATAATCTTGCAGTGCGTTTAACCTTTCTGACATGCATTGGATTAGATAATCTCACAGCCCCTTCCTCCTTGGCCTACCCTATGCTGACATTGTAGTACTCAACATGTATCCAAACATCACTGTCTTAGATTAAACATGTGAAACAGCAGTACTGATGTACACACACAGAACACAGCTCAATGTTTACAGACAATTATAAGTTAGCATGCAAGTAACCTACAAAGCCTACTGAACGTGCTCCTATATTTCAATATAAAAATGTGATTTAAAGCTCAGACAGAAGAGTCAAAAGCATATCATTTTAATGTTTTGATTTTTAGCGTCAACATCTCGAGTGTATATGGCAGGCATGCTCCGTGATCGTCAATGGCTCAATTTTCATATCAACCAACAGGCTAGTACGAGAACTCAAGCACTGCGAATAAAAATCACTTTACTGTCATATAATGTCAGTTCTTACCGTATTTCCTACGCCCGTGTCTTGATTGCACTGGCTTAATCCCTTTGTGTAATGCTACATAACTATCCTTGATGTGGTCACCCATATACACAGTTACTGATTCTGTTTTTCTTTGGGACATAAGTTTCTTTTTGGTGGAAGTAAAATGGCCGCTGTTGTCTGCTGGTCTGAACCCAGTGACGCAAACGGTGATGTGAGAGGCAAGTCGCCAACAGAGGGCGGTATCGTTCAGTCTGACATTTCAAGGGACATTTTTGTTTACATTTGGTCAAAACAACCTCCGCGTTTTTACCATAGGAGAGGTCAAACGGTCAACTAGCGTGTTACGACAGTAAGTCCCGGTTTGCGGATACCATACAAATAAATACAGAGAGCCGTAAAATTACACTTACCTGTCGCAAAATCGTCCGTGACTTCTCTTATAAAACAGCAGTTGTATCGTAGTAAAGTCCACACATAGTTCACTCCAAAAGGACTATTTTGTGTATAACATGTTTAATATTAGCAGACAGGTGGTCAATTTATTAAGTGATGAGCGGTTTCCTCACAAAAGCAGTTTATTCATCACATTAGTCCATCTCCTCCATAGACATTCATTCAAAAGAAACGGCCTCTTGTCTCCTCGTCAGTGTACCGTCCATAGAATGCCTTTATGGGACAGCTGCGTTATGCTATTCTATGCTAACCTTGTAGGCTCCCACTTTAGAACAGTTCTGATTGTTCCTGCTACGCTCTAAACAGGGGTTTCAACCAGAGGCCCAGTCGCCAGCCTTAGCAATCTTCCAAGATGACTTAAATCGATTAAAAACAAGTTATTTCTAAAAATATGTATTAAGTAATATATATATATATATATATATATATATATATATATATATATATATATATATATATTAATAACTTAAGGTATTAAGGTAATAAAGGTACACCAATCTCCCCAGTTGAAATAAACCTGCTAAAACCAGATTAAGATGGTTTTAGCTGGTCACCCCAAGTGAATCTGTCACTTGCTAGGACCAGTTGATATTTTCGGACTGTGTTTATTTCCTCGACCACTGAACTACTACACATTTTAGAAGCCTAACAGCACTAATACAATTTACAAAATTATAAAATGACTGCATCTTAACGATCATCAATCTGACTCTGAGTCAAATCTGCTCCATTTGTTCATCTGTATGAACTAATCCCACAAGCCCTTCAACACACCTGCTTTCCAGACCTGGATAGTCTTCAGATATTTTACTTCGGATTAAACTAATAATCAAGTAACCTGCCAAATTTGTGACAATAAATTGGCATACAGTAATAACTTCCCCGATGTTACAACACAAATCTGCAATAAGAAGATGGCAGAGTTGAGTCAGCTTCCCAGTTCACATCAATAAATCTGTATGTTAAAGTTTAAATGATCAATGTGCTACACTTATAAAAGCGAGAATCTAACACTTCTCTACTCATTATCGACATTTTTATTGTGTTTAAAACCTTTTGCATATATATATATGCAAATTTTATATTATATATATATATATATATGCAAAATATATATTTTAGTCTATAATACTTTATTTTAATCATATATTACTATATTATATACTCTACACCCGTCTACTGCGGTACTTCAGCTTGGGAATTAACATTACTTGCATCATATTTTCGTTCAAATTGGCATCAATTTATTTATTTTTTTTTCATTTTCGTTGAAGCAAAGAATTGTGGGTTGTGAGTGCCCACAAAGGATACACCTCATGCATCCTCTGAATTCCCATGAAAGAAGGTCGCATTCGAAGTGTCCTACTGGCTTTTCTGAAACAAGACAGCCTTGATGACGAATGCGGCCGACAAATGCGACCACCGGAGGACGCAGCCTTAGAAACGAGACAGCTATGTCTGCATCCCGCAAGACTACAAAGAACACCTACTTCACGTCACACCCACTAAACGTAACACCCCCTTTGGATCATCAATCAATTCTATTGGCTACAAGAATATGATACATTTTCTCTAAACTCTTTAAAGGTGCAGTATGTAAGATTCTGAAACCCTTGTTATTAATGACACCTGTGGCCGTTAAGTGAACTGCAGTCAGCTACCTGTTGCTCGTGCTCGTGCACACACTCCACAGGGACGCGAGCGAGCATCGACCAAAACAATGACATAACGTACAAAGAGACTGAACGTGATTCACCGACATCATGCTGACAGATGAGATAGCATAATTAAAATTACACAGTTGTGATTGTTTTAAAACAAACTTTGAGACTGTATATTATATTTGACTCTCCAGTGCTGGAACAGGGCTAAAACAAAGTGTGGATATAGGTCTGGCTATGTGAGACTGTAGTTTGAAGTAATCACTTTTCTTTGCATGATACATTGACTACATTTATACGATAGCTTATGTCGGCGTTAGCTAGCTAGCCAGCTTTATCAATAGCTGTTAGCTAAATTTGGTGGATGATGACAGTAGCTGTTTATTAAATAGACTGTACATTATAAATATGTTGACACAATTCAGTACTGATGTGATTCCATCACAACTGTAATTTTGGTATATCAATGCGCTATTGTTTTATAACAATAGAATGTATATATTTTCTGTATTTTCTGATATTTTCTGTATAACTAAGTTACGTTACACTAATGAATTCTGCATTATCTTGAACATTGTCAAGCATTCATTTCATGTATTACATGAAAATTGTTACATATTGCAACTTTAAATATGACAAAGAACTTTGAAATTATATATCACATATCATAGTATTAAACGTAAGATATAAATGGTAAACTGAACTTGTTTAATGTGAAATTTATTGGAAGTGCTCTTTACTATTTTCCTGAAGGTGTTTGTACAATTTCTGCTTGTTCAATAAAAAAAAGATATAAATGGTAAGATAAACGTTTATCTGTTCTGTTTTGTCCAGTTAGCTTACAAGCTAATTGGTTAGCCTATCAGCTTAGCATACCACTAGCTTATTCTCCTTTTCATTTCATTAAATTTCTCCTCATTGTCGCCATCTACTGATGCGGCGGTATGAATGAATTTAAAATAAATTTTAATTTGTGCTAACTTTTCATTTTTTTTAAATCTTTGTGGTTATGGTTAGGTTTAGAGTGATGGATAGGTGTAGGTGTTGTTGGGCCTCATGTATTCAGATAGAAGACGAAGGCAGGCCCTAACACAGTCATAAAAACCTAACTCAAGCCCCCACATTCCAAGTCGTAAATTATACTGATAAAAATCGCGCCAAAATCAAACAAAGGGAGTCCAAAACAGACTACAAATCCCATGAAGCCTTGCTCACTAAAGGATCGAACTTTCAACTCCTATTGGATGAGGCACACGACAGAACGTACCTCAACTATGACATCATTAGGAGTTGAAATACCAAAAAAATGCTTTCGGGATTTGCTTCCAGGATCTTTGTTTGCAGCGTGTGGACGCAGCTCTTCGCTGCTCTCAGGTGCAACCTCGTGGCACAAGGAAGTAACGTCAGACTTGAAACTGTGGCCATACAATCTCCATCTCGCTGGACGAGTTGAGATTACTCTGTGTTCAACCGAACACTCTAACGGATCCGAAGGAGACCACCGAGCAATTTGCATCTTCATCCGTTTGCCTACAGAAGTGAAGAGATTAAAGAATTCTCTTCCATCTTCAATCAAGTCGACATTTCTGAGTTCTCCACCAGCCCGCCGAGAATCAACAGCCGTACCGCCCGCCAACAGAGCAAGGAAACGGCCTCCCGTCATCACACGAGCCTCAAGAAACCGGGTCAGAGTTAAAGGACGGAGAAAAACACATTCTACCTGTGTCCTCATGCGATTCAAGTAAGAGGTTTACGTCTGGGCAGAGATAGAATATTATAGTGTGTTATTCTTGTGTTTCAAGGTTTTTGCTTGTACAGTTTACGGACCACCATGTCCGCTCATTATTAATACTCAGGGTATTAATTATCACGATTTTGTTTTGCTGTATTGTGGTCCAACCAAATTGGACTGTTGTGCAATTTCACCATCGCGGGTGAGACAGGTAAACTGAGTTCATCCATTAAATAGTCAAAGTACGCGGGACTGTTTACGAGCCGTCCACCGCGTCTCTGAGCGATGAACTAACAGCTGCTTTCTCTCACACGATCGCAAAATCGGCTTTAGGGCTGTCACTTCTCTCTCTCTCTCTAGTACTAACCACACACACACACGCAGGCACGCGACCCCTCACAAACATTCTGGCACACATTTTGGCTCGTAGATAGCTTAAATGCTAAAGCCCAGCTTTGTCCCTAAGCTATCGTACAAGCGGATACACGCGGTAACTGGTAGACGCCAGTCGCCATTGACTGGTTTCTCTCCGCCCCCACTCGTGGTCATATTCCCTGGCCGGAAGTCTCGCGTGACATACTCTCCACGAAAGTCACGTCCGCCATTTTGTGCACGTCCCTCCTTACACACACACACACTGTCACACACACACCTTATGTGTTATAGGATTATTTTTATTTCCATATCTAATCATATCAATGTTTAGTTTGTAGTTTTAAGTTGGAAGTTTATTGACTGCATTGTATTAATTATTAATTGATATTACTGCATAAATAAACTTTGATTATTTTACAAAGAGAAGTGTTCTGGTTTGTTTTGCATACGCCTGTGTCATGCTGACGGGATGTCAGTGCTCGGATTCAAACCTTCATTCATTGTTTTATTTCTGGAAAATCGATATTCTTCGGATGTCGATTTTCCTAAGAAAACAATCTAATATTGAGACTGTTTTACTATTTGGTTATTAGTCCCTGATTTCAGGGTGGTTCCCCGTCAATGTTAATCCTTATTAATATTCTATTGATTTTTGATGATTGATAATTATCTTTGATGATTGAATTTGAATGATCAATAAGATAGTGTTAATTTTAATTAATGTTTCATCGATGTTAACAATTAACGATTATCTTTGATAATTGGATTTAAAAAAGCTAACATTGATTCTCATCAATGTTCTGTTGATTTTAATAATTAATAATTATCTTTGATAATTATTAATTATTGCTAATAACCAAACTTGCTCCTAAACATAGCGCACTACATTTACTGGAGCCCCATATGAGGTTTTAATGAGTTAGATTCAATTAATTACTTTAAATATTAATTAATAACTAAAGAAATAATTATTAATTATTTCTGATAGTGACACTGATCTAAACAACCAGTAAAGCCCTACAGTGTTTATGGTTGCTGCGGGACTCCAAATAAACACAACAAACATTGTATGAATGTAGCATCTAACTGTTCCAAGACTTCAGGATTTCGCTGGTTATTTGGAGGGGGCGTAACTTGTAGTGGGCGTGTCTTGTAGTAGTCTTGCAGGACGCAGACAGGCCCCTCTCAGTCACCCAGCCTGGACAGTTGTTTGGTTTTAGAGGGGTCTTGGGCACTGGTCAGGTTGGGAGACCAAATAGACCAACTTAAACCAGCCAACACCAACCAACCAGCTTAGGCTGTTTTTAGATTTTTTTTTTTTAAATCATGATACATTTTTTAATATCTTTTAAAATAGGTAAAATGTGGAAAATGGTACATCAAACTTCTAATAAGAAAACAATTGAATTTAAATGTCTAGTTATCTACAATAGTTATTAACAGTACACCACTATTGCTTAAAGGGATAGTTCACCAAAAAATGAAAATTCTCTCATCATTTGTCATCCCAGATGTGTATGACTTTCTTTCTTCTGCTGAACACAAACGAAGATGTTTAGAAGAATATCTCAGCTCTGTGGATCCATACAATGCAAGTGAAAGGGTATAAAAATTTTAAAGCTCCAAAAGCATAAAGGCAGCATAAAGTAATCCATAAGACTACACTGGTTAAATCTATATCTTCACAAGTGATATGATAGGCCTGGGTGAGAAAGAGATCAATATTTAAGTCCTTTTTTCCAATCCATCTCCACATTCACATTCTTCTTTTGTTTTTGGCAATTCGCATTCTTTGTGCATATCACCACCTACTGGGCAGGGAGGAGAATTTATAGTAAAAAAGGACTCAAACATTGATCTGTTTCTCACACACACCTATCATATTACTTCTGTAGACATGGATTTAACCACTGGAGTCATATGGATTACTTTTATGCTGCCTTTATTTGCTTTTTGGACCTTTAAAGTTCTGGTCACCATTCACTTGCAATGAACCTACAAAGCTGAAATATTCTCTTTAAAATCTTTGTTTCTGTTCAGCAGAAGAAAAAATTCATACAAGTCTGGGATGAATGAGGGCGAGTAAATGATGAGAGAATTTTTATTTTTGGGTGAACTATCCTTTTAAATCAAATGTATTATACCTATAGCACTTTGTTTTTGGTCAGCCTCTCCAACATTCTGTTTCTTCTTGGACTCTTGAATGCGATACACACGGCTGCGAGCATTAACAAACATTGATGTGCTTGAGTTCAGGAACAACCAGCCTGATTGAGAACAGAAAAAAGAGAGTTAGGTGACCTACATGGACCCTAATTTTCTCCATATCTGAAGAGTTCAAAAAGAGCAATAGGCCAGTTGACTGTACCTGAATTACTACCAAAGCTTTTCTAGCTGGTTCTCAAAGACTCCTGCAGACTGAGGAAGGGGACACAGTCATACTGATTGAGATAAAGAAGAAGGGTTCTTAAAATCTTCAGGTCCTGAACTAAAGATTTGGTCCTGGATCCCAGCTGATGCCACAATGGGTCAAGGTAATGGCAGATTGTCTGCAGATCAACAACTTACAAACATTGATTGATACCAAAAGAATCAAATATGCTATAACCGATTTTTTTATTTATTTAAAAGATTAATCAAATGTATTAAAACTGCAAAAACACTTTGTATATTTAATTGTACATTTATATAAAACAATGCACAATTTATTATATTCTAATAATTATCATTAATACTCTATGGCTTTATATTTTAATGCAGTAGATCGGAGGGGAAAAAAATTCTCAGCACCATGAGAATAAAGATTTCTCACTTTCTCAAAGGAAGTACCCAGGGTGTTCTCCAGAGAGAGGTCTTCTGCTTCCAGTGTGAGATTGTAGTGCTTCAACTCCTTAAAACAGGTGTTCAAAATGTCCAGAATAGAGCTCTGAATGGCTCTTATTGCTGGAGTCAGAGACACATGCAGCTCCACCACATCAGGTTTATGCCTGTCCAGAGTTGTGTTGACTGATGCCTGGAATTTAGCAGAAAACAGCACAGTGTAAAAATGTACAATATATGAAATCGATCAAAAAGTGCATCCATACCCAAAGAACTATCAACTATACAAAAATAATACCGCTCAGGAAGGAGACGCATTCTGTCTCCTAGAGATTAACGTAATTTGATGTTAAAAGTGCAAATCAATCCCAGAACAACAGCAAAGGACCATGTGAAGATGCTGGAGGAAACAGGTAGACAAGTATTTATATCCACAGTAAAACGAGTCCTATATCGACATTACCTGAAAGGCTGCTCAGCAAGGAAGAAGCCAAAGCTCCAAAACCATCATAAAAAAGCCAGACTACAGTTTGCAAGTGCACATGGGGACAAAGATCTTACTATTTGGAGAAATGTCCTCTGAAATGACCATCGTTATGTTTGGAGGAAAAAGGGTGAGACTTGCAAGCTGAAGAACACCATCCCAACCATGAAGCATGGGGGTGGCAGTATCATGTTGTGGGGATGCTTTGCTGCAGGAGGGACTGGTGCACTTCACAAAATAGATGGCATCATGAGGAAGGAAAATTATGTGGCTATATTGAAGCAACATCTCAAGACATCAGCCAGGAAGTTAAAGCTCGGTCGCAAATGGGTCTTCCAAATGGACAATGACCCCAAGCATACCTCCAAAGTTGTGGCAAAATGGCTGAAGGACAACAAAGTCAAGGTATTGGAGTGGCCATCACAAAGCCCTGACCTCAATGCGATAGAACATTTGTGGGCAGAACTGAAAATGCATGTGCGGGCAAGAAGGCCTACAAACCTGACACAGTTACACCAGTTCTGTCTGGAGGAATGGGCCAAAATTCCAGCAATTTATTGTGAGAAGCTTGAGGAAGGATACCCAAAACGTTTGACTCAATTTAAAGGCAATGCTACCAAATACAGACAAAGTGTATGTAAACTTCTGACCCACTGGGAATGCGATGAAAGAAATAAAAACTGAAATACATAATTGTCTCTACTATTATTCTGACATTTCACATTCTTAAAATAAAGTAGTGATCCTAACTGACCTAAGACAGTGAATGTTTTCTACGATTAAATGTCAGGAATTGTGAGAAACTGAGTTTAAATGTATTTGGATAAGGTGTATGTAAACTTCTGACTTCAACTGTAACTTAATTTTACCCACAAACACCCTCTGACCTGTTATGAGGTAAGCAGGAATTCTGTCTGTAAGGAAGTCCACCACCAGGATGCAGCTGGTCACAAAGAGAACAACTCCTTTAGTGTACCCATTATACCGGTCACCGTTCTGCACATCACTGGTCACAGTCTGGGGAAGATGGCTCACCCCTTTAGCACGCAGCTGCTCTGTAAAATATTTCTGTACAGGTAGACATATTAATGCACACTTTGTCTTAGCTTGATCAAAGTAACTTTTATCATTAAGCTATACAAAGTTTTGAAATACTTCTATAATGCAGAAAAAGGCAGACCAGATCAATTTCCAATAAGTTATTCTCTGTCTTTTTTTTCCATTTTTAATCAACTTTAATCCTTTTTGCAGTTCACTTAAAGGGGTCATGACATGAATCAAATTTTCCTTGATATTTTGACATATAAGAGGTCATTGTACTATAAAAACATACTGTAAGTTTCAAAACTCAAAACTTTTGCTTCACTGCAAAATGAGCATTTGTTGACACAAAGCTGCCAAAACTTCCTCCACATTGTGATTTCACACTGTGGTAAACATATGCATCTGACCACAACAACACATGAACGCCTACTTTACCTTTAATCATGTCTGTAGCCCTGCCCAGCAGCGGTGAGCAGTGAGATGGAAAGGAAAAAGCAGGTCAGTCAAGAGTAGAGAGCCAATCATAATAGTGGGCGTTTACTGTCAAGTCTTAAAGGAGAAGCAGCACCAAAACTGAGCATTTCTGACAGAGGATCAGAATGAGGTTGGAAAATAATCATGTTTTACAAAAATATGACTGTTGGTTTTTTTGTGGAGAAAACCTTTATATTATAAATGAACCTCAAGGAAAATATTAAAATCATAAAAAGGCATGTCATGACCCCTTTAAATAGTCCTGCATTGTGACCAATGGATTTTTAAGAGTAAAAGCATTCCATGTACTCTTTATATGTCATGAAAACTACACTCTTAATAATTAAAAAAAAAATAAAAAAATAAATAGATATTCAAATACTGTTTCATTTTTATTTTACACTGCAGTGCTGTCACTGCTTGAAATGTTATGTTAACTGCTTGACAACTACCCAACTCCACTCTTATTCGATGCTAGTGGCAGTTTAATAGGATGATAAATCTGTCTGTCCCACTTCTTCAGGAGTGGTTTGGTTCAATAACATACAGGTTTTTTCACCACATTGAGTTTTCTTGTACATAGTTGTCCTCAGTCTCATTTGTTTAACTTGGTCATGGAGGCATCACCATTTAATTGAGACCGGTAAATTAATTCCTCATAGCTGTTTAATGAATAACCAGGTGTCAAGCAGATGTACTCAAACTTTAACTGGTAGTGTACATTTGTTCATGTTGAGCCCCAGTGTGGTGTTTTTGTGTATAGTTGACATTTTAAAATAAATCTCAAATAAATCCATGTGGAAGAGGTCAGTTGACATTTACAAGATTGTTTATTATTTTGAATATTTCCTTCTCTTAAAGGGACAGTTCACCCAAAAATGACTTTCTTTCTGCTGCAAAACACAAAATTGTTGTATGTGGTACACAACCCTACCTAGAAAATTTTCCACCAGCCACCACTGATCTTAACAGAGCATTATACACCCATGGCTCGTTCAGTGCATTCTGGAACATACTTTTTAATGAAAGATTATTCATTCTTTGTTACTTAATGCTTCTGTCAGCTGGATTCCTTCTCTCTCATATGCAGAGCAATAAATCAGCACATGTTCAACTGTCTCTGGGAGTCCACATTATGCACAACACTCAGATTCACTTTTCCCAATGACAAAAAGAGAATGGTTAAGGGAGGCATGCTCAATACGGAGCCTGGATATTATAGCATCCTCCCTTCTGTTTCCATATTTATATCTCTCAACCCCAACTTTAGTTTGGATATTATATAGATGTCTCCATTTTGTCTCCTTGTCCCATATCTCCTGCCACATCCTATTTACAGCCACTTTAATTATTCCTTTAACTTCAGCTTTACTCAGTGGGACATTAATATCAATCTCAGTATGACTCAGAGCCTTCTTTGCTAAAAAATCCACCTCCTCTACCCCTACATGAGCTGGAACCCATATAAAGGAAATGCTTACTCCTAATTGGCATATTCTGTACAAATTCTGTATTATTTCATATAAGATATCCTGCCTGGATATTAATTTCCCACAGTTTAAACTTAATAATACTGAAAATGAATCTGAACATACCACTACGTCCATAGGATGAATATCTTCCACCCATTGAAGTGCCATTAGAATTGAAATAATTTCCATTGTATACTGAGACATGATCTGATAGTCTTTTCACAACACTATATTTAAAATGAGGAATATAAACAGCTGCTGCCATTTGTCCAGAGTCTTTTTTCATTTTTATTTTTTTTTATCCATCTGAATATACTTGAATACTATTGAAATATTCCTGGCCCAGATGCTACTTCACAACTATATCCTTTGAAATCTATCTTCCCTTTTCATGTATCTTATTTACAGGATTGGGAGGGTTACTTCTGAAATGTATTCCACTACAGATTACAGAATACATGCTGTAAAATGTAATTTGTAATGTATTCCGTTAGATTACTCAAGGTCAGTAACGTATTCTAAATACTTTGGATTACTTCTTCAGCACTGGTAGATTTTTTTCACTTGTTTTGACTATAAAAACTCTGCCAGTACAGTAAGACAAAATACACATGTTAAAAATACATTCTCTGAAAAACCTAAATATCTTATGCAGTGTTGTTTCTAAAACAAGATAAATCAAATTGATCTTGTTTTGAGGATTTTTAGATATTTTTACAGGAAAACAATACAAAAATTATTATCAAGAATATGTCCTAATATCAAAGGTCTTCTAGAGAAAAATAAATTATGATCTAATGTGAATTTTCTTGATAAAAAAATATGATCGTGGCTGGTAATGTGGATGTAAAATGGCTAGAAAAAGCATTTTAGCTTAGCGTAAAGCTGACAATTTACACAAGGTTTATTTCTATTTCTTCTGCTCCAAACTTACTTCAAACTTACTTCTCTGTCTGCTCATATGAATGTAACTCAAATAAGAAAGTGTTTCACCGCTGTTCAAATGCACTTTGGATCACATCATTTATATGTATAAATGTTTTCCATCTGAAAGGACTAAATATTAAATGAAACAAATGACAATAAAATGCAAAGTAATCTCTTCAGTAATCAAAATACTTTTTGAATGTAACTGTATTCTAAATACCAATGATTTAAATTGTAACTGTAGTGGAATACAGTTACTTATATTTTGTATTTTAAATACGTAATCCTGTTACATTTATTCCGTTACTCCCCAACACTGCTTATTTAACAACTGGAGATCAACGGTTGGCACTGGGAACTGCCAGGGAGGTGTTACAGGCGTTACAACAGTGGGACTTAGCTTATGTTGTCTATTTGTATGTTCTGGGCTTCTTTTTGTTCATTCCATCCAAAGCTATTTAATTCTGCACATTCATGTTCCCAACAATTTTCTAATACTTTTTTAACTGGATGCATTTCAGCGTGTCCCTTTAATGAACTCCAGTATATAACTTTTAATTTTAGTCTCCTAGTTTCCAAAGGCATCTCCGCCATTTCCACCTGTACTGCTGGGACAGGGAAGTTCTAAACGCCCCACAACTTAATCTTAAAACTTGTGATTGTATGACACTTATTTCCCTTAACATGGACACTGATGCTCAGTGTTTCCCACAGGATTTTGTGAGACTATGGTGGGTGGACCTCTGACCCTCTAGGGGGGTCCGGGGGCATGGTCAGAAAAAAAAAAGTTGAAAATTTTGTACATTTTAAAATTAAATGTATCAATCTACTGCATTTTGAGAGCAAAATTAAGAGGCTAGGGGCGGGTTTCACCAACCAGGATTAATCTTAAATTTAGATTAAATAAAGGTTTATCTGATCATTCTGTTGCACTTAACTTTAAGCCTTGTTTAAAAATAATCAGGGTTAAATTTTAACCATCGATTTGATCCTGATTTAAATTTCACAGTTAATCTGAATTGACTTTAATCCTGTTGCTCCAATACTTTAAACTCTTATTTAAATCTCAGTTAGGGATTAACTTTAAACTTGAAGCTGAGGTGGTTTAAATAAAAAAACGGACCTACATTTCAACATGATTGACTAGGTAAACGAACAGTGGATGTTCCGTCAGCCCTCTGAGACACGTGTATCATATTATTTATGCTTATTATGGTCTGAAATCTTGGGCCTGTGTGCTTTAAAATTTAGGGTGCGATTGTGGCGGCGCGATTACCTGCTGCCCCGTGCTTTACATACGGAGACACGGGACAGAGACGGGTCTCTCAAAGAGAAGCAAGAGGAGAGCGTTATTCAGCATTTTAACGAGAGTGGTAACAGGCAACAGGTGATCGTTATTGCACCCCTCCTTTCTTATAATCGTTTCAGTCGGCAGCCAGGGCTGTTAATTTCTGGCCACAATAGTGGGACTGACGAAGGGAAGCCGGTCGATTAGAGACCTGTGTGGTCCTTTTTTCTTAAATTATGATGCCATATTTTAAAGCTTGTGACACTGTACATGCTGCTGCGACATTTTCTTAAACTGCTTGATTGGCCCTGTGTACTAACGATCAACTGCTAGGCTCAGAATCCATCATGGCGGACAAAATTAATCGCAGGTGATTATTTTTAATCAGAGGTTAAAAGATTAATCTCTGATTTGTTAAACCGTATTTAAAATTAAGTGGCGCAACACAACTCAAATTAAAATAAATCTTAGATCAACAAACCCTGGATTAGCTCTAAACTATACTTTAATCTTGACTGGTGCAACCCACAGATCTATGAAGAATTTTGTGCTCTAGTGGTAATTTAATCATAAACACATTGGTTGTATAGATATGAACAGTGATGACACGGCAAAAAAGTCGCACCCACAAAGCATAAATGAGACTGAGTTTAACGCAGTTCATAAATGGTCAAAACACAAAATCGACTAAAACACACATTTAAGCTAGGGCTCCACATTAAGCATTGTCCTCCAGACAAGTAAATTGGTCATTCACTTATCCGAGTAAAAAAAGTTACTTGTCCGGAGAGAAAAAAGGACATTTAAGTTACATGCTCAAGTAACATGTCAAAGTTTATGTTGAATATTTTTCCAAAATTATGACCGATACCCAACCTAATTGTGTACCTATCAACTCAGTTCTCTGCAACAGAAATGTAAACTGCACTGGGTAGGACAGGAGGCTGATGTCATATGGTAATTATTTTATGTTATGTATGGTAGTCAAATAAAGAAAAGCCTCCATTGCCACCATTTACAGCAGGGATGCACACACATCTATGGAATGAGATCTACGTTTTCATCATGTTATTGCAGCAAGATATACCATGTACAATAAAGACTATACATTATCACAATACCAAAATGTCAGTAGTCGGTATTGAAATTTGACAATTCTCAATACCAGCTTTAAAACCACAACAAATAATAACACTAACTAATATGTTAATTATGGAAGAAATGTTTCAAGTTCTTAAGTAATTATTCAAGACTAATAAACAGTCAGTAATAAAATAATAAAAAACAGCAATGCATAGAAATTGATTAAAACTAATAGAACCAAATGAAGAAAATTCAGTGTTTTTTTAACAGCTTTAAAAGATTTTAACAGCAGTATCAAGTATTCAAGTAAACATTCAGAATGAAATGCAACATAAAACTACTACTGGTCTTTAAATCAAATCAAATCAAATCACTTTATTGTCACACAGCCATATACACAAGTGCAATGGTGTGTGAAATTCTTGGGTGCAGTTCCGATCAACATAGCAGTCGTGACAGTGATGAGACATACGCCAATCTACAATAAACATCAAATTAACACAACACAATTTAAACATCTGTTATACATAATTAAACTCGACTTAAAACATCAAATTAACACAGCACAATTTAAACATCTGTTATACATAATTAAACTCGACTTAAAACATCAAATTAACACAGCACAATTTAAACATCTGTTATACATAATTAAACTCGACTTAAAACATCAAATTAACACAGCACAATTTAAACATCTGTTATACATAATTACACAACTTAAAACATCAAATTAACACAACACAATTTAAACATCTGTTTATACACAATTACACTCAACAATATACAATAATAACATACATTGCACAGTATACAATATGCTGTTTTTGTTTTTTGTTTTTTTTTTTTTTGTTTTTTACTATATAGATACTATATAGATACACATTATTCAATAAAAATTAAAATATATATGAAAAAAGTATATATATAGAATGTACAGTATTGTACTGTATTGACATTCAGGCTGTCGGTTGATAGTCAGTTGTTAAGAGAGACATAATATAATGACAGTAATATAATTTATGACAGTCCGGTGTGAGATAAAAGAGTAATAAAGTGCAGGGATGATGTATTTTGATCGTGGGAGATCAAGAGTTCAGAAGTCTGATTGCTTGGGGGAAGAAGCTATCATGGAGTCGGCTGGTGCGTGTCCTGATGCTGCGATACCGCCTACCTGATGGTAGCAGTGAGAACAGCCCATGGCTCGGGTGGCTGGAGTCTCTGATGATCCTCCGAGCTTTTTTCACACACCGCCTTGTATATATTTCCTGGAGGGAGGGAAGCTCACCTCCGATGATGTGTTTGGCAGTTCGCACCACCCTTTGCAGTGCTTTGCGGTTGTGGGCAGTGCTATTGCCGTACCAGGCGGAGATGCAGCCAGTCAGGATGCTCTCCACAGTGCAGGTGTAGAACCGTGTGAGGATGTGGCGGTTCATTCCAAACTTCCTCAGCCGTCTCAGGAAGAAAAGGCGCTGATGAGCCTTCTTCACAACGACTTCAGTGTGGACGGACCATGTGAGTTCCTCAGTGATGTGGACACCCAGGAACTTGAAGCTGCTGACTCTCTCCACTGGTGCCCCATTGATGGTGATGGGACTGTGTTCTCTGTCTTTTCTTCTGAAGTCCACCACAAGCTCCTTTGTCTTACTGACGTTGAGGGAGAGGTTGTGCTCCTGACACCAGTGTGTCAGAGTGTGCACCTCCTCTCTGTAGGCTGTTTCATCATTGTCAGTGATCAGACCTACCACCGTCGTGTCATCAGCAAACTTAATGATGGCATTGGAGTTATGTGTTGCCACACAGTCATGTGTGTACAGGGAATACAGTAGTGGGCTGAGAACACAGCCCTGCGGGGCTCCAGTGTTGAGGGTCAGTGATGAGGAGATGTTGCTGCCTATTCTAACCACCTGGCGTCTGCTTGACAGGAAGTCCAGGATCCAGCTGCACAGCGAGCTGTTTAAGCCCAGAGCCCGGAGTTTCTCATCTAGCTTGGAGGGCACTATGGTGTTGAATGCTGAGCTGTAGTCTACAAACAGCATTCTCACATAAGTGTTCTTTTTTTCCAGGTGGGAGAGAGCAGTGTGTATTGTAGATGCAATGGCATCATCAGTGGAGCGGTTGTTACGGTAAGCAAACTGCAGCGGGTCAAGATTGAGTGGTAATACAGAGCAGATGTAATCTCTGATTAGTCTCTCAAAACATTTGCTGATGATGGGGGTCAGAGCAACAGGACGCCAGTCATTTAAACAAGTTATTTTCGATTGTTTTGGAACAGGCACAATGGTGGATGTTTTAAAGCATGTGGGGACTACAGACAAAGAGAGGGAGAGGTTGAAAATGTCCGTAAAAACACCAGCCAGCTGGTTCGCGCACGCTCTGATGACGCGGCCCGGAATGCCGTCTGGACCCGCGGCTTTGCGGATATTCACCCGTCGGAATGATCGGGTTACATCCGCTACAGAGACGGAGAGTGAACTAACCTCTGTAGCTTCGGCCGTGAGAGCTCTCTCCGCGAGGGCGGTGTTATTTCCCTCGAAACGAGCATAAAAAGTATTTAGCTCATCTGGGAGAGAGGCAGCGGTGTTCATGGCGGAGTTTTTATTCCCTTTAAAGTCCGTGATGATGTTAATTCCCTGCCACATGCTTCTAGAGTTGGTGGTGTTAAACTGTCCTTCAATCTTACTCCTGTACTGGCGTTTTGCTGTTTTGATAGTTTTTCGGAGGGCATAACTGGCTTGTTTATGCTCCTCCGCGTTCCCGGAATTAAAAGCGGAGGTCCGCACATTAAGTGCTGCGCGAACATCGCTGTTGATCCACGGCTTCTGATTCGGATAGATTCGCACAGTTCTGGTCGGAATCACTTCCTCTACACACGTTCTGATGAAGCACATTACGCTATCAGCGTAAAGCTCGATGTCGTCATCAGAGGCGGACCGGAACATCTCCCAGTCCGTGCGATCAAAACAGTCTTGTAGCGTAGAGTCTGATTGGTCCGACCAGCACTGGATCGTTCTGAGGGTGGGTGCTTCCTGTTTCAGTTTCTGCCTGTAAGCGGGCAGAAGCAGAATGGAAGAGTGGTCCGATTTTCCAAATGGTGGGCGGGGGAGGGATTTGTAGCCATCCCGGAACGGAGAGTAGCAATGGTCCAAAACCTGGTCCCCTCGTGTGTTGAAACTAATGTGCTGGTGATATTTTGGTGCGACTGATTTTAAACTGGCTTTATTAAAGTCCCCGGTCACAATGAACGCGGCCTCAGGGTGCGCGGTTTCCTGCTCACTTATACTCCCATACAGTTCCTTGAGTGCCCGGTCTGTGTCGGCTTGTGGGGGGATGTACACAGCAGTGATAATGACCGCTGTGAATTCCCTCGGTAGCCAGAATGGTCGACACAGAAGCATAAGAAATTCCAGATCAGGAGAACAGAAAGACTTGATAGAATGTATGTTCCTCTGATCGCACCAGGATTTGTTGATCATAAAACATACACCACCTCCTCTAGTTTTACCTGAGAGGTCTTTCGCTCTGTCCGCTCGGAGCATGGAGAACCCCGCGGGTTCAATAGCTGAGTCTGGGATCTCCGCAGACATCCAAGTTTCCGTAAGGCAGATAACGCAGCAGTCCCTCGTCTCTCGTTGGAAAGAGATCCGCGCTTTCAGCTCGCAGAGCTTGTTATCCAGAGACTGAACATTTGCCAGTAGAATAGTGGGTAGCGGGGGTCGATTTGCGCGGCGTCTTACTCTGATGAGAACGCCGGCTCTGTTTCCCCTTTTCCTCCTGCGTTTCCGCGGCCGTGCTGCCCAGACAAAGGGCTCCGCTTGCGTGTTTGTAAACAGCGGGTCGGCATTGAGGAATGTGAAGTCCGGTTTACGGTGTGAGATCGCTGAGCCAATGTCCAAAAGTGTTTGTCTGTCGTAGACAATAAGGCAGGCAACATCCAAGACAAGAAACATAAGAATTGTAAACAAAACAAACAAACCATTGCTAAGTTGTGTCGGAGCTCGCAACGCAGCAGCCATACTCGGCGCCATCTTGAGTCCAAACTTTACTGTATGATTGTAATATATTAATACTTTTTAAAGCAACTAAAGTTATTCCGTCAAGAGCAGTGAGTGTTTTCTCGTTTTCTTGTTATGGTTGTTTGATTATTATAATGACACACTAGACAGCAGCAGGTCTATTAGTTTACATTTATACTTACAAGTCCAACATTTTATTACAAATCTGCTTTTTTTCTCCACTGTTTACGTTCACTTTAGACATCACTCTCTGCGTTTACATGAATACCTCACCAAGATGGGCATTTTGGCGGAATTTTTAAATGTATTTGACCGTTCAGGTGCGCATTAGCGTGAACATTTTCGGAATGTGATTTTCTAGTACCAAATTAGCAATTTAGCATGATTACTCAAGGATAAGGTGTTGGAGTGATGGCTGCTGGAAATGGGGCCTGTCTAAATTTGATCAATAATTAAAAATTTTGAATCAAAACATATTCAAATAGTGATGGTGCTGCTTTTACATCAGTAATGTCCTGACTATACTTTGTGATCAGCTGAATGCCACTTTGTTGAATTAAAGTACCAATTTCCTTCCCGAAACAGCTAAATCTTTTCATTATTCCAAACTTTTGGCCGCCAGTGTACAGTCGCCACATGACCATATTTTTGACACTTATAACATCTCAGCGGGGGAGGTATATATGGCCTTACTGTGAAACTCATAAATCCTAAAACCACTCTTTCTGGCATTTTTTTTCCTCATCGAAATGTAACATCACAGAGAGGCTGTCCATCTTTTCCTTATTTCTGATGTATTTTAATCACCTAGTGTCAATCACTGCAGCTCCTGTTATGCTTTTCTTAATTACATCAACAGAAACATTAGTGGGAATCCCTGTAATCACTCCTCTCATCCATTTATTTTCTCCCATCATAGAAAACTTCTATGTGACTTTTTGTCCTAGCAGAGATTTTAGCCCTAGAACTTTCTTTTGTTGTGCAATTTACCATCCTGCAACATCTTATCACTTTCAATATAGCCAGCCGTTTCTTTCAGCGCTTTAGCCAACTTCAATGGGTACAGGTTATTTACAACTTCTGGCATGAATTTCATTAGTACCTTATACTCTTCTTTCCTTCTTCTGGCCTGATGGTTTTCTCTCTCACTATCTGTTCCAGATGCTTGACCCCCACTTTTTTTTCTTTTTTGACTCTACTAAATTCCACTTACTATTATTATTTTTCCAAAAGCATACAAAGTTAGAAATTATAAGAACAAAAATGGGGGATACAAAACAGATCTTTCCATTCTGCATATAAACATTAGTTGAAAATACATTTTCTTTGTAAATAAATTACAAAACTTTTATTTCTTTTTTTCATACAAAGCATAAAAATGTAATCAAACAAATTACCTTTTCTATTAGTAGAGAGGTTTTCATTGATTTTCTATTTTTGGATAACACATTCAGTGAATGATAAAACATTTTCAGATCCATATAATAATTTAAAAGAAGGTTTAATAGACATTACTCTAGCTTTATGCAAGTGAAACTTCCCAAAAATAATTATTAATTTAAAGTGTCATCAATTATGGGAAAGCCAGTGTTACAATCCAAGAACAGAATCATGGACTCATCTATTGCGATTATGTTATGAAATGCTTTAAAAATTAACATGGCTACCTGGGTCCAAAAGTCTGTAGAATAATTACAGGTGCAAATAAAATGTGTAGAAGTTTCAGGTTCAAGACCATATCTTGTCAGTGGGAAGCATAGGAAAATTTTGTTTCCATTTCACAAGTGCGTTTGGGGGACAACTTAAATCTTGTGTGAGACACTTTCTAATGTGAAAATTATTACATTTCTTATCCACGATAGAGATACCACCAAGAAAATATTTGGAACCTGTCCAACTACTGAGTTGTGCCTAAAATGTGATTTCACAAGATGAAGCAATTTAGGAGAAATGCTTTTCACAACCAAATGGTATTCTCTACATGAACACAGAATTCCTGAGATAGAGATAAACTGCTCATAAGCATAAATCTCACCGTTACAATTTAGTAAATTTAGTTTTATAACACATGTTGATTATTCCATAATATAGATGAGTGTGGAGAACAATTATGTTTAAAGGCTATTTTCCAAGCTTCCAGTGCTTGCTTATGAAAATTAGCTAGCTTAATGGGAAGTTTACTACATTTGAAGTTACACGAAAGTAAAAATTTTAGACCACCGCACTTATTAAAAAACAAATTGAGGATATAAATCCATACAGAGTCCTCCTGAGCCAAGCAATGTTTTATCCAATTGATTTTAAAAATGATATTAAATGTACTGAAATCAAGGACGTTGAGACCACCCTCTGAAAGAGTGCTTATAACCGTTTTTCATATTCAGTCTTGTTCTTCCAAATAAACTTAAATAAAACCCTGCCAACAGCTAAGCACATTCTAGGAGTGACATACAAAGATAGTGCAGGATATGCCAGCCTTGATATGCCTTCAATTTTGGAAAGCAGTACACCCCCATGGATAGTCAGGTTCCTCTGAGACCAGCAATTAAAAACATTCTTTGCTTTGTGCAGACTCTTAGAGAAATTAATTTCAACTCTTTCAGATGGACACTTACTAATTACAATACCAAGATATCTAACTGTTTGTTTCAGCTTAATTCCACATATTTCTGAAATGTTAGAATTATGAATTGCCAAAATCTCAGACATGCTCTGATTAACAGAAAGACCAGAAGCATCTGAAAACAGTTTTAATGCATCTAATATAATGGGGACCTGCCATTTATCCTTCAGGAACAAACATGTATCATCTGCAAGCTGACTGATTCAAATAGTGTGGTCTGCTATTTGAATCCCTTTGATATTCAAAAAATGCACTGTATAGAGGTTAAGAAGCTCTGCGACCAAAAAAAAAAAAAAAAAATAAAAAAAAAAATGCCTCTCCTAATGAGAAAACATGGTGAAGTCCCATTAGACAAGGAAACATTACTTGTAATATTTTTATACAAGGTCTGTACAGTTTTCTCAAATTTTGGACCAAAGCCACATCATCTCAAAGCATCATACATAAAAGCATATTCTACGGTGTCAAATGCCTTATAAAAATCTATGAACAGAATAAGTGCATCATGATTAACCAATTCAGAGTAATCTAAAAGATCTAAAACAAGCTGAATGTTATTTGAAATGTGTCGACCTTTCATGAAGCCAGACTGAGTGAGTGAGATAACTTCTTCTAAACAGGGCTTCAGTCTCCTAGCATATACTGCAGCTAATAGTTTATAATCAGAGTTAAGCAAAGTTATTGGGCGCCAATTAACTAAGAAATTTTTATCTTTGTTTGGTTTTGGAATTAATGTAATTAGGCCTTGCTTCATTGATTCAGATAGTCCCCCCCCGTCTAAACATTCCTTAAAAACATCTCAAATCATTACTTTTATATCATTCCAAAACGACCGATAGAATTCAAACGGCAAACCGTCAGGGCCCGGACTTTTATTAAGTGGGGTCTTTGTAATTAGAGTGTCCAATTTCTCCATATTCTCTCATCCTCACAAGCAGCATGACTATCTTCACTTACATTTGGAATGAATGGCTCCACTTTACCAAAAAATGTATGTGAAAAGTGAAAAAGAGAAGTATAAAGACGCTAATAAAAATCAGATACAAACTTTGATATTTTGTATTCATCATATGTCAAATTACCATCAATGCAAAGTGTAGAAATTATTTTGGAGTCTCCTCTTCTCTTTTCTAAATTCAAAAAATATACAGAATTATTTTATCCAAATTCTAACCACTTTGCCCTTGATCTGATAAATGCACCTTTGGCCTTCTCCGCATAAAGAACACCAAGATCTTCCCTCAGTGAATAAAACTTCTCCTTGTCCTGTTCACTAGGAGAGGATAGATGCAAAATATGATTTATCTCCTTTATAATCGCAGAGCTTCTTGACTCCCTTGCCTTAGAGAGGTGTTTACCAAATTGAATAGAGAATTTCCGACATTCGTATTTAAATAGTTCCCACTTTGTGATTGCAGAGTCTGATTTGGTTTTAGAAACTTCAATAATTGTATTGATACCTAAACAATATGAAGAATATTGTAAGAAAGAAGTATTTAGTTTCTAGTGTCCTGGCTGTCTCCAAGAACTACTATAAACCTCAGATATTTCAAGGTCGATACAAGCATGAACAGTTAAAGGGGCAGGAGAAATAGTACAGGAATTAATAAATGAAACTAGCCAGTCAGACACAAGCCACAGGTCTATCCTAGATGTTTGTGACATGTCTGCTTTGAACCATGTACAGTGCATCCGGAAAGTATTCACAGCGCTTCACTTTTTCCACATTTTGTTATGTTACAGCCTTATTCCAAAATGGATTAAATTCATTATTTTTCTCAAAATTCTACACACAATACCCCATAATGACAACGTGAAAGAAGTTTGTTTGAAATCTTTGCAAATTTATTAAAAATAAAAAATGAAAAAATCACATGTACATAAGTATTCACAGCCTTTGCCATGACACTCAAAATTGAGCTCAGGTGCATCCTGTTTCCACTGATCATCCTTGAGATGTTTCTACAACTTGATTGGAGTCCACCTGTGGTAAATTCAGTTGATTGGACATGATTTGGAAAGGCACACCCCTGTCTATATAAGGTCCCACAGTTAACAGTGCATGTCAGAGCACAAACCAAGCCATGAAGTCCAAGGAATTGCCTGTAGACCTCCGAGACAGGATTGTATCGAAGCACAGATCTGGGGAAGGGTACAGAAAAATTTCTGCAGCATTGAAGGTCCCAATGAGCACAGTGGCCTCCATCATCCGTAAATGGAAGAAGTTTGGAACCACTAGGACTCTTCCTAGAGCTGGCCGCCCGGCCAAACTAAGCAATCGGGGGAGAAGGGCCTTAGTCAGGGAGGTGACCAAGAACCCAATGGTCACTCTGACAGAGCTCCAGCGTTTCTCTGTGGAGAGAGGAGAACCTTCCAGAAGAACATCCATCTCTGCAGCACTCCACCAATCAGGCCTGTATGGTAGAGTGGCCAGATGGAAGCCACTCCTCAGTAAAAGGCACATGACAGCCCACCTGGAGTTTGCCAAAAGGCACCTGAAGGACTCTCAGACCATGAGAAACAAAGATTGAACTCTTTGGCCTGAATGGCAAGCGTCATGCCTGGAGGAAACCAGGCACCGCTCATCACCTGGCCAATACCATCCCTACAGTGAAGCATGGTGGTGGCAGCATCATGCTGTGGGGATGTTTTTCAGCGGCAGGAATTGGGAGACTAGTCAGGATCGAGGGAAAGGTGAGTGCAGCAATGTACAGAGACATCCTTGATGAAAACCTGCTCCAGAGCGCTCTGGACCTCAGACTGGGGCGAAGGTTCATCTTCCAACAGGACAACGACCCTAAGCACACAGCCAAGATAACAAAGGAGTGGCTCCGGGACAACTCTGTGAATGTCCTTGAGTGGCCCAGCCAGAGCCCAGACTTGAACCCGATTGAACATCTCTGGAGAGATCTGAAAATGGCTGTGCACCAATGCTCCCCATCCAACCTGATGGAGCTTGAGAGGTCCTGCAAAGAAGAATGGGAGAAACTGCCCAAAAATAGGTGTGCCAAGCTTGTAGCATCATACTTAAAAAGACTTGAGGCTGTAATTGGTGCCAAAGGTGCTTCAACAAAGTATTGAGCAAAGGCTGTGAATACTTATGTACATGTGATTTTTTTATTTGTATTTTTTTTTCATTTTTTTTTTTTAATACATTTGCAAAGATTTCAAACAAACTTCTTTCACGTTGTCATTATGGGGTATTGTTTGTAGAATTTTGAGGATAATAATGAATGTAATCCATTTTGGAATAAGGCTGTAACATAACAAAATGTGGAAAAAGTGAAGCGCTGTGAATACTTTCCGGATGCACTGTAAATGATGAAACGCTGCTTCCATGAATGTGTCTATAAGCATCCAGCAAAGAAAGGCTGCTACAAAAATCATTTATAACTATATTAAGATTATTAACATTGAGTCTTGGTGTAAATGTATCTAAATATAAATCAGGGGCCTTGTTAAAATCCCCTCCCACAATAAATTCAACTGAAGGAAATTTCATATTTAAAGCTGAAAGTTTCGTAGACAAACTTTGGGAAAAGAATACTGTTCAGCTCAGGCCTGTTAAAGCCATAAATATTACATAATATAACAATAGTCTCCCTGGACTGAATAATGGCTATTATCTTCCCTAAAATCATAACTCCACCAGAATGAGTAGAACCATGTGAAAATATAATTTTACCTCCCCACTGAGCTGACCAAAATAATACATCATTAACACTAGAATGAGTTTCTTGTAAAAAAATAGACATCTCTTCTTTTGGAACTGCAGAATAAAAATAAAGCTTTACGTTTGGTTAGATCACGAATCCCCTGAACATTAAAAGAAAAACACGAAAAGTTATAAGACACTGAATGAAGAACAAGAAAGGTTTTGCAGGCAGATGGTTCTATCTATTTACCTTCCATATTTAAGGAGGATCAATTGGTTATTCAAAAATATCAAAACCATTCTGTCTGAGAATGAGATGAACAAACAACCTTCAGAGATGGGGATCATGTCAGAACAAAATAAATGGACACCATCTTTACAAAGAGGTCACAGCTGAGCTTTCAGTTAAAGTTCAAAGTGTTTTTCTTTCCCCCAGAGGGAGGCTTTCGGCCCGAGTCTGTGTGCAACGTCAATGGAAGTCTGAAGAACATCTCTCAATCCTGGTGAGACTCGAGAAAAAATGTCCATTGCAACCATTTTCACATTTTCCCCTTCCTCCTCGGGAATGCCAGACATTTTCAAGTTCCACCGTCTTTTATATGCATCCAATTTGTCCACTTTTTCCCACAGCTGTTTATTCTCTGTGATCACGGCCCCTATTTTAACATCCAGTCTGTCCGTTTTAGCGACAGCTCTCTCCGTATTATCCGTAACTGATTCAACTTTAGTAGTAAGTTCAAATATCAAGGCAGAGTTAGATGCCACAGACCTTTCGATTACCAACAACTTCTCCATGAAATCATCTTGCTTTTTCCAAAGTCTCTCGATCGCCTCCAGCAGAACCATATTTGAAGGTTTGGATGTATGCCGCTGCAATTTTGGAAGATGGCTGTTAGACTGGGTTTCTGAGAGTGGAATACAATCCATATTTAACTCCTCCTCGAGAGTGGGTTTAGCATAATCAAATACACGCTTCACACTTTCCGCCATTCCTTTGTCCACTTAATTGTCTGGAGTTGCTAAAGAGTATTGTCTCAACAACACGTGAAGGGCAATTTCAATCAATGCGCTCCATTGGTCGAAAACCACATTGTGTCCTCACATGGTAAAAAAATAAAAGAAAGAATCTCAACTCAGACTTAATAACGCTACAGAATCATTCAGGATATAAAGATATTTGTGTCAATAACGCATATCACCAAGGAAAGTTAAATAAGATAAAGTTTTGCACTAAATTTCGCAAGAGACTGAAAAAATTTGACCACACAGATGCCATTTTGGCCGTCCTAATTCCACGTACTATTGTTAAATCCTTCATAATCCCCTCCACACAACTCTTCCTCCATTTCCAGATCACTTCCGCCCATCTTCGCTCGTCACGTGTTGCCAACCGCAGCCTCCTACGCTGTTGTAGCCCAGCATGAAGCTCGAGCGTGACCCTCGTCTTTGTTGCTGTTTCAAAACGGTGTATTAGAGCTCCGTGTTTCACAACAGGAGTACTGTGTCACTTGAATTTACGATATTAGTGCCACCTTATGCACTGGAGGTAGATGACGCAATGGCCTGTTTTTGAGCAATTTTAATTTAGAGTAGTATTTTTAAATTTTTTTATGTTGTAAATGTATTTTTTATTTTTTAAATAAAAGCAATTGAAAATAAAATCCCATGTATTCGAAATTGCATAACACTGTCGTCACTGTATGGAGGATGTAAGCGGTGTACTCCACAGGTGTCCTCCTGACCAAGAACAGTAAACACTTCTTTTAACAGTGAGAAAGATTTGTCTAACTCTTGAGACTGTCACAACATACAACCTAACATTAATTGTATTATTTATTCAATATGCTTCTTTCATCCTCACTTGATTCTCCATATGTGTTTAAAGTAGTTATTATTGCATGTCTCTGTATAGGCTAAGGCACCAGAATCTATTGAAGTAAAGGGTAAACAATATTTTAGAGCTTAGTTTTACACAAGCCATACGTATTAAAAGATCTATTCCAGGTTCAATATAAGTTAAGCTCAATGAAAGGTGCATTCAGAATTTTTTCCACATTAAAAAAGTTTAACTCCTAAAGACATGAATTGTAATTTTGCAATATACTGTATGTAGGAAATCATGACCACTTACATTAAAATGAAGACTCCAGTTATATCAGTGACCTTATAAAGCTGTTTTATTCTTCATGGAGAGGGTCCGCACATGTTAGAATCAGATGACCAGCTGAATATTACTTGCTTAATCTCAGTAACTGTCCTGATATTTGACACTTTCACTCACTGATTAAAGTAATCATGGTTGAATTTCTACAATGGCATCTGAAACTAAAAACTATTGATTTTAAATGATGCTGCATCCAAGCCACTAGGTGTCAGTGTAAGTCCAAGATGACACAAAGATCAACGTTACCTTTAAAAGCATTTCATAATGTCATACTGTTGATTACCACAAAAACTTATTTCAGTTTGTCCCTCCTTTTCTTACAGGTTACAGTGAGGCACTTACAAAGGAAGTGAATGGGGCACATTTTTGGAGGGTTTAAAGGCAGAAATGTGAAGCTTAAATTTTCATAAAAGCATTTAAATTAATTCTATTAAAACTCATATGATATTTGAGCTGTAAAGTTGTTTAAATCATAATTTTTACAGTTGTTTTAGGGTTTGTTGAATTACATCGTCATGCCAACTAAGTTGTAAAATTGTTTATAACTTTTCACTACATAGGTTAGTAAGTGATTTTATCACACTAAAATCATGTTAATACATACTGTTTAGGTTTTGTGGCTACACTTAATAATTATAATTTAAAAAAAATTAATACATTTTTTTTAAATAATTTATAATGTTTTTGTAATAATTGTATTTATTTATCACACATTATACAGTGAAATTCTTTTTTCATATATCCTAGCTAAGCTGGGGTCAGAGTGCAGGGTCAGCCATGATACAGCACCCCTGGAGCAGATAGGGTCAAGGGCCTTGCTCAAGGACCCAACCATGGTATCTTGGTGGTGCTGGGGCTTGAACCCCTGACCTTCTGATCAGTAACCCAGAGCCTTAAACGCTGAGCCACCACTTCTGAAACAGAGAGTATTTTAACATTTACAGATTGGCACCATTCACTTCCATTGTAAGTGCCTCATTGTAACCCAGACTATAGCTTTTATTTTTTAAAGAAAAGGAGGGGTAAGTCAAGTTTTTTTTTTTTTTTTTTTTTTTTTTTTTGTTTGATAATCAATATTATGCCACAAATGCTGTCAGTTTAACTTGTTTGAACCCTGAACATTCCTTTAAAGATTCTACCGTCATTGGCAAATGGCCAATATTAAGACATTTAATTCATTAATGGATAAGTTGAGAAGACCATAAATCAGGCCAGGCTCCATAGTGGAACCTGGGTAAAATATTGTAAAAGCACATTTCACTGCAAATACTTTAAATGGCTGGTGAAACATATTTTCTTCATTATGAGACATTAGGAGTGTCTGCATTGCCATTCAGTGGCCTTGAGAGAGCAGTAGAGCACTTCTGTTTAGAGTACTGCTGAAGGAGTGCTAGCTATCTCAGTTTAAGTGGGGCATGCTCCAAAGTAAATAGCATATGGATTTAAAGAGCTATTATGAAGACTATTACATGCAAAAGTAAGTTTTTATAGATGATAATTTCTTGCATTTAGAGAAAATACTGAAATAAAGAACAATACATTTTCACTTTGCTATCAACATAAAAACACAGAAAATATACTGTATCAAACAGATAAACTGTATGCAAAAAAGATGACTGTATATTAACTGTGGTTAGAAACTCTCCACACCCACCAACAGTTGTTTTATAGGTTTTGTTTATAGTCACTTTGTTGCTTAAAAGGAGATTATCATGAATGTGAAGATGGTATTTAAAAACAAACCATTTTCTATGTAAATTACTCACCTTTAAATGCAAAGATGTTCTGTGTCTACAGTACCTCATCTTTCAATATAAACACCTTGTCCAGAGTGAAAGAGTGAATTCCAAGCAGGTTAGGTCCACTAATCTTAAGCATATTCCTCGCTTGGTCTAATATTTTCATTACATATTTATTTAACTTATTTCCCATTTGCTAAAAAATTAATAGAAAGGAAAGAATAAAAACATCCATGAATACATCTCAGGAAGCCCTTAACTCATTGAGTTGTCTGGTTTCTTATTTGAAATTAAGTACTAGCATCCTTGACTAACATCAAAGAGCAACACTTGTCAACTTATTGTATCTATGCTCCAAGATGGCCCAAAGCAAATATTATGAGACCTGCTTTTCAGAGAGCTTCTTCTGTTTATTGAGGTCACTGACTGAGTACTTGAGGAGTAGAAAGCCCTAATAGTGGTGAAACCTTCTATCTCGTCTGGCACAGAGTTTAATATGAGCCATTCTCAAGCCTCATCATTTCAATGAGTATGAGGTGGCAGGGAGAGTGAGAAGAAACAAACAAACACTCGTCCCAAGCCGTTGTGGATCACTGCAGTGACTGGAGATGTCAAGAAGCATATGAGATTAACTGAGGCAGAAAGAGATGCCGGCTCAGAGAGCAGCTAGAATTTAGAGCCTTTGTAAAGGCTGACAAGAGGCGCACTGTATAAGCAGAGTTATGTCAATGATTCGAAAGTGCAAATGTTCAACTCACTGTAAACAGTGTGCATATTACCATAAAACCAAGGTCCCTGCCAGGCATCCATGGAAATGTGGGAACTGCTGTAAAGGCAAAGTTATATTTTAAAAGGTTTCTCTAGATTATGCATCAGTATACTGTTTGATGCAAACATACATGATCCAGAACAGTTTATTCTTAAAGGTGAAGTGTGTATTTTTTCAGGGTTAAAATACTGTCTTTTATCATAGTTTAATATGCGGAAACAACTAAGTAAACCATTCATAGGTTAATTACCCTGAAAAACACTGAGGATCTGTGGCATTTTTTAAACATTGTTCAGTTTGTTTGAGCATCCCAACCTGCCCTAGGCTCTGTAAACAGACTTTTGTCAACCAGAAGTCTCAGTCACCATTGACTTTCATTGCACCTCTTTTCCATACAATAAAAGTCAATGGTGACTGAGACTTTCAGCTGGCTTAAAAAACACTGCTTTTTGCTTAAAATCTCATTATGTGTTCCACCAAAGAAAGAAAGTCATACAGGTCTGTAACAAAATAAATATCAATAAATGATAACATAATTTTCATTTCTGGCTGAAATATCCCTTTAAACTGAGTGGTTATGTGATAAATCACCAGTGTGTTTTGTTAAAATCACTGTTCTGAGTGACTGTGACACCGGTTACTGCTGTCTCACATTCAAAATAAACTGCTGTGAGGAGTCACTAATAAAGTGTAACAGTTTTTGTGCCAAGAAAAGTAAAATTGGAGCTTTATGTGTTGAAACATTGACAACTGCAGTGTGGCTGATAAGTCTAGAGGAGCTTTTAAAAATACCTACCTCATTCTGCAATTCCCTTTAATACAAATATTAATATCATGTGTAATAATCTACTTGAAGAAGGGGATGAAAATCAAGGATGCCCAGTGTGAGAAAAATGGGTCGGCAGATTATCCGTATTAGCATTCTTACTGTAATTTAAACAAACCAGTAAGAAAGGGATTAATGTTCACATACAATGTAGAAAATAGAAACCTTCTGCAAAATTATTTAAAGATGCTAAATTAATCACAAAGCTCAGATGAATAAACAACACAAAGGTCATACCTAAGGGTACTGTTCCTTGGTATTCTGTGTGAGAATTTATATAGCACATTTTGGGTTATGTATTTATCCACCTCAAATTAAATGGGTTTTCTCGTCTTATTCTTTTGCCTTTCAGACAGGTATTTATAGGCTAAGTCATTTTGCAATGCCAATGAGGCATTTTAATGATGTAGTGTGGGCCTGCATCTCTTCATTTGCCCCGTGTTCTCTCCATCTTTGCTAATGTGCACTCCACCTCACTGCACGCTGAAAATGATTATTACTGTCCAACCCCACTTTGCAGATGCAGAGGCTGTGTGAGGGCTGACTGACAGTCTGAAGTGCTCAATTCTGGAAAGTTCTGTCTTTAAAAGTTTGGACCAATGGGTTTTTAAATTAAGTATGATGCATGACCCTATATTTTGTATGAAAAGAGGGAATTTTAGTTGGGATGCAAAGTTTTAACGACACCATTGATGGACATTCAAATGTAGCTACTGTGCTACATTTTTGTGGCAACCTTTTAGCAAAATGATATATTGTGGTTCCTTTCTCATACTGTGGCAGTTCAGAGGTGAAATGTCCATTGTGTGGTGCTAAAAGTGAGTAAAATTGTCTCCCAAACAGATGAGGTTTTTAAAGTTAATGCTCTATCAAGTTTTAAATCAACAAAACCTACAATATTTAGCAAAAATGTAACGTGATTCTTTGAGACCAGATTGTTTAATATTTACGGCTCAGGTGATTGGCTGGAAAAACCTGGCTGCAGAACTGAGTAACCATGAGCAAAGATGGCAGAATTCAAATGTAGTACTTCAGGGGGTCCTGCATCAGTCAAGCAACTACCACTGAGGTAAATAGGAATGTTTCCGGATAGCTTTCTTCAGGTATTACAGACCTCATTGGAATGCAGTATAGCATATTTTACACTCCAATATAACAGCTAAGACAAAATCAGTTTGGGCTTTTTGGCAGGTGGTTAATTTAGGTATAGTTTATTTGCCAGGCTGTTGATGCCCTGTGATTTACTCAGTGTAGGAGTTCATTCTGCTGTGTGAAGAAAGCCAACCTGCTAAATGTCAAATGCCCTCCTGTTCCAAGGCTGAATTTGTCTACATGCCAAGCTGCTTGTCCATGTGAGATGCCATTGGGGAGGGCCAGAAAAACTCTGCTTTACAAACTGACCAATGGCCTAATAATTCCTAACATGTGTCACACTCTTTACAGCTGACTTACTGTGACCCCTTCAAATGATCAATGTAATAACAAAAATCTAATTGTTATGAAGCCATTACTATGGTGTAGTCACTTACCTGGACAAATCATATAATGTTGTACAACCTTGAGAACTGAATGCTATCTAAGAGTGACATACTGATTACTTGCCCTTGGGCTTGAGGATCTAAACAAAGAGCAAAGGAACACGCTTTCAATATACAATGGTTGATGCAGTAAGAATCTGGAGAGAAAATAAGGTACTGTAACATACAGCTTCAGTAAATCAAACATTTGACTTGCAGTGAGCTGCATTGGGAAAGACATTTTTGTTATAACGGTTAATTGTTGAAAATCAGCTCTAGAAACATTCATGTCATGTGATATTTAATTCATTTAGACTGATACTATCTAAATGTCTTATCATTGCTAATGTTTTGATTTAACAAATATGTGGACTGTTCAAAAGTGAAATGTGTAAATTCTGCACCACTTTCACCCAACAGAAAATCACTGTTTTCAAAAATGTTTCCCAATCAAACCCACCCCCCCCCCCCCCCCCCGGTCAAACAATCAGATGTCCCCGCCCCAAACTCATGCCAATGGTTGAGCCAATGACCACGTTTACATGCACTTAAGAAAATGGCCATAAGAGGCATTCTGAAACGTCATGTAAACAAGAACACAGATTTTCTTAAGCCGTTTAAGGGATTAAGAGAAAGCGGTTTAACACACCCATGTTTCTCCTGAAGAACGCAGCTTATGTGCCCATGTAAATGCATAAGCGCCATTGTTACAGGTTTTTGAAGTGCGCGCATGTAGGTGAACAGACCAGACTAAACACTTCATAGGATAGAGTCAACACAGCGGAAAGAATTCAACATTTCTGGGAGTACAGTAGGAAAAGCACATACACTATAAACTATACCCATTTACACACACGCCAATGTAAAATATTGACGGTCCCTCACATTCGTGTATATGCGCTCGTACCAGAGATTTACATATGAGGAAAACCCCACTATTCCAGCACAATTCCACTGCAGATCGCGACAGAAATTTAAGGAAATAAAAACAGCACCAGCTCTGGAATATCTGGAAATAAAGTGAAACAACAGAGAATAAAATATTGAAGTCTTCCTCAGATACCATGTTTGTTATTTTCAAAAGCGTTACGGGGAAATCATGTTGCTGTGGAGAAAGCTGCTTACTGACTGAGCCGCATGTATACGGGAGTAAAGAGTATGCCGCTTATACAATGCATGTAAACGGGAACACTACTTTCTCACAATAAGCTGCTTTTTGGTGTCCATGTAAACTTAGTCAATGTTACTACGTTGGGCTGCTTGTGATGCTCAGTAGTAATTTTTTGATAGCACCACACAGCCACAGCGTTTACAGTTTTCTAGGGAATAATCCTACAAATTATTTTTCTATTTTTGTCTCTGCATAATTAGATGGGATAGGAGAAAGTATTTTAATATTTAAGAAATGATACACTTTAAATGTTTGTGAGTATAGAGAAAAACAGGAATCATACAATTTCTCTTTAATAATGAAATCTATCTAAATTCCAAGGTAAAATATAAAATACAGCCGTGTACTGAATGATCATAGCTCTTTAAACATTAAAAATAAAAGTTACATTGGAAGATCCAGAGAAAACAAAACATCCAAGTTAAATCCAGTTGAATTTTAACAGCTATGATGCTGCAACAGTTTAGTCCCTCCAGGATGTGAAATTGAATTTGCAATTTTTCATAACAAGCAGACTCACACAAAACAAGGACAGATGAGGAAGTGCAAGGTCACTGACTGAATTCAGACAAGAGCTTGGTCTTTTTAAAAATCTTTCTTGCTGCATACTTCTAAAGTTGTTCAATCACACCCGGCCTCTTTTGGAAGCTTCTTAGTCACAAGTGAGAGGTGAGGTCAGCAATTATGTTTTTGGTGATCCACCCACGAAACAAGTGACTCACTGTCCCGGTCAAGGCAGCCACGTCTTTCAATAGTAACCATGGAGATTGCCTCTTTCCTCTTCTCAGAGATGGAAGAGAATAATAAGCAGAGAGGGGCAAGGAGTGAACTCATCAAACTGTTATCCAAAATGTTCAGTGCTATTACAATACCATTGTACTGTACCATCGGATCACTCCATTAGTAAGACAAGGTGACTTAACTTTAGTGTTTAAGGATTTCTCAGATGTATTTGCATGATTTGAGTGTAGAGACAGGTGATATAAATGCCAAAGATCAAAAGTGCCACTGGTTCATATTACTAATGCTTGTTAATATATTCGGAAGGTAAGGCTCTTTTTATTTCTGTAAAAAACACACCTAAATGCACACACACATTGGCGCAGTTAACAGTTCCTAGAATGGAATGCTGAAAAAGACTCTGATGAGGTGTGGTCACTTTTCTTTTGAAAATTATGATACAACTGCATAATTATTGGCTGTGGGTGGAGCGTTCATGCCAGCAGTTTCTTCAGGTCTTCATCCAGTCCTCTTTCGGTTAACTGGTCAAGACTATAATAGCGATGGATGATCTCATCTTTAGTAACTACCACCACTCTTACACCATGGGTGTCATCCCCCAACTGACAACCAATCGCTGAGCTCACCACCATATCCAACCCATCATGGCTTCCCCCTGCATTTCTGTGGTAGTGACCGGAGAACACGGCTTTAACTCCTGAAACAGAGTAGAAAAGAAATTGATATCTGTGATGGGTCACAATGGTCAACTATACGTCCAACTACTGAGTCAATTAGTGAGGTTGACTAGTTTATGTAGATTTTTGCTTGTATATATGATATTAAAGATTATTGCCCAAGAAAAAAGATACAGTTCATTGAACACACATTGATCTTTTGTGACAACATGCTCCAATAGGGGGCCATGTTGTTACACTATTTGGGGTAAGCTGTCACAATGTAACCTGCCATTAAACTAATGGCACAAGTTTCATGTAAATATCACTTCCACCAAAATAAAATCTACACCTTTCCTTAACCTCCTGAGACATGCTTGGACATTACGTTTTGGCTTTGCTATAGGCAATGCATCATTTAATTTCATTTAAACTGACTGATCTCAGTTCAGGAGATTCTAGGCTGTCATTAAAGGGTTAAACGTGTGTCATGTGACAAAACAACATGGTGCCAATCTCAGCTGAGTTTGTCTTTGGGAGAAACGGCAACAAAACTACATCTAGTAAGAAACCTAATTACGTTTTTACATTGAAACCTGTAAGAGTCAAAAGAGTAGAGTCTCTAGTTTCATCCGATATGCCATTTTAAAAATGTCATTGATTTATCGCAAAACGACACGCTGTTAAACACAATAACCACGTACGTGGACTATAAGCTCATTTTCCTTAAAATATCCTATATTCACTGTGAATTAACACATTGAGAATCAATGGATGCATACAAAAACTGGAAAATGTGTCTTTCAGAGGTTTATACAGAGTTAAGATGAAAATAAGGTGCCTTTCAAACTGTTCTGAGACCATTGCAGACAGACAGCACACTGGTGGGGTAAGTCATTCTCTTATTAGGGAGCAAGGGAGCGCCCTTTAGCACTCTACGCAGCCAAGTGCATTCATTCCTAACATCCGGTCAAAAGTTCAGTTTCAGGCTGCAGATGATGTCTGGACCACTTAACGTGTTTGGCAGAAATGGGACAATGGTAATCAGCACATAGATTCAGAATTTATAATGTATAATTTTATTTTAACATGGTTGGCAGTGATTAGATAACTTTGAATCATAATTATTTATGCTAATTTCGAATGCAATGTCTGTAACGTCTCAAAAACACGAATAAACACTCCTGGAAACAAAAAATTTGAATAAAAAAACAAAACGGACATTCTATAGCTTGTTATAATAAATAGTCCCAATGTGCACATATGTGGATATAAATTGTTAGGATTTTTTTTTTTTTTTGCATGTTTCTTAGGAGCTACTAGTTACAAAACAAAAAGGGGAATGGAAAATGCACACAGCAGTCACACTCGGGTCTCAGGAAGTTAAATCTACAACTGCATTAAACAGCCTATTAAAGGCTTTTCAGCAAAATGTTGAATGTAAAACAATAAAGGCAGTAAACAATTTATGAAACAACAAAAATGGAAAACATAAAAATATCAAAACATTGTATTTGTCAACAAATAGCCCTATTGTAATTGCTAAATTGTATAAATTTATGACATTTAAAACATGTGACAAACTGCACTGATGAAAAATGTGGCATTATTCCCAACCTGACTTTCATGTAAAATACCTTATAACACATTTAAACCTTTTAGTAAAAACCTGCATCCATAATATAGTTGACCATTGCCTTAATGTATGCCAGTTCGCTTGTTTACTCAAAAGCTATAACAAAAATATGATGAAAGTGAAAATTTACTTTGGAGGGTAAAATTACAAAAAGTTAAATTCACAAAAATTATTCTAATTTAAGAGGGTTTTGAACTAGGTGTTTGAAACCAAATTGATCCCACCACATCCTGCCACATTCGTTGCATATTTAAGATGCCGTATGTCAAATTAATAATAGTTAAACTTTTAAAAACACACCTTAGGCACGTTTCAGGTAAACCTGAAACCAGTCTAAATATACAGGGCTTCCTCAAGACCTTAGTCAAATAGTCTGTGGGTAGGTGGATTTTGAAAATATGTAGTATTGCACATGCCTAATTGATATCACTAACAAATGACATAAAATTCTAAACATATCTGTCTGGTTTTGGATGTAACAAGTGGACAGCCGGTAAAATAATACAAAAAGTTTCTCTAGTGAAATCACACAGTATTGCCAAATTGAATACAAAGGCCCAATATTAAATGGTCCACTTGTGATGAAACCACCATAAATAACCCTTTAAAGGTGCATAATCTGTGCACAGTCTTAGTCAGATGAGCTCACGAATGCAACTGAATCATTTGCATTTCCTGTTTGATTGACCATGACTCCACAGTGGTAGAGCCATGGGAGCTGACTGCAAATTCACACTGACATGGTGGGTTCTGCTACAGATTCAGTTTTCCTTGTAGATCTGCATTACCACTGTGAGGCTTCTCCTCTCTTCCCCGCAGCAGTGGCTTAGACTCTGCTGTTAAGGAATTTTAAGCAATGGACCGAATGCAGAATCACTTTAGTCCATCAAACAAGTCACCCAGAGTGTTAGGCACAAATGAGCGCTCTATTTTTTGAGGTAAGTGAGGTTGGGGTGGCTCTTCAACACAGTTCAGGCAAGGTTTAGCTTCTGAGGAAAAATTCTGACAAACAAGGTAAACCCCCATTCTGAGGTAATGGATGCTTTTGGAAAGAAAATAGAATGAAATTTCACAAGAATTTTTCATACAGACAGAGAGCAAAGGTGCCAAAAATCGCAGCGATGGTGGTAAGAAAGGAGATGGCAAACCAAAATACAAAAAAGAAGAAGGAGAAAATAATTATGACAAAAAACAAACAAACAAAAAACAATGCTGAGTGCTATAATTATAGACTGTTGCTTGCTGGCAGAGTTCATCTAAATTTCACAAGTTGTTTCATGTGCACATGATAGCTAGCTACAAGCTATATTGGACAGAAAACACAAGAATGATGCTAATGAAATTACACAAACTAGCTAGCACCATTAAAACTACCTTGACACTTACACAATAGTGCAGCACAAAATGTTGAAACATCCCCCAAAAGCTTTTAGAATAATAATCAAATAATTCAGATGAATCATAATTGCATATAAATGACTTCAATGGGAAGATTATGCACATTTCAAGCATCTCTCACATATCATAACCTCTAATCCACTCAACCCACAGAAACATGACAGATAAAAAATGAGTGTCCAATTATCTAGAGAAGTCAGATGTGAAACAGTGGAGGGGGAAGAAAAATCAAAGTCATTTACTCAAAGGACATCCTCTCTACTGCACTACCGGAGAAAATAATTAGACATGTCATACTGTTAATGACTGCACACATATACTGTAACTACACATCACCCTCAAACCTGATTTTAAAATAAATTGGCTATCGTTTTGTGAAAATTCTTTCATTATTTACTTACCCTCAAGTTGTTCCAAACTCTTTTTGCATCCATGGAACACAAAAGGAGATGTCTGCCACAATGAAAGCCTCAGTCACTATTCATTTTCATTGTATAGAAAAGAGATGCAATGTAAGTGAATGGTGACTAAGGCTGTCAGTCCCTAACTTTCTGCCTAAAATCTCCTTTTGTGGTCAACGGCAAGCAAAAAGTCATATAGGTTTGGAACAACATAAGGGTGAGTAATTTATGACAGAATTTTCTTTTTTGGGTGAATGATCCTTTTAAAGGGCATTCACACTGATAGTGATTTGCATTAACAAAGCAACCAGAAGTAATTTATTTTCAATGGAAGTTTGTGATTTTTGAAAACAATAAAATTGTCAGTGTGAACCAGGCTTTATAGTCATGATGGGCCTTATTTTAAGAGCACTATCATGGCTAGCAGTAACAGTGAATGTATCGGAATGCACTTCACTTGTACCAGTTGATTTTGATTTTGAAATTTTGAATTAAATGCATTTATTGAAACGCGAAAAAACGAAAGCAAAAATATTTCAAAATTCAAATTACACTTCAAAAGAAAAGAAAATATAATGAAAATAAGCAAGTGGTAAAAAAAAAAAAAAAAACCTTCCAAATACAAACATTTTACACTTTACACTTTCACCGGCCCCTTTTTCATTGACTTAAAAATCACTCTATGACAACAGGTTGAAAAATACCAATACAAATTAGATTATAAATACAACTGTAAATATAAACATAATAATCAGAATTGAAAAATAAACCATGAACTAAAGGTAGTTTAACACAAATCTCATACATATTTGTGTCTTAAAATGACTACAACAGTGATCGTAATGGACTTAATTTGATGTTCCACTTTATTTTCAGAGTTTGGTCATGAACTTTATTACCACCTGCTGGTGGAATCTCCAAACTCCAAATGCAGGAACTGAATTTGGACGTTGCGCTGAAAACAGACATGGTATTAAAACCACTTTATTTCATTATTTCTCAGGTCATTGAGCCACTTCATTATCAGACAATACACCCCCAGTTTGCACTCATACACCCACAGTTAGCACAAACACTCGTACATACGCCCATTTGCGCTGTGTGCTGGCAAAAAAATTGCGCTAAGAATTAGCACTCTCACGAATTTGGATAAGACACAGTGCACCATCTTAGCGTGTAGCACTGCGCTTTGCGCGCTTACAAAAGTAGAGCGCATGATATTTCAAATACAAGATGTTTCTAGCTTATTATCAAGTCTGTGTCTGTGCTGTTTGGACATTGTTTCGCTTTGTATGCCAAAAAAATCTCTGCATTCTGGTATAGTGTCTCAGCATGCTTGCAGTCACTTCTTTTCTCGGTTGTGATTTTTGGCTGCAAACATACAGTATCAGTGAGTCCATACTCCCACCAGTCCTGTAATCAGGCTGATTAACAAACTGTGATTTCTTAACAACAAACAGTGCTGTGGTAGATTTAGTTGTCAAGATCTGCTGTAAATTCAGTCTGACCACTCAACGCTCTGTAGTATGTGAGTTTTTGCATGTTTATCGGGAGAAATCCATCTGAAGATGTTCAAAGAATATCATCCCAGCAGGGACAGATTCTACTCTAATGCCCACACCAGCAGTATGAACAGAATATAATAGAATATGGCAGCATTCCTCACTGTTTTCACACAGTACAGTTCCTCCAAAAAGTAGTTGGACACCTATTTCACACTTTAAAAAATGTCATAGAACTTTATACAAAATAACATGTGGCATTTATAAACCAATAATACTAGACCTTTTCTCAGAACTAACTTCTCTTTTTTGAGCACCTGGTGTCAAGGTGTGAAGTCAGTTTCCCTTAAGTTCACACAGGTGTCCTAGCAGATCAACCACAGTTGAAGTTCCTTACATTAACTATGGACATGTTCCACAAGGTTTGACACCCAGAAAGTGTTCAAATACATTTGTCTTAATTTTGAACTATCTATTTATTGTTTTATGATTTCAAAAATATACAGTACATCTTTTAGTAAAATGTTTTATTTGAGTGCTTGTGCTATATTTCTTTAAAAAATAAATAACTCCTGGTTTGATATTTAGTTTTATAATGCAAACAAAGACATTCATACATTTTAAGTGTGCTTTAAGTGTCTTTATACTTTTTGAGGCCACTGTACATTTCTTCCTTACTGCCCATTGCTTGCAGGGACTTATTTCCATCTACTGAATGGCTTTTTATCTCACATATTGTAGATACATTTCAGAAAATTCTATTTATCTGCCTGTTAATTAATGGGCTATTTACTGCAAAAATAGTAGTATCTAGGGATGAACATGCCTTTTGGCAGCGAGAGGTGAAATTTGCCGTGAATAAGAGAGAATTATAAGTACTAAAAATAAGCATTCACATAAAATAAGCAGAGTTCTAGCCTGATAAGGAAGCATGACGATGTTCTGGGTTCAGCTCTCTTGAGACACACTAAACGTGGTACTAGAGCCTCTATTCCCTGCCAAAAAAACAACAACTCTGGTTTAGTTTGAGGGCTGTGTGTGTTTCTGCCTATTTGTGTGTGCTGTCATTATGTCATGATCCCGTCACTCTGTCAGTCTGGCTTTTTGTGTGACAAGGCCGTGGCATCATTGTTCTGTGTCTGTCTTGTGCTTCGTTTTTGTCTTTTTGTGAGCGCACAGCTTCGGTTGTTATTTCCCTGCCGTGCGCTCTCAGTTGGTCATAAGTTTCATGTTTGGAGCATGGTGTCTGGATCCTGACTTCCCTGTCTGGTTCAGTTTCGGTTGGTGTCGGGATTCGGACATGCATGCCCCATGTTCTGTCTGTTATTGGTGTGGGTGCATTGCGCTTATGTCATCTTGGCGGCATGCACTCACGTCAAACGAGCCACTGAGAAAAATTATTCACTAATCTCTGCCAAGGATAATTTGCATGACAGAAAAAAGTACAAAATGATTTTTTGTGCAAGGAGAACATTGCTTATGCCTCTCATATCACACCCATTTATCACTGTAGGTCCCTTAAGAGTTCTCTAAATGAGGTGTGTGTGGTGTAATTAAGATTTAATCAAAATATGCATAAAAGGAGGCCTGGGTAGCTCAGTGAGTAAAAATGCTGACTACCACCCCTGGAGTCACAAGTTCGAATCCAGGGCATGCTGAGTGACTCCAGCCAGGTCTCCTAAGCAACCAAATTGGCCTGGTTGCTAGGGAGGGTAGAGTCACATGGGGTAACCTCCTCATGGTCGCTATAATGTGGTTTGCTCTCGGTGGGGTGCGTGGTGAGTTGTGCGTGGATGCCGTGGAGAATAGCGTGAAGCCTCCACACCTGCTCTGTCTCCGCAGTAACGCGCTCAACAAGCCATGTGATAAGATGCACGGGTTGAAGGTCTCAGACACGGAGGCAACTGAGATTCATCCTCCGCCACCCAGATTGAGGCGAGTCACTACACCACCACGGGGACTTTGAGCGCATTGGGAATTAGGCATTCCAAATTGGGGATAAAAATATGCGTAAAAGGCGATTAGCTGGCAATTTCTATCACGTTGATTTCTGTACACAGTGGAGCTATTTCACATGGGGAAATACATATTTAAAAGGGAGATATTACATGATTGTCACTTGCAATAGAGTTAAGCTCTTGAGGACGTGTGCTTCTTTCAAGGTTATTTATGAAGTTTTTTTCTCAGAACAAAATTTTAATGGAAACAAAATTACAAACAAGAAAAAAACCTGTCTGACCTAAAACAACATAGATTTGTTTCACAACAGCAAAAAACCTTCAGGCCACAGTGCATCCAAGTATACACTCACTGAGCACTTTATTAGGAACACCTGTACACCTACTTATTCTTGCAATTATCTATTCAGCCAATCATGTGGCAGCAGTGCAATGCAGAAAATCATGCAGATACGGGTCAGGAGCTTCAGTTAATGTTCACATTAACCATCGGAATGGGTAAAATGTGATCTCATTTATCTGGACCGTGGCATGATTGTTGGTGCCAAACGGGCTAGTTTGAGTATTTCTGTAACTGCTGATCTCCTGGGATTTTCACACACAACAGTCTAGAATTTGCTCAGAATGGTGCCAAAAACAAAAAGCATCCAGTGAGTGGCTGTTCTGTGGATGGAAACACCTTGTTGATGAGAAAGGTCAACTGAAAATGGCCATACTGGTTCGCACTGATGGAAAGGCTATGGTAAATCAGATAACCACTCTGTACAATTGTAGTGAGCAGAATAGCATCTCAGAATGCACAATATGTCAAACCTTGAGGCAGATGGGCTACAACAGCAGAAGACCATGTTGGGCACTTTATTAGAACCATAGCGTTATATAATTATATTATCTGCAATGTTCTTTAAAACAATGAATTACCAGAGGTATCAAAAGACATAAAACCCTGTCATTTAAAAAAATAATTTTTTAGTTCAATTTAGCTTAATATTCATGGCTGTCTTTTTGTGCCCCTGAAACACTCCCTCTAATGATGCAATACCTAGAGAAACATAAAATTAACTGCTGCCCCTTTCATAACAGATATCTGATAACAATGGGCACTCCATCATACTGTAACTTCCATAACCATTTCCACAAAACAGTCTATTCTTCATTCTCTGCCTAAAACAACATGCTTCCCAGCTTACCTACAATTCTCAAATGATGACAAAAGTTCCTTTGATTAACCAAAGCCTGCACTAATTCTACTAACTTGCACTGAATAAGAGCCTCAGGCCAGCAGAAATAGCAGAGGAAACACTTGGCTTATCACTGCTAATTAACAGACTACATGATAACACCACTGGCAGTGTGAGAAATGTTGAATGGTAATTTAAAATGAAACGGTTTTGCATTATAATGCAATGAGGGCTCAAAAACAAAGGTAAGCTTTTAAAATTGAAGAGGCACTCCACTCTTTCAACTAGTCCGTTTATTGTGGTTGTTGAGAGTATAGCTGGAGATTTACCAATAAGCTTGAATCAAGGGTGTTTGCAAAGCTTTTACTTTTTTACAAAACATTTACTTTTATTCAATACTGGTTCAATGTTTAGCCCTAAAATTCTAGGCTAATGAAAAAGGCCATTTGATGGACCCTAAAGAAAAAAACAAAAAATGTCACATGGCTTCATATTTCTGTGCATGTGAGTGAAAAATCGCCCCAGTATTATGCTGTTCATGATATAACTAAATGGGCTCTATTTTCGTGAGCACGACCGCACGCTACGTCTTATCCAATTTTCGTGAGAGCGCTAATTCTAAGCTTAAATTTCGAGCCAGCACAAAGTGCAAGTGGCCGTGGGTAAGAGTGTTTGTGCTATCTGTGGGTGTGTGTGCTCAAACTGTGGGTGTATTGTATGATAATGAAGTGGCGCAGTGCAGTTTGCTATTTTTGTGAGAAATCGTCATTGCATTAAGATGTTTCAAAAGCACGTCTGTTTTCAGCACAATGTCAAAAATCAGTTCTTGCATTTGCATTTTGGAGATTCCACCAGCAGGTGGTAATAACGTTAATGTCCAAACTCTGACAATAAAGTGGAACATCAAATTATGTCCATAACGATCACTGTTGTAGCCATTTTATGAAACAAATATTTATGACATTTGCGTTAAACTATCTTTAGGTCATGGTTTATTTTTCAGTTATTATTATTATTATTATTATTATTATATTTACAATTGTATTTATGATCAAATTTTTATTGGTATTTTTATACCTCTTGTAGTAGAGTGATTTTTAAGTCACTACATTGAGGCTGGTGTAAGAAGCTGGATTTGATAGGATTTTTTTTCACTTCCTTATTTTGATTATATTTTTGTTTTGTTTGAAGAATAATTTGAATTAGAAAATATTTTTGGTTTATTTTTTTGTATTTCAATAAATGAATTGCTAGTAGAGGTGTGCAGCGAAGCCATTATCTGTATTTGTATCTGTATCTGTTCATATGACAGAATTATCTGTATCTGTCTCTGTATTCGGACAGAACCGGGTGTGGGCGGGGCTTAAACGGATAGTGCGTCAAAACTAAATGAAACGCCCATTTTTAAATGTTACTCTTATATTTATAGTTTATATGAATAAAATATGCCTTTTATATGCCTTTTCATAATAATAGCCTATTAATAATAATAATAATTATTATTATTATACAAATATTATTTAAAAAAATAGTATTTTATTCTTTTTTTTTTTAACCAGATGAAGCTAAATTTGTAGGCTACATTAACTGTGGAATATGTTGTTATCTGTGGTTCCCTATCTGTCACTCACTCGAAGTTGTGTCAATGTAGTGACACTAGGGGTCACTCTTGGGAGCCCGAAACACCTCTGGTCGTTGAAAAAAGGCCAATAAAAATTGGAGAGTGGTATTTGCATACCACTCCCCGAACATACGGGTATAAAAGGAGCTGGTATGCTACCACTCATTCAGATTTTCTCTTCGGAGCCGAACGGTCGATGCTTACTGAGCCGAATTCCCACGGCTGTTCATTCACCTCTGCTGGATCTGACGCCGCATTTCAGCAGCTTCTCCCCTCTCTGCACTGGTGCACTGCAGAGAACGGCCCTGGGCACTTCGGCAGAAATAAAAGAGTATATTAAAAAAAAAAAAAGTATAATTCTCTAAAAGAGCGGCACACACGGAACGTCTTTTTAAAGATGCCCTTCCATTTCGTTGCGGTCATTATTTCTCACCTTCTGACGGTCACGATCGCTGTCTTTCATGTCTGGGTGCTGCCCACACGGAGACAGCGTTCGTGGATGGGTCATGTACTCATTGCGAGAACATGTCCATGGCAATGATGCGGTCGCGGCTTGCCTTCGTAAGAAGCGGCTCCCCATCCCGGTCCTTCTACCTACGGGTATAAGGCCAGCATGGCTAACACTGGAGGCGATTTGGGGACGGCGAGTTCGACCTCTTGTTTGGAGTCCGTGATGGTGATGAGCTCTCGAGCGCAGCATCGGAGAGCGGGCTCGTCCAGTCATTTGGCGCTCCAGTGGCGGTCTCTCCGCCCCTGCGCACCCAGCTGTGGCACAAATCCACCCCCGATGTGACGGTCTCCATGGGTCACGAGGACTGGCCTCTTCCTCCCCCGTCCCAGGCTGTTCCAGGGGTGGTCACAAGGAGCCAGGTAAGTGCTTCGATGTCCCTGAACTCAGCACGTCCACGGCATGACGTGGCACCTCAGGCTCCGCCCCGCCGCAAGGCCCCACCCGCCGGTACGTCCGACGAGATTGTCCTCTTGGTCCCCCTCGCCCGGAGCTTGGACGCGTGGCTTGCGCTTTCCAACCTGTCGCGATGGCTGGTCCGGACCGTCCGACTTGGCTACGCGATTCAGTTCGCCAGGTGTCCGCCCAGGCTCAGCAGCGTCCACTACCTTCCTACGAATGGGTGCGATAGAGCCTGTCCCTCCGGTCGAGATGAAGACGGGGTTTTACAGCCCCTACTTCATTGTACTGAAGAAAGGCGGTGGGTTGCGGCCAATCTTGGACCTGTGAGTACTGAACCGGGCTTTACACAGACTCCCGTTCAAGATGCTGATGCAAAAACGCATTCTAGTGAGCGTCCGGCATCAAGATTGGTTCGCGGCGGTAGACCTGAAGGACGCGTATTTCCACGTCTCGATTCTACCTCGACACAGACCCTTCCTGTGATTTGCATGCGAGGGTCGGGCGTATCAGTACAAGGTCCTCCCTTTCGGCCTGTCCTTTCGTCTTCACGAAGGTCGCAGAGGCAGCCCTTGCCCCGTTAAGGGAAGTGGGCATTCGCATCCTCAACTATCTCGACGACTGGCTAATCCTAGCTCACTCTTGGGATCTGTTGTGTGCGCACAGGGACCTGGTGCTCTCGCACCTCAGCCGACTAGGGCTTCGGGTCAACTGGGAAAAGAGCAAGCTCCTCCCGGTTCAGAGCATCTCTTTTCTCAGCTTGGAGTTAGACTCAGTCTCGATGACGGCGCGCCTCACGAACGAGCGCACACAGTCGGTGCTGACCTGTTTGAAGGCGTTCAGACAGAAGACAGCGGTTCCACTGAAACTGTTTCAGAGGCTCCTGGGGCATATGGCATCCTCAGTGGTGGCCACTCCGCTCGAGTTGATGCATATGAGACCGCTTCAGCACTGGCTCCAGACTCGAATCGCGAGATGGGCATGGCGCCGTAGGACACATCGCGTGGCCATAACGCCAGTCTGTCGCCACCTCTTCAGCTCTTGGACTGACCTCACATTTCTACGGACAGGCGTTCCCCTAGAGCAGGTCTCCAGGCATGTCGTGGTTATGACAGACACCTCCAAAACGGGCTGGGGCACTGTATGCAATGGGCACGCAGCCGCCGGCTCCTGGACGGGCCTGCGGCTACGTTGGCACATCAACTGCCTCGAGTTGTTGGCAATTCTGCTCGCCCTGTGTAGGTTTCGGCCATTGATCTAGGGCAAGCATGTGTTAGTTCGGACAGACAACACGGCAACGGTGGCATACATCAACCGTCAAGGCAGTTTACGCTCCCGTTGTATGTCACAATTCGCCCGCCGTCTCCTCCTCTGGAGTCAGCAGCACCTCAAGTCGCTGCGAGCCACTCACATCCCGGGTGACCTCAACACTGCAGCGGACGTGCTGTCACAATAGGTTACCCTCAAGGGAGAGTGGAGACTCCACCCTCAGGTGGTCCAGCTGATTTGGAGTCGATTCGGGCAGGCACAGGTAGACCTGTTCGCTTCCCGAGAATCCTCCCACTGCCCGCTCTGGTACGCCCTGACCGAGGCACCTCTCGGTATAGACGTGCTGGCACACAGCTGGCCCCCTGGACTATGCAAATATGCGTTTCCCCCAGTGAGCCTACTTGCACAGACCCTGTGCAAGGTCAGGGAGGACGAGGAGCAGATCGTCCTGGTAGCACCCTACTGGCCCACCCAGACATGGTTCTCTGACCTCACGCTCCTCGCGACAGCCCCCCCCCCGGGCGAATTCCCCTGAGGAAGGATCTTCTTTCTGACACCTTTGGTAGACACGATCACTCAGGCTAGGGCCCAATCTATGAGGCGCCTGTATGCCTTGAAGTGGCATCTGTTCGCTAAGTGGTGTTCTTCCCGACGCGAAGACCCCCAGAGATGCGCAGTCGGATCGGTGCTTTCCTTCCTGCAGGAGAGGTTGGAAGGGCGGCTGTCCCCCTCCACCTTGAAGGTGTATATAGCTGCTACAGCAGCACACCACGACACAGTGGATGGTAAGTCCTTAGGGAAGCACGACCTGATAATCAGGTTCCTGAGAGGCGTCAGGAGGTTGAATCCCTTCAGACCGCGCCTCATTCCCTCATGGGACCTCTCTGTAGTTCTTCAGGGTCTACGGGGAGCCCCCTTTGAGCCCCTGCAGTCAGCTGAGCTTAAGGTACTCTCTTTAAAGACTGCCCTCCTGACTGCGCTCACTTCCATCAAGAGGGTAGGAGACCTGCAAGCATTCTCTGTAAGCGAAATGTTCCTGGAGTTCGGTCCGGGCTACTCTCACGTGATCCTGAGACCTCGACCGGGCTATGTGCCCAAAGTTCCCACGACCCCATTAAGGGATCAGGTGGTGAACCTGCAAGCGCTGCCCCAGGAGGAGGCAGACCCAGCCCTGACGTTGCTGTGTCCGGTGCGTGCTTTACGCATCTATTTGGATCGCACGCAGAGCTTTAGAGTCTCTGAGCAGCTCTTTGTCTGCTTTGGTGGACAGCGGAAAGGAAGTGCTGTCTCCAAGCAGAGGATCACCCACTGGGTCATTGACACCATAACAATGGCATATCATGCTCAGGACGTGCCGCCACCGGCAGGGCTACGAGCCCATTCAACTAGGAGTGTGGCGGCTCCTGGGCCTTGATCAGTGGTGCCTCTCTAACAGACATTTGCAGAGCAGCAGGCTGGGCAACACCCAAAACCTTTGCGAGGTTCTACATTCTCCGGGTGGAACTGGTTTCATCCCGTGTAGTGGCAGGCACAAGCAGGTAAGTCCGGGAAAGCTGGCCGGGTGTATCGCTTGCACATAGCGCCTTTCACCTCCCTTGAGCTGAAGACGTGCGCTGTTGACTCCCAGTAGTGTTCACAAACTGTGTTCCCTGGATGACTTCCTCCGAGCCCTGTGGCAGACGAGTTTGCTGAGAAACTCGCTGCCGGCTCAGTACATGTGCTAACTAAGCCCTGTACTGGGGTAGGTGCTCCGCATGTGTTGGTTCCCCATAAGTAACCCCATGCGATGTATATCTTCCGCTAATTCGTTTCCCTGTTGGTAAACTGCGTCTTCCTTGGGCAGAGGCCCCTCTGCCCCAGTCACCATGTTTGTAGAAACTCCTCCCCCGTAGGGCAGGACCTACCATGGGACTTCACCACATGACATACTTCCGACATAGCTCGGCAAGACCATGTGACGTATTTCCACTCAAAATACCCCCCCCCCTCTCTCTGGGCGGGGTGTTATATCCGCAGTGTCTTCCCCTTGGGAGTGACACCCCCCCGACGTAGACCTGGTGGCCCCAGTCAGTTAACAAATGTCACCTTTTTTTTGGGGAGAGAAAAAAGAGAGGATAAGAGGCCACAACTGGGCTAGCCTGTCTCTATCTTTTGGGCAGTCGACTTGTCCCTGAAGGGCCATTCGACACGTTGGCTGGTGCGCTGGCTACGAGGCACACAGTGGTCTGCCCGTCACACACCACCAGTTCAAGTTACACAGTTCAGCCAGTTGTGGCATTTCGTATAGGGACCCCTAGTGTCACTACATCGACACAACATCGAGTGAGTGACAGATAGGGAACGTCCTGGTTACTTGCGTAACCTCCGTTCCCTGATGGAGGGAATGAGACGTTGTGTCCCTCCTGCCACAACGCTGGACTACCCGCTGAAATGGCCGGGACCTTGTCTCGGCTCCTCAGCACAAAACCTGAATGTGTGGTTGCATACCAGCTCCATTTATACCCGTATGTTCGGGGGAGTGGTATGCAAATACCACTCGCCAATTTTCATTGGCCTTTTTTCAAAGACCAGAGGTGTTTCGGGCTCCCAAGAGTGACCCCTAGTGTCACTACATCGACACAACGTCTTGTTCCCTCCATCAGGGAACGGAGGTTATGCAAGTAACCAGGATGTTTCTCCTGGTAATTCAGATATTAATATCTTCATGAAACAGAATTTTCATTTGTCTGTACATGCATAACAACATTATTCTGAAGGCAGGAGGTGTCAAGGAAAATGTGAAATGTCAAGCACACATTTTGCAGTGAATAATAAATACAAATTAAAACATTATAAGAAATTAAAATAAATCAATATATCCTACAAACAGGTGAAAGTCCCGTAAATCTATCAGGAATTTTACGATAAGACACCATTATTTAGTTAAATAATAATAATAACAATAATAATGTTAAATTTATATAGCGCCTTACCAAAGATAGCATGGTTTAAAGAAGAAGAAAAACAGACGGAGCATGTTTCAGTTTATTAGTTTTACATGAGGAGGAATATTCCTAATAGATGAATACTCTATGGAGCATTTAAATATTAATCTGGGGCATTTTTGCCCTAAACCCTGACCCTGATTGCATGGGCAAAGGAGGTTCTATTGGAAACAAAGTCAGTTCAATGTGCACCTTGTCCAAACCCTGACAATTTTACTTTGCAATACTTTACAATAATTTACTTTGCAATATTTTTCACATCAGTATATTGAGGCAAATAAAGAGCCTGAACTCCACTCAGAGAAAGTGTGTGAGAAGACAAAACATACTGAGAAAGTATCTCAAAAACATTCAAATTTTTCTATTCCACCAAAATGCAAATGCAGAATGAGCTAAGAATATACTATAAGTCTAAAACTTGTTTCATTGGTTTGGGTGTCTCTACAGATCCTCCATACAGCTAGACTGTGAGGGTTTTCATGTAATAATTAACATGCTGGAATCAAGGTTCACTATTCCCTCATGTTATTTTTTACCGAACACTGGTGTGTTTATGTTCTATGCTACTATGGCTCTACGATAAAGTAAAGCAGGAAGTATTTGTTGTGGAAAGCACCAAAGCCCAATAAAAATAAATGAGAAATGTAACTAAAAGATCGCAATATAGAACTCTTTTGAATTGCAATATTATCATATTATGACCCGGATATCAACATAATCGTATTACCAGGTCCCTGCTGATTCCCACCCCTAGTAGACAAAGCACTGGAGTGCAGAGAGTGAGTAGAACAGTATCTAACTGCAATATCTATGCAGCAGAGGAATATAGGTCTGTAAACTGCAGAGGATATGAAGGAGTGTATATTAGCTTGATTACAAACACCACCCACTGTAGCAACCTCAAAGCTAACAGACATATGGAGTGATCAGCATCTGTTTCCCCCAGGACAGATGTCTCAGAAAAGATCATCTTCTCACAGCCTTGTTGCACTTAACTTAAACTACATTTATATGTGGTTTATATTATAAAGATATAATTTGCTGCATTATATTAAATCTAAGAGCTCAAGCAGACCAAGAAAATGAGTTTGTTGGCATTGGCTTTTTTTCTCCAAGAGGATTGGCATATTTTTCAAGAAATATGCCAAAATCTTTTCATCCTTCATCTTCTGATAATTGAGAAATTTGAAATGTGAAATGGAAATAGTGAAAGTGTTGTTTAGAAAAAAGCTGTGGAGTCCTGAAAGCTCTGATCAAACCACTTCAGTGCCAACTCATTTTCACAACACACTGCTCCATTTTCATCAACACACAGCATGTATAAAACCACAAATGAAAGCTGGAATCAAATCTTAAAGATATCATTCTTTTCATGACTAGAGAGACTAACTTTTGCTTTTATGACCGTTTTTAATCAATATCAATATATCAGATCAATATTTAATTCCTTTTTTACTATAAATTCTCCTTCCTGCCCAGTAGGTGGCGATAGGCACAAAGAATGTGAATCGGCAGGAACAAAAGAAGAGGAATGTGAAAGTGAAACTGGAGATTGATAGAAAAAAGGACTTAAATATTGATCTGTTTCCCACCCACACCAATCATATCGCTTCTGAAGACATTAATTTAACCACTGGAGTCATATGGATTACTTTTATGCTGCCTTTATGTGCTTTTTGGACCTTTAAAGTTTCGTCCATCATTCACTTGCATTGTATGGACCTACCGAGCTGAGATATACATCTAAAACTCTTAGTTTGTGTTCAGCAGAAGAAAGAAAGTCATACATATCTGGGATGGCATGAGGGTTGGTAAATGATGAGAGAATTTTCATTTTTGGGTGAACTATCCCTTTAATGACTCACAAGTGAGGTTTCTAGAGTCAGCATTTCTATATCAACTTAAAATAATAGTGTGGATCAATCAGAAATGTTCATATCATATGTTGGCTGTAAGAACATTTAGCTTCTCTTCTCTTGTAGCTATTAGATCGTGTCCTCTATGTCTGATCTCCTGGGATTTTCACACACAACAGTCTAGATTATGCTCAGAATGGTGCCAAAAACAAAAAACATCCAGTGAGTGGCAGTTCTGCGGATGGAAACACCTTGTTGACGAGAGAGGTCAACAGAGAATGGCCAGACTGGTTCGCACTGATGGAAAGGCTATGGTAAATCAGATAACCACTCTGTACAATTGTAGTGAGCACACACTTTTTGTTTTTGTGTTTTAAAAGTGGCTTTTTCTTTGCAATTCTTCTCATAAGGCCTGCACCCCTGACTCTTCTCTTTACTGTTGTACATGAAACTGGTGTTGAGCGAGTAGAATTCAATGAAGCTGTCAACTGACAACATGTGAGGCATCTATTTCTCAAACTAGAGACTCTGATGTACATATCCTGTTGTTTAATTGTACATCTGGCCTTCCACATCTCTTTCTGTCCTTGTTAGAGCCAGTTGTCCTTTGTCTTTGAAGACTGTAGTGTACACCTTTGTATGAAATCTTCAGTTCTTTGGCAATTTCAAGCATCATATAGCCTTCATTCCTCAAAATAATGATTGACTGACAAGTTTCTAGAGAAAGTTGTTTCTTTTTTGCCATTTTTGACCTAATATTGACCTTAAGACATGCCAGTCTATTGCATACTGTGGTAACTCATAAACAAACACAAAGACAATGTTAAGCTTCATTTAATGAACCAAATAGCTTTCAGCAGTGTTTGATATAATGACAAGTGATTTTCTAGTACCAAATTAGCAGTTTTCCATAAGAGCAAAATCTGTACATTATTCCAAACTTTTGGCCACCAGTGTATGTCCACACAGCTGTATAATAGCATGCACTCTGATCCAACCCACTGTGAGTTCTATAATCAATAATTAATTTATGCAGAACATTCCTCTTATATAGTCCAGACTCCTGAAAGAATCTGGAACATGCGGAAACATGTAGGAACAACTTGCATATTTGTTGTCTGTAAAGCTTTTATTATACATCCTGCAAAAGCACTCCAGGGCACTCACAGCATAATTAAAGAGCCACAGGCAATACAAAGGCATTATTCTACACTCTGACCATAAAAGTGCCATTTAACATTTACGATTACAGCTTTCTGGACCACACACATAGGTCCAGGGGAAATATCTTTATAGGTACAATTGAAGTCAGAAGTTTACATTCACTTAGGTTGAAGTCATTAAAACTAATTTTTGAACCACTCCACAGATTTAATATTAGCAAACTATAGTTTTGGCAAGTCGTTTAGGACAACTACTTAGTGTGTGACATGAGTAATTTCTCTAACAATTGTTTACAGACAGATTTTTTCACTTTTAATTGACTGTATCACAATTCCAGCGGGTCAGAAGTTTACATACACTAAGTTAACTGTGCCTTTAAGCAGCTTGGAAAATTCCAGAAAATGATGTCTAGCCTTTAGACAATTAGCTTCTGATAGGAGGTGTACTGAACTGGAGGTGTACCTGTGGATGTATTTTAAGGCCTATCTTCGAACTCAGTGCCTCTTTACTTGGCATCATGGGAAAATCAAAGAAATCAGCCAAGATCTCAGAAAAAAATAAAATAAATGATGGACCTCCACAAGTCTGGTTCATCCTTGGGAGCAATTTCCAAACGCCTGAAGGTACCACGTTCATCTGTATAAACAATAGTACACAAGTATAAACACCATGGGACCACGCAGCCATCATACCGCTCAGGAAGGAGATGCTTTCTGTCTCCTAAAGATGAACGTAGTTTGGTGCGAAAAGTGCGAATCAATCCCAGAACAGCAGCAAAGGACCTTGTGAAGATGCTGGAGGAAACAGGTAGACAAGTATCAATATCCACAGTAAAATGAGTCCTATATCGACATTACCTGAAAGTTTGCTCAGCAAGGAATAAGCCACTGCTCCAAAACTGCCATAAAAAAGCCAGACTACAGTTTGCAAGTGCACATGGTGACAAATATTTTACTTTCTGGAGAAACATCCTCTGGTCTAATGAAACAAATATGTAACTGTTTGAACATAATGACCATCGTTATGTTTGGTGGAAAAAGGGTGAGGCTTGCAATCCAAAGAACAACATCCCAACCGTGAAGCATGGGGGTGGCAGCATCATGTTGTGGGGGTGCTTTGCTGCAGCAGGGACTGGTGCACTTCACAAAATAGATGGCATCATGAGGAAGGAAAATTATGTGGATATATTGAAGCAACATCTCAAAACATCAGACAAGAAGTTAAAGTTCGGTCGCAAATGGGTCTTCCAAATGGACAATAACCCCAAGCATACCTCCAAAGTTGTGGCAAAATGTCATAAGGACAACAAAGTCACGGTATTGGAGTGGCCATCACAAAGCCCTGACCTCAATGTGATAGAAAACTTGTGGGCAGAACTGAAAAAGCGTGTGTGAGCAAGGAGGCCTACAAACCTGACACAGTTACACCAGTTCTGTCTGGAGGAATGGGCCAAAATTCCAGCAACTTATTGTGAGAAGCTTGTGGAAGGCTGCCCAAAATGTTTGACTCAAGTTAAACAATTTAAAGGCAATGCTACTAAATACTAACAAAGTTTATGTAAACTTCTGACCCACTGGGAATGTGATGAAAGAAATAAAAGCTGAAATAGTGATCCTAACTGACCTAAGACAGGGAAAGTTTTCTACGATTAAATGTCAGGGATTGTGAAAAACTGAGTTTAAATGTATTTGGCTAAGGTGTATGTAAACTTCTGACTTCAGCTGTATGTGCAATGTTTCCTGCATCTGCTTGTCCAAAAAGATATTAGCTCAGTTTTATAATATTATAGTGCTTATAAATAGTCAACACAACTTTCTATTGCATTGTCCTTGCTGACTTCATGCAATGTGCTATCCAATTGGTGAATACTGAAAATCCCTTGACTGGTGTGTTTCTTTTTAATGAATAAGTTGAACCATTTGGTAAATCAGTCTAATGCCTCATTCACAGAGACAGAGATTTCATCACTGGAGGGCACAGAGTCACTGTATTGTTGGTCTTTAATTGGCGTTCCTACTGCTGAATGCTCTTGGTCATGGAATTTGAAAATCTGTTCACAAATGGGATGTATCAGTAGTAAAAACAAAATGTCATTCTAATTTGACAGGGATTCCATTTACTTGCCACTAGAATTTAACATTATGGAGGGGAAAGTGTTTGAAATATAAATTTCAGCACAGTGCATCATTACATGAACAAGATGAAAAATGATCAATTCATGAATTAGGGTAAACTAACTTAAAATGCCGACCATTTCTGATGTTGTTTCCATACATAAATTTTTCCATAAAAATCATATAAATCTGCGAAATTACTCGGGTAACATAAACTTCTCCCTCTTGTCTAAATTCTATACAACTATCATTAAACTGTACACATTAAAATACAGTAAGCTTACTTAAAGTTAAACTTTTTTCAACTTTCTTGCATCACCAGAAACACCCACATCATGTCAACTATAGGGATGTGCACGAGTAATCGATTAATCGAGTACTTGTTCAGTTTTAAATATTCAACTAATAAAAACACTACTCAAATACTGTAATTAGATTTGCGTGTGTGTGTGTGTGTGTGTGTGTGTGTGTGTGTGTGCTTTCGTATGCCGTAGGCAACATTAAAACTGCTTCTCTCACCTAAATCTTGCCGTTAGTTCTCCTTAAAAAAAATTCTGCCATTTGTTAGTGTTTGTATCGCTTCAAAAGGCATGGAATGTATGTTTCTGTGTGAGTGCAAACATTTTTTTTTTTTTTTATCTAGATTTTGTTTTTTATGTATAGTGCTCATTTTTTTCATAAGAAAAACAGGTTAAAAATTGAAGGTTGAACTTAAATTCAAAATTTCAAGTAATCGATTACTCGCTTTTATGCGAGTGTACTCAACTACAAAATTACTCTAAATGCCCATCCCTAGTCAACAATGGTCGCTGTCCCTCATGTCACAGAAAATCGCCAACTCTAACTGAAAATGAATGCCGTTTGGTTGCTTTGTTGCAGCAACTCTATCAGTGTGAACTCCTTTTGAACTGAACACAGGATTCATCTGTCTGAGTCATGGACTGAACTGGACCCATTTCCCAAAAGCATCGTAACTTAAGTAGTACTTGAAAATGCTCGTAGATTAACGAGTGCTCTGGTGTACTCGTACAGCGCTAAGAACATGGTAAGGACACAGACTTATGCAGACACCTGAAATTACACCTAATACAATTTAAATACCTATAGCTAAACTTTATACCCATTTAATATCAGTATACATACGTGTTATTTTATTATTATTTTTAACCAACAAGGATAATAATAATAATATAATAATAATAATGATAACAATAATAATGATAACAATAATAAATGCAGAAAATTGTTAGTCAATATTGGGTGAACAGATGAATTAATAAGTAAACAAATAAAATTATTTGTGGACTAGTTGGTAACAACAAAGTGGTGGCATGATTGTTGCAGAGAACTGTAAAAATTACAATCAGAGAGAAGGAAAAAAGTCAATAACTTGATGCTCCTCATCCTCGTCTCCTCTTCATCTCTGACACCTAAGAGCACTCTTGCCCGCACCGTGTGTTGTGTAGTACTGCACATGTTGTGTAGCATTGCTGTTACCATTACCACTCTTGGGAATAAAGAGCAGATCTCCCTGACAGGTGAATGTCCCTAAAGCGCAGCATCCACACGTCTTCTTATTTTGCGCTCCGCAATAACACGGTGAACCTCGTTATATTCAATTAATGCTTGTCATTAGCAGGACTATACACAGGGTCTCTGCTGTCTTCACTGATCCTGAAAGCTTTCATATCGTCCCACAGAGCAAATTTTAGAACAAAATATTAAAATGCACATCTGATGAACAAAGCAGTGATTGTGTAAAATAAATATATCTTTCTGCACAAAACAACTGCAAAACAAAATGCAATTATGTGGTGAATTAAGTTGTACATTTAAGAAAATCTTTTTTAATATTTCCAGCGAGGTAAATTACAAACGTTTTTAAATTTATGCAACAAATATAATTATGTTACAATGATGAGTAGCACTATATGGTCACAAGTTTATGGACAGTCTCTTTCTTAAGTAGCACTTAAAGCGCATCCTCGCAAGTTCACGTTAAGTGCAATTTTGGGAAACGCACGTAAAAAATAAGGAACGTTCGTAAAATCGCTCATAGGAAACTCTCTTAACCGCTAAGATCAATCGCTATTGGGAAACGAGGCCCTGGTCAGACAACTCACTTCCTTACTGAATCAACTGGATTAATCACTTGGATTATGTCCGACACGGAATGAGCCGAGAACCGATACTATGTTATGTGTACCTTTTGAAAACAATGCAAATTTGTATATACACACACACACACACACACTACCGGTCAAAAGTTTTGAAACACTTGACTGAAATGTTTCTCATGATCTTTTTTTTTTTATTTGACAATTTAATAACAAATATTTATTGATTCATGCAGCAAATCACACAGACATAATAGAAAATCCAACCACAAACCACATGAAATCAAAATTTTTTTTTTCTTTTTTTTTTGAGCAATAATCCCTCAACCCCACCCGACACAAACAAGCACTCTAGTGATCGGAAGTCAACTGACAAAGACACACACTAGACAATAAAACAGGAAATATTTAGACATAGAAATAAAAAAAAAAAATAAATAATAAAAAAAAAAAACTCTAATCCCTCTCCACTTCCCCTCCCCGAGAACCCTCCAAAATGGCCAGATAACCGCCCCGATTCCTAATGAAAATATCCATGTTATCCAGCCTTCTGTACACCATCTCCTCAAATGCCGCCACCCTACCCAGCTCAACGCACCACTCACGGAACGAGGGCGCATCAGACGACTTCCATCCCTTGAGAATTAACCGCCTAGCAATCATCACGCCTGTCAGGACCCAACTCTCCACATATTTATCACCCACATGCAGGACCGCTCCATCCCCCAAAACACACAACCGTGTGTTGACCACTTCGCATTTGAACCTCTGTACTTTCAACCAAAACTCTTGTATCCTAATACATCCCCATCTTCCGATTGGCATCTCCAGCAGGTGGGTGTGTTAAGACCAAGCCTATACATTCTAGAGGGGTCCAATAAAATCGATGCAAAATCTTAAATTACATAAGGTGCACCCTTGCATCTCTAGATGCAGACTTGATGTTTTTTAAAATCCCAGCCAACACCCCATCCTCCAACACCAAATTAAAATCTTTCTCCCATAATCTCTTAATAAAAGTTAAAGCTCCATCCCCCAAACTATGAATTAGCAAAGTGTAATACACTGATGCCTCATGTCCTTTACCAAAAGCAGCAAGCACCTCTCCCAAAGTATCTGCCACTCTAGGTGGGTGTACGCTACTTCCAAAATAGTACAGAGCGGGTGGCACAACTGTAAATACTGAGATCTGGGAACCCCAAAATGTTGAGTCAAATTATCAAAGGATATCAACACTCCGTTCTCATATAGATCACCAAGTGCAGCAACCCCCCTGAAAATCCACTCTGACCAGCAGAAAGGGGACTTATCAATACATAATTTTGGGTTCAACCATATGCTCAAAGCAGCATTCAAATAAATGTCCAAATTAAACACTCTGGACACTTTTGTCCATACCGAGTTCAAATACGAGATGACTGGGTGTAACTTAATTTCACCGGTTAATTTGATAGACAGGCCCTGCAATGGCAAAATAGGGGCAAGAACTTCTTGTTCAATATAAAACCAAGGAGGGGCCCTTTCAGGTGGAAGCGACCAATGAGCCAAATGTCTGAGACCGAATGCATAATAATAAAACAAAATCTTGGGTAGGCCTAGTCCACCTTTGTCAATCGGCCTATGTAATTTGTTGAAGTACAATCTGGGACGCTTACCATTCCAAATGAAGGACTTCGCTATGCTATCAAATTGTTTGAAATAAGAGAGGGGGACATCTACAGGGAGTGACTGTAGTAGGTAGTTGAATTTTGGAATACAATTCATTTTAATTACATTAACCTTCCCAATCATAGATAAATGTAGTGAAGCCCACCTGTCCACATCGCTCGAAAATATTTTTATTAGAGGGTCAAAATTAACTCTAAGTCAGACAAATTTGGTGGAAATAAAATACCTAAATATTTAATGCCCTGTTTGGGCCACTGGAAAGCACCCGGCTGGAAAGCCACTACTGGACAGTATGCTGTCAGAGCCAAAGCTTCGGATTTAGACCAACTGACTCTGTATCCTGAGAACTTGGATAAGGAATGAATAAGCATAGATCTAGAAGAGTCGGAGACAAATAATAAAATATCATCTGCATACAGCAAAAGCTTATGCGCCACACCTCCCGCAATCACCCCTGGAAAATCATCCTCTTTTCTTATCACGGCTGCTAATGGTTCCAGGGCAAGACAGAACAATAATGGGGAAAGTATTCAGAGTAAAATAATCTGTTAAATTAATCCATTTGTTTGTACTGCTGCTATAGGGTGTCTATAAAAGTAACTGAATCCAACCAATAAATGTACCCATACATTTCCAAAATCTTAAAAAGATAATCCCATTCAACCATATCAAATGCCTTTTCAGCGTCGAGTGAGATAGCAGCGACCAGAGACTGATCATTCGCTACTGACCACATGATATTGATGAAACGCCTAATATTATCAGAAGAGCTACGGCCCCGAATAAACCCCACCTGATCTATATGTCTAAGAGATGTCATAACTTTACTTAATCGGTTAGCCAGAATTTTTGACAACATTTTTACATCTAACTGGATCAGGGAAATTGGGCAGTAACTTTTACACTCGCTTGGATCTTTGTCCTTTTTATGAATCAGACTGATACGGGCTTGTGTCATGGTTGGGGGAACTTTCCATTCTTTAATGCTTCTATATAAACTTCTACCAAAAGTGGAGCCAATTCTGTTGCACAAGATCTAAAAAATTCAGCGGCAAATCCATCTGGCCCCAGAGCTTTGCCTGTAGGCAGGGACTTAATTAACTCGTCAAGCTCCTCCAAGGTTATCTCAGAATCAAGAAAGTTTTTTTGCTCGGTCGTCAGTTTAGGGAGTTCCAATGGATCCATAAATTTTCCAATATCTTCATCAGTAGATGAAGATGTGGAACAATAGAGATCAAAATAGAACTCCCTAAAAGCATTATTAATATCACTGGTCGAGGTAAATATTTCACCGGCAGAAGATTGTATTGAGGGAATGGTAGAAAAAGACTCTTTTATATATCTAGCTAAAAGCTTCCCTGCTTTGTCCCCCGACTCCAAGTATGACTGTCTTGCCCTGAACAACCAAAACTCCACTTTCCGCGACAAAATAGCATTATATCTATATTTCAATCGGGTCAATTCTCTGAGGCCATCAGATGACATACGACATTTCAGCTCTGCCTCTGCCCTTTTAATATTCCCTTCCAATTCCACAAGTTCTTGTGCTTTGGATTTTTTGAGGAATGAGGCATACTGTATGATCCGACCCCTAAGAAGCCACGCCCACAGAGGATACTGAGGACCAGTTGGTCTCCATATAAACATTGATTTCAGCTTTTAACATTTGTTGGAAATCAGGATTTTGCAAAAGGGATACATTAAAACGCCAACTATATGATTTCTTTTTCTCCGTATGTGGCAACATCTCTAAACTCACCAGGGCGTGATCTGAGACTAAGATGTTTCCAATTGAGCAATCGACTACAGATGAAATGAGGGACTTAGATATAAAAAAAAAAATCTATTCTAGAATAGATTTTATGAACTGATGAAAAAAATGTATGGGTTCAAAAGTCGCCAGATATCTGCAAGACCAAGATTTTTACACATCCTGTGAAGTGTCACTGTTGCTGTATGGGGCTTACACACTTTTGCTTCACTATGATCAAGAACTGAGTCCATCAAAAGATTAAAGTCTCCTCCCAATATTATATCATAAGGGATGCCAGCGGTTTGCAAGATCCCTTCAAGATCTATAAAAAAGACCTGGTCATCAGCATTAGGTGCATAAATATTAGCCAAAATCAGCCTTTGTCCCTGAATTTCAACTAAAACAATAATGACTCTTCCTAATTTATCTTTAATCTGTTTGAGAAATTTGAATTGTAGATGTTTACTTATCAATATAATAACTCCCCTGCTCTTACTTGAGCCAGCACTAAAAAAAAACATGTCCACCCCATATCTTCCCAAATTTTTCAGCTTCCTGTGGGGAAAGATGTTTCTTGAAGAAACACGATATCAGCCTGACGAGGCTTTCATCCTGAGCACGTAAGTGTCTTTTAATGTCTCCAGAGCCCGAGGATTTTGACTTCTTTGCCATATTTTACCTCAAAGAGCAAATGTGTAACTGACTGTATCGAATTTCACCAGTTTATCACATAAAAATAATTAAAGATTTAGCAAAGTGCGCAGAGCTCGTTGCTCACACGTCTGCCCCCTGCATGGCATCACGTGACCTCCCTGTTTCTCATGATCTTAAAAATCTTTTGATCTGAAGACATATGCTTAAATGTTTGAAATTAGTTCTGTAGACAAAAATATAATTGTCGCAACATATTAAATTATTTAATTACAAAACTAAAATGTAATTAAAAAAAAAAAAAAAAAAAGATTTTGAAATTGATGACTTGGACCAAATAATAAAGAAAAGCAACCAGTAAGTGCCCAACATAGATGGGAACTCCTTCAATACTGTTTAAAAAGCATCCCAGGTTGATACCTCAAGAAGTTGGTTGAGAAAATGTCAAGAGTACATTTCTGCAAATTCTAGGCAAAGGGTGAGTACTTTGAAGATGCTAAAATATTTTGATTTATTTTGGATTTTGTTTAGTCACAACATAATTCCCATAGTTCCATTTATGTTATTCCATAGTTTTGATGACTTTACTATTAATCTAAAATGTGGAAAGAAAATGATAATAAAGAATGAGTAAGTGTTTCAAAACTTTTGACCGGTAGTGTGTGTATATATATATATATATATATATATATTAGTCATTAACACGTTTGGAAAGGGTCAAAAACAAAAGTTGGGAAAGGGTCAAAACAAAATCTTTAGGAAAATGGGTATGTGACTGTAACGGGGTAAGGTGGGCAAAGAGGTGGCAGAAACCGGCTGAACAGTCAACATAAGTTTTAATAATTTAAATGAACTAAAATCAACTTAAACACAAACACAAAGTCACACACACACACAGCAGCCGCATGTGGCTCTCTCTCTCTCTCTCTCTCTCTCTCTCTCAAACTGGTGCCTCCGGCTTGTTTTTATCCCCCTCCCGGCTGATTAGCCTAATTCAGGGCCAGGCATGTGTCCTCACACCCTGCCCTCCTCTTTGTTACAGTGACATCCTCATACTCTTTGATATGTTATGATATGTGGTATGATCACTTACAGCTTTTCTTGTTTGATTTGTAAATCTCAAGTGCTTTGTTCTCACCTGCATGTTTGAATCTCTGGACCAGGCGCTCTCGCATACCCCTCTGCAGGTTGAAGTAGTCATCCTCTTCGTCAGGTGTACGGATGAAGAGTGGAATGTGCTGAAAGACGAGAACATGGCATGAGGAGATCTGGGCAGTTCTCTGCAGCTGGCTCTCCAGCCAGACCTCCTGGGCCTCCATTAGCTCAGGGCAGCCTGATGAGTCGAAGAAGAACTGGGAGTTCAGCACCAAACACAACACGCCACCCACCCAAAAACTGAAGTAATCATCACCCCAGTCACGGCAAAACTGCTCCACGGTGTCTGGAGTGGGTGTGTTGCCAAGGTCGTGATTACCACTGACAAACACAAGGGGAATGTCAGGATCAGTGCCTCTCAGTGCTTCTTTGAGATCCTTCACCTGGTCTTTTCTGAACGGACTGCCTGAAAAATGGAAAGGTAATTTTTTTTCTTGCTTGAAAAGCCTCTTTTAAGAGTTCTGATGGGACATTGAAAAGTAAGTGCTGTGATGTCTGGTTTTGATGACCATTCTTTTTACCCACAACTTAAATACTAAAACACTCAATAAGACAATTTCAGTCAATAATGTCAATATTTCAAAGCTAAAGTCAAAATGCATTTGAACATATCATCCAAAAAGTCAACATGTTCAAAACTTATTTAACTTCCATTTTGTGACATCTTCCCGAGTGAAACAAGATATTTACAGGTAGGGCAAGACTTGATTTTGTCCATCAGGAATTGTTTGAAAAGTGAAAAGTAGGGTAAGAGGGGTTAGAGGGATTGGTGATGTCTGGCAAGAAATAAAGTCATTTCAGGGGCTAAGCAAGTTATTACATTTTTTTTATTTTATTACATTTAATAGATTCAATGAACTGTGTACAGTTAATGCCCCGGTGTGCTTCATATAGTAATTTAGAACAAAATCTGGCCAAAAAGGTGTTTTTGAGTTGATTTCGGTGGTTCGTAACAGCTCCATCTCCATCTCCGAGTGAGCTTTTAGGAAAACTTCTAACCGGCTGCTAAACACCTTCTTACTGCCATTGGTCCACGTCATCAGTAGATGTGACCTGAAGTTCCACGTACCTTGAAGCTGACAGCTAATTTGGTTTACGTTGTTCAGTCAGTCAAAATCAGTCAACAAAAACACATCAGCGTGCATTAGCGACTTATTACCTACATCTGTACGATCGTTTGTGTAGAGACATTTTCCAAGACAATGTCATGCGATTGTTTTTGTTTAGTCTACAAAAGGAATCAAATCTACAAAAGGAATCAATTCTACTCAAATACTCTCAAGTGCCCATTCACTCATGTGCTGTCTGCCATAAGATATGCCTCTCTTATCATCATTCTTTTGTCTGTATTTTGCCCATTAACACTCTTTAAAACATCCATCTTCGCAGAAGTATCAGTGTCATCATAAACTACAATAATGTGTAATCACACATATTATGGACGTGTATAGAGTGTTAGCTCGATAGCTCCATGAATTCAGAATGTAAACAAGACAAATTAAACATAATCTACCGTATACTGTAGATATGAATTTAAATCATCATCGATTGGTTAAAACAGCTTTTTTTTTACTGACCTCATGTGAATTCTACTCACAGAATGAGGCATAAAGTCGTTTTGTTAACACATTTTAATGTCACATTAGTTAAGATTTTACTGTACATATAGTCTTTAGAGTCCTATAATGCCTCCCACAGATAGAATATATTTTATTGTCCCGTTCTGGGAAATTTGTCTTGGACTCCAGTGACACAAGCAGCCTCAACATTGGACAGTGGCTACAGTACCACACAATATGCTATAACACTCATAAAACACAATAAAACAATAAATAATACCTAAAATATACACCATGGTTACCACACCTCCACTAGCCTTCAGTATATGCACCCTTGTTTAATAATCTAATAGAACTCGGGATAAACGAGTTCTTGTACCATTTAGATGTACATAATGGAATTCTAAATCGTCTCCCCAAAGGTAAAGTTTTAAATTAATTGTGTAAAATATGAGTATCATCAGCCACAAATTGTTTTGGCATGCCTTAGTATGGATGAATCGTACAGTTCTAGTATAGATCGAATCTCCTTCCCCACAATAATTTTTAAAGCTACATGGATTAGTCGGGCAATTTTAGATTTGGACTGTAAGGACAAGTTACCATACCATGCTGTGATACCATATCTTATCAGACTCTCCAAAACAGATTGATAAAACAAAAACAGAACACTCTGGTTAACCCCGAATACCTTTAACCTACGCAGAAAATACAGTCATTGTTGCAGTCTAGAACACAAGTTATCAATATGAGAAGACCAACATAATTGATTGTCTAGATAAACACCCAAGTATTTATGTGAATCAACCTGCGTAATAATATTACCATGAATTTGAAATGGACTGTGATCTCCCACCGATCTATGATCGAAAATCATTTCGACAGTCTTCTTTCCGTTTAAGACCAATGAATTATTATCACACCACTGAACAAACCTCGTAACTTCTGAAAAATGCGTTGAGGGTATTGTGTGCTTATTTAATAAACTCAAAATTGCTGTGTCGTCCGAAAATGTAATAAAAAAAAGGTAGTGTCCTGAATACTAGCACAGTCATTAGTATATAATGTAAACAGAAACGGAGAACTGACACAACCTTGCGGAGCGCCCGTGTTACCTACTTTCACCTCAGAATACAAGCTGTTAACTCTCATTGACTGAGTCTGATTAGTTAAAAAAAAAAAAAAAGAGTAAAACCACTTTATGCAAAAAGGATTTACCTTTAATTCTGACAGTTTACTGATCAGTAATAGAGGCTGCACAGTATTAAAAGCTGAACTAAAATCTACTAAGAGAAGCCTCATATGCATCCTTATCCTCTAAGTGCCTATTGACCAGATGAGAAATTGTGTTAATGGCATCTTCAGTACTACATCCTGGTTTATAAGCAAATTGGAGTGGGTCAAGTAGTTGTTTAACCTCTTCCTTGACTGCAGACACCACCAATCTCTCAAAACATTTCATAACATGAGATGTAAGGGCTACTGGTCTAAAATCACTGTTCTCTACAGGACACGCCTTCTTAGGCACTGGGGAAATTATAGTTTTCTTCCATTATGACGGAATCATATGCGAATCAAGAGACTTTTGAAAAATCAGGCAGAAAGCTTTGGAGAGTTCATACGCACAGTTTTTTAACAGGAAAGCTGAGATGCCGTCGGGGCCTGTAGATTTTTTAGTTCGTACACCTTTGAATAACGATGTGACCAGACCAGGAATTACCACCAGTCTCTGATCAGAGTTACACACAATCTCATCCAACTCGACCCCCTCAACATATTCGTCCCACAAGGATTCAAACCTCAGATAAAAGTCATTTAAATCGTTCACTCTTTGTAAATCAAGACTTGTTATGATCTTCTTTTTTTACGGTTCCATATTAGTTACTTGCTTCATTACATTCCATAACTTCCTAGAATCCCCTGAGTTAAAACTTTGTTCTATAATCTCCCTGTGTTTTTACCTTTCAACAAAACATTCAATTCCTTTTGAACCGATCTTAACAGTACAGTATCTTAACAGAACAGTATCTACACAGAAATTAATATAATCAGTTATAGTGTCAGTGGCATCTTCTATATCCATATCATGAAATATTTGCCAATCTGGGCAATCAAAACAACCTTTGAGTGCTTCAATGTTATCATTCAACCAAACAGATAGTCTTCGTCAAAGAATTCCTGCCCTTTAACAGAGTTCTATAGGCAGGGATTAAATGAATCACATTGTGATCACACTTCGCCAAAGGTTTCGATCTTGCGGCATACGCGTTCTTCACGTTTCCGTAACACTTGTCTAAGTGGCAGGTATTTGAATGTTCAAAAACAGTATCCACAATATTCTCAGCGAGTCCACTGTATTTCGCAAGGTGGGTGGAATTTCTGGTTGGCTAGCGGAAGTGCGATCGGTTGCCGTTTTGTGTGTAGCCGGTCTCTGCGTGCTTGCGTGTCAAGCGGATATATGATCTATGATATATGATACTATTTAAATGTTGTAAAATGTCTCAAAAATTTCCCGGACAATGTGTGCAGTTAATGGTTACCCTAATAATCAAGCGAAACTAAAGTTTTGTCTAAAACAGCAATGTTATGATCAGAAACCACTCGCAAAGCAAAGCGCTCCGGTCCCAGATGCTGCTTTTTCCATCAGCTGCCTACAGAAGGACTGACTTAGGCACATCTGTTTGAAAAAGCTTTGGAATAATTTGTTTGTGTTCTCTTTTCACTTTATTGGCAAGAAGTCAACAGTGGGGATTACTTATATTATCCACCATTATGGTCCGGCTGCGATAGACATCCAGAAATGGAGTGCAATGAATTACATAAACGATAGCATTATTGTGATAACAGGTGTGTGTACATGTGCTGAAAGTTCATAAGACACTGAGAGTTTGTTCATTTCTACTCACCATCTTTTTTTTTTTTCTTTTTTGTGATTGCTCCAAATGGATTGAAATGGCATTATTACGGAGTATAAAAAGGGATGGCGTTTTCTGTTTTCATGCTGTGATGCTAAATGGATAAATTCTACAGTGGAAGACCATAATTATTAGATGAGACATGTACAGCAGTGAGATGTTTTATCACATTTGAAATTAACTATATTATGATTTTCCTCTTTCCTGCATTTTTCCTGCCTGCAATTCACTTGATTTTGAGTGTCTTTGCAAAATGTGCATGTCTTCCCTTAAGGGGAAAAGGTGACTTATTAATTCAGTATCAATTAAATGTATTTGTACAGCTAGTGCTTTTAATAATACATACTGTTTTATAGTTGCTTTACAGAGAACATTGAACTTTTGTGTACAATGTTTATAATGTATGTCCAAATAAATATGTTTATTTGTATTGCACGTAGTTATTTTTGTACGGTACAGTTTATTGTGTGGCTGCTAATACATCGATATTTCAGTTGTTCAGTCAACACTAAAACATTTAATGTAGGTTATAGCATTTAGATACGGAAATGATGCATATAAACTAACAATTATAAAGCTAGATTGAGCTTATTACACATTCATCTCCCGCAAAATACTTGTATTTTATCTGAAAAATGGCAACATGGCAGTATCTTCTTCTGAGTCCTGTAATACACGAGCATCCTGCTGTCTGGACCTCCCCTGTATCTGCAGAAAGTACATAATCTCAGTACAACAAACTCTTCAGGTTCTGACTAGACTCAATATATGCTTTAAAATAACCATAATTATCTACAGTTCTTAAAACATGTCCAAATTTACAGCTGTGAAGACGCTAATAGACTACATAAGCTTTTTAGGTTAGTCTGTTCAGGTTCTTCCATCGATGGATAAAGACTCAACAAAATAACTAAAATGCTTCTATTTGTGATATTTGTCCATCATCTTCATACCCATAGTCATTAACAGATAGGTGGTGAAGATCTATATCGCCTCGGAATATTGTGGATGGCGTTGCTCGACTGTTTCAAACTTTTTACCCCTGAACAAATGCTGCCTTCATGTGCTATCGGAATTGTCCTACTTCCCACTTCTGAAGTGCTAATTATGAGTACGTCGTGTTCACGCGCTTTGTTGTCAGAAAGAACAGGAAACATGGACGATGCCAGGTTCATTCATTCATATTTCTTGAGGAACTTTTATTTTGACACCATAATACATATCACTCAGCTTGCTGATGATAATGGGATTTTGGTTAAATACAAGCTATTTTCACGGTGTAAAAATGCACAACATGCATAGAATGGTTGCTTATATACATAAATGAATTTGACCAAAACGGCAAGCACTAAAAATTAGCTGTATTTAGAAAAATGAACAAAACCTGTCATTCACAACAGAAACTGTACTCTCCTCTGCCATGTTGGAAGTTTAGAACTCCTCCTATCTCAGAAACTCGGGTATCAAAATTATCGTAATTACAACTTAAGGGGTCATTCACGTGCAACTTCCAAGTGGGAAACTCGTATTTACGATAATTCCAATAGCACGTGAAGGCAGCATAAGAAGAAGTATATTGGGGCCTTAAGACAAAAAATTTGAAAACCCTCCTGTGATGTTCAGGACCTAATTTCCCAAAAGTAGATCGTAGAATTCATCTTACAATTCATCTTAGTTTTGTGGCCCGTTTCTCAAAAGCATCGTAACTTAAGTAGTACCTGAAAATGCTCGTAGATTAACGAGTGCTCTGGAGTTCTCATACAGTGCTAACAACATCGTTAGGACACAGACTTATGCAGACACCTGCAGGACAAACGTGAAATTACACCTAATACAATTTAAACACCTATAGCTACACTTTATGCTCATTTAATATCAGTATACATCCATTTTATTATTATTATTAATTATTAATAATATTAACAATAACAAAAATAAATGCAGAAAATGGTTAGTCAATATTGGGTGAACAGATGAATTAATAAGTAAACAAATAAAGTTATTTGTGGACTAGTTGGTAACAACAAAGTAGTGGCATGATTGTTACAGAGAACTGTAAAAATTACAATCAGAGAGAAGGAAAAAAGTCAATAACTTGATGCTCCTCATCCTCGTCTCCTCTCTGACACCTAAGAGCACTCTCGCCCGCACCACGCATTGTATAGTACCGCACATGTTGTGTAGCATTGCTGTTACCATTACCACTTTTGAGAGTAAAGTGCAGATCTCCCTGACAGGTGAATGTCCCTAAAGCGCAGCTTCCACACGTCTCCTTATTTTGCGCTCCGCAATAACACGATGAACCTCGTTATATTCAATTAATGCTTGTCATTAGCAGGACCATACACAGGGTCTCTGCTGTCTTCACTGATCCTGAAAGCTTTAATCTCGAACCACAGGGCAAATTTTAAAACAAAATATTAAAATGCACATCTGATGAACGAAGCAGTGATTGTGTAAAAGAAATATATCGTTCTGCACAAAACAACTGCAAAACAAAATGCAATTATGTGGTGAATTAAGTTGTACATTTAAGAAAATATTCTTAAATATTTTCAGCGAGGTAAATTACAAATGTTTTTAAAGTTACGCACAAATATAATGAAGTTGCAATGACGAGCAGCACTATACGGTCACGTTTAAGCACTTTACGTTTATGGACAGTGTCTCTCTTAAGTAGCTCTTTAAGCGCATCCTCGCATGTTCATGTTAAGTGCAGTTTTGGGAAACGCACATAAAACATAACGAAGGTTCGTAAAATCGCTCGTAGAAAACTCTTTTAACCGCTAAGATCAATCGCTATTGGGAAATGAGGCCAGTGAAAAACAAATCTTAATGTTGTATTTGGTCAAAATGTTTTTGGATTCTCTACAATAATGAATAAATGAATTAGTAAAAAAAATTAAAAAAAATAATAAAAAAAAAACATTACATTGTTATGATACGTGTTTATATTTATGCAATATCTAGGTGTTTTGGGTGATTATTGTGCATTGCTAAGGTGTTGCTTAGTGGTTGCTAGGGCATTACTACATGGTTGCAAGATGAGGCCCCAGTTAAAAGAGACCATCCTTAAGTCTATAATATCCTGATTCTTACATATTTTCGCTCATGTTCTGTCTTTAAGACAGACATTTATATTCTGGGTGGGGAAAAAAAACATGTTTTTGAATAAAAACCATGATTCTGTATTTGTTTCAAACAGATACAATTTGTAAGTATTCAAATTATTACCTTTTTTTTTCCTTCTCAAAATTAAGGGTTTACTGTATCTATTCTTTTACATAGGTGGTGCTCTTTCCAGATGAAATGTTATTTTAAGAAGCTTGTGTTTTCTATGAAAAACATGCCTACGGCAATGTTCATGTTTATAACCAAAAGGGAGGTGCTGTTTTTTTTTTTTTTTTTTACTGTATCCTGCTGGGTCCTTATTAACATGATCAAAACTTACAAATAACACAAATAACACTGCCTGGCCTGTCGCCATTTGGATTTAAATAAGCAGATACTTAAGAGCCTATTGGCACTTTTCCACTGCACGTTACGTTTCGACTCGACTCTGCTCGCTTTACTTTTCTGAGCTTGCTTTTCCACTGCAGTTTAGTGCAGCCTCAACGTGGATGGGATTATAGGCTGATCGTCAGTTGCGCCGCCTCTACTGCCGTGACATCATCTTAAACGTGACACAAACACACAACAAAGGAGCAATATAGGATATCGAAAGAATGGTGTTCTTGATTCAGCAAGACGACAAACTTTGTTTCAAAAGAGGCTGACGGCAGCAAGACAAAATACCACTAAAAAAACAGGAGAGTTTGGGAAATCATACACCAAAGCACAGACGATGACATCACTGTAATAGCTCTAGACGATGCACGAGGGTAAGCTAACCTGCCATCTAACTTATAGACTCTCTCTGACCAATCAGTGATCTGCAGGGTTTTAGCGTCACATTTAGTATCGGCTCGGCTCGCTTGTAAACTCGACCGAGGTGGTACTAAAAAATGTACCAGGTACCAGGTACTATCCACAGTGGAAAACCTCAAAAAGCAAGCAGAGTCGAGTCAAGCCGTACCGTGCAGTGGAAAAGCCCCATATGAGTGGATCATTATTGCAGTGATTAATATGTTTCAGCTGGCAAAAATTCTTTTAACCCTTTTGATACAGTGTGTAGCTTCACATTTCTTAAACAACCATGTTGGAATACATATCCCGTGGTTGTGGAAAAGATGTTACTGTGTTTCAGAAGGGGCAAATTATTGGCCTGCATCAAGCAAAGAAAACAACTAAGGAGATTGCTGAAATCACTGGAATTGGGTTAAGAACTGTCCAAAGCATTATTAAAACCTGGAAGGATAGTGGTGAACCATCAGCTTGCGGAAGAAAATCTTGAATGATTGTGATCGGAGATCACTAAAACGCTTGGTTAAGTCACATCATAAAATAAATCGACAGTAGAACTCACAGCAATGTTAAATAGTGAAAGTAAGAGCATTTTCACACACAGAATGTGACGAGAACTTACAGGATTGGGACTAAACAGCTGTGTGGCCACAAGAAAGCCACTTGATAGTGAGGCTAATCAGAAGAAAAAAAAACAACTTCAATTTGCTAGGGAGCATAAAGATTGGACTGTGGAGCAATGGGAAAAGGTCATGTGGTCTGATGAGTCCAGATTTACTCTATTCCAAAGCGATGTCGGGGTAAGAAGGGAAGCGCATTAAGCGATGCACCCATCATACATAGTGCCCACTGTACAAGCCTCTGGAGGCAGTCTTATGATCTGGGGTTGCTTCAGTTGGTCGGGTCTTGGCTCAGCAACGTTATGCAGCAATAAAATGAAGTCAGCTGACTACCTGAATGACTGAATGACCAGGTTATCCCATCAATGGATTTTTTCTTCCCTGAGGGTACAGGCATATTCCAGAATGACATTTCCAAGATTCATCGGGCTCAAATTTTGAGAGAGTGTTTCAGAAAGTATGAGGAATCGTTTTCACACATGAATTGGCCACCACAGAGTCCTGATCCTATTGAAAGTCTTTGGGATGTGCCGGAGAAGACTTTACAGAGTGGTTCGACTCTCCCGTCAATACAAGTTGCAAAAATTAATGCAATTCTGTACGGAAATAAATGCTGTGACGTTGCTTAAGGTTGTCGAAAAACAATGCCATGACGAATGCGTGCCATAATCAAAGCTAAAGGCGGTCCAACTAAATATTAGAGCATGCAAAAAAATTTTTGGCCAGGCAGTGTATATAATAGATAATACAAATAAATTGAAACAACAGTTACTTACTGTAAATACTATAACAGTCAATGTGAGCAGCATTAGTGAGCACAGCAACAGTGAACACAGCTAGAACAGTTCATATTCTTAGGGAAATTAGATGCAGTGCCAGTCATGAGAGACAAGTCTGTAATGGCTCCTTCGATCTTCAAAAGAAAACTGAACCAGTCAATATGTGGAGGATTCAGTGTTAAGTTTATGTTTTATTCAGAAGACCCAGGGAAGCATCCAGTCTAACCACATTTCTCTACAGTAAAGGCAGACTGTCACGTATTGGGTTTTAAAGCTTGTTAATAACAGGCTTAGGTTACCTCTAATATGTCAAGTAGGGAATCTTGTTAATTGCCTGCTGTGGATTTGAAACTCAACAAGTTGCAGATCTGAAATTAGAGTTGCCGTTAGTGACTGCAGTGTTGTGAATATAGTGTTGATGCTAGAGAAATCAAACTGAACCAACAGACCATAAATTCAGTTAATATGAGAATTAAGTACTAACTACCCTTTCAACACATCACAGGAATGTGTAATTAAAATAAACCTCTTTAACAGATGTTTTGTAAATGATAACTGCAATTCTTTTGGCCACCTAAACTACAGTTCGATAGTTCACCTACAATTAAAAACTCTGTCTTCATTTACTTAACTCATGTTGTTCTAAATTCATATGACTTTCTTTCTTCTGTGGAACACAAAAAGAGATGTTATGTAGAATGTTTGGGACTGACTGCCTCAGTCACCTTTCACTTTTACAGTCTGTAATTCTGTCTAACAACTCCCTTTGTGTTCCACAGAAGAAAGACAGACGTACGGTGAACTATTCGTTTAAGGCCTTCTCATACTGAAAGTGCATTTTCTGTGGGAAAAGATGTTAAACCAAAACAATGCATTTCTAAATATAAAAATTCGCCCAGCAACGAAGCAGTGTTTTTTCTACTGCGTAAGTGTATTTTTTTTTCGTTATATGAAAAAAGAACCGATCAAAGATATATTCTTATTCTTCTGTGATTTGCGACACTTTGTCTCAGTGCTCATGGTCTGAATAGGCCTTTACCACTCTTCCTTTGTGATCAGTGAAATTTCCCAATATTTGAATCTGAGCCTTGTAGTGACTTTCTCTCACAGACTTGCATGAGCCTTGTAGTGACATTCTCTCACAGACCCCCACCCCCCCACCCCCAGAGCCAAATCCCTAAGAAACCTATTAAAATCTCTCCCGAGAGAGACCTCTATCAGCTAAACAAACAGAAAAGCTAGGACTCTTTTAGAGCTGATTTCCCTCTGGTCATCCCCACTGATGTGCAGCTGCTCCTCAGAGAACATAACTTTTATCCACTTGCAACAGCAATTAAAAGCCTAATGTACGTGGAAGGGGGGACAGAAGGGAGAGAAAAATCCACCTCACCTTCTAAGAGGTAACCAACTGGAGCACACACAAGCCTACAGGCACCCAGGCAAACACTTTATAGTTCTCATAACGATGGCAACAGGTTCAGTGCTCTCCAAATCTAATCACCTCCCTCTATTATCTCTCCTACTGCCAGACAAGAGAAGTCCTTGAATCAGAGAGCTCACAAGAATTCTGCGGCAATATCATGAAGAGACCCTTTAATTACCGTGCAGAACTTTGCTTGTCCAACATGCTCCCGCTCGCTGTTCATTATGAGGCAGAACGCAGGAGGTAGAATGGTTGAAATTAAATCTGATTTGGTCACCAATGAGGCTTGAAGAGATCACAGCATGTGTTTAATGAAGGTAAGGTTGAAGGTTGAAGAAAGCCGATCAAACCCTGCTCCCTGAGGACACTCTGAGACTGCCACCACAACAACACAATGGTGCTGTTAAGGATGACTGATGTCCAGTGTGGAGGAAGTTACTTAAAAACAGTAATCCACTACAAATGAATAATTATTTCTCTAAAATTGTCATCAAATTACTTTATTAATTACTTCTTTGACAAAGTAATCACATTACTAATTATTTTACTTTTAAGTTATTTTCTAAAACACTTTTCCGCTCAACAAATTAAAAAAACTTTGTATATTTCTTTCTTATTCATTATTACACTCAAGTCATACACTCAGTCAGCAACACACATTTCTCCTTCACAATGACTTGTTATATATTCTACATAAATAATATATTAGAAATAAGCATAACCCTATAATGTACTTAGAAGTAATTAAATTAACTGAAAGTCAGTAACTGTAATCAGAGTACAAGAATTTAAAATGTAATGCATTACACCACTTTTTTGACTAAAAACTAAGAAGATTACAGTTACTAATTACTTTGTAATTAAATTACACCCAACACTGCTGATGTCACAATGACATATTCCACTACGCAGTGTAAGGGGCCTTTCAAACTGAACACATTCTTGCACTAAGCAGCCCAACGATTAGAACAGAACGCAGGTGTTTCAAAACATGTTTTTATAATTTCATACAGTGTCTATAAAACATGCCACTCCTGCGCAAGATGCTGAAAAAACAGCTAAGTGTGTCGCAACAGTCAAAGATGTCCATCCAGCACACGTTTAAATAACCATATTTTTCATAAACACAAAAGTGTTCCAAGATTCATAACAGAAGCGATTTTCATTTTCCAGTCTCCAGTGTTTTTAATCACATCGCATACATTTTTAGTGGATAATGTGATGTTTAGCATATTAAATACACTATATTGCCAAAAGTATTCGCTCACCCATCCAAATAATTGAATTCAGGTGTTCCAATCACCTCCATGGCCACAGGTGTATAAAATGAAGCACCTAGGCATGCAGACTGCTTCTACAAACATTTGTGAAAGAATGGGCCGCTCTCAGGAGCTCAGTGAATTCCAGCGTGGTACTGTGATAGGATGCCACCTGTGCAACAAGTCCAGTCGTGAAATTTCCTCGCTACTAAATATTCCACAGTCAACTGTCAGTGGTATTATAACAAAGTGGAAGTGATTGGGAATGACAGCAACTCAGCCACGAAGTGGCAGGCCACGTAAAATGACAGAGCGGGGTCAGCGGATGCTGAGGCGCATAGTGCGCAGAGGTCGCCAACTTTCTGCAGAGTCAATCGCTACAGACCTCCAAAGTTCATGTGGCCTTCAGATTAGCTCAAGAACAGTGCGTAGAGAGCTTCACGGAATGGGTTTCCATGGCCGAGCAGCTGCATCCAAGCCATACATCACCAAGTGCAATGCAAAGCATCGGATGCAGTGGTGTAACGCCGCCGCAACTGGACTCTGGAGCAGTGGAGATGCGTTCTCTGGAGTGACGAATCACGCTTCTTCATCTGGCAATCTGATGGACGAGTCTGGGTTTGGCGGTTGCCAGGAGAACGGTACTTGTCTGACTGCATTGTGCCAACTGTGAAGTTTGGTGGAGGGGGGATTATGGTGTGGGGTTGTTTTTCAGGAGCTGGGCTTGGCCCCTTAGTTCCAGTGAAAGGAACCCTGAATGCTTCAGCATACCAAGAGATTTTGGACAATTCCATGCTCCCAACTTTGTGGGAACAGTTTGGGGATGGCCCCTTCCTGTTCCAACATGACTGCGCACCAGTGCACAAAGCAAGGTCCATAAAGACATGGATGAGCGAGTTTGGCGTGGAAGAACTTGACTGGCCTGCACAGAGTCCTGACCTCAACCTGATGGAGCACCTTTGGGATGAATTAGAGCGAAGACTGCGAGCCAGGCCTCCTCATCCAACATCAGTGTCTGACCTCACAAATGCGCTTCTGGAAGAATGGTCAAAAATTCCCATAAACACACTCCTAAACCTTGTGGAAAGCCTTCCCAGAAGAGTCGAAGCTGTTATAGCTGCAAAGGGTGGGCCGACATCATATTAAACCCTATGGATTAAGAATGGGATGTCACTTAAGTTCATATGCGTCTAAAGGCAGATGAGTGAATACTTTTGGCAATATAGTGTATGTAAAAAATTGCCTATAAAAAAGCGCAACACGGAATCAGGGGCAATGCTGACACTGACACTTCACTCCATAGATTCAATATATTCAGCAACATTGGCGAGAGTCATGTGGAAGCCGCTTCACTCAGCTCTACAAGCTTTGTGAGACATTTAATCAAAAACATACAGTAGGCTCCCAGCACTTAAAACAGTGAGGGATTCAAGGATCCATGTGGGCAGAAAGAGAAATGAATGAGGAAGGCACATCAGTGCCTCTATTCCCTCAGGCATCCGGAGAAGTTTAGGATAGCCCCCACGATAACAATATACTTTTACAGGTGCGCTATTGATAGCCTCCTGTCAGGTAGTGTTACTGCCTGGTATGTGAGCTGCAACACACAGGACCACAAGGTTCTTCACAGGGTGTTGAGGTCTAAACGTATCACCAAGGGTGTACTGCCCAACCTGCAGGATATCCACATCAGCTGAAGCAAGACATCATTAAGGATCCCTGCTGCCAAAACAACAAACTGTTCTCATTGGTACAGTCAGAACAACCTTACCAAAGCCTTTAAGTCAATACTGAGAGCTTTAGGATGTGTTACAAGCTCCAAGACATCCAGACTCTTAAAGAGGACTGGCCAGGGACCAGCAACACTAACAACACAGCAGTGGCAAATTCTTAGGGCCAGCAAAGCCTTCTCTGCTGGCCTAACATGCCAAATAAATAAATATTTTTCATCCTTTCATTCTCAATCACCTTTTTGCCTATGTATTTTTAATCACTTTCCACTCTTAATTAATCTACAAATAAATAGAGAAAAACGAAAAGTTTATCCAGTCAGAATTTATTGCTTGATGCTTTCAAGTGAAGCGTGACAACTGTTTACAAATCACATGCCCAAAGCCAAGCTCGTTAGCTGAAGCAGCGCATGAGTCTGAGCTCCACCCCCTCATGCCTTCAGAATTTCCACAGAATCCCTCAAGACTGCAAATGAATGTGCAACTAAAGTCAGATTGTCAGATTCATCAGCCAATCAGATTGATTTATTTGTTCTTGGTGGGTGTGATCTTTAGGATATGTCCTGGTCGAGGCCTTCTAGCTGGCCTTGAGTGACGCAATCACGCTTTAAGTGACGTAATTTGAAAGCGAAGAGCGCGAGATCTTGCTGACGAGTCGGCTGTCATCACTGCTGGTATTGCTGTTGAGAAAGAGTTCCTTATGGATTTAAAAACATGAGATGTTCTGCGTGACCGTGTGATTGCTTAATTTATTAAACAGGAAAGGAGGACTGATTTTCACTTCAAGCAAACTGGTAAGTGCTTTTTGCATTGTTATAGCAACATCAGGAGTTTTCTAAGTGTAAATTAGGCTGCTGGAGCATTCAGCGTCGGATCAAGTTTTGAAAAGTAGTGCTACGTTGCATTCAACTCGGAAAGTCGGATTTTACAACTTCCTACTAGGAAAAGTGCAATGGAATGCATCTTGAAGTCAGAATTACAACTTGTAGGCTCATGCAGAAATTCTCAACTCACATGTCACATAAACATGTCGACACTCAGGGAGATACACAAGGTAACTGATATACATTCACTTTATTAAGTAATATCGATAAATGAGTTCGTTTCCACATTACATGATATTAAAACTTGTTTAATAAACGCTTGCAGAAACAGTGACTGCTCAAATCTCTGCCTGCCTGGCAGACATCTCGGCCTGGATGAAGGAGCACCACCTGCAACTCAACCCTGCCAAGACTGAACTCCTTGTCTTTCCAGCCAACCCTGTTGTTGAACACAACATCACCGTGCAGCTGGGTGCAACTACAGTAACGCCTTCCAAAACGGTCAGAAATCTAGGGGTAACCATCAATAACAAAATAAATTTCACAGACTACATCTCAAAGACCGCAAGATCATGTAGATTTACACTCTACAATATCAGGAAGATATGACCCTTCCTCTCTGAACATGCCACACAACTTCTTGTTCAGTCATTTGTCATAACTAGACTGGACTACTGTAATGCTCTCATTGCAGGCCTCCCTGCATGTGCAATTAGACACCCTGCAAATGATCCAGAATGCAGCAGCGTGTCTGATCTTTAATGAACCAAAGAGAGTGCATGTTACACCACTCCTTGTCTCTCTCCACTGGCTGCCGGTTAATGCACGTATAAAAATTCAAGGCTCTGATGCTGGCATACAGAACAGTCACTGGGTCTGCTCCAGCATACCTAAAATCATTTCTGCAGAGCTACATGCCCACTAGAAGCCTGCGGTTGGCTAAGGAACATCACCTTGTTGCACCAACACAAAGAGGCAGCAAAAAATTTCCCGGACTTTCAGCTTCATCATACCACGTTGGTGGAATGACCTTCCCAACTCCATCCGAGAAGCTGACTCACTTTGTCTTCAAAAAAACGACTAAAAACACATCTTTTCCATGAGCAATTAACCAGTCACTAATTAAAAAAAATCTGTTTTGAATAATATTCTGCAGCACTTTTCATACCACTGTCTCCTTAAGATGATTCGCTTATGTTTTCCTCTTTTGTAAGTCGCTTTGGATAAAAGCGTCTGCCAAATGAATAAATGTAAATGTAATGTAAATATAAACAGGTGTATAAAACATTATAATCTCTTTTGATAATCGTACACCTGAAGCACAAATGCTAGCGCTGCAGGATTGTTTATCAGTTGGGTTGCTAGGAGACATCTTTAATGAGAGTCAAACCCCTGCTAAGCTAACAGGAGCGTTGCAGTTTTGTTTCCTTTAACGTCATCTTCCGAATATCAGGGAATGGAATGCATTCATGGTCGGACATATCAAGTAGGAATATCCCACATCCAACTTGCATGGAACGCAGCAGAACCGTGTACCTTGATGAAACAAAATGTATTGCAAGCAACATTTAAATCGCAAATATTATTAGATAGATTTTTCCAGGTATTATAGACCTCCTTGGTAGATTCATAAAAAAAATTATTTTTGAATGTCTGTTCGGGAGACGTTCATTTCACAAAACAGTCATGCTGCAGTTAAAATTAGGCTTGCTTGGCCATTAAGTGTCATTTCAAGTTCTGGCTTTCGTGCGTGGACGTGTTTTTAAAAGGTCAATTCATATTATTAGTTAGTTGCGACATAATGTATGATGCCCAAAGGCATAGGGTGTCTTATTCATTATGAAACTGTGTTTTCTTAATGGAATGAATCACACTGAAGGCCTAGACTTTTAATGCACGGCCCACCACTGCAACACAGTAACCCTTAGACACTTTTATCATGCACATATACAGTACAACTTAACACAAATATTGTTGTTATTATGACTGCTGAAAGATGCAGCATATCATACAAGATTAGAATATCATACAACAACAACAACAAGGATGGCCCAGGGCCAGTGTCAGAGAGTATGAGGCCAGTTGACTTAACTGTCACTTGCCATACCAGGCCAGTGCTGCACTGTCACAACATCTTATGTGTGTTGTACATGTAAATGTTTCATTATGCCTTATCATGATTAAAGTTTTGTCAAAATTGTGAGAATGTCTTGTGATAGTCTTAGAAGAATCCGTGAGAATGGGCTGAAAATTATATACGAATCACAAAAGTTTCGCACTATATGTCATCGTCTTCGAGCAAAAGTGTGTTTATGACAACTATAGCTGTATAATTTCCACTATACACCATCGTTTTCGAGCAAATTTACGTTTATGATGATTATAGCTGTATAATTTCCACTATACACCATCATTTTCCAGCAAAAGTGTGTTTATGATGATTAAAGCTGTATAATTTCCACTACATACCACTGTTTTCCATCAAAGGTGTGTTTATGATGATTACAGTTGTAGAAATCTAAAACTCAACTTTGGCTAAATGAAAATACTAGGGCCATTAGACAGCAGTGTAGGAAAGCAGAACGAAAATGGCAAAAAGATAAGCTTCAGGTATCTTATGAGGTCTTAAAAGAGTGTTTAATTAAATATCAAAAAGCTGTTAAAATGGCAAGAAGTGAATACTTCTCTGATATTACTGCACAGAATGTTCATTGCCCTCAAGACTATAAATACCATTTTAAAACCAGAAGACAATGTTTACTCAGATCTATCAACAAATACCTGTGAAATGCTTCTAAAGTTTTTTAGTGAAAAGATTGAGAATATAAGAACTTCCAAGTAACACGCACCTGCATCTCCACGAAATGGGAGTTGAAGATTTCTGCACGAGTTTCCAAGTTAGATGTCCAATATAAAGTGTCATTCCATTGCACTTTCCCCAGTTGAAAGGTGGAAATTCAGACTCTCCGAGTTGAATGGAACGCTTCATGGATCACAGCAACAACAATGCAGAGCATCGTGGCTTTCCTCACAAGAGCGAACATTTGGGGACACACGCACCAGGCGTGTGTGGCAGTGGACTGAACGCGCTGAAGCAATGCATATACAGCAGGCGAGTGTTTCAAACAGCTAGACAGAGCGCAGCTAAATGAAACACAATGCAGCATCTTCAAACTGAACTTCAATTTAACACGCATATTGAAAATGCAAAGGTTATGGCATCTCCTGTTATCTGAAAATAGACGGTTCAGACAGTCACTAAAAAAACTGGTGCATGCTTACTAAGATTACTACGGTAACCTGAAGGAAGAACAGACAGACGTGCGTTGGGCACATTCTTTCAGATTTGGACAGCGAATCTTCACATAATGATAAAATATGATGCATTATATTTTGAATCTTTTGTACATTTTGTAACATATTATTTTATAACAGCCTATAATAATGAATAGACGATACACTGGAACAACAATTATATAACTGCATATATATTTAATTGCCTCTGTCAGAGAGATGAGCAAGAGACAAATAACTTTAATGGAGCCTTTCTCTTTCACCGACCTCATGGCCCATCACTGACTTGGCTTACTTTCACTGACCGAAGCCGTTAACTTTAGGAAATGGTGGAGGTCTGGTTAACCCCTTGCTGAGCAGAGAGAAGGGAAGACAGGCTGCATGACGGACATGGCGTGTAATTCATATGGCATCATCTGCCTGCTCTGCTTGCCTGACATTAGCAGGTGTCGACGCCAGGCCGTTTAAAAGTCTCCAAACATCATAAAAGTTCCATGGCTGTGCTTTTACAGGCAGCTTATCATAACCTGACCTATAAATTACATCCAGCAGGGAAGCCCGGGCTCATATTAAATCAAGCATATATGACAGTTCATAGTTTCCTAAGATTCTAAAAGGAGATAAACCGCTAAGTCAGCCATTGAAAACTGGGTAGTTAATGTCAACATTTTGTTGATTTAAATGCATGTGGAAACATTAGAAAGGCTTTAAATGTACTGTTGCTTTTGTACTACCACTCAAGTACAAGACATTAGAGGTAACACTCACTCAGAAACCTGACACTTGAAATGGTCAGTGAGAAATGACAATTATAAACATTCTCGTCATCTTCATAAGTTACTTTTAGTCAGCACATTCATGTGTGCAGGATAAATGCCTCCCAGTCTTCAGAGTTTTCTTTATTTCATTTTTTTTGTAGTTGAAGCTAAAGCAATTAGATAAGTGCAGAGATAGAGATTGCAGGTAGTGCCCCATGCAGATAGCCTGCAGCTCCACAAGCTCCATTTCATAACAGCCACCTCAAAGATTAGAGACGGCAGAACTTGAAAAGGATACTCTGCTCAAGCCTTGCCTCTTCAATCATTTAAAAAATAAATGAACCTAAAAATGTGCTTTTTTTGTCCAATAAATTCTGTCATTTTCTAAACCCTTCTCTAATTGCAATATATCTAACAATCTATCTTTGTTCTATATTAGATTTTATATTAATTTCATTAGTTTGTTAGTTACGTCATTGTTCGGCTCTCAAATCAGTGGAAAAGTAGGTCACCTCTTATAGAGGTTCGCAGATTCAAAAGTCAGCTAAGCACCAACACCATTTCGGTGGAAAAAGGGTTTAAAAGATGGCTTACCAGGCATAGCATGGACAAGGTCTCCACATAGCACGATGAAGCGAGGTCTGGGCTGTAGTTTGTTAATGGCCTGGATTGCCTGCTTTGTAAGCTGGACCTCCTCAGCCCACTCATCCCCTCCTGAATCACAGTCACCTATCCTCCACGCTTTCATCAGGCCAAGCTGGGGGTCCGCAGCCTGGATGAAATAAAAGGGCCCGTTCCATTCCTTCTGTTCATCTGTGAAGGAAAAGAGAAAGCCATGTCTGCTGCTGCATTGCAAGTTGACAAACTACTTGAAAATATCAATTATTGATGGTGTGTTTGTGGTTCATCCATGCACTGTTTTACATAATTAAACATTACATAAGACACTCACAATTAAACTGTTTTAAAGTATTTATAAAAGTCTTTATCTTCAGTGCAATAGAGAGCAGCTAAGGGCACAGTCTTCAACGAGTTTCTCTCGGCGTATACAAACTACTGCTGTATATGACACCTTCACAACAGCTCTCGGGTTATAGGGAAACAAAAAGAAGAAAAAGAAGATGTTCACACCTCCTCTACGGGTTTACAGCACAAACAATCTGGCATAGTCTTACAGCTCAGAAACTGTATCTTACCTATGCTTTTCCCTCCCAGAGGAATTTATGGTAATGCTCCAAATAAAAAAAAAATTAAATGAAGAGGCCCCTGCTGGGATCATCATTCAAGTTCTTGTCTTTAGGGATGGGAATCGTTAGGAATTTAACGATTCCGGTTCCTTAACGGTTCCAGTAACGATTCCAGTAGTTCTTTTATTACTTCTGAGGAAGAATTATTTGAAAATGAGAAATACAATTCTTATTGGAAGTCTGTTGCCAAATGATGAGATCCTTTAAGATTTCTACAGAGCAGATATAACAAATCAGAAATAAATGTAATACAATTCTTGTAAAAGGTGTGTTTGCTGACTTTTTAGAGACATACTGTATATCCAAGCAAATAATGGATCCTACCTAGGCTATATCTGGACTGTATCTAAACAAACAAGGAATGTGATGGTATATTTCACAAAAAAAAAAAAACATTTTAATAATATAAAATTCCTTGTATTACTAAACTCATGTACCTTTAATTAAACATTGTCATATGAACAGCCAGTCAGTAACTGCACTGCTGATTAAAGTCTCACAGGTAAAGTCACATGTCATAACATTAACAGTTCCAGAGACAGTTTAGACTGTATTCTATTGTCTAATGTTGTACTTCAAGCTTGTAAGACTTTAACAGTTCTGATTTAATTTCAAGTTGGACATTCATAACTTGCACATCAGTGTAAGATTAATACTGTACTGGACTAGACCAGAAGCATTGTATGTTTCACGCTTTAGATTCAAACGAATCGGCTCATATGAGTCATCCTTTTAGGAATCGGACTGTTCCAGAAGCGTTGTCTGTTTCGCGCTGTAGATTCAACAGAGCCGGCTCATAGAGAGCCATTTGTTTGTGTGTTTTATGCTTTTGACCCAGTAGAGGGCAGCGCTGCTGCAGAAATGCGCTACTGGAAACACTATCAGAGTATTTCAGAATGGCGTTCCAGCCGCATCGGCGGAAAATTCACAGGGGAACCGTTAACGGAACCAAACATCATGAAGATGATTAGATTCCGGTATTTTGTAAAGAATTGAACTGGCTCCATTCTTTACTAAATTTGATCTCAGTGATTTCAGCCGTGGCATGATTGTTGGTGCCAGACGGGCTGTTGAGTATTTCTGTAACTGCTGATCTCCTGGGATTTTCACACACAACAGTCTCTAGAATTTACTCAGAATGGTGCCAAAAACAAAAAACATCCAGTGAGTGGCAGTTCTGTGGAAATGTCCAGTTTTGGTGAGCCTCTGTAAACTCAGCTTTCTGTTTTTGGCTGACAGAAGTGAAACCCAACGTGGTCTTCTGCTGTTGTAGTCCTCAAGGTCTGACATATTGTGCATTCTGAGATGCTATTCAGCTCACTACAATTGTACACAGTGTTTATCTGAGTTACCATAGCCTTTCTGTCAGCTCGAACCAGTTTGGCCATTCTCCGGTGACCTCTCATCAACAAGGCGTTTCAGTCCGTTTCTGAGTAAACTCTAGAGACAGTTGTGCTTGAAAATCCCAGGAGATCAGCAGTTACAGAAATACTCAAAACAGCCTGTCTGGCACCAACAATCATGCCACGGTCAAAATCACTGAGATCACATTTTCCCCATTCTGATGGTTGATGTGAACATTAACTGAAGCTCCTGACCCATATCTGCATGATTTTATGCATTGCACTGCTGCAACACGATTGGCTGATTGTATAATCGCATGAATAAGTAGGTGTACAGGTGTACCTAATAAAGTGGTCTGTGAGTGTATATATAAAATACTTTATGTTGACATTTCAAGTTCAACACAAATCGCTATGAACAGATCGTTGCATACTCTAATATTTCGTTGGACCGCCTTTAGCTTTGATTATGGCACGCATTTGTCTTGGCATTGTTTTGACAACCTTATGCAATGTCACAACATTTATTTATTAATTTCTGGCCGAGACCTTGTATTGGCGGGAGAGTCGAACCACTCCGTAAAGTCTTCTCCAGCACATCCCAACTTTCAGTGGGGTTAAGGCCAGGACTCTGTGGTGGCCAATTCATGTGTGAAAATTATTCCTCATGGTCCCTGAACCACTCTTTCACAATTTAAGCCTGATCAATCTTGGCATTGTCATCCTAGAGTATGCCCTTGCCATCAGGGAAGAAAAAATCCATTGATGGGATAACCTGGTCATTCAGTCATTCAGGTAGTCAGCTCACTTCATTTTATTGCTGCATAACGTTGCTGAGCCAAGACCCGACCAACTGAAGCAACCCCAGATCATAAGACTGCCTCCAGAGGCTTGTACAGTGGGCACTATGCATGACGGGTGCATCACTTCATGCGCTTCCCTTCTTACCCTGACATCGTTTTGGAATAGGGTAAATCTGGACTCATCAGACCACATGACCTTTTCCCATTGCTCCACAGTCCAATCTTTATGCTCCCTAGCAAATTGAAGTCATTTTTTTTTCTTCTGATTAGCCTCACTATCAAGTGGCTTTCTTGTGGCCACACAGCTGTTTAGTCCCAATCCTGTAAGTTCTCGTCACACTGTGCGTGTGGAAATGCTTTTACTTTCACTATTAAACATAGCCATGAGTTCTACTGTCCATATTTTACGATGTGACTTCACCAAGAGTTTTAGTGATCTCCGATCACGATCATTCAAGATTATTTTCTGACCACATTTCTTCCGCAAAGCTGATGGTTTACCACTATCCTTCTATGTTTTAATAATGCGTTGGACAGTTCTTAACCTCCTAAGTTGTTTTCTTTGCTTGATGCAGGCCAACAATTTGCCCCTTATGAAATAAAGTAACATCTTTTCCAGAACCATGGGATACGTCTTCTTACATGGTTGTTTAAGAAATGAGAAGCTACACACTGCATCAGTAAGGGCAGGGGTAGTCAACTTTGGAAAGCCGGGGGGATGGAAAGCAGGATCCCTTTAGCCTCAAGGGCCGCACTCTTTTTTTTATTCATTTATTAAAACATATTTTAATAACTTTTTTATATTAATAAGTTGGGCAGGCTACTCTATATGCTATTTAATACATCATGGACACATGTAATTAACACAAGTAAAATAAAACATCACATATAGATATATAGCAAAATTATTGTTTGGTTCTTTAAAAACAATTACAACTGTGATATACTATTATTATAATAATCATATATGCCAATATGTTTTTTGTTTGTTTGTTTTAAAAGATCCACACTTTTACAAGTAGACCACATACTGCAGCAGTATACACCACTCTAAAAAATGACAATGTACAAATAAAATATACATTCAAAATGCTTTGCCATATATAGAGAGATGAATATCTGTTCTGTTGTCACTGTCAAAGATTGTCATGACACACACACACACACACACACACACGCCAGAGATACAGTGCCCTCAAAACAAGACATTTATATCCAATACTAGCTCCAAAAGCACTCAACACTTTTATTGCAGGATGACCCTTTTTTCCCTGTTATTACTGTTCACGACTAGTATATACAGTATCTCTGTTGAGTTTGTTTGTCACCAGACACTCGGTTGATTCGCGTTATGGCAGTGACGAGCAGGTTCGGAAAAAAGACTCAGCATGTGCATGTTTAAAGTGACAGAGCGTGCACAAACGGCAATCAATGCATGTGTGCAGACTGACCCCACACTCATGTTATATAAAGTGGCTTACAATAAAATTTATATTCGCGGATTTGTCCTTGAATTCATTATTTTTATCCATTGCCGTTTCTTTTCCTCAATAGCGGTTCGGCAGTTTATCAATACTGAGAATTACCTTCAAGGCTCTAGAAAATTGACACTTTAAAATTCATACACATTCAATAATTTTATGTGATGACAACATCACGCGGGCCACAAAAAGATAGTTTGCGGGCCGGATGTGGAGTTACCATGGAGTTAGGGTTAAAAGAACTGTTGCCAGATGAAACATATTAATCACTGAAATAATGATCCAATCATAGGCTCTTAAGTATCTGCTTATTTAAATATAAACTAAGACTTTGTTCTTTGGCCAGGCAGTGTAGCTTTGTTATTCTAAAAAGACATGTGTGCATGCTACGATCACCTCTTCAGGAAAGCACAAAACCTGGTTAAAATAAATAAATAGAATGGAAACACATGCTATCTGACCAACTCAAAAGTGTTTAAATGTGCCATCTGCCACCTGGAATCTTGTTTGTTGTCTAACTCTTTTATGTACAGTACCTGGAGACTGACAACTATTTTCAGACAACTTTAAACAACATGAATTGAGAGGAGCAGACAAAACTTCTATGACAGCCAATACGCACCATCCTCTTTCAGCAAACATAAATCAGAGGGATATCTCAGATGACTCCTAGAGCTTTCAAATACTGCTAACCTAATCATAAGTCAAGATAAAAGCCTCCTGTGATAAACCATAACATATCAATTCTACTCTGATGCATCCACTAAAGGTTACTGCTGTAGGATTTGAAAATACAGAAAAAAGTTGTCAACAAAAAGCGAGTGCAAAACAAAGAATAAGCAAGAAATTAGTCTGAGATGAAGATTCCAGACTTAATTTACATAAGCTGTCAAGCAAAGGGAACCGCACTGGGACTTTTCAAAGATGCCCTTCTTACACAGAGAAAAACACCAAGCTACCAAGCAAAAGGTTAATGTAGACTGTCATCTGAGACTCTTTTGTCCAAAAATAACAAATTTGGAAAACCATTTAATAATACATGCTAACTGGACCTAGTAAATCTATAAACATAGATGCCAAGGACTAATCTTTTTAAATGCCTTAACCCTCATGTTCTGAATAGCTCCAAAAACAAACTTAGACGGATTCTTTACGATGTTTCCTAATCTTATGAGAACTGATTGTAAACACAATTTTAACTTGACAGCATATTTACATAAAATACCCTTCATATAAAATGTTCTGTTTGGGGAACTTGTGGTACAACAGAGGGTTCAAGCTATAATAATATCTATCTACTGTATGATCAATATTTTGATTAATTCCAATAATTTATTATTTCCCCTTCATATTAAAATAATTTGAATGGGAAATACAACATTGGGGTCCAATATAAGCAATAGTTCTTTTAACCCTTGTGCGACATTCAGGACATTTTTGTCTTTTTCATTTTGGTTTTTTTTTTCAATCAATTTGGCTGTGTTAATGCCAATGGCATAAATTTTACCAAAGGTGTGTATTTTTGGGGGAATTTTGATATTTCAACCTCAGTTCCTATAATACATCTATAATACACTGTGTACACAAAATAGTTACACTCAGGACCTTCAGGACAACAATTTCCCCATCCCCATATATGATCCCAGTGCCATTAAAGCATAAAATCATGAATTCTATGATATTATGCTTTCATTCCAGAGCCCTGGCTTCATAATTTAAATTTGCAATATTTTCCACCAGATGGCGCCATTTTTCTCATGTTTAGCCTATGGAGCATATACATTCTTTTCCCCTATTTTCTGTTTGCTGTATTATAGAGCACTGCAGGCCAACTGAATAAATGATGCAGCTAAAATTGTGTGGGTGTGTTGGTATGGATGTCAGAGTGTGTTTTGTAGTGTGTGTGTGTGTGTGTGTGTGTGTGGAAAACAACAGTGGCACTATGTAAACAAACTGGCGTTTAAAGGGTTAAAATCCTGAAAATGAATGAATATTTGGTAGTCATGCTCATGACTGATGTTAGTCAGTGAAAGTGGAAAATAATATGAATATATAATATTATTATGGTAGTTTTTTTATTCTGATATTTTTGTCCTCTAAGGACCTCTGAGTAACTTTTTTTAATTGACACACAAGGGTAAATTAAACTCTCTCCCCTTGAAAATAATAAATAAGACTAAATAAGAGGTCTGATTCTGCACATTTTACATGTTGGAGCTTCCACTTAAGCTATTATGTAACTACCTACAGCTGCTAGCTACATCCCAAGGTTTATTTCAGCTCACAAAACAAACATCAAAGTAAGATGTGGCATAATACTGACATATTACTTCTTTGAAACTTAATGGAAGGTGATCAGAATAACTGAATCTACCTTGGCTGTGATTTCAACTCTTAGTCATGGTAGTGGATAATAGTCTGTACTTGTCAAACACGAGTTTAACGACGTTTATAAATTAACAGGATTTACAATGTTTATAAAAGAGATCATAACAAACCATACTTTCATAATAAAACGTTTTACGTTTTACAGAACTATCTATAATGCCACACGTTTTCAGACTGGAATGTTGTAAAGGCAGCGTCAGCTAGCCTCAGCTAACAGTACCTCGTGTCAGCCCCTTAAAACTCCGATCCTTTGCTCTCAGAAAGATACTTTCGTCCTCCGCCATTGACCGCTATGTAGTATACGACAATAAGGTGTTTGACATCTAGGCTTGTTGTAAACGCCGAGGTTTTGTTCTCGTGTTTGTGACCGCAATGAAGGCGTTCACTGCTAAAGCTGACAAAGTCATTGCTTAACAGTGTATAAGTGAATCGATGCGTTTGGTAATGTATTCGCAATGTCTGGCGACGTGCGGACTCTCGAGAAAATATGACAATAAGAACAGACTCACAGATCTGCTTTAATGCTCAATCTATATTATCAAATATACAAACTGAAGGACATTATAAACCTACCACTACTTACAAAATCAACAGTAACTTTAATAACAACTAATAGGCTGCACATTTACATCACAATCATAACAGCCAGTAAATAATTGGAAATGTAACTACAAAGTTCAGGGTATGTATGGAAATGATTCCGTATTTCTAGCTGTTCATTGCCTACAGTTTTAAAGCAAATTTAGTGTGACGATACATGTCAATATAATTTCTAATCTATATAAAATGTGATACATTAAATATGATAATCAATGATCAACACATTCTTCTTGCAACAGACAGCAGTTTTTATCAATGTACTGTATGCTACCAGAGTAGGCTGGGAATTCCTGGGATTCGGTAATATTTAATCTAAGGGAACAAAATTCTTGTTTTTTCTGATTTGGACACCTTTTGTTCTCAAACCCGTCACGGACATAATGGAAGTGGTTTGAAAATGATTCAACACAATACTTGTTATAAAATCTACAGTACCTACTGCACATGTGTCCCTCATACCAATTTAATGACTACAAATATAACATTTATGACAGTTTTCTTATATTTATGTGATAAAGCTACAAAAAGTCAAATTGTGTGTCTGTGGTCTCATTATTTTTGTTAAAAAATCGTTTTTAATTATCAAATATTATCACACTCGTCACAACCCCATCACTACTCCACTAGGCACTAGGCACAATAGTGTAGTCTAGGGCAGGGGTTTTCAAACTGGGGACCGGGGACCCCCAGGGGGCCGCAAGAGGGTGCTAGGGGGTTCGCATTTCAGAGAAGAAAAGAAAAGTGTACAAATTTTGGCACTATTTGACATTATTACCATTACCATTAATTAATTATGATTATTTTATTGTATTTACAGCCATAGTAAGAAATACAAATAAATCGCATACAATTTCATTTATTGAAAATGAAAAAAAAAAAGTCTTATTTGTAAGAAATAAGGGTTGTAATTTACTATTCTCTGTAAAGTTTCTTTGATATAATATTTATTGTGTTATTAAATACTTTTACAAATTTATATAGTGTTTTTCACAATAAATATAAACAGTTAAAATAAAATATTATTTTTATTGTATCATTTAAATTTCTTTTCAATTTAATTGAAAATTTTATACATCTAGCATTACTCCAATACAAGAAAGATACACTGTCAATTTAATAAGAGGTAAATATTTTACTGATAATATTTTAATAATTTATTTTGGCTTTAGTACTATGATAATATAAAAACCAATTATTTCATTTTGCAAACAAGAAGTTTTTATAATATCATGTTTACTACTTTTTCCACAAAGGGGGTTCCTCGAAGGGGATTATCAAATTTAGGGGCCTTGGCATCAAAAAGTTTGAAAACCCCTGGTCTAGGGCATACGCAGGCATACGCCATATGCCCACCTATGTTTCTTTTTTTTAAACTTTTTTTATCCCTTTTTCTCCCAATTTGGAATGCCCAATTCCCACTACTTACTAGGTCCTCGTGGTGGCACAGTTACTCACCTCAATCCGGGTGGCGGAGGACAAGTCTCAGTTGCCCCCGCTTCTGAGACAATCCGTGCATCTTATCATGTGGCTTGCTGTGCATGACACCGTGGAGACTCACAGCATGTGGAGGCTCATGCTACTCTCCGCAATCCACGCACAACTTACCACGCACCCCATTGAGAGCAAGAACCACTTAATTGCGACCACAAGGAAGTTACCCAATGTGACTCTACCCTCCCTAGCAACCGGGCCAATTTCGTTGTTTACGAGACCTGGCTGGAGTCACTCAGCACACTCTGGATTCAAACTCGACTCCAGGGGTGGTAGTCAGCATCAATACTCACTGAGCTACCCAGGCCCCCCTCCACCTATGTTTCTTAGGATTTTGCGTATGCCCACCTAAAATAAGTTATGATACGTATAACGAGTAGGCTTTTGACCCGAAACTTTTTCAATCTAATAACGCGATGCCGCAGCACCGTTGAGTGAGTTATGTATTATTATTATTATTATTAAAAAGTGTACAGAGATTATATCTAAACGCGCATGGAGAAGCGGGAGCACAACTGATGGCACTGGCAAGACCGACAGTCTGACTAATCTAATCCACCAATCAGAAAGTTCATTTCAGACGCGATTGGATATTTGCTAACCAATCATTTTTACCGTTTCAGTTAGGGGCGGGGCATTTCCAGCATCTAATGCTAATGCACAAGCAACCCTGGAGTAACCATAATTTGCGCTGTAAATTTATTTCCCTGCTAAACGTATATATATATATATATATGATATATATATATATATATATATATATATATATATATATATATATATATGTCTGTGGTGCCTTTTTCTCGTGATATCAAATAAAATTTAAATTTATATTCCTTAGTAGGAAAAAAATTTCACTATACACAGCAAAGCACATTATGTACAACATCAACAACAACAACAAAAAAACATGAATTATTACATAGGCTATATATGGTAATACAAGATAATGGGTTAATGTGAACATTACTACACTCATATAAGCTACACAGTGCTTAACAATTTATTGAGTATTATGTATGTATTAGTTTATTAATTAGAGTAATTTTCATAGTAGCCTAATAAAAGGAACATTAATAAGACCTATACATTTAAATACATATTTAACATCAATTTAACATTTAACATCATATATACACATTTTACATATGTCCTTTAACCTGGTGCATGTTTTGTTCATTAATGACAAAAATGTATAGACAGTGTGCACATTTTATTATTATTTTTTGGTACAAATTCAGTGAAGTGCCTCAGGGACATGACAAAAGGCTTGGTTTGAGATATAAAGAAGATATATTTAATGATAAAGATTATCTTAATTAATTAATTATTTTAAGTCATTATAAAGGACATATCAACATCTTGTAAAAAGCTTTCAATATTTTCTCTCCATCCATCCTACCTGTCCTCACACACATAATTAACACATCTCTACTTACAGGCATTTTTCCCACTATATTTAAGCAGGCTCGAGTAACCCCACTGCTTAAAAAACCTGCACTTAACCCCACACAAGTAGAATACTACAGACCAGTCTCTCTCTTCCCATTCATGGCAAAAACACTTGAAAGGGCAGTTTTCAATCAGATCTCTGCCTATCTCTCGCAGAACAAGCTGCTGGATGACAATCAGTCGCTGAGACAGGCGAGAGCTGAATCCAGATCATCCGTCCTGATTCTACTGGACCTTTCTGCAGCCTTTGACAGAGTCAGCCATACTGTCCACCCTCTCTACTCTGGGCATCACAGGAACTGAGCTTGGCTTGTTTAAGTCCTATCTCTCAGGTAAGTCCTTCAAAGCAGCCTGGAGAGGAGAGATGTTCAAGTCACATCAGCTACTTACTGGGGTACCTCAGGGCTCAGTGCTTAGGCCACTTCTCTTCTCTATATAACTACAAAAACGCCTTCCAAAACTGTCAGAAATCTAGGGGTAACCATTGATAACCAACTCAATTTAACAGACCACATCTCAAAGACAGCACGATCATGTAGATTTACACTCTACAATATCATTAAAATAAGACCCTTCCTCTCTGAACATACCACACAACTTTTTGTTCAGTCACTTGTCATAAATAGACTGGACTACTGTAACGCTTTCATTACAGGCCTCCCTGCATGTGCAATTAGGCTCCTGCAAATGATTCAGAATGCAGAAGCACATCTGGTATTCAGCAAACCAAAGAGAGCACATTACACCACTCCTTGTCTCTCTCCAATGGCTGCCGGTTGATGCATGTATCAAATTCAAGGCTCTGATGCTGGCATACAGAACAGTCACTGGGTCTGCTCCAGCATACCTAAAATCATTTCTGCAGAGCTACGTTCCCACCAGAAGCCTGTGGTCGGCTAATGAGCGGCGACTTGTTGTACCAACACGAAGAGGCACCAAACCCCTTTCCCGGACTTTTGGTTTCACTGTACCTCGTTGGTGGAATGACCTTCCCAACTCTATCCGTGAAGCAGACTCACTCTCTGTCTTCAAACTAATGGCTGAAAACACATCTTTTCCATGAGCACTTAACCATACACAAAAAATTTAAAAAAATAATAATAAAAAAATAATATATATTGTTGTTGCACTCTAATCTGTCTTGGATACTACTATTCTGATGCTAGTGAAACTTTGTAATGTAGCACTTTTCGTACCGCTGTCTCCTTAAGATAAATCGCTTATGATGTGTTATTCCTCTTTTGTTAGTTGCTTTGGATAAAAGCATCTGCCAAATTAATAAATGCAAATGTAAAGAACCACCACTTAAAAAAGGCTGGGGGATTTAAATATTTCAGAATTCCAGGAATGGCCCACCAATAAAACAATATATATATATATATATATATCAATATGTGAAAATAAATGTAACTAAACCTTTTGATGCCTTGAAGTGGGCTCATATCAATGTACTTCTAGTTCAGCAGCCTGCTGCATTTCTTCATTAAAACACTATGCACTAACATTCTCTGTCTACACTTACAAAGACTTTTCTCTAAAAAGAGTTGATTCTAAAAGGATCTTTGATACAGTATAATCTAGAAATTAAGTGCCTAGTTACTCTACTTAAAAGTAATATTTCCCATTATTGAGCATTATAATTGCAATCCTTGGTTTCCATCAGGGACTAAAAATGTTTTTTATTTTTTTTATTTTGGTTCGTTCTGAGCAAAAATAGTATTTTTTTGTTCCGGTTCAGAAGTTCCACAGCCTCCTTTCCAATAGGTTACCGGTTAGAACAAAATAAAAGAACAGTTAACAGTCTTTTTAAAATGACAGTACTCTGCTCTAAGGGGTGCTTGAAATACCAGTTGCAGTGTTGCCAGATCTCGCAAGAGAAACAGCAACATGGTCTGGAAAAACAAGCCCAAAATAAGCCATTTGCCACACCAAAACAAGCCCAAAATAAGCCACTTGCCACACCAAATCAAGCCCAAAATAAGCCACTTGCCACACCAAATCAAGCCCAAAATAAGCCACTTGCCACACCAAAACAAGCCCAAAATAAGCCACTTGCCACACCAAATCAAGCCCAAAATAAGCCACTTGCCACACCAAATCAAGCCCAAAATAAGCCACTTGCCTCACCAAAATAAGCAAAAATAATTTATTGGCATAGAAATCATAGCAAGCAGTTAATTAACAGTTAAGTATAATTTTATTTACAGATCTGCTTCTTAGTCAAAACCGACAGCATCTAATCTGTATTAATGCATCATATCTAACAATAATTCAGTGAAGACTTGGACACAACTGAGAAATTTACTTTTTACCTCTATAATGTTTTCGTTGTATCTGGATTAGCCGTGCATGTACAGTATATGAAGTAATTATACATAGCTGTTAAAAAGGTCTTCATTCACAGAATGAATGACATCCACAATGGACAATTAGGCAAAGAAATGTGTGATGAAGCAGTTACCTTCAGGATCAAAGCACGTTTAATTTTTTGGGGGGTCAAGAAGTGCAGTTCTAAATATTTACTATGATATACCCTTTGGCCTTTAGTTTCATAAAAAAAAAAAAAAAAAAATATAGGAACAAAATTAACCTGTTATAACCAGTGTTATTATAGTTTTGGATTTTTTTATTTAATTTTTTTTCTATTTTATATTCAATTTGTCATTACAATTTAGTTTAGTTTTTGTTAGTTTTCACAGTTTGTCTGTTAGTTTTAGTTTAGTTTTCGTTTTTTCAGTGTTTTTTTAGTTTCAGTTTAGTTAGTTTTTATTTTAGTTTTAGTTTTAGTATTTTTTTTATGGCTGCCAAAGCTGAGCGTTTACTGGTGTAATTTAAAAAATCTAACATCACTATGTTTCTCTGGGCAGTCTTGTGTTAACGTCTATTAGTGGTATTTTCATGTTTAATGTGGATTGTAAATGTTGCAAATTGTATAATATACTGTAGGGTGAATATGGGAAAAGTGACAAAAGGCATTTAAGCTTGATCCACACTGTATCCATATGTATTTCATTAAATGATTACAAATCATTACAAATCTAATCTTTGGGGAGTATACAATTAAAGGGATAGTTCACCCAAATAAATGTAAGTTCTCTGATAATTTACTCACCCTCATGCCATCCCAGATGTATATGACTTACTTTCTTCTGCTGAACACAAATTAAGATTTTTAGAAGAATATTTCAGCTCTGTAGGTCCTCACAATGCAAGTCAATAGGGGCCAAAATTTTGAAGCTCCAAAAAGCACATAAAGGAAGCATAAAAGTTATACATACAACTCCAGAGGTTTCATGTATGTCTTTAGAAGTGATATGATAGGTGTGAGTGAGAAACAGATCAATATTTAAGTTTTTTTACTGTAAATCTTGACATCAGCAGTCTCCTTGGCAATCATGATTTCAAGCTCAATTATATTTCCCAGTGCCATCTAGCACTCTGCGAACTGTAAGTGTAATGGAGCTTGAAATCATGATTGTTCCTGTAAACTGCAATTGCAATATGTACAGTGAAAAAGGAGTTACATTTTGGTCTGTTCTCACCCAAAACAGATTGGATCTCTTCAGAAAACATGGATTAAACCACTGGAGTCTTATGGATGACTTTAATGCTACCTTTATGTGCTTTTTAGAGCTTCAAAGTTCCAGATACCAACAGAGCTGAAAAATTCATTTGTGTTCAGCTGAAGAAAGAAAGCCTTATACACCTGGGATGGCATGAGGGTGAGTAAATGATGAGAGTTGAAATTTTTGGGTCAACCATCCCTTTATTTTATTGAGGTTTAAAATTGATGATTTTACTTTGGAATGTGTGGCAGAACACATTTCAAGACCACTGATGGGAAAAGCATTGGTAAAGAAAATAACAGAAATTTGAGGTAAATCTAGTTAAGCTTATAAACAAGTACAAGTTAACTTAATGTTATGATGTGAAAGTGTAGAAGAAAATATAAAAATTAATTTAAAATATATACTGTATACATTTTCCAGAGAATATTTTTTCCTCTATCCTACTTTGCCAGTAGGCCCTGCTGCTTAAACACATCTGGGATTTTGTCAAAAGAGGATCTTCAAAGGTTCTTCTTCCCAGTATTGACTGTTTCTTAAAAAAAAGGTAGAAGACATCCTAAGCTTTCTTCAAGGGTGTAATGTTAGGTTATGTGTCGTTTGGATCATAATTCAGTGTCAAGAAAAGAAAAAATTAAAAAAAATTCCCACTTTGCCCATATTCACCATATTATTTCAAAAACTAAAATGAATTCGAGATCATTTTTTATTTTATTTTAGTTAGTTTTGGAGTTATGAAAAAGTATTTTAGTTTAGTTTCATTTTTTCCAATAATTTCATTGTTTTTTTTTATTTTTTTTTATTATTAACATTTTATTGATTAAAAAAAAGGATTGATGAAACGGAACATACACACACAGAATAAAATTATATAAAATTATATGTCCCTCCCCCATACATTTTTTATGTATTTATCTCCTATATTAATGACCGCCCCATCACCTAAAATACAGAGTCTGGGGCTAAATGAAATTAAAGTGCCAAATACGTCACACATAAATCTCTGAACCCTCAACCAAAATTCATGGATCTTACAGTAACACACCACCAGAAAACATGGGTTGGTCCCCATCTTCTGATTGGCATAGCCAGCAGGTGGGTGTGTCTTTAAGACCAAGCCTATACAATCTAGAGGGGGTCCAATAGAATAGATGTAAAATCTTGAATTGCATAAGGCGCACCCTTGCATCTCTAGATGTAGACTTGATGTTTTTTAGAATCTTAGCCAACACACCCTCCTCCAATACCAAGTTTAAATCTTTCTCCCATAATCTCTTGAGAGAAGTTGAGGCTCCGTCCCCCAGACTCTGAATTAGCAGGGAGTAATACACTGATGCCTCATGACCTTTTCCAAAAGCAGTAATCACCCCTCCCAGAGGATCTGCCGCTTTAGGGGGGAGTATGCTGCTCCCAAAAATAGTACAGAGCAGATGGCGCAGCTGTAAATACCTAAAGAACTGAGATCTGGGAATCCCAAAATGTTGAACCATATTTTCAAAGGATCTCAACACTCCAATCTCATATAGGTCACCGAGCGTATTAACCTCCCTCACAATCCACTCTGTCCAGCAAAAAGAGGACTTATTAATACATAATTTTGGGTTCAGCCATATGGTCGAAGCAACATTTAAATAAATGTCCAAATTTAACACTCTGGACACTTTTGTCCATACCGAGTGAAAACGCGAGATAACGGGGTGTAACTTAATTTCTCTGGTTAGTTTTATAGAAAAGCTTTGCAATGGCGAAATGGGGCAAGAACTTCCTGTTCGATACAAAACCAAGGAGGGGCTCTCTCAGGTGGAAGCAACCAATAAGCCAAATGCCTGAGACCAACTGCATAGTAATAAAACAAAATCTTGGATAGGCCTAGCCCACCTTTGTCAATCGGCCTATGCAATTTATTGGAGTGTAATCTGGGACGCTTACCATTCCAAATGAAGGACTTTGCTATGCTATCAAATTGCTTGAAATAAGAGAGGGGGATATCTATAGGGAGAGACTGTAGAAGGTAGTTGAATTTTGGAATACAATTTATTTTAATAACATTAACCTTCCCAGTCATAGATAAATGTAATGAAGCCCATCTACCCACATTGCTTGAAAACCTTTTTATTAAAGGGTCAAAATTAACTCTAAATAAATCACCCAAATTTGCTGGGAATAAAATACCCAAATACTTAATGCCCTGTTTGGGCCACTGGAAGGTGCCCGGCTAAAAAGCCGATACCGGGCAGTACGCTGTCAGAGCCAAAGCTTCGGATTTAGACCAATTGACTCTGTATCCTGAGAAATTAGAAAAGGAATTAATAATTCTGTGGAGACAAGGTATAGATCTAGTGGGGTCGGAGATGAATAATAAAATATCATCTGCATAAAGCAAAAGCTTATGCGCCACACCTGCCGCCACCACCCCTGGAAAATCATCCTCCTTTCTTATTGTGGCTGCTAATGGTTCCAGGGCAAGACAGAACAATAATTGGGAAAGAGGGCAACCCTGCCAGGTGCCCCTATCCAGAGTAAAATAATCTGAAATTAATCCATTCATTTGAACCACAGCTACCAGATGTCTATAAAGTAACTTAATCCAACCAATAAAAGTATTCCCGAACCCGTACATTTCCAAAATCTTAAAAACATAATCTCATTCTACCATATCAAACGCCTTTTTGGTATCAAGTGAGATGGCAGCGACCAGAGTCTGATCGTTCACCACTGCCCACATGACATTGATGAAACGCCTAATGTTATCAGAAGAGCTGCAGCCCCGAATAAAACCTACCTGATCAATATGTATAAGAGATGTCTTTACTTTACTTAATCGGTTAGCCAAAATTGTTTACAATATTTTAACATCCAGCTGGATCAGGGAAACAGGACGGTAACTCTTAAACTCGCTTGGATCTATGTCCTTTTTAGAATCAGACTGATGCGACTTGCGTCATGGTTGGTGGAAGCTTTCCATTCTTTAATGATTCTGTATAAATTTCTAGCAAATTCTACCCGACTCAAAGTATGACTGTCTTGCCCTGAATAGCCAAAACTCCACCTTCTGCTACAAAATAGTATTATATCTGTATTTCAATTGGGTCAATTCCCTGAGGCCATTAGACGACACTCTGTGCTTCAGCTCTGCCTCGGCACTTTTAATATTCCCTTCCAATTCCACGAGTTCTTGTGCTTTGGATTTTTTGGTGAATGAAGTATACTGTATGATCTGGTCCCTAAGAACCGCCTTAAGAGCTTCCCAAGCCATGCCCACAGAGGATACTGAGGACCAGTTGGTCTCCATTTAGACATTGGTTTCAGCCTTAAGCATTTGTTGGAATTCAGGATTTTGCAAAAGGGATACATTAAAGCGCCAACTATATGATTTCTTTTTCTCCATATGTGGAAACACCTCTAAACTCACCAGGGCGTGATCTGAGACTAAGATGTTTCCAATTGAACAATCAACAACAAATGAAATGAGGGACTTAGATATATATAAAAAAAAAACTATTCTAGAGTAAATCTTATGGACTGATGAAAAAAAATCATAGTCCCTACCAGATGGGTTCAAAAGTCTCCAAATATCTGTAAGACCAAGATTTTTACACATCCTATGAAGCGTCAATGTTGCTCCAGGGGGCTTGCACACATTTGCTTCACTATGATCAAGGAGTGAGTCCATCAAAAGATTAAAGTATCCTCCCAATATTATATCATGAGGGGTGCCAGCGACTTGCAACATCCTTTCAAGATCTATAAAATAGCCCTGATCATCAATGTTAGGTGCATAAATATTAGCCAAAATAAGATTTTGTCCCTGAATTTCAGCTAAAACAATAATGACTCTTCCTAATTTATCTTTACTCTGTTTGAGACATTTGAATTGTAGATGTTTACTTATCAGCATAATGACTCCCCTGCTCTTACTCGAGCCAGCACTATAAAAAAATGCCCACCCCAAATTTTTCAGCTTCCTGCAGAGAAAAGTGTGTTTCTTGAAGAAACATTATATCATATTTCTTATGCTTAAGAAGAGAAATAACCTTCCTTCTTTTTATGGGGTGCCCCAACCCATTCACATTCCACGTGGTGAGAGACAATCCACTAATATTAACATTTGACATTTTGACATATACGAAAAAATAGACTTAGTGTCAAAAACACGAACATCCCCCAGAACAAAACAAACAGAAAAAAGAAAAACGTGCGCATTAACCCCGCGCACGATAGCGCCAACTGGCGTCCATCCCTCCAAACTCAAACAGTCCATGCATGCCTACGAGAATCCCTTTGCCATCGGATTGCTCAAATCCGGTGTTTCTATACAAATTTTGTGAGACAGAATTACATAGCAAAAGATAATCTATAAAATAAACTCCAGCCAATAGGCGGAATAAAAACAAAGAACATGTAGATTCAACCATAAAACTGTCCTGAAGGTGTGCCACTCTACAAAATAAACTCCAGCCGCTAGGCGGAACCAGCACAAAAAAAAAAAAAAAAAAAAAAAAAAAGAAAAAGTCGCACAGATTTCACAAACATCAAGCGAATGTTCAGTGAGCCGGTCCACTTAGCTGCAACATGAATGCAAGCAAATGACTTACTCCAAAGACTTTGCAAGAAATACTCCACAAAACAAACTCCAGTTGATAGGCGGAATAAGCACAAAGAGCGTGTAGATACATCCATAACACTGTCCTGAAGGTGTGTTGCTCTACAAAATAAACTCCAGCCGATGGGCGATCTAAGCACAAAGAGCATGTAGATTCATCCATAATACTGTCCTGAAGGTGTGTTACTCTACAAAATAAGCTCCAGCTGCTAGGTGGAACCAGCACAAAAAGAGTGCGTAGATTCTTCAAACAGTCAAGCGAATGTTCAGTGAGCTGGTTCACTCGGCTGCAACGTGAGTACCACAAAATTACTTACTCACTCCATTGACTTTATGAAGGACATCACTTGCTGTGGGCATATAAATGTTTTATGGCCATACTTAGCATCTATTCTCAGTTTGGCCAGGAATATCAGTGCAAAAGCAACCTTCCGCTGATGTAAAGTTTCTTGCATTCCTTGAATCGATCATGATTCTCTCTTGTCGAATTCGCAAAGTCTGGGAACAAAGAAAATGCTGTGGTTCTTCCAAGAAAGCCTTCCTTTACCTTTCGCCTCGTGTAACACGAGATCTTTATCGGATGATCTCAGAAATTTTTCCAGCATTGATCGGGGCCTGTCTCCCTCCCTGTAAAGCTCGTTCGATTTCCAGCTTATGGCCTGCTATGTCATGCAGATTCGGAAAGATCCCGTCCAGGAATTTCACCATATCCTGTCCCTCATTGCCCTCAGGAATTCTGACGATTCGGATGTTTTTCCACCGGCTACGGTTCTCTGTGTCCACCAACTTCTCCCAGACATGCTCCAAATCCACCTTGGTCACTAGCGGATTAGCAGATAATTCCCTCTCCGATGACTCCAGATAATCGATCCATTTCTCGACATCCCCCACTCTTGTAACCACATCAGTGAACTTCGCCTCCATGGCAGTGATCGATCGACATATCACAGCAAGATCCTCCAAGTCAGCAACAACCTTCATCAGCATTGCCCACATGTTCAGCATCTCTCGCCGCATTTCCCGCACCTCTCTGACTAAATCGATTCCCAGGTTCTCGGCCTGCTCGGGGGTGTCAACTTGAGCACGTAAGTGTATTTTAATGTCTCCAGAGCCCGAGGATTTTGAATTCTTTGGCATACTGTCCTCCTAGAACAGTTATGGAACAGAGTGTATCGAATCTCACCGGTTTATGTCATTAAAAGTGTTAAAACTTGTGCGCAGAGCTCGCCGTTCACACGTCCGATCCTCGATTGGTGTCCAATAATTTCAATTTTTGTTTTTATTTTAGTTAATGAAATGATTAATTTTCATTTTCGTTAACTATAATAACACTGTCTATAGCCAGTTACCAGCATTTAAAAATAACATTTTCACTCCGGAACAATTGAAAATCACTTTGTTACGGTTTTCGGTTACGCTCTGCTAAAAATTTTGTTTGTTTTCAATTTTCATTTTTGTTCCTTGAACCGTTTTTAGTCCCTGGTTTCCATGTTGCAAGAAAAAAAAATAGAGCACTAAGATTTTAAGGCAAAATACTGCAATTTCTTCACTGAAAATAAAAATTACTAGTAAGATTTACTTAATTTTATTTAGCAAGTTTCTGCACACAGTTTTTCTAATTAAATCTGAATGGTATAAAATGAAGTAAAATCTACTTCATGAAATAAAACTTATTAAAGTGAGTAAATTTAACTTAAATCTGATGTATGTCATTTCTGCACCACTAGCGTCACTAAACACAATTACAAAAACAGCTTTTTGAATACGCCCCCCGTCTGCCATTGGTCAAACAAAGAGATAGTCCCACCCCCAACTCACGCCATTGGTTGAGTTAAAAGCATTTTAAAACATAAACAAATACATCAGTCTTGTCGGAAGTATGTCATGTGGAGAGGTCCCATGGTAGGTCCTACCCAAAGGGGGAGGAGTTTCTACAGAGCATGGCGACCGGGGGCAGAGGGGCCTTTGCCCAAAGAAGACGCAGTTTGCCTTCAGGGAAACAGTTTTACGGAAGATATCACATGGGGTCGCCTTTGGGGAACCAGCACATGTGGAGCACCTACATCAGTACAGGTGCTCCTTAGCGAGCGTACTGGGCCGGTCAGTGAGTTTCTCTGCAAACTTAGCTGACAGAGGGCTAAGGAGGAAAGTCATCCAGGGATCACAGTCTCACCTCAAGGGAGGGGAAAGGCGCTATGCGCAAGCAGTACACCCAGCCAGTTGTCCCGGAACTTACCTGCTCATGCCTGCCAATACACGGGATGAGCCCGGCTCAACCTGGAGATTGTAGAACCTCGCAAAGGTGTTGGGTGTTGCCCAGCCCGCTGCTCTACAGATGTCTGCCAAAGAGGCGCCACTGGCCAGGGCCCAGGAGGCCGCCACACTCCTGGTGTAGTGGGCTCGTAACCCCGCAGAGAGTGGCTCGTCCTGAGCCTGATATGCGTCGATGACCCAGTGGGCGATCCTCTGTTTGGAGACAGCGCTTCCTTTCCGCTGTCCATCAAAGCAAACAAAGTGCTGCTCAGAGCTTCTAAGGCTCTGCGTGTGATCCAAATAGATGCGTAAAGCTCGCACCGGACACAGCAACACCAAGGCTGGGTCTGCCTCCTCCTGGGGCAGTGCTTGCAGGTTTACCACCTGATCCCTAAAAGGAGTCGTGGGAACCTTGGGCACATAGCCTGGTCGGGGTCTCAGGATCACGTGAGAGTAACCCAGACCGAACTCCAGGCACAATTCGCTGACAGAGAACACCTGCAGGTCCCCTATCCTTTTGATGGAAGTGAGCACATTCAGGAGTGCAGCCTTCAGACGAGAGTGCCTTAAGCTCAGCTGACTCCAAGGGCTCAAAGGGAGCTCCCTGTAGACCCCGAAGGATGAGGCATGGTCTGGAGGGATTCAACCTCCTAGCGCCTCTCAGGAACCTGATGATCAAGTCGTGCTTCCCCAAATACTTACCATCTACTGCATCGTGATGCGCCGAAATAGCGGCTACATACACCTTCAGGGTGGAGGGGTACAGCTGCCCCTCCAGCCCCTCCTGCAGGAAGGAAAGCACTGATTCCACTGTGCATCTCTGGGGGTCTTCTCGTCGGGAAGAACACCACTTAGCGAACAGATGCCACTTCAAGGCATACAGGCACCTCGTAGAGGGAGCCCTAGCCTGAGTGATCGTGTCTACCACCGCAGGCCACATAGGTCTTCCGCGTCCCGTCCAGGGGCCAGACGTGGAGATTCCAGAGGTCTGGTCATGGGAGCCAGATGGTGCCCCGTCCCTGAGAAAGGAGGTCCTTCCCCAGGGGAATTCGCCAGGTGGGGGCTGTCACGAGGAGCGTGAGATCCGAGAACCATGTCTGGGTGGGCCAGTAGGGTGCTACTAGGATGACCTGCTCCTCGTCCTCCCTGACCTTGCACAGGGTCTGTGCAAGTAGGTTCACTGGGGGAAATGCATATTTGCGTAGTCCAGGGGGCCAGCTGTGTGCCAGCGCATCTATACCGAGGGGTGCCTCGGTCAGGACGTACCAAAGCGGGCAGTGGGAGGATTCCCGGGAAGCAAACAGGTCTACCTGTGCTCGACCGAATCGATGAGGCATGGTCTGGAGGGATTCAACCTCCTAGCGCCTCTCAGGAACCTGATGATCAAGTCGTGCTTCCCCAAATACTTACCATCTACTGCATCGTGATGCGCCGAAATAGCGGCTACATACACCTTCAGGGTGGAGGGGTACAGCTGCCCCTCCAGCCCCTCCTGCAGGAAGGAAAGCACTGATTCCACTGTGCATCTCTGGGGGTCTTCTCGTCGGGAAGAACACCACTTAGCGAACAGATGCCACTTCAAGGCATACAGGCACCTCGTAGAGGGAGTAGGGTGCTACTAGGATGACCTGCTCCTCGTCCTCCCTGACCTTGCACAGGGTCTGTGCAAGTAGGTTCACTGGGGGAAATGCATATTTGCGTAGTCCAGGGGGCCAGCTGTGTGCCAGCGCATCTATACCGAGGGGTGCCTCGGTCAGGACGTACCAAAGCGGGCAGTGGGAGGATTCCTGGGAAGCAAACAGGTCTACCTGTGCTCGACCGAATCGACTTCAAATCAGCTGGACCACCTCAGGGTGGAGTCTCCACTCTCCCCTGAGGGTAACCTGATGTGACAGCGCGTCCACTACAGTGTGAAGGTCACCCGGGATGTGAGTGGCTCGTAGCGACTTGAGGCGCTGCTGACTCCAGAGGAGGAGACGATGGACGAGTTGTGACATGCAATGGGAGCATAGACCACCTTGGAGGTTGATGTACGCTACCGGTGCTGTGTTGTCCATCCGGACCAACACATGCTTGCCCTGGATCAATGGCTGAAACCTCTGCAGGGCGAGCAGAACTGCCAACAACTCTAAGCAGTTGATGTGCCAACGCAGCCGTGGGCCAGTCCAGGAGCCGGCGGCTGTGTGCCCATTGTATATGGCGCCCCAGTCCATCTTGGAGGCGTCTGTTGTAACCACGACACGCCTGGAGACCTGCTCTAGGGGAACCCCTGCCCGTAGAAATGCAAGGTCGGTCCAAGGGCTGAAGTGGCGGCAACAGATCGGCATGATGGCCACGCGATGTGTCCCGCGGCGCCATGCCCATCTCACTTGAGTCTGAAGCCAGTGCTGAAGCGGTCTCATATGCATCAACCCGAGCGGTGTGGCCACGCTGAGGATGCCATATGCCCCAGGAGCCTCTGAAAAAGTTTCAGTGGAACCATTGCTCTCCATCTGAACACCTTCAGACAGTTCAGCACTGACTGTGCGCGCTCGTTCGTGAAGCACACTCTCATCGAGACTGAGTCCAACTCCAGACCGAGAAAAGAGATGCTCTGAACTGGGGAGAGCTTGCTCTTTTCCCAGTTGACCCTAAGCCCCAGTCGGCTGTGGTACAGGAGCACGAGGTCCCTGTGTGCGCACAGCAACTCTCGAGAGTGAGCTAGGATTAGCCAGTCGTCAAGATAGTTGAGGATGCGGACACCCACTTCCCTTAGCGGGGCAAGGGCAGCCTCTGCGACCTTCGTGAAGATGTGAGGGAACAGGGACAGGCCGAAGGGGAGGACCTTGTACTGGTATGCCTGGCCTTTGAAGGTAAACCGCAGGAAGGGTCTGTGTCGAGGTAAGACCGAGATGTGAAAGTACGCGTCCTTCAGGTCTACCGCCGTAAACCAATCTTGATGCCGGACACTCGCTAGAATGCGTTTTTGCGTTCTGTGCAACGCCCGGTTCAGTTCTCGCAGGTCCAGGATTGGTCGCAACCCACCGCCTTTCTTCGGTACGATGAAATAAGGGCTGTAGAACCCTTTCTTCATCTCGGCTGGAGGGACAGGCTCTATCGCGCTCTTGCTCAAAAGGGTAGCGATCTCTGCACATAAGGTAGTGGCGTTCTCGCCCTTCACCGAGGTGGAGCAGATGCCGCTGAACCTGAGAGGGTGCCTGGCGAACTGAATCGCGTAGCCGAGTCGGACGGTCTGGGTCAGCCACCACGACGGGTTGGTAAGCGCGAGCCACGCGTCCAAACTCCAGGCGAGGGGGACCAAGGGGATGATCACGTCGGATGTACTGGCGGGTGCGGCCTCGCGGTGGGGCGGAGCTCGAGGTGCCACATCGAGGGGATTCGAGCCCCGTGGCTGTGCTGAGTCCAGGGACATCGAAGCACTTACCTGGCACCTGCCGCCCACCATAAGATTGGCCGAGGAGGGGGGAGGAGGAGTCTCGTCCCCGTAGTCCACTGGACCCAATCCCCTGTGGGCGTGTTTGTGCCACAGCTGGGCGCACAGGGTCGGGGGGACCCCCGCTGGGGCGCCGTACCTGCAAAGATGGGACAGTGGACGGTGGTCGTGATGACGGCTGTGCACACCGAACATGTGACCCAGGGAACAAGAAAACTGCTCTTTTGTTGAATTTTTGGGTACTGCAGCCTCTTGGACATGTGGCGAAATTAAATGAAAACAAAACAAAAGATTCTCCTCCCGGCCCTCCATCGGGTGATGGAGTGGTCTGCTCACCAGCTCCGGAGAAGCGGGTCTCCTTGCCCCTGGGTCGAAGCCTTCCTCAGGTTCTTGGTGGCTGGCCGTGAGACGGGTGGCGTCTGTTTCCTGCGCTGGGCTCCACGCCGGGGCCGGGCCACGGGGACGGGCTGCAGCGGAGCCAGTGTTGTAGTTGTAGGAGAACGCCCTTGGCGATGAGCAGACGTGGTGCGAGGTCTTGAGCCGCTCCAGGGCAGGATGTTCTGTATGGCCTCCATCTGCTGCTTCGCTGCCAAGAACTGCTGGGCAAAGTCCTCGACAGTGTATCCGAATAGGCCAACCTGGGAGATGGGGGCGTCAAGGAACCATGCCTTGTCAGCCTCATGCATCTCAACCAAGTTGAGCCAAAGGTGGCGCTCCTGGACCACCAGGGTGGAAATCGCTTTCCCGAGAGACCGCGCCGTGACCTTCATCGCCCGGAGAGTGAGGTCGGTCACCGAGCGCAGTTCCTGCATCAATCCCAGGTCAGAACTACCTTCGTGCAGTTCTTTTAGCGCCTTGGCTTGGTGTACTTGCAGGAGAGCCATGGCGTGCAGGGCGGAGGCAACTTGTCCAGCAGCACTGTAGGCTCTAGCCGTCAGGGATGATGTAAACCTACAGGCCATGGACAGGAGTTTCGGGTGCCCATGCCAGGTGGTGGCGCTCTGCGGACACAGGTGCACTGCGAGTGCCTTATCCACCTGGGGGATCACCGAATACCCCCTGGCCGGTCCGTCATTGAGGGTAGCAAGAGCAGGGGAGCTGAAAGACCGGGACCGGGCAGTAAAAGGTGCCTCCCATGATCTTGTCAGTTCCTCATGCACTTCCGGGAAGAAAGGAACAGGGGCGGGGCATGGCCGTGGGCGGCACCCCGAGCCCAGGAACCAATCGTCAAGCCGTAAGGGTTCAGGGGAGAGCGGAGTAGATTCCTACAGCAATCTACTGTGATTCTTAAATACAGTAGTTTACTGTTAAAAATGTTGCATTCTGGGAGATCAAGAGCAGGCTCACTGTGAAGTGACTAGTTTTACAGTAAATAGCTGTTCTATGCAAGGCATTAGGGGAAAATTAACATTTAAAATCATGATATCATCTTGGTGAAAGCTATAGTGACATTTTGAAACGTATATTTTAAACCCCACATGAAAATTGTAGTTTGTGGCACATGGTTAGTGTTCGTGATGTTTCTGACCAACACCTCTGTTCTTTATCATCTCACATCAGCCTTCACTTGTCTATCTAATTAGAAGTAAAAAAAATAAATAAAAAAAAAAAAAAAATCAACCTTAGAAGCAATGAACATATTAAATGTACAGTTTTGCCAGGATTGAACAGTGTTTTTTTTATTTTTTTTATGAAAAACAACAACATCAACAATCTGTACACAGTAAAATAACAGTATAGCACTGCATTGTGGGTTATAAGTATTTCACATAAGCCTTTGCGCTTGAATAAGTATGTGTGCTTGCAATGCATTGGAGCTACAAAAAAAAAAAAAATAAATAAAAAACACGTACAAAATTCTTTATTCAGACTTAATAGAAGGCTTTGTTTAATTAGTGTTGTTGTTTTGTTATCAGTAGTTGTGTTTTGATTGAAGTCACCATTATGGTGATTAGTGATCTCTTGAGCTGGCACCTTGGACCTTCTCTATTATTATATTACGTTCTTCCAGCCAGTCAATTTATGTTTAAGTAAAACACAAGTTATTGCACTGTGCTACTTGGAAGACAAAATATAGGGTCAGACTGAATATCTGATCATACCTTGCAAATGGCACTATATGTGGCAATAGTGATGCATTACACATGAAAACATAAAAGCAAAAACAGTAAAGGATATTTCAGCAAAATGATATCAGCAAATTGAGTGTTTGATGTTTTTGATTAACTTACAACATAACTGGAGTTGTTGTCAAGACACACTTATATCAACCCTCGGCATACAAAACGCAACAGTGGTGACAATTAACAAACATTCTTTTACGTAAACAAGTAAGAGCTGAACATTAAAATCCAAGTAACTTGGACTACAACAAAAATAACATCAAAATAAACCAGTAAATAGTAAAAAATTGAAGTAATTTCTTCATGCCGCAGTGCATGCTGGGAACAAAGCTGTTAATTTCAATAACAGTAGATAGTATGCAATTTGTCAGCTTCATGCTGCTAAATTACAGTTGTATACTGTAGCTGTAAAAACAGTATCTAGCTGTTAATTTCAGCAACAGCAAGACACTGTTAATTTTACAGTAACATGCTGGCAACTCTGCTGCCAGTTCTTTACTGTTTTTTGACGAGAAAATCTTTAGGAGTGCAGCAGATGAGGTGAATGAACTTCGCGGATGAATTCAGCTTCAATGAATAGAACCGCTCGGCTCCGAAGAGAAAATCTGAATGAATGGTTGCATACCAGCTCCTTTTATACCCGCATGCAAATTCCACTCGCCAATTCTCATTTGCCTTTTTTCAAAAAAGCAGAGGTGTTTGGGGCTCCCAAGAGTGACCCCTAGTGTCACTACATTGACACAACATCGAGTGAGTGACAGATAGGGAACAGGAAGTTACTAAACGTGACAACAAAATCCAAAATAAAAATGGCATAAATAAACTTGCTAACAGTGAAACCATGCAAGCTCATGAATTATTCAAGCGCGGTGCATGCTTGGAACACCAGCATCGAAAAGTTAAGTGAAATTTATTTATTTTATTTACATGTGAAATTTAATCAAATTAGCGAATAAATATGACAAGGTTTTCTACTTTAAGATTGATACATGATTATGCATTGTAAGGATAACAAACAATAATTAATAATATTTATTTGTTAGGCATGAATTTTTACATGTTTGAATTTACTTAATGTACAAATGTAGAATTTACTCAATATTTTTAAGTTCACACTTAAACTAACTTATTCAATGTAGAAAGTTCTTAATTTTTTTTCTATATTTACTTCACAACAAAATAATTTATTTCAGTGTTACAACATTATATAAGTTGTATAATTTGGAATTTATTCTACATTTCTGTATTTTCCTTACTGAAATTGCATTTGAAATACTGTGCTTAAATTGTTGCATCTTATGATAACTTGTCACCCAACAAATCAGTCCTCTAACAATCATCTTGGACACTATATGGACAGACAATTCTATCAGTAGTGAGAATTATATTTTGAAAGTTATGGCAATGTTAGAAAGGAGGTTAGACAAATGCAGGCTTTACTTATTTTCAAAATGACTTCTTATTACCCTTATCACAAAATACATATTAACCAGTGGTGTAGTAGTGTCTGAAGAGATGGGCATACTGTGAATTTATGTAAGACCCAGGACCTTTGTTCCTTTTATTAGGCTACTATGAAAATTGTTAATACTTTATTATTACTATAATTAAGAAACTAATACATACATAATACACAATAAAATGTTAAGCATTGTAGCTAATATGAGTGTAATAATGTTCACGTTAACATGTTGTCTTGTATTACCATATATAGCCTCCGTAATAATGAATGGTTATTTGTTTAATTTGTGTACTTTTATGTGCTTTGCTGTGTATAGTGAAATTGTTTTCCTATTCAGAAATATCAATTGAAATGATTTGATATCACGAGAAAAAGGTACCACCGAGCAGTAAAAAGTAGAAAAAAGAGCATCAAAAACAGTATTTTCACAAAGTTTAATTGCATAAGTCAAATTTATATATATATATATATATATATATATATATATATATATATATATATATATATATATATATATATATATATCAAATATCCAATCGCGTCTGAAATGAACGCTCTGATTGGTGGATTAGATTAGTCAATTGCACTCTCACTGCTCCGTGCACGTTTAGAGATAATCTCTGTACACTTATATATATTATATATATATATATATATATATATATATATATATATATATATATATATATATATATATCATACACACACACACACACACACACACACACACACACACACACACAATTCACTCACCGGTGTTGCGGCATCGCGCTAGTAGATTGAAAAAGTTTCGGGTCAAAAGCCTTCTCGTTGTACTAGCGGCCATAAGTATCGTCACTTATTTCTGGTGGGCTTACGCAAAATTCTAAAAAAAGATAGGTGGGCATACGGCTTATGCCCTAGACTACTGATATTAACTGTCAGTGAGGCACTTTTATTCCAGTTCAGTCTTTTGACAGTCCTTCTATGAACGACAATATCCAAACACATCTCACCATTTTTGTTTATTGAACGCTGAAGCCACTGTTTTATACAGCACAAACTCAAAACGTGCGGAAAATAAATAGTAGATCATGTAGATCATGAACATTTAAATAAGAGGATTCTGATACGATAGAGGCACTGGAGACACAAGGGAAGAACCACAGCCCCACGCATTGCGCAAAGAAACCCTAGGCCTATATTAATAAACCGTACTGCATTGTCGCATTTGTATTTATTTTTTCATAAAGGGTGTAGATTTGTGAAGAATTTCCATGTTTCCATTGATCATGGTATAAATATTGGGGGGTTGTAGCCTACTTGCTTGTTGTTGCGTAGATTCCAGGGGGAATCCCTGGAATCGACGGCCCTGGGAACAGGTAAGTTACTAAAGGTAATTATACTGGTCTACGATCTATATAGGCAATGTAGCGATTTTATTTTCTGATAGCAGGTGCCTTCAGCGGTATAGGCTTGTGAAGACTTTATATTCATAGTAAAACGGATAACGAGTTTCACAGTGTGATAAGTTAGACGTCAACTTTTCACTATGATTCGTTTACTACAGAATACCTTTTCTTGGCCAGTCCCTCCCATATCTCCTCCTTCCCTTTACGCACCTCTCTCTCTCATGCACTCTCATTATTCCATCAGGAGCGCGCTACAGTTCTGCCGCTGCGCTCGTGCATTCACTTCTGTCATCAGCACAAAGACAGCCTTCAGGGTAGTTGGCGCAGTGGTTTCACGGGGCTAAAAGTGCTTTTATAATCAACAGAACAGCTGGGATTGAGAATAACCGCTGTCAGAGTGGACTTCACACAAAATCTGTGGTTTTAATTTAGCTGTCCCTCATGAGAGAAGCGCTTTGAAAATGCAAACCTCCCCGAATGGCTTTGTGCACACGTGTGGATTTATGTCCTCCTGTCAGTGGTAGTACCAACTCGATTTTCTGTCTCAATTTGTCCTTCAAAGGAAGCCTACAGGATGCGATGGACAGTCTTTCTCTTAGAGTACTTCTTGGTGAAAGTTCTGGTGTTGTTGTGCCGCGCGGACGGAGAAGCGCAGCAGCAGCTCGAGGGATTCATCATGCTCTCAGGATCCAACGGGTCCCGGGATGAGGAGAGCGGCGTTTCCGAAGCTCCACATACAGAGGACAAATGTCGGGGTTACTACGATGTCATGGGACAGTGGGACCCGCCTTTCGTTTGCCAAACAGGCAGTTATTTATACTGTTGCGGCACTTGTGGCTTCCGCTTTTGCTGCGCTTATAAAAACTCTCGTTTGGATCAGAACACCTGTAAAAATTACGATACGCCAGAATGGTTAACAGGGCAAACACCATATAAGAAAACTGACCCTAGACATGATCCAACCAAGGATAAAACAAACTTGATTGTGTATGTCATTTGTGGAGTAGTGGCAATCATGGCACTGGTGGGGATATTTACAAAACTTGGACTAGAAAAGGCTCATAGACCTCACAGAGAAAGTATGTCTCGGTAAGTAACGGCGACTTCTTTGTGTGGTCACACATAATAAATCTATTTCCTTTTGAATTTGCCTTTTCTGTTTAGTCAAGAAGTGATAAATGTAACGTGTTTGCTTCACGTTTATTTTTGGGAAAAGAAGGTGACTGAATGAGATTTTGCGGAGGTATTGTTTGTTACATGCAAATGAGCATGGGTAAAAAAAAAAATAAAAAAAAAAAAATAAAGAAATTCAAAGAATTTCCTCACATGACCCAATCATCCAAAATGCTGATTTCTCAGGTTTCAGTTTTCATTAGACTTTTGAGCCTATTATGCATTTGCATGGCAGTGCCTAACAGAAAACTATCTATTGGATAAGGTTTCTAAATTAATTTGTTCATTTGTGTTATGCAATCTCACAAATTCCTATAATTTAAAAAGATCCTATATAACTGTAAAAAGTGGGAACCTGTCATTATTACCTTAAAGGAATATTCAGGGTTCAATACAAGTTAAGCTTAATCGACAACATTTGTGGCATGATTTGTCAATTCTAAAAAAATAAAAAAGCAAAAATTTGGCTGCACTTTAAAAGTTCGATTTCAGTCGGATTAAAGCAATCATTCGTCTTCGTAAAATGTAATGTAAACGCTTTAATCCGACTGAATTCCGTTTTTTTGCGAAATCGAACTAACAGACCTGGATAATGCGATTGTAGCTCGGCTCCGTCCAGCATCATTGATGCATTTACAATGGAAGTGTATGGGGCCAATCCGTAAATGTCAAAATACCCACTGTTTCAAAAGTATAGCCACAAGACATAAACAATATGCTTGCATAAATTAACTTATTAACCTTTTCTGTATAAAGTTACTTTATATCCAGTTTCACAACTTTATTGCCATGACGACAATGCCTTAAACCATAAAACCCTGAAATGACTGTAAAAACAATGATTTAAACAACTTCAAAGTTCAAATAATACACGTTTTAACAGAAAAATTAATGTAAGTGCTTTTATAAAGTTTTAAGCTTCACATTTCTGCTTTTAAACCCTCTAAAAATTGGCCCCATTCACTTCCATTGTAAGTGCCTCACTGTAACCTCAATTTTTGCTTTTTTAAAGAAAAGGAGGGACGAGTCGAAATAAATATTTGTTGTTATCAACATTATGCAACAAATGCTGTCGAGTGACCCTTAACCTTTATTAAACGTGGAATACTCCTTTAAGGAGCTATTTCTATCTGACCTAAAATAAATTAGTTTTGTTGGTGTAACCTAATGTATATTGATTCAGTGATGTTTTGTTTTTTTCAGTTTAGATTGCTGGTAACAAGCAACCCAATCAACGAGAAAATGTGGTCAACTTGAACATGTAAACCACAATAATTTTACAAACCCTCATAGATGTTACATCATGTTGCATAACAACCAGTTGTCAGTTTTTTACCCTTTAGCAACTCAGTTTGGATGGCGGAGGTGGAAATCTCTTGTTCCTACTGATACAGTGGGTCAGAACCTCTGATGAGAGCTGCAAAGCCCACAGTGTGCATGTTGCTGAAATCTATTCTAAGAGGAAAACTTGCTCCATTTAAATCAGCACTCTGGACAGCGACAGCCATAGCGCTGTATGAATAGATGTCAATCTATTGGTGTTGTATCACTTTGTGCTGTGGTCTGATATCTGAATAAAGACAACTTCTTTCAGAGTTCAGAATCTAAGGTTTTTTAAGGACATACTGAGCTAACGAAATTGCTTGTGCTTTAACAGAGCTGTGGCCAGTGTGATGCAAGGTGCCCGTCAGGGTCAGCACGAGGAGGCCATTGGAATGCACACACAGCATTATGACATTGTGCAGGCGAGAGCAAACAACATGCGTAAGTTAATTGTAACCTATTTCCTCTCTTTTCCCATGAGCTAAGCATAAACTATGCATTACATTTAAACTATTGTGAAAATGTCCTGAAGCAGTGTAAAAGCATGGTTTCTCTTGGCTCAAAAGAAATATACCATACCTGGCACATAGCATAATGTACTTGTGTACTGAATTACATGTGTAGTTACAAATTACATGCATAATAAATCCATATTTGGAATTATTCAAAGTTTTGCTTGTGGTGCAGCAGGGAAAATTTGTGGGTTGTGTGGCATTTTCAAATTTTCTTAGAAATTTTCTTAAAATTTGTTCAGCCTATTTAGAGATGTGTAAAGAGAAAGGAGATGCTGAGCACAGTGATGTTGTGAAAGCCTATTTATGTCCTCTACCGTGGGCTGCCACAGCAGTTGTGTACAGTATTGTTGAACACCGGGATCAAACATCTCAAAATGAATGGCTTTATTGCAAATGTTTAAACTCTCCTTTGTTATGATTCTAGAGTGATTACATCACCCCCTCTGTGGTTATCAACTCCCTAAATATATCTGTGTTAAAATTACACAAAATACAGTGAGAATATCAAAGCCCCACTCAGAGGGATCCAATGGGGATGTAAGTCAGTAGCTAGAGAAATTTCCCTTTTATCTCATTACAAAGATAATGTCACTCTTTCTTCACTGCCATACTTATTGTAGAGATCTCCATCTGAAGTTTATGAAAGCTCAGATCATTTTTATGAATTTGTTTAAGCTCAAAGACAAAAGAGAGCAGTAATATATAGATTATTTTTCTCAAACTAAGCACCTCACTCATATAAGTAAAATGGTTCCAAATAGCACTAATTTAGTTTTTTATTGATTTATTTAAATTATTATTATTTTTTAACAAAAGCAGATCCATTTTTGGCACTAAATAGAAACCAGTGGTGCTGTTAAAGGGATAGTTCACCCAAAAAGGAAAATTCTCTCATCATTTCTTCACCCTCATGCCGTCCCAGATGTGTATGACTTTCTTTCTTCTGCTGAATACATACAAAGATTTTTAGAAGAATATTTCAGCTCTGTAGGTCCATACAACGCAAGTGAATGGTGATCAGACTTTTGAAGCTCCAAAAAGCACATAAAGGCAGCATGGAAGTAATATATAAAACTCCAGTGGTTTAATCCATGTCTACAGAAGTGATATGATAGGTGTGGGTGTGAAACAGATCAATATTTAAGTCCTTTTTTACTATAAATCTTCACTTTCACATTCTTTAACATTTTGAAATGGTATGGTAAAAAAGGACTTAAATATGTATATTGTATATGTATATTGTATATGTATAATGTATATTGATTAATATTTGAAAAAAAAATTCAATAGAAAACGATTTCTATTGTTTATAGTTTCCATAAATTTCCATTTATAAAGAAAAATATGTGACGAGATGAGTAAAAACAAAATGGGTAATTCCTAAACAATTAACAATGAAATGTAACCATTAGAAAACCATTTGATATCAAATGTCACACCAACTATAAGGCTTGATGTAATTTACAGATTTTACCCTAAAATTAATACAGTATAATATCAGTTCTGTTCTCTAATAGAAAAAAAAAAACAGTGAAAGAGTCATTTGGCTAACCTCTTATTCAAACATCATGATTATTAGCTACATGGTACCAGCTCTTTATCCATAGACTTGGGTGTAATTATGTGGAATACAATTAACCTCTGACCCCAGACATCTAAAATACCATCTTCTAGGCTACTCTCTATGAGATAATGATTTGAACCTAAATCATGAGAACAGAAATGTGAGATAAAAGCAAGTAATTCCAACCATTATACAGAGGATTACTTGGGCTTGAATATGCTTGAGAGTATTCCAAATTCTGAGATTGACCTCTGAGCGGTGGCTCGTGAAACCATGTATTTAAAATGTAAAGATGTGTTTTAAAGCTTCAAGATACGTTAAAGATGTGGTTGTTTGAATTAGTTATCAAAGGAAAAAGGATGAGACTATGGATAAGAGAATCCTGACATTTAGTTTATGTCTTTTGATGCTGAATGTGAAAAGACCCATAACAGTGAAGATGGTCAAATCCTGCTTTTTTGGTCACTAGATTCACACTATATATATACTCTGAATTTAAATGACACATTCAAAATGAGAAAAAAAAAGAAAAAAAAAGAAAGGAAAAAAATTACACGTAATGCATGTTGGAGGTTAAAATGCTGTTATTATTTCAATATGTCAAGCTAGTTAGATAACAGCTTGGATTAAAGTAAATACTAGCTGAGACTGCACTGATTTTGGGAACGGTTGATTTCCTCCTCATAACTCTTAGATGTGCTGTTAAGAATCAATTTTTCAAAATGTAATGCAAGATATGAAAGATGAAAGCTGTTAAACATTCTTAATTTATATATTCTTGTTAAAGTAGTCAGATTTACTTGTGTTGATATGAAATTTCAGTGGTCAAGAGAGGCAGGGAAATGTTTTTCACATAAACTGATTAAGCATTAAAAGAAGCCTAAAGGTGTTGCCTGTATGCTGGCTTCCTCATCTTCCTCCACTGAGAAGCTGACAAAAATGTATCCAAATGCTCACACCACCATGTGCTGAATGATCCCATCAAAGGTCTCATTACCTCCCCGAAAGAGCAAAATTACTACACTTTTTTCACAATGAGCCAAGATTCTGAAGGATTTTGACATTTTACAGTACAGGATGTGAAACTCTGCATGTCAATGACCTGAATTGAGGAACAAAGGCATTTACTCTGACAGTATACTTTGATAAGTATACTTTGTATACTTTGAGTCTTTCAGTTGCATATGACTACAGATCATGTGGGGCTCTTTCCAGTGCCACAACTCAAACTAATTACCTTTATGTGGTTTCCCAAAAGAAATAGCAGAAATCTATTAGCCCGCATTTGATTTGAGCTATGTGCCAGCACAAACACCTGAAATCAAGCACTACTTTCAGTTATGCCAGGTACAGAAGGCAAATCTGCATGTTCCATAAAGACTCCGTAAAGATCTATGGAGAGATCTATGTCTCCTTTTCTTAGCAAACTCACCATAATTGACAGGTGGAAACTATATGAAAAATGAATATATTGTTCTGCTCATGTTTTGAAACCTATTGCAGTTTTCATCCATGTGATTTCTTTTCTTTGTTGTGCAAATTGTTATACTGTAGTTCAGAACAGTTCAAGCTTGTTTCTCATTACAAAAATGTACTTTTAACTTTTAAGCCATTGAATAGATATCTTTTCTTTATCTCTTAATCTTAATACACTCACTTTATTGTCCCAAAGGCCAAAGACTGAAACCTAAAAATGACTTTTAAATGACTTCTCTTTAAATGTCTTTGTAAGTCATTTGATCTTGAAATGATGTGTACATTTGGAAATGCTATTATTAAATATTGTTGCATGAGAATGGGGACTAGAGCTTTTTTATGTTGCCATGAATATCTTCAGTGTTTTGATAAATTTAAAGCTTTTATTTAACAAGTTATTCTAATTTTAACCTTGTGCGACCCTGCGTCCACATGCGTGAACGTTGTATGTTGGCTTCGCTATACGCAACACATAATTTAATATCATTTAAACCGAGTGATCTCAGTTCAGGTGACTTTGTGCTGTCATTAAAGAGTTAAACTTTCAACATATGGAGTCATGTGAACAAACAACATGGCGTTGATCACAGCTGAGTTTGTCTTTGCGAGAAGCACCAACAAAACTACTGTTAACTATCTGGTAAGAAACCTAATTAAGTTTTTACCTCGAAACCTTTGAGTCAAAAGATTAGTCTCTAGTTTCATCCGATATGCCATTTTAAAATTTTTAGCGATTTATCGCGAAACGGCACGCTGTTAAAAACAATGACCTTGTACGTGAACTATTGGCTCATTTTCATTTAAAAATCTTATATTTACTGTGCATAATCACACTGAGAATCAATGGATGCATCCAAAAGTTGGAAAATGTTGCTTTCAGAGGCTGTATACTGAGTTAGGATGAAAATATTTTGAATTTCAAACTGTTCTGAGACCAGCGCAGACAGACAGCACACTGGAGGTTAAGACATTCACTAAATAGGGAGCAAGGGAGCAAAGGAGCATCCTATAGCTCTCTATGCAGCAAAGTGCATTCACTCCTAAAAATTCAACCAGTTCAGTTTCAGGCTGCAGATAATGTTTGGACCACTCAACATGTTTGGCAGACATAGGACAATGGTAATCAGTACATAGGTTCTGAATTTTTCATGCTAAATGTTATTTTAACATGGGTGGCATTCATTGGATGATGCTGGCCATTATTTTGAATCAGAATTAATTATGCAAATGTTTGATGTAATGTCTCAAAAACATGAATAACCAACACTCCAAGAAACATAATAAACAATTTGATTAAAAAAATCTGACTTTCTATAGCTTGGTATTATTTAACATTTCACAACTTAGTCCCGCTGTCCACATATGTGGACATCAAATTTCAGGAAAACTATTTGGTCTAAAAAAAAAAAAAAGAAAAAGTATATATATATATTTTTTTTAAACATAAAAGTGTCTATCCTCAGTCTCATTTTCTCTTTATCTTAAAACACTGTAACAAAATGTTCTAATGTTCTATGCTGGTCATTACAGTACATAATATTTATTTTATACTGTAGCATTGATGACAGATGAAAGATGTGTCCACTTTGTATTTAATGTGTTTAATCTCTGTGAATGTAAAATAATTTATATGATGGCTTAACTGTTACCCTTATACACAAAAAAGATTAGTATTTTTAGCTCTATTTTATTATCATACTAATTAAAAATAAAATAAAGGAACAAATAACAAGCACATCATAGATCTCAGTTAAGCTCTTAATCTCTAGCATTTCTAGATTTCTTTCCTCTTCCTTGTTTTTCTCTATTAATCATGGCAGTATTTTCAGCATTCTATTGTGAAGTTTTTTTCTGCTCTGTTTTCCAATGATAACTCTCTATAAATAAACCAGTGCAAGCCATTTTACACATGAGCCTTTCTCTTTAACTTTCTTTCTTTCTTTCTTTCTCTCTTTCTTTCTTTCTTTCTGGCCTGATGTAACTATTGGCTATGGGTGAAAACAGAGTGTGTGTGTCAGTTGCAACGTACTGTAGATTCCATCCCATCCCATTTACTGGGCCACGGTTCATGCTTCTTGAGGCAGGCTGCATATTTCTGTTGGCTCAGTGACCATAGCCACCAATGATGCCATGCTACAATGGCAGAAGTCCTCCAACAGGATTGCATTCAGGTCAGCATGGTTTCCCTGCTCTCAGAGAACTCCACTAAGGAGAACTGGCTCTGATTTCACACCCAGAGGACAGGCTGGCAGCCTATTTCCTCCTGGGCAGCCAGCACATTGGGGGAAAAGGGACACGTGGCCATCTGATGTGCGTCACTGATACGGCGCTCATACAGGTCTGATACTTGATGCCAATGCTAATTTTACTTCACACTTGCCCATGTTCACAAGAAAATAGATTTGGGAAGACGCAGCCCCGGGCAGCTGCCCATGTCGCCAATGCTAAATCCCTGCATATATTCAAATGTACCATTTCAGGATCGCTATACATCTGACTGGTCTCTGAAACTCAGTAAACGTGTATTCTATCACACCAAGAGCTTAACAGACTTTAATGTGTGGTTAATTCAGGTTATCTACCATCGTATATTTTTCTTATAAAAGAAAGATAATACCAGAAGCACATATCAGTTATATAATGAGCAGCTCATGAATTTGATTGGTTGATCCTGGAAGCGTTTGTGTGGAAGATATTTAATAAAGCAATGATGGATGGACAGGAAGAAAAGCTGTCTAAATGCTATTGATCCACTCGCTGGTCAAGCTAAGCAGGGAAGCAGGAAAAATTTTTTTTTCTCTGTCTCTCTCACTCTTTCTGCACTGCAGCCAGTGTTGGGATGCCCATCTATCTGGAAAAAACAAAAAACACACTCTTCTGTTCCAAACTGATAGCTGCCAGCCACTGTAAAAAAAAATTGAGAAAGAAGAAATCAGTTGAAAACTCAAAATATTTGGCAATGTGATGCCATAGACTTTTGACTTTTCTTAACTTCTGACCAAAGTCAACAAAGTACCTAAACAATAATGAATAATGTATTTATGCTGTAAAGTGTAATTGGAACTCACAAACCCTTACTAAAACAGCAACATTGCTCAAAATGAAAGTTTTTGTCCAACTGATTTCTGTTAGGCTTTTTGGGCCAAAATTTGGGGGAATATTGTTATCTTAGGGGGTATTTACACTTCTATCCAATCCTATAATGTTCAGAGTCACATCCTGAAGATGGACATCCCAACCCGGTCTCATGACAATTCGTAATAGTGCAAGATGGTGAAATCGTTAAAAAATCGTATAAATTGGCTTGTACAAAAATGTATATCTTTTATTCCCATAATGAAAAATAAATAAACCTACGAATAATGTTATCATGATTTTTCCTAAGTTTAAGCCCTAACCTTCCATAAACATAACCATAAAATCTAACTCAAGCTCTAAACCTAACCATGATTTTAATAGGAAAATAACCTGTGTACTATTGGGGTTTGGAACAAGATGAGGGAAGCATAGGTTATTGACATAGCCTACATAAGTAATTTGTATTGCATAAATAAATATGCAATGAGCAACAAAAGTTGTTCAATGACATTTGCTATCTTAAAATACAGTATTGGATAGGAGGCTATATTAAATTTTATGACTGTATTCAATTGGTCAGGGCTGACTTTGGTCAGAAGTGGTCAAAATGGTCAAAAACTGTCCTGGTATTGGTTTTGAAATTCTGGTTAGTTTCTATGAGAATAAAAGTCGTACCTTTTTGTATGAGCCAATTTGTATGATATTTTACGTTTTCGCCATCTCATACAAATGTATCACAAGTTTTCATGAGACTATGTTAGAAACCCAGTTATCTGCAGTTAAAGAACTGTATTCCTCCACCAGTGCTGATTCCGCTCTCGCTCTCTCATTTAACACTTTAATATTGAAAATGTTATGCTGACTACAAAGGAAATGTGGCACATAACAGCTGTTACCTTTTGTACCCTACTCATCAAAGGAATTTTAGCCATCTTTTTATGAGTCACATCAAGTGCAGCAAAGTTTCGCTGCCCGACATTATTCTCTTCTGAGAAGTGAACTCTGTTATATTCGCATATAGCATGGGACTAGTTGATCGGATTTATATCGGTTTTGCAGAGACACATTTAAGTTGCCAAGAGTATATGAAATGTGCATACCCAGTTGGATAGCAATCCAATCGATCAAGACACATGAAGTGACTAAGTGTAAACAGGCCCTAACATGTGGGACTCAAAAAATACTGATTTTTGACTTGTTTTAAAACAAGAACCTTACTGAGCATTTGCACGCAAGTCAATTGCTCTCAGATAGTATCACACAGAGGCTTGGGCATTGTAATGATAGTTAATCTAAATAGATGGCTAAACTTGCTGGATGAACTGGTGGTAACAGGTCGAAGTACCTTATTGCATGTTTTCAAAATTAAATACGCTCATTGTAATGTTGGAGAGTTGATGAGCCAGGAGCACAAAAAGTATTTTTTGGATTTTTTTACAGTGTGTCCAGGACGTATAACACACATACAGAAGTTGCTGAAATTACATCAAAGAGAACTGAATTCTTGTGTTACAGAACATTTTTAATCAAAAATTAATCCACATAGGAAGCACATTGGTTAACAACACAATGCATGCATGCTAGCACCAGATGATGAGGTTTTCCAGTTATAAGACTGATAGTTTAGCTCCTATTGAATTAGATACAGACCAGACTGCCTTTGTCACCTATAGATGTCATTCATATTTGCATTGATTTTAATGAGCCCTGTGATTCTCCCTACCTTCTCCCAACATGACGAATTGTGTCTATTGTAATGGTGGACACTCTCATACTAGCACAAAATACACACACTCGCACACACAGTCTCCAATCCTTAGATCAACACAACACTGCCCCAAAATTATGCATAATTCATGTCATGTAGCACTCGGCAGTGAGGGGAAATGACAGATTAATGTATTTACTGCAGAACACTTAGCACCTCCAGCCTGTTTATCATTTGACATGACAGAAATGGGAATAATTTCTGCTCTCTGTCTTTTCAACTCCGGCTTTAAGTAGACAGCCAAATTTCTTTATCACAGCAGAAAGTCTAATGAATAATATGCTCCCCAAGAGGGCAAGATTTCTACACCATGTAATCATGTAGAGCAGCGATTCCCAACCAGGGATACATTTAAAACAGGGGGTACTTAAGGAGGTCACATGGGGTACTTGGAAAGATTTGGATTATGCTTTGGTAAACCTACAGTATAAAACTGAAATTATGACTTAAAAATAGGAGTGCTCTCTATTGATTAATTGAGATTAATTAACTGAAATTAATAATAGTGCTTAATCTAATAATTCCTTTTTAAGGAAAAAACTAAATAAATTATGTAATGTGTGCAAGTTATATATGTTTGTGGACAGCAGAATATGTATACTCACATAACACTTTATTAGGAACACTATGATCCTAATAAAGTGTCAGACGTGGTCTTCCACTGTTGTAGCCCATCCACAGAGTGGTTATCTGAGTTACCGTAGCCTTTCTGTCAACTCGAACCAGTCTGGCCATTCTCCATTGACCTCTCTTATCAGCAAGGCATTTCCGTCCGCAGAACTGTTGCTCACTGAATGTTTTTTTGTTTTTGTTTTTGGCACCATTCTGAGTAAATTCTAGAGACTGTTGTGCATGAAAATCCCAGGAGACCAGCCGTTACTGAAATAATCAAACCAGCCCTCTGGCACCAGCAATCATGCCACGGTCGAAATCACTGAGATTACGTTTTCCCCATTCTGATGGTTGATGTGAACATTAACTGAAGCTCCAGACCTGTATCAGCTGATTTTATGCACTGCACTGCTGCAATTAGATAATCGCATGAATAAGTAGGTGTACAGGTGTTCCTAATAAAGTTCTCATTGAGTGTATATGTGCTACTCTGTTTTTCACCGACAAAATAGTTTTTTTAAAAAAGTGATTTAATTCATATTAATGCTAATGTTAGGTGATATCCTGTATAATATGGGGGTGTGGGGGTCAGACAGAAAAGGTTGAGAAAACTGGGGTAGAATGTAGACATAGCAGATCTGAATAACTTTTTACATACAAATAAATTGGCAGATTAATTAGAGGTCAAACTGAACGTACTTCTAATGCTAAGAGTAAACATGGATGATTGCCACTCCATCAAACACCACAGTGAAAATGAGTATAAGTTTATGACTGAATTCAGACTCATTAACTTTAATCTAAAACAGCAGGGGCAGGGCATAGGTTGGAATTTTTAATAAGCAATAGAGACAGACTTGTAATGTTATTCAGATTTTATAGTGATGGGAATTTTCCCCCAAAGGCAATGATTGGCATTAATTGCATAACAGGTGTTACTGTATGCTGGATAAATCTGATGATCAGTGGTTTGTATTGGTGCTGTTAATAAGCTCCTATGGGTATGTTTATGTGTGAGAAAAAGATCTGATATGTTTGAAAGGCCCATTGCCATCTCAGGAGCATGATAAGTTAAACAAAGTTCATTATACAACAGTTAGTTCCAGTGAACTAATTGGATTGGACAAATGGCATTCCAAGAGTGCTTATATTTAATTTGACAGCACTGGGACACTTAACTGTCTCCCCACTTGTCTGTGTTCGCAGCATTCCAAACAGACTGTCAGGATTGATTCTGCTTTGGCTTTATGTGCATCTATTTTTGTTAAAGGAGCACAAATAGACAAAATAACTGGCCATGTTGTGTCTAAATGTAAGTTACCTGATGAGCCATGCTGATATTTAGTATAACTGAGTTGTTTCATCATAAAAAAAAGGGTCTTTTCAGCTTTACTTAATCAATTTGTGTTGGGACAACATAAATATTTTTGTTGGCATTAACTGAAACTGCAGTGATTTGTATTTCCCAGCATGCTTTGCACAAAGCTGGATGGAGAGAGTAAATGTTGAAATAAAGTGGCATGTAATGAGTTTTTGTGTAAGAAAAAGGTGCAAGAATAGTTAGTATTTAATGTTTGTAATGATGAGATTTAGAAGAGTTTCTGTAATGTTGTAATCTTAGGGGTTACCGTTGTGATGAAGAGTGGAGATTGAGCATAGGTTAAGGAGGACAAATACTTACAATTATTTATTGTTTTGTCCAATGAGCTATTTTGTGCCACTCACAGCAGAGTTACAAGAATCTACTTTGATGAGATTCATGTCAAAACATTTACCATAATGCAAACTGTTGCTAGTCAATTGCTAACTGAATGAATAAATTGAACTTATATGTAAAGTAAAATGAAAATAATACGAAACACTAAAAATCCAAATGGTTGGCATTTACTCAAAAAGATTTTGTCTAAATTACTTAAATTTCTTTAGTTCATACAACTGAACTGTGAATTGTTGGAACTATTCAACACTGTTGTGTGGAACCACTTGACACAGCTCTTTTAAGTAAATCCAACAGTTTATTTTTTTGAGTGTACCTACAATATAAAGATGCTACATGCTGTTCCCAACAAAAGGATGGTTGCACATGGTTAACAAGTGTATCCAGATGAGTTTTTCCTTAATCTATCCAATTAACATTTTTTTTTTTTTAAAGCTGGCTGTAACAGTTAAAGGATGGGCAAGGAGGAGGCGTGGACCGGTTGAGCATTCAACATTTTAATGCAAAACTCAACATAAAACAAACATAAACAAACACACACACATGCAACGCGGCCGCATGCATCTCTCTCTCTCGAACTGGCTTTTCTGGCCTCCCTTTATCTTGCTATCCCGCTGATCATATGATTCAGCGCTGGCCGTGCACCCTCACGGCCCGGCCATGCCCTCTTCCTCGTCACACTGTCCCTGATGTAATGACATATACATCATAAGTGTGTTTCTCACTAATCCTGCATTGATGTATGATATTCATAAGCTTCTTATCTCTTGTAATCTCATGTTCTTTTGCTCTCCACTGGCAAAAGAGCTTGAAACTATGCTCAAAGGGATATTGAGGTTCCACAAAGGATTACCCTTTACAAGGATCTTTCAACCCCATAGTGTTTTGCGTGCCGTGGCTTCAGTTGTTTTCATTTAACAAAAGGAGATCCATTGCCTTGCAACACCATTTGTCCATTATCCTTTTATTGGAAAATTATGCCAAATAAATTAGAGTAACAGGGAAGGTCTGAAAGAGACTGAAGTCTTCTGTGTAGATAGAGCACTATTTGGACTTATGAATATTTGGTCTTAACTGTGCCTTTGATGTGATAAATAAATTGAGAACTGAATATACTTACTGACTCTTCGTAAGATCAGCTCTGCACTATGCAGGTAATATCCTCCAGAAAAATTAACTGTAAAACTATTTTTTAATAGTTTACGTACCATACCACAATGACTAGGATGTCAGAAGAGTTTCAAACATGATGGGGTCAACATTAGTAATTAGTAAACAGCACTGCATCTGTTTTACTTTTGAAGATCTGACATGCAGTAGTTTATTTGATATACATTCTGTTTACAGTGTTTACAAGGTATCACCATTTATATTCCCCGAACTTTTTGTTTAGGGTTTGCTCTTAACCCTTAAACTTAAGTATTAAACTTCTACCTAATCAGAAATCAGACCAAACCTTAATATACAGACTCCATTCATACTTTGTTGTCTATTTTTCTTTTAATTCTATAGTTTTTAAGGAATTTAAGATTAAAGTTCAAGTGCATTCAAAATGTAACATACCACAATGACATCCTAATACAGTATTTGCATGATGGATCGTGTTCAGTCTTCTTTCTTACATATATTTGCATACTGAATTGAGACTGATCTTTAACCATTTATAGCTACCTTTTCACTGTACAGCACTATGTGTTGATTCTCGTACACAGCAGGCGACTGAAAATCAGATGTGTTCAGAGTGAGTATGTTCAATCTGTAGCTGTGTCCCAAATGACACACTTTACACTATGCGCTTTTAAAATGTACTATGCACTCAGCCATGTATTGTATGAATTTTCAAAGTGTAGTATCGTCCTAAATGGAACACCTAACAATTTTTTACTACACGAAAGCATTAGCCATTTAACAGCTGACGGAAGTGACGTTTCAAACGCACGTGATGTGCTGCCGCTAGCTATAGCAGGTTAGCCAACATCAGTTCAACATTTGTATCTTAAACAACATACATATTCACATAGCTTGGGATGACGGTATAGCATTCAACTCACATTTGTAAGGTGCTGTATCCACTGAAGCTTTGTCACCTGCTACATTCTTCATTATTTACAGCTGTTTTGTCAGACCAGCAGTGCGGCCAGGTAACTCCGCCCCTTCCGCTATCTATGGCAAACCGCGTTCGCCGAGTGTATGAAGTGTCCAACATTCCACTCTCCGTTTTGATGGTCGAAAATGTGCATCATCCAGGTACTTAAAGTACACTTCTTTTTGCTGCATTTTCAGTGTAAACGTACTACTCACACTACGTACACTACAAAATGGCGTAGAATAGTACAAAAGTGTGCGATTTGGGACGCATCTTGTGTCGAACAAAACGCACCCTGTGTGTTCTGATGAAGTGTTGTGGTGCCCCCCAATGAACAAATAGACCATGTACTAAATGCCTTACTACCATACTACTCTTAATGTTTCTGTTATACCTGTGTTTGGCAAAAAACAGTGAGAGTAGTTTGGATAGTATGCCATTGTGAACAAGGCCATAGACTCATTAGCGCGGGGCTCGTGAATCAAAATGATGCCCGATACATGAATTAATCAGTCTTTTGAGTTGGTTCTTCTCAATTAATATGTCTAACGTGCGAGCTGAATCATTTGAAGCTCTTTGTCACACAGTAAAACAGTAATAGGATGCTTTAGAAGACAGAGAACAAAAACAATGCTGAATGAAGTAAATATTTACTTACAATTTATTGAAACAAAACCTGCAGCTGCACTCAATCGTTTGCCAGTGATGAAGATCATGTGCGAGTGCAGCCTGTGAATGATTATCTATACTGCAGGTAAAGATACTTTCTAAATAAAAGTGTATCAAAACACTTACATTACATGAAAGTGCTTAAAAGTACCAAAACCAAAGCAATACCATGTTTTTTGGACATGTTCTTTAGAGAAGCCTTCCATATAAATACCATGATATAGGCCTACTCTATATAATAAAAATACCAAGGTTTTACCATATTGTACCATCACTGTACCATGATTTTGCTACAGCAGGCTTTTGAGAAAGGTAACTTTGATAAACTTCAGGCAAACTTGTGCTGTGTAATATGAAAAGGTGATAATATGTTTTTAGTCCATTCATTAATGCTACACAATATACAGGTATTTAGGCTGCAAAAGAAACATGTTCAAATGATGCTCCTAAAATCACCAGAAATGAATGCCCCCCCCCCCCAACATCATAGTACAATAGATTGTGTACTTGATGGGCCCCAGACTCCCCAGTAATGATGAAAGCCTATAAATGTGCCTGCTGTGAAATATACTGTACAATATGCATAGATCTTTAAGGCAGTGTGCTTTTTTCTTTTTTTTTTTTTCACATCTTAGATCACTTGACTTGGTTTATGTGCACTTTACATTAAAGTTATATATATATATATATATATATAGTGATACCCATTTATGATGCCTGCTTAAGAATCCATAACATGCACTTGCATATTTCTTCCCAACATTGTTATAATTAATGTTTTGCTAGTTTGGGATTAAACACATTAGGATGTATTGTGTTAATTTGTACTTTTTTGTGTAAAAAGTAATACATAGCTCTCTAATAAGGTATGGGTGCCAAATGGGGTAGGTCCAGCATTGTCAAATTGTCATTCTTGCTAGTTTCCCAAAGTCCCTCAAGACAAAAGCCAAAATTCTGTCTTCATTTACTCACCCTCATGTTCTTCCAAACCCACATGACTTTCTTTCTACTGTGGAACACAAAAGGAGATATTTAGCAGAATATCCATGCTGCTCTGGTGACCATTTGATTGTTCTCTCATTCAATAAAAAAACGAGAGAACAGCTTAGACATTTTGCTAAATGTCTCATTTTGTGTACCAGAGAAATGTGTATGAAAGAAATTCATACACATTTTTGGGTGAACTATCCCTTTAATTAACAATAGCCTTATATAACCTCACTATTCACAGCCTAAGTGATACAAACAATGTGACAAAAGCAAAACAATGGTGTCACAGAGAGGGCAGTGAGCAACTCACAGGCGATGATACTTGACATCTGGCAATCACTGTGCTCCACTCTTCCTGCCATTGCTGCATTTTGCTAATGTCAAGAGCAAGTGGCAGATGCCCAGAGAATAGTCCTCCCTGATTTGAGGCAGATATCATTTGTGAGCTCAGATGCCCTTCTACTGCTTCAGTCCCAGAGGGATACGCAGCTCCCAAAAATACCCTCCTGCATCTTTAATGAGAAACTGAAAAGGTATCTTATAGTGACAATGTTGGCTTGTTCTCAGTCTATGTGCTTTGTGATAACCTTGACATTTTTAACCTCAATACTCTCTCTGGAGTCTGGGAATTTCAGACAGAAAAAGACACATCACAGCTGGTTAGAAACAGATGACACAAAGATAAATCGTAGTAAATGTATTAATAGTCATAAATGAGCGGATGTGTGTATCAAACAGATAGCGTAGGTTTGATTCACAGACAGGTGGTTAAGCAGATGTGAACTGATTTTTTCTCTATTTGCAAAAATCTAAAAATAATCTTTTTGATGTGGGTTTTTGGTCTGCTGTTGTTTTGTAAACAAAACCATGTCTCATTTGATCTCTATTAAAAATGAATGTTCAGAAAAATAAAAAATCAATGTTGCCACAATATAATATATACAAATTGTTGTTCTAAAATAGGAAAATGGGTTTTATCAATCATTATGTAATTTTTGACACTTTAAGGAATAGTTCATCTAAAAATGAAAATATTTTTTTCACCCTAATGTTCAAAACCCATATGACTTTCACAGTATTTATTCACCACAAATGTAAGTGAATAGTGACTCAGGTCTGCCAAGTACAAAAAAAAACAAAACAAAAAAAAAAACAAAAAAAAAAAACCCCAGCATAAAACCCCAGTTTAAGAAAGGCAGAGGCTTATAGTAACAAAAAGCATCTTCTCTGCACTAAGTTCAAATAGAGTTAGATGCTACTGTATTCACACCCCTAATAAAATACTAACATACAGTATAGTGGCCTCACTGCAGCATATTTTTTGTGTTTATTTAGTGTCCCACAGACACCCTACACCAACTCCTAACCCTAACCTTCCCTTACAAAAATTAACCATGGTTTTCTACAATAACCATAGTATCACCATGGTATTTTGTAATAAAATCATAGTAACCACAAAATTAAACATGGTTACTGTATTAACCCCATATTGCTGTAGTAACACCAAGATTAATTGCATTAAAACTACGGCTTCTGCCAAAAAACATGGTTACAACAATATTACTATAGTAAAACTATGGTTAATTTTACCTGGATCAAACCTTTCTCTCAACTCCCTGACCTTCACTGAGACCAAATCACTGCGAGGAAATCAACCTTTATATTCATTTTTATTTATTATTATATGTAGTATTAAAGGAAATATTAAAAAATTGAGACAGGAAACAGGATGGGAAAAAAGGCGGTTTAGAACCCGGGTTGTCCACATGGAAAAAAACCCCCACATCCACACTGTTGTTATCTGCTACGCCACTGTAGCAACTCAGAGGGTGCAGTTTGTCTTCAATTTCTATGTTTCCACCAGACTATTGGAGTGCAAATAGCTGCTTTGTGTGGCAGTTGTTATTTACACCTAGTGCAAATAGTCACTCTGTTTTTTTGTGTGTTTTTTTACCCTATTCTCCCCAATTTGGAATGCCCAGTTCCCAATGCGCTCTAAGTCCTCATGGTGGCGTAGTGACTCGCCTCAATCCAGGTGGCGGAGGATGAATCTCACTGCCACTTGTTGAGCGCTTTAACGCGGAGACATAGTGCGTGTGGAGGCTTCACGCTATTCTCCGCGGCATCCAAGCACAACTCACCACGCACCCCACCGAGAGCGAGAACCACATTATAGCAACCACGAGGAGATTACCCCATTTAACTCTACCCTCCCTAGCAACCGGGCCAATTTGGTTGCTTAGGAAACCTGGCTGGAGTCACTCAGCATGCCCTGGATTCGAACTCGCGACTCCAGGGGTGGTAGTCAGCGTCAATACTCGCTGAGCTACCCAGGCCCCCCAATTAGTCACTCTATTAAAGTAATCAATGCAACTCATGTACTATATTCCAAGTCTTCTGAAGTGATATGATTAATTTGTGTGTTGAATAGAACAAAATTTAAGACGTTATTCGCTCTCAAATCAAATCAAATTGATAAAGAGCTTAAATCAAATATGGCAGCTTCTGTACACTGATAACATCAAATCTAGTTCTCATTGTGTCTTGTGACCAAGCGTGTGACATGACGTCTTGAGTTTGTGTCTACATCATATGGATTTGGAGTGACAATATGGTGAGTAAATAATGACATCATTTTCATTTTTGGGTGAACTATTCCTTCACACAAATAACATACAAATGTTTATGCAGTTATTAGCTGTAATTAACTTAACATTTTTGAGGCAATCAGTCAGTTTTAGTTAGACCTCATTTTCTTTACAGTGATGTCTTCCTTTACTCTGCAGACAATACCCCATTTGAAAGATGGGAGGCAATACCTGTACCACATCCATCATCTGTCTAACAAGAACTGATGGATCTCTCCAGTCAAAAAGTGGTGACATTTTGTAAATCTGCACCTGCAAAGTGGTGACATTTTGTAAATCAGCACCTGCAATGAACATGGGGCACTTACTATGCTGCTGTCCCTTTCAGTTGATGGCTATCCTCTTGAATGAAGTGTTTCCTGGAGTGCAAAGAAATTTGGATACTTTTCTAGTCAGAAATTGTGTATTAGAAGCTGTCATAAGAAAGAATAATATATATATTTTTTAATAGTTCACTCAAAAATAGAAATCCTGTCATCATTTACTTAACTTCATGTCATGACTTTATTTCTTCTATGGAACACAAAATTAGTTATTTATAAAGCAGCAGTTGCTTTTTGTCACATGATGAAAGTGAATGGTGACCAGTGCTGTCAAGATTTAAGGCAACATTTTTGGTGAATAACACCTTCAATTTTTGTCTGTTCCTCACACAAAGCTATAATTTGTCTTCAGAAGTCATAAGGGCTATGTTTATGGTGCCTCCATATCTTTTTTGGAGCTTGTCAGCTCCTGGTCAGCATTCACTTTCATTGGAAGAAACTTCTTCTTTTGTGTTCCACAGAAGAAAGAAACTTACACTGTTTGGAATGACACAAAAGTGACAGTACATGATGACAGAATTCTAATTTTTGGGTGAACTATCCCTTTAATATACAGTATTATGCAGAGCTTGCAGAGCTGTCCAGGAGTGCAAAATCTGGCAGTGTTTATCTGCTGTTGTAGACACACAGAAGGCTGCTGACCCAGATACATGAAGGAAAACACCCATGCATAACTTAAGGTGGTATGTCTAATAAAAGCCACTTTTTCAGGGCAATGAAGTATTAACTAGGGTGCTGGAATGGAGACAGGGTGACATGACAGAGGCGAGCTCAGTTCTGCAGACCCTTGCATTCTTTTGAAAATGAGAGGTGCTTTTCAAAAGGATTTAGTGAGTGGATGCTTTTTTATTTGACTCAGAGTTGCACATAGACTATCAGTATTGTTCAGGTGGTGCCTGGGACTTTCTTTACTTAATACAAGGTGTCACGCTTCAAATCTGTAATAGATTGTCCATTACCAGTGCTGTTTCACAAATAGTGTGCTCAGTCAAAATAATGAATTGTCAACAGTCGTGTGGCGCCATGTGAGGTTCGGACGTGTGAACGGCAAGCTCTGCGCACTTTGCTGGTTTTAATACTTTTTGTGCCATAAACCGGTGAGGTTCGATACACCCTGTTCCATAACTGTTCTATGAAGACAATATGTCAAAGAATTCAAAATCCTCGGGCTCTGGAGACATTAAAAGACACTTGCGTGCTCAAGCTGAGGCCCCTGAGCAACAGGCGAAAGCCTGGGACTCAATTTGGCCAGTGCAGTGGAAAAGATTCAGCGTCAACTGTCGAACATAAGGGCAATGCTGACGAAGGTCGTTGCTGACTTGGAGGATCATGCTGTAATACGTCGATCGATCACTGCCATGGAGATAAAATTCACTGAGTTGGTTACAAGAGTGTCGGATGTTTGGAAACGGATCGATTATCTGGAGTCATCGGAGAGGAAATTAGCTGCTAAAGCACTAGCGACCAAGACGGACTTGGAGCACGTTTGGGAAAAGTTGGAAGATATGGAGAATCGTAACCGCCGAAACAATGTTTGAATTGTTGGAATTCCTGAAGACAAAGAAGGCCGAGATATGGTGAAATTCCTAGAAGAGCTCTTTCCCGAGTCTGCTCGACATAACAGGCCATAAGCTGGAAACTGAGCGAGCTCACAGAGTTCCGGCTCGGAGATCCGCTGAGGGAGACAGGCCCTGATAAATTCTGGCCAAATTTCTGAGATCATCCGATAAAGTTCTCGTGTTATGTGAGGCGAGGAGTAAAGGAAGGCTTTCTTGGTAGAACCACAGCATTTTCTTGTTCCCAGACTTTGCAAATTCGACAAGAGAGAAATGTGATCGATTCAAGAAATGCAAGAAACTCTTACATCAATGGAAGGTCGCTTTTGCACTGATGTTCTCAGCCAAATTGAGAATAGTTACTAAGGATGGCTGCAAAATATTTACATGTCCACAGCAAGCGATGTCCTTTATAAAGTCATTGGAATGAGTAAATCATTGTGTGATGCTCTCGATGCAGCCGAGTGGACCTGACTCACTGAACATTTACTTGACTGTCCGAGGAAACTGAATGCCTTATGTGTTTCTTTTTGTGTTGGTTCCGCCTAGCGGCTGGAGTTTGTTTTGTGGAATAACACTCCTTCAGGACAGTTTGTGAATGAATCTGTACGTTCTTTGTGCTTATGCCTCCTATTGGATGGAGTTTGTGTTGTTGAATATTTCTTGCAAACATTGGAGTGATCAGGTAATTTGTTCCATTCATGTAACAACCGAATGGGCTGGCTCACTGAACATTTGTTCGACTGCCCAAGGAAACTCTATGTTTTTGTTTTTTTTGTGCTGGTTCCGCTAGCGGGTGGAGCTTGTTTTGTGGAGGAACACACATTCGGGACAGTTATGTGGATGAATCTACATGTTTTTTGGGCTTATTCCGCCTATTGGCTGGAGTTTGTTTTATAGATTATTTTCTGTTGTGTAATTCTATCTCACAATATTTGTATAGAGGCACTGGACTTGAGCAATCCATCGGCAAAGTTGTCGCAGGGACTCGTAGGCGTACATGGACTGTTTGAGTTTAGAAGGATGGATGCCAGTTGGTGCTTTTTTGCACGGGGTTAATGCGGCAGTAGCCTTGTAGCTCTCTGTCTCCCAAACTGCCGCATCTCATTGCACCTATCCCCCTCCTCGGCTGATTAGCCCGATTGGGGGCCGAGCATGCGTAGTCACGGCCCAGCCCCGCCCTCCTCCTTGTCACATGCACGTTTTTCTTTTTTCTGTTTTTTTTTGTTCTGGTGGATGTTCGGGGGTTGATTGTTGCACCAATGTTGGAATGTGGTCTTTATAATTTTATTTCTGACACACAATCTATTTTTTCTCACATGTCAAAATGTCAGATGTTAATATGAGTGGATTGTCTCTCTCCACGTGGAATGTGAATGGGTTTGGGCACCCCATAAAAAGAAGGAAGGTCATTTCTTTTCTTAAACGTAAGAAATTTTATATAGTGTTTCTTCAAGAAACGCATCTTTCCCTGCAGGAAGCTGAAAAATTTGGGAAGATATGAGGTGGACATATTTTCTTTAATACTGGCTCAAGTAAGAGCAGGGGAGTCATTACACTGGTAAGTAAACATCTACAATTCAAACAGATTAAAGATAAATTAGGAAGAGCCATTATTGTTTTAGCAGAAATTCAGGGGCAAAGGTTGATTTTGGCTAATATTTACGCGCCTAACGCTGATGATCAGGGCTTTTTTATAGATCTTGAAGGGATGTTGCAAACCGATGGCACCCCTCATGATATAATATTGGGAGGAGACTTTAATCTTTTGATGGACTCAGTCCTTGATCATAGTGAAGCAAATGTGTATTAGCCCCCCTAGAGCAACACTGACGCTTCACAGGATGTGTAAAAATCTTGGTCTTACAGATATTTGGAGACTTTTGAACCCTTCTGGTAGGGACTATGAATTTTTTTCATTAGTCCATAAGATTTATTCTAGAATTGATTTTGTTTATTATATCTAAGTCCCTCATTTCATCTGTTGTTGATTGTTCAGTAGGAAACATCTTAGTCTCAGATCATGCCCTGGTGAGTTTAGAGGTGTTGCCAAATATGGAGAAAAAGAAATCATATAGTTGGCGCTTTAATGTATCCCTTTTGCAAAATCCTGAATTCCAACAAATGTTAAAGGCTGAAATCAATGTTTATATGGGTACCAACTGGTCCTCTGTATCTTCTGTAAGCGTAGCTTGGGAGGCACTTAAGGCGGTTCTTAGGGGTCGGATCATACAGTATGCCTCATTCATCAAAAAATCCAAAGCACGAGAACTCGTGGAGTTGGAAGAGAATATTAAAAGTGCCAAGGCAGAGCTGAAGTGCTGAATGTCGTCTGATGGCCTCAGAGAATTTACCCGATTGAAACACAGATATAATACTATTTTGTTGCGGAAGGTGGAGTTTTGGCTATTCAGGGCAAGACAGTCATACTTTGAGTTGGGGGACAAAGCAGGAAAACTTCTGGCTAGATATATAAAACAGAGAGAGTCTTTTTCTACCATTCACTCAGTGAAATTTTTACCTTGGCCATTAATATTAATAATGCTTTTAAAGAATTCTATCTTGATCTCTATAGCTCCATGTCTTTGTCTACTGATGAGTATATTAGAAACTTTGTGGAACCATTAGAACTTCCTTAACTGACGGCTGAGCAAAAAAATTATCTTCATTCTGAGATAAACTTGGAGGAGCTTGGCGAGGTAATTAAGGCCTTGCCTACAGGAAAGACTCTGGGGCCAAATGGCTTTGCAGCTGAATTTTTTAGATCTTATGCTACGGAACTGGCTCCACTTTTGCTAGAAGTTTATACAGAATCATTAAAGAATGAAAAGCTTCTGCCAAACATGACTCAAGCCCGGATCAGTCTGATTCTTAAAAAGGACAAAGATCCAAGTGAGTGTAAGAGTTACCGTCCAATTTCCCTGATCCAGCTAGATGTTAAAATATTGTCAAAAATTCTGACTAATCGATTAAGTAAAGTTATGACATCTCTTATACATATAGATCAGATGGGGTTTATCCAGGGCCGCAGCTCTTCTGATAACATTAGACGTTTCATCAATATCATGTGGTCAGTGGCGAATGATCAGACTCCGGTCACTGCCATCTCACTTGACGCTGAAAAGGCATTTGATATGGTAGAATGGGATTATCTTTTTAAGATTTTTGAAATATATGGGTTCGGGAATACTTTTATTGAATGGATTAAGTTACTTTATAAACACCCTGTAGCAGCGGTACAAACAAATGGATTAATTTAACAGATTATTTTACTCTGGTTAGGGGCACCCGGCAGGGTTGCCCTCTTTCCCCATTATTGTTCTGTCTTGCCCTGGAACCATTAGCAGCTGCAATAAGAAAGGAAGATGATTTTCCAGGGGTGGTATTGGGAGGTATGGCGCATAAGCTTTTGCTTTACGTAGATGATATTTTATTATTTGCCTCCGACCCTACTAGATCTATGCCTTGCCTCCACAGAATTATTAATTCCTTTAAATATAAATATAAATTTAACTACCTGCTACAATCTCTCCCTGTAGATATCCCCCTTATTTCAAGCAATTTGATAGCATAGCGAATTCCTTCATTTGGAATGGTAAATGTCCCAGATTACATTTCAATAAGTTACATAGGCCAATTGACAAAGGTGGGCTAGGCCTACCCAAGATTTTGTTTTATTATTATGCATTCAGTCTCATACATTTGGCTCATTGGTCGCTTCCACCTGAGAGAGCCCCTCCCTGGTTTTGTATTGAACAATACAATGCCCATATTTCGCCATTGCAAAGTCTTTCTATCAAACTAATCGGAGAAGTTAAGTTACACCCCGTTATCTCGCATTTGCACTCGGTATGGACAAAAGTGTCCAGAGTGTTTAATTTGGACATTTAATTATATGTTGCCTCGAGCATATGGCAGAATCCAAAATTGTGTTTTAATAAGTCCCCTTTCTGCTGGTCAGAGTGGATTGTGAGGGAGGTTAATACACTCGGTGACCTATATGAGAGTGGAGTGTTGAGATCTTTTGAAAATGTGGTTCATTTTGGGATTCCCAGATCTCAGTTTTATAGGTATTTACAGCTGCGCCACTTGCTCTGTACTATTTTTGGGAGTAGCATACACCCTGTAAAGCGGCAAATAATTTTGGAATGGTGATTACTGCTTTTGGAAAAGGTCATGAGGCATCAGTGTATTACTCCCTGTTAATTCAGAGTCTGGGGGACGGAGCTTTAACTTCTATCAAGTGATCATGGGAGAAAAATGTAAACTTGGTATTGGAGGAGGGAGTGTGCTAGGATTCTAAAAAACGTCAAGTCTGCATCTAGAGATGCAAGGGTGCGCCTTATGCAAATCAAGATTTTACATAGATTTTATTGGACCCCTTCTAGATTGTATAGGCTTGGTCTTAAAGACACATCCACCTGCTGGCAATGCCAATCGGAGGATGGAGACACGCCCTATGTTTATTGGTGGTGTGTTGAAATCCAGGAGTTTTGGTTGAGGGTTCAGAGTTTTATGTGTGACGTGTTGGGCACTCGGGTTTCATTTTGCCCAGACTCTGTGTTTTGGGCGATGGGGCAGTCATCGATGTGGGGAATAGACACACAGAGAATCAGGTTCTGACGAGTGTGATGATCGCCAGGCAGATTATTTTGAGGGGTTTGAGGTCGGCTGGGGTGCCCCCATTTCGGGAGTGGTGCACGGAGATTGGGAGGGTGGCGGCTGTTGAAGAGGTGTCATTTGGGTCATTTGGGACAGGGTAACTTGTATTTGTTTGTTGGGAAATGGGTTAAATATTTGTAGTTTTTGGGGGGGAGAGATAGAGGAATAAATGTGTTTGACTATCATATATATATTTTTGTGTGTGTGTCTGTTTGCTTTTTTTGTGTGTATATACTCATATGTGACCACAGGGATGTTTGTTGGGGGGCCGGGGCGGGGTTGGGGATTGGGAGGGGGAGGGGGAGGGGTGGTTGTGGGGTTTAAATGTTGATTCAATGTACATATGTTTCGCTTTTCTTAATTTAATGTAGGAATAAAATAAATAAATAATGTTAATTACAAAAAAAAAAAAATAAAATGATGAATTGTCTGCTTTTAACCTAGACAAATGTTTATACAGGCATATATTCATTATATATTTGATAGATTATCTTGTCATGCAAGAGTTATGTGCCCTGATATGATATGATAGTAATTTGATCTATCCTTCCCCAAACTTACATTAAAACCAAGCTGTTTTGTTCTTTTGTTTTTGTAATCATAATGGATCTGAATAATTTTCATAGAATAAGAATGAATTTCTTATTCCCACTAATTTCCACTTTCGTCAGAGTGTACTCACATTTTGCTGTTTAATTTTGTCCTTTATATCAGTAAGAAAGCTCTTACGTGATTTTCACAACCAGACAAAGGCTCTCCACATGCTCTTCTAATTTCGAGTGCCTGGCTGATTATCTGAATGTTCTCATTTTTAATTTAAAAATCAGTGAAATTGATCTGAAATATACTGTGCTTTATCTTTTGTCTGACTTTCAGCCAGTTTTTGCAATGCAACATTATGCTGACATTTGTAGGTTGTTGGTAATGACTCTGTGTGGATTTCTTTGGCACTCTCTCATGAGATGCAGCATCCTGCATGTCTAATGAGCACTAGTGAACAAATAAACATACGGAGTGGATAATGAGGACATCAGTGTTTATAACACCAAGCAGTCCGAACTCATAGTGTTAAAGAGAGCACATTTACGTGTTTTACATGGATTATACCGTATATTGTATTGTATTATAGTGTAACCTTCAGTGTTGGGCAAGCTACTCAAAAAATTTAGCTAGCTAAGCTACCAACTACTCAACAGAAAAATTAGTTAAGCTAAGCTAAAAGCTACACTTCAGAAAATGTAGTAAGTTACACTACAAGCTACACATCAAAAGTAGCTTGCTACATTTAAGCTACTTCATTTTTTTCAACTGCAGATGCACAGAGCATCCTGTATAGACAAAGCACCTAAAAGACTTATTCACTTGACATTTATCAAAGCCATGGTACAGTATATTACAGTTTAGTGCAATACAGTATACAAGTATACAGTAGGTGCAATACCTATGTGCACGTAAAAAACCCAAACATGTAAATTCATATTTAGACATGCTACCTATGCAAACCCATGTGTTCAACATGTAAAATCACTGATTGTTACATTTTAGTTTTCATATTTATACTACTATATCTACAAACACGTGTTCAACATGCAAAATCACTATTTTTAAATTTATATACTACTACCTTCACAAACCCATACCAATTTAAACGTAATTTCATTTGCACATTTCTGTATAAAAACTCTGCGTACATACAGTATACTATTCATCTTATCCTGTAATTCTGTGTCTAGCTGTTGTATTACTGTATGTACTGGAAGCTTTTGATAAGAGGCCAAATTCCTTGTGTGTGTGTGTGTGTGTGTGTGTGTGTGTGTGTGCAGGGTTGGGAGGGTTACTTTTGAAATATATTCCACTACAGATTACAGATTACATGCTGTAAAATGTAATTTGTAATGTATTGCATTAGATTACTCAAGGTCAGTAACGTATTCTAAATACTTTGGATTACTTCTTCAGCACTGGTAGATTTTTTCACTTGTTTTGACAATAAAATCTCTGCCAGTACAGTAAGACAAAATACACATGTTAAAAATACATTCTCTGAAAAACCTAAATATCTTATGCAGTGTTGTTTTTAAAACAAGATAAATCAAATTGATCTTGTTTTAAGGATTTTTAGATATTTTTACAGAAAAACAATACAAAAATTATTATCAAGAATACGATTTTTGCCCTAACATCAAAGGTCTTACTAGAAAAAAAGAAATTATGATTTATTGAAGACAAGGAATTTTCTTGGTAAAAAATATAATCATGCCTGGTAACGTGCATGTAAAATGGCTTGAAATAACATTTTAGCTTAGCATAAAGCTGACAATTTACACAAGGTTTATTTCTATTTCTTCTGCTCCAAACTTACTTCAAACTTACTTCTCTGTCTGCAGGTATGAATGTAACACATCATAAGAAAGTGTTTCACCGCTGTTCAAATGCACTTTGGATCACATCATTTATATGTATAAATGTTTTCCATCTGAAAAGACTAAATATTAAATGAAACAAATGACAATAAAATGCAAAGTAATCTCTTCAATAATCAAAATACTTTTTGAATGTAACTGTATTCTAATTACCAATGATTTAAATTGTAACTGTAGTGGAATACAGTTACTTATATTTTGTATTTTAAATATGTAATCCCGTTACATATATTTTGTTACTCCCCAACCCTGTGTGTGTATGCGTGCGTGTGTGTGTGCATGCAAGAGAGAGAGAGAGAGAGCACATCTGGGAAATAACAATGTGATTTCTGATGGTATCAGATGATAATACCTTGGTACTTTGATATACAACTATTTATGCACCATTCTATAGTTGCATGGTGCTTCAAAGTAATTCAAAGAATACCATGTTACTTCCATGATAAATTGATATATGATTACCATATTCATATACTATTGTATTAACATGGTGCTTCAAGGTAACTAAAAGAATACCTTGGTATTTCGCTACATTACCACATTCATATACCATAGTATTAACATGGTGCTCCCAGGTAATGGTACATGTCCAAAAAACATGGTAATGTCATGGTACTTTTTTATGTGTTTTCTTGTAGGCTAATAAGTGTTTTGATACTCTTTTAGTTGGAAAATGTCTTTACCTGCAGAAGTTGTTCACAAGCTGCACATGTATTCAACTTAATAAAGACTTTCTTCATCACTGGAAAACGATAGGAAGTATTTGCAGGTTTGGTTTCCATTGATTGTTTGTAGATCCTGTGCAACCAGCGTTATCCACTGCAACCAGCGTTATCTTTATTTGCCGTGTTATTAACTATTCCATGAGCTTGTTGACAAGTGAGAGCGTGCACAAATGATTCAGCAGCGTGAGCGCAAGCTTTCGGAGTCATTCAGATTGAACTGCGAAGCGATTCAGACCATTTTCCTATCACGTGTGACCAGTTCATTGTAAAGAACCAACTCAAAAGAGCGATTCATTGGTGATCATACATCTTTAGTTCTGATTCAAAACTGCCATTAGTAAACACTGGGTACAAGGACTGATATAGCTTCACTACTGAAAAGCTACTTGATTTAAAAACTAGTGAAGCTACAGACTCGCTACTCAAAAATGTAGTTATGCTAATAGCTTTGCTATTTGTAGCGAAGCTACTGCCCATCACTGGTAACGTTGTTTTATAGTGTAATATTCTGTACCCCTTAAATATAGCATTCGGTCATTCGGCCCCGTTTCACAGCCTGCCCACCAGGAAAAGTCCCGGTTCTCCCTATGACCAGTCCGCCCCTGGTTTAAAGGCAGAAATGTGAAGTTTATAATTTTATAAAAGCACTTATATGAATTCTTCTTTTAAAACTCATGTATTATTTGAGCTGTTAAGTCATCTTTTTTACAGTCGTTTTTGGGTTTTAGGGTTTGTTGACATTACATCATCATGGCTGTAGTAAAATTGGCTAAAACTTTACACAAAAAGGCAAGTAAGTGATTTTATCACTCTAAAATCATGTTAACACACATATTGTTTATGTCTTGTGGCTATACTTTTGAAATAGTGAGAATTTTAACGTTTACGGATTGGCCCCATTCACTTCCATTGTAAGTGCCTCACTGCAACCCAGATTTATTTTAAGAAAAGGAGGGGCAAATCAAAATGTATTTTTGTTGTAATCAATATAATGCCACAAATGATGTTGATTGAGATTAACTTGTATTAATCCAGAATATTCCTTTAATGAAAGGTTTCAAATTTTATAAAATATGGTGCATCAAAAACTAAAACTAAAATTAATATAAATACATTTTTTAATAAAAGTTTTTTTTTTATTTCCATTTAACATAGTCATTTAGTTTTCATTTTAGTTTTCATTAAAGATAATAACAGTGCTTTGATCATGTTATTTGGCTGCACTGACATCAGCCCTCTGAAACCACCAGTCAGTTCTGCATGTAATGTAGTGTCTTGTGCAGTTTACTGTAAAGTAAGTAGAGAAAACTACATTTAACTATGCAAAAGCAGATATACTGCACCAAGATTTAAAAAAGTTATTTTTAAACATGACAGTTTGAACTGTTCTGAACAGGTCTTTTGAACACCTGTATAGGTCCCTGGCAGTTTTTTAGACCCAGTCCATTCAATCCTTTCAAGAAAGATCACACTGGAGTTCACTGATTTTAAAGCTGGGTGTTATCCCAGTAAAAACATCTTTCTCCCCAGGCGTGGATAATAATTGCTCATTAATTCTTCTGTATGTTTTATCGTTCGGCGGTCTAGTGGAAACAGAGTATTTAACGACACAGGAATAAACACCAAAGTTCCATGGATTGCAAACATTGAGCTTGCTTAGCATGTGGGTGGTGGAAATCATACAAGAGACTGGCTGCATGCGCAGCAAACAGAGCACAAATAGAGCACACGATGAGAGCGATAGCACAAGAAGATGGTGTAAAAGCAATTTGCAACCAAATACCTGGGAGAAAGTTCTCCCAGTGGAGATGAGTCAGCTTCTTACACAAAAACAAAACAAACACTAAGATACCCAGGAAATTGAATAGAACCAAGCATGGGATCACTCCCACTTATCTGCTACTTCTGTCCAAATTTCAAGAGAGTAGGCCGCAAAATCTGTGGTGTACAAAGTGAACAGCATGTATGGTTAACAGGAACGTTTGGCCCAAAAATAATTAAATGTTCTTCACAAAGAGGTGTTTATCTCTTTTCTATTACTGTACATTGGCAAATTACATTTTCAATATTCACAATTCCATACAAGCTTGTTCTGGATTCATGGAGTTTTTTTTTTTTTTTCATGGCAAGTTTGAAACAAACACTTATCACATAAACAAAACACTTTGAAACACCACTCAACTAACAGTTTGCCTGAGGTCACTGTGGTGTCCACAGATCTGAGGACATTGGAGTAGGACCCTCAAACAAACTGACCTTTGCCTTTTTTCTGTTAGGAACTAAAGGTAAATAGACTGACCACGTTTACATGCACTTAAGAAAACAGTTTATTTCAGGGTTTTTCTTGTTGTGTCAGAATGGCACTTTCTGCAAAAACCCTGAATAAACCGTTTTCTTAAGATTTCTTCACCAGTTTAAGGGATTAAGAAAAAGCAGTTTAACACACCCAGGTTTCTCCTCGAGATTGCAGCTTAATGTTTCATGTAAACACACAAACGGTGTTGTGATGGTTGTTTGAAGAGTGCGCATGTGCGTTAACAGACCAGATAACAAACATCATAGGATGGAGCCCAATAACAAGTCAACACAGTCGAAATAATTCAACATTTCTGGGAGTACAGTGGGAAAAGCACATACACTATAGACTAAACCCATTTATACACCCTCAATTAAAATATTGACGGTCCCTCACATTCGCGTACTGTGTATGTGCTTGTACATTGGGGGAAACCCAGAGTTATAGGAAAGTGGGAAACCCCACTATTCCAGTGCAATTCTGCTGCAGGTAACGATAGAAAGTAAAGGAAACAAAAACAGCAACAACTCTGGAATATCTGTAAATGAAGCAGAGCAATGGAGAATAAAAAGTCTTCCTCGAATGCAATTTATTAACACATGCGTTGTGGGGAAATTACGTTGCTGTGGAGAAAGCTGCTTAATGACCGAACCTCATGTATATGGGAGTAAAAATAATGCCGCTTATACAGTGCATGGAAACCGGAACGCTGCTTTCTGGCAATAAGCCGCTTTCTGGTGTCCATATAAATGTAATGACTGTAAAAAGTGGTAACCTGCAATTGTTACAGTACATTAAGGAGCCATTTCTACTTGATCTTAACCTTATTAGTTTTGTTGATGTAATCTAATGTAATCAAGTTGATTCAGACATGTTAAGTAATATTTTTGACTTGAATGAAACCAGTTCATTTAGATGTTGCTACATGAAGCACATTTTTAGGTTACCACTTTTTAGTGTAGTTTGTATCCTTCTAGGGTTTGAGTGGTAAAAGATCATTTAATTAAAATAGCATAGAGACTTTGTGACATTCACAATAGACTCCAGCATATCCATTATGAGGCTGTTTACTTGTACTGCAAGTGGATTCAGTATAATACAGTATTTTACGCAAGTATGCAAACACAGATGCAAATGCTTGGCAAACACATTACAAGTATGCGATCCTGGTAAACATACTTAGTGCGCTTTTGCATTACTGCGACAATAGCAAACCTTAGCACTCAAGAGAGCGATAGAGTTACCTTCTAGTGTCTATATGCCATCAAACTGGATATGTTATTCCGGTAGCTAGCCATAAACGCGTCAACGGTTTTCTCAGCAAGATTCTCTTTAAACTGTTGCTCTGCCATGACAATAGTTGGCCTGAAAGAGACAATGGACTAAAGATGACAATTCATGCTAATATCCACTATAGTGCCCTACTATACTTCTGGCAGTGGGCGTCTGGGAATTTGAAAGGGCAGACTTAAAAGAGTTTGGATGTAGCCAACTACGCCACCTTGGGACTCTCACCCATGGACTCAACGCTAAGAGGAAAACCACTTACAAGGACACAGGTTCATTATACCCAGTGAATATATTTTTTAATATTAACATTTTATTGATAAAAAAAGAAAAAAAAAGAAAAAAGAAACAGAATTGATGAAACAGAACATACACACACAGAATCAATTATTTCAAATTATGTCCCTCCCCCTGAACACCCCCCTCCCACACACTAAAAACATCCAGTGGTCCAACACAACATACAAATACGAAAAGAATAAAAAATTTAAAACAGACAAGAGGAAACACTTATGTGTGTATATATATATATATATATATATATATATATATATATATATATATATATATATATATATATGTATAAAATCATACATTTAAAACTACAAATCTCCCTCCACTGCCCCTCCCCGAGAACCTTCTAATTCTAATAAGAACCTTCTAAACAGCTGCCCCATTTTTTTATTAAATAAATCTGTTGACTAGCCTTCTATATGACATTGCTATAAATGCTGCTACGCTGCCCATCTCTGTCTGCCACTCTTGAAACAAGGGCGTTCCAGCCGACTTCCATCCCCTAAGTATGATCTGTCTGCCGATCATAACACTGGCTAGGACCCAATTTTTTGTGTGTTTATCTCCTATATTAATGACCGCCCCATCACCTAAAATACAGAGTCTGGGGCAAAATGAAATTTGAGTGCCCAATACGTCACACATAAAACTCTGAACTCTCAACCAAAATTCTTGGTACTTAACACACCACCAAAAAACATGGGTTGTGTCCCCATTTTCTGATTGGCATAGCCAGCAGGTGGGTGTGTCTTTAAGACCAAGCCTATACAATCTAGAGGGGGTCCAACAGAATCGATGGAAAATCTTAAATTGCATAAGGTGCACCCTTGCATCTCTAGATGTAGACTTGACATTTTTTAGAATCCTAGCCCACACTCCCTCCTCCAATACCAAGTTTAAATCTTTCTCCCATAATCTCGTAAGAGAAGTTGAAGCTCCATCCTCCAGACTCTGAATTAGCAGGGAGTAATACACTGATGCCTCATGACCTTTTCCAAAAGTATTAATCACTACTCCCAAAGTATCTGCCACTTTAGGGGGGTGTATGCTACTCCCCAAAATAGTACAGAGCAGGTGGCGCAGCTGTAAATACCTAAAGAATTGAGATCTGGGAATCCCAAAATGTTGAACCATATTTTCAAACGACCTCAACACTACACTCTCATATAGGTCACCGAGCGCATTAACCTCCCTCACAATCCACTCTGTCCAGCAGAAAGGGGACTTATTAATACATAATTTTGCATTCAGTCTTTATGCTCGAGGCAACATTTAAATAAATGTCCAAATTAAACACTCTGGACACTTTTGTCCATACCGAGTGCAAATGCGAGATAACAGGGTGTAACTTAACTTCTCCGGTTAGTTTGATTGAAATGCTTTTCAATGGCGAAATAGGGGCAAGAACTTCCTGTTCGATTCAAAACCAGGGAGGGGCTCTCTCAGGTGGAAGTGACCAATAAGCCAAATGTCTGAGACTGAATGCATAAAAATAAAACAAAATCTTGGGTAGGCCTAGCCCACCTTTGTCTATCGGCCTATGTAATTTACTGGAGTGTAATCTGGGACGCTTACCATTCCAAATGAAGGACATCACTATGCTATCAAATTGCTTGAAATAAGAGAGGGGGATATCTATAGGGAGAGATTGTAGCAGGTAATTGAATTTTGGAATACAATTAATTTTAATAACATTAACCTTCCGAATCATAGATAAATGTAATGAAGCCCATCAGCCCACATTGCTCGAAAACCTTTTTACTTAAGGGTCAAAATTAACTAACTAAATCACACAAATTTGCTGGGAATAAAATACCCAAATCCTTAATGCCCTGTTTGGGCCACTGGAAGGCACCCGGCTGAAAAGCCGTTACCAGGCAGTACGCTGTCAGAAACAAAGCTTCGGATTTATACCAAATTAACTCTGTATCCTGAGAACTTCGAAAAGGAATTAATAATTCTGTGGAGGCAAGGGATAGATCTAGTAGGGTCGGAGATGAATAATAAAATATAATCTGCGTAAAGCAAGAGCTTATGCCCCACACCTCCTGCCATCACCCCTGGAAAATCATCCTCCTTTCTTATCGTGGCTGCTAATGATTCCAGGGCAAGACAGAACAATAATGGGGAAAGAGGGCAACCCTGCCGGGTGCCTCTATCCAGAGTAAAATAATCTGAAATTAATCCATTTGTTTGTACCACCGCTACCAGCTGTCTATAAAGTAACTTAATCCATCCAATAAAAGTATTCCCAAACCTGTACATTTCCAAAATCTTAAAAAGATTTTGTACCATTCTACCATATCATATTTTGTTTGTAGAGATTTGTACCATTCTACCTTATGCTCAAGATGGTGCCGAGTATGGCTGCTGCGTTGCGAGCTCCGACACAACATGGTAGTGCTTTGTTTGTTTTGTTTACAATTCTTATGTTTTTTGTCTTGGATGTTGTCTGCCTTATTGTCTAAGACAGACAAACACTTTTGGACATTGGTTCAGCAATTACACACCATAAACCGGACTTCAAATTCCTCAATGCCAACCCGCTGTTTACAAACACGGCAGCGGAGCCCTTTGTCTGGGCTGCCCGGCCGCGGAAACGCAGGAGGAAAAGGGGAAACAGAGCCGGCGTTCTCATCAGAGTAAGACGCCGCACAAATCGACCCCCGCTACCCAGTATTCTACTGGCAAATGGTCAGTCTCTGGATAACAAGCTCTGCAAGCTGAAAGCGTGGATCTCTTTCCAACGAGAGACGAGGGACTGCTGCATTATCTGCCTTACAGAAACTTGGATGTCTGCAGAGATTCCAGACTCAGCCATTAAACCCGCGGGGTTCTCCGTGCACCGAGCGGACAGAGCGAAAGACCTCTCAGGTAAAAGCAGAGGTGGTGGTGTATGTTTTATGATCAACAAATCCTGGTGTGATCAGAGGAACATACATTCTATCAAGTCTTTCTGCTCTCCTGATCTGGAATTTCTCATGCTTCTGTGTCGACCATTCTGGCTACCGAGGGAATTCACAGCGGTCATTATCACTGCTGTGTACATCCCGCCACAATCCGACACAGACCGGGCACTCAAGGAACTGTACGGGATTATAAGCAAACAGGAAACTACGCACCCTGAGGCCACGTTCATTGTGACCGGGGACTTCAACAAAGCCAGTTTCAAATCAGTCGCACCAAAATACCACCAACACATTAGTTTTAACACACGAGGGGACCGGGTTTTGGACCATTGCTACTCTCCCTTCCGGGATGGCTACAAATCCCTCCCCCGCCCACCATTTGGCAAATCGGACCACTCTTCCATTCTGCTTCTGCCCGCTTACAGGCAGAAACTGATACAGGAAGCACCCGTCCTCAGAACGATCCAGTGCTGGTCGGACCAATCAGACTCTACGCTACAAGACTGTTTTGATCACACGGACTGGGAGATGTTCCGGTCCGCCTCTGATGACGACATCGAGCTTTATGCTGATAGCATAACGTGTTTCATTAGAAAGTGCGTAGAGGACGTCGTTCCAACCAAAACAATACGGATCTATCCGAACCAGAAGCCGTGGATTAATAGCGATGTTTGCGCGGCACTTAATGTGCAGACCTCCGCTTTTAATTCTGGGAATGCGGAGGAGCTTAAACAAGCCAGTTATACCCTCCGAAAAACAGGGTCAGAACAGCAAAACGCCAGTACAGGAAAAAGGTTGAAGGACAGTTTAACACCACCAACTCTAGAAGCATGTGGCAAGGAATTAATATCATCACGGACTTTAAAGGGAATAAAAACTCCGCCATGAACACCGCTGCCTCTCTCCCGGAAGAGCTAAATACTTTTTATGCTCGTTTTGAGGAAAATAACACCACCCTCACAGAGAGAGCTCTCGCGGCCGAAGCTACAGAGGTTAGTTCACTCTCCGTCTCTGTAGTGGATGTAACCCGATCCTTCCGACGGGTGAATATCCGCAAAGCCGTGGGTCCAGACGTCATTCCGGGCCGCGTCATCAGAGCGTGCGCGAACCAACTGGCTGGTGTTTTCAATCTTTCCCTCTCTTTGTCTGTAGTCCCCACATGCTTCAAAACATCCACCATTGTGCCTGTTCCAAAGCAATCCAAAATCACTTGCTTAAATGACTGGTGTCCTGTTGCTCTGACCCCCATCATCAGCAAATGCTTTGAGAGACTAATCAGAGATTTACATCTGCTCTGTGCTGCCTCTCTCACTTGACCCATTGCAGTTTGCTTACCGCAACAACCGCTCCACTGATGATGCCATTGCATCTATAATACACACTGCTCTCTCCCACCTGGAAAAAAGAACACTTATGTGAGAATGCTGTATGTAGACTACAGCTCAGCATTCAACACCATAATGCCCTCCAAGCTTGATGAGAAACTCCAGGCTCTGGGCTTAAACAGCTCGCTGTGCAGCTGGATCCTGGACTTCCTGTCAAGCATATGCCAGGTGGTTAGAATAGGCAGCAACATCTCCTCATCACTGACCCTCAACACTGGAGCCCCACAGGGCTGTGTTCTCAGCCCACTCTTGTATTCTCTGTACACACATGACTGTGTGGCAACACATAGCTCCAATGCCATCATTAAGTTTACTGATGACACGACGGTGGTAGGTCTGATCACTGACAATGATGAAACAGCCTACAGAGAGGAGGTGCACACTCTGACACACTGGTGTCAGGAGCACAACCTCTCCCTCAATGTCAGTAAGACAAACGAGCTTGTGGTGGACTTCAGAAGAAAAGACAGAGAACACAGTCCCATTACCATCAATGGAGCACCAGTGGAGAGAGTCAGCAGCTTCAAGTTCCTGGGTGTACACATCACTGAGGAGCTCACATGGTCCATCCACACTGAAGCCATTGTGAAGAAGGCTCATCAGCGCCTCTTCTTCCTGAGATGGCTGAGGAAGTTTGGAATGAACCACCACATCCTCACACGGTTCTACACCTGCACTGTAGAGAGCCTCCTGACTGGCTGCATCTCCACCTGGTACGGCAATAGCACCACCCACAACCACAAAGCACTGCAAAGGGTGGTGCGAACTGCCAGACACATCATCGGAGGTGAGCTTCCCTCCCTCCAGGACATATATACCAGGAGGTGTGTGAAAAAAGCTCGGAGGATCATCAGAGACTCCAGCCACCCGAGCCATGAGCTGTTCTCACTGCTACCATCAGGCAGGCGGTATCGCAGCATCAGGACCCGCACCAGCCAACTTCATGATAGCTTCTTCCCCCAAGCAATCAGACTTTTGAACTCTTGATCTCCCACGATCAAAATACATCAGCACTGCACTTTATTACTCTTACTCTTATATCTCACACCAGACTGTTATAAATCATATATTATTATATTAGGTTCTCTCTTAACATCTTACTATCAACCGACAGCCTGAATGTCAATACAGTACAATACAATCTACTGTACATTCTATATATACTATATATACTTTTTTATTGTATTGTGTGTATTGTATACTGTACAGTGTATGTTATTATTTGTATATTGTCTTGTGCGTAATTATGTGTATATTAGACTTTTAGATATTGTGTTATGTTAATCTGATGTTTATTGTAAATTGGTATATGTCTCATCACTTTCACGACTGCTATGTTGCTCGGAACTGCACCCAAGAATTTCACACACTATTGCACTTGTGTATATGGTTGTGTGACAATAAAAGTGATTTGATTTGATTGATTTGATCAAACACCTTTTCGGCATCAAGTGAGATGGCAGCGACCAGAGTCTGATCATTCACCACTGACCACATGATATTGATGAAATGCCTAATGTTATAAGAAGAGCTATGGCCCCGAATAAACCCCACCTGATCTACATGTATAAGAGATGTCATAACTTTATTTAATCTGTTAGCCAAAATTTTTGAGAATATTTTAACGTCTAGCTGGATCAGGGAAATTTGGACGGTAACTCTTATACTCGCTTGGATCTTTGTCCTTTTAAATAATCAGACTGATCTGGGCTTGTGTCATGGTTGGTGGAAGCTTTCCATTCTTTAATGATTCCATATAAACTTCTAGCAAAAGTGGAGCCAGTTCTGTAGCATAAGATCTAAAAAATTCAGCGGCAAAGCCGTCTGGCCCCGGAGCCTTGTCTGTTGGCAAGGCCTTAATTACCACGCCAAGCTCCTCCAAGTTATCTCAGAATCAAGAGAATTGTTTTGCTCAGCCGACAGTTTAGGAAGTTCTAATGGTTCCACAAAGTTTCTAATATCCTCTTCAGTTGATGAAGATGTGGAATTATAAAGATCAAGATAGAATTCTTTAAAAGCAATATTAATATCAGTGGCCGATATAAATATTTCACCACCAGCAGATTTCACTGAGGGAATGGTAGAAAAAGACTCTCTCTGTTTTATATATCTAGCAAGAAGCTTCCCTGCTTTGTCCCCTGACTCAAAGTATGACTTTCTTGCCCTGATTAGCCAAAACTCCACCTTCCGTGAAAATTTTTTATTATATCTGTATTTCAATCAGGTCAATTCTCAGATGCCATTAGACGGCATTCTGCGCTTCAGCTCTGCCTCGGCACTTTTAATATTCCCTTCCAATTCCACGAGTTCTTGTGCTTTGGATTTTTTGGTGAATGCAACATACTGTATGATCCGGCCCCTAAGAACTGCCTTAAGTGCCTCCCAAACCATGCCCACAGAGGATACTGAGGACCAGTTGGTCTCAATATAGACATTGGTTCCAGCCTTTAGCATCTGTTGGAATTCAGGATTTTGCAAAAGGGATACATTAAAGCACCAACTATATGATTTCCTTTTCTTCATATGTGGCAACACCTCTAAACACACCAGGGCGTGATCTGAGACTAAAATGTTTCCAATTGAGCAACCAACGACAAATGAAATGATAGAACTCTAATGTAAATCTTATGGACTGATGAAAACATTTTTATAGTCCCTACCAGATGGGTTCAAAAGTCTCCAAATATCTGTAAGACCAAGATTTGTACACATCCTGTGAAGCATCAGTGTTGCTCTAGGGGGCTTGCACACTTTTGCTTCACTATGATCAAGGACTGAGTCCATCAAAAGATTAAAGTCTTCTCCCAATATTATATCATGAGGTGTGCCAGCGGCTGGCAACATCCCTTCAAGATCTATAAAAAAGCCCTGACTCTGTTTGAGACATTTGAATTGTAGATGTTTACTTATCATTGTAATGACTCCCCTGCTCTTCCTCGAGCCAGCACTATAAAAAAAAGATGCCCACCCCATATCTTTCCAAATTTTCCAGCTTCCTGCGGAGAAAGATGCGTTTCTTAAAGAAACACTATATCATATTTCTTACGCTTAAGAAGAGAAATAAACTTCTTTTTATGGGGTGCCCTAACCCATTCACATTCCACATGGAGAGAGACAATCCACTCAACTTCTCCCAGACATGCTCCAAATCCACCTTGGTCGCTAGCGGATTAGCAGATAATTCTCTCTCCGATGACTCCAGATAATCGATCTGTTTCTTGACATCCCCCATTCTTGTAACCACATCAGAGAACTTCACCTCCATGGCAGTGATCGATCAACATATCACAGAAAGATCCTCCAAGTCAGCAATGACCTTCGTCAGCATTGCCGACATGTTTAGCATCTCTCGCTGCATTTCCCGCATCTCTCTGACTAAATTGACTCCCTGGCTCGCGGCTTGCTCGGGGGTGTCAGCTTGAGCACGAAAATATCTTTTAATGTCTCCAGAGCCCGAGGATTTTTAATTCTTTGACATATTGTCCTCCTAGAACAGTTTTGGGACAGAGTGTATCGAATCTCACCGGTTTATATCATAAAAAGTATTAAAACTAGCAAAGTGCGCAGAGCTCACTGTTCACACATCCGATCCTCGCATGGCGTCACGTGACCCCACAGTTTTGCAAATTTAAAATTTGTTTTTATAAATAAAACACAAGTGTCACTGATGAGAACACAATCAATTTACATACCATTTAGTTACCTACACACATAAGCAGAATACCTCTTTTAAAAAGCTGGGAAGGCTGGTGCTGACCTCCAGGGAAGCAACGACACTGGGAAGAAAAGGGCCCACCCTCCCCAAAAGTGAAAGTTACCATACCCACAAACTCATGCTCACACTGCACCACTTAAACCAGTACTCAACTGAACTACCACAGCAAACATAAGGGCCAATATATCCTGTAACCAGGCACCCTAAGGCAAACCCACAGCACCCCATAAAAAGAAATAAAATAAATATTAAAATGAGTCAAGGACAGAGCAATGACAAGAATTTAAGGAATGTTTCTCATCACAACCAGTATCTCCATTTAAATACTTAACTGCACCAACAACAGTTAGACAAAAAAAATAAATAAATAAATAAAAAGCTTAATTACAAGCATGGAATAAATCCAGAAAACAAAAATACAAAACCAAAAAGATAAAAACAGAACAAAACAAACCAAAACAAAACAGCCCAGGTCCATGTTCCCTTGAGGATGTACACACACCATTCACTACTGGAGGTGATCAGGCAGACATACGCCTCCGACCGACACACAAACAGTGTTAGAACCACTCAAGCAAATGGACTGGATTCTAATGAACAACTGTCACGCAACTCCAGCTGCAAAAACACAAGCTAGTTACTAACACAAAAAGGGTTTCACAAACATAGTGTATTTTTCACACCACATACCTCAACTCACTAAGAGTTGGAAACCAAGGACACGAACTACACGACTCCTAACACAAGCAGCAAACAAGGGGTGTCCAACCATTAGCAAGCACACTGACATGGCTGCATGGTCTGCTTATATTGTAACATAATGAAGTTAATTACTAGCAGGCCAGGTGACAGCAATGTTTGGGCACTCCCGCATGTTTAGGTACAAACTATTCAAGCTACCTACAATTGGGGGGGGGGGGTGTTGACGACATATCCTGCTACAATCACATTGCGTTATGATTTGCAGCCTGACACATTTCCGAATGCAACAACACACACACTTGAGTTTGTGTATATAGAAGTGTTGGCGTTCACATACTTTAATAAAGTATGTATCGGGCCTAAAGGTTTTTAATATCTTTTAACTGAGTCATCCAATTTTGAACAATACACAAATCTATGTAAATTGATGCATTAGAAAATAACTAGAAAATAATAGAAAAGATCTGTAACTTCTGTCAAAATTTCTAGAGAGTAGAGGCTGCAAAATCTGTGATGTGCAAAATGAAGATCATGTTTGCTTGACAGGAACATTGTGGCCCGATACAAATTAAAATGTTCTTTAAAAAAAAAAGAGGTTACATAATGAGGTTCATATGAGCTTGTTTATTTTGTTTTTGTCCTTATAATAACCTTGAAACATACACTTCAAAAACTATGGCAGAGTGCTCATCACTCAATTTTCAGTTGCCTATTTGAAAATACTAGCAAATAAATCATATTTTCCACATATTTTGGAAAAACAAAGAAAACCTATCTGTTATTATTTGGCAAAAACTTTACAGGGAACATAAAAACAACTCTACTGCTAATGTACACAGTAGTCTATACTGTCTTTCCAGAAGCACTAATCAGTGTGATATCTGGTGTGGTATGACTCAATGTATGGCGCTCAGTAAAGACGTGTGTAAGCAACCCTGCTACAAGGCTAAGTGTTTAATTAGTCACAACAGGAGCTCCACACTGACAGCTCTGCCACGCAGGTTACACCTCTTTCATCGTTATTCACCACTGACAGTTCCTCTCTATGAATTAGAAGGAGTCAAGTGAGGAAATCAATGACAACATTTGTATATACACATCAGTGCTTATGGGGTCTGGGTCTGTCACATCATAGGGAGATTGACACCGGTTGTGACATCAGCCGCATGCACACATCAAACAGCTCATCAGAACTATTCAATCTGATTCTTCTGCTATATGCTGTTCAAAAAGTTGTTGATTAGAGCCTTTAGGTATCAGGGTAGGGTTGCACCAGCTGTGCGTAAGTTCTCACGTAAGTTGGGACGTAAAGTTCACACTAAGGGCTTAGTAACTACTAGTTAGTTTGTAACTAAGTCAGTGCTTAATTTGGTTGCACCACCTGTTCTTAAGTCAAGACTTAACTAGTAGGTCATAAGCTCTCCATAAAGTAATGCGTAGTCGCATATTATGAAGTTTACCTTAATTGATTTAATAAGCAGCCTTCAAATTTGTACACAGAAGTGTTAAAAAGCTGTGAATTTCAGTTTTATCTTGTTACGGTTGATGTTCAAACCTTGTAACCTGTAAGTGTCAGCTGTAATAATTTATATCCCCTTTAAAATACGATATGTAATAAAAGTACATTTGATAAATTGTATATTTGTCCTGAGTAAATAACAATAAATAGGAACTGTATCTAAAATAAATAAGGGGTGATAAATAAATGCTAATACAACAGGCTGGAAAAATAGACATTTATTCATTTTAATATCCTATATATATTTTGAATGTGTTGAAACTTGACACCGGGCGATACACCCTGAAAACGGCACCGCTAGAACGGTTTCATGCTGAAGAGCTGCTTAAAAGTACTTTTTTTCCTCTTTCTTAAATGTAAATGAGTGTAAATGTCAACATCATACTGAATGTTGAAATGATTAAAGCCTGTCAACTAAAACATGAGCTCATTGATGTCATAAAATATCAGATTCTATCCATTATTCCTGTTCGGAGGCTGCCGTAAATATTTAGTTTATATGTAGGGTTACATTCTACCTAAGTTTAATGGTGCAACGCTCACATATTTAGTAGTGCATAAATTGTGACTTAGTGCCCATTTACGCCACAACTAGGCTAAATTGTAATTTACGTATAAGCTGGTGCAACCGGCCCCTGGATTGTTTCATGTCTGAAGTGCTGGCCCAATAGGGGGGGAAAAAAATCACACATGAGATCTCTTTGAAATCTCAGTTGTTTCTCCTAGACTGCAATGAGATTCAATGGAGATACATTGAAAACTTTTGTGCTGAGCTACTGTATGTTACAATTGTTTCATTCTATTTCTCCTAAGGAATTTAAGGAGAAACATCTAAGACAAAGTTTATATTTAAATAAATCGTAATTGAGATCTCCAAAAAGTCTTTTGAGCTTTGAAAGAGCAACCTCTGTGCGATAAAATGTTCAATCTGCATCTGTTGTTTCTTTTTTGTTATTAGTAGTAATTGAATTAGAAGTGATATATATTCAGTGATAAAGCAAGACATATTATAATAGGAATGACTAAGAAAATGCTGTACATTTTAACAAAAGAACGATGCCACTCTGTAACAATATTTTGTTTTGTTTGCAGAAGGTGGCCAGATAAACAGCATGATGCAAACTCACCCGTATCCAGCCCTCAGCCAGCTGTCCCATGTCTATGAGCAACAGCAGCCAGGAAAGGAACTCAACAAATATGCTTCATTGAAGGCTGTGGGTAAGAAGAATTTTCACTCAAAAAGATCATTTTTAGCACATCAGTTTTATACTCTCATGTGAATCTGTCCTGTGCTAAAATCATAAATTATACCATTTATTGAACATAGCATTCACTGCAGAATATTTTAGAAATGATTAATGTATCTCAGAATAAGAGGTTTTGAGAGGGAAAAAAGTGTATTATCGCTGACACTGAATTGAAATTCATTACAGTTGACTTTAATTCACTTGGGAGTCTTCAAAAATATCTCAATAGCTTTTCAATAAACCCAGCAGAAATGAGGACTGCTTGTCTTAGTTATGCCCAATATACAGTACAAAAATATATTTGAATGATTACAAAACATTTGTTCGAACAAGTTTTATGTTTTAAATGCCAGTTTTAACACATTTTACTTTTATATAATGCATAATTCAGTCTCTAAATTCTAATTGGATAAACCGTATTTTAAATTGTTGTAAAATGCAGATAAACGCACACCTTTGATTGCACATTCTACATTAAAGGAATATTCAGGGTTCATTAAAAGGTAAGTTCAATCGACGGCATTTGTGGCATAAACTTGATTAAAACATGTTGACTTTTTTCATTTAAAAAAAAAAAAAAAAAGCAAAAATCTGGGTTCCAGTGAGGCACTTACAATGAAAGTTAATGGGGCCAATCCGCAAACATTAAAATACTTCACTTACTAAACTTTTCTGTCTAAAGTTATTTACAATTTTAAAACTTCATTGCCATGATGATGTAATGTCGGTGACAAATAATTCACTGTAAAAAAAAAAAAAAATCCAGTTGTTTTTACAAAAAAACTTGCAGCTGTGGTTGCCAGAATAATTATGTAAAAAAAATACAGTAAAAATGTAAACAACTTTAAAGGACAACCTGTACATTTTACAGTTTAAAACTGTTGTTTTTATGGTAAAAAATTACGGTATATTTTACGGTGCAGTACTGTCGTTTATATTATTAAATGTAAAACTTATTATATTAACCTTCTGAAACAGTAAAAATCTGCTTTTCACTTTATAATGTATTGTTCATCAATAGTGGCTCTTCCTGGAGCAATGACCAATAAACATGTAGAGACAGTGCTCAGTGTCACTCACACAAACACTAAACACCATCAGGGTAACACATGTGAAATTAAAATAATACAATAAACATTAACTAAACTACATTATATATAACACAGAACACCCCAAAGTTAATAACTGATATAAAAAATAAAAATAAATATAACTACTCCCATAAAATGTAGTGAAATATGATGGGTCATGCAGGGAATTCTGGGAATGCCTGATTACTTTTTTTTACCGTAATGTTAACAAGAATTTACTGTAAAAATGTTCTCTCTGTAAATGTTGTTAAACATAATATACATTTTAACTGTTAATTAAATCATACTTTTTACATCTAAAAAATGTATCCACACAATCGTCGCTCAGCCCGCCCCACTCTCCACAATGTAATTTTTACAACATTTTACATGTATTTTCTTTTTAAATATATTAAACAATTTTAATGTATATTTTACAGTAACTACTCATTAACAAATGTAAAAAAAATTTTTTACTGTAGCATTTTTACAGTCTTTTACCGTAAAAATTACGGACAAGTTCACCCATCTAAAACAGTAGTTCATTGAAAAAAACGATGATTTAAAAAAACTTTACAGCTCAAATAATACACAACATAACTTTTAACAGAAGAATTAATGTAAGAATTAATGTTTTATAAAATTATAAACTTCACCTTTCTGCCTTTAAACCCTCCAAAAAAAGTGCCTCACTTTAACCTCCATTTTTGCCTTTTTTAAAGAAAAAGAAGGACGAGTCAAAATGAATTATTGTCATAACCAACATTATGCCACATATGCTGTCGACTGATCTTAACTTGTATTGAACTCGGAATATTCCTTTAATGCGTCAAGTTGCTACATTGCTTGGCAACCACAAACAGCCTACAGTTAGGATAATGAGCTATATTAGTTGTGGAACAATTGTTTATTGCAATTCGTGTTAATAATAAATTGAACTCTTAATTGAACATTAGTGTATTTTATCATAGTCCTATTGCTGTCATTTTATAAAAGCAATAAGCCACTCAGTCCTGTGGGCTATGATGATTTTACCATGGTTAGGGGTGTTTTACTCACTCTGCAGTGCATTGCATTATTAAGAAATTTCTTGTTATTTTGTTAATCTTGCCAAGGTTTTGCATGACTTGTCGTGGTTTAATTGTGATGTTTATACTATTGTTTCTCCATCTGATCACCTGAAGATTTCTCAATCACTGTGACACGACGCCTAAAGCCCAGTGAGAATATCACTAATGTTTGTAATTTATACTGTGAAAATCACCTAAAGCTTTCTGCCCTTTTTAGACAAGCTAAATGTTCTAATTTCATCTCATCATGGATGACATACCATGAGATCATTGAGCTAAGAATAACTGACCCTCTGGCATCCCAGTGTTTTTTATTTTCTTATTATTTAATTGCCTCCCTCAAGAAAATTCCAAAAGGTCCAGAATTCTTCACCTTAGCACTGATAAGTCCCCATTTTTGCCAATCAATACTTCTCTCACAGTCCCTAAATACATCTCTAAGGTCACAGAATTGGATTTCTACTCAACTTAGAGAAGTGAAGCTTACTAATAATGGCCTTCACCAGAATATCCTCCCAACAAAACCCACATCCCCTATCCCTTTGAGATACAGATGGCACTAACTCCATGTGTGGAGTCACAGAGTTGCAAGCTGATAGATATTTGAACAGTGTATAGGGGCACTAGTTACAAAACCTCAGATTCATCTTGATTATGGCTCTTAAAGATATGCACTGTTGAGCAATGTAATTGATTTACCTGTCTGTTGTGATGATCAGTGTATCTGATATTGGAGGGCTGTGCACCAGTGGAAAAATGTCTGCCACGCACCACATCTCACTCCCCTCCCACAGGGGCAGACAAGAGATAAATAAGATTTATCATCACACCACAGACCAAACTCGTTTGAAGCATGAAAAGTTTATCTTCAAGGTCATCAAAGCAACCAACCATCAAAAGCAGAATGAGGAAGTCATACAAGGATACCCAGTAATCTAAGAGAAATAATTTCTGTATGAACATAAATAACTTGGTAAACCTTCCACCCTGTGGAACATGACAGGCCATACTTGCACTACCAGCATATTGAAAACCTTAACTGCATGCATTCTAAACTCATACATTCAGTAGACTAAGTGCTAATGTTTCAGTAGAAATGGAGGGAGACTGACCAAACTATCGTACTGTGTAGCAATGCCCGTTGTTGGCTGGTTTAAGAATGTTATACTCAAATGTTCCTTTAAAGATTTAATGGTGTCACATTAGTGGTATTTCGTTTGTGAACAAATCTGTGTTTTTGAACAAAATCTTTTAAGTGAACTTATTGTTAGTCTTACCGCTAAAAGAGCCAATTTCCTTTTTTGATAGTCAGTTATAATTGAGAACGTGCACGCGCAATAGCTGGACCAGTTTTTTTTTTTTTAGCATATAAACAAAGATAAAGAAACACAATTTATGATATGAATGTTGTCAGATTTTATAGAGTATTTGAAATATGTTATCGTAAATTTGTTAAACCATTTTGGAGATTTCTGCCTTTCCCTATTTAAGTCGATAGGAGCTGTACTTGTATCCATAAAAAATAGCATCCCCACAGGCTGCCTGGAGTGACCTGACTTGTCTTAAAGGAAGTTTGCTATAGCTGTCACAGTCAGGTCTGACTGTGCCTCCCCTGACTGTCTTTCTGACTTGTTTTAGCTGTGTGTGCCTGTTTGTTTTTCTCTTGTTTCTTGTAGGTGCTGCCCAGCAGCAATCAGCATTGCTATTGCAACGCTGGTTGCACTGCTCGTTAACAGATCTGCAGCACCTGTGTCCCCTTATATTTTCCTCTATTTAAACTTGTCACTGTCTTGTGTTCCCTGCTCATTTGTTTTGTGAGTTTGTGTGTTCAGTCGGTCTTGTTAGTTGGAATGCTACCTCCCAGTCTGCAATCAGCTTTTGTTTAGCTGTTTTCTAGATTTTCCAGCCTTGTTTTGGTTTGCCTTTTTTGGTTGTTTTCTTAATAAAGACTTTTCTGCATCTCTGTGTTTGGGTCCTCCATCTCAGCCATCAGTGATCGTGACATAACAAACGAGCCGCAGACGAACCCAGCAGAGATGGTTTTTTTTATTTTTTATAAATCTGGTTCTCCTGCACGCCAGCGTGCAGAGCACGTAAGAAAACTGCATGGGGTATGGCAGGAGGACAAGTCCATGTGGGGGTATGCCCTAGAGTTTTTGGCATTATCCTTGGGCTGTGATACAATCAGGCCTGCTTTATTGATTTTTTAAGGCAGGTCTGACTAAACCCATTAAATCTTGTGTCCCAGATGGGGGTGAGAGTCTTCTCGAGGCTATCAGGCTAGCCATGAAGTGGGATGAGTTCATCACAGCCTGTGCCTCGGAGGACTTCCAATCCTCCTCCCAGCCCAAGAATGATGGCACCCCCTATGCGGAAGTGGACGCCTCGGCCACTGCTTCCACACCTCAGAAGAGGAGGAGGAGGAGGAGGAGAAGGAAGAAGCCCAGCCCATCGGCCGAGCCCACTGTGACTGTTTGCAGGGAGGCAGAGGAGCCTGCCTCTGACTGTCAGGAGGAGCCCACCGCTGACCATCAGGAGGTGGAGGAGCCCGTCGCTGACTACCAGGAGGCGGTGGCGGTTCCCACAGCAGTGCTTCTCACCATCTGGAAGAGGAGGAGGAGAAGGGCATCTACTCCTCAGTTGCTGCCAGTGTCCATGGAGGCCATTCCCCTGCCACTGCCAGTGCTCACGGCCACGGAGGCCATTCCCCTGCTGCTGTCAGAACCCACAGCCATGGAGGCTGTTCCCCAATTGCACCTGCCAGTGCACACGGCCACGGAGGCCATTCCCCTGCCGCTGTCAGTGTCCACGGAGGCCATTCCCCTGCCGCTGCCAGTGTCCACGGAGGCCATTCCCCAGTTGCAGCTGCCAGTGCACACGACCACGGAGGCCGTTCCCCTGCCACTGCCAGCGTCCACGGAGGCCGTTCCCCTGCTGCTGCCAGTACCCATGGCCATGGAGGCTGTTCCCCAGTTGCAGCTGCCAGTGCACACGACCACGGAGGCCGTTCCCGTGCCGCTGCCAGTGTCCACGGAAGCCGTTCCCCTGCTGTTGACAGCACCCACGGCCACAGAGGCTGTTTCCCAGTTGAAGCTGCCAGCGCACATGGCCACGGAGGCCATTCCCCTGCCGCTGCCTGCGTCCACGGAGGCCGTTCCCCTGCTGCTGCCAGTACCCATGGCCATGGAGGCTGTTCCCCAGTTGCAGCTGCCAGTGCACATGACCACGGAGGCCATTCCCCTGTCGCTGCCAGCATCCATGGAGGCCGTTCCCCTGCCGCTGTCAGCACCCACAGCCACAGAGGCCGTTCCCCAGTTGCAGCTGCCAGTGCACACGGCCACAGAGGCCGTTCCCCTGCCGATGCCAGCGTCCATGGAGACCGTTCCTCTGCCGCTGCCAGCGTCCATGGAGGCCATTCCCCTGCCGCTGCCAGCGTCCACGGAGGCCATTCCCCTGCCGCTGCCAGCGTCCACGGAGGCCGTTCCCCTGCCCCTGTCAGCGTTCACGGCCACTGAGGCCATTCCCCAGGTGCTGCCAGCGTTACCATCCACTGCAGCCGTTGACGAGCCTGTCTTGTTCCCTATGGTCATCGAGTCTTTCCTGTTCCCTGAGGCCGTCAACAAGCCTGTCCTGTTCCCTATGGTCATCAAGACTGTCCAGTTCCCAGCAGCCGCTGCTCAGTCGGACCCCCTCCCAGTGGCCACAGCACTGCCAGACCCCACACCTATGATTCCCTTCCCTCCTGACCCCTGTCCAGTGGCCACTGGCCCAGTCTGCTCCCCTTCCTGTCCTTGCCACCCTCCTCTCCTCCCTCATTCCCTACCTCAAACCTCCTCCCAGACCACTGAAACTACTCCCCTCCCTGAAGCCCTCTCCCAGGCTGCTGGACCCCGCCCCTTTCCTCCCTGGTTTTCCTCCCTTCCCTCCCCTTCTTTTGTTCTTCCTGTTCTCTGTTAGTACATGTTCTGCTTGTCTTGTTTGGTGTTTTATGTTCCCTTTTTTTAGATGCCAGGAGGTGTCCCTTTGAGAGGGGGTAGTGTCAGGATCCTGTTACTTTGTCAGTCTGGGTTTTTGTTGTGACAGGGTCCTGACACTCTTGATCTGTGTCTGTATTGTGTTTCGTGTTTTGTCTCAGTGTGGGTGCAGGGCTTCGGTTTTGGTTCCTTGCCGTGCGCTCTTTTCACATGCGTTCTTTATCGAGCAGTGCAAACGCTGGTTGCACTGCTCGTTAACAGATCTGGAGCACCTGTGTCCCCTTGTGTTTTCCTCTATTTAAACTCATCTCTGTCTCATGTTCCCTGCTTATTTGTTTTGTGAATTTGTGTGTTCAGTCTTGTCAGTCGGAATACTACCTTCCAGCCTGCGATCAGTTTTTGTTTATCTGTTATCAAGTTTTTCCAGCCTTGTTTTGGTTTGTCTTTTCCCTCCACTGAGAGAGGTTACTGTTGTATTTTGGTTGTTTTCTTAAAAGAATTTTCTCCATCTCTGCATTTTGGGTCCTCCATCTCAGCCATCAGTGATCATGACAATAGCATGAGCCAATAGCATTTGAGTTTGGGCTGCAAAGGATCATATAATTGGTTTGACCCACTGAACAAATACGCTTCTTCACTAAACAAGTCTGAGTCTGTGATTTGAGTCTGAACAAGACATCTCGTTCACGACAAGGAAATAAGTAGATTTATAGTAATTTTTTTTTTTTTGAACATTTGTAGACACAAATTTTAATCAGTTGAATCAATGATTCAAAGACAATATTTTTTATGAACATTTTATAACGCATTAAAATATGCTAATTTGTCTCCATCTACTGCCGTAAAGATTTAATCTGCATAAATGGTCAGTGAATGAATCTGAACAAATCTTTTAGGTAAACAGATTCAAAAGACTCGACTTTCTAGAGTTAATCAATTTCCTACCACTAGGTCATATCATAAATTTTAGTTATTTATTTTTTCCCTTGAGATCCACTTCTTATGTTAGTGAAAAAAAACAAAAACATTTTTGCCAAAAACATTTGTGGAAATTTTCCACCCTCTCTCTGGCCCTTAGAATTAAATATAATAATACTATGTTTCATTTATATAGCGCCTTTTCAAGAGCTAAAGGTCGCTTTATAAGAAAATCACATTAAAGAGTCAAATATAATTGTATTTAGATATATGTACATGAAAAAATAAAAATAAACGACTTAAGGTGGACTTGAAATGCAGTGACAAATTTTAGGTCTTTAATTGGGATTTGAAGGTGGAGATAAAAGTGATGTTGCAGAGGTTGAGTAGAAGTGAGTTCCAAAGTTTAAGTGCTACTACACTGAAAGACCTGCATGAGAGTTGAATTCTGGGTACAGAAAGCAGTCTAGACTCAGAGGACAGGAGTGTACATATAGGAATGTAAGAGAGAAGTAGTTCACATAGGCAGTGCAGTGCAAGGCCGTGAAGTGCTTTAAAAGGCGACAGAAGTATTCTGAATTAGATGTGAGATGAGACGGGTAACCAGTGTAGATTGAACAGGTTGGGAATGATGTGTGCAGACTGGAGTAAGTATTTGGAGTAATAAGAACTCTATTAGCTGAATTTTGGATATACTGTAACCTTGCAATTGTTTTAGTGGGTAAGTTAGTGAAAAGAGCGGGAGATGAAAAAATGCAGTTTTAGTGAGGGAGCTAATGTGGGCTTCAAAGGTGAGGGAAGAGTCAAATGTGTTGGCAGGGTCTAATGAGTGTTCTGTCAATGACATATATCTATGTTTCTGTTGAGATTTGGTGGGCCAAAAAATCATGATCTCAGTTTTATCAGTATTGAATTTGAGAATGTTGCAGTAAAATCATTTGTTTTTATCTCTGATACAGGCGGTTAAAAAACAGTGTGGAAGGGTCTTATCAGATTGAAAAGCTGTATAAATCTGTGTGTCATCTGCATAACATGACCAACGCCATGATGGCAAATAATGTTACCGAGGGGAGGCATATAAGTTGTGAAGATAAACAGTCAGAGAACAGAGCCCTGGGGGACACCTTGGGTGAGGGGGGGTATGGGGGAATTGTAATTATGAATAGAACGTAGTATTGTCTGTCAGTGAGGTAGGAGGAAATCCAAGAGAGAGCTGCATCTGTCAGGAGTCGGGAGAGGAGTGTATTATGACAGACGGTGTCAAAGGCAGAACTGAGATCGAGCAAAATCAGGATAGTAAGGGACCCAGAGTCAGCAGAAAGGAGGAAATCATTGGTGACACTTTGCAAAGCAGTCTCAGTGCTGTGGTAAACAGTTTTATTTCTTTGCATGTGAAATAAGCAACACACTGACTTACAGGTTTGCTTTTGGAATCATAAAAGTTTTTGACTCCCCCATCCTTCAATGACAGCGAATACCTGCAAAGTCAGCATTACACTTTGATGGGATCACAAAATTGTCTACACTACATCAAGCTCCTTTATCTCAAAAGATCAAGGAAACTTTGATTCCTCATGATATGACCCCTTAATGCATGACAATTTTTTTTACACAAATGCAATCTCCCATGTCCGCAACTAATTTGTTCTTCCTCTCTATCTTGTTGTCAGCGGCCAAAGCCAATGGTGACTTCCTCAACAAGCAACACCGTCACTTGGTTGAGTTGGCGACTAAGGGAAGCCTACCCCTTCATCCAATGAGAATGGAGCATGTGGAGCCCACAGCTTCCTACGTCACAGAAGTCCCATGCCTCAAGCAAAATGGACAGAAGCCCAAGAGCAGTAAAGGCAATGTGTCCCATCCCGCAATGGCCTACAGCTACAATACCATAGCAAACCCAGGCATGCTGAGGAGCTGGGAGGCCACAGAGACTGTGGGTCGACGTAAAACCTATGGCCCCAGGAAGCTGTGCACAGTCGAGCAGGGTAATGAGCTACACACTGCCCGCAGTCATCATTACCTTCCCACGCAGCCCTACTTTGTAACCAACAGTAAGACAGAAGTGACTGTGTGAGAGGCTGAGTATTGTTTGAAGAGAGCAGCAGAGAGCCAAAAGTGATTATCGGCATGAAATGACTCTCCACGCTGCCCCAAATGGACTGGAGGCACAATAGGGGTGAGCATGTGATGCTATGACTGGGCACCAGAGCCAACATCAGCTGACTGTGAGGCCAGGAACACTTTGAATTGTTCACCACTATTTATATCCACTGTAACAATGATGTTGTTGTGTTTTGTCAATGACAAAGAAACAGATGTAAAGAACTGGCACAAGAAAAGATTTAGATCAAAAAAGCAATAGCAAAACGATCTAATAAACGTATACCGAGAGAATGGCTACAGAAAGACAAGACATAAAAGAAATGAAACACATTGCATTATTGATCCCAGATATTAAAGGGCTGGCATGAAGTATGAATCACAAGGTGATGCTCTTATCTAAAATAATTTACCATAAAAGGGTCAGGTGCAGATATTGATTCAACGGCAGGAACTATATTTTAAAAGATGGCAGAAAAGACAACAGTGGCAACTGGTTTGAGGCTGTGCCTTTAATTTTCACATAATAAAGCACCTCGGTCAAGCACACTAAAACATGTTTGATTCTGGAGTCAGAAGAGTATTAGTGGAGGTGGCCACATATGCTAATTTTTAGTACAGAATGCCATGAGGTAGCACTGTCATGCCATGAACAACACTGTTAAAAGGACATAGAGGCTTGGGCACATTTTGCATCTGGAAGTACTTGATCTTTGGAAATATGTGTTTGGTCTCCTTTTTGTGTAACATTTGGCGTTACATTCTTATGTGTACTCTCAAATGCATAAGAGCATGTTGAAATACTTGTCAAATGTTTCTTCACATCAGTAGGTGTATCTGCAGCTCAGTTGCTGCCACATTTAAAGGGATGGTTCACACGAAAACTCTGTCATCATTTACTCACCCACATCATGTTGCTCCAAACCAATATGATTTTATGTGTGTGTGTGTGTGTGTGTGTGTGTGTGTGTGTGTGTGTGTATATATATATATATATATATATATATATATATATATATATATATATATATATATATATACACTGTATATATATATATTAGGGCAGATTTTACACTGAAAGCCTCAGTCAACATTTACTTTCACAGCATTTTTTCCTTTTGTGTTCAATGAAAGAAAGTCACACAGATTTCGAACAACATAATAGTGAGTAAATGATGGAATTTGTATTTCTGGTTAAACCATCGCTTTAAGTTTTTTTGCACTTTTACTTTCACAATGTGTCGTACGGAAGGTACATTTTATTTATTTATTTTATTATTTATTTTTTTCAGACAAATGAGATCATATAAGTCTACTTATTTATACCATTGTCAGTATATGTATGCAAATTATACAGTACATTGATTATTATTTAGCATTATTTCTTGTGAATGTAAATGTTTCTGTTGCTACATCATGGAGTGGTAGGTCTTGAGGTGAAGATATACTTTAAAATGGAGTAATAGAACTAGAATCCAGTTGTATCCAATTGAGTTAATTCTGCAATGCGTAAACCTGGATATATCAAACTAAAGAACTTGAGAACTCCCTCCTGATTGATCATGTGGATGGAATAACTCTAGTCTAGGATGGATCCTGTCAGCCTCATTGCCTGTTCCATGTTTCTCAGTTATTCTGTTGAATGCTGTGTGCATGTCATGCTGAGCAGTAAGCAGGGCCATACTTGCTTGTTTTTGCATCATGGGATCTTACCTTTGCTGATTTATTTTCATTTTTCATTCTTTTTTTCATCATGCATTAAATCTGAAATAAACAGAAGCATGAGAATAAATACAGTATACAGGTACATCTACAGAAAACCTTTTATATAACCCATAACACACGCTCACAAAATTCTGAGGTTATATGTCCATCCAAGGCCGTTGTTGTGTTTTGTGAGAACTATCCAGTAAAATTGGCAGCAAATCTTTCATCTCCGGCAATGCTGAGGAACTCCCAGACTGATTTGAGGAAGAGGAAGGCCTCTGATTGATTCGATTCAGGTACTTTGATCAAGAATAAGTCAGCTAATCCAATCCTCATGTGCATGCATTCACCTTTGAACAGGTGCCGGAAATCAGCCTGCGACTGAATAAACCTATTTCGGACGGGGCCTTGTTGAGCTGCCTGAAATCAAAGTTCTGTTCGGTGAATTAAGATCGAGGGTGCAAGTGACCTAGTTAATCAGCACTGGCCTGTGTTAGCAGACTGGGTGGTCGATTGGATTTGCGTGCTGAGAGCCCAGATTGAGCCTTGTATTAACCAGAGATTCTATAGCTTTTAACATAGCTTCCACTTTTATATAAACTGGAGAGAGTAAAGAAGTCATCAAAGCAACGTTTGGACAATGCTAAACCTGATAACCATTCTTGAATAAATATTATTCTATATGGCTTGTATAGAATTTATATTATCTTGTTTGTCGGGTTAATCCATCACATTACACATTATCAGCTCCAGTGTTTTTAATGTTAAATTCTCATGGAAGAGTTGTGTCTTTAGATAGCAGGGTAACAAATCAATGGATAAAAACTAATAATTTGCATTCCTTATTAATCATTGAATGAATCAACACATCAGTCAATTGATGTTTAATAATTACTGCATGCATATTATTCCAAAATTAGATTAGCTGAGTTGGGATGACCTCACATATACACAGGTATAAGTAAATAAGCACAAGCAATGACTAGAACCAAAAATCAAAACTTAATCACAAATATTAAACACTCACTGACTGCTTTATACTCCAGTCATAAATCTCCCAATTATGTGCACAACCAAATTTCAATTAAAGAGAGAAATGAAGCTGAGAAATTGACTGTGATTAACAGATTGAGCCTGAGATAACTCTGATTGTTATGAGGTCATGATTAATTTTGAAGTTGGAAAAGAGGTGATCATTTGGACCTATGCTGAGAAACTAATCAGATTCAAGGGCTTATCTTTTCTTTTCATATTATATTCCAGTATTGCTACTTGTTCTTAGTTAAAAGTGGAAAATGCAATTCATTTTGTTTACAGCCATTTTGCATTAGTATATCACAACATGGAAGATGCTGACTTTAAAACAGTAGTGTAAATACTATTTTTGTGCAGTGTCTTTGTATACATTTAACATTTATTAAAGATACATGAAACTGATCCTCAGATCTTAATGGTAAAGGTTCATCTAATTGTTCTATGATTTCTTTATAATTTATTTAAGATTGCTTACTATTAAATTCACAAATAATGAACCATGTCAAGATGCTTTTGGTTTACTGTAGAAACAAATTCTTTGTTTGTACTGGTGTATACTAATTTTAAGCTTGCATATAATAATATCTCTCTTGGGCCATTGAGGATGTTTACATGACAAAAGCTCTAGTTTGTTTTGCTTGTACTAAGTAATGCAAAAAGTAAGTTAATTTCATCCATATATGTTAAACAATCTGTTCTCCCAAGCTGATCTTTCATTAAGTATGCAAAACAATACACATTAAATTGATGTCCATTTTAGAAATGTTTAGGGCTAACCCATGAATAAATTGATAATTTATAAATGTTTATTATATATACTCTGTATGACTTGACATTGCATCTGAGTGACTGCTATTGATCTTGCTCTAGTTACAGGATCACTTCTGAATTAAAATGTAGTTTACTTCACTTGCTTGCCTGTCTTCAAATTATGCTTCAGAGGTTTAAGATATTTGGGGTTTATTTTCTGTCTTTCTCTGTTTCATGTGTATATTATAAACAGACAGACAGACAGGCAGAGAGAGAGAGAGGGAGAGAGAGAGAGAGAGAGAGAGAGAGAGAGAGATAGACAGACTCCATTTTGGCCATGGAGTTATCTTCATGGGTATGTGTAGAGACAAAAACCAAAGAGATAATTTATACGGTTTAAAACCAGAACCCAATTAACTGCACAAAATAGTCACTGATGCAGTCTGTCATGCCAGACAATGATCTCTTATGGATATTATTACAGAGTCTGTGCACACTGCTGCAGTTCATTCTGTACATTCAAGCTAGCACTTGTTACTGCAATGAGATTCAATTTCTTAACCATCATCCAAACTGACATAAATATTTAGTATGAGGTAACTTTATAGGTTCCCCATTGCATGTTTGTTCCAGTAATGCTAACTTCCTGTCTAAGACAAACGATTGACCATGTGGTACAAATAAAACAGAGAAAAAGTCTGTGCAGGGTCCACAACAGTCTCCTCCACTTGTCTGAATACCAGGGGCAGCTCTGAATGCCAATGAGCTGAATACCAGGGGCAGCTCTAAGGTCAGTGGATATTCGGGGCTTAGCCCAGACCTCTGTGGATGTGTATGGGGCCATCCTTTGATGAAATATTGGAATAAAATACACTTTATAATGCAAGTTAAAATGTTATCTCTATGATGTGTTATTTATATAGTTAATCTTTAAATATTACTGAAACTAAAACTAAAAGGTCCCACTAACTTTTGTCTCAGCTTCAGATACGTTTAAAGATCAGAAATTGCATGCTTTTAACAATATTTACTTTACAACGTTATTTAAAGGGGTCATGAAATGCTCTTTTTTTTTATAATTGTATTATCTTCCCTGAGGTCCACTGATATTGTTAGTAAAGTTTTTTTGCACCAAAAAAGTCATAATTAAGTAATATATGATAATTTTCCACCCTGTCTCTGGCCCTCTGTCTGAAACGCTGGGTTTTGGCCTTATGGTTTTGCGATCAGGTCTGTGGTTATCTATCAGACCAGATGACATTCCAGGAGCCAGTTTATGGCAGAGCCCCTCCTTAACTGTCAAGGTAAAGAAGAGTGGCTCCATTTTGACAGGATTGTGGTGGACCAACACAAACAGTTGCCAAGCAGCCATCAGATAAGCAGCTCGGACAACTACCCGACCTCAGAAAGAAGGCCCCAGACCTTCCATCACATTGGAAAGGAACTTCTAATTGGCCCACAAGGTGTTTCTTAGCAACCTCTCAAACCCACATCCTAAGGTTTGCTCTAAGACCAAAGTTGAGCTAAGTATCATAAAAATTCTTCAAGACCCCTCGAAGAAACATTAACTCACCATGAGGCAAAGGCTGAAACAAAGAAGCCACAAAGACAAATCTTTAAACAAAAAACTGTGTACTTTAACAGTTCAACGCTGTGAACAGAGGGTGAACCACACTGTGTGCCCCCCCACCCCCTCTCCCCTATTTGATGTCAGCAGTCAAGCATGACCCTGAAATAGGAAGGCGCCAAACTGGAATCTCCTCCTCATCATGAAGGTATAAAGCATCCTTACAATCAGCCACACCTTTATTCTGGGTTTCCGGCTGGTGAGCCAGGAGGCAATAACAGATTATGCAACATCAAAGGCAATGACAGATACAACTTTCTTGTCTCACTCCACAAGAGACACTAACAGAATAACACATCAAACTTCTGTGTTTCCAGGCGGTGAGCCAGGAGGTAATAACAGAATAACACTTCTGTGTCTAACAACGTTCTGTGTCTTTATCCAAGAGAGACAATAGATCGCAACGCCAATAGCAAGGCCAAGTTCGGAGTGAATACCAGCGACAAGGTTTAGCTCTGGCAAGCAAACCTTCTCTTCAAGTTTCGTGCATCTGCGTTTTCCAGATAAAAAAACTTGCACCAACATAAGGGCAGATGGGCGCAATAAGGTGTCCAGGACATGTTTGTGCTCAAAACAGCAAGAGGCACAGCAGCTGATGATGATGATGTCTCCTTTTCAGAGTTGTAATTCGACACAGTGTCTTTTAAAAGCAGTGCGAGATACAATGACAAGTCAAAGACGTCTGTATAGTGCATGTTTATATAAAAAATAATTCAAAATAGTCCAGAAGGGTCCACTTTGGTGTTCAGGATTAGTTAGACCACACTAGGCCTGTTTGTCCTGCTCTCTCTCTCTCTCTGTGTACAAATAGAGCGCCAGTGGGCAGGTCCAAGGGTGCGATGATGTAAAGTAGGCTTAAATGTTGTTGCTCTAGAAGAGAACGAGGCGTTTTTGCAGCTTGGTTTCAATAAATACTTTTATTGCATTGGGGATTACGTTTTGAGTTCTGAAATTTACAGTATGTTTTTATAGTAGAGTGAACTCTTAAGGCCTGATCCGAATCAGCTCGCGCCTGGTCGACCGTGTTGCCTGTTTGAGTATACTCTTCTGACCATGAGAGAATACGAATGCCTTGACGCATGCCCACTACAACTTTGTGATACTCTTTTAGTACAGTCAATGGCCAGTGCATTTGCCATCTATGCACACAGACGATGACCGCGTCTGCGAGTTGAGAAAATCTAGCCAGTGCGCATTTGACCTTTATATGTCAAAATATTAAGGAAAATTTGATTTCTCATGACCCCTTTAAAAAACACTATTTTGTCCCTTTTGGCTTTCTGTAGTTTAATGCACATTGTGTATAATTGTTTTACAGCCTATTATTGATTTGTTGGGTGTTTTAAATAAAACAGCAGGCTGTAAATTGGCTAAAATAGGTGATTATGAGAAAAAGTTGTTGCTAGATTTTCCAAAGTTTGCGAGGGCCATTGCACTGTGTCGTAATAAATGAGTATTGGAAACAAATGCAAGGAATAAAGCGAGAGCAAAAATGAGACAGAGAACCAATTGCAGAAAAACAGTTCAAAGGATTTATTAACATAAACTGTGCTGGAGAATTATTAGAATCCCAGCAGTGGCTGCTGTAATAGATGGTGTACGTGTAGATGCACTGGTGTGTTAACTAGTTATCTTCAACCTTGGTCAGAAGGTTTATAACAGGGAGCAATGAAGAACAGTTCCACGACAGCCTCTGTTCCAAAGCATTTATTTATTTAAATCAATTCAACACGTAATTTGTTTCTCTTTGTCTGTTTGTATGTGATTGAGTGTGGTCTCTGAAATGATATAAAGAATAACAATGAACAATAAATTCAATAAATAAATCATTTAAGTAGTGTGGAGTGAAATGTACCCAAATGGCCTAGGCGGAGCACTTAAGCAATGGAATGTAGATTACCTCTTACAAGTTATCTTACTAAACATTAATTCTTAGTTACTCATTATATATTGCCTACAACAATGCTTAAACTGTTTACATACACACAATGATGATACCAGCGCAAAAATATCACAGAATGTAATAGCTTGTTACTATTGCAATGGCATATTTTGAGCATAGAAATTCCTAGCATGTTTCTACCAATCAATTTGGCTATATATGAATTTGAACACTTAGATCTTAGAACACATAACTATTGAAACACTCATTATATCACAAGGAATATGCACGTATATAACTTAGAAGCATATTAAAGTGAACTTACATCGTCAAAAATGCACATACATCCAAACAAACGGTATGATCTCGTTGCAACAACAGAACACTCTAGATCAGACGAAACTTGTGCGGGCATGTCCGTAGCCCCGCCCACCTATGACATCATGGAATCAACAGGGGGTTTTATACAGCTGCAGTAGCAGGAGACGTGGAACAAGTCTGTGTGTGTGTGTAGTGGACAGCCAGCAATTCTCGGTTACCAACGTTGTAGTTCCATTCAGCCGGTGTTAAGCAGTGTGAAAAGAACGCAGATGGATGCATCTGAGGAAAAGCACTGTGAAAGGACCGCTCCAACACCAACCTCGGACGCATCCACCTCCACCATGAATTGACTAGCAGGGTCGGAAGTTATCAAAATAGGTTCGGTAGAGAACCGCTCCTTTAGCTTGGAAAACACAACTTCAGCCTGCAGGGACCAGAAAAAGTCAGTGCGGGTGGAGGTGAGATCCGTCAAAGGCGCAGCGAGTTGGCTGTAGTTTCTAATGAACCTCCGATAAAAATTAGCAAACCCCAGAAATCTGGAATTGGCCAATTGAGACGGCTTTAACTTAAACAGGGTCCATACGCACTCCCTCAGACTAAACGATGAACCCCAGGAACAGAACCGACTGCGCATGGAAAGCGCACTTCTCTGCCTTGACAAACAGCCGATTCGCTAGCAGTCGCTGAAGCACCTGCCTGATGTGCCTGTACATGGTCCTGGATATTCTGGGAGAAGATCAGAATATTGTCAAGATAAACAAACACAAAACGATCAACCATGTCTCTAAGCACATCATTTACGAGCCTCTGGAAGATGATGGGGCGTTGACCAATCTGAAAGGCATAACCAAATATTTGAAGTGCCCCCTATTAGTGTTAAAGGCTGTCTTCCACTCATTCCCCTTCCTGATTCGGATCAGGTGATAAGCATTGCGTAGGTCCAACTCATAAAGACAGACACCCCCTGCAAGAGTTTGAAGGCTTAGGACATCAACGGCAAAGGATAACGATTCTTCACCATGATGTCATTCAGCCCCCGATAATCTATGCAGCGTCTAAGCGAGCCATCCTTCTCCACGAAGAAGAACCCCACCCCTGTGGGTGATGAGGAAGTGCAGATGAGACCAGCTGCCAGAGAATCATTGATATACCTGTTCATGGCCTCCCTCTCGGGAGCCGAAAGCGAATACAGCCATCCCCGAGGAGGAGAGGTGCCAGGAAGCAGTTCAATGGCACAGTCGTATGGGCGATGAGTCAAGTCATTTTTATTTGTATAGCACTTTTCACCACACACATCATTTCAAAGCACCTTTACAGGAAATCATGCATTAACAAAAACAACAACAAAAATAAACTGTAATATCTATAATGTCTTACAGTGACCATTGTGTAGTTTGATTAAATAAGATTGTAAAATGTGTATAGAAATTAAATAATTAAATAAAAATTGTATTTAGAACCCCTGTGAGCAAGCTGAAGGCAACTGTGACAAGGAACACAAAACTCCAGAAGATTTGTTGGTTAATGGAGAAAAATAACCAATAATGAGTGTGTCTTCATACCGAACAGTGTTAGGGAGACTAATCTATAGTTTAGGAGCCAAGTATGAAAAGGATCTACCTCCTTTTGTGGATTTTGATATTCTTGGAATTATTAACAAGCCAGAATTTTGTGATTGTAATAAACGTGATGGAATATAGCATGTCAGGTCACTTAAGTACTGTGGAGCTAGACCATTCAAATCTTTGTAGTTAAAAGAATTTTAAAATTAATACGAAATTTAACAGGTAGCCAATGTAACGATGATAAAATTGGGCTAATATGATCATATTTATTAGTTCTAGTCAGCACTCTGGCAGCTGCATTTAAAAAAGTTTATTTATTGAACTTGCTGAATATCCTCCCAGTAATGCATTACAATACTCTAGCCTTGAGGTCATGAACACATTAACTAATTTTTCGGCACCAGCAACAGAGAGCATGTGTCGTAATTTAGCAATATTTCTCAGGTGGAAGAATGCTGTTCTACAAACATTGGAAATTTGATTTTCAAAGGACAGATTGGTATCAATATAACACCTAAATTCTTTGCTGAAGAAGATGATGTAACAGTACATCCATCGATAGTCAAATTATATTTTAGCGGCTTATTTTTAAAGGTTTTTGGTCCAATCATTAGTACCTCAGTTATGTCGGAATTGAGTAGAAGGACATCCAATCTTTGATTTCATTGATAGACTCTGCTAATTTGGAGAACTGTGAATTTTCATTGGGTTTAAAAGAAATATAAAGTTGGGTATTGTTGGCATAACAGTGGAATCTTATTCCATGATTCCTGATAATATCTCCCAAGGAAGCATGTATAAGGAGAAAAGCAGAGGTCCTAAAACTGATCCCTGCGACACTTCATACTTAACTTTTATTTGATTTGTCAATTCTTCGTTTACACATACAAAGTGGCAGCGGTCTGAAAAATAGGACCTAAACCATGCTAATGCAAGTCCACTAATGCCAACATAATTCTCCAGCCTATTCAAGAGAATGTCATGATCTATCGCATCGAAGGCAGCACTAAGATCTAAAAGCACTAGAAGAGAAATGCAGCTGCGATCAGATGATAAGAGCAAGTCATTTGTAACTCTGATAAGTGCAGTCTCTGTATTGTGATGGGGCCTAAATCCTGACTGAAATTGTTCATATATTCCATTTCTCTGTAGAAATGAACATAGCTGGGAGGACACTACATTTTCTAGTATTTTTGACATAAATGGTAGATTTGAAATCGGTCTGTAATTAGCCAATTCTCTAGGATCAAGCTGTGGCTTCTTAATAAGTGGTTTGATACAGGCCATTTTAAAGTTTCTTGGGACATGTCCTAAGGATAGCGAGGAGTTAATAATATTAAGAAGAGGTTCTGAGATTACTGGGAACCTCTTTTAAGAGCTTAGTCGGTATTGGATCTAACATACATGTAATGGCTTTTTATTTTTTGATAAGATTTGTTAGCTCTTCATGACCTATGACAGTGAAGGATTGAAGTTGCTCATGAGAAAAATTATGAGACACTGTTTTCTGAGGTGCTGTGACAGTTGATTGCATATTTTCAATTTTATTTTATTTCTGATTATCTCAATTTTATCAGTAAAGAAATTAATTAAGTCATTACAATTGTGCTGCAACGGAATGTCTGGTTCAGTCGATGCTTTATTCCTAACCAATTTAGCCACAGTACTGAATAAACACCAAGGATATTTATGGTTATTTTCTATGAGTTTTCTAAAATATGCTGACCTGGCAGCTTTTAGTGCCTGTCTGTAGCTACAGACACTATCCTTCCATGCACTGCGAAATACCTCTAATTTTGTATTCTTCCACGCTCCATTTTCCGAGCTGCTCTCAGAGAGGATGAGTGTGATCATTGTACCATGGTGCGAGGCTTTTTTCTTAAAATTTTCTTTAATCGAAGGGTGGTGACACTATCAAGAGTGCTAGAGAAGACTGTATTTATATTTTCTGTTATTTCATCAAGTTCTTCTAGACTTTCTGGCTTACTGAGTATGTTAGACAATTCTGGAAGATTATTAGTGAAGCTATCTTTAGTGGTTGAAAGAATAGTTCTACCTGAACGATAGCGTGGTGTAGATTGAGTGACATTAGCTGATCGCAACAAACAAGAAACAAGGTAATGATCTGAGATGTTATCGCTCTGCGGTAGAATTTCTATAGTATCAACATCAACTCCATATGACAGAATTAAATCTAGTGTATGATTATGGTGATGAGTTGGTCCTGTCACATTTTGTCTGACTCCCGGGTGATCTATATACTGTAGCAAGGGCAAAAGATGACAGAGATTTTTTATTTATATCTGACAGTGTCATATTAAGCATATTAGTTCAAAAGACTTAAACTTATATCCTGTCCTCTGAGTAACACCAAAAACTTCACTGTAAATTGTAGCAACACCTCCTCCTTGACCCTTCAGATGAGGCTCGTGTTTATAACAATAACCTGGGGAAGCAGATTCATTTAAACTAATATATTCATCTGGTTTAAGCCAGGTTTCAGTCAAACAGAGCGCATCCAAACTATGATCTGTAATAATTTCATATACAATTAGTGCTTTGGTAGAAAGAGATCTAATGTTTAGTAGCCCTACCTTTATATGATGTTTATCTTAAATGTTTAACCTTAAAGGTGCAGTATGTAAGATTCAGAAACCCTTGTTATTAATGACACCTGTGGCTGTTAAGTGAACTGCAGCCAGCTACCTGTTGCTCGTGCACACACTCAATAGGGACACGAGAGAGCATCGACCAAAACAATGACATAACGTACAAAGAGGCTGAATGTGATTCACAGGCATCATGCTGACAGATGAGGTAGCATAATTAAAATTACACAGTTATGATTGTTTTACTACAAACTTTGAGACTGCATATATTATACTCTCCAGTGCTGGAACAGGGCTAAAACAAAGTGTGGATATAGGTCTGACTCTGCGAGACTGTTGGAAGTAATCACTTTTCTTTGCATGATACATTGACTGCATTTATATAATAGCCTATGTCGGCGTTAGCTAGCTAGCCAGCTTTATCAATAGCTGTTAGCTAAATTTGGTGGATGCTGACAGTAGCTGTTTATAAAATAGACTGTACATTATAAATATGTTGACACAATTCAGTGTTGATGTGATTCCATCACAACTGTCATTCTGATATATCGATGCGCTATTGTTTTATAATAATAGAATGTATATATTTTCTGTATAACCAAGTTTCGTTACACTAATGAATGGGTCTTTTTGCATTATCTTGAACATTGTCTAGCATTCATTTCATGTGTTATTGTAGTTTACCTTGCTGAATAATTACAGATTAACATTGACATTAACCTGACTTTTAGTATAAAATGAAGATCGTTGAAATTATTTGAACGTTACGAAGCAAGGTAGCTTGCAATTCGTCAGCGTTAGCAGGCAAGATCAAGTTAGCTAAAATTACACAGATCAATCCTTATGGCACTATATTTCACATGCTTTTCAGTTATGTAAGCTTACTTGTCCAAAAAGAAGAACGCCAATTCAGGGTTGGTTTTGATCCCCAAAACCGAATGAAGTTCCCTCCAGGAATCAAATGCCCTGCCGATGTTCACTCTAGTTTTCGCTCGACCACGATCACATTCCCGCTTAGCCAGATGGGATTCAGTAGATAAATGTTTTTTTTTGTTTGTTTTTTTGGCTTACTCAGAGTTTTTTGTAGGAGTCGGTGTTGTGCTAGGAGCCAGACGTTTGCTGGACTCCATCTCTAAGATAACGTTACCTAGTGTTGCAGTTTGTTATCGCTGTTGAATGGCGGAAGAGAAGCTACTGTCTGAGGCAAGGCTCTCAGGAGTGCGCATAAACGTCAAATCCTTTGGATTTTCCCGGCAAAAGCGACCCGCTCCCTTCGCATGAAAATCAGTCTACAGGCTTTAATAGGCAACCTAGGAAGTTGGGAAGGGCTCATTTTTTAAGTTGCGTTACAAGCCGTTCACACATTGGCAATTTTTTTTTACATATTGCACCTTTAATAAAAAATTTTCTAAATGATTTAGTGAGAGTTTTGTGTTTGGTAGTTCGGGGAACAGACACAGTCTCTATCTGATATCTAGGTGATACAGTCTCTATGTGTTGTAGTTGATCTGACCTACGGTATGTGACATCTCAAGGCAGCTAGCAGACATTCGGATTAACCAGTTTGTCTGCTTCCTGACCTGGGCCCCAGTTAGTCAAATACTATCATTATTAAGACTATGATCAAAATTACTAGAAAGGAGAGCAGCACCTTCCCTGGAGGGATGGAGTCCGTATCTCTTTAGCAGGTCAGGTCTACCCCAAAAAATCTTCCAATTGTCTATAAATCATATGCTATTCTCCAGACACCACTCAGACATCCAGCCGTTCAGTGACACTAATGTACTATAAACCTCGTCACCACGACAAGTAGGGAGGGGGCCTGAGCATATTACAGTGTCTGACATCATTTTTGCAAGTTCCCACACCTCTTTAACATTATCTCTAGTGATCTCTGACTGGTGAAGCCAGACATTATTAGGGCCGACATTAATAAAATTTTTTGAAAGTCTACGTTTGATCTGATGTCAGACATTCGAGCCTCTGAAATGCATTTAACAATGTTGGCTGGAGTCTCTATTTCCACGTTCCTTCCAATAGAATCACCAATTATTAGGGCTCTTTCAGCATGATTCTCAGTGGATGCATCACTGAGTAGGAAGAATCGATTGGAAACCCTAACAGGAACAAGAGAGTGGTGTCGCTTTGCTGAGTGAGTATGCCGCCAAGACGACACCCAAATGCCCTGCTGCGAGGGCTCTAGAGCCAGAACCAAAGTATGTGTGTTGCTCGCTGTTGTACCCACATCCGAAACAGTATCTACCAGCTTCTCTTTCTCACTGACCTCCACTAGTGTTCGGATGTGTGCCTCTAGCTCATTAACCTTCTCCGTCAGCCTGACTAATTCCTTACATTTATCACATGTGAATCCCTCACTGCTGACAGAAGAAGCTATAGTAAACATGTGGCATGCAATGCAAGAAGCAATAACATGAGTGGATGCCATGACTTACCGCAACTGTTTGTTGTTGTTGTTATGGTTGTTGTTGCGTGGCAAGGGTTTGAGATTGATGTGGTTCCTAATCAGCAGATGTTTGAGATGCAATAATCCATGTAAAACACAGTGGAGAAAACAAATGCATGCAGTTGTGATACGAGAAAAAAGCAGAGAAAAAATGGAAAAAAGAAAGAAAAAACAAGAGAAACGGGTGTGCACGGTATAATACACACAGATGAAACAGTAGAAAAGCATAAAAACCCGAAGCACGCGGTAAAATGGCAAAGGATAAAATGATGATAAAACGACGTTTCCTTCAGCTCTGGAATTTACCAGAGCCGAGAGTGTGTAACTGGCAGAGCCATACTGCAGTAGGGCCCGGAGAAGAGTACGAATTCTGGGGGCTTTGTTCAAAGATGTTGCACTCGCCAGTAACCCCCTTTCTGCTGATGAGCGGTGTCTTTTAACAGTCAGGCAGAAGAGAAATTGCCTGGCCGGGCACAAGAAAAGCATTGTCCCTTAACTAGGCATCGCTGCTTCTCCTTACGTGATATTGGGGTTCATCCGACTTGCATAGGCTCGGTGTCTGGGCAAAATTCAGGTGACCTGGTTGAAATAGTGAGTTGGAGGGAATGGTCAGCCACTCAAGAGGGTGAAGAGCGGCGTCGATGGTGATTACGGCATAGGGTCAGGTATTGATTGACTCAGATAGCCAGGTCCACCAAGTCATCAAAACGAGTGGGGAGATCCAAAGGATAAATTTCATCCTGGACATTGTCGGAGAGCCTACACAAGAATAGGTCCTTGACCTTATCACAAGAACAGGTCCCACATGGTGTGGTCGTTCCACTCGCAGGAAGCAGCCAGGGTGCGAAACTCAATCACATAGTCAGCAACTCGCCGATCTCCTTGGGACAGTCCGGATAAGACCCTCCCGACCTTGAGCCACGCGATCAAACAGTCGACGTTCAGCACGGATGTCTGTTGTCCCACATGGCAGTTCCCCATTCGCCAGCCCTTCCGGAGAGGAGTGTGATAACACACATGACCTTCATCGTGTCCGATGCAAACGTAGAGGGCTGTAGGTTGAACAGTGAACATTGAGACAGAAAGGCACTAACGGAACCCGCCTCACCTGAGAACAGAGCTGGAGGGAGGATGCGAGCCTCTGGACGCCAAGAGGCATGGTGAACCGTCGATGCTGATGGGAGTGCTTCAGGAGAGCGACTGGGATCGGGAGAAGGGCGGAGTTTTTGAGCGGCACAATCAGCGGGAGAGAGATAAGAGGAGGATTCAGGAGTGCTGGAGAGTGTGTGACTGGCTGTGAGCTGTGTGTGTGTGTCGTCATGTTATTATGTACCAGTTCAGTGTTTTAAGTTGTAATTAAAGTCTTGTTGAGTGTCAATCCAGTTCCTGCTTCCTCCTTTACCAACAAAAAAGAGGCTTGTCTGTCACACTGGTGCCGAAACCCAGGACTGGAGGAAGACGGGCATCAGAGGGCCCTCGCCACTGATGGAGGTTCATGACGCTGAGGACGTTTGATGCGTTGGTACTGGAGCAGTTCGCCCGAAGGCAGAGGAACTTGCCGCCATCTGCCTGGAGGTGAAGCAGCCGCTGACGTCTGATGGGAGGCGGAGGAGTTGTTGCCGGTCACTAGAGGGCGGAGGAGCTGCTACCGTCCACCAGGGACAGGGGAGCTCACCGCCGTCCGCCAAAGGTGAAGCAGCCGCTGACGTCTGCTGGGAGGCGGAGGAGCTAGGTACTGCCCGCCAGGAGGCGAGGTCCAGTGCCATCGCTCAGTGTCGCGGAGGACCGCTACCCAGCTGGCCGAGGACCAAATGGCGGCGTGGTCGGGAATCTGAGTTTTTTTCTCCCTCTCTCTCTCTGTCTCTCCCGCCCCCTTTTCCTCTCCCCTCCCCTCCCCTCATCCTACCCAGGTACCCATGAGGCGGGGAAAACAAGTCAGCTACATGGCCAAAGGGGCAACTCCTCCCAAGGGGTGGTGGGGTTGGGGGTAAGTCAGTCCGGAGCTTTGAACTGGGCAGTGGGGGTATGTGGGGGTATGTGATGAGGAGAGCGTGGCCGGGCTGTGAGTGTGTTGTGCTGAGCAGCCCAATCAGTGGGAGAGAGATAAGAGGAGGAGTCGGGAGTGCGGAGCTGTGTGTGTTTGTCATCATGTTAGTATGTTCCAGTTCAGTGTTTTAAGTTGTAATTAATATCATGTTGAGTGTCAATCCAGTTCCTGCACCCTCCTTTACCGACGAACGTGAGGCTTATCTGCCACAACATATTCATATTTTATTTTCAGGGTTATATATCTAAATGTTTGGTACTTACTGCATTTGGATGGACTAGGTCAATACAGTTTCCAATATCTCACCAAGACAGGCATTTTGACTGTTCGCACACATTCGCAAGTCGAGTTGTGAGTGCCCCTCTTGCATTTGCACACAAACGCATGAGTGCTGGAAAGCAGCCACCAACAAAACAGCGCGTGGGTACTATACTGAGTCTGTATTTGGTGTTGTTTATACTGTAGTAAGACTGGTATAATTAATTTATATATACGTTTATATAATACTATATTACTTGAAAGAAAACATATTTATATTTTAGTATCAACTTGTTACCGAAGTACTGGTACTTTTGAAAACATGATAAAAACATTGGAGGCTTTACTGAAAACATTTAGGGTTTAAGCCCTGGTAGCCCACCCCTAGCGCCACCCATGCTGAATAGATACAGTCATAGGTGCCTGCAGGATTTCATCTGCAGGCACAGAATGCACAGAAATATGCCTTGTACAACCTTATATCTAGGGGAGTCCGGGGGCATGCTCCCCTGGGAGAATTTTTTTGCAAAAAAAAAAAAACAAAAAAACAACAACAAAAAAAATTAATAAATAAAAAACACCAAAGCATTCAATTCTGGTGACTTTGCGAAAGCATTTTTTGTCTCGAGTACGAGTAGCGTTCATGTGACTATTGGCTAAAGCATTTCTTCCAGTAACCGTTCAGAACAGACGTGTTCAAAACGCACCACAACTAATAGAGCAGAACGGAGGTGTCTCGAGACGCGTTTTTATCAGTTGAAGTTCTTTTTTTAACTTAAAGCGGCTTCTAAAAATGCATCGCTCCCGTGAGAGATCTTAAAAACACAATGAAACGTGACGCAGTTGTCAAAAGTCATTCGTCCAGCGAATGTTTAAATGGAAAACGATTGAAAAACAGCGTGAGCGGACGCAAAAATATGTTCAGTTTGAACAGCCCCTTGTTCGCATGACATCACTAGCTGAAGTTACCTCTCAAAGTTACCTCTCAAAAAGACAGCCTTTTGTCTCAGTTGATCATAGGTAAATTTCCACGTTATTCAGCGCTGTTTGTTCTGTGTATTCGTAAATATGCCAGTACTGTTTTACTGTGTGAGAAACCTCTCCAAATGATTCCGTGAGAGAGCTCTGAACGAATTGTACTGAATCACGAATTGATTCAGACCGTTTTGTAAACCCGTTTTGCCAATTCACTGAAAAGAACCGACTCAAAAGAATTATTCATTCGCAAATTGGTCATCGCTAGTTCTTTTAAACAGCCACGGGAAACACTTAATGATTGGTGAAATATTCTGAGAGTAAATATTTCTCATGTCGGTCGGAGCGCTCATGGTACGCACAGTGCGTACAGCTGTACAGCTGCAGGCACCACTGCATACAGCTGCACCAACAAATCTAATTTTAAGGGTTAGATCAAGTGAAAATAGTTAAATTAACAACAATTAATTAATAACAATTGCAGGTTAACAGTTTTACAGTGCAGTTTGAAAGTGAATCACTTTAATCATGGCCATTTTAATACTATTAATGATAATGCAATATGCAGTAGCCTATATGAGTAAAAAAAACACATCTCTGGACCTACTATTTGGATTCAACAAAGGGATCCTTGAGCCTTAATGATGGGGTTGTGGGGGTAAAAAAGTTTGGGAAACACTGGCCTAGACTGCTTGGCTTACTCTGTATTCCTAATGGAGCTCAGAACCATCATTGAGATTTCTGAGGAGATACGTCTCTGTCCTTCTAGAATGATATATAAATCATGACAGGTTGTGAGATAGGTCATCACATGAGGGACTTAAGCAGAAAAAATATTCATAGTAGTCCTTTCACCCTTCTGTGGGGGTTCTGCCGCAGTAATTAAGAGCTGATTGGCAGTTTTGGAATAAAATCTTTTTGTTACCGTCAGGATCTCTTTTGGTTCATTTGTGCTTCTGAATACTATTATGATTAAATTATGACAGGTGAGTGCTCTGCATAAATGAAGCTCATACTGCTCATTTTAATGCCTTTAGAGCCAACAATTAGGTTTTCATAAAACCCATTCTCATTTTATGCCCATAATGAATGTTCAGAAGAGGAGGATTTTCTCATCAGTGATAATTTATGAATTTTGCACAGCATACCCATTAAGAGAAGCTGGCTCATGTAAGATGCCACGAGTGTCTTTTAATAATCCCCCTCTTGGCAGTCCATTTGAGCAAAAAATATTTCCTCTGTGCAATCAGGAGTAATTTACTGCTTATTCTGCAGGTTTATTGTGATGTCGGCAGTCTGTCGGTGGTCATTTTGACAAATTTTGGAAAACTGCGAGAACTAGACCACCAAAGCCTTGATGAAACTAAACCGTTGCCACGGCAACAGAACTTGAGCCACCTGCTTACAAATCACTTTGTATGTTTCCACGGCAACTACTGTAGATAGGTGGAGAGGGGGTGGTTGGCGGTATGGAGGAGTGTGTGGGAGCGAGTGCTGTTTGCATTGTTTATGCCCTGGAATTCACTATAGTGTGACCATCTGAGATAGACCTGAAGCAATACTCAGCAGTTTTAACATGTCCAAACCAAGCTAAACAGTTCAAGTTTAAGTGTAAATTAGATTTGTTGTGGGGAGTGTCTATACTAAGCAAACTACTGTAGGTTATGCATATTCATCAGCACTTCTCCAAACATGAGACAAACTCTTGCAACCCTCCATAAAACTACACTGTGTAACTTTTTTTTTTTTTTTTTTTTTTAAATAACAAAATGTTATTAATGAGAGAGTGCAAAAAAAAAATCCACCTTCCAAACCATGCCTTTACCCAAATACACTTTAATAAACCTATAATAATGGTAACAATGACAATCTATAAATTAGTTAATACCGTGGTCTATTTGGCCAGAATATCCTGCAGTTACAAAAACTTTACAACGTTTGATCTTATCAGACTAGCAATCGTTATGTCTAATGTTAACGAACGTTGCCTAACTTTTGTAACGTCATTTATTTCAAAACATCAATGTTTCCAATAAGTCAAAACAACAGCATAAGATATGGCACTTACCTGCTCAGATGACATGTTTTTGGATATCCGTCTTTTCCTTTCTTTCATTATTTATTTGTCCATTTGCTCTGATAAGATGTCCTGTATCCATGTATCCATGTGTACACCGGTGCCTCGAACCACAGAGGAGCAGAGCCGAAGCACAACTTGCGTCATTACCAAAACAATGTTCTTCTGCAAGACGCATGCGGTTTTATTTTTTAACTGCTAGAGGGCCAAAAGTTACATAGTGTAACTTTAAGCCTAATTTAAAAGCATCTGTTAGGTTTTATGATACGCAAAATTGTTTCTTTTAGAGAGGAAAAAACAATAAGTGCATGTTTTGTGATATTTGGCAAGCTCCTGATTAAGGTTTTGGAAAAATGGAATTTAAATGTTTTTAATTTGAAGCCTGTGAAATTCACATGGCTTGTAAAATCAGTTAGCCCAATCACAACTATTTTAATGATTATATTCTTGTCAATTAGAAGATTTTACCCAAACCACTTTATCTTGACTATGAGCATCTGTTAACCACAGCAACCACCACAGAATGAAGCAGAGACAAAAATCAACATTATCCACTGCTATACTGATTTCTAACATGGGGAGGTATAACAATAATCACACTAAATTAATGTTATAATGCTTCTCATTATGATAGAACAGCAAGTTCACAAACAGTGCACAAATCTGCTGAGAACAGGCTAACTCCACTCCAAATCCAGGGCCAATAAAGCTCCATCCCACTGAGACATGCTGATTATCTGAGAAAACAATTAGAATAGCATGCATCAACCAAACTGCTAAGAGATTCAGGTGCACACACACAAACGCAAGTGCACGTACGTAAACACTCATCAGCATGATATCTTCCTTTACATGCAAGCCAGGCAGGATCCTATCTCAGTGTAAGCTCTGGAAAGATCTAAATATGGAACTTGAATATAAAAGAACACAAAACGACAGCAGATCATTTCAACTATACAGGTACTCAGGTTCTGGGGAAAAGGGCTGAATCACAGGGCATGGTGTAAGTAAGGGAACTTTATTAATAACAAAATACAAAGTAAACTAATCAAAAAGAAAAACAAACTAACAGGAAACCAACTGACCGACAAAACTGGAGTGCTCGAACAAGAGCGGGAACCAGCAACAAATATACAAAAAACAAGATGGGAATATATATTGATACAAAAAAGGAAATAGGGAACAGGTGAAACTTATTCACCTTATTCAGCCCGACCCCTTTCCGAGCTCCGCTCTTCCGTATTTTGTCATCTAACTTCCTGTTTCTATTGAAGCTACTAAGAAGAGTCGATCAAAATGGATTACATGTGGGAGCACAGAAAGTATTTTTCCCCAAGAGTTGATGGTGTAAGTCAACACCACCCCTTTACTACGTGTAAATGCTGGAGAGGTGTTTTGCTATCACTCTAAATGTTAATTTTTCTGACACACACAGAGGTAAATTGGACCTGAAAGATCACATTCAGACATGACACATTGCACTTCTTCATGACACAAGCATCTCATTGTTATACGTGTAATTCTGATTAATTTTTATGTTTCAACTTATTAATAATTTGTGTTAAAATGTGTAGTTGACATGAAATTTAAGAAAGTGACAGCTCGTATTATTACATATGCAAGTTTATGAAAATTAAAATAAAAATTACAATTGTACTAAACTTAATTTGTAACTTTAAATTTTTAACCTTGTGATTAAGGCTTGAATGTGATTTAAATTGTTGTAAACAGAATATAAAATAAAACATACACTTTCACATGTATATGTGTGTGTATAAATATACACTGATGAGCCAAAACATTATGACCACCTGCCTAATATGCTGTTGGTTAAACCGCATAACCGGGGCAACACCTTGAACTCTTCATCATGTTCAGTGTGCAGTGTGGCAGGGCACGTTATCTTGCCAAAAGAGGCCACTGCCATCAGGGAATACCATTGCCATTAAGGGGTGCCACAGTAGACCTTTTGTTGGTTTGGACCAGACGGGATAGACTTCGTTGCCCTGCGCATCGATGAGCCTTGTGCGGCCAACACCCTGTCGCCGGTTTGTGGTTTGTCCCTTTCAGAGATGCTCTGACCTAGTCATCTGGCCAACAATTTGGCCCTTGTCAAAGTCACTCAGGTCTTTACTCCTGCCCATTTCTCCTGCATTCAACATGTTGACTATGAGAACTGATTGTTCGCTTACCATCTAATCTACCCAGACTTTAACATGTGACCTTGTTAGGAGATGATCAACGTTATTCACTTCACCTGTGAGTGGTCACAATCTTTTGGCTCATCAGTGTAGTTGCACCTCTTCCCCATCCAGGTTTAATACTCAAAAAATCTGCTCACCTTAACTATAACGCAATGGGTGAATACCATGAGAAGATGGTCAGAGGTGTACAGTGTGAAGGTAAGATCTTGTGTATTTATGTATATGTATTAAGTACTCTTGTTTTAAAATGAAGTTGTTATGACATCCTAGAAACCGCTAGACCGGATGTTCCGAGACAAAATTTTCAAGATGGCTGCACGCAAGTTTCTCTGGCACATAAGGTGAATACACAATCAAGGGCTAAAAAGGGGATGTGGCCAGGGAGCAAACCAGTGGGAAGAGCACATGGAACACAGAACAACAACAAACCATGTGCTCAGACAGAGACAGATCCAACCAAAAAAAAACACAAAAACACAAAAACAGCAGGGATGTCAGGGCAGAATCTTGACAGGTACACATACATTTACACATCTAGGACAAAATATAGGCACAATAAAACAGCCAAACAAACAGCAACACTTTAATAGAGTTCAGCTTTTTTGTTTATTCCTAGAGTTTATAACAGCCGCAGGAAATCTTCTTACAGTACAGTGTCTTCAAATCCAAAAGTTTCCCTGTGGGTAATGAAAGCTTTTATAATTACTTTCAGTACACAGCAGGCCTGTTTAGGCCTACTTGATAAATAGTAATTTGTTATACAAGTCATTGAGTATAATAAAGCTGCCAAACAGCATCAAGCTCAAAAGTCTTCAAATAACATTACAGTGCAATAACAATAACATTCTCATGACCAAAGTGCCACTCAAAGAACTTTATCTATTGATTGTAAAGTCTTTTCTTTTTTAAGAGTTTAGCCTTGCTCATATCTCCTCAGCCAGTGATTTCTTGCATCAAATGTTTACAGTTTTCTTTTCCCACAAAATATGTATTGCACTATGTTTTGCTGAAGGCAGCAGGAGTTATCTAAGCACTCGACTCTTTCAAACCACTGAAAGATTCATCAGTTTTCTTATGCCCAGCCACAACAAACAATCATCAATCAACAGCTCACCCGCCACTTCCAGATAATCCTTATTTGTGCAATGTAATGTCTTAGTACCTTTAATTCAGAACTCAAAACTTTCTCCTCACTGCAAAAAGAGCATTTGCTGAAACAAAGCTGCCAAAATGACTCATTCTCTACTTCCTCCACATTGTGATGTCACACTGTGGTAGACATTTACATCTGACTGCCTCCACAACAACCACTGCTTTACTTTTAATCACTTCAGTATACCCGCCCAGTAGCGGTGAGCAGTGGCATGGAAAAAGGAGAGCAAGTCAGTCAAGAGCAGAGAGCCAATCATAACAGTGGTTGTTTACTGATAAGTCTTACATGAGAAGTAGCACCAAAACCAAGCGTTTCTGACAGAGGGTCAGAATGAGGGTGGAAAATGATCATGTTTTACAAATATAAGACAAAATTTGTTTTAATAATATTGTACGTGTACCTTAAGGAACATATTTAAATAATAAAACAAGTCATGACATGACCCCTTTAAGAAACACAAAGCACTTAACACACTTCCAGCATGATATTATAACTGAAATGTGAGACTTTTTTTATTTGGAATTTAGACACAATTCCCACATTAAAACTCCAAAAAAGTACACATGACTATATTGAAGGTGCATTCAGTCATTTTTTCCTCATTAAAAAAGTTTAACTCCTAAAGACATGAATTAATTTTGCAAAATATGTAGGAAATCATGACCACTCATATTAAAATGAAGACTCCAGTCATATAATTAACATCATAAAGTTGTTTTATTCTACATGGAGAGGGTCCGCACATGGGGGCTGTTAGAATCACATGACCAGCCGAATACTACTTGCTTTATCTCAGTATCTGTCCTTATATTTGACACTTTCACTCATTGATTAAAGTAATCATGGCTAACTGTGAATGCTACATTTCTACAATGGCATCTGAAACTGAAAACTATTGATTTCTAATTATGCTGCATCCAAGCCGCTAGGTGTCAGAGTAAGTCAAAGATGACACAAAGACAAAAGTTACTGAGTGCAACTTTAAGCTCAAAAAAGTGTTACAGGTCACATTCCCAAAATCAAGTGCAAAGAATATTAAGGGGAGATGCACATGGCATTAAATACCGTATGTATGCAGTATACGTGAGCTGCTTCTTGTTGTGTAAATGTTCCTCTAATTTCATACTAATTTTCACACTGCAGGCATAAGCCAACCTGGCCATACTGGTTGTGCCCTTGTGTCGGGCCCTTAGCCAGCATTAACAGATGGTTGACTGGGTGACAAAGCTGCTGGAACCACATTCAATGAGACATGAATGTGATCATATTCATTTGCTCAGGGCCCTGTAAAGCACACGAGATGTTTAGAAGATACAATTTAGAGTATAACAAGCTTTCTGTATTTGTAAGTGAATAGCATGTGTAAGTACTCACAGAACAAATTAAATGTAGCACAAGAAACTTGCAGGGTTTGGAATTGGTTTGATTGCTATTTTGTCTCCACAACAACACACACCTGGTATTTGTCACACTTCACAGTATGGCATGTATGCAGAGTGAAGATGCACAGGTGTTGTCACATACAGTTGGGCTCTCAACGCCAGTCAGATCTGATCAAGGGTGAAGATTCTCCATAAAGCTTCATGAGAGCACACTCAATTACACGCTTCCGGAGATCTGAAGAACAGCTGGAGCAAATCTCTCTCATCTTGCCATTCCCAGAAAAATTAACCATGAAAATGCTCCAAAGTTGCAGCTTCCCTATATTTAGAAATGCCATTCAATCTGAGAGACTGCTTCAAAGCAAATATCATCTAAGGTCAGCGCTTTGCATGAAACTGGCACTGTGAGAGGATCTTCTTAGAAGACAATGTTTATATACATACAACATATCAACTGAAGAGATATACATGCAGATTATAAAGCTTTTCAATGTCCATTTCACAATGCTGAAATTCAATAGAGCATTTTTCTGTGTGCAGGTTATGCAGCTTCATATGTTTTATCAATAGCCTGGAAGGTTTCAGAGAATGAATATAACTCTCTATCAGCATAAATACAGTGTGCTTATTATGTTCTGAAGCTGAAACAAAATGCATTTGTAGATAAATAGATCTGACCTAATTATACACAAAGCCGTTTTCTGTACTTTAACATGCTTGCGGCGCATTGCTTCATAGGATTTCAGTGCTTGATGCAGTCCTGTAAGAGACTGCCTGTAAAAATATTAGTCAGTACAGTATGTACAGACTTTTGTATCTATATATTTTAATATTCACCTACAATCTCAGAAAAAAAGGTATAATTTAAGGTACAAAGCCATTTTCTAAGGTGGTACCCTTTTTTGGGGTACATATTTATACCCTTATAGAGACAAAAAGGTACTTTCAACTCCCCACCCCTTACCCCCAAAGGAACAAAACATACTATAAATGTATACCTTTAAAGGTACACAATAGGTCCTTAGAATACAATTATTTACCCAAAATTAGTTAAAAAATTTAATTAGATGTACAAAAAAGGACCTTGTACCCTAAACTGTACTTTTTTTTCTTTTTCTGAGAGTGTTCAATAGCCAGGAAATTAGGCCCAAAAATCTGTTAACACTGTGGCTCTGAGATGCTTTTAAAACATTGCTCTGTTTGTTTTGTTTGAGCATCCCGATCAGCATGACACATCAACATTGGCTCAACCAATGTGGGGTGGGACTATCTGACTATTTGACAGCAGACGAGGGTTGTATTTCGCCACCAAAATGTAATTAAAAAAATAAACAGCTTTCAAAACAGCTTTCTCGATAAGCCCCTCCTCTGCTGTTGTTCCAACAAATAGTCATGCCCCCAACTTATGCCATTAGTCAAGTAATGTTGTTAGGGTGGGTCTAAGCGGGCTGCTCATAACAAACAGGAATTAAGAGCAGTGTTTACAGTTTTTGAGAAAATTTACCTATGAATGGCTTACTTATAGTCTCTGTGTGTTAACCTGGGATAGAAGAAAATATTTTAATACTAAAAAAGTTACATACTTCAGCTTCAAGTATACTACAGCATACATGAAAATGTATTATGTTATGCAGCTTTAACACACAGGCTTTTTACATGTAAACATAATATATTTTTACTTTTTAATCATGAAAAGAGTAGGATATTTCCAATATATGTAGTGTATTTCTGTGTATGCTAGACTGTCACTACTGTCATTTAATTTTCACTTTAAAAGTTTTTTCTTACATAATGGAGGATCCTTGATAAGAGATTTTCCCTTCAGGCATTGTTAGTTCAGGCACTTTAAAGTAATTGCCTGAGAAATGTACAAACTCTGTGAGGGTTTTTTGTGCTCACAATCCTCATCTTCTACACGGAGTTTAATTGAATGTATGATATCCTCCTCGGAGGGTTGTCTGTCTGGTTCTACAAGATGTGAAAGTTCATACGCTTGCTTTAATCTCACATTGCGATGCTGAGTGTGTATTTATATGGCGGACGTGTCTGTGTTGCCAAGCACAAGGTGTCTTCACATTGACCAGAAAAAGTAAAAAAAATAAATTAAAAAAAAGTCAGCAAACTTCAAAAAGTTTCACCTATTTCATACTGCATTTATAAAGTATTCATTTCTTATTAATATTTAAGCGAAAAAGTGATATGCACACTTTACCTGCCTGAATTTACAGAAATGCATTTTCTTTTGTTTTTAAATCATCTCTGTATTTCCATTGTCAAAAGATTACGGTTATGTCAGCAAACTATTTGGAAGATGCAAATTTGTGAAATCAGACTCAGATTTTTCAGTTTTTCATTTGTAATATCCAGTTCATCCAGCACATTATAACTAGGTACAATATATTGATTAGAATATGATTTTGATATGAATATTGATCCGAGGAATCCAAAATATTGGAAGGGTGCTCTTAATCTGATACTATAAATAAGGTTATAGAGAGCAGTGAAGCAGCCAGTCACTGAAAAATGGTGCCACAGATGGCTGCTTAGGTGTGGAGCTCTCTAGCGTTTTTGTTACTTTTGTTTGTTTGTCATGTTTTTTATCACTCCTAATCAGTTTCACCAGGGATGTACTGCTGAATATTCGGCAGAGCATACATGATACATTTTTGCTGGTGTTTGATTATATAAACGTTTTATTAGACATCTTAGTTGGAGGTGCAGTAGTGCTTTACAAGTGATCCAAAAGACGCACTTGTGAAGCTTCGTCAACGCGGTTTTAAGACTCCATTGCCGAGTATTCATCTGGCGAATGTCCACTCCCTCACCACCAAAACGGACAAACTGCTTCTGCTCTCTCAAACAAATAAGGAGTTTTCTAACTCACTGCTCTGTGTTTCATGGAAACCTGGCTGAGTGAAGCCGTCCCGGACAGCATGTTACAACTGCTGGACTTTCAGTTGTTCAGTGCGGATCGTATCGTGGAGTTATCGGGGAAAACGAGAGGTGGTGGAACAGGCTTTTACATCATCGAAAGCTGACCTAATTTAGAAGCACTCTTCATCAACTTTAAGCCTTTCTACTAGCCGCGGGAGTTTTTCTCGTTTATTCTGGTGAGTGTTTATATCCCGCCACAAGCATGCATGAATGCAGCGTTGCAACAGCTGGCTGATCACATCACAGACACAGAGCAACAACACCCGGACTCTCTTATCATTATTCTGGGAGATTTTTTGATAAAGCTAACCTCACCCGTGAACTGCCAAAATACAAACAACACATCACATGCCCCACCAGAGAAATATATTGGACCACTTCTACACCACTGTAAAGGATGCATATCGCTCTGTCCCACGTGCAGCTTTAGGACTCTCTGATCACTGTCTGGTTCATCTTCTCCCGACCTACAATCAGAAACTAAAATCATCTAAGCCTGTATTAAGGACTGTAAAGAGATGGACCAATGAAGCAAAGCTGGAACTACAAGCCTGCTTTGACTGTACTGATTGGAGTGCAGCCACAGACCTGGATGAGCTCAGAGATACTGTGACATCATGTATCAGTTTCTGTGAGGATATGTGCATCCCTATTAGGAAAGTTTTATCATTCAGTAACGTTAACCATGGTTTACAGGAAAACTCAGACAGCTTCGTCATGCCAAAGAGGATGCTTACAGAAGTGGGGATAAAATATTGTACAACCAGGCCAAGAACACACTGACAAGGAAATCAGAATGGCTAAAAGAAGCTATTCTGAAAAGCTGAAAAAACAGCGTTCAGCCAACATTCCTGCATCTGTGTGGAAAGGCCTGAATAGCATCACCAAGTACAAGACACCTCTCCCTCGCTCTGTAGAGAGTCAACTAATGGCTGATGAACTGAATGTGTTTTAGTGCAGGTTTGAAAAGCCCAGTCTCACACCCCTCCCCCGCTCTGATCTTCACTTCACACAAACACCAACTCCTCCTGGAACCCCCCTCCTCCCTCCTGCTCCTCAATCTGCACATATGATCTGTGAGGAGGATGTGTGCCGGGTCTTTCAGAAACAAAAGACTAGGAAAGCTTCGTTTCACCTGCCTGTCTGAAAGTCTGCGCTGACCAACTGGCCCCCATCTTCACACAGATCTTCAATAGATCACTGGAGTAGCGTATAGTTCCCTGCTGCTTCAAATGCTCCACCATCATTCCGGTCCCCAAAAAACCCCAAATCACAGGACTTAATGACTACAGACCTGTCGCTTTCACATCTGTGGTCATGACGTCGTTTGAGAGACTGGTATTGGCCTACCTGAAGGACATCACTGGACCCCTGCTGGATCCCCTTCAGTTTTCTTACCGAGCAAACAGTTCTGTGGATGATGCTGTCAATATGGGACTGCATTATATCCTACAACACCTTGACAGACCTGGGACTTATGCAAGGATCCTATTTGTGGACTTCAGTTCAGCCTTCAATACCATCATGCCTGATCTTCTCTCAACCAACAGTCGATGGATCACCAGCTTTCTGACTGATAGGCAGCAGCTAGTGAGACTAGAGAAACTCACATCCGGGACCCTCACTATTAGCACTGGTGCTCCTCAGGGATGCGTTCTCTCTCCACTGCAATTCTCCCTGTACACAAATGACTGCACTGCAAAAGACCCCACTGTCAAGCTCCAGAAGTTTGCAGATGATACCATGGTCATCGGCCACATCTGTGATGATGACGAGTCTGCATACAGATGGGAGGTTGATCAGCTGGCTGTCTGGTGTGGTTAGAACAACCTTGAGCTGAACACGCAATGGAGATGATAGTGGACTGATGATATATGCCCATGCCCACCGACAAACAAGACGAGAGAATGTGTAGCAATGCCAAACAAAGTGATTTGACGCATTCTCACACTAAACGAAACCTGAGCATACATCGCGAGGCAAACGCCAAGCGATGCACGCAACAGGCGACAAAAACATGACAGGACAACTGTGCGAGAGTTCGGCCACACACACCCAACACCTTAGACCGAAGTGACCGAACCTCAACACAACATGAAGACAGCTCACAACCCGGGCACGCAACGCGAGCGTGACACGAGGCACACCTGCGTTAGCGAGAGCCAGACAAACTATTGACGCGAGTGCATGCTGCCAAGATGACATAAGCACGATGCACCCACGTCAGTAACAGACAGACATGGAGCACGAGTGTCTGGATCCCAACACAGACCGAAACCGAACCAGACAGGAAGTCAGGATCCAGAGCCCATGCTCCCAACATGAAACAAAACGGACCAAACAGCACACGGCAGGGAATACTACCGAAACCATGTGCACACACAAAGACAGACAATGAAACACAAGACAGACATGGGACGATGATGCCACGGTCCTGTCAGATCAAAACCCAGACTGACAGAGTGACAGGACCGTGACAATATATATATATATATATATATGTGTGTGTGTGTGTGTGTGTGTGTGTGTGTGTGTGTGTGTGTTTATACTATATATTTGCATTTTTGTGTAAAGACCCATTTATTTTGCACAAGAAACATGGTCAGATTTAATTTGTCATTGTATTAAAGCCAAAATGAATAATTATTATGAAAACATTTACTTTTTAAGCAAACAGGTTGACATTCAAATGTATTTTTAAAGTGCTGTTCCTAATAAAATCTTATTTAAAATAATACAGAATAAAAATACTTATTATTATTTATAAATAATGTTGTATTTATTCATATTTAAGTATAGGCAGCCTCTTGTAGCCCCTTGGGCGCCCAGTTTGAAAACCCCTGACTTGGGCTTCTATCATAGGTTCGTCACTCATACTTTTGACCAAGTAAAACCTACAATATTGCAGAGATGGAGCTATAATAGTAAAATGTGAACCTGTCAATGTGTGGATACTGTGAGTGTGTCAGTATCATTTGAACTTATTTAATCAGGTAGCACTGTTCTCAGAGTGGACTACAGCTGCACAGCTATGACATAAAGTGGCAGGGGAACAATGGGATTTCTAAGTGGGCATATCACAGATGCATCTGCAAGACTCAATGACAGCACATCTGGACTATGAGAAACAACTAGAGCTTATCCAATTTGACCATGGGGAGTTCAGAGCTGCATACCTATCTAAACGCATATGTAAATACTTCAGCCCTGTGTGGCCTTGGGTTGGTGAATGCAATTTATCTCTGTCTCTCTCTTTATAATGTCTTTCTACAACAATGTACTTTAGATACTTTATATACTGGCTCCGGGGGTGGGGGGTGGGGGGGGGGGGGGGATGCAGAGTTAGGGTCTTGGTCTCAAGACCTCTTGAGACCATATAAACACGGTTTTGGTCTGGATCTGGGTCTCATTACTCAGTGTCTTTGTCTGGGTCTCAGCACTCAAAGTCTTGGTCTGGATCTCGGGTTCGGCTTATGGTCTTAGTCAAGACCCACAGTGTATTTATTACCAGTGCACTAAATGTGATAATTATGTCAACCACTTGTTGGTGTGGCATCTTTACCATTACTGAGAATTTGCAAGTACTTCTTCCTCTATGTCTCGCTCATCATATGAGACCCTTTCCCACTGCAGGTACTTAAGCCTGTTTTAGGTACTTTTCCCCCGGACTAGTGCTTTTTGTTGCTTTCGCACCTGAGGAACTAAGTTCCTCAAAGCCATTTTAGGGGACATTTTTAGCTCCTAATCTGGGGTAGGTAATTTTGGTTTTCCTGAGCAACCACTGGGTTGGCGACATGATGATTCTAATTGCCTGTTTTATGTTTCTGGTCTCGAGACACAATGCAAAAACTACCGAAACGAGCAATGCAGATGGAGAACAACAACCATTTCAGTGTTATTTGCTAAGAATACACGCCGATGCAGGTGAAAACACTGGAGACTGCAAAATTGAAAACAGGCGAATTGTGGAACAGTTCCACGTTCAGGTAAAAGGTGGATAGGGACTGTGGGAGGTGCTGCAGCCTGATTGGTCAAAAACCTATAAAGCACAACGCTTTGAGAAGTCCACAGCCACCACTTGTAAACAAACTTTATCTGCTATCATGCTACTCAGAGGATTGCGCTAATTTTACAATTTACAATGTGTGTCATTTCATCGGGACACACGCTTTGGTTTTCATCACATCTGTACTGTTTGTACTGTGTGACTACAGAAATTAAAGTGATTTCTGGGTTGCAACTCTGTTTTTTTTCCTGGGATGAAGGATATAAATAAAAAGATGTTTATCGAGAGTGGGTTATTGAACTCTATTATACACTAAACCGTCATGAAATTTAGTTTACGTGAGGGAAGTATTGCATGCCTGTTATTGTGTGATTAACTTGCATCAAGACATCTTGATGAAGTTCAGTACAGTAATTTATGATGAGTCATAAAAGCCTTTATTGTAAAAGATTGTTTTGATAAATAGGTTTATAGTGCGCTTCAAACGAGTTCAGTGTGTGCTGGTGGATAAAGAGAGCCCCTGTTGCCTCGTCTCTCCTCTCTCTCCAGCTGCAGGACAGCACATCACCACTGAACACACCAAACTGTAACCTGAAGACACAGGCTACGTCCGAAAACAGGAAAATGCTGCCTTTTGGAGGCTGTATAAGGACAATTTGTAAGGACCAGCTGCATATACTGAGACCAGTTTTCCACAAACGCTGTCGGTTAAACCATTAACTGATTGGGCAGCTGCCTTACATTTTTGGATGCTGCCAAAGTTCGTATAAAACAGCCCTAAACAAAAGTGTAGCTCTTTAACTTTGATTAGCAAAAATGTATTTGGCATTTAATGTTAACATGTGAAGCAGCCATCTGTGTTTTGAGAGTTAATTTATAATGTAAACAATCTTGAAGAAATTTTGTATAATTTTGAACCAATCCTAAAGGAATCAGATAAGTATCCATTAAGAGTACATTAAGGTCCTATTTGATAAACTGAAATTTTATTATTTAATGAAAAATCTATTGGCATTCCTTTAGGATTTGTTCCTTCTTTTTAAAAATGATGCCTGCAATAAAGAGCCATATATGACACTTTTTTTTTTAACTTTTATTATAGTAGAAGAATAAACTGCTTTGTGACACCTGGGGGATGGGGGGTGGGTGAACAAAAAATGGGTGTACTACATGTAGTAAAAATCAGACCAATGCCATGCAGAGGAGCTACATCTTCTGGCTGTCCACTAACCAATTCAATTCACTTCACTTTAGTTGTATTATTTATATAGTGAGATACCTGTGTTTATGTTATTTATTTATTTACTGTGTTTACCATGGTTAATTTGATTTGCATTTACTACAAAAAATTATTACTTACTAATGAATATTTAATAAAGTTAATTTATTTTACTTTTTTATTTACACTTTTATTTATTTTTTGGGGGGAAATCTGAAAAGAAAAGGTGGTAAAGTTTGATTGTTGACTTGTACCTTGTTCAATAAAGTAAAATATATGAAAAGGTGTTAAAACATAACTGTTGAATATTATAAAGGATTGCTGCAATAAATTCAGCATCTTGGTTCATTAAAATGTACTGCCTGGTTCTTGGACCGACAGGTCTTGGTCTGGATCTGGGTCTTGAAGGGTCTGGTCTTGACTGCACCTCTTGGAGAATTCAAGGCTCTTTATCTCTAAATCATGAGCTACGTTGCATCCAACCCTTATTACTGAATTTTCTCCCCAATTTTGAATGCCCATTTCCCACTAATTAGTAGGTCCTTGTGGTGGCGCGGTTACTCACCTCAATCTGGGTGGCGGAGGACAAGTCTCAGTTGCCTCCGCTTCTGAGATAGTCAATCCGCGCATCTTACCACGTGGCTCATTGTGCATGACACCGCAGAGACTCACAGCATGTGGAGACACATGCTACTCTCTGCGATCCACGCAGAACCACTAATCGCGACCACGAGGAGGTAACCCTATGTGACTCTACCCTCCCTAGCAACTGGGCCAATTTGGTTGCTTAGGAGACCTGGCTGGAGTCACTCAGCACACCCTGGATTCGAACTCGTGACTACCCAGGCCCCTCCTTAAGGTTAAAATGTAATCTTGAACAAGCGCAGTAGAAATTTTTCCATAGATACTGTATGTAGAATGTGAAAGTAACACATGGAAGCGGCTGAGGGTTGTTTTGAGCTCCTCACGTAAAAATCACTCCAGAGACTGCAGCCCAGGTTCATTATACCACTGAGATGTTCCAGTGCTCAGCACAACCAAGTCTGAAAATATTTGCATCGCAAATCAGCACCACCTAGAGGTCATGTGGTAGAAATATTAATATGAATATAAAAGTCTTTCAAATAGCACTTAAATAGACATATCATATATCAAATTAAAGCTCTTTTTCTCAGGAATACGACTGTATAGGAATACGACTGTATAGTAATTTTCAAAAAAATCACAAAGTGAAATATAATATCTGTAAGACATCAAATACAAATATCTCTTTTATGCACCGATCACTGCTGCTGTAAGCCCCAGATAACTAAAAACTTTATATTTGCTTTTACTTTAGGCAGTTTTCTACAAAATTAGCAATTTTTGTGACTTTGTGACTGAACAACTACATCGCTGGCAGTGGGAAGAAACGCACCTGATGTGTCACTTAATGGTACCTCGTCACTGCTGTCTTTAAATGCCAAGCGAGGCTTTAGAGCAGTCTCTTCAGGTCCAGGAAATGGGTAACCATGTCGCCGCCATGGCCTTCACTTTCCGACGGCCTTTGAGATGCCGAGCCGCTCGGAAAAGCTGGCAACCACGCGTTTCAGACCAGGAAAGGCATGCGTGCCCCATCACCCCCTTTTCTGCACTGCCCAACCTGGTGAGCCCCCCCGATCACAACGAGAACACCGCTTCTACTTTCAGTGATATCACACTCCCCTTAGACACTTTATTTACACCTTTTGTGTTCATTTTTATTGAAAATAACAGACTTTCTGATGGCATTTACAGCCACTGTCTGTCTTTGCTTACATGGAACGATAAGGGGAGAGTAGTGAAATTGGCAAAAAGATGGACATGAACCCGGTTCACACATGCAAATTACCAGCTGTCTTAATAATGTCACCACATCAGATCTTAGGCCAAGGAATGTCAAATTCACAAACTTATCTCTGCATGTCTTTTCTTCAAAGCTTATGCAATATTTTTAATAGTTTTGATAGGTTCCATCGGAATAATGCCATGCATATAGCTGGGCTGTGCGCCTGTGTGCAATACTGAACCCGTGGTAGGGGGACTCCTGGTGGCCGTGCTGCCCCTATGCAGTCGCAGTTGTCACACACTGCTTGTGTGAATAATCTAATGTTATATCTTAGATGTCCAGAACAAAATATGCGGTCAGTCAAGAAAAACATGCAAAACAAATCATCCGAAAAACACATCACCGCACTGGGGATCTCAGCTTTCTAATGACACCTAGCTTGAGCTTCTAGTCTACTCAGAGGCAGAGATATTCAATGAAACAATGGGGATGGTGCATGAATTGAAAATTCGACTGAATGTCTATGGACGAGCACATCTGTAAGGGCTAAAATGTGTTAGAGATCCACCTATATTTCAGCATTTTTTAATGGAAGGTGATAGAGCAAAAATTATTGTTTCTAGTACTTGTCATCTAGTTGAATAAAATAAGATTTTGGAGGGAGATAGAGTGAACAGAACCAGAATTACATGCTTACAAAATTAGGATAAGTAAAAAAATAAATAAAAGTAAAAAAATAAATAATAATAAAAAATAAAAAAAAGTCTATACATTATAAAATTGTAAACATATAGAATATTATTTATGAATAATTGGAGTCTTTTAGTTTTATTTTTGGCAATTAGTCCACCGTATGTGTAAATGGTGAGCTTTTAAATTTGAGTGTGAAAAATTGCAGCCCGAAAATGTACCAGAGTTGAGATACGGTAATGTGTTTGTATAATACAGCATTTTATGTAAAAATTCATAGTCAGTTTGTAATTTCATCAGATTGACAATTGTTGGTTGTCATTTCGTGTGTGTCAGAAAAAAAAAAACTTGAGAGCAACTTTAATTGTTCAAAAATGATGTAAAGGAATGCAGGAATTATGTAAAACCAGTATTATCATTAACTGATGTGTCAAATATATTATCTGCCATGAATTATGTAAAGTTTGTTGTTACCCATTGCCTTTACCTATTTTTTGCTCCCCAAAAAGCCAAAAGTAATTTCCATATTAATAGTCCTTGAGTGCTATGAATAAATCACAGATGGCTAATGGCCTTTGTGCATTGTAGTAAAACATGTTTTAATGAGCTTCATTGAGTTTTCCTATTTGTGGTTGCTGGAAATGCCAGGAGTGATTCATTTTAATTTGTACCACAATCTGTTTTTTTACTCTCTACACTTTTTCCAATATGTTTTGCCATTTGTCATGCCAGGGGGGAACATACCAACCACCTTATAAGTTTTGATCAAGAACTAAAAACTTCAGAGAAGTCTGATACAGTTGCTCTAAAACAGCTTGCCATAGCTGTTAGGATACTATACAGTACACTGTATATTTTAGCATTAAACATTTATTGACCAATCAGCATCCAAGGTTGGAACTATCCATTTTAGATGTAGACATATGAAACATTTCCACAAAATCACTTACAGTATATCATATGGCTATATATATTGTGGCGACGATATAAAGTGTAATTCGATAGACATTTTGCTATATCGTGTATATCACGATATGTGAATATCCATATGCGCAGTGTGGGCTTATCTATCAGTTGGCAGGGCTTCACGTGAGACTGAGAGAACTGAAAGAACATGGACATGGTTTTTCCGACATTGAACATTTTTCTGCGAACGCCCAAGCAAATTTCATTACCTTCATCACGCGTTTGACACTTTAAAAGTGCTAAATATTCTTCTCATCTGACACACGAATGTTTCACGTGACTGTGGCGAGCGCTGTCTCTGGAGCTCCAGAGTGCATGCAAATGCAGCAGGCTTTCCGATATTTGTGCTCCAGAGACAGGAGAGCTCTGAGTGGGATCACTCGTGCTACTCAATCATTTTGACCCAAGAAAACCCCAAATGGAGAACAAAATCTCCACAGAACTCCCAAAGAGGTCAAGAAAATAAAGAGGAGCTTGTTATTAAAACAGGTGCGACATATGTGGTTCGCACAATCACTCGTAATACTATACAAGCAATCTGTTTTATCACCTCAAAATGAAGCACGCAAAAGAATATCATGAAAGCCTAAAGATGAACACCACATTAATTCAGTCATTTATCTATTTATTTATTTTGCAAGAAGTGATAAATATTTTAAATTTATTTTCTTCAAGTATTTATTTTCGTTGGATATTTTTTCATTTTTTTTAACTTATATTTTATTTCTTTGTCGCATTGCTTTAAAAAGATCTTAAGTTTCTTTAGCAAAAAAAAATAGGCATTGCAATATAATTATTTTATATATAAACCAATTTTTATTGATTTTCCAGAAAACTTTTACTATATCGTGATATATATCGTTACTGTGATATAAAATTACTCATATCGTGATTAAGATTTTGGTCATATCACCCATCCCTAGTATATCAACAAAAGTAGGTACATGGATATGGAACTGGAGAGACATATTAAGTAACTAGCTCATCCGTGAAGAATGTTGTGTATTCATTTGCAGCGTGTTATGGGTTTTTATTTTTAAAGTCTTCATAACAGGGTAGAATATGTGCAAATTCATAGGAACAGAAATGATCAGATTATGTCTATATTTGTGATATGGAGACTGGCAGATTATAGACTGGGTAAAAATGTAGAGGAAAAGAGGATGGAGGCAGTGGGAGACCGTCAGCTGGTGAGGACACACCTTTTGTACCAGCAGTAAGATGGGAAGTGGTGCTGTGTATTGTTGGAGCAAAGAATATATCATTGTATGTATGGAGCAGACAGACCCAGGCTTCACAAAAGGCATAACTTACTCCCTCCTTGCTAGCACATTATTCCTCTATCAAATGAGGAGCTGAGAGTCTTATAGAGAGAGAGGAAGAATGGAGTATGTCAGGACAAGAGACAGAAAGCAAGCAGTGACAGGCAGTATATGAAAAGTTGGAGAGATGAAAGTTATACAAAAAAAAAAAAAGAAAAAAAAAAGAAAAAAGCATGTTCATGTTTTACATTGTAGAAAGAACTGTAATGATTACTTGCAACCAAAATTACATAATGGAGCTTCCAGAAAAGTGAAGGTCTACAATGGAGAACCTTTCTTAACTTTTTATTTTTTACTTTTTAAAACTTTTTTCATTGAATCCTGGAAATAAACAGAAAGTTTAGAATAACAATAATAAAACAAAGTTATGATGCAAAGAGCAGTACTTCTAGTTCACTAATTAAATGTAAGCAAAATTGTGACATTGACCATGTTAACTTCAGATTTCCTCCATTGAAGCACAAATATGCCAGCTCAAGTGCATGCTGTTATTAAAGTAAAAGGGGGAAATACAACATACTAATTTGTAATAAAACATTTGTAAATAATTAGACAATAATGCAAAACAGAAGCATTTTCACCTGTGTTCATTTGGACCCCACTGTATCAGAATATTGTCTACTGTAGCCTTACTTTCAGCAATACTGAAAATGTACTTGTAAGGGCAAAAGAGGTCCCTTAATGGGATTAAACATTCTTTGATGGTTCTTCCAGTACCAGATTCCTTTTTCATCATGATGACACATCTCAGGGGTTTGTTAGGAACAGAAATATTGTACCAGAAATAGAAAACAGTCATGCTGTAAAACAGCCAGCACACAAACCATTTTTCTTCAGTTGTTTGCAACTTACAGTTTTGAGTTACAATAGGAATTTTGTACCAATTTGAGACCGAAACTGTTGGACATGAAAATTTTAATCACCATCAGCTGGTCATATATTAAAGTTAAACAAACATTGTCCAATATCTGTGCCAGTTTTAATAAGTAACCTCGCACAGAAAAATCTTCTGAAGGAATTTACAGAATGAGTGACAATGTCAGAGTGGATCCTCATTTTCACCAGTTAAGATATTGTATAATTCTTCTTTGATTTATGATTGTTGGTACACCTATTTTACTAACATCAAATAATAATTTATCTTAAAACTGAACAGTTGCTGGGTTAAATAATATGCACACAGTTAATATCTTTAAATACGCAAGCCATGCTGATAAACGGTAGCGATAAACAAAGAAAAAGTACACTTGACCATTTTATATTCAAAAGATTAGAGCTACATCTTATTTATAGGTCTACCATACACTATCCCTGCGTCCAAACCGTGTACTGTCACAGTATGTACTGTATTTGATGAGAAACGCACTTCTCAGCCGGTAAAACTGTAGGCTCTTTAGGTATGTAAGAGGCAGTATGAATAGAATTCGGACATACTAACATCCGGGAATGTACGCATGGTCCCGTGACCAGAATATATGACGTGACAACAACAACCGTGAAAATAATCCACTCAAGTTCAGTTAAACAAGTGCCATTTAAGCACAATGAGCAACAATCTTTGTTTTAAATCCAGCATTTGAACGTGATGTCTCCTCAGCTCCCGATGCATTGTGGGATAGGAAAGTGCAAACCGATCCACACTTCAGAATCTCACCGGAAATAGTAGGTCATCTGGGCATTTCTCACTTACTGTCTTATGAATACTATGGATTCGGACATACTACTCCACTGGCATACTGTTTTTGGCATACTATAATGTAGGCAAGTATGAATATTCGGACGCAGTGATATACGAGTCGTGCGCCTGACGTAATTATTCCATTCAAATGGTCTCATTTAAAATGAGGCAAACTTGGTATAATTTTAATCTCCAATCTTTTAGCTAGCATCTTACATAGTCTTTTAATTCTCAGATAAGCAGCAAAAGTGACCAGCCAGGTTTAAATCCCAGTTGCGCCGACGGGAGACGTTGTAACACTGCATTACAATATGCCCCAATTACAAAAAACTATATGCAATTCCATGCAGTCAGATATGTAATTTATATAATTCCCTTTAATGCGTGTGTGTGTTTTGTCATCAATCCATGCATTATTTTGGTCAATGCTGTGGCTTTGTTGTGTGGCTCCCAGCACAACACCGACTCCTACACAAACTCAGAGTAAGCCAAAAAAAAAAAAAAATAATCATTTATCTACTGAATCCCGTCTGGCTAAGCGGAAACGTGATCGTGGTCGAGCGAAAACTAGAGTGAACGACGGCAGGGCATTTGATTCCTGGAGGGACCTTCGTTCGGTTTTGGGGATCAAAACCGACCCTGAATTGTTGTTCTTCTTATTGGACAAGTAAGCTTACATAACTGAAAAGCATGTGAAATAAAGTGCCATAAGGATTGATCTGTGTAATTTTAGCTAACTTGATCTTGCCTGCACAGTAACTGTCATAAACAATGTTAATCTGTGATTATTCAGCAAGGTAAACTACAATAACACATGAAATGAATGCTAGACAATGTTCAAGATAATGCAAAAAGACCCATTCATTAGTGTAACGTAACTTGGTTATACAGAAAATATATACATTCTATTATTATAAAACAATAGCATAACGATATATCGAAATGACAATTGTGATGGAATCACATCAACACTGAATTGTGTCAACATATTTATAATGTACAGATTATTTTATAAACAGCTACTGTCAGCATCCACCAAATTTAGCTAACAGCTATTGATAAAGCTGGCTAGCTAGCTAATGCTGACATAGGCTATCGTATAAATGCAGTCAATGTATCATGCAAAGAAAAGTGATTACTTCAGTCTACAGTCTCGCATAAGCAGACCTATATCCACACTTTGTTTTAGCCCTGTTCCAGCACTGGAGAGTCAAATATAATATACAGTCTCAAAGTTTATAGTAAAACAATCATAACTGTGTAATTTTAATTATGCTACCTCATCTGTCAGCATAATGTCAGTGAATCACGTTCAGTCTCTTTGTACGTTATGTCATTGTCTTGGCCGATGCTTGCATCCCTATGGAGTGTGTGCACGAGCACGAGCAACAGGTAGCTGGCTGCAGTTCACTTAACGGCCACAGGGTTTCTGAAATGCACCTTTGAGAAAACCAAAAAGTGTTAGTTTGTGCCCCACTCTCCCCTATAGTGTGCCGATTCGAGAACTGCACAGGGCGCATTCTTGGGTAAAAAAACAGCTCGACGGAGTGTAAATAAAGGCACATTTAGACTCTCAAAGCATGTCCATATGTAATAAATATACATATCTCACCACCAGATTGGTCCATTGATGGATAAAATTGACAGATCTGCTGCACTGTCAAAAGTCGAACTCTTAAAAAGTGCCACTCATGGCGTGAAGATAGAAAAATGAAAGAAAAAAAAGAGAGAGGGGAAAAAAAAGCTAGACACAGTGCAACAAAGTTCTATTCGCAGAATGCAGGTGTCTCGAGACACATTTTTAAAAGTTGCCATGCTTTTTAACCTGACATGGCATCTAAAAAATGCGGCACTTCTGAACGAGATGCAGATAAAACAACGGGACGCGGCGCAGCGGTCAGAGACATCCATCTAGTGCATGTTTACACAGAAAAGCAATTGAAAAACAGCTTGAATGAATGGAAAATCGTGGAACATAGACCAACAATTAAAAAATAGCATAGACAGAACACCATAATGCATCCTTTCTGCAAGAAATGTAAAGATGTATTTTTTTTATTTAGTAATGTCTGATTCAATGAATAGAGGAGTTGAAGAGCTCTCAACATTTTTCCACAAAAAGGTTGCACAAAGGGAAACTACCCAAAGGGAGCAATTTCCTGAACATGTTTTTTGAAACAGGAACAGGGCTAAAGAATCTTGATGCATATTGAAAATGTTTTGCACTCTCTGGAAAATCATCTGAAGAAAGCAGAACATCAAAGCTTGCAATTACACTGAAATAAGAATAGATTGTAATGATCTTATCTGACATAATAAGCACAAATATCTATCAGCATAAATAATGGTTGCATTTACTGACAGTGTCTCATTTATGGCTGGGCTTTGAACATAAACAACCCAGGAAACTCACTGTAAAGACAAAAAATGGCGCTCTGTGCAGCTTAATATATTTTTATTGCAGACAATGTATTTTGACCTGTCTGTAACTAAATGCATAAAAACTTTGCCAAAAAACATGTAACATACCGTATGTAAACAAACTACTGCTATGCATTAAGTCTCTGCAGAGTGTGCAGCAGTGGCGATTTCTCAGGGCCAGCAAAGCCTTCTCTGCATGCCTTATAAATATTTTCATTGACCTTTTTGCCTATGTATTTTCAATCGCTTTCCACTCCTAATTCATCTACAAACGAATAGCAAAAAACAAAAAGTTTATCCAATCAGAATTTATTCCTTGATGCTTACAAGCAAAGTGTGACAGCTGTTTCACAAATCACATGTCCGAAGCGAAGCAGCGCGTCAGTCTGAGCTCCACCCCGTCAGGCCTTCAGAATTTCCACAGAATCCCTCAACAGTGTAAATGAATGAGCAACTAATGTCAGATTGTCAGATTCATCAGCCAATCAGATTGATTTATTTGTTCTTGGTGGGTGTGGTCTTTCAGATATGTCCCAGTCCATGCATTCTAGCTGGCCTTGAGTGACGCAATCACGCTTTAAGTGATGTACGTAATTTGAAAGCGCGAGATCTTGCTGACCAGTCGACTGTCATTACTGCCGCTATCGCCATTGAGAAAGAGATCCTTATGGATTTAAAAACCTGAGATGTTCTGTATGATTGTGCGACTGATTAATTAAAGAGCACCTATTATGGTTTTTAAACATGCCTAATTTTGTTTTAAAGGTCTCATACAATAGAATTACATGCATCCAAGGTCAAAAAACACTTTAATTTGAATTTAAATTCCAGCATTACCTTTTTTCCCCAGTGTCAAAAATGACTCATTCAATGATCCGTTCTAAAGGATTTTTTGTTATCAACTTACGCAGATTAGTACAGGAAGTAAGTCTGTAATTACTAACGACTCGTTTCAGGTGTTCAGAATCGGTTCTTTCTTTTGGGAGTCAATAAATCCATTTGTCGTGCACTTTGATTTTTGAAACTTTGCAGACTTTTTTACATTCACAAACAGCTATATAACACACTACATGAAAGGTAATATTTGAAAAACCATAATAGTGGCACTTTAAACAGGAAAGGAGGGCTGATTTTCACTTCAAGTAAATTGGTAAGTGCTTTTTGCATTGTTATAGAAACATCAGGAATTTTCTAAATGTAAATTAGGCTGCTTGAGCATTCAGTGTTGGATCAAGTTTTGAAAAGTAACCATGTACCCTGATGAAACAAAATTTATTGCAAGCAAAATTTAATTCGCAAATATTATTAGAGAGCATTTTCTTGGTATTAGACCTCCATGGTTCTGGCTTTCGCGCATGGAAGTGTTTTTAAAATGTTAATTGGTATTATTAGTTGACTGCCACGTAATGTATGATGGGCATACAGTGTCTTATTCATAATGGCATGAATCGCACTGAAAGCCTAGACTTAAAATGCACAGGCCGTGGCTGGTATGTAGTGTAGTGAATCTGTAACGTTGCTGAGCGATGAGGTAAACGAAGAGACGATGAAATGAAGAACCTAAGTGCAATTTATTTACAAAAGTGAAATCCAATAAACCATAACTATAAACATGAATGAAACATAAACATGAACTTGACTTGACATGGCATGACTAGACTATGTACCAACATTACATCAATAAAATACACATGACAGAATCCAGAATTTGTGCTGGAGCTATAGTAAGTTGTAATGTATTAACATCATTATTGGCATTTTTCTTTATTACCCCTTTCAACTGAGCTATCAGGAAATTGATTTATTTGCCAACTTTTGTAATAGCATCAACAAATAAATCTGAGCCTATTAAACAGAGGCAGGCTGGAAATATGCTTTTTAAATCACTATTCTGCTTTTATTTCAGCAACGGCATTGATTCCCACAGGCTCTGGTCAGATATTGTTTATTTGTTAAATCTAAATTAGTAATTAAGAGAATTCTCACATAAATACATTAAGTGGCAGATGCTTGATCTGCTTGCACAGTGCAGTCTTATATTTTTCTATCTGTCCTATACCCTCGCGTGACCCCACGTACACATGCGTGGACATTGTATTTTGGCTTCGCTATACACAATGCATAATTTAATTTAAACAGACTGATCTCAGTTTAGGAGACTCTGGGCTGTCAGTGAAGGGTTAAACCTTCGCCATACGGAGTCATGTGACAAAACAACATGACGGCAATCACAGCATAGTTTGTCTTTGGGAGAAACGCCAACAAAACTACATCTTGAAAGAAACCTTATTAAGTTTTTACATTGAAACCTGTTTGAGTCAAAAGATTAGAGTCTCTAGTTTCATCCGATATGCCAAAATTTAAACGATTTATCACAAAACACCACACTGCGAAACACAATGCACACTAATGTGTAAAAAAGACAAGGTTTTTATTAGACATCCTATATTTACTGTGCATTTTCACATTGAGAAAAAAAATAGCTTTCAGAGGCTTTATATGGAGTTAGGATGAAAATATTTTGCATTTCAAACTGTTCTGAGACCAGGGCAGACAGACAGCACACTGGAGGTTAAGTCATTCACTAAATAGGGAGCATCCTACAGCTTTCCTATGAAGCCAAGTGCATTCAATCCAAACTTCCTATCAAAAGTTCAGTTTTAGGCTGCAGATGATGTTTGAACCACTCAACATTTTTGGCCAGGTGTGCTTGTAGGGGAGCAACTGTATTATACCTTAAATGTCCCCTGTACACATATAAAAATGTGTTGCAGACAAGCAGTTTTTTGAAGACAACCAAAGATTCACCAAATTTGTGTAAAATGTTTACATTTTAAAATGTATAAACAAACAGGCTCATGACAAATGTTTCAATTAGTCAGCACACCCTAACATTCTGGTTTTACCCTCAAACTTTAAGCCATGTTGCCATACTGTTCTTTAGGATGATTAATGCAGTAAAATTCTTGAGTAAAATGAATGATAGGCTACATCAAGATTTTAGGTTAGAAGAATTTAAAGCTGCACTATGTAACTTTGTCTTCTCTAGTGACATCTGTGGTTGACATTTAAAATTGCAAGCAATTTGCAGAAGAACACATTACGTCTGTTGTATTTTGACACTACTGCTCTGGTGGATGAATCTCATGATTTGAGGTTACCTGGACATCAATGAAAGTTGTTGTACAGATGTAACAACCTTAAAGAGGATGTGCTGTCCTAATTTGGAAGCACTCTTTATTAACTGTAAGCCGTTCTACTCGCTGCAGGAGTTTTCCTCATTTATTCTGGTGAGTGTGTATATCGTGCCAAATGCGTGTGTGAACACAGCGCTGCAACAGCTGACTGATCAAATCACAGACACAGAACAACAATACCCGGACTCAGTTATTATTATTCTTGGGGATTTTAACAAAGCAAATCTCACACGTGATCTGCCCAAATACAAACAGCACATCACATGCTTCACCAGAGACAGGAACATACTGGATCATTGTTACACAACAATAAAGGATGCATATCGCTCTGTCCCTAGAGCAGCTTTGGGACTCTCTGATCACTGTCTGGTTCATCCTTCCAACCTACAGGCAGAAATGAAAATCAATCAAGCCAGTAGTAAGGACTGTAAAGAGATGGACCAACGAAGCAGAGCTGGAACTACAAGCCTGCTTTGACTGCACTGATTGGAGTATTTTTGAGGCTGCAGCCACAGACCTGGATGAGCTCACAGATACTGTTACATCATATATCAGTTTCTGTGAGGATATGTGCATTCCTACTAGGACTTGTTTAAAGTTCAACAATGACAAACCGTGGTTTACAGCAGAGCTCAGGCAGCTTCGTCAGGCCAAAGAGGATGCTTCCAGGGGTGGGGATAAAGTCTTGTACAATCAGGCCATGAACACACTGAACAAGGAAATCAGAGTGGCTAAAAGAAGATAATCTGAGAAGCTGAAAAACAAGTTTTCAGCTAACGACCCTGCATCAGTGTGGAGTGGCATGAAACAACTTACAAATTACAGGACTCCTACCCCCAACCCTGTGGTAGACCAACAACTGACTGACGACCTGTATGTGTTCTACTGCAGATTTGAAAGGCCCAATCTCACACCCCACACCCACTCTGACCTTCACTTCACACAAACACCAACACCTCCTGCAACCCCCCTCCTCCCCCCTCCTGCTACTCAACCTGAACTTAAGATCTGTGAAGATGATATGAGCCGGGTCTTTCGGAAACAAAAGATGAGGAAAGCTTCAGGCCCAGATGGCATCTCACCAGTGTGTCTTCGATCCTGTGCTAACCAGCTGGCCCCCATCTTCACACAGATCTTCAATAGATCACTGGAACAGTGTGAAGTCCCATGCTGTTTCAAACACTCAATCATTATTCCTGTCCCAAAGAAACCAAAAATCACAGGACTTAATGACTACAGACCTGTTGCCCTGACGTCTGTGGTCATGAAATAATTTGAGAGACTGGTGTTGGCCCACCTGAAGAACATCACTGGACCCTTTCTAGATCCCCTTCAATTTGCTTATCGAGCAAACAAGTCTGTGGATGATGCAGTCAACATGGGATTGCATCATTTCCTGCAACATCTGGACAGACCAGGGACATATGGAAGGATCCTTTTTGTGGACTTCAGTTCAGCTTTCAACATCATCACAGCTATACTCCAGAATAAATTACACCAACTCTCTGTTCCCATGTCTATCTGTCACTGGATTACCAGCTTTCTGATGGACAGGCAGCAGCTTGTGAGACAGGGGAAACTCACTTCTAGCACCTGTACAATCAGCACTGGTGCCCCCCAGGGATGTGTGCTCTCCCCACTACTCTTCTCCCTCTACACCAACGACTGCATCGCCAAAGACCCCTCTGTCAAGCTCCTGAAGTTTGCAAACGACATCACTGTCATCAGCCTCATCTGAGATGACGATGAGTCTGCATACAGAAGGGAGGTTGAACAGCTGGCTGTCTGGTGCAGTCAAAACAACCTTGAGCTGAACACGCTCAAAACGGTGGAGATCATTGTGGACTTTAGGAGAAACACCCCAACACTGACCCCCCCTCACCATTCTAAACAGCACTGTGGCAGCAGTGGAGTCATTCAGGTTCCTGGGCACTACCATCTCACAGGACCTGAAGTGGGAGACCCACATTGACTCCATTGTCAAAAAGGCCCAGCAGAGGTTGTACTTCCTTCGCCAGCTGAGGAAATTCAGCCTGCCACAGGAGTTTACTCAGCAGTCACTGAGTCTGTCTTCTGCACTTCAATAACTGTCTGGTTTGGTTCAGCTACAAAATCAGACATCAGAAGACTACAAAGGACAGTTCGGACTGCTGAGAGGTTATTGGTTGCCCCCTGCTCCCCCCTTCAAGAACTATACACTTCCAGAGTGAGGAAAAAGTCTGGAAAAATTACACTGGACCCCATTCACCCTGCCCACTACCTTTTCGAACTGTTGTCTTCTGGCCGATGCTTCAGAGCTCTGAGCACCAGAACCGTCAGGCACAGAACAGTTTTTTCCCTCAGGCTATCCATCTCATGAACAGTTAAATTGCCCCATTGAGCAATAACTATGTGCAATACACAGTTTAGTCTTTTTTATATTTATCCAACACATCAAACCTCTTCTGCCATTTCATTCCTCTGAAAAAACAAAACAAACAAAAAAACACATTTGCATTGTACATATCAGATAACAGATTTGTATTAGATTTGCACTACGTATGTGTATGTATGTATGTATGTATGTGTGTGTCTGTGTGTGTATGTACATATGTGTATAATTATTTTTTATTATTATCTATGTCTTGCTGCTATTTTTGTGTTGTTTTTGTATTGTTGTACACTGGAAGCTCCTGCACCAAGACAAATTCCTTGTATGTGTAAGCATACTTGGCAAAAAAGCTGATTCTGATTCTGAAATCAGTGATGAAAATGTTTGTTCACAAATGTTTTTTGATTCAACAGCGATAACGAAGACAAGTCGTAAAAGGCGCATCATGAAGATTATTAAATTATTAAAGCATAGGCCTACTGTTGACGAAAATATGACGATAAAAATTATTTTGCAAGATATTAACAGTGCAAGACATAAACAGAAGAAGAAACATCTTGAGAATCTGTAAATAGAAGAAGATATTAGATATGGATTCATCTAATCCATTAATCCAGTATGTTGGCATTTCTCCACTTGAGCTACATATGTTGAACATGCTAACACCGGTAAAATTAACCTCTTTAAAACGGGATTAAATACCTCATTCAGATGCATCCTATTTATACATGAGATTCATCAATATATCCACAACATTTATGGAACAACTTACATCAGTACAATGAAACGAATGAACATGTGAACATGAATTAACTGATGCGCTAGTCAGAATTATCGTAATTTGTGTTGCATAACTTGCATTTTGTATACACTGTTTCCATAAGAAACACGCTACACGCAATGTAATATTCTTTCACGGAAAATTAATAAGTCTCTAAAGCATGAATAATTCAGAGTACAGTAGGCTAACATCTAAAAAGTAGCTAATACTAATAATAAGTAGCTAATAAAAGCCCAAAATCAGAGGCGAATCGGTGCTCGCTCACGAAAGTGATGATCGCTATGTGTGAATTTTCAGCCAATGAGAGAGCTCCTTGAACCCAGTCTTATCATGCATCTATTTGTATGGTGAGCACAATAATATAGTTTCTATCAGAATAAATTTGCATACACATAAGATTTTCAGTTATTTGAAATAAAAACAAAGAACGAACATGTCCTTGTCGAGCCACAACACCAGCAGGCAGCTATTGCAAAATTATTTCTTTACCTCCAACTGTCTCTGCAGAACAGACAATCCTTGCTGCCCACATCTCCCCAACCATTCTCTCCATAATCTTTTCTATTTCTCGCTGCAAATCAGCGCACAAACAACTTGGATCGCAAGCTTCTTGCGGACCACCATTTTAAAGTGAAAAAATGCAAGTGAAACTGTAGGCCTAATAACACTGTAAACTAAAAATATAAACGAGCAATAATGGGGATAAAATATACTTTATTAAACATGAAAATAATAAGTACAAGAAGTCAATTTCAGAAGTCATATGTAGCCTATTAGTAAACATGCACAGTAACTTCCACTGACAGCAAATCGCGGTCGGTAAACACATGGGTAATGCTCAATTCATAAAAGCATTACCCCTACCAGACAACATACTGTAACCAGTTCCAAGCATGATAACAGCTAAACAACTTTGCCAAACGGATAACATATAAACATCCATCCAGACTGCAACAATGCCATCCTGAACTGCGTGATTGTGACTGACTGAACTGAACAGTGTCCTCAGCCGGAACACGTGACAGCTGGCACTTCTTTCCTGTGTTTACGGACATTACTTTATAACACAAAGAGGAACAACATAAGCCATCGATTTCGTACCAAATCTGACCCGACAGCTCAAAATACAAATTATTTTTATAGGCTTACAAAAATTATTCGGGGCAAGGCAAGGACATTGTTTTGAGCACTGATTGCTTTTGTACTTAATCAATAATGGCAATTTGTTCATTTTTAACCAAAAAATCTTACATTGTGCAGCTTTAAGCAGTAGGCTATAATCAGCATATACAGGTCTCGTAAATGGACACCATTTCCTTTAAGATTCTTTGAAGAATTTTTAAGCACATTTTTAAATTCACTGGTGTAACAGTGAAACAAGTGAATTTTTAAATGCATGCATCTATCTCAATAACTATAAGTTTAAAAAAGTTGCATGCATAGTAATTATAAGTGACCAATAATATGCCTTTAATGTTTTATGTATTTTAGCATTATTATGTCTGTCAGTGTCTATGCGCATTCATTATTGAGCGTGCTTGATGTGCATCTCTTATTAGAGAATGCGGCTGCTATAATATAAAGCTCAATTCTCCGTTATTGAGCACATTTGTGCCTCTGCCTGGTGATTGTAGCGCCGTGCATTAAGTATTTGATTGATAAATGGTGTTCATTAAGAGGGCGTTGTGTTTGTCATCTTCCCTGTAAACTATTTAGTGCTTCTCTTGCAGTTCGTTTGCAAGAGAAGCAGCAGGATCAACTCTGCAGCTTTGTTCTCTCTCTCTCCCGCTTAGTGCGCATTTGCTTTTTATTCTTGCACCTACCCAACAGCAGCCTACTAATATTAATCTGTATATATTGTTAGCAGTGGTTTAGTAGTGTCTGAAGAGGTGAGCATACTGTGAATTTATGAAAGTAGTGTAGTAATGTTCACGTTAACATGTTGTATTAACATATATATAAAAATGAACGGTTATTTGTTTCATTTGTGTACTATTATGAGCTTTTCTGTGTATAGTGAAATTGCTTTCCTATTTAGAAATATAAATTAAAATGATTTGATCTCACAAGTAAAAGGCACCACCGAGCAGTACAAGGCACAAAAAAAGAGCATCAAAAACTAGCTGGGATGCAATAACATGCAGTATTTTCACAAAGTTTAATTGCATAAGTCAAATTTAAATGTAATTATATATATATATATATTTACGTTTAGAAGGGAAATTGATTTACAATGCAAATTATGGTTACTCCAGAGATGCTTGTGCATCAGATGCTGGAAACGCCCCTTACTGAAACAGAAAATATGATTGGTTAGCAAATATCCAATTGCGTCTGAAATGAACATTCTGATTGGTGGATTAGATAAGTTCTATTTTTATGTTTTTAAGTGAATTCATAATAAATTTGCAATTGCAGGTACAGTGTGGCCCTGTATAACGTTAGCTGCTGTTTCTTCATACCTGTTTCTTTATATCTGTTCCAGTGTGCTGTTTCATCAGAGTCACTTCATTGTTTGTTTTACCAAATTTGTCTCATTCCTGCATTGTACAGTGCAAAACAATAAATTAAAGACAGTGGGGAAAAAATACCGCATGTTATTTATAATAAGTGTGTACTATATGTTGTTCCAGAAAAGAAAACCCGACAGATACTCATACAAAAAATATTTTATAATGAATGCTTGCCAAATAAATGCGATCTTTAACGACTAGGGCTCATGAGCATTCAATAAGGCAGAAAATCAGATCCAGATCAGGTTTTCTGATAATAACATGGGAAATTGCACTATAAAAATAACTTAACTTACACTTACATTTACATTTACATCAGCATGTATAATCCACATTAAGTAGAAATGAAACTGGAGCCGGCAGGTCCAAAGATGCAAAACTAACGCTGAACCTCTACCTTATCTCCAGAAGTTGTTGGCTCATTATTTGTTTGACATTCAGATTCTCCTACCCGCGCTCTCTGGCGCCGACAATTTTACAAAAACATCATTAGCACAATTAGGTTAAAGAATATATGACTACAGGTGCATCTCAATAAATTAGAATGTCGTGGAAAAGTTCATTTATTTCAGTAATTCAACTCAAATTGTGAAACTCGTGTATTAAATAAATTCAATGCACACAGATTGAAGTAGTTTAAGTCTTTGGTTCTTTTAATTGTGATGATTTTGGCTCACATTTAACAAAAACCCACCAATTCACTATCTCAACAAATTAGAATATGGTGACATGCCAATCAGCAAATCAACTCAAAACACCTGCAAAGGTTTCCTGAGCCTTCAAAATGGTCTCTCAGTTTGGTTCACTAGGCTACACAATCATGGGGAAGACTGCTGATCTGACAGTTGTCCAGAAGACAATCATTGACACCCTTCACAAGGAGGGTAAGCCACAAACATTCATTGCCAAAGAAGCTGGCTGTTCACAGAGTGATGTATCCAAGCATGTTAACAGAAAGTTGAGTGGAAGGAAAAAGTGTGGAAGAAAAAGATGCACAACCGAGAGAACCGCAGCCTTATGAGGATTGTCAAGCAAAATCGATTCAAGAATTTGGGTGAACTTCACAAGGAATGGACTGAGGCTGGGGTCAAGGCATCAAGAGCCACCACACACAGACGTGTCAAGGAATTCGGCTACAGTTGTTGTATTCCTCTTAAGCCACTCCTGAACCACAGACAACGTCAGAGGCGTCTTACCTGGGCTAAGGAGAAGAAGAACTGGACTGTTGCCCAGTGTTCCAAAGTCCTCTTTTCAGATGAGAGCAAGTTTTGTATTTCATTTGGAAACCAAGGTCCTAGAGTCTGGAGGAAGGGTGGAGAAGCTCATAGCCCAAGTTGCTTGAAGTCCAGTGTTAAGTTTCCACAGTCTGTGATGATTTGGGGTGCAATGTCATCTGCTGGTGTTGGTCCATTGTGTTTTTTGAAAACCAAAGTCACTGCACCCATTTACCAAGACATTTTGGAGCACTTCATGCTTCCTTCTGCTGACCAGCTTTTTAAAGATGCTGATTTCATTTTCCAGCAGGATTTGGCACCTGCCCACACTGCCAAAAGCACCAAAAGTTGGTTAAATGACCATGGTGTTGGTGTGCTTGACTGGCCAGCAAACTCACCAGACCTGAACCCCATAGAGAATCTATGGGGTATTGTCAAGAGGAAAATGAGAAACAAGAGTCCAAAAAATGCAGATGAGCTGAAGGCCACTGTCAAAGAAACCTGGGCTTCCATACCACCTCAGCAGTGCCACAAACTGATCACCTCCATGCTACGCCGAATTGAGGCAGTAATTAAAGCAAAAGGAGCCCCTACCAAGTATTGAGTACATATACAGTAAATGAACATACTTTCCAGAAGGCCAACAATTCACTAAAAATGTTTTTTTTATTGGTCTTATGATGTATTCTAATTTATTGAGATAGTGAATTGGTGGGTTTTTGTTAAATGTGAGCCAAAATCATCACAATTAAAAGAACCAAAGACTTAAACTACTTCAGTCTGTGTGCATTGAATTTATTTAATACACGAGTTTCACAATTTGAGTTGAATTACTGAAATAAATGAACTTTTCCACGACATTCTAATTTATTGAGATGCACCTGTATATCATACAGGCATAAAACATTGAATGCAAATGGTCAACACTTGTTGTAGCTGAAGAATTATGCCTAAAAATGCTCTGATGGGCTTTCAATAACAAGGGCTTATAAGGGATCAGAGAGAAATTCTACCCACAGAACTAAAAAGTCGGAGGTGTCCAAGTATTCATTCATTCATTAATACAATTAAAGTGTAAGTTATGCATACAATTTACAATGTTTAGAATGGGTAAATGTTTTTTTTTTTCTTTTTTTTTTTTTCTTTTAGTGTTTAAGTGTTTAAGACAGAACATGCAAGGCAGTTGCACTGAACACTTGGACACCAGTGATGTTTTAGCACAGTGTGTGGACTTTTCAGACAATCTCTTATTAACCATAAGTGAATATTTAAGAAATATTGAACTTTAAACTTTAACCCACTAAATATTATTATGCATTCATAATGCATTGATGTTTTGTTTAAATATAATTTGTTTGGTCTATTTATTATGATGTGGGGTCACTGAAATCTCAGTGGGATGGAAAATGAGAATGCAACACTTACCATTCTACCACTCCCAACTTTTTCATTGATATGAACTTTTATATTAATATTTTATATACAGTGACACATTGCCACATAATAAAAAGCATTATTTACATTTATATATTTGTACAAATTTTTTTGGGGGGGGAATCAACAAAGTGTGCAAAAACTACACTCTTCTTTCTTTTTTTTTTTTTTTTTTTTTTTTTTTGGAACCCAGTTGAATATTGCATAATACTACATTATTACTGTGGGACCCAGTCAAATAAAATTATACTGAATGATCATTATTATTTTGAGGATTAGATTTGTTTTATGTAAAAGTAATATATTTCTGTCCTATTTACTTCACCTTCACCTGGAGCTGTTATTTTGACACAAAAAATGTCAGTGTGTATTTGACACATTTTACAATGTCCTGCATCTGATGAAACGCTGTTATCTCCACCCTTTCTGTTATACAGTGACACGTTTGTAGATTTGTATAATAACTTGTATGCTTGAATCTGCAGTACTTTTCTTTTACAATGTATGTGAACTGCTCTAAAAGCGCTAGAAATACGAGTTTATTCTGAAGCGCACACAGACCATGTTTATTCGTCTTTAATCAACACCTTTTGCAATTTAATAATCACATATTACCACATCACCATTTTGATGTTATTTTGATTCATTGTGCAACCCTGAAGTATTGTGAAATTAGTCCACTGGTGTGCTCTTCATGAAACTTAATGGACAAATAAAAAGCACATTAAAATCATTGCTATATTCATGATATTGTTTAATTTTATATTGTCAGCAAAAACATCACGATTATATTGTGAATATTGAATATATTGCCCAGCCCTAATACCAATGCCTGTTTGTTGTTTAATTTTTTGTTGTTGTAATATTGCAGTTTTTAAATACAGTATTGTGAGATTGATTATTTTAGGACAGTGTGTTTATTATTTTTCAGCAACTGTTACTTAAAAGACAATATCAGTATTGGGACATCCCTAGTTAAAAAGGTTTTTTTCTTTGGTTACCCAGGGCAACAAGTGAGCCAGTTCTGCCTCTTGTGCCCCCTCAAAGTAAATAGGTGCATGAGCCCCTGAATACAACTAGACATGAATGTTTAAATTAAACTGCCAATTGATCAGCTAATAAACCATAAACAAGAACAATGCAAATAAGATCAGAAAAACCATCAGAAGAGCAAAGCTTTATCTTTTTCTATCTTTGATCTTTTGGGGATTTTACATCAAAGCAAAGATGAAGGAGCTCTTGGTAAAGCCAAGTATGTACAGGATGTGAATGATTTTGATGAAGCTGTTTATTTCTTTGCTCCGAGGCAAATTGTTATTCTGTTGAAATATGATTTTTTTTCCCCTTCGTTTTGTTGTTGCTGTATATGTGGCTTGATGATAATTACACAGAAACACATCTGATTTTACATTCCTCACACACTCCCTCATACAAAAGATAAATCACAGCATGAGATGTTTCCATGGTGACATACAGCAGCATGAAATGTTCAGACTGTATGTGATGCACATACATGACAGACAGGGAGTGATCCCCCAATGCTGGTAAATCTTCTAAACATGACCAGGCACAAAAACAATGCTTTATCAAAACAGCACATTCTCTCAAGCAGTTTTCCTGCAAGTAAAAAAATTATATCAAGGTCTTAACATCTATGAAACATCTTGTGCCTTCCAAGTGATGCATTAATGCGCTCTGAAGACACCATCAAATATTTATGAGGAATAATTGAAGCGCTATCATGTAATTGTTCACTGACCATGCAGGTTGTCAGGCATTTCAGTTAAACAAGTACTCGAAGCCAGTCACTGTGCAATACAAAAGGAGTACAATTGCCCAGCTTCATGGACAAAACTGCATAAGGACGTGTCCCTATGGAGAGAATTACATGAAGATAACACAGCCTCTGGGATCTATCATACAGCATGTAGAACAGCAGGATTCAAGGACAAAGTGATCATACAATTAGAGGGACTCAAGTCATATTTTAGTTTTTCATGACCATTTTCCACCCTATCTCTGGACCTTAAGCCGGCGCCACACTAGCAGACTCCAAACAACTCGATTTTGGCTGAAGGTTTCAAATTTGCTGAATTTTGCTGAGATCTCGCTCTCTTCAGTCTGAGGTATGTCACACTTGCCAATACAAAATGGTGGAGGGGTGATCTCTCTCGGATTCCCTGTCACGTGGAGCTCACCAAAAAACAACAGGACAGGAGTACCGTGTGAACATAAACGATTGTTATAGGATGCTTTAGGATGTGATTCATGGAGCACCTTTCCCTTGTGAATGTGTGTGATTATATATTTATCCCCTCAAAGCTTGCCGTAGACATGTATGTCCATTTGGAAGAAATTAGTTTCCGTAAAAAGAGACAATAGTGCCTCCGTTTTCTGACTTCATTAGTCATTTTAGTGTAAGAGAACCTCAGAAAAAATGCTTGGTGACAGAATCACTATGGAGTACAATCAGCAATTGTGATGAAATGCAGCTGACCGCAATGAAAATTTTCAGATCAGCATGACGTCTTGTCAGTTCTTCAGTTAAAGAAGCTCAATGGTTACTTAATGAGAACACACGAGCACAAGATTTTTTCTAACCATTTTGATGTACATAAACACACATACACACAGTTGCCACGTGTGTCTCTCTCTCTCTCAAACTGGCACCTCCCCCTCCCGGCTGATTAGGACAATTCAGCGCCAGGCGTGCGTCCTCACAGCCCGACCACGCCCTCCTCCTTGTCACACTCCTCCATCGCCCAATTCAGGCCAGGGAAACCTCTGGCTTGACTTACTCCCTTCCCTCCCTGGAGGTGAGATGTTGCCCTTTCCCACCTCTCTGGAGCCATGGGAGAGGGGAGGGAGAGGGAGAGGGAAAGAGTGAGGGGGGAGAGAGAAAAACTCGCTCGCTGGTCCCCGGACATGCCGTCGCCTGGTCCTCAGCCACTCTTCCGCCCTCTGGCGGACGACAGCTGCTCCTCCCCTGGTGGATGGCAGCAAGTCCTCCAACCCCTGGCAGCCGGCAATGACTCCTCCATCCCCTGGCGGACAGCCGCGTCTCCTCCGCTTCCCGGTGGACGGCAGCGGCAAGGACTCCACAACAGCGCATCCCTCCTCCCTCCTGGGTTTCGGCACCAATGTAACAGGGTTCAGGATGGGCAAGGAGGAGGCGGGAACCAGCAGAACAGTCAACATACAATGCATCCGGAAAGTATTCACAGCGCTTCACTTTTTCCACATTTTGTTATGTTACAACCTTATTCCAAAATGGATTAAATTCATTATTTTCCTCAAAATTCTACAAACAGTACCCAATAATGACAACATGAAAGACGTTTGTTTGAAATCTTTGCAAATTTATTAAAAATAAAAAATGAAAAAAAAAATCACATGTACATAAGTATTCACAGCCTTTGCTCAATACTTTGTTGAAGCACCTTTGGCACCAATTACAGCCTCAAGTCTTTTTGAGTATTATGCTACAAGCTAGGCACACATATTTTTGGGCAGTTTCTCCCATTCTTCTTTGCAGGACCTCTCAAGCTCCATCAGGTTGGATGGGGAGCGTCGGTGCACAGCCATTTTCAGATCTCTCCAGTGATGTTCAATCAGGTTCAAGTCTGGGCTCTGGCTGGGCCACTCAAGGACATTCACAGAGTTGTCCCGTAGCCACTCCTTTGTTATCTTGGCTGTGTGCTTAGGGTCGTTGTCCTGTTGGAAGATGAACCTTCGCCCCAGTCTGAGGTCCAGAGCGCTCTGGAGCAGGTTTTCATCAAGGATGTCTCTGTACATTGCTGCATTCACCTTTCCCTCGACCCTGACTAGTCTCCCAGTTCCTGCCGCTGAAAAACATCCCCACAGCATGATGCTGCCACCACCATGCTTCACTGTAGGGATGGTATTGGCCAGGTGATGAGCGGTGCCTGGTTTCCTCCAGACATGATGCTTGCCATTCAGGCCAAAGAGTTCAATCTTTGTTTCTCATGGTCTGAGAGTCATTCAGGTGCCTTTTGGCAAACTCCAGGTGGGCTGTCATGTGCCTTTTACTGAGGAGTGGCTTCCATCTGGCCACTCTACCATACAGGCCTGATTGGTGGAGTGCTGCAGAGATGGTTGTTCTTCTGGAAGGTTCTCCTCTCTCCACAGAGAAACGCTGGAGCTCTGTCAGAGTGACCATCGGGTTCTTGGTCACCTTCCTGTCTAAGGCCCTTCTCCCCTAATCACTCAGTTTGGCCGGGCGGCCAGCTCTAGGAAGAGTCCTGGTGGTTCCAAACTTCTTCCATTTATGGATGATGGAGGCCACTGTGCTCATTGGGACCTTCAATACTGTAGAAATTTTTCTGTACCCTTCCCCAAATCTGTGCCTCGATACAATCCTGTCTCAGAGGTCTACAGACAATTCCTTGGACTTCATGGCTTGGTTTGTGCTCTAACATGCACTGTTAACTGTGAGACCTTATATAGACAGGTGTGTGCCTCTCTAAATCATGTCCAATCAACTGAATTTACCACAGGTGGACTCCAATCAAGTTGTAGAAACATCTCAAGGATGATCAGTGGAAACAGGATGCACCTGAGCTCAATTTTGAGTGTCATGGCAAAGGCTGTGAATACTTATGTACATGTGATTTTTTTCGTTTTTTATTTTTAATAAATTTGCATAGATTTCAAACAAACTTCTTTCACGTTGTCATTATTGGGTACTGTTTGTAGAATTTTGAGGAAAATAATGAATTTAATCCATTTTGGAATAAGGCTGTAACATAACAAAATGTGGAAAAAGTGAAGTGCTGTGAATACTTTCCGGATGCACTGTAACTTTAATGACATAAATCAACTTAAACAAACATAAACACACAGACACACACACAGCAGCCGAGTGTGTCTATCTCTCTCTCTCTCTCTCTCGAACTGGCGCCCCCGGCTCGTCTTTATCCCCCTCCTGGCTGATTAGGAAAACTCAGCGCCGGGCGTGCATCCTCACAACCTGGCTACGCCCTCCTCCTAGTCACACTCAGTTTTCATTCTCTCTCTCTTTCACACTCCCGCTGTGTGTGTCTGTATATCCGTATGTGTGTGTGCCCTGTTTATTCCCTAGGATGCAATTTAAAGTAATGTAACTCCTGACAAGAGCTGTAGCACACACAGGTAATTCCAGATGCGATCTCTCTCAGTTTTTTCTTTCACTCTCTCGCTCTCATTCACACACGCTCACACACACACACACACACACATGCACACACAATTCCTTGTTGCTCCAGTAAGTGCTTAACAGCAGCGCAAGCCTCCGTTACTAGTTCTTAAGTGACCTTTTTGAACTAGCAATGGAGGCTCATCTTGTACCACAGCAAGACACTGAATCTGTGGTGGAAGAAAGTAGTTCCACTCACAAGAGCGTTCTAGGGAAGAAAACCAGAAAATGCCTTGAGAGAAAACCCTGAACAATGTCTTAAAGTGTGGTTACCGTGGTATAAGCGAAATAATTGACTCTGGCCCGTTGAGTTATTGAAAAATTATTTTAAATAATTTAAAAACTCGAGCTGCACGTGGTCGCATTACCACATCGGGGTGTGCATTATTTTTCAATAATTCAATGGTCCGTCGCCTAGTATTCCTTACTAATGATGTCCCTTTGTTTTCAAGCTGTTCATGTTGATGACAATTTATTGTCATGGACTGTAGCTTGTGAGAGGTTTTATTTTGCTCCAGCTTTTTTGAACTGATTGTCACAACCTCACACTGCTAAAAAAAAAAGACCTCAGTAGATTAGGACCTATTCTCCAAAAGAGGCAAAACTAACAGCCTGACATAGTGCTATCGCTTGCTTTCAGACAGAAATCGAAATGTTGGTTTGTGAATCTCTTTTTAGACTTTTTCCTCTACCACCATTATCTATAATGACCCTTTGTATTGCAAATAATTATAATAATAATAATAATAATAATAATAATAATAATAATGCTAAAGGGATAGTTCACCCAAAAATCACCATCACGTTGTTGCAAGTCCATGGGACTTTCTTCCATATAACTCACACACACACACACACACACACACACACACACACACACACACACACGCACACACAGTGATAAGCAGTATGATCATGTTAGGCAGAATGTTAGCCTCAGTCACTATTCACTTTTATTACATATTTTTTCCATACAATGAAAGTGAATGGTGACTGAGGCTAACAGTATGCCGAACATCTCCTTTTGTGTTCCACATATGAAGATAAAACTTCCCATAAATTCCCACAGCAATCCACATTATGTGTGCATTTGTGGATTTCTGTGGGCATTTGTGGAAAGTTTTGATATTGTTTTATCTTCATTTTTCACAGGGGAAAGAAAGTCAACATGATTGGACAACATGAGGGTGAGAAAATGATGACAGAATTGTAATTGTTGGATTTTAAGAAAAAAAAAGGTTTCTTAGAAACCTTTAAGAAAAAAAGGTTGGCACAATATAAGATATGAAAATAGTTGTCCCAAAACAGGAAAATGGGTTTCATCAATAATTATTTCAGGTTATAATCAGTTCATTATAATTACATATATAATATAATTAAAGATGCAAGGTTCATAAATACAAATATGTATTTCTATTTGATCCCATATTATAGTAGTGTAGTAATTCAAAGTAATTAATTTACAGAACTAAAAAGTTTAAGATGCTATGAGTCACTAAACATTTTATTTAGAGACCTCCGTTGTTGTTGTTTTTACACTTTACACTGTCTTTTGTTTGTTTTATTTCCAATGATTTCTTTTCCCTGGAATGACTGACAAGGTCTCCTGTGGTTGGATCATAACCACAGGCCTCAAACCCTGTACACCCTGACAAGGATTAACCACCCCTAAGACACACCAGTAGCAGTGGAGCTCCAGAGTTTACAAGTCATTTTCACAATGTCATGACCTAAAGAAAAACCACATTAATGCATGTACACGTCCTTTGTGACCTTGCAAACCATAATTCCTCCTTGTTCCCACATCAATATGGCTTGATTTCACTATTAAAGTGGTGCAAGAGAGATGACAGTTCAAAGTATTCCTGTAAGGTTTCTTTGGCATCTCTGATCAGTATTCAATGCCAATAAAACATGCTGTGGGACCTGCTAAGTGGAGGCAGAGATGGTGTGATGCTGTAAAGTCTGGAACGAATGTACCTTTTGTTTCACGCACACTGAAAGAAAGTGAAATGGAGAGAGGTGTGAGGAATCGCCTGTGCCACATAAGGAGGGGAAATACCGCAGTAAATGAGTGTGAAATTAACATGATTGTGTGACAATGAATGACTAGAGAGTTGTCAGGGAACAGAACTTTGTTGGGTAAAACTTTGAATTTCTTAGAACTTTCTTTATGAGGAAAAATTTGTAGCCCTTTTGACGTAACGCTGGGTTAGAACGATCTTGAGGAACATCGATCTAAGGGCTAGAGGGAAGTAAAAAATATACTGTACAAAACCATCATAATTTACAGGTATCTGTCTTATGCCAGTGGCAAAGTGTTTGAAGTGCTAGAAAAATTAGATTTACCTCAATTTCTCAAATGAGTTCATACTGACAGCATATTCTTTGGAGTGTTGGTAGTTGACCTTCACTGTGGTTGGTATATTTCACAGCACATCTAACATGTTTTAGAACATGATATATTTGACTAAGGTCTTGCTTAAAAATGTATTTTTTGATTTTGTAAAGTCAAGCTTCGTAAGTGAGATTTTAAGTTCAAAATCACTGAAAAATCACTCCCTCATGCAGCATATTGTTGCGCCTTACTTTTTTCCTTCCTACACTCTCTTGTTCTACCTTCTGGGGGCCACCGCATCAGCCACTATATGATCAAATTAAAAAAATATCCAATTAAATGACAATCCTCAATGTAAACACAATATAAAGCATTCAAAGACTATGAGAGACCAGAGCTAGTTGTCACACAATAGCGGTATGTTGTCACAACGTGAACCTGCCAGTAAATAGCTTATTATATGCTTTTTAAACAGTTTATGACAGTTCATTTATGAATCAAAAAACAATTCATGAAACATCAAAAATTAAAAGGTAACATGCAAAAATATGAAACCATTGTTTTGTACGGTGGCCGATTGCCACATGACTTAAAGTACAATGATATTTATTTTCTGTTAATTTCACTGAGCTGTGGCTTATTTCCATTGTGTTTTCAGCTTTTATTTGCTTTGCTAATTTGGTTGTGTTATGCACTTCTTGGCCACCGTAGTTTTGCCCAACAGAAACTGTAATTAAAGTGATGGTTCACCCAAAAATGAGAATTCAATCATTGTTTACTCAACCCTGTGTTGTTATAACCCCATATGACTTTCTTTCTTTTTCTTAACACAAAGGGAGAAACTGTGAAAATATTTTGTGCTGAGTGATCAACCTCAGAAATAGAAAACAAACGATCGATAGAATGTACTGTCACTCGTCACTGCTGGTTCGGACAAAAACTCTGATTACCATAGAAAATATACATTTTATAGCGTGTCATTTTCCGTCAGGTTAGGACACAGTGTGACTGTGGCTGCCTGTAGCCTCCTCTATGTTTTTGTTTGATTTCCGAGTACTCCGTAAAAAAAAAAGAATTCATAGAAATGCATACAGTTGAAGTCAGAAATTAACATACACCTTAGCCAAATACATTTAAACTCAGTTTTTCCACAATTCCTGACATTTAATCATTGAAAACATTCCCTGTCTTAGGTCAGTTAAGATCACTACTTTATTTTAAGAATGTAAAATGTCAGAATAATAGTAGAGAGAATGATTTATTTCAGCTTTTATTTCTTTCATCACATTCCCAGTGGGTCAGAAGTTTACATACACTTTGTTAGTATTTGGTAGCATTGCCTTTAAATTGTTTAACTTGGGTCAAATGTTTTGGGTAGCTTTCCACAAGCTTCTCACAATAAATTGCAGGAATTTTGGCCCATTCCTCCAGACAGAACTGGTGTAACTGAGTCAGGTTTGTAGGCCACCTTGCTCGTACATGCTTTATCAGTTCTGCCCACAAATGTTCTATCGTACTGAGGTCAGGGCTTTGTGATGGCCACTCCAATACCTTGACTTTGTTGTCCTTAAGCCATTTTGCCACAACTTTGGAGGTATGCTTGGGGCCATTGTCCATTTATGACCTAGCTTTAACTTTCTGGCTGATGTCTTGAGATTTTGCTTCAATATATCCACATAATTTTCCTTCCTCATGATGCCATCTATTTTGTGAAGTGCATCAGTCCCTCCTGCAGTAAAGCACCCCCACAACATGATGCTGCCATCCCCCATGCTTCACGGTTGGGATGTTGTTCTTCGGCTTACAAGCCTCACCCTTTTTGCTCCAAACATAACAATGGTCATTATTGCCAAACAGTGAAATTTTTGTTTCATCAGACCAGAGGACATTTCTCCATGTGTCCCCATGTGCACTTGCAAACTGTAGTCTGGCTTTTTTATGGCAGTTTTGGAGCACTGGCTTCTTCCTTGCTGAGCAGCCTTTCAGGTAATGTCGATATAGGACTCATTTTACTGTGGATATAGATACTTGTCAACCTGTTTCCTCCAGCATCTTCACAAGGTCCTTTGCTGCTGTTCTGGGATTGATTTGCACTTTTCCCACCAAACGTTCATCTCTAGGAGACAGAATGCATCTCCTTCCTGAGTGGTATGATGGCTGTGTGGTCCCATGGTGTTTATACTTGCGTACTATTGTTTGTACAGATGAACGTGGTACCTTCAGGCATTTCGAAATTGCTCCCAAGGATGAATCAGACTTGTGGTGGTCCACAATTGTTTTTCTGAGGTCTTGGCTGATTTCTTTTGATTTTCACATGTCAAGTAAAGAGGCACTGAGTTCACAGGTACACCCCCAGTTCAGTACACCTCCTATCAGAAGCTAATTGGCTAATTATCTAAAGGCTTGACATTATTTTCTGGAATTTTCCAAGTTGCTTAAAGGCACAGTTAACTTAGTGTATGTGAACTTCTGACACACTGGAATTGTGATATAATCAATTAAAAGTGAAACAATCTAGTGAAAAATTACTCATGTTATGCACAATGTAGATGTCTTAAACAACTTGCCAAAACTATAGTTTACTAATATTAAATCTGTGGAGTGGTTAAAATTGTACTTTTAATGACTTCAACCTACACAACCATTCAAAAGTTTGGGGTCACTTGACTGAAATGTTTCTCATGATCTTAAAAACCTTTTGATCTGAAGGTGTATGCTTAAAAGTTTGAAATTAGGTTTGTAGACAAAAATATAATTGTGCCACCATATTAATTTATTTCATTACAAAACTAAAATTTATTTAAAAAATTAAAAAAAAGTTTTTGAAATGGATGACTTGGACTGAATAATTAAGAGAAGCAGCCACTGGATGGGAACTCCTTCAGTACTGTTTAAAAAGCATCCCAGGGTGATACCTCAAGAAGTTGGTTGAGAAAATGTCAAGAGTACATGTCTGCAAATTCTAGGCAAAGGGTGACTACTTTGAAGATGCTAAAATATAACATGGTTTTGATTTATTTGGGATTTGTTTGAGTCACAACATAATTCCCATATTTCCATTTCTATTATTCCATAGTTGTGATGACTACTATTATTTTAAAATGTAAAAAAACAAAAAAACTAACAAAAAAATTAAGAAAGAATGAGTAAGTGACCCTAAACTTTTGAATGGTAGTGTAAGTGTATGTAAACTTCTGACTTCAACTGTAAATTCTTCGACTACATTCTCTACAGACATGTTTAGTAAGTTCTGTTCTCTGTTTTGTGTGCAGCTGTGTTGTGTTCTGTTTTCAAAATCGCTGTGGAGGACCTGTTTTTAGATAAACAAAATGAGTTTTCACTTGAAAGCCCCAATATCACGAGGCCGCTGCGTGAACCGTTTCTCTTGTGCCCTATCATGAACACGCACAGAAGATCAACAGTCAGTTAACATTTTCACAAAATAATACATTAGATTTCAGTTTGTTTCACGTCAAACCTTATATGATTTCATAACAATCATGAGTCTCATGGAATAATTTATTAGACTTCTGAATTATAGTTTTGCATTCTTTTGAAGCTTGAAGACGTGGTCACCATAATCTGCCATTGTATGACATCACTGAGCACAAAATGTTTTCACAATTTCTCCCTTTTTGTTATGAAAAAGAAAGTCAGTCATATAGGGTTATAACAACACGGGTGAGTAATCATTGACTGAATTGTCATTTCTGGGAGAACTAATCCTTTAAAGAAATGTTCTGGGTTCAATAAAAGTTTAATCAACAGCATTTGTGACAATGTTGATTACCACAAAAAAACCCACAAAAAAAAACACAGTTACACTAAGGCACTTACAATGGTAGTAAATGGGGCCAGTCCATAAACATTCAAATGTATATTGTTTTAAAAGTATAACAACAAGACGTAAACATTATACATATTAACATGATTTTAGAGTGGCAAAATAACCACACAAGCTTAGCTGGCCTGGCATTACGTCGGCATGACAATTAAACTGTAATATAGGATATAACTTTATACAGATAAGCAATTTTATCACACTAAAATCATGTTAACATGTTTACATCTTGTGGCTATAATTTTGAAACTGTTTGTATTTAATGTTTGTGGACTGGCCCCATTCACTTTCATTTTAAGAGCCTTACTGTAACCACAACTATTTACTAAATAGAAACGAGAGTCTAAGTGACTTTTTATGGTAATCAACATTATCAATTAAGCTTAACTTGTGTTGAACCCAAACTATTCCTTTAATAAGTAATCTGAGAACAAAGTGTAACGTTTCAGTCAAAATGTACCTTTCAGTAGTTGCCTGAATGTATGCCTGTGTGCTGTCACAGATCACGTCCGTATCACAGATCTTCTGGTTCTCACAGCTCACTCGTGAGAAAGGGCAGATAGATATATAGAGCTCACCATATGGCCTGCACACAGCAACAAAGCCAGTCTTACCAAGCCTACACAAGTCACTTCCTGACACATTAAAGATCTATGGACTGGTATTTACTTCTTGTGTCTCCCAAAATTAGATGTACAATTGGTTTGCTTTCCTTCTCTAAGTACCTGTTCTGTGTTGTTGAGTGTTTTCATGTCTCTTGTACACCCTAGATTAGCATAATCAAAATAATTGAATTATAAGAATATCTGCAATAAACACAAAGGCTCCATGCAAAACAGCATTTAAATAGGATATTTATAATGGGGCCAATCTTGTGCTGCTGCCTATAGTTTTCAGCTATAAGATAGAAGTGGGATGATGTTTGCGTTTATTCTGCAGGCAGTGTTTCTTTAAAATCACACATAAAATGCTGTGTGTTCTTTTATACAACAGTTATTTCTAGTCCTCTAATCTGATTGGACAAGCAGCGTTCCAGTAGTGCTGATCATTAATATAACATCACAGGGACGCTTTACAGTTTGTATCACTATACATCACTGTCTGTGTGCGTTGCTTGGTGCAACACAATGGTTAGTCTTGCTTTGGCTTCGTTTGGAACTATTTTTGTTAGCAGAGCAAAAATAAACAGAAATAGCTGACCATATTGTAATTTTCAATCACTTGAAATCAAATAGATGAAATTACTCTGACGTCACACTGCAGGAAATCCCGCTTCTAGGTTCTTTCAAGCAGCAGATTTCAATGGTGGAAATAGGCAGTGCTGGAGTTTTAATAATCTTTTAAGCTTTATAGAATGTAATAATGTCTGCTAATGTTAATAAAAGTTATTATAAAGGAATATCTATGGTTTACAGTGAAGAATGTAAGTGGTTTTCTTTTCTGAATTATCGGCACAACAAGTTTAAACTTGGTTCAATGAGCCTGTATGATTATATCGGACATGTAACAGGTTGATGAATACACATCCTCACATGTTTAACACACTTCTAAAGCCTAAGAATTTGTGTACTTAGAAATAAAAACTACCATCAGGCATACAATATGTGTCTTAAACTGCTTAAATGATTAACCCACACACAATAAATTATAATATTTTACTTCAATATGATCATATTCCACATCAAATCTAAATAGCAGCTGTTTTCCCTGATGAAATGATTTGGTGGAAATTTAAAGCCCTAATCTCCAATAATCTGTGGGAAACGGGGTGTTTCAACCCCACAAACAGCACTTTTTGAGCAGTTTCAGCGCAATTTGAGCGAAGCGCTCATAGGCAGCTGTTCTTTTCTGGGCAACAAAAGAAACCGGTTTGTTTGTAAACAGTAACTTTATCTATCTTGTTTATAACTGTGGCCTAGTGTCTGCTGCCGAATCAAAGCGCTGATATTTGGGTCTCATTGAATTGAATCATGCTACTATACCTCAGGTTTCCCACTCTTTTCAATGCATAATTTTCTAGGACATTTCCAGGACATTTTATGTGCCCAACGGGTGTAATATTTAAGCAAAAACACACAAGATGTCATGATGATGTATATTGTGGTAAATGAATGGTTATTTTTTTCTTCTGAATTCCATATTCAACAGTTTAATTAAATGTTATCATAAAACTTTAATCGAATAAAAATGTAATTATTTAATTACATTTTTCAACATAACACTGCACAATCCGAATCAACACTGGAAATATTATTGTCAAATAAAGTGCTGCACAACAGAACATCACAGATATTGCTTTATTACATTATTATTATTAGCTTTTATTTTGCTGTTTCTGTGTGTTTTTTACTATAGTTTCTCACATCCAGATAAGAAGTTCACTACATGTTATTTAATCAAATTAATAAGTTCAGGCATGAAACTCTGAATGGTGCAAGCTGTTAAGGTTCTTTGAACTTGTTATCTGTCAACAAATCAGCTCGCTCACATGGGATATGTCAAGCCAATAAGCTCACATGTTGCAAGCCGATAATTCCATTGATGTGTAATAGGGTTAGCCAACCAACTTGCAAACTGTCTTGTTGCCTAACATTTAAATTTGCTCAGTTTGCAATTAAGCCGGTATCACTGCAGCATGCTGTGAGTTTTCTCTAAAAATGCTAATTGTTTAGGTGGTGGCTGGGGCTTTTCAGCTTGCACAGTAAGGTCTGCTTTTGACCATGACACATAGAAAGGTGCCTTTATCAATGTAAGCCTTAGACAAATCAGGCACTGGCACACATCACCCGTTTGACACCTATTCCGAGCCCAGATCATAACCGTGTTTTCGTTTATGTAACAAAAACACAGTCAAACAGTCTTATTATCCTAAAATACAGGCCGTTTCTGACCTTTCTGGCACCCTAGGTGAGATTGAGATTGTTGGACGCAGCGGTGAATTAGCATGGCGGCCGAGTCATTGCCACTCCCCACTGCCAGAGCGGATGGGGGTGGGCGGTTTGGGGCGGCTTCCGACTTCAATTTTTACGTTTTATTATCTCACATTTGCTTTAATGACACTATCAGTTAAGTAGGAAGATTTTGTTGGTTTAAAACTTGAGATCGCATTAACCTTAATAACCTCATCTGTTTGGGAGAACATTTAACTTGTTTTAGCACCACACACGGGACATTTCACCTCGAAACTGCTGTGATATGTGTTATGAACCTCGTTTTATGATTTGAACACACTCACATTATTTTCATGAGATTAGACTGGATATTCCGTTCAACAGTACTCTTACTCATGTCATATTGCTTAAATATACTATGACTAGAGCCTCTCCCTCATACATCTTCCAGATGTGTCTCCTCCCAGCTTTTTTCATGAAAGCAAACATCAACAGCAACAGATGATCCCCAAACAAAGCTGAATTACCATCTAAATCTGGCTTGTCTTCCAGCCTCAACTGTTTATGCAAGCGACACGTACTATTTACAAACCTGTCGGCTGCTCCTCCTAATTATACATTCGATTTGGAATCGGGTGTGAATTTTACAGGTTGTTAGCAACTGACAGCACGCTCCTTCTGGTGTTTATGGACTGTAATAATCGTGGCTCTTTGTCATTTTGACACAGTGAATCTCCTTCAGCTTCAAGGTGAAAGTATACAGACGTAAATATTCACATTGAACGGACAAGAAGGAATCAGAAAATTGCTCAAATGAATGAAGCCATTAAAAAAAACTTTAAAAAAATCTTTGTGTATAAAATAAGAGCAACAACTACATCCTGTCCAAAAAGGTATTTGTGTGAAGCTATAGAACAAACAGAATGATACTTCTTTATACATCTGGACTTTATCATTCTTTTTACACAGTCATGGCCAGAGTTTTGAGATGCAAATAAATTACATAAAGCCACAGAGAAAAGAGGGCTAAAAATAAGAAAAGAGACTGTTGTTTTCATATTTCCACTAAAATACTCTGAACTGTTTATACAACAGCCTTGACTTAACTAAGGTCACGGTTCTCTGTGGAGAAATTCATGAAAATCATATTCAACTGCACAATAAATGTTAGGGATGTATCACATGAATAAAACAACATGTTTAAACTTAAGAGAATTTATACACAGTGCTAAAGATAAGTACTTGAATACCCACAGTGCACAGTACCCAAGTGCATTCTAATAATGTTAAATTTGACAGGAACATTTATAGTACTTCTAGTCCTATCAATGCAAAAATAAATTATCTGTGTTTTTCTTTTTTGAATGTTGCTAAGCTGTGACCAGAAGCACAAGTAACATCATCTGAATGTTTATCCAAGTGGAAGTGCACAGATTGTCTGGCCTGTGTTAGATGGCAATAAACAGTGATCTACTCTAATAACTGGCTAAATACTGTATACAATATTGGTGCAAAAGCCTTAGGTCACTCAAAAAAAATATGATTACCATTATTATCTTTATTAGTTATTACCTTTAATATTTAAAGGTAAAAATACTATACCACATTAGAATAAACAATAATAAACATTCTGAAGTTGAGATTTATAGTAAAAAAGAATTGGAATACTGATCTGTTTCTCACTCAAAGTGATTGCATCACATCTAAAGATATGGATTAAACCACTGGAGTCATATGGATTACTTTTATGCTGCCTTTGTGTTATTTCTGAAACTTAAAAATCCACTATAACAGGAAGTCTTATAAATAGTGGTCATACGGGACATGATTGATCTACTGTAAAAAGCAGCACAGAAGAGATTACAGTATGCACAGTCCATAAAGAAATTACAATAGCAGAAAGTGCTTATGAGTGAGGACTGAGTGAAAGTTAAGAGCCTGTCCTGTGACTTGAATTGAATCTGTATGGAATCATTCGGAGAGGAAATAGATCTAAAAGAAGCCAGTCAAAAGAAGATACATGGCAGAACTTGCAAGAACAATTTACCACAGTATTTAGGTGGCCTAAATTTTGCCCAATAACATCTTCAATAGGTGTTTCGCTGAGACTTTTAGATGTTCAGCTGATTTTGTTTCATTTTTTTTTTTTTTTTCAAATGATAGCAGGTCTCAGGAGCAAAACCCACTTAATGAGACTGCTTGAGGGTTTTGCATATGCAAAGATAGCTTTTTCATTACTTCTTTATATAATTATCTGACAGATACTTTGTATCACTTAAGGCTTAGGAGACAGACAGGATCAACAATTGGAGAGAAAAAACATAAATTTCTTTCTAATACTGGAATTGTAGCAGCCTGGAAGTTTTATGTAAAATTCACCTCTTTTTGTTGTCGCTCACTTTGCCAAACAAAACATTTTACTAATCATCTCATAGCAATTAAAAGTGACGCATGCACCAAATGTCATTTAAAACTTATCACTGTTTTCAAACAGCTTTCCTAGACTGATCAACTGTGACTTCGTTGACAGAAGTTTGAAAGTTCTGCTGCTAAAATCGGTCTGTGCTTACCGAAATTCGAATCACTGCACCCCAGTGGCCAAATCCGAAAGTGCTGTTAAACGTATGGGCACATGTGAGGTTCACATTCAAGGTGAAATGTCCAGAGTAGCTAAAGCGAGTGGTATTTCAAGTTGTAAATGATGTAATACAGTAAAAAGGAATGCATATTTTATACCGCCTAACCCAAACCCCAATACTGAACCTAACTGTCAATGTAAAAATTTAATTTTAAAGCAAAAATGCAACCTCTGAAAGTAATAAGTGGTGCTCACATTTGTTTATGTGAACACAATTACTTACTGGTTCCTGCAGGACCAGAACCCATGTCTCAGAGGTTGCTCAGAGGTAGCACTAAAGGGAAAGGTGATCACATTTGAATTGATGCAAAAATGTCTGACGGGGATGGTGCTCATCAGTTATTCAGCAGAATGGGTTCGATTTCAGGGTACAGTACATGAACTTTTGGAAGTAGCACGTCGATTTTCTGTGCGATCATGTTGTGGTTCCTGAACACTACCCATCTGCCATTGGTCAAAACTACACATTTCACCTTCAAAATTAACATAAAAAATTCTGCTACCTACAGTATGGCAGAGTGAGACAACACGGCTCACATTATTGACCATTTGAAGAACTGTCTATCTCTGAAAACATAACTTAACCTCCTAAGACCTGAGCATGGCTGCTGTGTGCATTTTCCATTCCCCTTATTGATTTGTAACTATTTACCCATAAGAAAAATGCAAAAAAAATTTAAAAAAAAATAAATAAATAAAAAAAAGACCAAATTTTCAGACCAAAAAGTTTTCCTAAAATGTATGTCCACATATGTGGACAGTGAGACTAAGTTGAGAAATTTTAAATAATACCAAGCTATAGAAAGTCAGATTTTTTTTCATCAAATTGTTTATTATGTTTATTGGAGTGTTGGTTATTCATGTTTTTGAGACGTTACAGACATTACATCAGAAATAAGCATAAATAAATCTGATTCAAAGTAATGGCCAGCATCATCCAATCACTGCCAACCATGTTAAAATAATATTTTGCATGAAAAATTCTGAATCTATGTATTGATTACCATTGTCCCATGTCTGCCAAACATGTTGAGTGTTCCAAACATTATCTGCAGCCTGAAACTGAACTTTTGACCGAATGTTAGATGTGAATGCAGGTATAGGATGCTCCATTGCTCCCTGTTTAGTGAATGACTTAACCTCCAATGTGCTGTCTGTCTGCACTGGTCTCAGAACAGTTTGAAATGCATCTTATTTTCATCCTAACTCTGTATACAGCCTCTGAAAGCAACATTATCCAGCTTTTGGGTGAACCCATTGATTCTTAATGTGATAATGCACAGTTCTATCAGAAAGACTCGCAGACTTAAGTAAAGCTGGCATGAATTTATTTGATGAATAAAAATGAAACAGGAATGTAATGTCTCTTTTTGGCATAAGCCCTGTCTGGCAGTCTGATGAAATTGCTACTCGAACTGTCAAATCTTACCGGATAGAAGGCAGGGGGCGAGAAGTCTACCCCTGTGCAGGACAGGACTCAACTGGTGGCAGTGGGGAGTTGGAGTTTGCCGTGTTGGTACACTGAAACAGCATTGTGATAGATTGTAAGCAGACTTGTAAGCAAGGGCGGAAATATGTCTAGGAGCTACCTAGATAATGGTGTGATGATGATGTACAGCTGCAAATCTTCCAGCTAGAACTACACTTACAATGAATACAGGATATTTTAAGGAAAATTAGCCTACAGTCCACATATGTGGTCAGTGGGTTTAACAGCGTGCCATTTCGTGATAAATCGATGACATTTTTTAAATGGTATATTGGATGAAACTAGTGAACATGTTTCAATGTAAAAACGTAATTATGTTTCTTACCAGATGTAGTTTTGTTGCCATTTCTCCCAAAGACAAACACAGCTGAGATAGGCACCATCTTGTTTTGTCACATGACTCGGTGTGTCAAAAGTGTAACCCTTTAATGACAGCCTAGATTCTCCTGAACTGAGATCAGTCAGATGAATTTAAATTATGCATAGCCTATAGCAAAAACTGTGCATTCGATACAAATTTTTTATGTGTTTCAATTTGCATTTATTAATGTATTCATGAAGCTCTTGCACTCTAAGGCGGGCTGCAGTGCCACTGCAAAAATATCTGCTTCTCGTCACACCAACTTGTGACAGAAAGCTTCTCTGTTTGATAAAAACCATCATATACAGCTGTGTAAAAGGTTGCTGACAGACATATATGTAAAGCAAACAATAGATCTGCTAATCTTCAGCCATCAATGCTTACAGGTGAACAGAATCTTAAACTGATGGCATTCTGAATCATATTCAATTTGATATTCAAAACATGTCATGATCCCCATTTACATAACAGTAAGCACTGTCACTTGTCAGAAATAATAAAACTATTTTATCTTGAATTTGGCCAATCACCATTGTGCTTGGAGTTAAAATACGGCATAATTATTTGCTCGTTCGTTCATCGGAGATTCCCCTGCTAAAAAAAATCTCTTCTGTTCAGTCCACACAATACAATATGCACTGACTGCACTAGTTTCTATGTAACAGTACACTCTAGGTCATATAGGATAATGGCAGCAAAGGAAATTTCCAATGGAAGTCTCTCAGGGACAGGAGGACGAGGGCTCTTCCTAGACCTCTATCTAACAATTTATAAGCTTTATTATCAAGTTTTGACCATCAACAGACATTCATCTAAAATATAAAGGTTCCTGATTTCTGTACTACTGATTTGTGAACTTCTACATACTGGTAACAGTGGAGAGTGATTGTTTGGTACATCTACTGTATTATAATGCATTCATAATAGAATTACATCCAACATTATTGTGCCTCATACTGTGAGTCCCATGTGTCACAGTCAAGTTAAAATCATGATGATGTGCAAGTTATTTCCAGATGATACCACAATTCCCATTGCAGTCTCATAAAAGTTTCATCTCACTGCAGTACATCCTGGCTTTCCCCAAAAACAACATCTGTTATAAAACACTAGGCACAATACTAACTGAACGTTTCACCACTAAACTGAGATATTCCATATGTATTTGCCAAAAATTCCATCCGGCAATCTTGCTGATTCTGCTTGTCGGTTCTTGGCCCAACTAGTCTTCAACTGTGGCTGTATGTACATCCATTATAGAAGAGAAGATCCTGGATTCCGTCAAGTCATACAGATGAGTTCTGAGAATTGAGGGAAGTCTTGGTACACCTCACACCTCGTACAACTGCCTCAGACACTTAAGTTAACAATTCAGATTCTAGAAGTCAGCAGAAGTTTTTGCATCATCAGACCTGTGACTCAGAAGTTAAAGGTCACCACTTTGTGGTTCAGGGTTGCGGGCTTCCCTACCCGAGCTGCGACCCAGCTTGGGGAACCTGCTAGAAGCTTTAGATCGGGCAGTTTTGGTTCCACTCTCTTTGGCCGCTGGGGTGTCCCTGTGAGAGAATAAATGCAAAGATCAGTAAGCTTCCTCAGCTCTTTGCTGCAGGGGTACAGTGGTTTGGAATTTATTTGTTTTTTATTTCTATAAAAATAAATATTATAATAAATAAAATATATTTTATTTTCAATTTGTCCTTTCAAGTTAGTTTAGTTTTCACTCTGTAACAGGTGGTTTTAGATAGATTTACATTGATCACATCAATGTCATGTTTCTTAATTTCAGTTTAGTTTTAGTTTTTGATTTTATTTAGTTTTATTTTAGTTTATTTTGTAGGGCATTACAAAAGTTAATGCATTTAATGATATCCTTTAAATAGGTTTACAAGTTTTACATTTGTCTAGGCCTTCTAGTGTTTTCACAATCTAGTGCCATTTTTTTAATGAAGGCAGTTTGAAAAGAAATATTTAAAATTGTATATTCTTTGTATCAAAAAATAAAAAGAATTATTTTGTGCTATTTTGAGTTTTATTTTAGTTAGTTTTAGAGTAATAAAAAGTTGTTTAATTTTGATTTTTTTTTTTGTTCCAAATTCTGTTTTTATTTACTTTAGCAAAAATGATTTCATTTAATTTTTGTTTTAGTTTTCGTTAACAATAATATTGCTTTTCGGTTGCTCCTCTGCCTGCAGGTAGGGGGTTCGGGGGTTTTCAGGTGTGCAATTTGTGTTGTAATACCTTTGTAAAACAGTTTCCACCAGGCACCAACAGGCTTAAATGAAGCAGCGGAAATAACGGCTCACAGATGTTCTCTTTGCATTGACAATCACTACATTACATGTCAGAGTCCCTGCTGTAAGTAAATAAACAATGAAGCAAGCTCTTTGCAACAAACGATTTCCTTCCATTCTCATAGGCTGCACAGAGACACAATGACATCATTTTTAATTCAAGACTAAAAAACTCAAATATCTCCATAAGTTGAGTGCAGAGTGGAAAGCCCCAGTGTGTACATCAGAGATGGTGTGTGTGAGTCTTGAGTGAGGGCTGTACAGACATCAGCTGCATTTGAGGGTCAGCCTCTATACACACACAGCTGCGGCTCACCATAAGACAACTCCAGCCCTGGCTTACATGCTGGCTACCATGACAACTATGCCGCTCATGAGCTGGGGGAGCCATTGACCCAGTAGCAGTCCTTGGTCACTTGGTGCCCTCCTCAATTTAACAGAAATATAAATAAATAACTAGATACAATAGGTAAAGTTTGTCAAGACAAACTCTGTTGTTGGCTTGACAATGTCTTGTCTAAAAATGTAAACTAATTTTAAATGTTAAAAAAGGTTTCCACCCCTGGAGTCACGAGTTCGAATCCAAGGCGTGTTGAGTGATTCCAGCCAGGTCTCCTAAGGAACCAAATTGGCCTGGTTGCTAGGGAGGGTAGAGTCACATGGGGTAACCTCCTCGTGGTCGCTATAATGTGGTTCTCGCTCTCGGTGGGGAGCGTGGTGAGTTGTGTGTGGATGCCGTGGAAAATAGCATGAAGCCTTAACACGCGCTACGTCTCCGCGGTAACGAGCTCAACAAGCCACGTGATAAGATGCACAGATTGACAGTCTCAGATGCGGAGCCAACTGAGATTCGTCCTCCGCCATCCGGATTGAGGTGAGTCACTGTACCACCACGAGGACTTAGAGTGCATTGAGAAATGGGCATTCCAAATTGGGGAGAAAAGGAGATTTTTGGGGAGATTTTTTTAATCATATCAACAATTTATTTCAATGTTATCATCAAAATGGTGTTTAAATCAATTAATTAACATTTTAATCAAATGAAAGTATAACAACACATTTTCAACATGATATTGTATTATTTTTATAAAATTAAGTGATTTTATACAGAACCTCACTGCACTACCCAAAATACAACACTGGAGTTATTTCTGTGAAATAAAGTGCTGCATGACAGAGCATCACAGATGTGAGATATTGCTTGAAATTATTATTATTTGTTGTATTAGAGTGAATATTAAATAACTACACAGTAGTAATCTATTTCTGTCGTACTTTTTTTCCCTTAATTGAGCTTTAATTTTGAAGTGTTTCTGTGCTGTTATGACCGAGGAGCTCTGACGTTATGACGCTAGCTTCCTTCTGGAAAAGCCAGTCGCTACGTGATTTAAAGTGATTATTAAACCACAAAAGGCTGCTATTTCAATAACTGTGTAGTGTGTATGTGCCTCATGCTAAAAAGTGGATTAGCACTATGCTCACTGTCATCTGCTTCAAAAGAGCGTGTGATGCCCATGATGGTGTTTTTTGTGAATGAGTCAAGGAGCTCTAAAAGGTGTAAAGGTCTTTATGTCTGGACAACACCGGCTCCACATATTCACAAGCACTCATATTTAAAGCGCTGCACATGGAAAATATATATTTTTATCTCATTAAATAGCAGCTTTTGCTGTTAAATAATCTCACTAGGACATGACATGATTTTAATTTGTGTGCCAAATGTTTACGTAACAACATTCATACGTCAGACAGTATCGTTTTTTTTTTTTTTTTTTGGTATCGGAGCATTTTTACGAGCACGAGTACAAGTACAGGAGCGCGGTATCAGGACATCCCTAATCGGACACACCCAACACAACATTAGTGGTTGCTAATGTTGAATGTGTTGTTGCTAGGCCATTGCTATGGTCTTCAGGGTGGTTTCTAGGTGTTAATATGGTGTTCTGGCTTGTTGATTGGCATTGCTAGGGTGTTTTGGCTGCTTTTCTGCTATGGTCTTTAAGCTAGTTGGAAGTGTTGTTGGAAGGGTGGACGAATGTGTGTGTGAGAGAGTTTTGACAGTTGAAATCACGAACATTACATGACAGCCTTGGCCTGTTTGAACATTCTGTTAATGTAAGTCTATGGGATTTTTGGGATTTTCAATTGTCTGTCTGCTACAGGAAAACTTTAAGTCCGATCAGTTAGAAAAAACATAGCACACCAAGTCAGAACAGTTTGTAGGTCTGTGCTAAGTTTGGGGGATGTAGCTAGAAATCTCTAGGAGGAGTTATAACTGATAGTTTTGATCTTTGTTATGGGATTTTGGAAATACCCTAAACCATGTCTGTAGAATAACAGTATGTTAGCTTGGTCAATCCAGCTCAATTACATTTAACAATACATAACAAATATTCTTACAGTAAGTTACAAAGTTCTTGAGTTCAATTTACCAAAGGGTGTCGTTATAAATTTTTTAAATTAAACCAAAGTATACTTCAGTTGTCTGCAATGCTGATCGCTCCGCGCACAGTATGCGTAACACAAATTTCGTCATAGCACAGATTTTCTCGACACACGGACACAGTCATCGTCCGTGCGCATTATCGGCGCATGCGCCTGCCACTGACTGTCCTAAAAGAGTATCACAAAGCAGTCATAGTGAGCATGTGTCGAACGCGTTCAAATTCGCTTGCAATCAGAAGAGTATATTTTGAAAGGCAACGTGGTCGACTGGGCACAATCTGATCTGGAATGCACAAAAACGAAGTATTCCTTGGCCTTAAGATGTACACGTTTTACAAGTATACAAAGAACAACCAAGTTGTTCAAAAGTGTTTTTTTTTTTTTTTCACCTCTGATCATGTCTTATCTTGCCTAGGGCAGCAAATGAGCCAGGTCTGCCTCTGGAACCCCCTCAAAAAAATACAAAAAATAAAATATAAAAAAAGTGCATGATGCCCCTGGTGGGGACGGTGCCCTAAGAGGTAACAAAGAGTGACAGCACCAATGAGAAGGCATGAAGGGACAGCCGTTTATGGAGCCGCTGGTGTGGAGAGCATGCTAATCTAGCTTGTACTTATTACATACAGCTAATAATGGCGAAAAGCTTTCAAAGGAAATTAAATTTTAACAGTAATTCAGAAATGTGGTTATGCAACCCACAATACACCATGATCGGCTTCTCCTCTGCTTTACTGCTGCTGTCAGATTGGCACAGGGCTGAGCAAGAAAAGGGAAGTGGGTTGGGCAGGAGGAAAAAGCGAGGGAGAGAGCCAAAGAAAAACAGAAAGAATGAAGTGCTGAGCAGCTTTTAATCAAGCTTGAGCAGCGGGATAGAAGTTAGAAGCAGGTAAGTGGGGTGTTGCGATGCCCCCCATCAGTAAATCTATCCATCCATCCATCCATACTCCTCACAAACGAGCACACGCACATACTCAGACGACACTATTCAATCGGTCCATGAGGCAGGAGGCTGATCTGCAGTCTAAACAGAAACCTAAAAGAGCCTCCTTGCATTACATAACCTCTAAGAACAGAGATTCAGCTCTTATTCATCCCTGGAACAAGACATCCTTATCCGTCTATCCCCTGCACCCCCGCTGGAGAGGCTTCTTGTTGTGGTTTTAGGCAGTTAATATCTATAAAGCAAATTTCGAAATGGCTCTGCACACTGAAACCAAATTAAGGATTACTGGATGTGACCCCTGTCACTTGGGAGAACATCGGGTTACGAAATAAACTTCCAACAGACAAACAGACGTCTGCCTGAAGCTCTTTGAAGCAGTCCTGCACCGTCAAGATGTGGAGGGCCCAAGTGTCTTCCATTTCAAAGCAAAGTATTAAAGTCTGAAAACGCTTGTGAAACCTCTTCACAAAGACTCTAAAAGACCTCTAAAAGACCTTCGCCGACCCGCTCAAAATCAACAGTGACAGTGAGGAGATGCCAAGAATCACAAGAAATCCTTTAACATGAAAGGATTCCCTCGTTGGCAGCGCACGCTCACTATAACCGCTGTGTGACAGCTTTCTGCTCTGTCTGTTTGCCAGGAGGCGGCTTTATTGGCTTGGGCACATAATCACCAACGTATTTAAATGGCAGTCAGCAGCAGCTCCAAGTCTGAGAAATGCTTCTAGAGCGCAAGAACAGATAGCAAAGCATTGTTAATCACAAAAGTCATTCTGGCAAACTGATCCAGCAGACAAACAGAAATGTATCGAGAAGAAACATGGTTCCTAGATCAACTGGAAAACAGCATATTGTAAATACACAACAAAAGTAATTCAATGCACATAGAGAATGGACTCAAAGGACTTTGTGAGTCATTTCCCAGCAGGAAAGCTTTTGTGACAAAATGTGATGCTTTCAAAAATCCTTGTCTAATCATACATCACATCCAGCTCTCTCACCATCTAAAGACTGGACTCATCTGTCCATAGCACACAAATTATCACCAGTCATGGCCAATCGAACAGCCATTATCTTCTCACGATGTGCCAAGTGTTCTCTTTTAATCAAATCAGATTTGATATAGGGGCAAAATAAGCTTTTTATTAATCTCCTGTTTGTAACTGAGTCAGACCCCGCACTCAACAATAGACCCAGATCTAGCAATAAACTAATGAGATGCAGCGTGTAAAAGGAAGTCTGAGCTGATGGATCGATGAAACAAATGGAATAGACAATTAGCCAGTAAAATGCAGGAAGTGACTGGTCCTGTAGGGTTAATTGAATTTCCTGTTACAAAAAGGCTCCGAACATAAGGTATTTGTGGCATCTGAAATTTAGATTGGCTTGGCATATTTGAGTGACAATCTACATTGGCATGTATTTTACATTGAGGCACTGAAATACAGAGTCACAAAGAGTGCTTGGAGTTAAATTGCATGTTCCTTGTCTACAGTTGATGGTTAATGCATGTGGGGTATTTTGTGTGTTTGCTCACTGGCAGAAAGGCAGTAACTGCAGTAAGGTCTCCTTGGTGGGCTGGGCAGTGAATTCAGGCAGTGTCTGGATCAGTTTATTCATCACCATACGCAGGTACGACTGCAGCTGTTTCCTCCTCTCCTCCACAAACTTGGCATCCTGGAAATGCACACATACACATACAATGTCTTAAATTAATAGACTACCACCAATAAAAAAAAAAAAAAGAGAGAGAGAAGAAAATTGAGTCACTATTAACTCACACCTCATGTCATTCCAAACTTAAATGACTTTCTTTATGCAGTCAATTTTGGAATAATTTGCAGGTCAATTATTTCTATGCAGTTACACTAAATAAGAACCGATGCTTTAACCTTCTGGAGTCTGAGGTGTTTTTTGATCATGGAGATGTTTTGACATGCCCTGACATTTGTGTTTATTTCAGCTACTTACACCATATTAACTGCAAAAGTCTCATTACACCTTATTCAGTACAAATTGTGCTGCAGTAATATGTGAGCAACATGTATGTACACATTTTATTTTTGAGAAAATCAAGTTTAAACTTAGTGAGTAAAAAAAAAACAAACAAAAAAAAACATTAAGGACACTGATATAGGGTCATAAAACACATACTAAAAAAATTTTCACAAGACTTTTGAGTGCTGGATTTTGTAGGCCAGAGTCATAGTTACAACATGTAAAAACCATCCTGCCCATACATTCACATAAAACACTACATTGATTTAACTTTTGTATAACACCTTTTGTTTTAGAAAGGCTGTATGCGAGGGTGTCAATGGTCATGAATATTGATGTACTCCACACCTAGGTTGATAATGGCCCACCCCCTAATGGGGCTATCAAAGTGGAATGCCACTGTTAGGAAACAAAAAGAATGAATGTGAGGAGACTAAAAGAAATATATATATATATATTTTTATATCTTCCTCTTATCTGTATGACCATAAATGATGGAGTATTTTAAGTTGTTGTTGTTGTTATAAAAAAAACAAAAAAAAAACAAGTGATCGTGTCTGCGCCTCCGTTGAATCCAGAGGGTTAAAGCGTAAAAACAAAAATCATAAAATTGTACCATATAACTAATGTACTATATTTCGTGTTCTGAAGCCATATGATACCTTTGAGAAACAGACAGAAATTTGAAAATCTTTTATTGATAATCTTACCCTCCAATGAGCTCTCATCTCAAAAACTGTTGTGACCAAATCATTGAGTAATGAATGGATCAGTCCGATTCATGGACTTAAAATTACAAATTCAATGAAAAGATTCAAGTCAGAAGAACGATTCATATACGAATCGGACAACACACCCTGGTCTCATGACAATTCACAATAATAATGCGAGATAGCTCTTACAAAAAGGTAAAAATTTTACTCCCACATTGCGATTTGTTCCTAATTTTAACCCCTAAACCCAAACCTAAGCAAAGTATAACCCCTTACCCAAACCCTAAACCTAACTATGAATTTAATAGGAAAATAACTTTTGTGTACCAATGAAGAAAGAAACCATTATGATTTGGAACAAAGCAAGTCTTACAGGTTTTTCACCTATATCAATAATTTGTATTATTAAATTGGTTCACAAATGTTTCTTTATTAAAATTAAGTGGGCGGGAGTGACGGGGTGCAAATTGGAACGTAAAACAGACTTAATTTTGGATACGTCGAAAACGGGGCGAACGCAACGAAGATGAGGTGGTAATTTGAGGTGGACCACCACCGGACTACTGACCTTGGCGGTAGGAAACAGTCCGATGAATTTGGGGCCCAGCTTACGTGAGGGGAGACGGGGTGGGATGTCCTGAGAGGACAACCTAACCTTCTGCCTGCACACATAAGCTGGGGGCCTAGACCGGATTCTCTGGGGACTTTACAGGTGCGCCTGCAACCATGCAAAAACGAATGGATGGATGGAACCTGAGCATCGGGATCTTGAGTGGGGAACAGAGGGGGCTGGTAGCCGATGCTACACTGGAAGGGTGACAACACCATAGACGACGACGGCAACGAGTTATGAGCGTACTCAACCCAAACCAAATTCTTGCACCAAGACGACAGGTTATGGGAGGCCATAAACTGCAGGGTTTTCTCTAGATCTTGGTTCGCTTGTTCCGCATGTCTATTTGTCTGGGGATGAAACCCAGATGACAAACTAACTGTCACCCCCAGCTGTCGGCAGAACTCTGCCCAAAAACGAGACACAAACTGGGGGCCTCTGTCAGAAACCACATCGAACCGGAGGCTATGAATATGGAAGATGTAATTAATGACCGCTACCGCTGTCTCCCTCGCTGAAGGTAATTTGGGAAGGGAAATTAAGTGAGCCACCTTCAAGAACCGGTCCACTACAGTCAAAACGACTGTGTTGCCATGTGGGAGGGGACCGGTTACAAAATCCATGAAGATGTGTGACCAGGATCTCGAAGGCACCGACAGTGGTTGGAGGAGCCCGGCTGGGGGGTTGCAGGAAGTTTTATTGGCCACACAAATAGAGCAAGCGGCAACAAATTGGCAAACATCCCACACAAGTGATGGTCACCAGAAATACTGTCTAATGAGCATTTGAGTACGAGTACCTCCTGGGTGGCAGGCAACTCTAGACGAATGGCCCCACTGAAGGATGAGAGTTCGAACTGATCACGGAACAAACAGTTTACCCTCTGGGTAGGCAGCAGGAGACATGGTATGTCATAGTGCAGTGCGGACTTTAGCCTCCACCTTCCAGGATACCATGCCCACCAATTGAGGAGCAAGGAGGATGGTATCCTCTGGGGTGGTGGAGGTTTTGACTTCGAAACATCGAGATAAAGAATCAGGCTTGACAATCTTGGATCCCGGACGAAACGAGAGGGTGAAATCAAAATGAGTGTAAAATAAGGTCCAACGAGTCTGCCTAGAGTTTAAACATTTAGTGCTAAGAATGTACTCTAGGTTCTTGTGATCAGTCCAAACCATGAAAGGTGTCCCTGAACCCTCTAACCAATGATGCCATTTGCCCAGAACCAACCAGACAGCCAATAGTTCCCGGTTACCGACATCGTAATTCCATTCTGTGGGGGTCAACTGGTGCAAAAAGAACGCACACGGATGCATCCTTCCATCCGAGGGAGAGCGCTGTGACAGGACCACTCCAACACTGACCTTGGACGCATCCACCTCCACAACGAACTGACTAGAAGTGTCAGGGGGTAAATAAAATGGGTGCGGTGGAAAACCGCTTTTTGAGATTAGAAAACACGAACCCCAGAAACCTCTGCAATGCCTTGCGAGAATCAGGGGTTGGCCATACGGAGATGGCTCTCTCTTCACCGGGTCCACGCGTATTCCCTCGGATGAAACGATGAACCCCAGGAACAGAACAGACTGTGTCTGAAAAGTGCACTTCTCCGCCTTGACAAACAGCCGGTTTTCTAACAGCCGTTGAAGCACCTGCCTGATGTGCTGCACATGGTCCTGCATATTCTGCGAGAAGATCAGAATGTCATCAAGATAAACAAAGACATAATGATCGACCATGTCTCGAAGCATGTCATTCACGAGCCCCTGGAAGACGGCAGGGGCGTTGACCAATCCGAAAGGCATTACCAAGTATTCAAAGTTCCCCCTATGTGTGTTAAAAGCCATCTTCAAACCATCTCCCTTCCTGATACGAACTTGGTGATAAGCATTTCGTAAGTCCAACTTCATTAAGATGGATGCCCCCTGCAAGAGCTCAAAGGCTGAAGACATCAATGGCAAAGGATGATGATTCTTTACCGTGATGTCGTTCAGCCCCCGATAATCCATACATGGTCTGAGCGAACCATCTTTCTTTTCCACGAAGAAGAACCCCGCCCCTGCTAGCGATGAGGAAGGGCGGATGAGACCGGCTGCTAAAGAATCAGTAATGTACCTGTTCATGGACTCCCTCTCGGGAGCCAAGAGAGAATACAACCGTCCTCGAGGAGGAGAAGTGCCAGGAAGCAGTTCAATCGCACAGTTGTACGGGCGATGAGGAGGGAGGGTAGTGGCGCAGGACTTGCTGAACACCGCCCTCAGATCGTGATATGCCAACAGCACTCCTGCCATATTAGCCGGCGCATCCTGTAACGAAACACAAGACTGGACAGGGGAGACAGCAGAGAGCTCCAAGCAAGTACAGTGTTGGTTGCCCAATCTATGTGTGGGTAATGTGTAACCAATCAAGGGTGTCCCAGCACTGCATGGGATGACGGGGATCGGATGATGTAGAAGAACAGCAGTTCAGTGTGAGTTCCTAAGAACAAAGTGACTGGCTTAGTTATATGGGTTATGGCTGCGAGAGGGGTACCGCTAAGCGAGCGAGCGGTGATGGGCTCGTCCAAAGGGATCCTAGGAATCCTCCATTTGGAAGGTAATTTAGAGTCAATGAAATTCCCTTCAGCACCGGAATCCACCAGGGCCGAGACAACATGACTATCCGTGCCAACCAACAGCCTAGCCGGGAGGAGTGTGCGATATGCAGGGGCTTTGTCCAAGGGTGTAGTGCTCGCCAGTAACCCCTTAACTACTGATGAGCATTGTCTTTTAACAGACAGGAGGCAACAAGATGGCCCGATCGGCCACAGACGAAACATAAACCCCTTAGAAGTCGTCGTTGCCTCTCCTTATGCGGCAAGGGATGCCTGCATGGGTTCAAAATCAGGAGGTGAATCGGAACGTCTGAAAGTAGGTGTGGGCTGTGAGTAAGGTTTAACTGTCTGTGAAGGGGACGAACGGTGATCCACCCGGATGGCTAAGTCCAACAAATCGTTGAACCGCAGGGGAAGATCCAGAGAGTAGATTTCATCTTGAATAGAGTCCGAGAGTTCTCGCAAGAACAAATCCCACATAGAGGAACCATTCCAATCGCTGGAAGCAGCCAGGATGTGGAACTCAATGCCATAATTGGCAACTGAAAGATTTCCCTGAGCCAGTCCAGATAATATCTTCCCAGCCTCCCAACCTTGAGCTGCCCGGTCAAGTACTCGGCGAAGTTCAAAGGAGAAATCTTCATAAGAGGAGCAACACAGATGCCGGTTATCCCACACAGCCATTCCCCATTCTCCAGCCCTTCTGGAAAGAAGAGTAATGATAAACGCAACCTTCAAAGAGTCTGAAAAATATGTGGAGGGCTGCAAAGAGAAGTAAAGTGAACATCTTGAGAGGAAAGCTCTAACAGATCCCTCACCTGAGAATGGCAGTGGAGGAAAGGCACGTGCGTCTGATCGTCAGGGGGCGTGGGAAGCTGCCAGAGGAATGGGGAGGGGTGTATTGCGCTGGACTCGGATCAGAGGGAGATTGAAGCTGCTGAACCATCATGGTCAGATCCGCGAGCTGAGAAGCCATTACCTCTAGAGCCCGATTAGAAGCAGATAGGTTGAGAAAGGGCGGAGCGTAGCGTTGTCACCTTCGCTGGGTCCATAGGGCCAGTTTATTCTGTCACAGTTAGGGAGTGGGGAGGATGAAGGACCAAAAAGGAGAGAGAGAGAGAGGGAGTTCAACTTTATTAATTATTAATTCAAGCAATCAAGTCTAGGCATGCCAGCGCCAACAGCAGTAGGCAGGGATGCAAAGCAGCTCCGTGCTAGAGGAGAGTGTGTTCCTGATGTGAGTGTGTGCATGTGGAAGTCAGCAGCACTCCGATGAGAGTCCGTTGAAGAGAGTGAGGTGCAAACAAAGCCCAGACGAATCCTCCCAAGACACGGGTAGAGACCGAGGAATCCTCCTCCACAATCTTGGGCATCAAGTGAAAGCAGACAGGTAGCCGCACCTTAATTGACCAGCAGCCAATGATACGCAAGCTTGTCCAACGAGGTCCGTAGAAGGCTGGTGAGGAGCAAGCGAAACTCAGACGAATCTCGCGAGATGCAGGAACATACCGAGGAATCCTCCTCCACAAATCCTGGGCACAGCTTGTTAGAAAGAATACAAGCAGATAGGTAACCACACCTCAATAGACAGGCAACCAACAGATATTCGAGCTCACTCTAACTATACAAGAGAGAGAAGTTACACTTCACCGTAAACAGCACACACGCCAACAGTAACAGGGAACAATAAACTGGAAAAGAAGGAGAGGAAACACGAGGAATAAGAAGGGAGTGCAATTAGGAGAAAACAGGTGGCAGCGGACATGAACCTCATCACTGTGATCAGCGTCTCCACGGGATCGATTAGTGTTCCCATGGAAACGCTGATCACGCGTGCCGGCTCCACCTGTGACACACAAGGGAGAGAAACAACAAACAACAGTTAGAGCCGGCACACATGCCGGAACCATGACACTTTTCTAATGAACGAATCAAAGAGAACTAGGGCGGATGTCAATATTTTCAGTGAATAACTTGAATTTGGGTCTGCTCACCACACGAAGCAATTGTATGACTTTAGTAGACTTGGAATATAGCACACTTGTCATACTCTTATCATACTTTTACAGTGCTTTTGCATCCTATTTGAAGCTTGAAAGCTGTAGCCCCCATTCATTGTAATTGTACGAAAAACAGCGAGCCAGTACTTTAATTAAAATGTCTTCTTTTGTGTTCTACAGAAGAAAAAGGTCATCTGGAATGACATGAGAGTGAGTAAATGATTACAGAATTTTCATTACTGTCATCAGGACTTGCATACAATTTACAGCATCAAAACATCAGCATCACAATTTTAGCCAGCATATATAAAGCTGATGGATACCCTGATCAAAGTCAGTGCAGTGGCAGGGGTGACATCAAAAGCAGATGAGACAGAACAAGGGACAGTGAGTGAAAGAGAGAAGGATTAAAATGTTATTAATGTCCCCTTGATGGCTGATTAATTGGCCTTGATGCTCCAGTTCTTGCCTCTATGAGTGTGTGTGACATCAGTTACGTGTGCTGTGGGAAAGTTGACTAATCTCAGTGGTCTAAATGTAGCATCACCCACTCCAGAGGGCAACGGCTCAATCACCCAGCAATAATAAAGAGTGTTAGGGAAGTGTGTTGGAGTATGTGTGTGTTTTGGTCTGGCATCTAAACCACTGTCACCCTGCATTTCAGCATTAGCGTGTTGTTAGGGCATGAAGTTCTAATGGTGATCCATCTCCAACCAATGAAAAGGCATAAAAGTTGATTATGATATGGGATATGCGGAGGAGATCACTGCTGTCAGATTAGCTTACTCATGAGGGCTGTGCCTGCCAAGGCTTATTTAATGCTATGTCTGAGGACCCCTGTCATCTCTGAAACCCTCTTTAAAGGGAAAGAGATGAGAATTATGACACCAAGTAGAAATATTTGCTCTTTTTTAACTAAGAATTTAACAACAACATCAAGTAATTTTCATCATGAATTACATTTTTATATATAACATAAACCTAACCAGGCCCAAATTGACAAGCAATAAAAGTTTTTATCCCAACTAGGCACACCCATGATGAGCAACAGGACATTTTATTGGTTGTTTAGTTTCTATTTTTGCTGTCATGTTGTTAAAATATGTATTTCAAAATTACTGTATGGGTATCAACCAGAAACTTATTGTGAGAAGCTTGTGGAAGGCTGCCCAAAACATTTGACCCAAGTTAAACAATTTAAAGGAAATGCTACCAAATACTAACAACGTGTATGTAACTTCTGACCCACTGGGAATGTGATGAAAGAAATAAAAGCTGAAATAAATAATTTTCTCTACTATTATTCTGACATTTCACATTCTTAAAATAAAGTAGTGATCCTAACTGACCTAAGACAGGGAATTTTGCCTACGATTAAATGTCAGGAATTATAAAAAACTGAGTTTAAATGTATTTGGCTAAGGTGTATGTAAACTTCTGACTTCAACTGTATGTACTTTGATAAAGATTTGAGTCTAATTTAACTGAAAACTATGCAAATTAAGCTCCGTGGAGCTGCACAAATGTAAATTTTTTAGTTTTATATTTGTTCCTCTGTTTTTAATTTGATTACATCATTCACAACGCTTCATGGGATTGAAGTTCATTTTCATTAAAGACGTTACGTACACAGTCTTGTACCTTTATATTTTTGTTTGATGGTCAAATACATTTTATTGCTTCAATCAAAGTTTGTAACGGCGTGATTCACATCAGTACTGCTTGGTTTGGTTCATGGCTTAGAACTCTTTTATGAATGACTTTATGAAATCCCAATGGGAAAAATGAATGGGAAAAATACTTCTGGAACCAAGATGGCTGAAAATGTGGGTAGGCACTGTTGCCCTCCATTGCACTAAACTATACCTAATGTGAATTGGTGCAAAAAATGATACAAAACCATTCTAAAGGAGATTTGCTATGTGACACGGACAAAAAAAGAAACCATGACAGTTTCAAAAAACACATGTTCTATTTGGTTTTCTTAGTAAAAGGCTTACTTCTAACACATTCCTAGTCTGAGGATGGTACTGTGTTCCTAATTGGATTCTGTTAGGATAACAAGATACTAAAACATCTTTTCACTGAGGGACCACCATGGGCCAGACACCTCAATAAACAAGCACACACACACACACACACACACACACACACACACACACACACACACACACACACACACAGTCTTATTGCAAGTGCAAATAATAAAGATTTTCTGACGAGTTGTTAAAACAAACACTTGCCTGCAATTCACGCACACAACTTGAGACAAAACCAACAAAGTACACTGCCTGGCCCAAAGAAAAGTTGCATACAATATTATTTTGGTGGACTGCCTTCAGCTTCGATTACGGTGCGCATTCGTTGTAGCATTGTTTCGACAACCATATGTAACTTCACAACATTTATTTCCATCCAGAGTTGCATTCGTTTTTGGCCGAGATCTTGTATTGATGAAGAGAGAGTCGAACCACATTAAACATGAAACATTAATCACTGCAATAATGATCCAATCATAGGCTCTTAAGTATCTGCTCATTTAAATCAAAACGGCGACTTATCTTTGTCCAGGCAGTGGCCAAATTCCTCGAAGTTCTGCCTGATCGCTCTTCGAGAGCAACAGGCGATGAGACAGAAATCACTGCCAGACGCTGCCATTACTGCCAAAAAACACTTGCTGGAGTGCCTCTCCATCTTCACATGCTATTGTCTGGACAAGGAGATGGCTTTAGCCAGCTGGTTGTACACAGAGAATTGTGTTTTCTCTTGTAGAATCACATGTGCAACATGTATGGACACGTGTGCAGACTTAAATGAAAGGGACACAATGTCTGAAGATGACAAAGCATGAGTGTGGTTCAAGCTGTTAAAGTGAAGCACAACACAACCCATCATAATCTTCATGAGAATGAATTGGTTATGACTGAAAGAGGAGAGCAAGAGGTGACTTATCATGCTGATCACTGCACTAAAGGTTGTTAAGGGTTGTTAATGCATAATTACATTTTATTTAAACAGACTGATCTCTGGGTTGTCAGTAAAGGGTTAAAATTTTGATGGATGGAGTCATGTGACAAAACAACATGGCGCCAATCACAGCAGAGTTTGTCTTTGGGAGAAACGGCAACAAAACTACATCTGGTAAGAAACCAAATTAATTTTTACATTGAAACCTGTTTGAGTCTAGTTTTATCCGATATGCCATTTTTTTAAATTTGAGCAATTTATTGAGAAACGTCATGCTGCTAAACACAGTGTACAATAGCACAAGGTTTTCATTAGACATCCTATATTTACTGTGCATTTTCATATTGAGAGAAAAAAATATTTGCTTTCAGAGGCTTTATATGGAGTTGTGATGAAAATATGCTGCATTTCGAACTGTTCTGTGACCAGTGTAGACAGACAGCACACTGGAGGTAAAGTCATTCACTAAACAGGGAGCATCCTAAAGCTTTCCTATGAAGCCAAGTGCATTCAATCCAAACTTCCTATCAAAAGTTCAGTTTCAGGCTGCAGATGATGTTTGGACCACTCAACATGCTTGGCAGACATGGGACAATGGTAATCAGTACATAGATTCTTAATTTATAATGCATAATTTATTTTAACATGGTTGGCAGAGATCAGAGCATGTGAGTGGAGTGGTGAGCGCCTTTCTGAAGATTCCACTCGCTCAGACCGCTTAGTGCCGCTTGCTCAACCCAGAATGCGCTTCGTGATATGCTGGTTTGGGAATCTGCGAAATAAGCAATAGGCCTGAGGTTATGGAGCTCTAACATTGTTTTAGTGAAGTTGCAAACCTTATAGGCTAAATAAATGCAAAGTATAAATCAAAGTTAAGAATGAGGAAATCGAAAGGGAGTGTGGAGAGACCGTGAGGGTTAGCAAATATTCCTTTTGGAATTGTACGTGTCACATTGCCAGAAAGCAAGAGGATGTGCTACACGAACATGGTAGTACAGCAAAAGGTGAGCTAGTAGGCTACACTACTATTCGATAATGAATTAATAGATAAGTAATGTATCTTATTGTTTTGCAATCATGTCAGTGCAGCTGCCAGCTAGATGCAGGCCCGGTTCTGCAGGGTTGCGAATGTTACAGCACCCTCAATTGAATATGTAAGCTTAATAATACTGTATATTGGCAAAGCATTTTTCCTTGAAAAAAAAAAACATGTATCAAAACCAATAAACATGTATGATCTTACAGATCAGTGTGTCCTAATTTGCAGGTGGAGCATTCTGCTTTCATGCCTTTTTTGTACAATTGAGCATTTGATTGGTAAAGATTTCCGCTCTTGCGTTGAGAATTTCATAGCAGAATTATTTCACTTAATCGACCGCCTGTTGCTTTCGATTTCTGCTTCGGGATAAAGTGGCACATAGCTGCTGGTCAGTTTCCCAAAGCCAAATCCATACCTTAACAATAAGTGAAATGAAAAGAAAAAATGACTCTAGATTAGTGGTTGCAGATAACATCTTCGACATTGCTTGCTGCATTCATGCGCAGAGTAATTTGTGAACTAAATAACTATTTGTTTTAGGATCATTAAACATGATTTAATCTAATATATATATTATACAAAATCTCACTTTATGCAGGACAAATATTTTTTATTTGTTAAATCCATGGTTAAACCTTGCTGTACATATAAAGAGCACATGCACAAGACATGATCTTTTGATGCATATAATGTCCAGATTCACTTTATAATGCTTTAAAATATCAAGGAAAAACAAAGGGGGCACATGGTATCTACTAATATAATAATTATATAAATAACCACAATCCTTTAGATTGCATATGATTCGTACATTTAAAATTGTAGGGAATATTAATAAAGCAACAACACTGAAAAAGAGAAAAACATTCACTGCTCTTTTCTGGATAAATTAATACACCCTTTAAAACTGAACACAAATTTAGGATGAGAAATTGCTCATTTTAATTTACAAACCCAAAGTCTGATAGCATTAAATCAGAAACATATTAATGTATCAAATCTACAGTATAATCATTTCGTGAAGACAAGTGAAAAACAATTATGAATTTCACTTTTACCTGCAATATTTTTCCTGGTACCAGTCCATGTTTTCATTATTGCCACAAATGACTCAAACAAACTTTAAAGTTGAAAAGATTGTGGATGTCTGGGTCGGTTGTATCACTCAGGTCCAGTTTAAACTGAAAAGCACAAATTTGCGCCTATGAGAGTTCTGCACCACCGCACGTTTTATCACTTTTAGAGGCATGTTTGATGACTTGTTTAAAGTAAATAAAGGTAATTTAGAACAGAAATTTAAGGCTTTATTTGAAGATGTTCAATGACGTGCAAACAGAGAAATATTTGACTGATTACAAATGATAAGGAAGGTCTGGTAGACCCGATTATCTAACAGCAGTTGTAAACCAGTCCAAAATAAACAGCGAGATTTTATATACAAAAACACAATTCAATCACATAATTTCAGATGCGTACATTACTAATCATTTGATAATTTAATAAATGTCGGCCTATAGTCTATATTTCACCCAGAGGGGCACCTCAGCCCATGTGGGCAAAGGGGCAGTTGCTCGGGCCACTGTAGCTACCCCCTGTGTGTGTGCTTGGAACCAAGTATACTATAGAGAAATTTTATGTTGGAGCGGGATTTGAGTGAGTGCTTTTTTACCGGTGAGCGTGAGCGGCACTTGAGCAGAGCGTCCGCTTGGGCTGTGAGCTGTTGAGTGGAGCACACACGCATGGAGCGGGTTATTGAGCGGAGTGTCACACCGCTTCGCTCACATGCTCTGGCGGAGATTTGATTACAGTGGTAAAATGCTTCAGCACTGGCTATCACTTGTTTGTTTGACAGTGCAAAGAGAGAACATTGAGATTTTGTTGCCAAAACAGAAAAAATACTGTAAAAAATTCAAATCAAGTCAGATATTTTTCATTTGTATAGTTTTTTATTTGTGCTTTTCCCATTACACATTGTTCCAAAGCAGCTTTACAGAAAATCAGCTGTGATGTCTGTAACATCTCAAAAACATGAATAGCCAGCACTCCTGGAAACATTATAAACAATTTGTTAAGAAAAAAATCAGACTTTCTATAGCTTGGTATTATTTAAGATTTTATAACTTAGTCCCGCTTTCCACATATGTGGACATCCATTTTTAGGAAAAGTATTTGCTCTCAAACAAATGTTTTTACATTTTTCTTTTTTTTTTTTTTTTGTTTGTTTTTTGCATGTTTATTAGGTGCTACTAGTTACAAATCAAAAAGAGAAATGGAAAATGAACACAGCAGTCACGCTCAGGTCTCAGGAGTTTAAGCAAAAATGCAGGGAAATGAAAACATGGAAATGCAATATATTTCAACAATAAAACAACATTCCCACTCTTTACGTCTGTACTCTTACTTGTGCAAAATACATGCATTGTGTGTGTGTGTGTGTGTGTGTGTGTGTCTTTATGTGTGACACCTGCGCTGTGGCTCTGATCAGGACCAATCAGCTTCAAATTTTTGATCAGTTTTTAGTAACCACACAGACAGAATAAAGCAGTTATGTCAAATGACATAAATAATATAATAGAAATGTGTTACCAGTGTTATAATATGGTGTTAAACATATTTAACTGATCACTGCTTTGAACACACACATTGACAGCCATACCAAAAACACATCAATACAGTCATATACTCAAAGGCAAAGTTGGGCTAACACTACAAGACACTTAAACAATTGCAAGATTATAAACTTATAATCTTAATAATACATTTTCATCAGTCAGCAGGAACCACCTGCCAAGCAAAGCATGAGAGATCAAACATATTTCATACATGTTTTCTTGCACATTTCTCCTGCTGTCTGCACAAGAAAAAAAACATGCATACACACACCAGGCATGTTGCATATGCATACAAAATCCAGGAGTATTAATTTATTCACTTTGACTTTTGAAAGCAGAAATGGCAAACACTGCATTAATAAGAACAAGGCAGATCCTCCTGGGGCTGTCATCTTTAATGCAAAGATAATGCGGAGTTCAATTAAAGCTGAGCACAAGAAGCCTGAAGAGACAACAGACTGTTTTCTATTTCTGTGCCTCCCTCAACCTTTTGTTTAAGTCAAATGGTGGAGAATCAATAATGTATGATGCAGGTAGCCAGTACTATAATGACCATGCAATGTGAACCATAAAGAACTTCCAGACTTTTGCACACAAGAAAATATGGTTACTAATGTCTCAAACCAGGTGTTGAAAAGGCCAATGGTAGAGAACAAAAGGGTCAGTAAATGTATGCCGACCTGCAGAGGCTCTGTGAATAATTCAGTACACAGCAAGCAGCTGGTCAAAAGTGGCAGTCTCAACCTCCACTTAAAGTCTTGTGCTAGAATCAAAGACTGCATCCGAATTCCCATATTTTCATAGTATGTACAGTATGACTGTATGGTTATTGCACGTTGGCATTGTCCTTGGACCCAAATGTTCTTTGACCTATTTTACAAATACTGATCATATATATACATAGATATATGAATTTCTAAAGCCTCTACATCATCAAAATGATCAATAATTTGCTTAAATAAAACAGCTGTTTGTAATAGACCAGAATAACATTTATTGTTACTGATATTTCAAAATGAATATTAATTAGAGCTTATGCTTGCTTAATATTTTGCACATTTTATACATCATTGTATTGCATTTCACCACGTATTATGCCCACCACAACAAAAATACAGAGTTTGGATCATTCAATTAATTTAATTCAATTAAATAAATTAAACAACACAAAATAATAGTAATTTACTAAGATATATATATGATTAATAAATTACTACAAAAGGCTGATGTATTAAATGTGGTTAAAAAACAAACATTTGCAGATTATTTTTAATTTTGTATTTGTGTAAAGGTTTAATAAACAGTACCAAGTGTGTTTTCACACTATTGTTTCATAAGTCAGGCTTTACAGGGTTAAACAAGTACAATTAAACATGAACAATTTTCTTGGTACCTATAGCACTTACACTTGAAAAGAAATGTTCCACTTAGGCCTGTCGCAATTATCAAATAATAGATTAACTGCTTAAGAACCGGACTTGAAGCGCTGTGATGCATGCGCCGCCTGCGGAGGTTCGTGCTAAACTCGAGCGAAAATATAAACAAGGATTTTAGTGAATGCAAAGCGTGGTTTCACTTAAATTTAACAATTGTAGAATGGCAAATGTTATTTGTCATTGTGGGTTGATAGAAAGGCCGAGATGATAGACTGAAGAAACACAGAATCTAAAAGGTCTTTCTTTATGTAAAAAAGGGCTTGTGGTTTAATCGGAGACTCTTAAAGTAACGTGTGAAAGTAAAATTTTTTGAATAGAAATATTTCACTACTGCATAATATAATATAATATAATACACCTTATTTTTCAGCGTAACTAGGGCGCCGCCATTACAACTTTGAATGTGGACCACTTTCGATATCAGCCACTTCCAGCTATTTTAGTGATACAAAAATACTAGATTATGCTGCTTCATATTACAGGCTGGCAATATATGTCGTCATATTATTATCATGAATTACTATTTTCAAAAACACATTGGTTCGGAGTGCGTATAGTTTTACCGTTTATCACATTTTGCCGTTGTTTCATCACACACAGAATGAATGAAATCAGGCACTGACAGGACAGTCCTCCACGCTGTCTGACATGCCTCCGCAAACTTTACACAACCAGAAGAGAACAGAAAGCCGCTGGTAAAATGCTGCTTTAACTTTCTTTCCACCAAAACTGCTTCTTGTTTCATCTTGACAAAATAATAAACGCATTATTCTCTCCATTCTTGTCAGAGAGCATTCTCTTTTCTTAGCAGTGCATAGTAAACAGACACGCAGATATGCATTCAGTATGGCTTCTGAAACATTGCCTTTGGAAATAAATAAATAAATAAAGGTTATCTGAGGTTATGCAGGTACATGTGAATGGAGGTTTACATGGAGACAAGAAATACTGCACTGTCACGATCTCGGTAAAATAAAAAGCAGGTATTATTATCGTCTGATCGATACAACACACAGCAACAAGTGAATGATTTGCTTTTTACTATAAATGCTGACGTTAGAAAATTACCCGACATTAGGACATTATTATGCTGAACATCAAGTAAGCCCATATCACTAAATTCTGATAATATTATCCTTCTAGTTATTTACATAACGAGCATCATAATCATTAAAGCCCTAAAATGGACATTTAATCATCATAATCGTCATTATTGCGAGAGCCCTGAAACAGACAATTAATCGTGAAAATCGCAATTATTTGTTTGACAATTTATTGTCAGCCAAATTTAATAAACGTGACAACCCTAGTTCCACTCAAATTAAGGTGTCTGCCATTTTTTTTATATTTCAACTTTTCTAATCTGGCAGCTCCTCAGCTCCCATGGTCTTATGGGATAACAAAGTGTCCACTTTTTGCACACTTCCGAATCTCGACAGATGTAGTATGTCATTTACGTATTGTTTGCCTTATGTATCATTACTTCTGGGTTTTTGGGCATCCCACTCATCTGACATACTGCTTTTTATATACTGTGCAGCAGGGAAGTGCTCAAATTCAGATGAGGAGAGTCAAATTATTAAAAGCACAAGACGTGATGAGGAACAATTTATGAAGACTTTTGTCCCTAAACGAGCACCAGCAGCAAAGCATCAGTCAAAGTCTCCCTGTCACCTTAACACTGTTCCACGTCTAAGTATTCTCTCAAAGTACCTCAGATTCTCTACTCAGATTCAGGCCTGTGGCAATGTAGTACAGTATCATCTCTCTCTACATCTGTGAATCCCAGCTGCTGTGAGGATCCTATACCAAGTGCTCTAAAGCATGAAAAACATGAACATTTGCTCGTTTTAACCATTGTAATAAATTCTCTGTGAATGTGGGTCATGAAGATGGTCAGTGATTGTTCCCCCTGGAGAAAAGAAATGTGATGAACAATATGATAAAAAAATGAGTGTGGATTATTTTTTTTGTAAGATCTAGATAATATATGAAGTTTAAACACCAGGGGCCTCATTAAAGGGATAGTTCTCCCAAAAATGAAAATTCAGTCATTGATTACTCACCCCTGTGTTGTTCTAACACCATATGACTTTCTTTCTTTTTCTTAACACAAAGAGAGAAATTGTGAGACAATGTTGTGCTCAGTGATGTCATACAATGGCGGTTTATCGTGACCACCTCTTCAAGCTTCAAAAGGACGCAAAAGTATAATTCAGAAGTCTAATAAATTATTCCATAAGACTCAAGTCTTGTTCTGAAGGGATACAATAAAGTTAGGTGAGAAACAACTGAAATCTAATGTATTATTAAGTGAAACTCTTGACCGACCATTGTCCTCCTGTGTGCATTCATGAGACAGACTGCATGCGAGCTATAGAGCTCCTTGCATGAGAGCAACAGTAGTTACGCTGCTGCTCACGAGGTGGGGTGTTCACGCGAAATCTGGTTTTGTTTCGCTTTAACAGGACCACCAGCGATATTAACATCAGAAAACACAACATAGCTGCACACAAACCAGAGAACAGAACTCACAAAACATGTCTGAAGCGTTTGTAGTCAAAAAATAGATGCATTTCTATGCCCAGCCTTATTTGTTTGAACCGAAATCTTTAATCAAGCAGAGAGATGGAGGAGGAGGCTGAAGGTAGCTACATACGCCCAGATTCTACAATCAGAGTACAGGAAACCGCAGTTCTTGGGAGGTTTCGCTTACCGAAAGTGAAATAGGAGAACCAGAGAGAAAGGCGGTGGGAGCGGGAATGTCTGTCACCCCTTTTCTATTCTGAACCTATGTGTTTGTGTGTGTGTGTGTGTGTGTGTGTGTGTGTGTCACACCTCCGCCTGAAGAGACGTCCGCGAAAACAGTCGGTAGGTGTAACATTCTCTGCCAAAATCAAGTAGTTTTAACCGGCAAGTGAGATGCTGGCTTCGATATAATGTTGTCAGAATGATTTTGGACTGGTGCAAGTTCATAGTGGACAGGGTTAACCGGCGCGATGCCAAATATAGAAACCAAGCAATCTACAGAATGTCCTGTCGCTCCTCACAGCTGCTTAGGACAAAAACTCTGTGTGATGTGGAAGAGGGCATGGATGGGCAGTGAAGGTTTTTTGGCCCAAATAAACAATTTACAGTAAACTGCTGTGCTACTATGGTGCAGCTCAGTAAATCACAGTGGTCTTAAACCCTATAATGAGTTACCTAAAGTATTATGATGGTCATAGTTTAGACATTAATCAGAGCCTGTTAGGAATGAATCAAACCACCTTGACAACTGATTTTGGACCACTGGGGGGTTGATGTGGTGTAGTGGTTATAGATCTGGGCAGTAAACTGGAATCCAGAAAGAGGCAATCCAACAACTAACACCATTGTGCCCTTGAGCAAGCTGCTTTATACATAATAACTGTCCTTATAACAAATGTGTAGTGTAAATCACTTTGGATAAAAGTGTCAGCTTAATGACTACTTACCACTGTTGTAGAAATCACCTCTGCCACTTTCTGACAAGGTGTCTTAAATACCAATGAGTCATAAATGTTTAATAAATGAATGATTCAGCAATTATACAGTCTCCAGCACTGTGTTCCTAATACACAAAGCTAGGTAAAACTGTGTCAAGAAAGTATATTATTACAAAGATACACAACATAATCAAATCCCCTTACTTGGAAACACCCAGGCAGAAGTGCATACACTTATCTGTTTATATATGTGGGTGCTGGGCATTGTGCAGGTATTACACATTGCCACTGTCCTATTTCGCAGTGAGGCTATCAGCTGAGAACAGGGACAGTGAGCCCAGCGCCTGGGGAGGGAATGCACATCCAATCTGTGCTGACACCCTCAACACAGCCAGTCCCCTGACCTCATTGGACCATTTTTGCACTCTTAACTCACAAAATACCTCCATCAGCCACTCAACCTATAAGTGGAGGAAATAAACCTACTGCACAAACATACATGCACATAAAAAGGCACAAATACTTGCACTCTGTTATAAAACCTAGTGAGCTGCCTCATCAAATGCACAATACTGACGTTAAGGCTGTTCCAAAAAGTAGGCAGCATTTTGGCCAAATCTTAAGTCAGCATCAGATGTATAATTTGTGGAGAAGGCAATTCCAGAATGTATTTTGTCGAGCTCAATGAAAAGAAAATTAATCCAAAAGCACTTTTCCACCATTGGGCTGAATGGTTCTGAGAATGGTGAGAAAGGGTTCTAGTAGCATTCTCTCGAGCATGGTTCAGCACAGTACGATTACAAACCATTCTTGGCCTGGATTTCTCATCACAGTTAGCAAACTGTGCTAAACCGCGCTGGTGGAAGGGCTTTAGTATGTTGCCACTCATGATTGTCAATTTACCAACACCAAGGTAAAAAATAAAAAAATTGCTGTCCGCACACTGAAACAGACTAGGAAAAAGGTCTAGCAAAAATACATTATTTATTAACTTTTACATTGGCATGGTGAAAAAGTGCAAAGTTCAAGTGAATTAAAAGCCAGACCAACAGGAGTAAACATTTCAGCACATCGCTTTCTACAATATGCTAAGGTAACTCAGTTGTTTCTAGGTAGCTGGCCAAGTTTGTTAATATTTGGGTGAAGTTAATAAAAAGTTCATAAAAATTAGTGTATGTTTAGTGTCATTTTATGATTTTATGGTTTAACTAGTATAGTACATTATTTTTCTAAAGCCTTTTTTCGCCAGGGAGGTGATTACGCTAGCTATCTAATAAAAAATCTTAATATATCAATCAATTACTCATATACAGTGGCAAGAAAAAGTAGCTGAACCCTTTGGAATTACCTGCATTTATGTATTTGTTTTAAAATCTGGTGTGATCATCTAAGTTACAATAATGAACAAACAAAATCTGTTTTAACTGATAACAAATAAATTATTGTATTGTTCTTGTGCATATTGAATACATCAAACATTCACAGTATTGGTTGAAAAAAAAAAAAAATACGTGAACCCCTAGGCTAATGATGTCAACAAAAGCTAATTAGAGTCAGTTGGCAAACCTGGCATTGAATTAATGAATCAAATGTTCAATCTGATTAAAAACTAACTACATAGCCCAATATTTGTATGTTTTATGCTTATTAGAATATTGCATCATTACCAAGCAACATGCTAATGTCAAACTCTTTTGGAATCTGTTGCGAGTCCAATCTCTGTGTGAAGCTCTATTTGTGTGGTATGTGGAGTTACAGCCTTTGTAAAGTGAAATCAGTCACTTATAAGGTCCTATCATGTTTAAGATGCTGCCTTAAGGCCAAAGTATACTTCGTTATCCACGTACTGCATAGTACACGTGACACAAATTTTATTATCAGCACAGTCTGCCCAGACTGTACGTGTACAGTCTAGTTTTTCTAGATACACGGACAGTCCGTGTCCGTGCATAGTCACACGTGCCTGCCGTTGACTGTGTTAAAAGAGTATTACAAAGCAGTTGCAGTGTGCATGCCTCAAATGCTTCCATAATATTTCACAGTCAAAAGAGAATAGTTTGAAAGGTTAAGTGCTTGACTGTCCGTGAGACAGAACGGCACGTGAAAAAAAGCATTCCAGTTTGACCTTACTACTCACACTAAAAAATGCCGTAGAATAGTGCAGAGACATGCGATTTTGGATGCACCTTTGGAAAAACACTCGAAAAAGTGAAAAGGACAATATGAAACCAAACAAAAATGCACAGACAGGAAGACTAAAACCCAGTGTTTTTAACAGGATAACACTGGCTAGTTTCAATGATCAGCACCCTTAAGATTTATTCCCCTTTAAAATCTTGAAGTGACAACAAGAAAATGCAAATGGGAAATGGAAAATGGAAAAATGGAGCCTGTAAATTTGATCCCGATAAAAAAAAAAAAAAAAATCTGCAGCTATAAAAAATAAAAACACAGCTGAGGAGCTTATGCGGTGACGGTTTGACAGGAGTGCTGACAGTCGCCACTCTTTGAAGTCATCATTCTTTCTGTGGCTGGCTCAGTTCAGCGTACCTCTGCTTGGTATTCAGGGCACATTTGATGGGCAGGCTGGGGAACGTTTAGTGTTTGCCCTGCGAGCCTCTGACAGATCAGCTGTTTAGGAGCTGTCAAGCTGGCTGAGCACCAAGGGTCTGACATCGCCCAAGCACATGGAGTCATGGACACAGCCAACAACAAGACAAGTCATATTCCAAGATCCCAAAACACAAGATAATGCTACAATAATATAGGCAAATACACGTTATTGTCTCAGACACCGTAGGATAATGTATACAGTACACCTGCATAACAATGTAATGTGTGGAACACTGAGAAATCTTTTTAATTTATATTTTTTACTTAATATTTTTTACTGAATTCATATCTTTTGAATTTATACTTTAAGTTTTTATTAAAAGTACACACACACGCACAGAGACTTGAGTCGCGACCAACAAACAGAGCCGCAACTCCGCGACTTGATCAATACAACAGTTTCTAAATTATCCAAAATAACTTTTAGTATGTGCAAGTGTTTCATTGTATTCAGCCCTGTGCTTTTTATACTGTACAAACTATAGATTCTATCCCCTAACCCTACCCCTAAACCTAACCCTCACAAAAAACTTTCTGCATTTTTACATTTTCAAAAAAATATCATTTAGTATGTTTAAGCGATTTGAATTATGGGGACACTAGAAATGTCTACCACATTTATAGCATAATACCAGTTTGTAACCTACAAAAATTTCTTCGTAAACCACCCAAACCCACCCACACACACACACACTCTACTTTGTTACTCCAGTAAGTGCTCCATTAAAGCAGTGCAAGCATCGCAATCCTCTGTTTCTAGTTCTAAAATGACGTTTTCCCATTGAATTATTGAAAAATAATGCACACCCGAGGTTCGCGTCATGACTGCATTACCACCTCGGGTGTGCATTATTTTTCAATAATTCAACAGTCCGTCATCAATTATTCCTTATTATCTGTTTGTGGTGATGGGGGCGTGGTCGTGTGTCTGTCGGCGGGAGAGAGTAGTAAGGCTCGTCACCTGTGTTGTAATTATCTCTAACGCCTGTCTCTTGTTATAGTGATGGCAGAGGGAGACTTAAAAGCCGCACCAGCGCATCAGTTTGGGGAGAGAGAGAGTGACCCGAGAGCACGATCTCGACGTGTATTGAGTGTATTAAAAATGTGTTATCTTATTGAGTGTTGTGAAGAATCTATGTGAATTGAATGCATTAAAAATACAAGATGCTGAATGCAGAAAATAAAAGACTTGCCTGCACTGCTTTGTTGTCTCCTGACTCCTCCATAGCCCCAAAAGAACCGAACATACAACAATGTTATTATAGAATGTTACTAATGTGAATGAGTGACTAAAACAACAACAATTCTGGCTTTGTTACTGTTAGTGGTACAAAGGCATTTATTATTGTTTAATTTGTTATTTTTTTTGACAAAGCCCTAACCAAACTACTAATCTTTGCCGTTTCACTTATCCTGCACAGCTTCTGCAATGTCAGAGCAGATGCAGATACAGGCCTGGTGTTGTAATGGTTTCAGACAGACACATGAGAGGCCTGGAGAAGGGTAATTACAGAAGCTGCTGTTTCAAGCAGAATGATATGACAAGCTACAAGAGACATTTAGATGCAGATTACACAAAGCAAGTCCTCCATTTTTATCCTCCCAAGTACAGATGATCAGGAGGACACATTTTCAAAGGGTACAGAAGGGTTTTCCCAACCAAGGCACTAATTGCATTTCCTGTGCCACAGAGTTAGGCCTAGAGAGAACAGAGTTCTTTTACACAGCTTTTGGTTCAGGCATAATTACAGGATGGACTATCACCAACAAGAGACATCAAGAAACATGGTTTAATCAAAACAAGGAGGGAACATTTGAGCCAGAAACTGAATATGCTGTGCAATATACTAAAGCTAATGTATGCTCTTTTTGAAAAAAATAAAATAAAATAAATAATTGCTACTTCTTTTATCAATGGAGTGCTTTTCCATTCAGTGAAATTCTCAGTACAAATGCACATATGAATTTGGAATAAAACATATTCTGCACCTATATTGTGTGAATCTGACCAACAGTACATCATCACAAAAGCTGTGTATGAAAAAGCCACTCAACAAATCTAAAGTAGCCAGATAACCTTTCATTCATCCACACAAATGGCTCCAAACGGAATGATTCTAACTGTCTGAGTACACTCAAAGACTTTGCTCAAAACTCGTTATGGACTGAGGGGGATCAGATAGCGTCAGAAAGCTTTTGTGCATAATGGTGTGTACTGAGGGAAGAGAGCTGAGCCCCATTTTTACAAACCGCCACAGAGCTCTCGCAAAATAATAACTGAATTAACGACTACATGACAGCTAATCTCAATGGCCTGATGATTACCAACAAAAGCCCAGTCGTCATCAAACCTCTACAACTGCTGCCATTTCACTTAAAAAGCCTGCTCTTCGCACATCCTTTTTTCACAGCTTTCTTGTTCTAATGGAGCCCTCAGGGCTTCCACACTCAAGTTGAATTTGCATGTCAAAGCTCCTGCTAAAACTTTAATGGAAAGCAGTGAACAGCTTTCGGCTCTGAAAAAATGAGAACAGATAATTTCTGAATGTTGTGCTCTGGGTAGGTGCATGGCTACAGCACATCAGCAAAGCAAAAACAGTATCTGGATCATGCACTTTCCTGAGAGGTCAGGAACTTCTCTTCATGGAGTGTAGTGAGTTACTCTGGGACAGACACAGTAGCTTTACTGTCCATAGTGTCATCTCTTAATTCAGGGGTTTTCAAACTTTTCGGTGCCAAGGACCCCAAAAAATTATGAACCCCCACAGAGGGACTCCATTCCTAAAATATCAAGGCAGCTATATATTTTCATATATAAAAAATAATTTATACTGAGCGAGTGTGATTTTAAGTGTGAACATTTTGTTTGGAAAATTAAATGATTGGCTTTTATATTGTGTATTAAATCCAAAAGAAATGACTATGAATATTATATCGAATGTATGACAGCATATCTTTAAGCGCTTCTGAGCACGGTGAGTAGAAGTTCCAGTACATTTCCACTTGAGCATGGTTCAGTGTGGTATGATGAAAAACCATTACTGGTATGGATTTCTCAGCATGATTAAGCTAACTGTACTCAGAACAGGACAACAGTTCTGGCAACTAGGCTTGGGGTCTTTTCCACGCATTAATAATCCGAAAATTTTCCAGAGGATTATCGATATATATCAGCATTTTTTCCAGATATAAATAGGGCAGCTTGTTGCAAAATGGTCTTCGTCTCTTCAAGCATATTTCTCAACACATCTTTGGTAAAGCGTGATCAATAGGGTATCTTAAAGGGAGTAACACACCGGACGTGTCTGACGGATGACATGGTAAGTTCTAAAATTCGAAACAATTATTTTATATGAAGGAATGTACGCATCGGCGCTTACACTCAAAATTCTGAAGCATCAAGGAGCTCAACTCGCATAGCTTATTAACAAAGGATAAAGTTTACTCTAGCCATCATTAGATGATATACTGTGTATATGTACCTTTCATATACCCTACACAATGTATTTTCAGTTACAAGTATGTCTTTTTATGGTTTGACAGCTTGAATGAAACACATTGACTGTTGGTAGTGCAAAACTGCAAAACTAATGTGCACAGAGCAGGTACAAAGCATTCTGACTTCACACCAGCCCTGGGGTTGATGAACTCTTTTGATTGGCTTTCCTTGAAGCGGGAGGCAAGCTGGCAGTGCCTGTCTGGGTCTCGGTCTGACTTTCACGCTCTAAAAAGTCTACTTTTGAAGGGCTACGCTGATTCCACTGGCTCTGCCTGGCATTCTCCCAAAATCACAGGCAGTGAGAGGATGCAGTACCACAGGCTAATTACCTGGCACTGGGTAAACAGAAGCAAAAACAAGGAGGAAAATGAAAGGATGAGAAAGTACCAGGTTCCTTTCAGAGTGGCCCATCATCATTAGCGCATAAAGAGCTGCCCTGCTGATGATGTTGATAGGCACTGGAGCAGAGGGCAAGACCACATGAAATAGTACCACAGTAAGAGCAATCTAGCCCTTCCTCACAACACTCAGCAATCAGACAGCACAGCAGATTTACAGATGAGTGCTAGGAAATTTGTCAACACTGCCAAATGGCAAGATTGATGGTGATGTGGTGTATTGGACTTTAGATAAAAAAGTGGCTGCCAAAATGTAATATTAATATTGCGTAATCTTGTGGTGGAGTTATGTCAGTCAAAGAACAGGAATGTAGATTCTCCTGTATGTTCTGTGCACAAAGGCATGTATATAGACATTTGCACATCTGTGCACATATATGTCAGACGGACGTCTTTGGGTGCTGCATGGCATCTCGTTGTTCCAGTCCCTCGCACCTTCATTACAGGCCGTAGGTTGTTATAATGTAGTCTGTTCCAAAAAGCACACAAATATTACATTTCTCAGATTTTGTTACATGAAGACACGCTAGCCAACTCAATGAAAAAATGCTAAGAAAACACGTCTCTCTGCTCTTCCTCCAGGTTGCTGTAAATATCTTTTACAGTACCCACATAGGGTTTCAGTGGTATACCGCGGTATGAAAATTGATGGTTATCATACCATGTACATTTGCTTATCTATAGTATTGAGAAAAAAAATGCAACCGGACAGAGAATCTCAACTGCGCGTGCACATCTCCTTTCCTCCTCGACTGTCTATCAGACTCGTCAACTTGCACCACACACACACATTCAGCAGAGAAAATGTCAGAGAGAAGCGAGGCGAGGAGGTCTGACATAAGTGAGTGTGTGTGTGAGTTAAAGCAGTGTTTCTCAACTGGTGGGACGCAGGTCTATTCGGACTGGGTCGCGGACAGCAGGGAAAGAACAATGCCATGGTTCTCCCATTGAAGATATTTGGGCGGCCGCCCAAGTGATAGCCTATTTAGGACTGCCAAAGGCAGATTTGTAATTACATTTTTTTATTAAATCATACAATAACAATGAAATGTAAACATATATATATATATATATATATATATATATATATATATATATATATAAAAATCAACATTTAAACCCCACAAACCCCCTCCCCGACCCCGCACCCCCAAAAAACAACCCTGTGGTCAAACATAAGTAAATATATAGAAATAAAAATCAAACAGACACACATATATACAGATATAAAAAAATATACATATATACATATATATATATATATATATATATATATATATATATATATATATATGTATATATATACACATATACAGATATATATATATATATATATATATATATATATATATATATATATACACACACATACATACATATACAAACATAAATACATACACATATATATATATACACATACATGCATACATACACACACATAATAATCATACTAACTATATTACACTACTCTCTCCACACCCCACCCAAGAGCCCTCCAAAAACTCAAAATACATGCCCCATTACCGTATAAACGTATCCAAACCACCCCATCTTCCCGATGACACCTCCTCATAAGCTGCCACCCTCCCCATCTCCGTGCACCACTCCGGATATGGGAGCACACCAGCTGACCTCCAACCCCTCAAAATAACCTGCCTGGCAATCATCACACAGGTCAGAACCCAGTTCTCTATATGGCCATCCCCCACATCGATGACCGCCCCATCACCCAGAACACAAAGTCTGGGGCAAAACGAAACCCGAGTGCCCATCATGTCGCACACAAAATTCCAAACCTTCGACCAGAATTTCTGGATCTCGACACACCACCAAAAAACATGGGCCATGTCTCCATCCTCCGACTGACATCTCCAGCAGGTGGGTGTGTCTTTAAGACCAAGCCTATACAGCCTAAAGGGGGTCCAATAAAATCTATGCAAAATTTTGAATTGTATAAGATGCACCCTTGCATCTCTAGATGCAGACTTAATGTTATTAAGAATCTTAGCCCACACTCCTTCCTCCAATGCCAAGTTGAAATCTTTCTCCCATACTCTCGAGAGAAGTTAAGGCTCTGTCCCCCAGACTCTGAATTAACAGGGAGTAGTACACTGATGCCTCATGACCTTTTCCAAAAGCCACAATCACCTCTCCCAAAGCATCTGCCTCCTTAGGGGGGTGTGTGCTACTCCCAAAAATAGTACAAAGCAGGTGGCGCAGTTGTAAATACCTATAAAACTGAGGTCTGTGGATCCCAAAATGTTGGACCAAGTTTTCAAACGATCTCAACACACCACTTTCATATAGGTCACCGAGTGTAGCAACCCCTCTCACAATCCACTCTGGCCAGCAGAAAGGGGACTTGCCAATACACAATCTTGGGTTCTGCCATATGCTCGAGGCAACATTTAAATAAGTGTCCAATTTAAACAATCTGGACACTTTAGTCCATACCGAGTGTAAATGCGAAATAATGGGGTGTAACTTATCTTTTCCAATTAGTTTGATGGAAGGCGCCCGGCTGGAAAGCCGTTACTGGACAGTACGCTGTCAGAGCCAAAGCTTCGGATTTAGACCAACTGACTTTGTATCTTGAGAATTAATAATTCTGTGGAGGCAAGACATAGATCTAGTAGGTTCAGAGACAAATAATAAAATATCATCTGCGTAAAGCAGAAGCTTATGCACCACACCTCCCGCAACCACCCCTGGAAAATCATCCTCCTTTCTTATCGCGGCTGCTAATGGTTCCATGGCAAGACAGAACAATAATGGGGAAAGAGGGCGGCCCTGCCGAGTGTCCCTATTCAGAGTAAAATAATCTAAAATTAATCCATTTGTTTTAACCGCTGCTACAGGGTGTCTATAAAGTAACTTATTCCAACCAATAAATGTACTCCTGAACCCATACATTTCCAAAATCTTAAAAAGATAATCCTATTCTACCATATCAAACGCCTTTTCGGCATCAAGTGAGATGGCAGCGATCGGAGATTGATCATTCGCTACTGACCGCATGATATTGATGAAATGCCTTATGTTATCAGAAGAGTTACTGCCCCGAATAAATCCCACCTGATCTATATGTATAAGAGATGTCATAACCTTACTTAATCGGTTAGCCAAAATTTTTGACAATATTTTTACTTCTAGCTAGATCAGGGAAATTGGACAGTAACTTTTACACTCGCTTGGATCTTTGTCCTTTTTAAGAATCAGACTGATCCGAGTTTGTGTCATAGTTGGAGGAAGCTTTCCATTCTTTAATGATTCAGTATAAACTTCTAACAAAAGTGGAGCATAAGATCTAAACAATTCTGCGACAAAACCATCTGTCCCCGGAGCCTTGCCAATAGGTAGGGATTTAATTACCTTGTCAAGCTCCTCCAAGGTTATCTCAGAATCAAGAGAGTTTTTTTGCTCAAACGTCAGTTTAGGAAGATCTAATGGTTCCACAAAGTTTCTAATATCTTCATCAGTAGACGAAGACGTGGAACTATAAAGATCAATATAGAATACTTTAAAGGCATTATTAATATCAATGGCTGAGGTAAAAATTTCACCACCAGCAGATTTCACTGAGGGGATGATAGAAAGAGACTCTCTCTGCTTTATATATTTAGCCAAAAGCTTCCCTGCTTTGTCACCCGACTTGCCGTGAATAACCAAAACTCCACTTTCCGTGACAAAATAGTATTATATCTATATTTCAATCGGGTCAATTCTCTGAGGCCATCAGCTGACATACAGCACTTCAGCTCTGCCTCTGCACTTTTAATATTTCCTTCCAACTCCACGAGTTCTCGTGCTTTGGATTTTTTGATGAATGAGGCATACTGTATCCGGCCCCTAAGAACCGCTTTAAGTGCCTCCCAAGCCACGCCCACAGAGGATACTGAGGACCAGTTGGTCTCCATATAAACATTGATTTCAGTCTTTAACATTTGTTGGAAATCAGGATTTTGCAAAAGGGATACATTAAGGTGCCAACTATATGATTTCTTTTTCTCTATATGTGGCATCACCTCTAAATTCACCAGGGTGTGATCTGAGACTAAAATGTTTCCAATTGAGCAATCCACAACAGAGGAAATGAGGGATTTGGATATTAAAAAAAAAATCTATTCTAGAATAAATCTTATGGACTGATGAAAAAAAATGTATAGTCCCTACCAGATGGGTTCAAAAGTCTCCAAATATCCGTAAGACCAAGATTTTTACACATCCTGTGAAGCGTCAATGTTGCTCTAGGGAGCTTACGCACTTTTGCTTCACTATGATCAAGGACTGAGTCCATCAAAAGACTGAAGTCTCCTCCCAATATTATATCATGAGGGGTGTCATCGGTTTGCAACTTCCCTTCAAGATCTATAAAAAAGCCCTGATCATCAGCGTTAGGTGCGTAAATATTAGCCGAAATCAACCTTTGCCCTTGAATTTCAGCTAAAACAATAATGACTCTTCCTAATTTATCTTTAATCTGTTGAGACATTTGAATTGTAGATGTTTATTAATCAATATAATGACTCCCTTGCTCTTACTTGAGCCAGCACTAAAAACAACATGTCCATCCCATATCTTCCCAAATTTTTCAGCTTCCTGCGGGCAGATATGTTTCTTGAAGAAACACTATATCATATTTCTTACGTTTAAGAAAAGTAATAACCTTCCTTCTTTTTATGGGGTGCCCCAACCCATTCACATTCCATGTGGAGATAGTACACTCATATTAACATTTGACATTTTGATATAGTAGAAAAAATAAATTGTGTCAAAAACAAAATTATACAGACCACATTCCCCATTAGTGAAACAATCAAACCCCGAACTTCCCCCCGAACAAAACAAACAGAAAAAAAAAAAAAAAAAACGTGCGCATTAACACCACGCACGAAAGCGCCAATCCCTGTTCAATGAGGTCAATGAGACCCACGACAACTTTGCCATCGGATTGCACAATTTTGCCTCACAAAACCGGCATCCCGGTTCACCGGGTGGTCAAGTCAATTCACTAGGAGGCCGCATAAAAGTATATACCATGACTTACACAATCCGTCAACTTTATAAAAGACATCCTTTGTGTGAGCATGTGGATATTTTGCGGTAATCCGTAGTGTCCACTCTCAAACTGGCCGGGAACTTCAATGCAAAAGTAATCTTTCGTCAATGCAAAAGTTTCTTTAAGGAAAAGTGTTATTCACAAAACAAGCTCCAGCCACAAGGTGGAGCCAACACAAAAAGAAAAAAGAAAACAAAATGTCACCCAGCTTCCTCAAGAGTAAGTACAGCGAGTCAGGCCCACTCACATGAGAAACACTCAATGGTTTACTCACCCATTGATTCAATAAAAGACTTTGCCTGATTGTGACATGTAAATACTTTGCGACCGTCCTTCGTTTCTATTCTCAGTTTGGCCGGAAACATCAGAGCAAAAGTGATTTTTCGCCGATGTAAGAGTTTCTTACATTCCTTGAACTGATCGCGTTTCTCTCGTCGAGTTCGCAAAGTCCGGTAACAAGAAAATATTATGGTTCTTCCAAGAAAGCTTCCCTTTGCTCCTTGCCTGGCGCAACACAAGATCTTTATCGGATGATCTCAGAAATCTGGCCAGAATCGATCAGGGCCTGTCTCCCTCAGCAAATCTGTGAGCTGGGACTCTGTGAGCTCGCTCGATTTTCCAGCTTGTGGCATGTTATGTCGAGCAGACTCGGGAAAAACTCGTCTAGGAATTTCACCATATCTCTGCCCTCCTCATGCTCAGGAATTCCAACAATTCGAACGTTATTCCTGCGGCTTCTATTCTCAAGATCTTCAAGCTTTTCAAGGAGAATCAAATTTGGTTGCGGGTGGATTAGCGGTTAATTCCCTCTCCGAAGATTCCAAAAAATCGATTCGTCTCTCAACATCAGTCACTCTTGTAACTAGCTTAGAGAATTTTATTTCCATCGCCGTAATTGATCGACGTATTACAGCGAGATCCACCAAGTCAGCAAGAATCTTCATCAACATCACCGACATGTTGGACAACTGACGCTGGATCTCCTCTCCCGCCGCGCCGTCCAAATCGAGTCCCCGGTCTGTAGGCCTGTCGGGGCTTTCATCCTGAACACGTAAGTGTCTTTTAATGTCTCCAGAGCCCGAGGATTTTGACTTCTTTGCCATGTTTTGCATCAAAGAGCAAATGTGTAACTGGGTGTATCAAAATTCACCAGATTATAACATGAAAATAATTAAAAATTTAGCAAAGTGCGCAGAGCTCGTCACTCACACGTCTGCCCCTTGCATGGTGTCACGTGACCCCGCCAAGGCAGATTTAATGATAATCTCGCAATCAGCTAAAGGCTTCTCATCTGCACTTTCGCACGAGTGTAACGGAACCAGCTCGCGATCATAATCTGCTCTTCTCTCTGTCGCACGCGTGCAACAACCGGGCTTCCCTCGATATTGCGGAGTGCAGACCTCAAAACTGATGTGACCAATTTCAATTCTAGTGAGACTTTTCTAGTTTAAAGGGTTTAGGAGGAAGTCAAGTCGAACCTCTCAAACAGTAGGCAGCCCTGACATGCCAAAGAGCACTGAGGAAAAGAGCAACACTGTGCTATGTGCTAATTATTATTATTATTATCTTTACAAAATTGTTTCATGATTTTACATGAGTAAAAGTAACCGTTATATTTTGAAAAAAATGTATAGATTCATATGAAATAATCTAAAGGTAGAATCTGTTAGACCTCATTTTATATCAACAGTGGCAGTTGTAGTTAAAGTTTCAAGATGTGTTTCATCTAGTACTTATTTTTTCATAAATACTATAATTTGTTATTATTATTACTATTATTTAAGACTAGCTACACTGACCTAACCATGGTAATGAGGAGCCTTTCCTCCTGTGTAATATGTACAGTATGCTCTGTTTGAATTATGTTTGAAATTAGGAAACAAATGGGATAATAATGGGCTCATATAAGTAAATATGCTCTTCAGTTTTTAAAAGGGGAGAGAGAAAACTTCCAGTCGCTTTTGTTATTGACGTCAACAACAAAAATAATGTCACTTGATGCATATCCTTGTACTTGAAAACCATGAACAAAACTATGCAACATAAAAGGAAATGTGACCCAGGATACATTAAATACAGGTTATGTTTTTACTATGGTGGGTCGCCACTTGATTTCTAATGTAAACTTTGGGTCCTGAAGCAAAACTAGTTGAGAACCACTGAGTTAAAGGTACAGACAGGAGCAGTCTGGCTGCGCTCTCGCACACCTACAGTATATGTTAATTATTAATAATCATAGGACATTACTTTAAAAGCTCACACAGCTGATGTTATTTTTCATTTAGTAGTTAATTTAACATGCAATGCTAACATGTAAACTAACATGCTTTAGATATATAACATGTTGTAGTTACATGCTATTTTTTTAATCATGTTTATAAATTGGTTTATTATTATAATTCTGTTAGCTTTCTTATTTATTCTATTTATTGTATTTATTTTCAAAAGGGAGACTTTTTTACACATACTTTCAAGTTTCAATTATAATAAAGCGTTTGTTCAACCAAAAAAAATATCTAAAATAAAAAAACCCTTCTGTTTTCACTCCTTTAAGGGTCATTGTAACTGATAATAATAATTGTGTAATACTGTATACCGTGAAAACGTGATATTTTCCGAGACGATTATCGTAATGTGAAAATCTCATACCGTTGCAACCCTACACCCACAATACTTAACAGACCCGTTATCTGACAGCACCACTAATTTAATACCGTACCCGACCCGACCCGTTTAACCGATCCGAACCCGCATAAAAATAAATCTACTACATCAGGCAGACACATTTTTTTTTATTTTCTCAAGTCACACAAGCAATCACACTAACATTAGGCACTCTCAGTTGGAGCATTTAAGAAAAATAGACACGTAGCCTAACGTTGAGGTGACAATTAACAGAAAAAAGATGAGAAAGATGAACATTATTTGACATAAAAAAAAAAAAATATATGGCTATATGACCCACAGTTCGCCCATGCCTATTGATTCCCGACCCGCACCGTAAATGACAATGTAAATATTTTTCCACCTGTTACATAAAATATTAGCAGTTCACCCATTGGGTACCCACATGTGCAGGACTCTTGGCTGAACCGTGTATTTGCACGGATTTGCAGTTGGCTTGACCAGAGATGCCAAAACCACGTTTTTAATACGCTGTGGAAATAAGCTATGAATAGTTTTGAAGCTTGGGTTCTGTTCCATTCAGCTGAACCCTGTCTAGCAGTTTGAAAGGAAGAACTCACCTGGGACCACAAGGTAATGCCGAAAAACATGACATAATCAATCTGAAAATAGCCCTGTCCATAAGCAGTAATGGCATGCATACAAGTGTGTAGTGATGGCTGAGTGGCATTGATGTATTTTGCCTTTTTGTGCTCTGCTGCCATTGTCAATATGAACTTGCCATGTTTTCTGCTGGCTTTGCATTAGAATCAATAATTTCCAGCATGTGATATATTGCTATGCGTGATTGAGATTCCTGAATTATGATTCCGTTGTAAATAATTTTATGTCATAATTAAAAAGTCTGTGTAAATGCACTTAGTCGTGGTATACAGTTTATACTGCATATTTCATTGGCTTATAACACTGTGAGGGGGCCCTACATGGGGGTGTCCCATACGGCAGTGTGCATGACTTCAAGGCATAATGAAATAAAAATAAAATAACTACAGGCAAAAACACATAAAAATAATATACACTGAAAATGAATGGAAATGAACATGAAAATAAACAGACAAGTTACAGTAAAGTGATGATAGTGATATTTTTTTTTTTCCCCAGCTGGACCAGTAGGCCATTTTTTAGCAACATATTTTTAAATTAAGTGTCAGGAGCATTTTCATTCATATTTACAACTAGAACAGGACTCGACAATAAGGACTGTCCAATGGCCAGGGGCCAGTTTGAGAGAGATTTGGGCCACTTTCTAGAACTTTTACTTGGCTGATCTGGCCAGTGCCGCATTTATAACGTTACTGCAAGCAGACAAGCAAGAGAGCACAAAAATTACAAGAAGCAAACACAGTTTTCTAATCCACACATAGGAACACAAGAAATCAATAGTTTATTTCTATTGGACTGTAAATCCATCTCTCTCCTTGCATCTCTCTCATTATCTCTCTCCGTGCAGCGTAGATGCTGTTTAGCGTGCGTGCGCACTTGCAAAGGGACAGAGTGCAAGTATTGTTCTTACATTAAAAAAAAGCTACTTTTTTGCCTTTAGAGATTAATTTATCATTTCTGAACTGTACAGGTATTTTCTTTATGTGCTTTGTGTATGTCAGTGTTGGTTTTATTTGGGTTTTCTAATTTCTTATTTTTAATCCACATTCTTAATTCACTGATTAGGCCTAATATCTACCTACTGTATATTACATGTCACAACCGATTTAGTATCATGGTCTCCTCTCTCAGGAATTCATATTACATTCAGCAAACAATCAAATCTTTAACTCAGTGACTAAATATATGATCCTGCTTGTGTAAACACTACATATTGCCCAAAAGTTAAACGGGTGACTGACTAACTTGTCATCTGCTCCACTGAACTGTTCGCTGAAAAACATGTGTAAGCGGCAGGATGGTTGAGGTTAATATCATGTATTTATAAATTTATATCTGTTAAGCCCTTATATGGGGTTACATGAGGCATAAAGCTGTAATTTACAGCTATCTTGCAAATTATAAATGTGATACAATATTGAGGGAAATTGTCTTAAAAATTTAATATTTATATATAAAAAATATTTAGCTTCAGACACATTTTTTAAAGTCATGATGGTAAAAACTAGCTAGTGAAAAGTTTGGAAGGGCAAGTAGAGAAAATCCTTAGCATTGAGCCCTGTAGAAATATATACTGGCAGCCAAAAGTTTGGAATAATGTACAGATTTTGCTCTTATGGAAAGAAATTGGAACTTTTATTCACCAAAGTGGCATTCAACTGATCACAATGTATAGTCAGGACATTAATAACGTGAAAAATTACTATTACAATTTGATTTTTATTTTTTTTACAGAACTTCTTAAACGACTTCAAAGAGTTCTCATCAAAAAATCCTCCACATGCAGCATTGACAGCTTTGCAGATCCTTGGCATTCTAGCTGTTAGTTTGTCCAGATACTCAGTTGACATTTCACCCCACACTTCCTGTAGCACTTACCATAGATGTGGCTGTCTTGTCGGGCACTTCTCACACACCTTACAGGCTAGCTGATCCCACAAAAGCTCAATGGGGTTAAGATCAATAACACTCTTTTACAGTTATCTGTTGTCCAATGTCTGTGTTTCTTTGCCCACTCTAACCTTTTCTTTGCAATTCTTCCCATAAGGCCTGCACCCCTGAGTCTTCTCTTTACTGTTGTACATGAAACTGGTGTTGAGCGGGTAGAATTCAATGAAGCTGTCAGCTGAGGACATGTGAGGCGTCTATTTCTCAAACCAGAGACTCTGATGAACTTATCCTCTCATTTAGTTGTACATCTGGTCTTCCACATCTCTTTCTGTCCTTGTTAGAGCCAGTTGTCCTTTGTCTTTGAAGACTGTAGTGTACACCTTTGTATGAAATCTTCAGTTTTTTGGCAATTTCAAGCATTGAAATGATTCTTGACCTAATATTGACCTTAAGACATGCCAGTCTATTGCACACGGTGGCAACTCAAAAACAAACACAAAGACAATGTTAAGCTTCATTTAACGAACCAAACAGCTTTAAACTGTGTTTTAATATAATGGCAAGTGATTTTCTAGTAACAAATTATCAATTTAGCATGTTTACTCAAGGATAAGGTGTTGGAGTGATGGCTGCTGGAAATGGGGCCTGTCTAGATTTGATCAAAAATGACTTTTTTCAAATAGTGATGGTGCTGTTTTTAACATCAGTAATGTCCTGACTATACTTTGTGATCAGCTGAATGCCACTTTGGCAAATGAAAGTACCAATTTCCTTCGGAACCAGCAAAATCTGTAAATGATTCCAAACTTTTGGCCGCCAGTGTGTATATATTTTAATGAAACAATATTTCTTTACAAAGCAATTTTACAAAACAAATGACTTTTTTAAAGTTGAAAAACTTTTAAAATGAGCAATAATAGGTGTATTAACCGATTTTGTGCCTTTAACAGGCACAAATTCTTAAACACATGATATGAACCCATGTCCTCTGGGCACTTCTGCCACTTATACAAAGGCAGCATACATCTGAAGGACATGGAGTAAATAGTACCCTATATGAAATAAATAAATAAATAAATAAATAATTAAAAAAGGCACATTTAACCAGACGTCAATGCAGCATCAATACGTGTATTCTGGAATAACAGTAGCAGAAAACAATGTATCATGACTGAACATTTTATTTGTTTAAATGTTGCTTTCTGTGTATGACTGTGCAATCAAAATGAATTTTTATCCTGTTAGTATCCTGTAAGTGAGGTGAGCCATGGCAACAGAAGCATGAGGCATTAGCTGGAGAAACAGAACCCAGCCATTATAGAGAGAAACAGCTGAACATACCTTGTTGCCAATGGCTTTTTTAGGTGGGAAACTGAAGGTGTCGACCTGTGGGAATTGCGAGCGCAGGTAATTGTGCAGGGCCCTGAACTCAGTGTAGCGCCGGTACACATTCCACTCATTGTCCAGGATTCTAATGTACACCTGAAACAACAAAAAGCATGAAATGTCACTGATAGGAAGGATGTGCATCTGAGACAGGTCATTTTTGCTCTCGTTAGGTCCCCTATGATTTGCATGTGATATATCTGAGGTTAAACCTGGTTTCCCATAGTGCTACAGTGAGACAGCCACAAGAGACTGTAAAAAAGTGCATTACAGGGACAATTACATAAAGAGGAGGGAGAGAGGGATGCTTTTTTCATGCATCACTTTCTCCTTCATACCCAAGAGCAAGACAGAGGAGCCTGGCTCAAATTAACCAAGCAAAACCTCTGATCACAGAGAAGCAGCACACTTAGTGTCTTGAACAGGAACAGGCAGCAGTGAGTCCACCGGGGATGCAGAGCAGTGTGTGTATGTGTGTCTGTGTCTGGCTTTAGTAAAAATCTCTTGATAGGTTAGACTCTTGACAGCATGTTGGCACCTGTGAAGCTAGGCTGACAGTGTAAAACACAGGCTGTTCTGAGACTTCTAGTGTCAGAGCGTCAGTGCAATCACCATCTGAAAATTCATGCATGCAAACTTAAACTGGCACCAAAATAACTCAAACAGCCTTAAAAAGTTTTACTTTATTGTTAACGATCAGGTTTTCACGATAAAAAAATATCAGTAGTCGATACCAATTTTTCAACACCAAAGCAAAAACTAATATGCTATTGAAAACATTACTTCATTCAAAGTTAAATTTTATTGTAATGAGTCAGGAGATAATGGAGGATCTAAATGCATCGTCTTTAATAAAACAAAAGTAAACCAGGTAACTAAAACAAAACAAAGGGAACAAACGTACAGAGTAATACACGAAAAGACTGACAAAGGAAACAGGGAAAACAAGGGCTTAAATACACAGGGGCAAACAAGGGAACGAGGAACATCTGTGGAAACAATCAGGGGAAAACCATTCATAAAATGAAACTACAAAAGGACTACAAACTAACAGGAAACAGAAACGTGGGAACTAAAGAATTTCAACATAAAAGTCAACACAAAAAACAGAGAATATGTTTTATGTTTATTATAAATATTAACAAATTATATTAAAACAATGACAAGTAGCTATCAAGTATTTCTTAATTAAACACTGCAAGTTTTTCATTTTAATATTTAAGTAAACACTCATTAATGATATTAAGAACAAAGAAATGAATTAAGAACAGTGTGTGGTTTTCTCTTAAACTTGTCAGTATTGTTGTTTGATTAATATTAATGACATACTATACAGCGGATTGTCTATTAGGGGCTGTAACACCGAATGCGTTTTTGCGCCCATCTGCGTTGTTTTATTAATTGCATTTCTATGTAAACACCAATTTTGATACCAAAGCAAAAATAAATATACTATTGAAAACATGACTTTACTCTTACTTAAATATTAATATAGATACACTGCCTGGCCATTTGTATTTAAATAAGCACATACTTAAGAGCCTATGACTGGAACATTATTGCAGTGATTAATATGTTTCAGCTGGCAACAATTCTTTAAACCCTAACTGATGCAGTGTGTAGCCTCTCATTTCTTAAACAACCATGCCGGAAGACGTATCCCGTGGTCGTGGAAAAGATGTTACTGTGTTTCAGAAGGGGAAACTTATTGGCCTGCATCAAGCAAAGAAAACAACTAAAGAGATTGCTGAAATCACTTGAATTGGGTTAAGAACTGTCCAAAGCATCATTAAAACCTGGAAGGATAGTGGTGAACTGTCAGCTTCATGGAAGAAAATCTTGAATGATTGTGATCACTAAAATGCTTGGTGGTCACATCGTATTCACGACTTCAATTTGCTAGAGAGCATAAAGATTGGACTGTAGAGCAATGGAGAAAGGTCATGTGGTCTGAGTCCAGATTTACCCTATTCCAAAGCCATGGGCGCATCAGGGTTACAAGGGAAGCACATGAAGTGATGCACCCATCATGCATAGTGCCCACTGTACAAGCCTCTGGAGGCAGTATTATGATCTGGGGTTGCTTCAATTGGTCAGGTCTAGGCTGAGCAACGTTATGCAGCAATAAAATGAAGTCAGCTGACTACCTGAATGTACTGAATGACCAGGTTATCGCATTAATGGATTTTTTCTTCCCTGACGGCACAGGCATATTCCAGGACGACAATGCCAAGATTCATCGGGCTCAAATTGTGAAAGAGTGGTTCAGGGAGCATGAGGAATCATTTTCACACATGAATTGGCCACCACAGAATCCTGACCTTAACCCCACTGAAAGTCTTTGGGATGTGCTGGAGAAGACTTTATGGAGTGGTTCGACTCTCCCGTCATCAATACAAAAATTAACAGTGATGGGCAGTAGCTCGCTATAAATAGCGAAGCTATTAGCTTAACTACATTTCTGAGTTGCGAGGTGGTAGCTTTGCTAGTTTTTAAATCAAGTACCTTTTCAGTAACGAATCTATATTTTTGACTAGGTTACGCGTAGCTTTGAGAAAAGCTACACCGCTACATCATGCCTTGTACCCGGTGTTTACTAATGCCAGTTTTGAATCAAAACTAAAGATGTCCGATCACAAATTAATTGCTCATTTGAGTCAGTTCTTTACAATGAATTGGTCACACGTGATAGGAAAGCAGTCTGAATCGATTCGCGATTCAATCTGAATGCCTCAGAAAGCTTGCGCGAGTGCTGCTGAATCATTTGTGCGCGCTCTCACTTGCCAATAAGCTCACGGAGTATTTTATAACACAGAAAATAAAGATAACGCTGGTTGCAGTGGATCTACAATCAATGGAAATGAAACCTGCAAATGTGTCCTATTGTTTCCCTATTGTTTATAAAAGGTCTTTATAAAGTTCAACACGTTTGCAGCTTGTAAACGACTTCTGCAGGTAAATACATTTTCCAACGAAAAGAGTATCAAAACAAGTATTAGCCTACAAGAAAACACATAAAAAAGTGCCATGGCATTACCATGTTTTTTGGACATGTACCATTACCTGGACACACTACGTTAATACAATGGAAGGCTATATGAATATGGTACTCATATAGCGAAGTGTTTTTTTTAATTACCTTGAAGCACCTTGTAAATACAATAGTATATGAATATGGTAATCATATATCAATTTACCATGGTAGTAACATGGTATTCTTTGAAGCAACATGCAAATACTGAATGGTACATAAATATGATAATTGTATATCAAAGTACCATGGTATTATCATCTGATACATCAGAAATCACATTGTTATTGCCCAGATGTGCTCTCTCTCACACACACACACACACACACACACATACACACACTCTCACGGAATTTGGCCTCTGATGATATATCCTGTAACTCTGTGTCTAGCTGCTGTATTTCTGTATTGTATTGATGAATATATACAGTTGAAGTCAGAAGTTTACATATACCTTAGCCAAATACATTTAAACTCAGTTTTTCAGAATTCTTGACATTTAATTATAGAAAACATTCCCTGTCTTAGGTCAGTTAGGATCACTACTTTATTTTAAGAATGTGAAATGTCAGAATAATAGTAGAGAGAATTATTTATTTCATCTTTTATTTCTTTCATCACATTCCCAGTGGATCAGAAGTTTACATACACTTTGTTAGTATTTGGTAGCATTGCCTTTAAATTGTGTAACTTGGGTCAAATGTTTTGGGCAGCCTTCCACAAGCTTCTCACAATAAGTTGCTGGAATTTTGCTCCAGACAGAACTGGTGTAACTGAGTCAGGTTTGTTGGCCTCCTTGCTTGCACACACTTTTTCAGTTCTGCCCACAAATGTTTTATCGTATTGAGGTCAGGGCTTTGTGATGGCCACTCCAGTACCTTGAGTTTGTTGTCCTTAAGCCATTTTGCCACAACTTTGGAGGTATGATTGGGGTCATTGTCCATTTGGAAGACCCATTTGCGACTGAGCTTTAACTTTCTGGCTGATGTCTTGAGATGTTGCTTCAATATATCCACATAATTTTCCTTCCTCATGATGCCATCCATTTTGTGAAGTGCACCAGTCCCTCCTGCAGCAAAGCACCCCCACAACATGATGCTGCCACCCCCATGCTTCATGGTTGGGATGTTGTTCTTTGGATTGCAAGCCTCACCCTTTTTCCACCAAACATAACGATGGTCATTATGGCCAAACAGTTCGATTTTTGTTTTAACAGACCAGAGGACTTTTCTACAAAGAGTAAGATCTTTGTCACCATGTGCACTTGCAAACTGTAGTCTGGCTTTTTTACGGCGGATTTGGAGCAGTGGCTTCTTCTTTGCTGAGCAGCCTTTCAGGTAATGTCGATATAGGACTCGTTTTACTGTGGATATAGATACTTGTCTACCTGTTTCCTCCAGCATCTTCACAAGTTCCTTTGCTGCTGTTCTGGGACGTTCATTTCTAGGAGACAGAATGTGTCTCCTTCCTGAGTGGTATGATGGCTGTGTGGTCACATGGTGTTTATACTTGCGTACTATTGTTTGTACAGATGAACGTGGTACATTCAGGTGTTTGGAAATTGCTCCCAAGGATGAACTAGACATGTGGAGGTCCACAATTTTTTTTTTCTGAGGTCTTGGCTGATTTCTTTTGATTTTCCCATGATGTCAAGCAAAGAGGCACTGAGTTTGAAGGTAGGCCTTAAAATACATCCACAGGTACACCTCCAATTGACTCCAAGTAGCATATCAGAAGCTAAATTAGGCTTGACATAATTTTCTGGAATTTTCCAAGCTGCTTAAAGGCACAGTTAACTTAGTGTATGTAAACTTCTGACCTACTGGAATTGTGATATAATCAATTAAAAGTGAAAAAATCTGTCTGTAAACAATTGTTGCAAAAATTACTCATGTCATGCACAAAGTAGATGTCCTAAACGACTTGCCAAAACTATAGTTTGCTAATATGAAATTTGTGGAGTGGTTAAAAAATGAGTTTTAATGACTTCAACCTAAGTGAATGTAAACTTCTGACTTCAACTGTAGATGAACAGTATACTGTATATATGCAGAGTTTTTATACAGAAATTTTATACACAAATGAAATTATGTTAAAATGGGTATGGGATTGTAGAATGTAAAATGTAAAATTAGTGAATTTAAATGCTGAACACATGGGTTTGTATAAGTAGCATGTCTAAATATGAATTTACTTTTTTTTTTTTTTACATGCACATATAGCAACATACTGTATAGTTTATTGCACTAAACTGTAATATACTTTTTGATAAACATCATGCGAATAAGTCTTTTAGATGCTTTGTCTATGACGGTATGCTCCATGCATCTGTGATTGAAAAAAAAATATGAAGTAGCTTAAATGTAACAAGCTACTTTTGGCATGTAGCTTGTATCTTGCTACTTTCTCTGAAATGTAGCTTTTAGCTTAGCTTAACAAATTTTTTCTGTTGAGTTGTTTGTAGCTTAGCTTGCTAAATTTTTTGAGTAGCTTGCCCAACACTGAAAATTAATGCAACACTGGACGGAAATATATGTTGTGACGTTGCATAAGGTTGTTGAAACAATGCCACGATGAATGCATGCCGTAATTAAAGATAAAGATGGTCCAACTTTCCAGTGTCTAGCTTTTTTAGCACAAGAACGCATAAGGTCTGAACGGCCCCTCCTTTACATTGCAAGTCTTACTACACTGATCCGATAATTTGACACTACATTAAATCACATTAAATAAATATTTCGTCAAGGCGCAAAGTGATCAAAGAGGCTGATGTAAAACATCTCTCAGATCTATAATCTATATCAATAACTAAAGGACACATGAAAGCTTTTTCCCAAAGTGCACTGGGAGAACAGACATGTGGAAACAGGATTGTCTGTAAAAATCACACATAATCTACATAAAAATATTCAACAACAAAATCCCACTAACAATGAGAATCATGTTCAATCAAACTGGAGCCAACGCTTGACATGGTCTCTGATCAATGTGCTTGTTTTGGCACAAGCAAGGCCAAAGATGAGAGGGATCAGAATACCAAATAGGGCTTAGTCACAACCAGCAGGCTATTAGATTTACTCATAACCATTATCTTTAATAGCTTATGCTCGATTTCAGTTCAGCCTGGATTGGTGCTATCATGAATATATGATATTGATGCTTTAAAATGTTTAATGAAATTCTCTTCACAAATTAGCTTTATAGCAGCTGCTTTATGCAAATCTTATTTATGATTAAACCTTGAAATTCTCTAAACATATTAATCAGAGGGATATTTTAAAGAAGCCGCCACAACCATATTCAGACACACAAAATGAGGAACATACACACTAAACCACACACACGAGAGATTTTATTGCCTTAACTAAAGGAAATCAAAATGACAAACTGGCGGTGTATTAAAGCTATCATAATCCCATAGAGGCGGTCACATTAGCATACATATTTATGGCAACAAATCATTCTCTAAAGAGCAATCACTTCCCCCTCAATAATCACAATTTAATTCTACGGAAAGTGTTTGAGGATATCCAGCTCTAACTGTGCCAATGAAAACCATCTCTTTGTTGACAAAAATAAAACCTTTCTCAAGTAAAATAAAAGCTCATGGCAACATGACATGGAATTTTGGAATTAGCATTGTCAAGCAAAACAAACGAGCAACATCCTCAAAAAAGTGGCAAGCGTTGTGGAACTCCATCAGTTCACTCTCAACAGCTGATACTTATCCAACAATTACTAGATTTTTACATTTCGTGATGAAAATATAAGTGGTGCTTGCCAATGCAAAATTCTGGGTGGTTGCTAAATGGTTGATTATTGGCATAAGTCAAAATAGCCCATCCCCATGTGTCTATGATGTTCTGTACACTAAATATGGCTTGGGTCCCTCTTTAAATGTAAGTCAGGTGTTTTTAGCACATTGTGGTTCATATCACTTGCAATTGCAGGGTGGTTGCTAGGATGTTCTGGGTTGTTACTTACTGACCTATGTGAAAAGCACCTACCCCAAAGTCCATCCAACTCGGGATGTTTGTTTTTGTTTTTGCAAAAAAATCAGAATGTCGCAAAAACAATCTGTGAATAAAGTAGTGTTTCCAACCCATGTGGTTCAGAGAACAAAGTTGTCAGTTCTGGGGAAATTGGTACGAAATAGTAATGAAAATGGAAGTTAAAGCCACAGTGGCTCTTTTATCATATGTAACAAATTACTTGCAGTTTAGAGCATGTAGACAAAATGCTCTGATAAACTTTATGTTTGTTAGTGTTCAGCGGCAGATGCCATATGTCTGGGATTGAAAGCATGACGAACAGTTTTGGGAAGTAATTGTAGCCAATCATTTTGATGAAAAGCTTTGCTGGCAGTATTTCAGAAATACCAGAGGAACATTTGAGATGCTATGTGATGATATTGCTGATAATTTCTGAGTGAATTTTGTATTCACATGGCTTGTTGAGGCAGTCACATGACATTTTGATTCACAGCTATATTCCTATATAAATTCTATTGGGATATATTTGGTAAATGTGTTTCCATCACAATTTATGCCCATGTCTTGTTCCCGAATAAAAAATGTATCCACCTTAAAGGTGCCATAAGCGATTTAGCCGTTCTAACTAGAGATGGGCATTTTGGTCATTTTGTCTACTCGAGTACTCGGACTAATACTCGACGAGTACTTGAGGGGCAATGACATGTACATAACTGTATATATATTAACATGTCTGACAAAAGTCTTTGGATGCTGCATTGTGTCTTGTTGTTCCAGTGTATCGTCTATTCATTATTATAGGTTGTTATAAATAATCTGTTACAAAATGTACAAAAGATTGCATTATCAAAATATAATGTATAATATTTTGTCATTATGTGAAGATTCGCTGCCCAACTCAATGAAAGAATGTGCACAATGCTCGTCTGTCTGTTCTTCCTTCAGGTTATCGTAGTAATCTTAGTAATCGCGCACCAGCTTTTTTAGTGACTGTCTGAACTATCTATTTTCAAATTGCGATTGGCTTAACAGGAAACACCATAACCATCATGTTTTTAATATGCGTGTTAAGTTGAAGTTCAGTTTTGAAGACACTGCATTCTGTTCCATTTAGCTGCACTCTATCTAGCTGTTAAAACACTCGCTTGCTGTATATTTGTTGAATCCACTGCCACCCGCCTTGTGTGTGTGCGTGTGTGTGTCTCACCAAGTGTTCGCTCCAGTGGGGAAAGCCGCAATGCTCCATATTGTTATTGCTGCGATCATTCATGAAGCGTTCTATTCAACTTGGAGAGTCGGAATTTCCACCTTTCAACTGGGGAAAGTGCAACGGAATGCCACATTATGTAGGACTTCTAACTTGGAATCTCATGCGGAAATCTTCAACTCCCATTCTGTCGAGATGCAGGTGTGTGTTACGTCGTGCAAACATTTCAGCACCCAGGGCAGGGAGGTTTACAGTCAGTGACAAACATTAACTTTTATTAAATAATATCCATTAACGAGTCAAAGTTCTTATAGTAAATGATAATAAAACATGTTTAGCAAACTTTTTGCAGAGACAGGTGTTCAAAACACGGTTAATTACACTCTCTTTTAATTATCATAACGACAGCATTGCAGCATCACATATCAGTTTGGTTGTTATGAGACGTCTCTGACAATCAATGTACCCATCAAAACCACAACGTAATCAAACTCAAAATGAACAATAAGCTCCCTTTTTGACACGTTTGTGTTTAGTTGTCAGGTAATTGTCACTGAATTTAGAATTAAGTGAAGTCACATCATGCATGATCACCATCGATCATCGTTTTCATGATCAATCAATGCTGCCACGTCCGAGTACTTGTGCCCACCCCTAGTTCTAACTTCCACGAGACTGAGCCGTTGATTTAGCCACGCCATCTCTTTCCAAAACTCACCGATGTCTTTGAAACCAACACAAAGCAGACAACACAACAGAACTGAAATAGTGCCCTCAACTGGCAAATTATAAATCGGAATATGGCATTAAGCCTCAATAATTCGCTGCAACGACAACATTATGAGAACGTGCAAAATTATTGACAGGCAGAAAGCGTCAGAGACAGCGGCCAACGGACACAATATTGTTTGCTGTTTACCAGAGACTGGTGACACTTATTTCAGTGATATCTTTCAGGGAGTAACAAAAATTTTTTGCATACTTTTCCATGAAAAAATTCACTTACAGCACCTTTAATGAGCGTTTAAGTTTTTATGCGCATTCTGGAAACTTTATTTACATCTCGTGTTTCCATCCAGCAATTTTTATGCGATATCCTACAATTTGCATAAAAATACACATATGATATTCTGATCTCTAGATATGGCTCAGGACCTTCCTTGTAAGTCTTGTAAGATTTTTCAAAAAATAATGAGTCTGATTGCTTAGAAATGTGACAGCACACCTCTCTTCAAAAAGCCGCACAATTTGAGGTAGCCTTCATAACCATAGTACAAAATAGTGCTGGACAAGTTTTGCACCCAGGTTAATACTTGGGGTTAGAGGTTTGTTCCTAATTTTGCTATTGTTTACAACAGTCAAAAAAAAAAAAAACCTGATATACATTAGGTATTTTTATCCTTTGCCTTTTAGTTTGCTTTTTACTTGACTCAAATAAATAGCAAGAAAATGAAAAATTTGAAAAATATGACAAGATTAATCTGGTATAATTAATACAGTACTGTAATAGCAGTGTGGCATTACTGTAATATGGAGGAAAAGTGCGAATGACTTTTGATTGTACATTTGCAGACTTATATTTGTTCCACTATAGACAATATTGAGGAAAAGCCATTAATATTTTTTGAGAAACAATGATAGAAGAAATAAAAGAGCAGCCAGTGTATGATTCATACTAAAAGCAAATGTCAGCCTGGAGGAGGATGCTAATATTTTGCCCAGCTATGAAGGCATTTACGATCTCATTATATCCATATTGAGAGAGAAAGTGTTCCTTACAAAGATATCATGAGATGCGGCAAAACGACATTTTGCAGAGATTTACCACTCTCACACACATACACACACACACGCATAAACACCTGCCCTTTTTTCCAGCTCAGAAAACCTACACTACAATTGTCAGAGTTATAACTGTCTGCAGATGAAATGCAGGGCGTTAATGTCAGTTTGGCAGCATGTCTAATTGGAGGTGCCCAGCTGTGGTAAAACGCCGTCCATTTCCGGTGAAATCATATGGGAGGCCTCCTCCTCATCTCACAGAGGGAACGGCACCCTCTTTCTACCTACCGACTCCACACTAGGGTAGTGCAGTATACCGGTTCTAACGAAATATCACGATACTTAAAATTTTTAAATGGTACAATATCATCTTGTTGTTCATTTCAATATCATATTAAAGTATGCTGCCATTAGCAAAATGTAATGTAATGTGAGAGTTTTGAGATTAAATCAAAACCTATTTGAAAATAATAATAATAAAGTCTCAATATGTCCAAGTGTGATCATTAAACAGCAGAAGAAGGTAATTTAATTAAATAATATACAGTCACATGCATGCCACAGAATGAATGAGATGCTCCACTCTGCTCTGTCATCTCCTTCACACACACACAGGCATGCACACGAACACACACGTACACACACGCAACTACTGCTCGATTTTCATGCAGTGTGTCCAACACTATCCATCTGCAGAGCCGCAGAGCAGTGTTTAGTGTCAAATCGGCTGTGAACTCTCAAATGACCTTTTTCACTGGAGATTTCAGCTCGCGAGTCACGGGAAGTTTGATATAATAAACCCTTCAGAAATAGGAAGAACAAAGTTCTTTCAAAATAAAAGTCCTGCTGAAATGAGAGCTTTATTTAACTGGATGCGTGAAATTGAAGACATTACGACAAAAATATTATTTTTATCTATTGACATTACGACAAAAATATTACTACTGTATAAAAGTATAATATTCAAAGTAGCAGAAATAATACTCATAATAACAATAATATAATATTTAATGGTTATATTATTAGTATTATTATCTGTAAGCAATATCACAAAAGCTGAATACCAGTACTGAATATCAGCATGTTGTGATTCAGCCATGGCAGCCTCAGGTAATCAGATTGTTTTCATTTAAGGTTTTCATTAATACTGTAGCTCTTTTTTTTTTACCAGAAATAATGATTTATAAATTATTATATTTTAATTTGATCAAAGCTGTACAGTATGTATTTGATTAAACACAATTTGATCATAACATTTAATTTAAACATTTAACATGGAATCCAGAAAAATTTTAACAGAAAAGGCATAATTTTTATCTATAAGACTTTATGCAGTTCTTTTTGTCAATAATTTTCTGTGTAATTTCATAAAAAATCTGAGGTTTTTTAATTTGTTGCCTAAGTATCGAGTTAGTACTGATACCGAGGTACCAGGGATGGTATCGTACCAAAGCCAAAATTTTGGTATCGGAGCAACCCTACTCCTCACATACTCTCTACTGAATCATTCAACTTAAATATTGCTGTCAGTAAGAAATCACTGTCTGCCAGCGTGCCGAGGTCTCTTACTACTGAGAGCTCCCTGGAGAGATTTCCCATTCAGTCAATCCTATTTATTAATTATGCGCATTATTCCAATTTGCCCAGTGAGTGATATTTTGTTTGCACAGACTCCCACAGAGTTCATTTCACTCATTCACGTCAACAACCTTCAATTTTACTGTCTCTCATGCTCATCTAACTGGACTCCACAACTAATTGATACTGCTGAAAATAAATCCAATAGTCTGTCTATCACAACCAGACCAAGTTACCCTAAGTAGCATATCTGAACTCCATTCAACCTTATCGCTGAGAAAAGTATGTAAAACTATATTTAGAGTATATACAGTAGCACCTTTAAAAACAGTGTTTACAAAGTGCTTGACAGAAAACATATATACCGTATGTACATAATGATTTACATACATACACATCCGACCACTTTATTAAGAACACCTGTACACCTACTTATTCATGCAATTATCTAAACAGCCAATGGTGTGGCAGCAGTGCAATGCATAAAATCATGCAGATACAGGTCAGAATGGGGAAACAATTTGATCTCAGTGATTTCAACCATGGCATGAATGTTGGTGCCAAACGGGCTGGTTTGAGTATTTCTGTAACTGCTGAACGGTCTCTAGAGTAGGGGTCGGCAACCTTTTTGACACTGAGTGCCATTTTTCCTGGTCAATGGCTGTGCCAATGCCCCACCCTTGTGAAAATTTTCTATTTAGCATTTTTCTAATTTAATCGTTTATTTTTCATTTCAAATGATATTATCAGCATAACAGTTTAAGTGAAAATTTGTGCAAAACCTGATGATTATGATATAATCATGATCCTGCATGTGAATTTTCACAAAGCATCTTTTCAAAGTTCTTTAATGAAAGAAAACCTGTCCTTTTGTACAAAATGAGTTAACACAGTTAATGTCACAAATATTCTTATTTGATTACTGATCACGAAACTGTGTGGAATCTTAAATATTTCTTATATTATGAATGTATATTTTTCAAAATCACACAGAGGTGTAATCATAGCACGCAAGCAACAGCGAGAGAGGAGCAGGCTATTTTATTTATATTACGTTTTTCGCACCTGCATTCCAATCTACATCTTGATGTAATCCTTCCTCATGATCACGCAGTGTGTTTTCATCAGCTGAATGGGAGGACAAACACTATTAAAGTGTGATGAGACTAGCGCTGCATGTGCAAGCCATTCGTGCATCATGAGCTTATCAGCTATTTAGCCCTTTTCGGTGAATCGCACAGGCAAAATCTTAAAACATTCTTTCCAGGTTTAATTTATATTTGGAATAATTTAGATTTTGCCAAGTGTGTTTTTTGAACCACACAATGTGGGTTTATGTTTTCTCTTTTAATCGTTGAATGTCATTTTAAGTGTGACTATGGTTTAAGGAGAGTGTACCTGTATGCTGGGTTGGAAATCTCAAGGATTAATAGTGGTGTTTTCCTTATTACATCACGTGCTGTTCTGAAAGCAAAAAAACAAACAAATGAAACACGGAATACAGGCTGTCATCCGCGCAGACTGACCGAATCAAAGCAGCACGTTTACTCGCACGATTAACCGAAAGTGAAGCTCTGCCGGCTCGTGATGCGCGAATGGCTTGCACGCACTGCACGATTCTGTTGGGTATACTGCAGACTCGCCACATTTTAACTTTTTGTTTAGTCTCCCATTCAGCTCATGAAAACACACTGCCTGATCGTGAGAAAGGATTACATCAAGATGTAGATTGGAATGCAGGTGCAAATTGATATAAATAAAACAGTCTACTCCTCTCTCGTGCCAGTGATTACCCCTCCATGTGCCAATGCTGGCACGCATGCCATAGAGTGCCGACCCCTGCTCTAGAGTTTACTCAGAATGGTGCCAAAAAAAAAAAAAACATGTACAGGTGTACCTAATAAATTGGTCGGTGAGTGTATGTCACTTTTGTATGGAGATACAAAAAACAACAAAATCTACAGGCTAAAAATAATATACAAAAAAATAAATAAAAGAAAGTAAAATGCAAGACCAAATAACAAAATTAGAAAAATTCAAATTAAGAAAGGACAGAAGAGAATTAAATTTCCTTTATGGGTTTGTTCAAATCCCTAACCCAAAGTTTGATCAAATATAACAGTAATGCTTGCCTTACAAAGCACCCCTAACTAATATAACACCCCTAAATATTCCATCTAACTGATAAGGCTGATTTTGCATGTCCAAAATGGATAAGGTTACACTAAGCAGTGCATCTTAAATAACTCCACTCACTAGCAAAAATCTAATCATACAGTTTTGAGTACTGACTTTGGGAAACACAGTCATCATAGTTCACAACCTTACAATTTGACACCCACCCAAGTTCACTTTCTCCTCTCCAGCTCTACCGAGACAAAACATTTGCCAAATTAGGCAGAAAATAGAATCCATTTGGAAGATTGCTGTGCCAGAGTCATGGTGTAAGAGAGTGACAGAGCCAGAGAGAGAAGTGAAGAGAGGAAGGAAAGGAGGAGAGGGAGCAATAAGTAGGAGTGAGAAGAGAGTATTTCATTTGAAACATTCAGCTGCAACATCTGTCACCTGTGTGCAGAGTGGAGCAGGTGTGCGTGTCATGTTCAAAGGTTAACCAGTATCCTTCCAGATGACATTCATTCCCTCTACTAACCTCTTGCTTTTAACGAATCTGAAAATACACAACCACATAGACAAATGATAGGAAAGCTCAATTCAACAAAAAGTCTCTCCCAAAATTGTGATGGTTTACATGGTGATAACCATAGCAATAATTTGCTGTCTTATGGCTGTAAACAAGAAATACTGATAGCAACAGTTTAACTTGTTTGGTATCCACTATTTTTATAAAGCGATATTAGCGACCAGAAATATCTTATAGTCTGTCTGATTTTTTTACATTTATGCATTTGATAGATAATTTTATCCAAAGTGACTTACAGTTCATCTAACTATACTGCATATTTTATTAGTATGTCTTTTCCCTGAGAATCAAACACATGACCTTGGTGTTACAGATTTTTTTAATAAACTGCTGTCAAGAAAGGCATCATGTTTTCATTATGTTTTTTAAGTTGCTTGTTTTTAACAGTGTGCTTTCTCTGGATAATAATGTATAAACTAAGGTACCACTTTATTATGTCTTTCCCCCCATGGCAACCCAACCACTAAAAAATAAACAAATATGCCATTGAAAACACTCCTTTATTTTAAAAATAATAATATTAATATTAACAAATTATATACAAACAATGTAGCCTTGAAGTGTTTCTTAAGCAAACATTTCTTCAAGCTTTTAATGTAATTATTCAAGAGCCAGTAATAAAACAGAGAACGGAGCAAACAGTGCACTTCAGGTTTTTTAGTAACAGCAGCAATTAAACATTTAAAAAAAAACTGTAATATAAAACATTAAAAAAGTAATCTAATGCAAAATAAAACAAATTAAATTATTAACAATCTTTACAGTGTGATTATTAGATATACATTAATTCTGATTCAATGCAGTTAGAGTTTGACTGAGAAGTAGACCTGTCATTAAAATTTGTTGGGTTTACAGCTACAAAAGTTATCCAGCCAAGGACAGTTAGTTCTTTTCTCTTTTTCTTGTCAATATTGCTATTTGAATAAAATTAAGGTCTATTAGGCTGCATTTACTCAAAGCACAGATCATATATTTTGAGGTTAGATTTTTGTCCTGTCTGTATTACGTAGTACATTAACAGTTGTGTTAACATTAATATCGCATCGATGACAGATTTTGTCCCATCTGTTTACACTTTCACAATACTTTACATTAACGTTTGTGTATACCATAATATTACGTGACCAAGAAGCACATTTGTCTGTTCACGTGCCCAGCTGCATTTACAGACACAAGCGCTGTGCTAAATGCAATTTAACCTAAACCTTAATCCTAACCAATTGTGTCATGAAAAGCAAATGTGAGATGAAAAACAGATGAGGTGTTTAAGCTTAATGCTCTATAAAATTTCAAATCAACAATATTTACCTCCCTACCCTAAACCTAACCGATAACACCATAGAAGCAAATGTGAGATGAAAAACACAATTGCTGAAGCAACCATGTAATTTTGTAGTTCTTCTATGACAATTTCGGCTCACGCATCGACTCACATGCTCTTCAGTACTTGTATTCCGGGTTTTGTCCGGTCAGTTGAGCTATTGCACAGTTTGAACAAGCTAGTAAAAGCAGTTGGTTACAATGCCTGTTAAAATGTACTGTAGTTAAAGTGTTTAGATGTCTTCAAATATCATTGCGTGAGGAACAGGGTGAAAAGTATGTGTTTATGAACTGATAATCTGCCCTTTTACTTATTTTTTTGAAAGTGAATAAAAGTCATTTTTGTTGTAGGGCCTCTAGTGTTCATTTCAACAACAAAAAAAAAAAACCTGCCATGATACGTACAAGCCACGTAAAAATCATTTTGCAAAAATGTAGGTGAAGTAATGTGATTCTCTGAGACCAGGTTGAATTTAACCAAACAAAATAGCAGCAACAATCAATGACAGTGAAAGCTGCTAAAATAACAGAATAAAAAAGACAAAAAAATAATCCAGCCATGTAGTTGGTGAGCCACACTCAGCCTGACGATTCTGTCCAACAAGCATCGATCTCATTTGCTGTTAGACTTGAAGTCTGATGCCCTCTAAAGTTTTGACCACAGTGGGTCAAGTCAAACAATGCAGAGAGCCAGTGTGGGAGTGAAGGAACGATGCAGGCAGGGGTGAGGAGACTGCAGCAGATGGACCCATAAATACTGTTAGTCTGAGATTGTGCAAGCACATGGCGGCATGTTAGGAGCGCAATTAGTGCTTGGGCTCCAATAAGATGTTTATCAGAGGTGTGACTGCAGCTGATGGCAGCTGAATTTAGAGGGAGATGAAAAAGGCCTCAATAGGAAAAATATAGGTTGAGAGATGAGGTGAAATAAAGGACAGGGTTACATTAACAGTACATAACAGCTGAACATTTTACCGCTGTCAAAGATCTGGACCAGCACTGAGCAAACCCAGATTCATCAGTAATCCACTGAAGAAATGCAGACAGGCCATTTCACCTGTAGATATTGCTTTTTATGATTACCTTAATTAGTTTGCTCCTTATACTTTACTATACGTCTCATATAGATCTCTCAATTTCCCAAGCCCCATCCAGTTTATAGGCAATTTTGCCTAACATTGTCTTGGATGATTAATAGTATGTGCTAGCCATAAAGCTGCAATCAGAACTAGGAGGGGCTCAGGCCCACCTGAGTCTGAACTATCAAACTCTACTCAAGTACAGCACAAACAAACATTTAGATTCTTGTCCATTTAACTTTGGCAAAATATCCTCTTAAATCCCCAGATCTACAGGGCGCCACAGGTCTGATGGACAGTGCTTGCACCTATTGACATGATTTACTTGAGGTGTAAATACTTCCAAGATTTATAGAAAATTAAAAGTGAAATGTATAGTTTTTTTGTGTGTGTGTGTGACATTTTTTCTTATTCCAGCTTAAAGGAATATTCTGGGTTCAATACAAGTTAAGCTCAGTCGACAACATTTGTGTAATAATGTTGATTATCACAAAAATTAACTTTGGCTTGTACCTCCTTTTCTTTAAAAAAATAAAAAAATAATCAAAAATCTGGGTTACAGTGAGGCACTTACAATGGAAGTGAATGGGGTCAATCCGTAAACGTTAAAATACTCACTATTTCAAAAGTAGAGCCACAAGACATAAACAATGTGTTAATATGCAGAGACAACTATAAGTAAACCATCTGAATGTTCATTTTCCTGAAAAGTGTAAAAACCATGGCTCTGTGCTGTTATCAAAACATTGCCTTTTCTGTTTGTTTGAGCATCCCGACTGCTTGTCAGTTTGAGGTGGGACTGTCTTTTTGTTTGAACTATGACAAACAGGGGAAGTGTTCAAGAAAACAGTCATTCTATAATATATTTTTAATTCAGTTTGGTGCTATTAGTGACACAGAAATTACAGTTCACCTTTAAATAAAACCAGACATTTAAAAAGATTCATAAACAGGTGCATGCAACTCTTGGAGAAAGTATAAAACAATAAAATACAGTCTGTTTAAAAAAGAATTTAAAAAACTGTGTCTCTATTTTGTAAATAAATTTAAAAAAACATGATACATATTGCTCAGGGACGAAATCAAGTATCATCATGAAAAATTGATGGCCACAATATTACCAAAATTTAATATATTAAAGATTTGAAACTGCCTGACAGCAAAGAGTAAAAAAGGAAGAAGCAGGGAAATCAGAGAAAAGGGAGCTTTAGGAAACAAAGGGCCAGCCATCTTTTCTCCTCAGACATCTATGATAAAGTCATTGAGTCTACACAGCGTTCAGTAAGGTTTTGGCCCTGATGAGCTCCAGTGGTCTCCTACCTATGAATTAGTCATGAGTTCAGGTTCCACAGCCACCATAATGAGGATGAGTATGAGATCAGTTCTGCTGTGTAACAGGCACCGTTCTAAAGGTTAAACATACACACTCACAGCTTCATCCTTCTCTAAGTGTTAACCTAATAATCAACTATTCAGACAAGTGCAAATATCAAGGCAAGGAATGACCTGCCATAACCCATGACAAATTCCAGGAAACCCCTATGTATGATTGATGAACTGTTTTATAAAACAAACAAGAGTCAGAATGGCTGGATGCTGATCAAACTTTTCATAATGTCTAAGAAACTAAATTTAGATGTCTAACAAGATGATACGAGCAAGGAAAATGTGCAATGATCCATTACTCAGGAGTACCCTCACTGCCAGATTTCAATCAAATGGAGCGGCACAATAGCGGCAGGAACTTTTTTATGTTGATGTGCAAAGTGCTTTGCAATTAATAACAGCCCGGCAATAATTTGACTGCAATGAGAATCATTATCTAACTAACCGTCATCATGATTCTCATTATAATCATAATCACCGGCTTCACCATGCTGATCATCATTACACTATAATCAGCATAATACCCTTCAAAATACATATGCATGGTTCGGCTTGCATGCAGCATCTGTCATTTTCCTTTTTGTGCACTAAGCCAAGCAAAATTCAGTTTAAATGAGACTCTTTTAATGGGCAGGCGACTGGAGGCTATGATACTGATATTACAGGCTTCGCTACATCCTGCAGAATCCTCTCTGGGGAGACGATGACAAATTATGGAGATGTCCACTTTCATACAGGTTTTACTAATTAATTAGAAGTCCTTCATATGCACATTTTCGATTAGATCATTACAGTCACTACACTAAGTCATTAAAGATAAACTTAAATAATGTCTATGTTCCAAATCCGTGTTAGAGCATCATAGTTTTGCACTCATCCACTTCCTCCACCCAACAGAGATGCGCATTCATGTTAGAAGCTTGTTCGGTTGCCTTCCCATCCTATTCATTAGCTATAGAAAATATTCAGAATTTAAATAAATGGGGTGAAGGAGCAAAAAAAAAAAACAAGAGTTATCAATTCTAATTAGCTCATAAAAATAAGAACTTTGCAGAGTTGGGAGGCACAGGGCTCAGCTAGTTTTGCTGATGAAAGGGAATAACTCATTACTCTGAATTCTGATGGAGTAGTTCAGTGCTTCTATATATATTCACTTCAGAACGCTACAAGCAAACCCCGAGTACTGGAAGAGGAATCAGTTCAGCAGCACCAGGGAAAGCCAGGCTGCCTCTACAGTCACTTCACAACCTCCTTCCTTAAAGGAACAATTCACCAAAAAATTAACATTCTGTCTTAATTTACTCACACTTATGTCATTCCAAAACCGTATGACTTTGTTTTACGCAGAACACAAAAGGAGATTTTTTTAAAGGGGTCATGACATGAGGAATCAAATTTTCCTTGATATTTTGACATATAAGAGGTCTATAAATACATATTGTAAGTTTCAGAACTAAAAACTTTCTCCTTAATAGGAAAAGAGCATTTACAGTATTTAAACCAAGCTGCAAAAATGGCTCGTTTGGAATTCATGGAACTTGTGACGTCACAAGGACCAAATACATCTGCATATGCAACGCCTATTTTTCCGTCATTGTACCTTTGGCCCCACCCACTGGTTCACAGTCAGTCACACAGTTAAGATGGGGCCTGTCATGGGAGATTCATCCTAAATTGACTTACACAGGACACCTTCATGTGCCTGTCTGGATTTAAATGTTTTTCTACATAAACATGCACAGACAGATGTCTTTGACCACTTGATACATATCTCAGGCCACTTTTAAAAGACGCAGTGTCAAGTTACAACTCTGAAGAGGAGAAGCTCGCTGTCATGGATGTGTTCTTTTGACCAACTGCACTATTTTTAGTTGCTGGTGTATGAAAACATGAAGGAATGATACTGGAAACTGGGTGTGGTCTTCATGTTTGGCTCATACCAATATGATTCAATCTTTGCAAAGGAACTGTTATTGAAGGATGGGGCAGTTAAAACACTTGGATGCAATCACAAAAACCATGAGTAAACAGTTTAATTCATGAATATTTCATATGTCATGACTGTGTGATAATTTATAGTACTGACATCCTGTTTACACTGGGCGAGTCCATTGATGCGACAACGGCTTGAGGGGCTGTCTACACCGGGCACATCGACACAAACTTTTTAAACCATTTATTTGTGTTGTTGGCATTATTAGCACCACCGAATGCAGCGCAAAATGGAACGAGACATCTGTTTACTGTCGCAATGTGACACGTCGCAACGGACGCTTCCATGGAAGAGAGCATCATTGATTATAATGGGTTCTATTGCTTTTGACGCAACTCTCGCGTCCGGTGCAGACAGAGTGTGAGTGTTAACTGTTGTGCTGGAGATGAACAGTTTAATATATTCAGATGCAATGTATTGGATGTGCATTATGTGTAAACCCTGACATTTAGTTTTATAATGTTGTTAAGCTGGTTCATTCTCTTCCGATTGAGTTTCAAAAATGGCTCTATTTGAGGGGCTGCACAATGTTAGCCAAACATAACAGTGGGAGTTTACATTGAAGTTTTGAGTCGCTTATGCCAAAACAGAGCATTTCAGACCGATGGCCAAAAACAGGGTGGAAAATGATCATTTATTCCTAAATTATGACTTTTTTAATGCAAAAAAAAACCAAACTTTACTCAAAGTATCAGTGGACCTCAAGGAACATAATAAAACTATTTAAAAAAAAGAGCATTTCATGATATCTCAGTCCGGTCAGTCCTGGATAGTGCCTCTGTGTAGAGGTGAGGGCGTGGTCAAGCGCCTGTCTGGGGAGAGAGAAAGCGGTAAGGACATCCACCTGAGATAAACTGTGACTAATTACCATTTCTATGTTCACAGTGAGAGTCGGGGGAGATAAAAGACGGCCCAGTCCAGAGAGAGAGGATGAAGCGGAGTCCGTGGGAAAGTGACTGCTGAAAAGCAAATCTTTAAAGTGACTGCTGAAAAGCATATCTTTGTGTGTTTATTTTATTATGCTGAAAAGCAATGTTTGTGTACACTGAAAAGTGTTGCAATTAAATGTGACGTGAAATTGTTCACCCTGCTCCTGCTTCCTCCTTTGATCCAAATACAAACCTTTGCTACACTGGTGCCGAAACCCAGGACAAGCAGGAAGAGTACGCTGCTATGGAGTCATCTTTGCCACTGGAGGAAGTGTTCCGATCCCTCGCCAGCATCCACCAGGCTCAACACCAGGCCTTCATGGATCTGCGGGCAGAGCAACAACAGTGCTTTGAGGCGCTCCTTCAAGGCCAAGAGGAGGACCAGCGGGCGTTGCGGATCTTGGTGCCTCGGGAGGGGGCGCACGCCACGACCCCGGCAGCAGCGAACTCCTATGTGTTGCTTTCAAAGATCGGGGCGCAAGACAATCCGGAGGCCTTTCTGGAGCTCTTCGAGCTCACGGCCAAGCTCTGGAATGGCCATGGGCGCAATGGGCAGTCCACCTCTTACCGCTGCTGACCAGGGAGGCCCAACTCATGGCCCAACAGCTCCCGGTCGACAACATCCTGAGGTACCCAGAGCTGAAGAAAGCCATCCTGCAGCGGGTCAGCCGCAGTGCAGAGGATCCCTGACGCTGAGTGAAGTCGGCTGCCCGTTTGCCTTCGATCACCTGTCGGCGGTGGGTGCTGGCTGAGGAGCTCAGCGACATTGAGCGTGTCATCGATCTCATGGTGCTGGAGCAATTCATCTCCTGACTACCGAAAGGATCAGCGGAGTGGGTCTGGTGCCACCGGCCAGCGTTGCTGGATGAAGCAGTTCAGTTGGTGGACCCAGGGACCCGCTCTCTCTCTCTCTCTGTGATCCCTCCCCCTCCCCTTCCTTCCGACATATCAATCCACTGGTGGATTCAGGTTGTAACCAAACATCTATTCATCAATGCTTAGTTCAAAATGGAGCACTGCATACAAATAACCGGGTGAAGGTGAAGTGTGTGCATGGGGATATTTACGATTATCCTGCAGTGACCATAACTACTCTATTTCAGGGTCAAAAGTATAACATTGAGGCTGTGGTTAGTTCCCGCCTCACCTGTAATACAGTGGGATGGTGTGGGGTGTGCAATGTGCTGATGGGGAAGGCGGAGACGGGGCCATCTACATCAGCTCTGCATCAGGATGACGTAAGAGAGGGGGAAGCCTCGACTTCCCCAGCCCTTAGGGGAATTTCTGCTGGGGATTTTTTTCTGGAGCAGACGCGAGACGAGACTCTTAAGCACGTGTTTGACCAAGTGAATGTAACTGATGGTCAACGCCTTCAGCCGCGCATTGCACTCACATATCCGTATTTCTCAATTATAAGCGATCGGTTGTATCGAGTGACGCAGGATGCTCAGACAAAAGAAGATACAACCCAGCTGTTAGTACCAAGGAGCCGTCGGGAAATGTTGTTCCAGGTGGCTCATCAGTCCAATAGCGGGTCATTTGGGACATTGGAAAACACTAAACCATCTCATGGCCCATTTCTATTGGCCAGGCATTCACGGGGATGTTAGCCGGTGGTGTGCGAAATGCCGCGAATGTCAGCTGGCGAATCCGCCAGTTACTCCAAAAGTGCCATTAGAACGGTCAGGACACAGGCAACGCCTTGCGTTGGTTCTGGTGGACTACGCAACACAATACCCAGAAGCAGTGCCTCTTCGCAGCATCTCAGCATGCAGTGTTGCGGAGGCACTTTTCAGAATCATCTTCTGAGTGGGGATTCCAAAAGAAATCCTCACTGATCAGGTAACTACTTCCATGTCACGTACACTAAGAAAGCTGTATGAATTATTAGGTATTAAATTGATTCGGACAAGTGTGTACCATCCACAAACAGACAGCTTGGTCGAACAATTAAAAAAAAACTTGAAAAATATGATTCGTAAGTTCATGCACGAAGATGCTCGGAATTGGGATAAGTGGCTCGAACCCCTGTTATTTGCAGTGCAAGAGGTCCCGCAAGCCTCTACAGGATTTTCCCCATTTGAATTATTAGATAGACGTAAGCCCCGTGGCATGTAAAATGTCATGAAGGAAAACTGGGAGGAGGGCCCTTCACAAAGCAAAAATGAAATTCAATACGTTCTTGACCTGAGAGCAAAACTACACACACTGGGGCGTCTATCACAGGAGAATTTGCGACAGGCTCAAGAACGTCAGTCCCGGATGTATAAGAGGGGAGCTCCGCTACAGGAGTTTGCACAGGGAGATAAAGTACTTGTATTGCTGCCCACATTGAGCTCGAAATTACTTGCAAAGTGGCAAGGGCCCTTTGAGGTAACACAGTGAGTTGGAGAAGTTGACTATGAGGTAGGGCGTATGGATAGGAGCAGGGCTCGTCAAATTTGCCACCTCAACCTACTAAAACCATGGAGAGAGGTGGTCCCCGTATCCCTGGCGACAGTAGTTCCAGAGAGGGAGGAGCTCAGTCCGGAGGTGAGTCTAAAAGCCAATCAGTTCACTCCCGATCCTTGTGGAGACCACCTCTCGCCATCACAATGTACAGAGGTTGCACATCGAGACAGCCCCCGGGGTTGTGGTATGTAGTCAGCCCTACCGCTTACCCGAACACAAGAAACAGGTAGTACGGGAAGAATTAAAGGCCATGCTCAATATGGGAGTAACAGAAGAATCCCACAGTGATTGGGCCAGCCCGGTGGTCCTGGTACCTAAGAGTGATGGCTCAGTCCGATTCTGTGTGGATTATAGAAAAGTCAACGCAGTGTCGAAATTTGATGCAAATCCAATGCCTCATATTGACAAACTGCTTGATTGGTTGGACACGGCTCGCTTTTACTTGACACTAGATTTAACAAAGGGTTATTGGCAGATCCCCTTAACGGCGATGTCCCATGAGAAAACGGCCTTCTCCACAACGTTTGGATTACAACAATTTGTGACTCTTCCGTTTGGTTTGTTTGGGGCCCCAGCTACGTTTCAGCGTCTTATGGACAGAGTCCTCAGGCTGCATGCTGCGTATGCCGCTGCTTATTTGGATGATATCATTATTTACAGTAATGATTGACTGCGTCACGTGCAGCATCTGGGGGCCGTTCTAAGGTCGCTGCGACGAGCGGGACTCACGGCAAACCCGAAGAAGTGTGCAATTGGATGGGTGGAGGTACAGTATCTGGGGTTCCACTTGGGGCATGGGCAGGTGCGACCCCAAATTGATAAAACCGCAGCAATTGTGACCTACTCGAGTCCTAAGACCAAAAAAGAGGTGAGACAGTTCTTGGGGCTGGCTGGCTATTATCGAAGTTTTGTACCTCATTATTGTACCTAAATAAGCCGGTCCTCATTCTCCGCTTTTATTTGTTGGGACGAGCATTCATTCTCTGTTTGGACCACGCCCCGCTCCAATGGCTCCATCACATGAAGGATGCCAATGCCTGGATCACCCGTTGGTATCTGGTACTCCAGCCATTTAAGTTCGAGGTGGTCCACAGACCAGGGGCACAGATGGCTGTCACGGATTTCCTCTCCAGAAAAGGCCTGAGTTGGGCGGTGGGGGCATGTGGAGGTGGAGATGAGGGCGTGGTTGTGTGCCCGTCTGGGGAGAGAGAAAGCAGTAAGGACATCCACCTGAGATGAATTGTGACTAATTACCATTTCTATATTCACAGTAAGAGTCGGGTGACATAAAAGACATCCCCAGTCCAGATAGGGAGGATGAAGCCGAGTCTGTGGGAAAGTGACTGCTGAAAAGCAAATCTTTTTTTTTTATTATTACCTTTTCTCCCAATTTTGGAATGCCAAATTCCCACTACTTAGTAGGTCCTTATGGTGGCGCAGTTACTCACCTCAATCCGGGTGGCTGAGGAAAAGTCTCAGTTGCCTCCGCTTCTGAGACAGTCAATCTGCGCATCTTATCACGTAGCTCGTTGTGCATGACACCGCGGAGACTCCCAGCACGTGGAGGCTCATGCTATTCTCTGCGATCCACGTACAACTTACCACACGCCCCACTGAGAGCGAGAACCACTAATCGCAACCACGAGAAGGTTACTCCATGTGACTCTACCATCCCTAGCTACTGGGCCAATTTGGTTGCTTAGAAGATCTGGCTGAGTCACTCAGCACACCCTGGATTCGAACTCGTGACTACAGGTGTGGTAGTCAGCGTCAATACTTGCTGAGCTGCCCAGGCCCCCTGAAAAGCATATCTTTGTGTGTTTATATTATTCTGCTGAAAAGCAAAGTTTGTGTACAATGAAAAGTGTTGCGATTAAAAGTGACTTAATTTGGATTGTTAACCCGGCTCCCGCTTCCTCCTTTGATCCAAATACAAACCTTTGCTACACTCTGCTTAACACATATCGCTAAATATCGCAGCTCTGTAGGTCCATACAATGCAAGTGAATGGTGAACAGAACTCCAAAAGCTCCAAAAAGGAGATAAAGTCAACATAAACAATCCCTAATGCTCAAAATAATTAATTGTTTTGAGTAGGGAAAAATTTAATCATACAAATTAGTTCAAATAAATTAACCTCGATGAGTATTTAGAACTTTCTCTTTCTTATGAGTTCACAAAACTTACACCTTTTAAGTAACCTGAATTGTTTAATGTTTTGAGTTTAATTAACTTTAATTCTCTTTTCTCTGAAACTTGGAAGGGGATTTTTATTTCCCAGCATGCTTTACATGGCACTCGACAGGGAGAGTAAATATTAAAATTAAGTGTTATATAGTGTGTCTTCGTGCAAGATGAATGTAAAGGGAGATACCTGTTAGTGTTTAATGTTTTGTGGTGTTGTTTTGAAGAGTTTCTGTCATGTTAAAGTTTTTGGGGGGGTTACCGTTATGGTGAATAATGGAGCTTGAGATTAGCTTGAGGACAGGTACAGTATTAAATCGTTCTACGGTATATTGATATACTTGTTGAGCAATTGCTATTCTAATCAAAGCATGGTTTATCCAAGTAGCATGCATTCAGCATGCTAACATTCACTGTACTAGAACTTGTTTTAGCTAGTACTAGCTAGCTAGGTTCCCTCTACTTGACAAATTAAAATTGAGCCCACATGGTGATTTTAAGTTCAGCCAAAGAGTTATATTTAAAGTTAAGTACCATTAAAATGCATGAGTTTATAGTTATTCAATATTTCAAGTTAACAAAAAAATCAACATGCTCTGCTAACTTATTCGAGTTTACAGTCTGGAGCTTTTGGAGTTTTGGTCACGATTCACTTGCATTGTATGGACCTACAGAGCTGAAAATCTTCTTTTGTGTTCAGTAGAAGAAAGAAGGTCATACACATCTGGGATGGCATGAAGGTAAGTAAATGAGAGAATTTTCATTTTTGGGTGAACTATCCCTTTAAGAAGATTTGCATTATTAAGCATGAGTCACATTGACTACTTTTATGACAATTCTAGTGAAAAGAGGGGCAGAAGTATTCATTAAAACAACTTATTTTTTGTTCCGCATAAGAAAGAAAGTCATACGGGTTTGGAACGACATAAGGATGAGTTAAGGATGACAGAATTTTATTTTTGGGTTAACTACAGTATTCCTTTAACTTGTGGTCTCACTAAACTTACGAGTATTCTAAATTATTTTAGATCCTGCAATGAAGGATATGATGTCACGCTCTAGGGCTTCTGTTTTGAATAAATGATATATCAAAATTAATAAATATGAATGTGTCTTCGTATGAGGTTGTGTTTCGGCTTTACCGCTTTTATCATTTTGAAAGTGATGAAATCTGGTATGTTTATTCAGATAGCATTGTCAATACTGTGTGCATCTACATCGGTTTCCATAATAATTAGCATCAAGGCAATGGCAAGAGAAATAAAACTGTAGCTGTCATTGAGGACAGGCTGGTAAAAAATCTTAAGAGGTGCCTAAGGAAACATACAGTAAGTGACAAGGGCATTTTGTGTCTTCATGCATATACTTTGTCCAAAACCTCTGATCCCTTTACTCATTCCCTATTCACACATTTACTGTAACATGAATGTTGTAAGACATTACATACGGTACATTTTTAATTTGATCAATTTCAAATCACATATAGATGTGGTCTGGATCGGGTTTGTACACATCGGATTTTGCGGTAATGTTTGCTGAAAGTCTGAACAAAGTGTAAAAGGCAAAAGCACTGCTCTGCAGGGTATATCAGAGTATGTAACACTGACAGGTCTATGATATGCACAGAGGGATATAAGGTTGCATTCACTTCTGATGTCTTTGATGTAAGGAGAAAAGAACGAAGAGGGGAAAGGTGTATTCTCTAGGCTGCCCCTAATGACCCCTGATAAGAGTTGCGATTCCTGCCTGGTACCGTAGAAAACCCCTTAATTTGACACTGCTCATCAGTGCAGCAACTCTGATTTACAGGGGACATTTACAAAAGGCAGAGCAGCACCATTATCACTTGAGAATGAGGCCGTGGCTCACACATACATCAACGGGCACAGTGCTGTGCACAGAACACGGGCCATTTCTGCGAGATATCACCAAGAAAACAGCAGAAAAACAGCATCTGCAAAGCCACATTATAATGTATATTTCTTTTCATAGGGTCATTACACTCTCTTTTTAATAACACTTTTTCAGCAAAATTGTGTAAGTGTAAATAGTTGTTTTAGAGAGCTGTTATATTTTTTCATTATGTGACATGAAATGGTGGAGGTAGAATTCTTCACAGCAAAACAAAGCGCTGGTAATATTAGTGAAGATCAATTGCATTTTTTCTTTGGATTTCAGTGGCACCCTGATTTATTTTATAGAGGGTAATTTCGTAGCACAGAGGAGAGGCAGAAACATGAAAGTGGGGAATGGAGTAGCTGCAATTTTGGGTGGTAGTGGTAATGTCCCATAATCTGCTTCCAGGAGATGGCTTGCACAGGACATCAGACTAAACTGACTCGGGAGCCACCAGCTCATGAAAAGAAATATTTAGGAGCCAAATGACTTGTTTTTTTGTTGCCAAATTACAGAATCGCTCAATATGTCCACATTAAAAACAAAAGTTTAAACCTGGAAATAAACATTTAGTACTCTGAAATTTTTTTTAACAATGAAACGTTATTTGATATTAATAAGAAACATTTAAGATTCTGCACTGATTCTAGGTCACTAATCAAACAAGTAAATTGTTGACTGTCCATGTTAACTCCTTTATTCAAAATTTCATTGCCTCCCAAACTTCCACTGCAGCACACAAGATGCTCTTTGAAGTAATCTCAAATCATGTTGGGATAACATAATCAGGTTTTTCAATATACTTCGAAATTCATGTTTAAGTTTTAATTCAACTTCCCATTCAAATTGTTATGCTGATAATACAATTTGTTATGAAAATTTGTAAAAGGCACTGTAGATCTTGAGATGCAATTCAGAAACACTGTTGTCCATGCTCATTTTCAGTTTTGTGGATGAACTATGAGGGTCTATCGCAAAGTTTGAAGATTCACATGGAGATATATCAAACTCTGTGTAATGCTTTGCCATTGTTATAAGTTAAGCTAATGTGTAGAGCGATTGCAGAAGATTGTTTAGTATACACCGTTGAGCCAAAACATTATGATCACCTGCCTAATATGTTGTTGCTCCTCAGCATGCCGCCAAAACAGCATCAATCCGCCGAGGCATGGACTCTACAAGACCCCTGAAGGTGTCCTGTGGTATCATGACACCAGGACATTAGCAGCAGATCCTTCAAGTCCTTTTTTTTTTTTTTTGTGATTAACATTTCTATTGATTTATACAATAAACAAAGAAAAGCAAAACATATATACACAGAATCAATATTTAAACCCCACCCCTCCCAATCCCCGAACCCACCCTGACCCCCAACAAACAATCCTGTGGTCTTATATATATAAAATCACACACATTTATAACTATACCTCTCTCTCCACTGCTCCTCCCCGAGAACCCTCCAAGAACGCTAAATAGCTGCCCCATTTCCCAACAAATGCATCCCAAGTTCCCAAGTTCCCCAGACTTCTAGATGATGCTTCCTCGAAAGCCACCACCATCCCCATCTCCATGTACCACTCCTGAAATGAGGGCACTCCAGCTGACTTCCATCCCCTTAAAACGACTTGTCTGGTGATCATAACACTGATTAGAACCCAATTTTTTATGCGTTTATTCCCAATATTGATGACCGCCCCATCGCCTAAAATACAGAGTCTGGGGCAAAATGAAATCTGAGTGCCCAAAATTCTTGGATTTTAACAAACCACCAAAAAATATACATTGTGTCTTCTGATTGGCATCGCCAGCAGGTGGGTGTGTCTTTAAGACCAAGCCTGTACAATCTATAGGGAGTCCAATAGAATCGATGTAAAATCTTGAATTGCATAAGGCGCACCCTTGCATCTCTAGATGCAAACTTGACATTTTTTAGAATCCTAGCCCACACTCCCTCCTCCAATGCCAAGTTTAAATCTTTCTCCCATAATCTCTTCAGAGAAGTTGAAGCTCAGTCCCCCAGACTCTGAATTAGCAGGGAGTAATACACTGATGCCTCAAGACCTTTTCCAAAAGCAGTAATCACCACTCCCAGAATATCTGCCACTTAAGGGGGGTGTATGCTACTCCCAAAAATAGTACAGAGCAGGTAGTGCAGCTGTAAATACCTAAAGAACTGAGATCTGGGAATCGCAAAATGTTGAACCAAATTTTCAAAGGATCTCAACACTCCACTCTCATATAGGTCACCGAGTGTATTAACCTCCCTCGCAATCCACTCTGACCAGCAGAAGGGGACATATTAATACATAATTTTGGGTTCAGCCATATGCTCCAGGCAACATTTAAATAAATGTCCGAATTAAACACTCTAGACACTTTTGTCCATACCGAGTGCAAATGCGAGAAAACGGAGTGTAACTTAACTTCTCCAATTAGTTTGATAGAAAGGCTTTGCAATGGCGAAACAGGGGCAAGAACTTCCTGTTTAATACAAAACCAGGCAGGGGCTCTCTCAGGTGGAAGTGACCAATGAGTCAAATGTCTGAGACCGTATGCTTAATAATAATTTAAAAATTAAAAATTGACCTTTGTCAATTGGCCTATGCAATTTACTGAAATGTAATCTGAGACGTTTACCATTCCAAATGAAGGACTTCACTATGCTATCAAATTGCTTGAAATAAGAGAGGGGGACATATAGGGAGAGACTGTAGCAAGTAGCTGAATTTTGGAATAAAATTCATTTTAATAGCATTAACCTTCACAATCATAGATAAATGTAATGAAGCCCACCTGCCCACATCGCTCGAAAACATTTTTATTAAAGGGTCAAAATTAACACAAATTTGCTGGGAACAAAATACCCAAATACTTAATGCCCTGTTTGGGCCACTGGAAGGCGCCCGGCTGAAAAGCCGTTACCAGGCAAGTACGATGTCAGAGCAAAGCTTTGGATTTAGACCAATTAACTCTGTATCTTGAGAACTTAGAAAAGGAATGAATAATTCTGTGGCAGCAAGGCATAGATCTAGTAGGGTTGGACACAAATAATAAAATATCATCTGCATAATGCAAAAGCTTATGCGCCACACCTCCCGCCATCACCCCTGGAAAATCATCATCCTTTCTTATCGTGGCTGCTAATGGTTCCAAGGCAAGACAGAACAATAATGGGGAAAGAGGGCAACCCTGACGGGTGCCCCTATCCAGAGTAAAATAATCTGAAATTAATCAATTTGTTTGTACTGCCACTACCAGGTATCTATAAAGTAACTTAATCCAACCAATAAAAGTATTCCCGAACCAGAACATTTCCAAAATCTTAAAAAGATAATCCCACTCTACTATATCAAATGCCTTTTCGGCATCAAGTGAGATGGCAGCGACCGGAGTCTGATCATTCGCCACTGACCACATGATATTGATGAAATGCCTAATGTTATCAGAAGAGCTATGGCCCTGAATAAACCCCATCTGATCTATATGTATAAGAGATGTCATAACTTAATCGGTTAGCCAAAATTTTTGAAAATATTTTAATGTCTAGCTGGATCAGGGAAATTGGATGGTAACTCTTACATTCGCTTGGATCTTTTTCCATTCTTTAATGATTCCGTACAAATTTCTATCAAAAGTGGAGCCAATTCTGTAGCATAAGATCTAAAAAACTCAGCGGCAAAGCCATCTGGCCCCGGAGCCTTACCTTTAGGCAAGGCCTTAATTACCTCGCCAAGCTCCTCCAAGGTTATCTCAGAATCAAAAGAATTGTTTTGCTCAGCCATCAGTTTAGGAAGTTCTAATGGTTCCACAAATTTTCTAATATCCTTATCAGTAGACAAATATGTGGAACTATAGAGATCAAGATAGAGATAAATTCTTTAAAAGCATTATTAATATCAGTGGCTGAGGTAAATAATTCACCACCAGCAGATTTCACTGAGGGAATGGTAGAAAAAGACTCTCTCTGTTTTATATATCTAGCCAGAAGTTTTCCTGCCTTGTCCCCTGACTCAAAGTATGACTGTCTTGCCCTGAATAGCCAAAACTCCACCTTCCACGACAAAATAGTATTATATCTGTATTTCAATCGGGTCAATTCTCTGAGGCCATCAGATGACATTCGGCGCTTCAGCTCTGTCTCAGCATTTTTAGTATTCCCTTCCAACTCCACGAGTTCTCGTGCTTTGGATTTTTTGGTGAATGAGGCATACTGTATGATCCGGCCCCTAAGAACCACCTTAAGTACCTCCCAAGCCACGCCCACAGAGGACACTGAGGATCAGTTTGTCTCCATATAAACATTGATTTCAACCTTTAACATTTGTTGGAATTCAGGATTTTGCAAAAAGGATACATTAAGGCACCAACTATATGATTTCATTTTCTCCATATGTGGCAACACCTCTAAATTCACCAGGGTGTGATCTGAGACTAAAATGTTTCCAATTGAGCAATCAACAACAGATGAAATGATGGACATATATATATATATATATATATATATATATATATATATATATATATATATATATATATATATAAATCTATTCTAGAGTAAATCTTATGTACTGATGAAGAAAACGTATAGTCCCTACAACATGGGTTCAAAAGTCTCCAAATATCTGTAAGACCAAGATTTTACACATCCTGTGAAGCGTCAATGTTGCTCTAGGGGGCTTACACACTTTTGCTTCACTATGATTAAGGACTGAGTCCATCAAAAGATTAAAGTCTCCTCCCAATCTTATATCATGAGGGGTGCCAGCAGCATGCAACATCCCTTCAAGATCTATAAAAATGCCCTGATCATCAACGTCAGGTGATATTATATTAGCCAAAATAAGACTTTTCCCCTGGATTTCTGCTAAAACAATAATGATTCTTCCAAATATATCTTTAATCTGTTTCAGAAATTTGAATTGTTGATGCTTACTTATCAGTGTAATGACTCCCCTGCTCTTACTTGAGCCAGCACTAAAGAAAAAATGTCCACCCCATATCTTCCCAAATTTTTCAGCTTTCTGCGGGGAAAGATGCATTTCTTGAAGAAACACTATATCATATTTCTTACGCTTAGAAAAGAAATAACCTTCCTTCTTTTTATGGGGTGCCCCAACCCCTTTACATTCCACATGCAGAGAGACAATCCACTCATATTAACATTTGACATTTTGACATATGAGAAAAAAACAGATTGTGTGACAAAAACAAAATTATAAAAACCACATTCCAACATTAGTGCAACAATCAAACCCCGAACCTCCCCCAGAAGCAAACAAACAGAAAAAAGAAAAACGTGTGCATTAACCCCGCGCATGAAAGCGCCAACTTGCATCCATCCCTCTAAACTCAAACAGTCCATGCACGCCTATGAGAGCCCCTGTGACAACAGCCGTCGGATTGCTCAAGTACAGTGTTTCTATAAAAATGTTGTGAGACAGTTACTCAATAACAGATAATCTATAAAACAAACTCAAGCCAATAGGTGGAATAAACACAAAGAACATGTAGATTCATCCACATAACTGTCCCGAAGGTGTACTATTCCACAAAACAAACTCCAGCCACTAGGCGGAACCAGCACCAAAAAAAAGAACATGTAGATTCATCCACATAACTGTCCCGAAGGTGTACTATTCCACAAAACAAACTCCAGCCACTAGGCGGAACCAGCACCAAAAAAAAAAAAAAAAAAAAAAAAAAAAAAACACACACACAAAAGGGGCGCTCAGTTTTAAATTTAATTCAAATTAATGTTCAGTGAACTGGCACATTCGGCTGCTACATGTGTACAACAAATGACCTAATCACTCCAATGTCTTGCAAGAAATAATCCACAAAACAAACTCCAGCCAATAGGAGGCATAAGCACAAAGAATGTGCAGATTCATCCACTCAACAGTCCCAAAGGAGTGTTACTTCATAAAACAAACTCCAGCTGCTAGCACAAAAAGAAACAAAAAAGGCGCTCAGTTCCTCGAACAGTCAAGTGAATGTTCAGTGAGTTGGTCCACTCGGCTGCAACGTGAGTACCGCAAGTTAACTTGCTCACTCCATTGACTTTATGAAGGACATCGCTTGCTGTGAGCATGTAATTGTTTTGTGGCCATCCTTAGCATCTATTCTGAATTTGGCCGGGAACATCAGTGCAAAAGCAACCTTCCGTTGATGTAAGAGTTTGTTGCATTCCTTGAATCGATCATGTTTCTCTCTTGTCGAATTTGCAAAGTCTGGGAACAAGAAAATGTTGTGGTTCTTCCAAGAAAGCCTTCCTTTACTCCTCGCCTCACGCAACACAAGATCTTTATCGGATGATCTCAGAAATTTGGCCAAAATTGATCGGGGCCTGTCTCCCTCAGCGGATCGCCAAGCTGGAACCCTGTGAGCTCGCTCGATTTCCAGCTTATGGCCTGTTATGTCAAGCAGATTTGGAAAAAGCCCGTCCAGGAATTTCACCATATCCTGACCCTCTTTGTCTTCAGGAATTCCGACGATTTGGACGTTATTCCACTGGTTACAGTTCTCCCAGACGCACTCCAAATCCACCTTGGTCGCTAGCGGATTAGCAGCTAGTTCCCTCTCCGATGACTCCAGATAATCGATCCATGGCTCCCTGGCTCGAGGCCTCCAGAGGGGTGTCAGCATGAGCACGTAAGTGTCTTTTAATGTCTCCAGAGACCAAGGTTTTTGAATTCTTTGACATATTGTCCTCCTAGAACAGTTATGGAACAGAGTGTATTGAATCTCACCGGTTTGTCATAAAAAGTGTTAAAACTAGCAAAGTGCGCCAAGCTCGCCGTTCACATGTCCGAACCTTGCATGGTGTCATGTGACCTCCGAACCTTCAAGTCCTTTAAGTTGTGAGGTGGAGCCGCATAGGATCAGAAGCTCAATCGGAATGAGATCTGGGTAATTTGGAGGCCAGGGAAACACCTTGAACTCTTCAACATGTTCCTCAAACCATTCCCGAATGATGTGTGCAGTGTGGCAGGGCGCATTATCCTGCTGAAAGAGACCACTGCAATCAGGGAATACCATTGCCATGAAGGGATGTACCTGGTCTGCATTGATGTTTAGGTAGGTGGCACATGTCAAATTGATGTCCACATGAATGGTCGGACCCAGGATTTCCTAACAGAACATTGCCCAGAGCATCACACTCACTCCACCGGCTTGTCGTCTTCCCACTGTGCGTCCTGGTGCCATCACTTCCTCATGTAAACGGCGCATATGTACATGGCCGTCCACGTAATGTAAAAGAAAACGGGACTCATCGGACCAGGCGACCTTCTTCCACTGCTCCAAGGTCCAGTTCTGACGTTCAAGTGCCCATTGTAGGCCCTTTTGACGGTGGACAGTGGTCATCATGGACACTCTGACCAGTCTGCAGCTATGCAGCCCCATAATCAGCAGGGTGCAATGCTTTGTGTGTTGTGACACATTCCTCCCGTTACCATCATTTAAATTTTCTGTGACTTGTGCCACAGTAGACCTTCTGTCGGTTCAGACCAGACGTGATAGCACATCGATGAGCCTTGGGCTCCCAACACCCTGTCGCAGGTTTGTGGTTTGTCCATCCTCGGACCACTGTCAGTAGGTACTCACCACTGCTGACCGTGAGCACCACACAAGCCTTGCTGTTTCAGAGATGCTCTGACTCAGTCGTCTGTCCATAACAATTTGGCCCTTGTCAAAGTCGCTCAGGTCTTTACTCCTGCCCATTTCTCCTGCAGTCAACATGTTGACTACGATAACTGATTGTTCGCTTACCATCTAATCTACCAAGACCTTGACATGTGGCGTTGTTAGGAGATGATCAACGTTATTCGCTTATCTTGTGAGTGGTCATAATGTTTTGGCTCATCAGTGTATAGTGTAGTACTAGTGCATACATAAGAACATAATATGCACCTCAGTTCATTGAGTTCATTGCTTCTTAATTTTCTTCCTTTTTAGCAACAGTCACTGCTATAGGTTGTGATTAAGGGACACACCCATCATTTGTGTTAACACTCAAAAGTCTTCCCAAATGTCTGACCAAGCAATACAGTAAATGTTGTATTTGTAGTGACATCAAAATTAAGTGAAATACTGTCCTTTATCACTTTTATTCTTGTCAATTATTTAAACTAGGATGTTTTCTAGTTGTATTTGGTATAAATTTGTTCAAATTTGAAATTTGATCTCCCTATAGTAATCTTGGTTGTATTTGTGCTGCAGTACTACCACCAATTACATTAATCACATTAATGTATGTGAGAGTATTTCTGCTGGTTTGAACATAGATTGACATTGTCAGACATTGTTGCTTTGATTGTAGTTCTAACATTACCCAATGCTAAACAATAATCAATACTATTTTTGTAATGTATTGGAATGCTTTTTAATTATAATACTATTTATTACAGCAAAATTGTTGTGAATGTGTGCATTTAACTGCATGTTGTCAATAACGAGTCAGTTTTAAACTGATTTAAGTCTCACAAACCTAAAGTACACATCACAGGAACAGTTCTGGAGTTGGACATAACCGAACATGAATCGCAGTTCAGTGGCTCACAAAGGTTCTTGTTCACGAATGAGACAACACAGGACATGCTTTGTTCGTTGTTGATTCAAGCGAGGACAATGCAAAAGATATACACTTCTTAGCGGTGCACTAAATGTTTCCTAAAGATTGATTTACTGTAGGCACTAAAAAGAACATAAAGGCAGCGTAAAAGTAATCCATCCAGTGGTTTAATCCATATCTTCAGAAGCAAAATGATAGGTGTGGGTTAGAAAGTCCTTTTTTACTCTAAATTCTCCTCCCTGCCCAGTAGGTGGCGATATGCACAAAGAATGCAAATCAACAAAAGAATGTGAAAGTGAAAGTGGAGATTTATAGTAAAAAAGGATTTAAATATTGATCTGTTTCTCACCCACACCAATTATATCGCTTCTGAAGATATGGAATTAACCACTGGAGTCATATGGATTACTTTTATGGTGCCTTTATGTCCTTTTTGAACCTTCAAAGTTCTGGCCACCATTCACATTACCATTTTCACATACCACATTGTATGGACCTACAGAGCTGAAATAATTTTCAAAAAATCTTTGTGTTCAGCAGAAGAAAGAAAGTCATACACATCTGGAATGGCATGAGAGAGTAAATGATAAGATCATTTAAATTTTCGGGTGAACTATCCCTTTAATTGGGGATTTCTTGAACAATGCTCACAGGCCAGTAAGAAAAATAATGATTGGCTCTCAAATATTACCCAGGTTTGCTGTGTGTAGCTGCTTGTGGACATCTTTTTCCATGAACGCTGAGATGGATGCAGGTATATTCCAATACTTACTGTACAAACATGCCAATGACATTAGTGTGCATGTGGGAGGCACACTGCATGGAGTCATCAATCATACGAGGAATGTGAATCCCTGATATACATGTTAAATTTAAAATAATGGAAAGTATTATCCATCAGTTATGCTTTGAATTTTTTTTTTCCCCACAGGGATCCATTTCAAGGCCAAACTCAAGGGAATACTCAAGAGAAAATCGAAAAACACTGTCAAAACAAATTCACTCAGCAAAATCAACTATGTGGGGGCACTATTGCTACTTAGTACGGCCTCTTGAAAATCTATGCTTTTATAGAACGTGTGTGACTCATTATGATATCTAAAATAGATAAAGGTGACATCGTTATATCAACCATATACTCATCATGTCAATGTGCCTATTGTGCAGAATACATTGGGATTAATTCTGAACTCTGATGTCAGACTCGGATCCACACCAAAAACTCTTGTGTGAAAGCATTTCAATAAGATAGATATACTGTGAAGGGTTAAAGAGGGTGGTTACAAGAAGATGTACTTTTGTTGACTGCATGTTAGAGTAAGAATTCTGTATAAAGAGCTACCTGATATACATGATAGGCATTGGCAGCCCGGCCTTGAAGAAACACAGAAGGGATCCACACGTTGACAAGAGCACGTTGAGTTCTTATAGAGACAGGAAAGGACAAACACACAGGGACAATCTAATTAAAATAACCTCAACAGAAAAGGCATTTAGCAATAGATCAGTGTAGTCTACAGTCATATTCTCAGCCCAGGGTTTTGAAAAGGCAGCAGCTCTTTGATATCCAGAGGGAAAAATGACAAATATTTACGCCACTTTTCATCAGTGAAACCAACGGAAGAGGCTACAGCTCTTTACACGACACATGGGTTTAACATCGTATGCATTTCCTTCAACTGTTTTTAATGACTGACATCCTCTTATGTACAAACGTTACTGTTGTGTGAAAAAGGTGCGTGAGCGCTTCCAATGCAAAAACAGAAACTGCATTCAGCCTCTCTATTTTAAGAGCATTCTTCAATTCCATACCATGTATCTGAATCTCAAAAGAGGCCTGCTGTACACCACCTCCAACACACATACAGTACATACAAATATATAAAAAAAGAACAGCGAGTAGGAGGCCACTTACGTCTCAAAGTCAGATAGGCTGGGATCGTCAGAGGTCTGGCTCAGGTCTCCTGGCACCTGTCCAAAAGCAGAGCGCAGGAGGCCATGGTGAGCATTTACTTTGTCTCCAGCTGAGTATGCTGATTAGCACAGTATGCTTTTAGAAACTTTTAAACCAGACACATTGTGAGGCTTACTTTCCTATGAGCTAAAGAGCTTGAAGGTCCAGTATTGTACTGTAATGTTGGTTTGTTAATAGAAAATTACTGTGATGTAGATGCTTCATATTATATACACTGGTGGCCAAAAGTTTAGAATAATGTACAGATTTTGCTCTTATGGAAAGAAATTGGTACTTTTATTCACCAAAGTGGTATTCAACTGAACACAATGTATAGTTAGGACATTAATAAAATGAAAAATTACTATTACAATTTGAAAAAAATGTTCAGAACTTCTTAAACTACTTCAAAGAGTTCTCATCAAAAATCTTCCACATGCAGCATTGACAGCTTTGCAGATCCTTGGCATTCTAGCTGTCAGTTTGTCCAGATACTCAGGTGACATTTCACCCCACACTTCCTGTAGCACTTGCCATAGATGTTGCTGTCTTGTCGGGCACTTTTCACGCACCTTACAGTCTAGCTGATCCCACAAAAGCTCAATGGGGTTAAGATCCATTACACTCTTTTACAATTATCTGTTGTTTAATGTCTGTGTTTCTTTGCCCACTCTAAACATTTCTTTTTGTTTTTCTGTTTCAAAAGTGGCTTTTTCTTTGCAATTCTTCCCCATAAGACCTGCACCCCTGAGTCTTCTCTTTACTGTTATACTTGAAACTGGTGTTGAGCAGGTAGAATTCAATGAAGCTGTCAGCTGAGGACATGTGAGGCGTCTATTTCTCAAACTAGAGACTCTGATGTACTTATCCTCTTGTTTAGTTGTACATCTGGCCTTCCACATCTCTTTCTGTCCTTGTTAGAGCCAGTTGTCCTTTGTCTTTGAAGACTGTAGTGTACAGGTGCATCTCAATAAATTAGAATGTCATGGAAAAGTTAATTGTGATGATTTTGGCTCACATTCAACAAAAACCTACCAATTCACTATCTCAAAAAATTAGAATACATCATAAGACCAATAAAAAAAACATTTTTAGTGAATTGTTGGCCTTCTGGAAAGTATGTTCATTTACTGTATATGTACTCAATACTTAGTAGGGGCTCCTTTTGCTTTAATTACTGCCTCAATTCGGCGTGGCATGGAGGTGATCAGTTTGTGGCACTGCTGAGGTGGTATGGAAGCCCAGGTTTCTTTGACAGTGGCCTTCAGCTCATCTGCATTTTTTGGTCTCTTGTTTCTCATTTTCCTCTTGACAATACCCCATAGATTCTCTATGGGGTTCAGGTCTGGTGAGTTTGCTGGCCAGTCAAGCACACCAACACCATTGGTGTCATTTAACCAACTTTTGGTGCTTTTGGCAGTGTGGGCAGGTGCCAAATCCTGCTGGAAAATGAAATCAGCATCTTTAAAAAGCTGGTCAGCAGAAGGAAGCATGAAGTGCTCCAAAATTTCTTGGTAAACGGGTGCAGTGACTTTGGTTTTCAAAAAACACAATGGACCAACACCAACAGATGACATTGCACCCCAAATCATCACAGACTGTGGAAACTTAACACTGGACTTCAAGCAACTTGGGCTATGAGCTTCTCCACCCTTCCTCCAGACTCTAGGACCTTGGTTTCCAAATGAAATACAAAACTTGCTCTCATCTGAAAAGAGGACTTTGGAACACTGGGCAACAGTCCAGTTCTTCTTCTCCTTAGCCCAGGTAAGACGCCTCTGACATTGTCTGTGGTTCAGGAGTGGCTTAACAAGAGGAATACGACAACTGTAGCCAAATTCCTTGACACGCCTGTGTGTGGTGGCTCTTGATGCCTTGACCCCAGCCTCAGTCCATTCCTTGTGAAGTTCACCCAAATTCTTGAATCGATTTTTCTTGACAATCCTCATAAGGCTGCGGTTCTCTTGGTTGGTTGTGCATCTTTTTCTTCCACACTTTTTCCTTCCACTCAACTTTCTGTTTACATGCTTGGATACAGCACTCTGTGAACAGCCAGCTTCTTTGGCAATGAATGTTTGTGGCTTACCCTCCTTGTGAAGGGTGTCAATGATTGTCTTCTGGACAACTGTCAGATCAGCAGTCTTCCCCATGATTGTGTAGCCTAGCGAACCAAACTGAGAGACCATTTTGAAGGCTCGGGAAACCTTTGCAGGTGTTTTGAGTTGATTAGCTGATTGGCATGTCACCATATTCTAATTTTTTGAGATAGTGAATTGGTGGGTTTTTGTTAAATGTGAGCCAAAATCATCACAATTAAAAGAACCAAAGACTTAAACTACTTCAGTCTGTGTGCATTGAATTTATTTAATACACGAGTTTCACAATTTGAGTTGAATTACTGAAATAAATGAACTTTTCCACAACATTCTAATTTATTGAGATGCACCTGTATACCTTTGTATGAAATCTTCAGTTTTTTGGCAATTTCAAGTATTGTATAGCCTTCATTCCTCAAAACAATGATAGACTGACGAGTTTCTAGAGAAAGCGGTTTCTTTTTTGCCATTTTTGACCTAATATTGACCTTAAGACATGCCAGTCTATTGCACACGGTGGCAACTCAAAAACAAATACAAAGACAATGTTAAGCTTCATTTAACGAACATAATAGCTTTAAACTGTGTTTAATATAATGGCAAGTGATTTTCTAGTACCAAATTAGCAATTTTGCATGATTACTCAAGGATAAGGTGTTGGAGTGATGGCTGCTGGAAATGGGGCCTGTCTAGATTTTATCAAAAATGACTTTTTTCAAACAGTGATGGTGCTGTTTTTTGCATCAGTAATGTCCTGACTATACTTTGTGATCAGTTGAATGCCACTTTGGTGAATTGAAATACCAATTTCCTTCCGAAACAGCAAAATCTGTACATTATTCCAAAATTTTGGCCGCCAGTGCTATGATGGTAATGTCATTTTTCACTTTTTGGAGGAAAGTAGGCTAAGCCTTGGACTTGCTTACACAAGTTAGCTAGCATTTGATTGTTTCTGAATTAAAATTCTCAAATTCTAATCTGTTTGGTAATGATATATAAAAAAGATACTCTCAGATCATGATTTAAGATTTTAAAATTATTTTAAAATTATTTACATTTCTGAACTTCAAACTGTCACTCTGCTGCCCTGGCAGATATGTAATTCTCATTTGATTAACAAATAGAAACCTTTTTGGAAAAACTCAATCGCTCTCTACATAATTGGTGTGATGGCAATGACAAATTGTGCACATAAATACGGTTTGCATACTTTGGGCAAAAATTGCTGAACTGAATTTTCCTTATTAACACTTTTAATAAATATATTATAGAGGGGAAGTTAAAAAAAAGTCTGAGTAGAGGACAGGCCCAAAATAGTATTTTGAAATATTAACACTTTTACAAATTAGGAAAAACTAATTAAAGAAATACTATAACAAAGTTTAAAGCTTGTATAATGTATCCTTTAAGCTAGAATGATTAGTTTTTAGAATAATAGTTCTTTTTTCCTCAAAATTATCTTCACATAAAAAAGTCTAGTTCTTTAACTGAAGAATCCCCCATTTCCAAATGTATACCAATAACTACAAATGAATCCCTCATTCCTGAAAACACTCAAGCCCAACCAGCAATGATGCTCTAATCCTGAGTGTGCATCTTATCTCTTGGTGAAAGTGTGGAAATGTTAGCATTTACAGAGGTTACAGGCTGCTGCATCTTGGCAGATAGTGGCACCAGAGAGGAACAGAAATATGAGCCATGGAGTTTAGATAAACCATCCACTGTATACAGTTAAGCACATTTACCACAATTACAGAAGGCCATGGTTCAAAGCTACTGCAGTGAGATGTATCTAAATGTAATCAAAGGCCAACAGATAAGCAGTCAAAAGGAAAGAGAGAGAAAAATGGAAACCAGGAGGGAAACACACTGTGGCAAAAGTAAATTAAAATAATTTTTTTTTTTTTCTTAATTTACTCAATCTCATGGCTTTCCAAACCTGTAAACTGTGTCCAAACCTGTAAACAAAACACAAGAAAATAATTTTAAGAATCTTTACACAGCTCTTTTCCATAAAAAGTTTATAGCTGTCAAGCTCCAAATAAATAAATAAATAAATGAACACCATAAAAATGGTCCATACGATAGCTTTGTGTGAGGTACTGACTGAAATTTAAGTCATTATGCACTGAAAAATCTCATTCAGGCCTATCTTAAAAATGACTTCGGAAGACTTGGAATATATTTGTAAAATGTTTGTTGGCCTTTTATGAAGCTTGACAACTGTGATCACGATTAACTGTGGTACTATGAAAAAGAGCTGTCTGATAATTCTTTAAAAATTCTCCTTTTATGTTTTTCTGAAAGAATAACAGCATACAGGTTTGAAACAACACGTGGGTAAGTAACCGATGAAAGAATTTTCATTTTTGAGTCAACTTCCAATAAGCAGCATTATAAGTGTGTGTATTTGGCCATACATTATCCTTTTTTCACAGAACATGAAAGTAAAAGTGGAGATTGACAGTAAAAATGGACCAAAATATACATCTGTTTCTCACCCACACCTATCATATCACTTCTAAAGATATGGATTAAACCATTGGATTCATATGAATTACTTTTATACTACCTTTGTGTTTTGTTGGAGCTTCAAAGTTATAATTACCATTAACTTGCATTCTGTACAGAGCGAAAACATTCTTCTAAAAATCTTTGTTTGTGTTCTGCTGAAGAAAGACAGTCATACACATCTGGGATGCCATGAGGGTGAGTAAATGATGAAATCATTTTCCTTTTTGGGTGAACTATCCCTTTAAGGACAAAACAGCAAAAAAAAAAGAATATCCACAGAAATCTTACAAAAACTCATATGGTTTATATATGTGATTTTTATTTATTTTTTCTAAAATGCTGAATGTTTTCTTATATTTATTTTTCTTTTCAAATACAGCTATGTTATGTACGCATTTATCTAGTTAGGTAAGTGTATGGTTATGTGTGTGTGACATGGCTGGGTGATGGTGTATTGGCACAGATAGATCGTAAATGATGGAAGAGGAGGCAGACCAATGGAAGCAGTCAGTGATTTGCCCAGAGTGCCTGTTCAGCAGAGATAGAGAGGAAAGAACAGACACTCAATGAAGGTATAGTTACACACACCCAGAAAGGTGCTCCATACAGGGACGTGTGTGTTGGTCAGGTTTTGCTAAAAATGTAAAAAGGTTTCTGTGAGGGTTAAGTTTAGAAGCTCATTATAAAAACAAAAGAAGTAAATGAAAAGTCTTCAATGTGATAGAAAAACAAACGCGTGTGCGTGTGTGTGTGTGTGTGTGTGTGTGTGTGTGTGTGTGTGTGTGTATGCGTGCATGTACTTACTGGGCCACGCAAGTCAATAAGCTCCTGTCTCATCTGTCCGATCAGGTTGTCTTTAGCTATGAGAGAGCGGTACAGCCTCTCATTAAACTCTATCAGCTCCCCGTGCATCTCAGCCACCTGAAAAAACACACACAAACGACAAACTAGCACCAAACTCACACTGAGATAGCCTGCTTTAAAAACCCTTTCGCTAGGCAGCTGTCTTAAAATGGGTTGTAGTAAGTGACATTTCTTTAAGGCCTGCTGAATGTGAGTTTGCTGGGTTTTGAATCTCAGGTGTGGGAGTGTTCGGCTGACGAGCACTAAGCTGCTCGTTAAAGCCAGTCCCACACCTGCCAGGTGACTCATCAGCTGTCATATAAAGTAAGTGACACAGACGTGGAAGCAGGTTCCTGCCTGCCATACAGAAGTTGCATTCATTTGATTATGGAAATCATATGTCAAGGCATATTTAGGTTAGCTGTGTCTGCCTGACAGATGCATCATGACACTTTTTGACATGTTTGTCCTGGTTGCTGGGCCCCACCTGGCCAGACAAACAGACATGAATGAGTAAAAAAAAAAAAAAAAAAAAAGAGTAATACAAATCCAGATGGGGATCTTAAGAATTAAAATGAATGCAATAAGGTTGTAAATAAATAAATATAGTATTTTAGTGCACTGTATTTCCATATAATGATGCATGCAGAATGCTTACCTAAAATTATATTGAACTTTTGAATTAAACTGTAACACAGTGTCCTAACAAGATGTGACACGTTAAAGCAACAAGAGATAAAAGCTCTTTCATTTAAATTAAAGATGCACTGATGTATCGGTCAAGCATCTATATTGGCCAGTAAAAGCAATAATCTGCACTGTAGGACTTCAGCCAATTGTTTAAAAACAGCCGATGATCTGGGTTGATTATTTCCTGTCAAAAGGAGGCGGATAAAAAGTGAAAAAAAATAGCCTACAGCTTGTGCTGTGTTTGTAAGAAAATGCCTCTTGTGTGGAAATACTTTGAATTCGGTGACAAATAACAGGTTGATCTCAAAATATATTGATCTCACGATCAATATACATCAGCACTGCACTTTATTAATCTTATTATCTCACACTGGACTGTCATAAATTATATTCTCTTAACAACACACTGGCAACTGACTATCAACCGACAGCCTGAATGTCAATACAGTACAATACAACCTACTGTATATTTTATATATAATATTTTTATTGTATACTGTGTATTCTATATTATGTGTATTCTATATTGTGTGTACTGTATACTGTACATTGTATATTATTATTGTGTTGTTTAATTATGTGTATATTAGATATGTAAATTGTGTTGTGTAATCTGATGTTTATTGTAAATTGGTATATGTCTCATCACTGTCATGACTGCTATGTTGCTCGGAACTGCACCCAAGACTTTCACCCACTGTTGCACTTGTGTATATGGTTGTGTGACAATAAAAGTGATTTGCTATTGATTTGAAGAGTTGCAATTTGTAAGCTTTGCACTGCTATTTCACGAGGTGGAATTACTGTTTGAACTTTTAACACGACTCATTTAATTACTCACCTTAAAGCTCGACACAGCAAGGAATATGATGAGTTTGTCTAAGCTAAAGCGGAAGCTGCTTCAACTGAAAAGAGACAAGCTTCATCATTCAGAATTTTCTAATGACACCTAGATTAAGCTTCTAGTCCACTCAGAGGCTGAGATATTTGATAAAACAATGGGGGTAGAGCAGAAACTGAAAATTAGACTGAATGTCTATGGACAAGCACATCTGTAAGGGATAAAATGTGTTAGTGCACCACCTATATTCCAGATCTGCATTTTATGAAGGAAGGTGATAGAGCAACATTTTTTTTCTAGTACTTGCTGCCATCTAGTGGAATAAAACAAGACTTTTTGGAGGGAGATGGAGTGAACAGAACCAGAATAACATGAGTACAAAGTTAGGACAACAATTTGTTTTATTCTATTCATCATAAGATTGCAAACATATAGAATATGAATAATTTCTCTCTCTCTTTTTTTTTTTTGTTTTTTTTTTGGAGGGGTTCCAGAAAAAATAGTCCACAGTATTTGTAAATGGAGAGCTTATAAATTTGAGTGTGAAAAATTGCAGGCAGCAGCCCCAAAATGCTCCAGAGCTGAAGAGGGGAATAATGTGCTTTTTGTTTTTTGTGTATAATTGAGATCAGTTACTCTGAAAGATGGAATACATGAAGAGACATAGAGAAAATCAATTATTTAAATTTCTTTTGAAGTTGTGGAATTAATTATCAGTTATTTGAAACAAGATAGAGCATAAAAAAATGCAGAACCCCTGAACTTTCGGTATTGGCAGATGCTGTTCTAAATAATCAGATATTGATATCAGCACAAACATTTTAGATCGGTGCATCCTTAATTTAAATCTGAGTTTTTGTGATAACTTGCTCCCACTGTGACAAACAACAGGACAATTTTGGACGGTCATTTGGTTTCTGTGTCTGTGGAGTCGCACTGAGTAGACCCCACAGATTCACTGGTCCAAAATCCTGCTCCACATCGCTTAATATTAGCATTTTTGCTTTTAGTGTGGACAGACACATTACTTGATGCTGGAAACGTTTTGTTTTGTGTCTGGTTCGGACATGGTGTTAGGGGTCATTCACACAGAAAATGTTTTTGCATCTGTTTTTTCAAAAATTGTTTTTCTATTTAAATATGCGCCACACAGTAGGTTTGCCGTGGTATACGGTGTTACCAGTTTTACTCGGTACAAGGGACAACCACGGTGTGAAATTTTATACCGGGTAAAAGGGGAAACATTGTGAATGGAATTTCCAATATCAATACAATAGCCTAACGAATAGAATAGCCTTAAATAAAGAATAGTTGCCAAATGAAGAGTTGCAATTGCGACCCATGATATATAAACCTAAATAACGCATTGAAAGCCAGATGTTCTTGACCAACGTATTAAATTACACAGGCAGCAAAGTACACACACTGACAGAAGACGTTTAATGGCAGGTAGCGAATATAATGCGCATGGTGGGTAAATGTAAGATGTCTCAGATTCGGAATGACACAAGAAATGCTGTTAGACACACAGACACGCGCTTGAAAACATACACTTTATTATATTTTTAAGAACAGATGACAGAAAAGCTGTTTATGTGCATGTCTGATGCACTGTTTGTTCGGAGGCATGCAGTCTCGTGGAACATGCATATGTAAAGTGTTCTCACTCTTTCTTTGTTTCAGTCAGTGAAAATGTTTTGCAAGAATAGTATTGTCTATAAAAATGCTGCAAATGACTTCAGACCATCTCAGCTCAGGAGGTGCTCTGAGTTCCGTTCGCTTTATTTCCAAAGAGCAGATCATTGTGACCATAACTCTGCAGGGTCCTTTTATACTGTATATAGCCTATACATCTGTGATTAAATCAGAAAATAATACAAAAACACGTTCACCTCGAACCATGATTTATATTTCAGTGATTATTATCATCATTATAATTAATATGTTTACATTTATAATTGTTTTTAGATCTTAATTTGAATTAGTAATTTTCCACCTGTTAGCATAGATGGATACTTGCGTGATGATAAATATATATATATATATATATATATATACACACACAATTATTATTATCATTTTTTTTTTTTACCACTTCGTTATTTTATTTGCTTTTTCTTTTCGTTTGAAGTGCAATTTGAATTTAGAAATGTCTTTGGTTTAAGTTTTTCAATGCAAAATCACTAAAGCAAGAATATCACCGATCCCTCAGCCGTGGGGTTGACGATGTAATTGGATATTGTGATTTTTATATATATATATATATACACACACACACACACACATGCATACAGTTGCAATCAAAATTATTCAACCCCCCAAGACAGTAAGGATTTACAAAGGTAAGCTTTTCTGATGACCCAGAATTTTTAAACTTTACATCTATATCAGTTGAGTGACACATTCAAAATCATAGTGTGAATATATAACCTAATATTTCTAAATAGCAGGATTTTTTTTTTAAATACAGCCATGTCATAATTATTCAACCCCTATTGCATGTAGCTGTTTCTTAAATATGTAAGGCTACACAAGTAATTGTTTTAAAACAAAATTAAGTCAACCTGCAATGGCACTTATTTAAGTTTTAAAATTTAAGTTTAGCGTTGTAAGCAAAAATGTATTTCTATGCAAAAAAAGAAATTAAAAATAAGCTGTCTCAAAAGCTAATAGAGGAGATTACTTCATTACACAAGAAAGGTCATGGCTAAAAGTATATTTCCAAGGCACGTCAATTTCCAATAGACAAAGTTGGCAGCACCATTCATACATTTTTTAAATATGGTACAACAGCAAACTTCTTGGGGTGTGGAAGAAAGCATAACTTCACCAAGGGAAATGTTGACTTGAATATTCAAGAAGTAATTAGGAAAGACCTGTGGAGTCCTGGAAGAAGGTTTTATAAATGTATGACACTAAACTGAAAATGAGTTTTAGACCCATGGGTCAGCAGTACATCTGGAGTAAGATGACAAGGTGATGACAAGAACGACACCATCCCCACAGTCAAGCATGGAGGTGGGTCAGTCCTGTTATGGGGGTGTTTTGCGGCTGCAGGAAACAGCTATCCTGACTATGTGACTGACAACATGGATTCTTTCAGGTATCAGGCCATTTTGGCATGAACAATGTGATGCCTTCAGTGTGTAAATTGAAGCTCAGTGATCACTGGACTTTCCAGCAAGAAAATAACACCAAGGATACATCCAAGTTGTCCAAAATCTGGTTCAGGGATAGGTCGTGGAATGTCCTTGTTGGGCCTCATGTATTCAGATAGAAGACAAAGGCAGGCCTAACAGTCATAAAAAAAAAACATTCCTCAAGCCCCTCCTTCTAAGTCAGATGTTGTACTGATAAAAATCGCGCCAAAATCAAACAAAGGGAGTCCAAAACAGACTACAGATCCATGAAGCCTTGCCCTCTAAAGGATCGAGCTCTCAACTCCTATTGGATGAGGCACACCACAGAACGTCCCTCAAACATGACATCATCAGGACTTCAAATAATTCTGAAATGCTTCCAAAGTGGCTTCCGGCGACTTCGTTCACCGAATACGGACGTAGCTTTTTGCTGCTCTCCGGTGCAACCTCGTGGCATAAGGAAGTAATGTCCGACTTGAAACTGTAGCCATACAATCTCCATCTCGCTGGACGAGTTGAGATTACTCGGTGTTCAACCGAACACTCTAACGGATCCAAAGGAGACCGCCGAGCAATTCGCATCTTCATCCGTTGGCCTACAGAAGTGAAGAGATTAAAGATTTCTCTTCCATCTTCAATCAAGTCGACATTTCTGAGTTCTCCGCCAGCCCGCCGAGAATCAACAGCCGTACCGGCCGCCGACAGCGCGAGGAAACGGCTCTCGTCATCACACGAGCCTCAAGAAACCGGGTCAGAGTTAAAGGACGGAGGAAAACACATTCTACCTGTGTCCTCATGCGATTCAAGTAAGAGGTTACGTCTGGGCAGAGATAGAATATTATAGTGTGTTATTCTTGTGTTTCAAGGTTTTTTGCTTGTACAGTTTACGGACCACCATGTCCGCTCATTATTAATACTCAGGGTATTAATTATCACGAATTTGTTTTGCTGTATTGTGGTCCAACCAAATTGGACTGTTGTGCATTTTCGCAATCGCGGGTGAGACAGCAACTGAGTTCATCCATTAAAGAGTCAAATAACAAGGGACTTTTACGAGCCCCGCTCGTAAAACCGCGTCTCTGAGTGATGAACACGGCTGCTTTATCTCCAGCTATCGCGAAATCAGCTTTCGGGCTGTCACTTAATCATCTCTCTCTCTCTCTCTCTCACTAACCACACTGACACACACACACACACTGTCACACACACACCTTATGTGTTATAGAATTATTTTTATTTCCATATCTAATCATATCACTGTTTAGTTTGTAGTTGTAAGTCTGAAGTTTATTGACTGCATTGTATTAATTATTAATTGATATTACTGCATAAATAAACTTTGATTATTTTACAAAGAGAAGTGTTCTGGTTTGTTTTGCATACACCTGTGTCATGCTGACGGGATGTCAGTGCTCGGATTCAAACCTTCATTCATTGTTTTTTTCCCGAAAATCGATATTTTTCGGATGTCGATTTTCCTAAGAAAACAATCTAATATTGAGACTGTTTTAATATTCGGTTATTAGTCCCTGATTTCAGGGTGGTGCCCCGTCAATGTTAATCCTTATTAATATTCTATTGATTTTTGATAATTGATAATTATCTTTGATTGAATTTGAATGATCAATAAGCTAGTGTTAATTTTAATTAATGTTTCATCGATGTTAACAATTAACGATTATCTTTGATAATTGGATTTAAAAAAGCTAACATTGATTCTCATCAATGTTCTATTGATTTTAATAATTAATAATTATCTTTGATAATTATTAATTATTGCTAATAACCAAACTTGCTCCTAAACGTAGCACACTACATTTACTGGAGTCCCATATGAGGTTTTAAGGAGTTAGATACAATTAATTAATTTAAATATTGATTAATAACTACAGAAATAATTAATCATTATTTCTGATAGTAACACTGATCTAAACAACCAGTAAAGCCCTACATCCTTAAATGGCTTTTTCAGACCATCATTAAAATCCCATTGCAAACCTTTGTTGAGATTTCAAGGAAGCAGTGGCAGCACATGAACCAAAGTATGTCAATGAGCTGGAAGATTTTGCTCATGAGAAATGTGTAAAAATTCTAATAGAGACGTGTCTGAAGCCTGAGAACACTTACCTGAAACATTTATTTGCTGTTATTAAGGATAAAGGATGCTCCACAAATGATTGACTTTGGGGGTTGAATATTTTTGACATGACATTTGTGCAGAGAATTAGTTATTTGTTATTTTAAAATTTGGGTTAACTGAACTCTTTGTTCTCAAAATCACTCAAATGTGTATTAAAAACTTACTTTGACTGTTTACTGAGGTTTTAGTTGATGTGTTTTAATTCACATCACCAGAATGTATTGCTGGTCATGGGGGTTGAATAATTTCAATTGCAAATGTATATATATACAATACCGTTCAAAAGTTTGGGATCACTTGCCTGAAAAGTTCCTCGTGATCTTAAAAACCATTTGATCTGAAGGCGTATGCTCAAATGTTTGAAATTATTTTTGTAGACAAAAAATATAATTGTGCCAACATATTAATTTAATTACAAAACTAAAATTTTATTTAAAAAAAAAGTTTTTGAAATGGATGACTTGGACCAAATAATTAAGAAAAGCAGCAAATAAGTGCCCAACATAGATGAGAACTCCTTCAATACTGTTTAAAAAGCATCTCAGGGTGATACCTCAAGAAGTTGGTTGAGAAAATGTCAAGAGTACATTTCTGCAAAATCTAGGCAAAGGGTGACTACTTTGAAGATGCTAAAATATTAAATATAGTTTTGATTTATTTTGGATTTTTTTTAGTCACAACATAATTCCCATATTTCCATTTCTATTATTCCATAGTTGTGATGACTTCACTATTATTCTAAAATGTGAGAAAAATAAATAAATAAATAAATAAATAAAGAGTGAGTAAGTGACCCTAAACTTTTGAACGGTAGTGTAAATATTGTAAACCTATTTCTTGCATATCGCCCAGCCCCAGGAGGGAACAAAACTAATTTATTCACACACATTCAAAGTCATTACCCTTCCAAAGCAGCTAAACTGGGTCCTGGGGTGAAAGGTAATAAAACACCAACATTAAACATGCAACAACCCAAAATAAGTGAAGCCCATGATGGAGAGAATGCACGGATGAAGTAGGTTTGTTGCCAAAGAGATTCAGTTGCCCTTCACAACTGTTGAAAAGCCATCTTTAAAAAATGTAACAACACAATTTAATTGCAATTATTTGTTTTAATTTATTAATTAAAAAATAAAGTTCAAAGTTTAAAATCAAGCTGCCTTGCGTTTATGTGTAGGTTATTGCTTAACGAAAATTACCCCATTGTACCACTTAGCGTCCAACCAGCGGTAATACCGGTGTTAGTCGGTTTGAACGTGAACACACCTGTGTGAAAATTCTGATATTGTGGCAAGACTACTATCTTTGGCTGTTGCGCACCGCATATAGTTTTTCATCATCTTCCGCACAAGCACTGCTGTCGACATCTCGAGACACCTACATTCATATCTAGCTTTTTTAAATCAAAAGGGGCAGGATCTGTGGCCCCCTACCCTTACAAAAATCTAGAGTTCGTGGCAAATTTGCCACTGACTATTTTCACATGCAAATGAGCTTTGCAGCAAACTTGCCAAAGGTTTGCTGCAGGTTCACTACTACCGGTAAAGAGCTGCATACTTCTGGCAAACATTTGCGGTGAATCACAAGCTCATTTGCATGTGAAAATAATTAGTGGCAAATTTGTGGCAAGTTTGCAGCTAGTTTGCCAGGACTTTAGATTTTTTGTAAAATGTAAGAGCCAAAGTATACTTCGGTTTGCCACGTGCCACTACAATTTCGTCATCAGTACAGTACGTGCATACTGTCCGTGTGCATTTTTCTAGACATGCGGCAAATGAGCTTGCACATGTGTCTGCCTTTGACTGTACTAAAACAGTATCACAAAGCAGATGTAGTTGCAGCATGCGGCAAATGCGTCCATATTGGCTCGCGGTCAAAAGAGTATCCAAAAAAGGCTAGAGTGCTTGGCCCGTGTGCCTGACTTAACGGCACATGGAAAACCGAAGTGTACCCTAGAATTAATGCTTTACAAATTGAGTCCACCTAACAGAACCTGTATATATATATATATATATATATATATATATATAATAATGAAATGAAAGCTTTCTTTTTCTAGCTACTTCACTACTAGATGCATTGTACTACAAATAGCTTTTTTCACAGTATTAAATTTATTTCTGCCAGTCTTTATTCAGTAGCTTGTGTGACAAAATAAACTTTAAATATAGTGACCCTTTCAACATTAAGAATAAGTGTCTAGCTTCAAAATACAGATTTTACATCAGCAGTTCGGCCAAAATCATTCTGAATTTACATTTCTTTCATGAACTAAAGGGATTGCAAGTACTGTGTGAAACACAAACACATACCACACTAACCTGTCTAAAAGAATGAAAAAAATACACACAGACCCAACTGCATCGTGACAAAAGAGCAATTAACAATGAAGCTGGATAGAAACAGGGAAATCACGGCAGTTCTTCCATATTTCAGGCTGATCGATACACACCCAGAGCTCATCTGTGATCACAGGCTCATGAGTAGTGTGTGTGCAAGGTTCATTCATCTCCAGCAGTCACAGAGGCCCTGCATGGCACACACACACTAACATACTGCTCGTTGTATTCTCATTCATCACATTTATTTATCTGTGCCCCAACTTTGAAACAGGACATTAAAAAATGGAAATTAATTTTAAGCGTCAAAGAACCCAATTAATTCTCCACAAGGAAGCAAGATAATCAGTTTGTTGTTCAGTAAGCAATAAGCTCATTCCAGCTTGCTGGGCGAATTTTCAGCACTTTAAATGCATCTAAACAGGTGCGAGGTTCATGCACTTCAGATGACAAATCAAATCTCATTATTGGGCAGGAATCCTGTGTGTGCCTGTATCTGTATTCGCCCATTGTAAATATGGGCCGCTCCGGTGCTCCGACGCAGATATCAAGAACACCGTATTCCACAATTAGCCCTAGTCATTATTTCCATGAATAAAGAAAAACAATTGTGTTGAAACCTAAAAAACACAAGCAAAGCATCTCGGAAATAAATCAGAGCTGAGGTGAAGTCATATAAATGTCAAGAAGGCTGAAAAGAGCATGTGCATTTTCATAATGTGCTCATAACTATGCAATAAGCACAAGTAGATGGGAGCAGTTTAATGAGAGAAGCATTATGAATTGAGTGGATTCAATAGTTCATTATTTCTTCCCAGTCTATATGCCAAAAGGATTTGTAGATACAGAGTGATTATATTTTGCAACTATGAGTTTCCTAGCTGCTGTGTTTTTGTGATTTTCAGCTTGTGAACTGCCTTTGAATGAAAATGAACTCCAACTGATTAAAAACAGCTTTTATAATATATTTAAAGCAATTGTTCATTATTTTAATTGTCATCATTTACTCACGATCCCGTACTACTTTTTTACGTGAAGCTAATCAGAATGCAGTGTGTCTCAGCTGTTCTTTTCCATACAATGGAAGTGGATGGTGATTTATACAGCAAAGCTCCATAAAGGACAAAAAAACACCATGAAAGTATCATAAAAGTAGTCCATATGATCGGTGCACTATACTCCAAGTTTCCTGAAGCCATATGATTGTTTTTTTTTAAAGGAACAGACCAAAATTCTTTTAATTGTTCACTGATAATATTCTCTGCTGTAGCTCTCAAATTTATTTTGGGGTTGCGTTTTTTGAACTTGTCACATCGCGATTGTCACATGACATAAAATGAATGGTGTATATGGCACTCATATATGGTTTGATGTGGCCATTTTTCAAGACAAGCGCAAATGATTTCAGTGAATATAATATTTTATATATTACAATATTATATCTCAGTGAAGATTATCAGTGCATAACAGCTAAAATTTTGGTCTGTTTCTCAGACAAAGCTGTCGTATGTCTTCAGAAGTCTTTGATTACAGCGCCTAAGCTGTATGGACTACTTTTATGGTGCCTCTTTGCTCTTTTTGGAGCTTAGCAGCATAAATCACTATTCACTTTCATTGTATTGAAAAGAATAGCTTGAACATTCTGCCTCGTTTTGCATTTCACAGTTAAAAGAAAATAATATGTGGTCAGAACAATCTGAGGTTGATGACAAAATATTCATTTTTGTGTGAACTATTACATTAAGCCACCAACCAACCAACCCATAATGGTATACAGATGTCTTACAGTACTAAACATTTTCATTCACTGCTTGGTGTGCAAGGGGCTTTGCCAGTCAGTGGTCCAGGGGTTTCCTGTTAATCAAAATAATGCTTACAATCCAACTAAGACCAGGTTTTATTACAGTATTTTGGGCTTCTGGGGTAAAGCTATTGATAGCATTTTGTAGCACGGCTGCTCTGAGCTGCAGGTGCTGCTGACAGCTAGTCTGCTTGGCTGTCAGTGCACGGGAACACATGCTGAGCTAGGTGTCCTCAATGAAAAAGACATGGCCAATGCAGAAGGGGGGGAGCGTGGCCCGTTGCAGCTCTAATGCCCATAATTGGATGTGAAACAAGTTTGAGAAGTGAGCTTAGAAGACAGGCTTAGCAAACACAAACAGACTTGAAGTGTCAGAGAGGCAGAGCGAAGAGGAAAGGGGGTAGAGATGGAGGAGGGATGGAAAGTGTGACAGTGAATGTGCTGGTATCACTTTCTTCCCCAAGCAAACACTGACAGGAGTGTTTGGCCTAGCAAAGAAGATCCTAACTGATGGATAAAAATGCAGCAGGATAAAAGGAAAATAAAAAATCAATAGGGACATCAGCAGAGTAAAAAAAAAAAAAAAAAACCAAAAAAAAAAATAGCGAGTATGTAAGATTGTGAGCTGTCCGAACACACTCAATGAAGTATGCTGCTGCTGTGGACAGTGCAGAGAATGTTCATGCACGCATTTTCTCCTTAATTTAGCAGGGAAAACCCTGCAAACGTATTAATTTTTTTATTTATTATTTAATGTATATTTACATTACTACTTTGTCTTATATTACCCTGGCATTAAAAAACATAGTTACCTTAGCTGCCATGGGGTTTCTAATACAGCTGCTGAGGGAGTGACAGTAAATTTGGCATCTTTTGCTCTTCTGACTGTAGTAATCCACCACACTTTATTTTTCCTATTTTGGAAGGTTGTGGGAATGTAAAAATAATATTCGATGTTGTCTCTTATTCACCACTATAGAAGTTTTCCCTGCTACAGTTTCAGTGTTCCAAACACGGTTATGTAAAATAGGGTACATTATCATCATGTGATTAGTTTGTTTTTGGTGTTCATTACACAAACACATCAAACCAAGCCAGAATCTCAAGTCTAGCTTTATATTAGTATAATATATGATTATCAACCCCATTTTATAGGCTACATAGTTATTGTGAAATGGCGGTAGATTTCCAGTTTGGACACACCTTTTCATTCCTTATTATTAATTTATTACATACAACATATTAAATAAAACATTACATATTTGAGATAGTAGTGGAATAGTGGAGTCACTGACACTATGAAATAACCCAAATGGTATTTAGTAAATATGTAGTGACAGAAAATGTTAAACAAATGAAAAATACCTTACATTTTAGCTACTTCAAGTAGCCAGCCTTTGCCTAGCCCTAGATTGCAGCTCTGCACTCTCTGGGCATTTTATCAGCCAAAGTCATGTGATAGCATATACATATGAGATGCTTTTTAAACAGTATTAAAAAAGCTTCCCTGCATGCTGGTCACTCACTGTCTGCTCATCCATTTAATAATAACAAAGAACCCTTTATTTCCATAGATTTTCACTATGGAACTAAAGCTGTGAAATCTTGTGTGGAAATATGCAGCGCTGATTAATTCACTACAGTACAGTGCAAAACAGAATAACAAAAAAACAGAAGCCAAAAGACACTGTAATCATTATGTTTCTTTCCTATTTTCTAGAGATTACAACTTATTTTTCTCTTGATCTGGACAATTTTTCAAAAACAAAAAAAACAAACCCAAAATGTGACAAATAGCCTAATAAAGAATTGAACTGTTCTGCATTAGTTGTTTTGTACAGAATTTCTTGGTAAAGAACAGTGAACACTGCATGGGTCTAGTAAATTAAACCTGGAAAGAATGTTTTAAGATTTTGCCTGTGCGATTCACCGAAAAGGGCTAAATAGTTGATCAGCTCATGATGCACGAATGGCTTGCACGTGCAGCGCTAGTCTCGTCACACTTTAATAGTGTTTGTCCTCCCATTCAGCTGATGAAAACACGCTGTGTGATCCTGAGGAAGGATTACATCAAGATGTAGATTGGAATGCAGGTGATAAAAACTTCATATAAATAAAATAGCCTGCTCCTGCTCCTCTCTCGTGTGCTAGTGATTACATAATTACAATGACATAATATAAGAAATATTTAAGATTCCACACGATTTCGTTATCAGTAATCAAATAAGCAAAGTTGTGACATTAACTGTGTTAACTCATTTTGTACAAAAGGACAGGTTTTCTTTCATTAAAGCACTTAAAGATGCTCTGTGAAAATTCACAAGCAGGATCATGATTATATCATACAGTAGCGGTTTTAACCACCACACACACGCCACACAATTGCGTAGGGCCCCGGACATCGGTAGGAAATCTCATTAAAAACCGCTTGAGACATGTTGTTTTGGGTACACGTGCGGCACGAATACGCTGTTGTCAGCGCTCTCAGAGCAGTTCACGTTAGAAGTCCGCCGGGGTTTCAAGTAGGATTTTGTGTTCGGGTTTGTAATTTATGAAAAATATACAGTCCTTCCGAACTTGTTTCGCCCACGCGCTCTCACTCACATACTCGTGAACGGATGTGTCAGGGGCCGTTCACACCGAATGTGTTTTTGCGTGCGTCTGCTCTGTTTTTTCATTGTTTTCCTTTGTAAACGCACTGGATAAACTTCCTTGACTGCTGCACTGCGTCTCGCTATTTCTTTAGTGTCTCACGTAGGACTGGCATATTTTTAGATACACTGTTAAGTTAAAAATAACTTCAGGTCACAAAAACGCATGTCAAGACACCTGGGTTCTGTTTCATTCGTTGTGCTGCATTTTGATCATTTTTAGCACAGGTGTCACAAACATTTAACGTTCTGAACAAGTTCAGGTTGCAAAGAGGTGACTGTAACATTGTTTAACATTATTCCAGATTGTTCTGCACCAAGCAAATTTCAGCGCTTGATAAATGGCAATGCCCCCCTGCTCTAGTGTTCTGAGGGGCAGCCTTGCCTTGTATGTTTACTGTTACAATACTGCTACGAATGTTGCCTATGATGCTTACATAAAATACTGCCTTTTTTAACATGTTGAACAATACACTGCAGCCTCCAGGTGAAAAAGTCATTAAGATAGAAATATAATGCTTTAAGAAACACACTCAGGTCTGAGTACTAAAGACTGGAGTTTGAGTAAACATACACCGTATCATTAATGAAGACTTGAGGTCATCAATGAGGGATTTGGATGGATGGATACACTACATTTGGCTTGAAGCAGATGAGGAAACTCATGTTCAGTGGAAGAAGATGATGAAGTGGAGGCCAGTGGCAGGGATGAAAGAAAAGCAAAGGAAGCCGATTGGAACAAGTGACCTGCTAGGACACAATTTATTTTTAATGAGAGTGGTGGCTGGAACTTCGGCCATGAAACCGTGATGATTACACTAGGGAGTAGTGGAGTGCGAACCAGAATTCTACACTGCAGTTTAAACAGTTCCGCTTGACAAATGTCAGACTTTTTTTTTTAACTTTATTTCTTTGTATATTTATGTTGTACATATACTTGGTTTCGACAGACAGCCCACATGTCAAATAGCCCAGTGCTCCTATGGCCTGTCCATCCCTGTCTCATAGTATTGTAGAACTGAACTCAATGCAATCACCATAAAAAACAGGATTTTCAAAAAGCACATGTGTTGTTCATCTGTTTAAATGGATGATAATTTTTTCTGTTGCAATTTGTCAGCATCCACCTCTTTTGGTGCTGTTTTGACTGCAGTACTGCAGCTTTCTTTACTTAGAGTGCAGTTTCTGACCTGAGAGTCTGGTTGTCTTTGACTTGACACCGATTCTTATGCCTGATCTTGGACATCACCAAATACAGGATATAAGGTCAGCTTTGCTTGTTTTTCCACAGAAAGCATTAGGTCTGCAAATTTTACTCTTTGTTTGGTCCTTTTCTATATAAATATTGATTTATCCTGGTCAATTTGATGTAGTTTGATGCCTAGTATGAATGTCCCACAGCCCTCTAAATCCAGCTCTGCACAGCCAGTCTGAACACTTCTGTCTGGGCCAATAATATTACAGGGCCATTAACTGGTAGGATAATGTTAAAGGAATAGTTCACCAAAAAATGAAAATTCTCTCATTATTCACTTACCCTGATGTCATCCCAGATGTGTATGACTTTTTTCAGCAGAACACAAACAAAGATTTTTGGATGAAGATAGGGCTCTGTCAGGTCCTTATAATGCAAATACACGGGTGCCAGCACTTTGACAATCCAAAAGGCACATTTAGGCAGCATAAAAGTAATCTGCATGACTCCAGAGAATCAATGAATGTCTTCAAGCAAATTGATAGGTTTATGTAAGAAACAAGTCGATAATTAAAATGTTTTTAACTTTAAATCGGCCCTACCGTCCAGGGCTCTGATGCTGTTTGAAATGGCCAAACTCTCACGTGACGTTCGTTCTTCTGTTGTAAATAAGCGCCACTTCCGAATTCTCGTGTGAACTCGCCGACGCACTAACATCACGCGACAGCTACGTGATGCGTCAACTGCTGGCAGGAAGTGCTTTTTAAAAGTTAATAACGTTTTAATTATATATTTATTTCTTACACAAATGTATCGATTTGCTTCAGAAGACATTCATTGATCGACTGGAGTCTTATGCTGCCTAAATTTGACTTTTAGACTGTCGAAGTGCTGCCACCTGTTTACTTGCATTATAAGGACTTGACTAAAAATATTTGTTTGTGTTCTGCTGAAGAAAGACAGTCATACACATCTGGGATGGCATCAGGGTAGCTGAATAATGAGAGAATTTTCATTTTTGGTATTCCTTTAAGGCAGCTTCCAAGACAGAAGAAGAGTTACCATTTGAAAGTAGACTGGAAGAGGAAGTGTGTGGGTTGCAAAGAGAGAGAGAGAGAGATACATGAGATATATTAAATGTATTTAAAATTATGCAAGTACACATTTATCATGCTTCCACACATGTGAAACATACCAGAAAGGAGTCGTGTGGAGCCATGCGAGGTTTGGACGTGTGGACGGTGAGCTCTGCGCACTTTGCTAGTTTTAATACTTTTTGTGTCATAAACGGGTGAGATTCGATACACCCTAGACGGGCTCTTCCCGAGTCTGCTCGACATAACAGGTCATAAGCTGGAAATTGAGTGAGCTCACAGAGTTCTGGCTCGGAGATTCGCGGAGGGAGACAGGCCCCGATCAATTCTGGCCAAATTTCTGAGATCATCTGATAAAGATCTCGTGTTACGCAAGGCAAGGAGTAATGGAAGGCTTTCTTGGAAGAACCACAGCATTTTCTTGTTCCTAGACTTTGCGAATTCAACAAGAGAGAAACGTCATCGATTCAAGGAATGCAAGAAACTCTTACATTAACGGAAGGTCGCTTTTGCACTGATGTTCCCGGCCAAATTGAGAACAGATACTAAGGATGGCCGCAAAATATTTACACGCCCACTGCAAGCAATGTCCTTCATTAAGAGTAAGTTATTTTGTGGTTCTCATGTTGCAGCCGAGTGAGCCTGACTCACTGAACATTCACTTGACTGTCCGAGGAAACCTGAGTGCCTTTCTTTTTTTTTTTTGTGCTGGTTCCGCCTAGCGGCTGGAGTTTGTTTTGTGGAATAACACTCCTTCAGGACAGTTTGTGGATGAATCTGCACGTTCTTTGTGCTTATGCCTCATATTGGCTGGAGTTTGTTTTGTGGAATATTTCTTGCAGGACATTGGAGTGATTAAATCATATGCTGCACTCATGTAACAGCCGAATGAGCTGACTCACTGAACATTCACTTGACTGTCCGAGGAAACCTGAGTGCCTTTTTTTTTTTTTTTGTGCTGGTTCCGCTAGCGGCTGGAGCTTGTTTTGTGGAGGAACGCACCTTCGGGACAGTTATGTGGATGAAATCGACATGCTCTTTGTGCTTATGCCTCATATTGGCTGGAATTTGTTTTATAGATTATTTTCTGTTGTGTAATTCTGTCTCACAGAATTTGTATAGAAGCACCAGACTTGAGCAATCCAACGGCAGAGTTGTCGCGGGGGCTCTCATAGGCATACATGGACTGTTTGAGTTTAAAGGGATGGACGCTAGTTGGCGTTGTCGTGAAAAGGTTAATGTGCACGTTTTTCTTTTTCTGTTTTTTTTCTTTTTTTTTTCTGAGGGATGTTCGGGGTTTGATTGTTGCACTAATTTTGGAATGTGGTCGTTACAATTTTATTTTTGACACAATCTATTTTTTATAATATGTCAAAATGTCAAATGTTAATATGAATGGACTGTCTCTCTCCACGGGGAATGTGAATGGGTTGGGGCACCCCATAAAAAGAAGGAAGGTTATTTCTTTTCTTAAACGTAAGAAATATGATATAGTGTTTCTTCAAGAAACGCATCTTTCATTGCAGGAAGCTGAAAAATTTGGGAAGATATGGGGTGGACATGTTTTCTTTAGTGCTGGCTCAAGTAAGAGCAGGGGAGTCATTACATTGATAAGTAAGCCTCTATAATTCAAATGTCTCAAACAGATTAAAGATCAATTAGGAAGAGTCATTATTGTTTTAGCAGAAATTCAGGGGCAAAGGTTGATTTTGGCTAATATTTACGCACCTAACGCTGATAATCAGGGCTTTTTTATAGATCTTGAAGGGATGTTGCAAGCTGCTGGCACCCCTCATGATATAATATTGGGAGGAGACTTTAATCTTTTGATGGACTCAGTCCTTGATCATAGTGAAGCACAAGTGTGTAAGCCCCCTAGAGCAACAGTGACGCTTCAAAGGATGTGTAAAAATCTTGGTCTTACAGATATTTGGAGACTTTTTTAACCCATTTGGTAGGGACTATACATTTTTTTCATCAGTCCATAAGATTTATTCTAGAATAATTTTTTTTTTTATCTAAGTCCATCTTTTCATCTGTTGTTGATTGCTCAATTGGAAACATCTTAGTCTCAGATCACACCCTGGTGAGAGGTGTTGTCACATACGGAGAAAAAGAAATCATACGGTTGGCGCTTTAATGTATCCCTTTTGCAAAATCCTGAATTTCAACAAATGTTAAAGGCTGAAATCAATGTTTATATGGAGACCAACTGCTTCTCAGTATCCTCTGTGGGCGTGGCTTGGGAGGCACTGAAGGCGGTTCTTAGGGGTCGGATCATAGAGTATGCCTCATTCATCAAAAAATCCAAAGCACGAGAACTCGTGGAGTTGGAAGGGAATATTAAAAGTGCCGAGGCAGAGCCGAAGCGCCAAATGTCGTGTGATGGCCTCAGAGAATTGACCCGATTGAAATACAGATATAACACCATTTTGTCATGAAAGGTGGAGTTTTGGCTATTCAGGGCAAGACAGTCATACTTTGAGTCAGGGGACAAAGCAGGAAAACTCTGGCTAGATATATAAAGCAGAGAGAGTCTTTTTCTACTATTCCCTCAGTGAAATCTGCTGGTGGTGAATTATTTACCTCAGCCATTGATATTAATAATGCTTTTAAAGAATTCTATCTTGATATCTGTAGCTCCACATCTTCATCTACTGATGAAGATATTATAAATTTTGTGGAACCATTAGAACTCCCTAAACTAAAGACTGAGCAAAACAATTATATTGATTCTGAGATAACCTTGGAGGAGCTTGGCGAGGTAATTAAGGCCTTGCCTACAGGCAAGGGTCTGGGGCCAGATGGCTTTGCCACTAAATTTTTTAGATCTTATGCTACAGAATTGGCTCCACTTTTGTTAGAAGTTTATATGGAATCATTAAAGAATGGAAAGCTTCCACCAACCATGACACAAGCCCGGATCAGTCTGATTCTTTAAAAGGACAAAGATCCAAGCGAGTGTAAGAGTTATCATCCAATTTCCCTGATCAAGCTAGATGTAAAAAATATTGTCAAAAATTTTGGCTAACCGATTAAGTAAAGTTATGATATCTCTTATACATATAGATCAGGTGGGGTTTATTCGGGGCCGCAGCTCTTCTGATAACATTAGGCGTTTCATCAATATTATGTGGTCAGTGACGAATGATCAGACTCCGGTCACTGCCATCTCACTTGACGCCGAAAAGGCATTTGATATGGTAGATGGGATTATCTTTTTAAGATTTTGGAAATATACGGGTTTGGGAATATTTATATTGGATGGATTAAGTTACTTTATAGACACCTGGTAGTGGCGGTACAAACAAATGGATTAATTTCAGATTATTTTACTCTGGATAGGGGCACCCGTCAGGGTTGCCCTCTTTCCCCATTAATGTTCTGTCTTGCCCTGGAACCATTAGCAGCTGCGATAAGAAAGGAAGATGATTTTCCAGGGGTGGTGGCAGGAGGTATGGTGCGTAAGCTTTTGCTTTATGCAGATGATATTTTATTATTTGTCTCCAACCCCACTAGATCTATGCCTTGCCTCCACAGATTTATTCATTCCTTTTCTAAGTTCTCAGGATACAGAGTCAGTTGGTCTAAATCCAAAGCTTTGGCTCTGACGGCGTACTGCCCAGTGACGGCTTTTCAGCCGGGTGTCTTCCAGTGGCCTAAACAGGGCATTAAGTATTTGGGCATTTTATTCCCAGCAAATTTGTGTGATTTATTTAGAGTTAATTTTGACCCCTTAATAAAAAGGTTTTTGAGTGATGTGGGAAGTTGGACTTCATTACATTTATCTATAATTGGGAAGTTTAATGTTATTAAAATGAATTGTATTCCAAAATTCAACTACCTGCTACACTCTCTCCCTGTAGATGTCCCCCTCTCTTATTTCAAGCAATTTTATAGTATAGCGAAGTCCTTCATTTGGAATGGTAAGCATCCCAGAATACATTTCAATAAGTTACATAGGCCAATTGACAAAGGTGGGCTAGGCCTACCCAAGATTTTGTTTTATTATTATGCATTCGGTCTCAGATATTTGGCTCATTGGTCAATTCCACCTGAGAGAGCCTGGTTTTTCCCTGGTTTTTTATTGAACAGGAAGTTCTTGCCCCTATTTTGCCATTGCAAAGCCTTTCTATCAAACTAACCGGAGAAGTTAAGTTACACCCCTTTATCCCACATTTGCACTCGGTATGGACAAAAGTGTCCAGAGTGTTTAATTTCGGACATTTATTTAAATGCTGCCTCGAGCATATGGCTGAACCCAAAATTATGTATTAATAAGTCCCCTTTCTGCTGGTCAGAGTGGATTGTGAGGGGGATTGCTACACTCGGTGACCTATATGAGAGTGGAGTGTTGAGATCCTTTGAAAATTTGGTTCAAAATTTTGGGATTCCCAGATTTCAGTTTTTTTAGGTATTTACAGCTGCGCCACCTGCTCTGTACTATTTGTGGGAGTAGCATACACCCCCCTAAAGCGGCAGACACTCTGGGAGTGGTGATTACTGCTTTTGGAAAAGGTTATGAGGCATCAGTGTATTACTCCCTGCTAATTCAGAGTCTGGGGGATGGAGCTTTAACTTCTATCAAGAGATTATGGGAGAAAGATTTAAACTTGGTATTGGAGGAGGGAGTGTGGGCTAGGATTCTAAAAAACGTCAAGTCTGTATCTAGAGATGCAAGGGTGCGCCTTATGCAATTCAAGATTTTACATAGATTCTACTGGACCCCCTCTAGATTGTATAGGCTTGGTCTTAAAGACACACCCACCTGCTGGTGATGCCAATCGGAGGATGGAGACACGGCCCATGTTTTTTGGTGGTGTGCTAAGATCCAGGAATTTTGGTTGAAGGTTCAGAGTTTTGTGTGTGACGTGTTGGGCACTCGGGTTTCGTTTTGCCCCAGACTCTGTGTTTTGGGCAATGGGGCGGTCATCGATATAGGAGATAAATACATAAAAAATTTGGTTCTGACCAGTGTTATGAAAGGCAGGCAGATTGTTTTAAGGGGATGGAAGTTGGTTGGAATGCCCTCAATTCGGAAGTGGTGCAAGGAGATGGGGAGGGTGACAGCCTTCAAGGAAGTGTTGTGTAGAAGGCTGGGGATCTGGGATTCATTTGATGGGAAATGGGGCAGTTATTTGACGTTTCTGGGGGACTCTCGGGGAGGGAATGTGGAGAGGCATAGTTTTAGATGTGTTTGATAATTATATATTTTATTGTATTTATTTTTTTATTTTTTGTGTGTGTGTGTATGTTTGTATTTATGTGAGACCATGGGAATGTTCCTTGGGGGTCGGGATCGGGGTGGGGTTGTTGATTGGGGAGGGGGAGGGTTAGTAGTGGGAGTTAAATGTTGATTCATTGTATATATGTTTTGTTTTTCTTTGTCATAAATCAATAAAAATTTTAATCTTAAAAACTTACCAGAAAAGCCCTTCTTAAAACAGACTCTTCAGAATGTTTGTTGTGTATTTAATAGAATAGAATATTTAAAACAATAATTTAATCAGATTTATAGATATACAGACTTTTATATAATTTCAAACCATAAACAACAACAAATGTGGAGCCATCATTGTTCTTAGGTTTAAAGCAGCAGAGCTTTAAAAAATTAGTTAAGCTGTATAAATATACCGCAAATGTGATACAAATTAAAATTAGTCCATATTTATTGCTGTTCTTGTGCAAATGTGGGAAAAAATACTATATTTGTCACCAGAGACAAATCACAAGTTAACAGTCTTTTACATATCCAGGCAGGAGAAAAGAGTGATGCCCGCTCACCAACCAAAATGAAATAAAGCTTTTAGAGCTTGAAATATTACTTTAAAAACTACAAGCAGGCAGCCCTCACGTACACTACCAGTCAAAAGTTTTGAAACACTTGACTGAAATGTTTCTCATGATCTTAAAAATCTTTTGATCTGAAGGCATATGCTTAAATGTTTGAAATTATTTTTGTAGACAAAAATATAATTGTGCCACCATATTAATTTATTTCATTATAAAACTAAAATGTAATTAAAAAAAAAAGTTTTTGAAATTGATGACTTGGACAAAATAATAAAGAAAAGCAACCAATAAGTGCCCAACATAGATGGGAACTCCTTTAATACTGTTTAAAAAGCATCTCAGGTTGATACCTCAAGAAGTTGGTTGAGAAAATGTCAAGAGTACATGTCTGCAAATTCTAGGCAAAGACTATTTTGAAGATGCTAAAATATAACACAGTTATGAATTATTTTGGATTTTTAGTCACAACATAATTCCCATAGTTCCATTTATGTTATTCCTTAGTTTTGATGACTTTACTATTATTCTAAAATGTGAAAAAAAATTATAATAAAGAATGAGTAAGTGTTTCAAAACTTTTACCAGACCAGTAGTGTACATTGTTTGGAAAACCCTATCGAGAGAGACAACTAAGCAAATGAGCACATGAATAAATTACATGCTCAAAAATACATAATAAATACATAAATAAGTTAAAGAATACTCCCATGAAATATAAGCAGAATTTGAAGTCATTACAAATGTATAGGGCCGTTTATGAATTATTCAAACAGCCTCTGCAATCTATTGTCCAGACAGTTCTGTAGATGTTCTCTCGAAAGCCAAGGTGAGCTCACCAAACATTTACGCTATTAAAAGACCTTTTTCAAATCATGGTCATTTTCAAAATTAACCTAGACCACATCTATATTGTCATTTTAAATCTATATGCTTCCGCTTTCATAAAAAGAACATCACACATGATGCTGCAAGACAACTGAGCCAATATTAAAGTCATTACATATTCACCACTGACATTATTAAAATTATTTTAATGCAGTGCTGAATGTTTGAGTGCTAGGGGTTGGTTTATCATAACGCTGAGGTTACAGCTGAACAGTTTGAGTGCAGTTGGCTAAAGAAGATACAGACAGTACCCACCTCAATGAGTTTACGCTCATAGTTGGCAGCCAGTTCCTCTATATCAGTCACAGATCTGTTTTGGGGGACTGGAGGGGGATAATCACAATTCCTCTGAATAGCTAATGCTGTGGAACAGAGAACAAAATTTAACTGGCATTAGGAAACAGAAAACAATGCAAAACAGGCCTAGTTTGGTGCCACTAGTGACACAAAAATTACACACTTCACCTTTAAGACTAGCTGCAAAGTTTGAGTAATTTCCTTTAAATTATTATGTCTTGTAAAAGATAATATGAGAGAAAACATTCAATCTCTCTGACATGCTGGTCGTTCACACCAACAAACTTCTGGACTCCTTACAATGCTGCCATGCTGTAGCCTTTAAATGTGGCGTAATCTAGTTTCGATGGAGCCGCCTGTCACTGCTGAGATCCACTGGGTTCATGAGAAGCAGGAAGGAATCTTTCACCAATTGAAAACTCAATTAAAATGTGCTACTTTCACAACACAAATGTTGCTTGAGGCACCACAGGACAACAGAAACAAAGAAAGCAATAAGCAACCACCAGACCTGGCTGACTTTCAGCAGAACAGCTGTTAGACTCTCTCATTTCTTATGTCCCAAGACAGAAAGAAAATCTACGTATTTCCAAAAGTGGAGAGGGAGAGATTGATTGGTGGATTAGACAGGCCAGGCTGTTAAATGCCAGTGTACCAGTGACCGGCTGACAAGGGGTGGCCGAATAAAGACGATCGTCAGCACGGTGAAGATACTGTATGCATACAAAGAGTCAATAGGGCACAGATCTGCTGGGAAAATGATGAAGACGAGGAGGTGGCGCTTAGCTGAAAAGTTTGTCGTAAAGCAGTGAATAAGTCTATGGAGTGCAAGTCAACAATTCTGAACATTATCACATCACCCGCACACAGCTGCACGTTATTTTCAGCGCTGAGTCTTATCTGTGCTTTGCCAATGGTCTAAACATCCCACTAACTCATACACACACACACACCACTACTGTCAGCAAGAGCTCCGACTGGACTCGAATTACTGCCAATGTGCTGCTCAACCTTGATTTCAGTCCACCATGCCTGACAGCATTAATAATAAATGCACTTATGTAGCTTTGTTTGTGTGTGAAGTTTCTCACACTGTGGGAAACAGGGTGCCTACACACTAGAGTTTACAATGCATCAGAGAACACTGAGAATCCATTGATTTTACAGACTTAACACACTGTGAATTCGGCGACAGTAGGTTGAAAGTTCTGCTACTGAAATTGGCTGTTTATCGAAATTCATCTAAGCCAATATCTGTATCTGTTGCTACAGCAAAATTTTCTGTATGTGTATTCAGATAGAACAGGGTGTGGGTGGGGCTTAAACCGAAAGTGCCTCTAAATAAGTCTACTAAAATGTCAACCGATATGGGTTTTTCAGTGGCCAAGGCCGATACATATATGTAGAGAGCAGGATAGCTGATGGCCGATATAAATGCTGATAAACAAAATACAATTTAACAACAGCAAATCAAATGTACACAAAACTTCTAAAGTTAAACAAACATGTATTTTATGCAATATTTCCTCAAATTTGCATAAAGTTAAAAAGAAAAAATGGCTGGAGCTTGTTTTGTTGAATAACACTCCTTCGGATCAGTTGTGGATGAATCTGTTCCTCTTTGTGCTAACGCCTCCTGTTGGCTGGAGTTTGTTATGTGCAGTATTTTTGCGGGACATTGGAATGATTACGTCATCTGCTGCACTCATAACAGCCGGCTCTCTGAACAATTGAAATACTTGTTTGTCTGCCCAAGGAAACTGAACAGCTTTATATCAGCTGGAGTTTATTTTGTGGAGGTACACACCTTCAAGACAGTTCTGTGAATGAATCTATATGTTCTTTGTGTTTATTTTGCCTGTTGGCTGGGGTATGTTTTACAAAGTATTCTCTGTTATGCAATTTTGCCTCACAAAATTTTTATAGAAGCACCGGACTTGAGCAATCCGATGGCAAAGTTGTCGCGGGGGTTCTCGCATGCGTACGTGGACTCTTTGAGATTAGAGGGATTGACGCCGGTTGGTGCTGTCATGAGCGGGGTTAATGCGTACGTTTTTCTTTTTTCTGTTTGTTTTGTTCGGGGTTTGATTGTTGCATTAATGGGGAATGTGGTGTGTATAATCTTGCTTTTGACACACAATTTATTTTTTTCATTATATCAATATTTCAAATGTCAATATGAGTGGATTATCACTCTCCACGTGGAACGTGAATGGGTTGGGGCACCCCATAAAAAGAAGGAAGATTATTTCTTTTCTTAAGCATAAGAAATATGATACAGTGTTTCTTCAAGAAACGCATCTTTCCCTGCAGGAAGCTGAAAAATTTGGGAAGATATGGGGTGGACATGTTTTCTTTAGTGCTGGTTTAAGTAAGAGTAGAGGAGTCATTATACTGATAAATAAACATCTACAATTCAAATTTCTCAAACAGATTAAAGATAAAGTAGGAAGAGTCATTATTGTTTTTAGCAGACATTCAGGGGCAAAGGTTGATTTTGGCAAATATTTACGCACCCAACGCTGATGATCAGGGCTTTTTTATAGATCTTGAGGGGATGTTGCAAGCCGCTGGCACCCCTCATGATATAATATTGGGTGGAGACGTTAATTTATTGATGGATTCAGTCCTTGATCATAGAGAAGCAAAAGTGTATAAGCCCCCTAGAGCAACACTGATGCTTCACAAGATGTGTAAATATCTTGGTCTTACAGATATTTGGAGACTTTTGAACCCATCTGGTAGGAACCATACATTTTTTTCATAAGTTCATAAGATTTATTCTAGAACAGATTTTTTTTTTTTATATCTAAGTCTCTCATTTCATCTGTTGTTGATTGCTCAATTGGAAACATCTTAGTCTCAGATCACACCCTGGTGTGTTTAGAGATGTTGCTTTCTGCCTGGTAACGGCTTTTCAGCCGGGCGCCTTTCAGTGGCCCAAACAGGGCATTAAGTATTTGGGTATTTTATTCCCAGCAAATTTATGTGACTTTGTCAGAGTTAATTTTGACCCTTTAATAAAAAAGTTTTCGAGTGATGTGGAAAGGTGGGCTTCATTACAATTATCTATGATTGGGAAGGTTAATGTTATAAAAATGAATTGTATTCCAAAATGTAACTACCTATTACAGTCTCTCCCCCATTGAAGTTCCCCTCTTTTATTTTAAACAATTTGATAGTATTGCTAAATCTTTTATCTGGAATGGTAAACATCCTCGAATGCATTCTAACATGTTACACAGGCCAATTGATATAGGTGGGTTAGGTCTCCCCAAGATATTGCTTTACTATTATGCTTTTGGTCTCAGACATTTGGCGCATTGGTCGCTTCCACCTGAAAGTGCTCCTCCCTGGCTTTTTATCGAACAGGAGGTCATTGCCCCTATCTTGCCATTGCAATGTCTTCCTACCAAGCTGCCTGGAGAAGTAAAGACAAATCCCATTATCTCATACATGCAGTTAGTGTGGACAAAAGTTTCCCGCGAGCTCAGTTCGGACATTTACCTGAACGTTGCCACAAGTATTTGGTTAAACCCTAAATTGTGTATTAACAAGTCCCCTTTTTGCTGGACAGAATGGATTGAGAAGGGAGTTGCTACGCTGGTTTACCTGAATGAAAATGGAGTGTTGAGATCCTTTGAAAATATTATACAGCGGTTTGGGATTCCCAGATCTCAATTCTTCAGGTACTTACAGCTGCGCCATCTCCTTTGTACCACCTCTGGGTGTAGTACACAGCCCCCTAAAGCTGCAGACACTCTTGAGATGGTACTAGCGGCTTTTGAAAAGGGTCACAAGGCTTCAGTGTACTATTCCTGGCTAATTCAGAGTCTAGGGGATGGGGTTTTGACATCTCTCAAGAAGTTATGGGAGAAAGACTTGAATTTAGTATTGGAGGATGAAGAATGGGGTAGGATTTAAAAAAAGTCAAGTCTATGTCTAGAGATGCAAGGATGCGCATTATTCAATTTAAGATTCTGCATCGTTTTTATTGGACTCCCTCTAGATTGCATAGGCTTGGTCTTAAAGATACACCCACCTGTTGGCGATGCCAGTCAGAGGATGGGGACATAGCCCACGTTTTTTGTATTGTATTAAGATTCAAGAGTTTTGGTCGTGGTTCAGAGTTATGTCTGTGAGATCCTGAGCACTCAGATTTCATTCTGCCCCAGACGTTGTATTTTGGGTGATGGGGCGGGGGTTAACTTAGGGAATACACACATTAAAAACTGGGTCCTTACCAGTGTGATGATCAGCAGGAAAATGATCCTTGGGGGATGGAAGTCAGCTGGTGCGCCCACATTTCATGAGTGGTGCACCGAATTGGGCAGAGTGGCGGCCTTTGAAAAGATGTCGCATAGACAGCTGGACAGCTTGGGTGCCTTTGAGAAGAAGTGGGGCACTTATTTGGCCTTCTTGGAGTATTGCGAGGGAGGAACAGTGGAGAGGGACAGTATAAATGGTGTGTATGTAATTAAATGATGTGTGGAACCCTTTTTCTTTTTCTTTTTTGTTGGGAATTTTTTGTGTTTTTTTTTTTTATTTTTTATGTTTGAGTATTTTCTCTGGACTGTCTGCTTGTATGTGTGTCTGTTATTATTCGGTGTATGACCACTGGGATGTGTGTTGGGTGGAGGGGAGGGAGGGAGGAATATTTGTTGAAAGTTGATTCTGTGTTTTCATGTGCTGTTTGTGTTGCTTTGAGTGTGGAATCAATAAAAATTGTTAATGACAAAAAAAATAGGCTTTTATTATTTAAATATATTATTGTTTTATTTATTTTTTTTTCTTACCAGATGAAGCTGAATATGTAGGCTACATTAACTGTGGAATATGTTGTTAACTGTGGTTTCTCCTGACATTAATATCTGCTAAAACAGAACTTTCGTTTATGTTCGATTTTGTTTTTCATCTGTGCATATATGGAAACATTATTCTGGAGGCATGAGGTGTCGAGCAATTATGAAATGTCAAGCACACTAATATTTTATTTAATATGCAGCTAATATTAAATATCAAAAGATACATTAAAAGAAATGAGAATTAATTATAATAATTATAGTCTACAAATAGGTGAAAGCCCCATAAGTCTATCAGGAAGTTTTATGATATACTCGGGCTGATTTTGTGCACACATATTTTAATGTAGAGGACATCATCATTTAGTTAAATTACATGTGTAGAATTAGCTAAATGCACTGGAACACATGGCAAGAGCTCGCTCTCTAGTTTTTCCAGAAAAGAATAGCGGGACAAGAACGAGCATGTTTTAGTTTTGTGTGCAGGAATATTCTGAATAGTTTTTACAAATTTAACATTAATATTCTACGGTTTTCTTACAGTGTGTGTATCTAAGTGTATTATATGTGCCAGAAGAAATGAAATACAATGGTAATGTCATCCAGGAGGGCACCTAATAACAGTGGATCTCATTTCTGTTCCTTCATATTGATTGGTGCATGATGGGAAAATGTATTTGTTTTTGGCCGTGAGAGTTTTAATGACTGTAACATTAAGTTTTTATGGCTTTAAAGATAAAACAGCTCCCCAAATTAAAATATGGATCACTTTGGTCTGGACAGCCTTGAGAGTCGATCTGTGGTGTAGGATATCATTACATTTTAATATTTTCAGTTATGAAGTTCAGAAGGTATCAGCTGGGTCTCTGTTATATATATATATATATATATATATATATATATATATATATATATATATATATATATATATATATATATATATGAATTCTGTCAAGAAGAGAAGTTCTCAGAGAACTTGTATCTGAAGAAATTAGAAGAAAATTAGGATCCTGCTGAGCATTATAGATCTTTGTTATGAGAACATACAAAAAGGAATTTAAAAAAAATGTCAATATGAACCAGATAATAAACCATTTTGAATTAAACAGAGAAAATATGGACTGGCATTTGGTTTCATTTATAATCTCAAGATTATTCATGATATCATGTTAATGATAATATGCTATAGGACAGGTGGAATTAAAAAAAAGCTTGGCAGACGGTGCTGTATACACATCATATAAAGACATGAATGCATACATAAAGACAAGCCACATATTGAAACACACCCTCAATACATCTGTGGGAGTGAATGTACACAGCATTGACAGACAGATGCAAAATTAGTCTCTGTTGATGTGCTGAATAAAAAAAAAAGGAAAGAAAAAACTGCGGGACTTAATAAGAGTGTTGATCAAAGTAATCTTTTCCCATCATGCAGCAGTCGCTTCCTGCGAGACCGTTAGAGATAACAACAGCGTATTATTCCATCAGTGAACGATCTCTACTAAGTACAGGATGTAGTCAATTTGACGCGTATCAAATTGCATACTGTGGAGATACACTGTGGAGAGGGGAAACATAGAGTGGGTTTTCAGGAATAACCGTTGAGGGTTTACAATGCATATAATGCTCCAACTTACAAATTTGACCAACCCATGCCAACATCATCATGATCTGACCTCAATCTGACTTGGGAGAGATTAGACAACAACAAAAAAAGCAAGAAGAGAGCAAAAATGGGTGACTCAAAAAAACAGTACGGTCACAGATTGAGGTGTTCTACTTTTCTCTTTGATGTAGGGACCTCAATAATGGGCAAACTCATCCTGTGTACTTCACTTTTCAGTTGAGGTACTACTCAAATTGCTGCACTAGGTAAATCTTTTCCGGTTAAACTTTGAGTTTGTCATGCTTCTTTTTCTTTTTCTATTTTTCTATCACATCCTGCGACATCAGAAGGAAAAACTAAATGCTTGGGGCAATTTCCCTTTAATCTACAAATGTAGCAAATAACCAGTTTTATCACCAGCTGGTTTTTCTTGCATCAAAGAAAGGGCATCTGTTATGTAATCAGGTACTTGAATAAAAGAGGAGACATCAGAAATAAGAACATGTATCAATGAATGATTAAACAATGATAATGGTAATGTCACATGTCTTACAGGAAGCGATAAAGCAAAAGTAATGGGAAAGAGGACAAAGATGGCTCTCTGGCACCTGGTGATGCTGAGGCTATAGCGGATATACTGTATACCTCACCCTCTGATTTTTTAAATACCTTCTCCTATTCCATGTTAATATGCAGAGAATCCTTTAACCTCGTGCGACCCCACATACACATGAGTGGATGTTGTATTTTGGCTTCACTATACGCAACGCATAATTTCAATTAATTTAAACCAACTGATCTCAGTTCAGGAGACTCTGGGCTGTCAGTAAAGGGTTAAACTTTCAATGGATGGAGTCATGTGACAAAACAACATGCTGCCGCTCACAGCGAAGTTTGCCTTTGGCAGAAATGCCAACAAAACTACATCTGGTAAGAAACCTAATTACGTTTTTACATTGAAACCTGTTTGAGTCAAAAGATTAGAGTCTCTAGTTTCATCCGATGTGCCATTTTTAAGATTTGAGTGATTTATCATGAAACGCCACAATGCTAAACACAAATGTACACTAATAGCACATTTTTCCTTTAGAATTCCTATATTTACTGTGCATGATTACACTGAGAATCAATGGGTTCATCCAAAAGCTGAAAATTTTTGCATTAAGAGGCTTTATATGGAGTTAGAATGAAAATAAGGTGCATTTTGAACTGTTCTGAGACCAGTGCAGACAGCACACTGGAGGTTAAGTCATTCACTAAACAGGGAGCAAGGGATCAAGGGAGCATCCTATAGCTTTCCTATGCAGCTAAATGCATTCACTCCTAAAATTCAACCAAAAGTTTAGTTTCAGGCTGCAGATGATGTTTGGACCACTCAACATGTTTGGCAGACATGGGACAATGGTAATCAGTACATAGATTCAGAATTTATAATGTATAATTTATTTTAACATGGTTGGCAGTGATTGAATGATGCTGACCATTACTTTGAATCAGAATGAATTATACTAATTTCTGATGTAATGTCTGTAATGTCTCAAAACATGAATAACCAACACTCCAATAAACACAATAAACAATTTAATTGTAAAAATCTGACTTTCTATAGCTTGGTGTTATTTAAAATTTCACAACTTAGTCCAACTGTACACATATGTTGCCATTAACTTTTAGGAAAACTATTTGCTCTAGAAATTATTATAATTATTTTTGCATGTTTATTAGATGCTACTGGTTACAAATCAAAAAGAGTAATGGAAAATGCACACAGCAGCCACGCTCGGGTCTCAGGAGAATAAGTAAGCCCAACCAGCCTAACACAGCAGCATTGGCTTAATGAATTGTGTGAGTGTGTGTGAGGACAAACAAATGGTAGACAGGGGAAGTGTTCAGGAAACCTATTTGAAAAGGCACTGTGTTTTGCAAATCCATTTAATTTATACATCTCATATACGCCTTTATAATGGTTACATACATTGAAAAGAACCATATCAAGACTATATTTTTTACATTCCACTTTGGCATCCTGCAGTGTCCAGTCTGAGTAGACATCTTCTAAAACGAAGAAGACTGGATAAAACTGTACCCGATTTCTCACTTCACTCTACAGTGAACTTGTACAGTTATTTACAGTACATTTAAACAGTATCCCTTTTGTTTGTGCCTGTGTGTATTGGAAATTAATTCCTCATTATTCACATTAGGATTAAAACCATTAGCTTAAGAATACGACCTGAAAATGTCATCTGCACTGAAAACATGGAACCAGTGTTGTTGTAGCTCATTAATTGTGAAACCATCCCAGCAGAAGACTGGAACAGGCTAGAAGTAAACAAATTAAAGATTCAAATCATTTTCAACTAACCTTAAGTGACCTTGATAACCCATGAATATCACAAATATTAATGGTCAGATCAGGGTTGCCTTACCTTTAAAGACATCTCAAGGTGGACAGAGTACCCCCAAACCAGTGCTTTTTTGTTATTTATTTAGCTTATCCTCTAAGTGCGTGGGGTAGGAGCTTGTTATAAGTGAAGGGCTATACTTTATCTGAAACAACACACTAGTTCCTTTCAGTGTAATTGACTGTGATTTCTAAAAGTCAATCTAATTGCTTTTCGTTATTGTGTTAATAGTCTTGACAGCGGTAAATGGAGATGCCCCTCCCAATGAGAGGGACCAGGGACTACAGATGATTAATTTGCCTCCCTGCCATAATTAAATGCACCGTGGCAGATAAACTTGCAGATGACTAATGACAAATGTTAAAGTAGGTCAAATCAATTATTTTAATCAGACACAAAAACATTAAAAAAAACAAAAAACAGAAACAGCATTCATCAGTCTCACAAGGCAACATTAGGCTAGAGTTTCTATCTGGTAGGGGAGTTCTACACATGAATTCTAATCATGGTTTCTTGCCTGGACAGCTAGTCTAAGCCCATCAACCTTAAAGACTCATGACATAGAGAGAATGTAGAAAGATGCTTTCATTCTTCCAGGAGAAATAAACAAAATATGCTCCCATCATAGTCTGACTCTTATAGTGATAATGGCACCATATACAAAAAATTACATTTAGAATATTCTCTGGTTTACTCTTTAAGCTCGGATGGGCCCACTGAGAAAACAAAAAGAAGAATTATCAAAATATTAATAACTACAGTCTTGACCAACACAAAATAGGTATAGTTTTTAAGCTAAGAAGCTGTACTTTACAATACATGTAGGCTGAAAATATGTCTGAAAAGTGAACAAGTGCTTTGAAATTTGCAGAAAAATCAGAAGTGTTCTGTTTTGACAATTTTTTAATAATTTTGCACTTCACATTTATTGTAATTGTTAAAAAAAATTAAAATGATCAAATAGCGATGAGTCATATGTTGTTGGAAAGCTTTTATAGAGTAGAACACAAAAAGCCTATTTGTTTTACTCACAGACAAAAATAAAGTGAGTAATAGCTAAGTTTATGTCTTTGTTAAATGTAAACAGGTGTTGCTTATATGCCACGTTTTCACTTATAACTTCAAAAAAATATCATAACATAAAATATCACATACCATTACTTAGAGCAGGGATCTTCAATTTTTGGACCAAGGACTCCTTGGTGGGTAGAGAGATGGAGCGTTTTATGTTGCGTTTTATGCCTATAAAAATTTTTGGTATTATTTTTGTTTATTTTTATGTTTAATATTTTTACCATTATTTTACCACATATTATTGTATGTACATACTTTATGATGTTTATTTGTAAAGCTTTTTTTTATTATTATTAATAGTTTTTATTGATTACATTCACAAATAAATAAACATAACAGAAAATACGGAATCAAATTATATACATTAAGCATGCATTTTGATTTAAATGGTGTCTGCATCTTTTCTGACATGGTGACAATTTCCTTGTTAATCACTGTTCCATACCCCCTCCTTAATAAAAATAAAGACAGATTGACAGACAGACAGAAAGACAGACACAGACAGACAGACAGAACCTGTCCATGCAGAATAATTTTTTTTTTTATATGTTTACTTTTATAAGGAGACTTCATCTCATGTGAGTGATCAATTTTATACATATATTTGAAATAAAATTTCATTTGGAGTAAAACTTTGCTATGAGGAAAACAATGACTGAGTGCACCTTTAATTATGTTGATTTGAGAGTCCATCTTGTGTGTGTGTGTGTGTGTGTCAGGACCGTGTATAACAGCTTGATAATCTTAGCGGTAACTATTTACATCAGGCAAGTAGGCTACTGTTCTGAAAGCAAAACACAACTAATAATAAAAGAAACTGTAGGCTGTCATCTGCTCAATCACACAACGTGACCAACGCAAAGCAGACGCACTGCTGAACCTGATGTGTTGCGCTTTGAGTGGCTCGTGATGAGCATGGCTGTGTGAATGGTTGTGTGAATGGTTTGTCCGTGCTGCGTGCTTCTGCCTAGTAGCTTAGTTTCGTCACAAATGTTTATCGTTTCAATCAGTTCATAACTAAATACAACAGGATGTTTAAATATGAGCAAGGCTTAAGAAGAAAGAGGAAGTTTTGGCATGCAGGTGCAAGGAACTTCAACATGTCGATGGATTAAAATACACTTATCTCTAGCTATCGCTCGTGTTTGAGTGATTATCACCGATGGTGGATCGAACAATAATTTGCGGACCCCCTGCGGTACCACCGCGGAGCCCCTGAGGGTCACGGCCCCTGTTGAATACCCTTGACTTAGAGGTGGCGATTATCTTAAAAACGAGTCCACACACAACGTAATCGGATGCAGAGATTATTAGATAATTCACACAAAGCATAATGTGCTATCTGGCTAAAAACAAGTTCACTTTCCTGGATCAGATGACTTCACTGGAAATGACGGAGTACGTTGTCCAGCATCATGAAATGCTAAACCAATCGTATTAGGATTCAGATCGCTGCAACCACAGCTGGAAGTCTTAAGCCTCCAAGCTAGATGAGAAACTCCGGGCTCTGGGCTTAAACAGCTCGCTGTGCAGCTGGATCCTGGACTTCCTGTCAAGCAGACGCCAGGTGGTTAGAATAGGCAGCAACATCTCCTCATCACTGACCCTCAACACTGGAGCCCCACAGGGCTGTGTTCTCAGCCCACTACTGTATTCCCTGTACACACATGACTGTGTGGCAACACATAGCTCCAATGCCATCATTAAGTTTGCTGATGACACGACGGTGGTAGGTCTGATCACTGACAATGATGAAACAGCCTACAGAGAGGAGGTGCACACTCTGACACACTGGTGTCAGGAGCACAACCTCTCCCTCAACGTCAGTAAGACAAAGGAGCTTGTGGTGGACTTCAGAAGAAAAGACAGAGAACACAGTCCAATCACCATCAATGGAGCACCAGTGGAGAGAGTCAGCAGCTTCAAGTTCCTGGGTGTCCACATCACTGAGGAACTCACATGGTCCGTCCACACTGAAGTCGTTGTGAAGAAGGCTCATCAGCGCCTCTTCTTCCTGAGACGGCTGAGGAAGTTTGGAATGAACCGCCACATCCTCACACGGTTCTACACCTGCACTGTGGAGAGCATCCTGACTGGCTGTATCTCCGCCTGGTACGGCAATAGCACCGCCCACAACCGCAAAGCACTGCAAAGGGTGGTGCGAACTGCCAAACACATCATCGGAGGTGAGCTTCCCTCCCTCCAGGAAATATATACAAGGCGGTGTGTGAAAAAAGCTCGGAGGATCATCAGAGACTCCAGCCACCCGAGCCATGGGCTGTTCTCACTGCTACCATCAGGTAGGCGGTATCGCAGCATCAGGACCCGCACCAACCGACTCCATGACAGCTTCTTCCCCCAAGCAATCAGACTTCTGAACTCTTGATCTCCCACGATCAAAATACATCAGCCCTGCACTTTATTACTCTTTTATCTCACACCGGACTGTCATAAATTATATTACTGTTATTATATTATGTCTCTCTTAACAACTGACTATCAACCGACAGCCTGAATGTCAATACAGTACAATACTGTACATTCTCTATATATATATATATATATATATATACTTTTTCTATATATTTTTTAATTTTTATTGAATAATGTGTATCTATATAGTATCTATATAGTAAAAAACAAAAACAAAAAAAACAGCATATTGTATACTGTACAGTGTATGTTATTATTTGTATATTGTTGAGTGTAATTATGTGTATAACAGATGTTTAAATTGTGTTGTGTTAATTTGATGTTTTAAGTTGTGTAATTATGTATAACAGATGTTTAAATTGTGTTGTGTTAATTTGATGTTTTAAGTTGAGTGTAATTATGTGTATAACAGATGCTTAAATTGTGTTGTGTTAATGTGATGTTTTAAGTTGAGTGTAATTATGTATAACAGATGTTTAAATTGTGTTGTGTTAATTTGATGTTATTGTAAATTGGTATATGTCTCATCACTGTCACGACTGCTATGTTGATCGGAACTGCACCCAAGAATTTCACACACCATTGCACTTGTGTATATGGCTGTGTGACAATAAAGTGATTTGATTTGATTTGAAGTCATCGAAATATGGGCAGAGAGGTTTGTTTAATGTAATTACATATGGTCACCAGGAGATGGCGCCAAGTACACGAAACAGACTCAATGACGGCTCAAATGACACAGAATGGAACTGAACGCAATCTCGTTACTCATGCCTGCATGCTTTGGAGAGAGAGCATAACTTTAGTCATTGTTGTATTTGCATGTGTAATTAGTTCTTATGTATAATTATTATGTTTAATTTGTTTTGAGATGTTTTTGGACTCTAGGATATATTATTTTTGTAATGCTATAACTTTTGATTGCTTTGTCGTATCAACAAAAACTTTTACTCAGTTACAGGTGATATGATTGGGAACAAAACAAATGAAGTTTTTTGGAGATACCTTATTTACATTCTGAGATATATAAATGTAAAATCAGAAATAATAAGGGAAAAAATGTAATTGTTTGGCTCAAGTTCTTTTGTGATTTTTCAGCAGTTTTAGGCTGAGAGTCTCAGAATGTATCATACCCTATATAATTACAATATAGCAATATTCCTTAAAATTATCCCAAACACTTGACCCTCCTTGTTTATTGTTTTTTTGTTTTTCCAAGTTATAAGACTTTAATTTTGAGTATGCCACTGAAACAGAAAGTTATTAAAAACACCCTCACAGCTTAAAGGGTTAAGAAAAAATATTCAAGCAAAGAAATACTGTATTTACTTTCTGAAATCTGCTACCACAATATGGAAAACAGCTGCAGTTGTATCTCTCACGTCATCAGAACTGTAAGTACTGTATAATAAGGAGTACCATAGAATATGGAATTTATATATTGTTAGTGGTTGACAGAAATGGAATTTTCAATGGCCTGATGGCGATATTATGTCGATACAATTTAATTTAGTAGCAAACAAAGATTTACAGAAAATTGCTGAATTTACACTAAACACTTAGTTACTCAAAATGTATTGACCAATATTGTGTATTATATTTCAAAATATCTGTGAATCGGATAATACAGAGCGCATGGTTTTTGGACAATGTCTAAATGGCCAAATATCAGCCAATTAATTGGTTTGGCCGATATATCGGTCTATCTATATATTATATACAATAAAAATACACACTGGCTAACAAAATGCCATTGTTTTTACACAGACAAGCTTTTGAAAACTCTGGTAAAAGTTTCTTCCACATATTAAGTTCAAAGAATTAGAATGAAGTGAAAAGTCAAACTTTGCATTTGATCAGTACATTAATTACTTGCTGTAGTTGATGTGTTTTGACAAGGCCAAAGAACAGGTTCACATTCACTGATGGCAAGTTGTAAGGAGGGCTGCGAGTAGATTAAGTATTGATGTCCCCAACTGTTTCTAAAAAGACATGAGATGCTCAGTGAAGACAGAAGGAAGAGGTGGGGAGTCTGTGGAGAGCCAGCCTGCGAAACTCCTCCCCTCACACTATTCTTTTTTTAAATGGATAAGAGAAAGCCTTTTATTTCATATCAAATGAGATGTGCTCTATTCCCAATAGAGAATTAAAATCCAAATGATGGCAGAAAAAAAAAAAAAAAAAAGAGGAGGAGGAATCGCCATCTCTGCATTCCATTAGCAAGTGTAATTTAGACATTTCCTATTTTGAGGTTTGGATAGAGTGCAGAGGAGGCCATATCTTTGCTGGCAGAGGGGTCCAGTGCTAGTCTGATGCTATCACACTCTATTATGAGAGCTCGCAGGCTGACACTGGGTACAATGGTCTCCTCCCACCCCAGCACTCATCAGCAGGGATAGAAAGCAGAAAATTAATCTCACTGGAGAGGCTATTGGTTCATCACCTCTGACCCACAGCAATATCACTGGCTCTTGCCGATGAGCAGAGTACAGCGATAGTGCAGCCCCCAGGCTTATGAAGAAGGCTAGCTACAGGTTATGAGATTAATCACAGCCCACAAGCATCCAAATGGTGTTTAGTGACTGGATATAGCACTTGAGGAGAACTAAGAAGTATTGAAGAGTTTAAAGGGATAGTATATTATTTAATCACTAAACCTGTATGATATTCTTTCTTCTATGGAACATAAAAGGCATAATGTTAGCCTCAGTCACCATACACTTTCACTGTATCTTTTTACCAGACAATTAAAGTAAATGGTGTTTGAGGATGTCATTCCATAACATTCTGCTTTTTATCTAATTTTGTGTGCCACAGAATAAAGGTCATATAGGTTTGTAACAAAATGAGGGTGAGTAAATGAAAGCAGAATTTTCATTTTTGGGTTAACTAACCCTTTTAAGACGTGGGCTATCTATCACTGATTAAAAATCAATGCTGTGTTAAAGTGTACTTAGTGAAAAATCCCATGAACATCTAGTGGAGTTAAACAGAGATCAAGAAGGCCATTAAATAACAGGCCTGTATAAATCAAAGTGACCCCATGATCAAGGACAGAGTTAACAACAGGCATTTCTCCTTTCCTATAGGCATCCAATATGATCCAGTGGGCGTTTTCTTGGTGCAGCCTGAACTGAGAAACCAGCATACTAAAAATGACACCTTCACTAATTGAATCTAGGCTCAAAAACATATTTGCCCAAGCTCACACCTTGTGTCTCATTTCCAATAACTCAGAATTTTAATTTCACAACCAAGTTCAATAAAAAATGCTATGTTGCCATTATTTTCCCCAGCTTTAGTACGAATTTCAATCTAACTAATAAAACATGTCAACTAGGTCTGGGCGATATATTGAATATTTAAAATATATTTGCCATGATTTTGCTAGTAATAATAAATTAAACAACACTGTGAATTTTGCCATGATTTTAATATGCTTTAATATACTAATTCTGCGAACCATCCTTGTCTTGTGGCTCGTGAGTATGGAGCATTAGAGTTGGTGAGCTCAAATAATTTCTGCGAAACTGAAATGAGTTCAAATTAGGGATGTCAGAAAATATCGATATATTTGCTGTGTCTTGTTTGGAAGGCTGCATGCTAGGTAGGACGCGTCCTTTGAAGGTCTTAAACAAGACTCGTTTAAACGGGATGGCCTTCAGAGGACAAACAGAAACATAACGTAACATGGTTGCTATGACAGCACACCACTCTTTAACAAGCGGGAGCGCTTTGAGTGAGAAGAGAACAAAGTCCCTCTGGAAGGGAATGTATGAGGTACATTTTAGGGGAGTTATAATGATGTAAAGAGAACATAAAATAGATTGTATAGTTGTACTTTTAGTCTAATACTTTATTTTAATTATATATTAATATAATTATACATATAATATACTCTGCACCCTGAGGTAATTCAACTTGGGAATTAATATTACTTGCGTTTGAACATATTTACAGGCAAATTTGCCGTAATTTTTTTTTTTGACATTTCCGTTGAAGTTAAGAATTGTGGGTTGTGAGTGCACACGAAGGATACACCTCATGCATCCTCTGAATTCCCATGAAAGAAGGTCGCATTCGAAGGCTGCACTCGAAGTGTCCTACTCGCTTTTCTAAAATGAGACAGCCTTGATGACGTATGCGGCCGACAAATGCGACCTTCGGAGGATGCAGCCTTCCAAACGAGACTCAGCCATTGATTATTGATCAGCATGTTATTTTATCTATATATTTTGAGGCATCAATATATTCAAATAAGCTGACATTTAAATTAGAAGCCTAATTTGCATGCTTTCCAATTCACTCAGTTGGCCTCGGTTTAATAGTCTGGCGTAATAGTGTTGGGAGACCACAAGAGGGTGATATAACATTTGCTTAAGTCGGTTGAGGTCATGAAAGGCACAGATATCACACACACACACAGGACGAGCTGATGCGGCACAGCAGATGGCAGTCCAAAGTAACGCAGGTTTTTGTACTTCATGAATAATAAACAAAGTGACGTTAATGAGTTTACAGGTTAGTTTATGAAACTGGTGTAACTGTGCAAATTGATCGATTAGAAATGGAGACATTTATTAAGCAATTCATCTGTATGTAGCATTAAATAGGTCTTTCCTTCAAACAGTCAAACCACAAAACAACATTGTAACTGAAAATACTTTGTATAGTTTACATGAAAGATGCATATACACAATTTATCATCCAGCGATGGCTAGAGTAAATAATCTTTGTCCTTTGATAAAGATTTGGGTCAAATTTAATGGAAAACTATGCAAGTTGTGCTCCGTGGCACTGCAGAATTTTGACACAGAGCAATGGCGGTGTGCATCTTCGTTGAAATTAATTGTTTCAAATTTTAGAATGAGCTAAGTTGTCCAGCAGATGTGTCCGGTGTGCAACCCCCTTTAATTTACCCTGCCGCTCACACTTTACCAAAGTTGTCTTGAGAAGCGAGCAGCCCTATTTATATCTGAAAAATCTTCCGATTATCGATACGTGAAAAAGGCATCGATCCCAAGCCTAGTTCAAACTATCCATTCGATTTAGTTCATATGTTCAATTCAATTAATATCTAGGCTTGGGATCAATGCCTTTTTCACACATTGATAATCGGAAGATCTTCCCGATGATTATCAATACTTATCGGGACTTTTTCAGATGTAAATAGGGCTGCTCGTTGCACAATAGTATTTGACTTTTCAGACATATTTCTCAAGACAACTTTGGTAAAGTGTGAGCGGCAGGGTAAATTAAAGGGGGCTGCACACCGGACGAATCTGGCGGACAACATGGCGCGTTCTAAAATTCAAAACAACTATTTATTTTCTACACAAGGTATGCACACTGCCAACGCTCAGCATCAACATTCTGTGCTATGGAGAGCAACTTGCATAGTTTTCCATAAGAGTAGGCCCAAATCATTATCAAAGGACAAAGATTAATTACTCTAGCCAACACTGGATGTTATATTGTTTATATGTATCTTTCATATAGCCTACATGAAAATTTATTTTCAGTTACAAGTATGTTGTTTTGTGATTTGACAGCTTGAATGAAAGACCTACATACAGAGAAAATGCATAATAAACATAGTCATTTCTAATCGTTCAGTTTGCGCAGTTACACCAGTTTCACTAACCTGAAAACTCATCAATGTCGCATTGTTCATTCTTGAAGAAGTACCAAAACTTTCATAACTTTGGACTACCATCTCCTGTGCCACTTCAACTCTTCCTGTGCGTGCGTGCGTGCGTGCGTGCGTGTGTGTGTGTGTGTGTGTGCTTTATTAAATGGTATATTGTGGTCTCCCAATGCTATTACACCAGACTGTTAAACAGAGGCCAACTGAGTGTACTGGAAAACACGCAAATTAGGTTTCTAATTTAAATGTCGGCTAATTTAAATATATTGATAAAATGATCAGTAATCAATATTTTATGATATTCCTATTGATAACTGATTCAATTATTAGTTTGCAACATCACTCAAAATTGTAAGTAAACATTACCATGTACTGTTAAATTGGTGCAAGCATTTAAATAAAAATGCTCATAAAAATCAGTCTTCCTTGTGTTTATTTAGTGAAAAACAGTGTGGAAAACAGTGTCTTGATACAATATAGAAAACTAAATTTTAACTGTATTTTACTACACATTTTGCATCCAATTAGCTACAATGACTGTTTGATTGAAATGATGGTTCCTCTGATTTAAAAAAAAATAATAAATTAGCCATTTCATAGAAAATACATAAACATTGAGATACACATTGAATTGTCAAAAGGCTCAAAAATTCAGGGACAGTTTTCTTTAGTTATATCCTCCTGCCCTAATGTCAACCAAACATTCTGTCTTCTATCATTGAAAAATATTGCCAACAAATGAGAATAGATCTTCCACTATCCACTATTTCTTGAGAGATTATAGAAACATCTTAACATCATTATGAATAACCAACTGCAAGGTTATCACAAAGAAACCCCTGAGAAAATTTTTATCTGTGCAATTTCCTCTTCTCCTGTGGGCAGATTATGGTCCATCCACACTACGATGAGCAGTGAACGCATAGCTGCTCATCTCTCAGAACATCTTCATGCGATACATTTCCATATCCAGAGGGCCTCCGTACTGAACAGCTAATCTGAAAATGTCATCTAGGGGAAGTCTATGGCCCTAGTAATTACGAGGCCTGGGCCTGTGACATCATTACTCCATATGCCATGTTCGCATCTTTGATGTCACTGGTAAGAATCTGTCACTGCCAACTAAAAGCTATGTCTGCAATACAAAACAATAAACTTTTATTGAACAAAGAGGCTGACAAATACCATTTCCAGTTCTCTAAAAACAGTGGCCCCAAAAAGGATTTGAAGACCTAAGACACTCTTAAAAATGTCTGAATGTCATTGCGTTGTATTACAAAATATCAAACACAGTGGCATTCATTTAAAGGTAGCACAAACAAATTTTTCAAGCAAAACATTTCACAAAAAGACATTTTCAAAATTTAACCAATAGCTTTAAGTCACTGAAAACCTGACTTAGAAAAGCGAAGTTAGTTCTGAGAAAAGTTCTAGCATCATTTGTTTGCAGATGTCACAGTTTCTATTGCAATGAAATTCATACCTTTCATAAATACATAAGTGTGTCAACTTGTGTTACAACTTGTCCAAATACGTTTTAAGGCCACCTCCACAATGAAGTATTGTAATGGTGAAGGACACCAGACTTTCTAGAAACTCTTCAAGGCTAAGGTAGGACATTCTCTTGGAGGAAATTAGGCAGTCTCCTCCCCTGGCATGCATGCAAATACACAAATAAGCTTCAACATGGATATCCAATTTAACCAGCCAGGCACCTAATTACTGTTCAGATTAAACTGCCATTAGATATTAAGTCACCAGTGGCAAAGTGTTAATAAATTGAGCATTGTGATGCAAAATTTAGATCGCTGTTCCCACAAAGTCATATGGTATTTCTGATAAATCTGTACATTAGTATAACATGAGCTCTGGATGATTAGTCATCAAAAGCACCACGCCAATACGTGATGAGCCTGAGCACAACTAATCTCATGCATTTCAATGCATCACAGTATCAACAAAAGCTGTCTAACATTTTGATCTGATTTGGCAAGTCCATGAAAGTTTCCCTTGAAAACTCATTACAGACCAAAAAATAAATAAAAAAGATGAGCACAAAGAGAATAGTATGAACCAGAAATAATATAGTCCTATTCAAAGAGCCTGGAGGTCTAATGATGCTGGAAGAATTCCTTTTCTCAGTAATAGTGTTGGCAGCTGTTGTTTGAGACATTTATGAGGCGAGCTCAGCTGGAGAAAAACAGATGCTCCAATAGATCCTGGTTTCGGCTAAATTTATGTCGGATGTCACACTGATGAACTCAGAGATGCAAGGAATCATGTAAATCAGTTCAAACAGTTTGCTGGATGAAAAAGAGGGAAAACATTTTACCTTCTTGCCATCTACTGCATAAAAGATGTCAAAGCAGAAAGTGTCAGCAGAAAATGACCATTAAAATCCTGAAAGGCTTAAAGGTCAGGGGGTCAATAGAAAAACATTGTTAAAGTGTCTGTTTGCATAATTAATGCATAGACACCATTATGGAGCCTAAAATATGAGGGTATGCATTGCTCTACACTATGGTTATGGGTAAGAGGAGTTCTTTGAAAATGGAAGGTTATATAACCCCAAGGCAGGGGAACCATACTGCATTTTTAGAAGCAAGCACAAACCCCTTTGTTTTAGTATAGTAAAGAGGAGTTCACTGATCTTTCTTGTTTATATCTTCAAGGTGAGAAACAGTGCAGTTTTAAAATGTACCAAGAATCTCTCTGCACCAAGTATGCAACAAAGTCCTTTTAAATCAGTGAGATTTTGATATTTGGTGTTTGAAGGAAATATAGGAAATCTTCCTTTAACCATGTTATTTTCTGGGTACAAGAGGCTCAATCAAGTTCCACCCATTTAAATATTTCCACCCAATAAATATTATCTCTGTTATGTTATCCAACATGAGTTTGATGTATTTCATAGAGAAATACTAATACAAAATACAGAAATACAACATTACTGGTGCGGAAACAGATGCATTTAAAGTATATATATATATATATATATATATATATATATATATATATATATATATATATATATATATTTATTTATGTTTTATTTTTTTTTTCTCCCAATTTGGAATGCCCAATTCCCAATGCCCTCTCTAAGTCCTAATGGTGGCGCAGTGACTCGCCTCAATCCGAGTGGCAGAGGACGAATCTCAGCTGCCTCTGCATCTGAGACCGTCAATCAGCGCATCTTATCACGTGGCTTGTTGAGCGCGTTACCGCGGAGGCTTCACACCACCCTCTGCAGCATCCACGCACAACTCCCCACGCGCCCCACCAAGAGCGAACCACATTATAGCGACCACGAGGAGGTTACCCCGTGTGACTCTACCCTCCCTAGCAACTGGGCCAATTTGGTTGCTTAAGAGACCCGGCTAGAGTCACTCAGCACGCCCTGGGATTCGAACTAGCGAACTCCAGGGGTGGTAACCAGCGTCTTTACCACTGAGCTACCCAGGCTCCTTTAAAGTAGTCTATAAAGATTTTTTCGCATTAACGGTATCTACTTTTTTTTTTTTCAAAGTAACTAGGGCACAGCATTTTTTCAACCTTGAATGTGCACCGCTTCTGGTATAAGCCAGTTAGCGATATAAAAACTTAATTATGCAGCTTTATATTGCAGGCTGGCAATATACGTCATCATATTATTATTTTCATAAACATATTTTTTTGGAGTTTTACTGTTTATCACACTTTGCCATCATTTCATCACTGTTGCAAAGGCAGACGACAGCTAGACCGTGGGAACTATCAATAAATGAGAGATGAAACGGACAGTCCTCTGCTCTGTCTGTCACAGCTACCACAAACTTTACACAACCAAGAGACTTAGCGTGCACTTTTATTTCTTCTTCCACTTTCATTGCACCAAAACTGCATCTTGTTTCATCTTGGCAAAATAATATACACACTCTCTCCTTTCTTGTCAGAAAACATGATCTCTTTCTTTACGGTGTATAGTAAATATTACAGACACGCAGATCTTGCATTCAACTTATTAAACATCACCTTTAGAAATAAATACACAAACTATTCTCATCACAGATATGAAAACTCTTTATTAAAAAAAATAAAAAAAAGTCGGATTTCTCTTGCCCCAGCAGGACACTAAATTGACAGGCTGGCAATATTGAGCATTTCTCATGAAATCATGGCCTGAATGTTAAAGTGTGTTAAAACAAATATTACGAAGTGGTGAATTGAAAAAGTATAGTTACGAAGTTACAGTTGCAATTATTTTGTTACAAAATATTACACTCATGAAAAGTGCATTGAACATTTGCTCTTTTTAAATTAACAATAATGAGAAAAAGATGGAACTGATCAAATTAAAGGAATAGTTCAACAAAAAATGAAAACTCTCTCATCATTTACTCACCCTCATGCCATTCCAGATGTGTATGACTTTCTTTCTTCTGCTGAACACAAATGAAGAATTTTAGAAAAATATCTCAGCTCTTTAGGTCCATAAAATGCAAGTGAATGGTGGCAGCATAGTTATCCACAAGACTCCAGTGGTTAAACCCATGTCTTCAGAAGCGAAATGATTGGTGTGGATGAGAAACAGATCAATATTTAAGTCTTTTTTTACTATAAATATTAGTCCGTGAACAGTAGGTGGCGATATGCGAGAACAATGCGAATTGCCTAAAAGAAAAGAATGTGATAGTGAAAGTGAGGATTGATAGTAAAGAAAGGACTTTACTCACCCACACCTATCATGTTGCTTCTGAATACATGGATTTAACCACTGGAGTTGTATGGAATACTTTTTTGTTGCCTTTATGTGCTTTTTGGACCTTCAAAGTTGTATGGACCTTGTTTGTATGGACCTACAGAGCAGAGATTTTCTTTTAAAAATCTTTGTTTGTGTTCAGAAGAAGAAAGAAAGTCATACACATCTGGGATGGAATGAGGGTGAGTAAATGATGAGAGAATTTTCATTTTTGGGTGAACTTTTCCTTTAAAAATTAACAAATTAAAACTCAAGCAATAGTGATCCAAAAAGAACTTTTTTAAATGGTTTTATATTCATTACAATGAACATTCAAATTCAGGCTATGGTGACCTACAAAGCGTTTTTAGATGATTCTATATTCAATAAAATGAACAAATTCCAATTCAGGTTATGGTGACCCAAAAAGCACATTTTAGACTATTTTAAACTGCTTGAAGTATGTAGTTTGACATGGCTAGAATGCAACATATCTGTCATGCTTATTACTATATATTTAGCTAAGCGAAACAAGAAAAACAAACACAGAAGCTGTGGCTCACAAAACCTTATCAAATGCAAAAATTCACCAGCAGCCCTCACCTCTTCAGTCTGGTTGCTAGGTCAACAAGAAACTGCTCAAACCATGATAACCCATCATGCCCGTTGAAGAGCTTAAGTCACCATGCTGAGAGGCACATTAGCATTGGCCAGGTAAGAGCAGTGGCTGCGTTTACTCTTCATCTATTCCTGGTTTTTTGAAGCTGGGCCTGGGGACAGGCAAAGCGGCTGGCCTTGCTTTGATAAGCGCTCGGCTGCTTCTCTGATGAGCGCAGGTCTGTTGAAGCACAGTGCGTTCCTGGAGGGCCTCAGCATGGTGCAGGTCTCTAAAGTCTAGTTTCATCTGAATAACGTCAGATAAGCAGCTGGTAATCACCAGAATGCACTTGTTGCATTGGTTCCTTGGACTGCCTATACAATCTGTTGCCCTCACCTTCACCTCAATTCTATAGCTTGCGTTGTGCAAGAACAACACAAGGTCAGTGATCATATGGGGGGGGGGTGGACAAAGGTCCAAAGGGGGTGACAGCCATAAACAAGGCTATTTGGGCTTGTTTAAATTAGATAAGATGGCAGGAAATAATTAGGGAAGGGCCATGGTATCAGCACATGACGTAGGCAGGACTCAAACTCAAAGATACCTTGGGCCTTATTCACCATTCAAATGAAGAAGCTCATGCTCTAAGTGAGTGATTAGTATAATACACGCCCAAAACAACCTCTCCTGTAAAGCCATTCGTGACTCTCTGCACACGTATCCTTGCAATCTCTAAAGATGTTCTCTCACCTGAGAGAAGACGTAGCAATATTTCAAAGTAAAGTCAAGTGTGCCACTCTCGAAAACCAATCAAAACACAATAAACACCTTTTATATAGCCCTATCCCAAATTAAGCTATAAATGCATTATTTTTGTTGCTCTGAAATATGTACTATATATTATAGGGTCAATTAGTTATTCAATTTCTAATAATAATAATAATAATAATAATAAAAATAATCATACTAATATATTATTAATAATTATATATTAAATACATTTCAAAGAAATAGTTTACCCAAAATTGAGTGATCAACCTTTCATCCCATTTAAGTGCTTTGAGTGCCTAGATAAGCGCTATATAAATGTAAGGTATTATTATTATTATTATTATTATTATTATTATTATTATTATTATTATTATCCGCTAGGGAGACTGTCAAGATTTTTAGTGAAAAAGGACTTAAAGTTTGGTCTCTTTCTCATCTAAACCTATTGAATTTCTTCAGAAGACTTGGAAAATACCACTCAAGTCGTTACTTTTTATTAGAACCGTTACTTTTATGCTACCTTTATGTACATTTTGGAGCTTAAAAATTTTAATCACCATTGAATGCGGAGTCACGTGACGCCATGCGAGGTCCGGACGTATGAACGGCGAGCGCACTTTGCTAGTTTTAACACTATTAATGACATTCAGTAAGATTCGATACACTCTGTTCCATAACTGTTCTAGCAGGACAATATGTCAAAGAATTCAAAATCCTCAGGCTCTGGAGACATTAAAAGACACTTATGTGCTCAAGCTGATACCTCTGAGAAGGCCCCGAGCCCGGGAGCCAATTTGGTCAGAAAAATGAGGGAAATTTGGTGAGAAATGCTGAGCATGTCGGCAACGCTGATGAAGGTCGTTGCTGACTTGGAGGATCTTGCTGTAATATGTCGATCGATCGCTGCCATGGAGACGAAGTTCTCTGAGCTGGTTACAAAAGTGGGGGATGTCGAGAAACGGATCGATTGTCTGGAGTCATCGGAGAGGGAATTAGCTGCTAATCCGCTAGTGACCAAGGTGGATTTGGAGCATGTCTGGGAGAAGTTGGAGGACTTGTAGAACCGTAGCTGGCAGAATAACATCCGAATCATCGGAATTCCTGAAGCCGAAGAGGGTCAGAATATGGTGAAATTCCTGGAAGGGCTCTTTCCAAATCTGCTTGACATAACATGCCATAAGCTGGAAATCGAGCGAGCTCACAGGGTTCTGGCTCAGCGATCCGCTGAGGGAGACAGGCCCTAACCAATTCTCGAAAAATTTCTGAGATCATCTGATAAAGATCTGGTGTTATGCGAGGCAAGGAGTAAAGGAAGGCTTTTTTGGAAGAACCACAGCATTTTCTTGTTCCCAGACTTTGCGAATTCGACAAGAGAGAAACGTGATCGATTCAAGGAATGCAAGAAACTCTTACATCAATGGAAGGTTGCTTTTGCACTGATGTTCCCAGCCAAATTGAGAATAGATGCTAAGGATGGCCGTAAAACATTCACATGTCCCCAGCAAGCAATGTCCTTCATAAAGTCAATGGAGTAAGTTATTTTGTGGTACTCATGTTATAACCGAATGGACCGACTCACAGAACATGATATGCCTCCTATTGGCTGGAGTTTGTTTTGCGGAGTATTTCTTGCAAGACATTGGAGTGATTAGGTCATTTGTTGCACTCATGTAGCAGCCAAACGGGCCGGCTCAATGATCATTCGTTTGACTGTTTTAGGAAACTGAGCGCCCTTTTTTTTTTCCTTTCTTTTTGTGCTGGTTCTGCCTAGCGGCTGAAGTTTGTTTTGTAGAATAGCACACCTTCAGGACAGTTATGTGGATGAATCTACACATTCTTTGTGTTTATTCCTCCTATTGGCTGGAATTTGTTTTATAGATTATCTTGTTGTGTAACTCTGTCTCACAAAATGTGTATACAACCACTGGACTTGAGCAATCCGACGGCAAAGTTGTCGCAGGGGCTCTCGTAAGCGTACATGGGCTGTTTCAGTTTAGAGGGATGGACGCCAGCTGGCACTGTTGTGCGTGGGGTTAATGCAAAAGTTTTTCTTTTTTCTGTTTGTTTGCTTCTGGGGGAAGTTCGGGGTTTGATTGTTGCACTAATGTTGTAATGTGGTCTTTATAATTTTGTTTTTGACACACAATTAATTTTTTCTCATATGTCAAAATGTCAAGGTGTTAATATGAGTGGCGGATTGTCTCTTTCCACGTGGAATGTGAATGGGTTGGGGCACCCCATAAAAAGAAGGAAGGTTATTTCTTTTCTTAAACTTAAGAAATATGATATAGTGTTTCTTCAAGAAACGCATCTTTTCATGTAGGAAGCTGAAAAATTTGGGAAGATATGGGGTGGACAGGTTTTTTTAGTGCTGGCTCAAGTAAGAGCAGGGGAGTCATTACACTGATAAGTAAGCATCTACAATTCAAATGTCTCAAACAGATTAAAGATAAATTAGGAAGAGTCATTATAGTTTTAGCAGAAATACAGGGGCAAAGGTTGATTTTGGCTAATATTTACGCACCTAATGCTGATGATCAGGGCTTTTTTTATAGATCTTGAAGAGATGTTACAAGCCACTGGCACCCCTCGTGATATAATATTGGGAGGAGACTTTAATCATTTGATGGACTCAGTCCTTGATCATAGTAAAGCAAAAGTGTGCAAGCCTCCTAGAGCAACATTGACGCTTCACAGGATGTGTAAAAATCTTGGTCTTACAGATATTTGGAGACTTTTGAACCCATCTGGTTGGGACTATAATTTTTTTTTTTCATCAGTCCATAAGATTTATTCTAGAATAGATTTTTTTAAGTCCCTCATTTCATCTGTTGTTGATTACTCAATTGGAAACATTTTAGTCTCAGATCACACCCTGGTGAGTTTAGAGGTGTTACCACATATGGAGAAAAGGAAATCATATAGTTGGTGCTTTAATGTATCCCTTTTGCAAAATCTTGAATTCCAACAAATGTTAAAGGCTGAAATCTATGTTTATATGGAGACCAACTGGTCCTCAGTATCCTCTGTGGGCATGGCTTGGGAGGCACTTAAGGCAGTTCTTAGGGGTCGGATCATACAGTATGCCTCATTCACCAAAAAATCCAAAGCACGAGAACTCGTGGAGTTGGAAGGGAATATTAAAAGTGCTGAGGCAGAGCTGATGTGCCAAATGTCGTCTGATGGCCTCAGAGAATTGACCCGATTGAAATACAGATATAACACCATTTTGTAGCGGAAGGTGGAGTTTTGGCTATTCAGGGCAAGATAGTCATACTTTGAGTCGGGGGACAAGGCAGGAAAACTTCTGGCTAGATATATAAAACAGAGACAGTCTTTTTCTACCATTCCCTCATTGAAATCTGCTGGTGGTGAAATATTTACCTCAGCCATTGATATTAATAATGCTTTTAAAGAATTCTATCTTGATCTTTATAGTTCCACGTCTTCGTCTACTGATGAGGATATTAGAAATTTTGTGGAACCAAAGTGACGGCTGAGCAAAATAATTCTCTTGATTCTGAGATTTGGTAAGGTAATTAGGGAGTTTGGTAAGGTAATTAAGGACTTGCCTACAGGCAAGGCTCTGGGGCCAGATGGCTGTGCCGCTGAGTTTTTTTTAAATCTTATGCTACAGAATTGGCTCCACATTTGCTAGAAGATTATACGGAATCATTAAAGAATGGAAAACTTCTGCCAACCATGACGCTAGCCCGGATCAGACTGATTCTTAAAAAGGACAAAAGTCCAAGCGAGTGTAAGTGTTACTGTCCAATTTCCCTGATCCAGCTAGACGTTAAAATATTGTCAAAAGTTTTGGCTAACCGATTAAGTAAAGTTATGACATCTCTTATACATATAGATCAGGTGGGGTTTATTCGGGGCCGTAGCTCTTCTGATAACATTAGGTGTTTCATCAATATCATGTGGTCAGTGGCGAATGATCAGACTCCGGTCGCTGCCATCTCACTTGACGCCGAAAATGCATTTGATATGGTAGAATGGGATTATCTTTTTAAGATTTTGAAAATATACAGGTTCGGGAATACTTTTATTGGTTGGATTAAGTTACTTTATAGACACCCGGTAGGGTTGCCCTCTTTCCCCATTATTGTTCTGTCTTGCCCTGGAACAATTAGCAGCCGAAAGGAGGAGGATTTTCCAGGGGTGGTGGCAGGAGGCGTGGCACGGCGCATAAACTTTTGCTTTACACAGATGATATTTTATTATTTGTGTCCGACCCTACTAGATCTATGCCTTGCCTCCACAGAATTATTAATTCCTTTTCTAAATTCTCGGGATACAGAGTTAATTGGTCTAAATCCGAAGCTTTGGCTCTGACAGCGTACTGCCCGGTAACGGCTTTTCAGCCGGGCTCCTTCCAGTGGCCCAAACAGGGCATTAAGTATTTGGGTATTTTATTCCCAGCAAATCTGAGTGATTTAGTTAGAGTTAATTTTGACCCTTTAATAAAAAGGTTTTCGAGCGATGTGGGCAGGTGGGCTTCATTACATTTATCTATGATTGGGAAGGTTAATGTTATTAAAATGAGTTGTATTCCAAAATTCAACTACCTGCTACAATCTCTCCCTATAGATGTTCCCCTCTCTTATTTCAAGCAATTTGATAGCATAGCGAAGTCCTTCATTTGGAATGGTAACCGTCCCAGATTACATTTCAGTAAGTTGCATAGGCCGATTGACAAAGGTGGGCTAGGCCTACCCAAGATTTTGTTTTATTATTATGCATTCGGTCTCAGACATTTGGCTCATTGGTCACTTCCACCTGAGAGAGCCCCTCCCTGGTTCTGTATTGAACAGGAAGTTCTTGCCCCTATTTCGCCATTGCAAAGCCTATCAAACTATTCGGAGAAGTTAAGTTACACCCCGATATCTCACATTTGCACTCGGTATGGACAAAAGTGTCCAGAGTGTTTAATTCTGACATTTATTTAAATGTTGCCTCGAGCATATGGCTGAACCCAAAATTATGTGTTAATAAGTCTCCTTTCTGCTGGTCAGAGTGGATTGTGAGGGAGGTTAATACACTCTGTGAACTATATGAGAGTGGAGTGTTGAGATCCTTTGAAAATTTGGTTCAACATTTTAGGATTCCCAGATCTCAGTTCTTTAGGTATTTACAGCTGCGCCACCTGCTCTGTACTATTTTTGGGAGTAGCATACACCCCCCTAAAGCGGCAGATCCTCTGGGAGTGGTGATTACTGCTTTTGGAAAAGGTCATGAGGCATCAGTGTATTACTCCCTGCTAATTCAGAGTCTGGGGGATGGAGCTTTAACTTCTATCAAGAGATTATGGGAGAAAGATTTAAACTTGGTATTGGAGGAGGGAGTGTGGGCTAGGATTCTAAAAAATGCCAAGTCTGTATCTAGAGATGCAAGGGTGCGCCTTATGCAATTCAGGATTTTAAACATATTCTATTGGACCCCCTCTAGATTGTATAGGCTTGGTCTTAAAGACACACCCACCTGCTGGCGATGCCAATCAGAAGATGGAGACACAATTCATGTATTTTGGTGGTGTGTTAAGATCCAAGAATTTTGGTTGAAGGTTCATAGTATTATGTGTGACATATTGGGCACTCAAATTTCATTTTGCCCCAGACTCTGTATATTAGGTGATGGGGCGGTCATCAATATAGGGGATAAACACATAAAAAATTGGGTCCTGCCCAGTGTTATGATCGGCAGAGAGATTGTTTTAAGGGGTTGGAAGTCGGCTGGAGTGTCCTCGTTTCGGGAGTGGTGCGTGGAGATGGGGAGGGTGGTGGCTTTCGAGGAGGTGTCATGTAGAATGCTGGGGATCTGGGATTAATTTGATGGGAAATGGGGCAGCTATTTGGCGTTTTTGGCGGGCTCTCGGGGAGGGGCAGTGGAGAGAGAAGCATAGTTTTAAATGTGTGTGATTATTATAATTTTGTGTGTGTGTATATATACTTATAAATGACCACAGGGATGTTTGTTGAGGGTCAGGGTGGGGTTGGGGATTGGTTAAATATTGATTCTGTGTATATATGTTTAGCTTTTCTTTGTCTTCTGTATGAATCAAAATATGTTAATCAGAAAAATCACCACTGAATTAATTTTCTAAAAAAAATAAAAAAAATTCTTAAAAAACAAGCCCTGACATTCTTAATTTAAAAAAAAAAAAAAATCTTCATCTGAGATCCACAGAAGAAAGTCAGAAAATGGGTTTAGAATGGTGCAAGGGTGAGTAAATGATGAGAAAATTATCATTTTTGGGTTAACTACCCTGTGGACTATGCATAAAGAAACTATTCCATGTTTCAAAGGTCACCAGGAGTCAATGATGTTTACGTGCGTGTGGTTTGAAATGGTTTTAAATTGATCCTAAATTTAGATAAAATTTAAGTGCAAACTTACGTATGAATCATCATTAATATGTGAAAACGTTCCCACACACATTTTAAACACAAATATGCAGGGTTTGTGTATGAGACCCAATGTTTTGTGAGCATGTGCACTACTGCCAGGCAACGAGTTTTCTTTTTGATCTCTTCATTTACCTGGCTGATGTTTTGCTTTGTATTTGAGATTCCACCATTTGGTGCATCATGATTTAGAGAACTAGGTGCAAAGTGCCCTGAGTAATGATGGGCAAATGTAATCCATCCTCTGTCCTTATTACTCTGCTGTCAGTTTCTCTCTCTCTTTCTCTGGTGCCACAACAGGACCTGAATCACAAATTAGTGCCACTGTCACACTCTGACTGTCAGTGGAGATCTTGAGGTTCATCGTAGCCAAAAACTAGAGCACTCTGTGGCCGTAGGGTAGCATCTGTGGAACTGTTGGAGGATGGTTTGACAGTAAATGAAAAATAACCACAGGCAATGGAAGGCATCACTGTACAGGTGCTCCCCCTGTGGTATCTGGTGTACACCTGCCCGCCCTCTCCATCTTCAGGCAGAACGGCTGTGCAATAACTGACACCACTTCAGCCGGAGAGGGAGTTATGAGGTCCATGTTTAACCCGCAGGCAATGATTAAAATGTTCATTAACACTGTTGATTAACAGGTGATCAGGTATATCATCCCCCTTGCCGGAGACCACCTGGCCCACCTACGCGGCCTCGTCTCCTCTCTGCAGAGAACAAACCCCCTCTGTTTAATAAAGACCAAGCTCTCTCACACGCGGCAGGGATCTGCATTTGTCAAAGTAAACACAATAACTCATATTACCCACACACGGCTGCACACTCATCCACACCTCTCGACCAAATTGGAGGCAAGAATAACAAAACGGCTTCACTTCCAGAGCCTGACAGGGACGGGTAAATACAATCCACCATGTAATGAATTTGAAACATGAAATTATTAACGGTTTTCTGATGGCGCTAGTGAAAAATGGTCTTCATTGAGTCATTAACTATGGCTGTCATCAGAGAGGTGAAACCAGGGCACGTTTATTCATTTTTAAATAGCACCTGGATCCATTTCCTGAACTAAGACTCATTTTGCCCGTCTGACGCTAAAAAAGAAAATGTATGCATTACAAGTCAAGGATGGCTGATTAGGTGATGAATCCTTAACAAGATGAACAATTCAGAAACCTTGTAGCATGATAGACATTGACTAGAGAGGCTGTACCTACAGTATCTACCTTCTTTTTGTGAAATGTTTTGCTTAAAAAGAGTGTTTGAGCTATAATTAAAATAAATGCCACTTGGTTTGAAATTTTGTTATATAATGCAAAAACATTCATGAATTTTTAAGTGTGGCTTAAAGAAATAGTTCACACAAAAATGAAAATTTGCTGATAATTTACTCACCCTCAGGCCATCCAAGATATATCTGAATTTCTTTCTTTATCAAAACATAATTTAAGATTTTTAGGATTTCATTTCAGGCATGTACTCCATTTTTTGACTGTCCAAAATGCATATTTAGGGTGCATCAAAATAATCCACACGACTCCAGTCGACAAATAAAGTTCTTCTGAACCCAAACGATTGATTATTTTTAGAAACAAAACAATACTTATATACTTTTTAACTACAAATGTTTGCTTCTGTACGTATCTGTGGTGCACGCTCATGAGAGGGATTACGTAAGATCGTTGGTAAGGTCACGTGGAGGAGGAGGCAGGAAGAGCGTCATTGTTTACAAGAGGAGCAGCGCTGTACAAAAGTTTAATTGTCTTTGCTGTATTGTTCAAAATGGTCATTTGGTGTGTGTATCCTGGATGCAACAACCTTCAGAAACCCCAAATGAAAATGCACGCCAGGAAAAATATTAACTTTTTATATTAATCGATTACCTATACATGATCATGAGCGACTGAAGCGACTGAAGCTCTGGCTTATCACGCTGAACCTGGATCTCAGTACACCCCTACATTCTCTCAAATATTGGAGGGTGTGCAGTGAACATTTTACCCCTGAGGATTTCAGACCATCGAAAGAAACAAAAGGTCGATATCTGAATTCATCGGCTGTGCCCGTGCTGTTTTTCCAGCGAACTCAGGTATATGTGAAAACTTTGTCACTGTCACGCCTCCCTCGGGCTCTGCACCTCCCTCAGCACTCCGCTCCTCATCACCCGATTTCTAATTCACCGCACCTGCAATCAATTCACTTGCTCATCACTACCTGCATAAATAACTCACCTTCACGCCACTTCACTGTCAAGTCTCACACAAAGGCCTCGCAGTGTTTATTAACCTGTCTGTGTTTGCTCTTTATCTTCGTCGATATCGGTTTAGTGCTTACCCTGCTGTTTCGCCTGTTACCTCTTCTTCAGTTTGTGAAGCTTCTCTTCTGTGTGATATCACCTGTACCATTGATCTCATTGTGTAAACCCTGTAAATCCTGTGAATCTCAGTAAACGCTCTCACACTTGGTTTCACTAACTACAACTTGTGTGGCTTGAATTCCTGACAGTCATATAGCCTATATATTTCTGCTAAAGAAAAAGCACAAGTAGATAACGCAACGGCATTGCTCCGAAATAAAGGATGGTTATTTACTGCAGTAATGTTTTTTATTATTATTTGGAAAAACATTTTTTATTATTTTATATTGTTTTGATATTGTTTGGACTGTTTTGGTTTGTGAACGGCGCTTGGTCTGTGGTCTGTGCAAGTTTCTCTTGTAAACAATGACGCGCTTCCTGCCTCCTCCTCCACGTGATGCGTGACCTTACCAACGAGCTTACGTCATCTCTCTCATGAGCACGCGTCACAGAGATGTACAGAAGCGAACATTTGTAGTTAAAAAGTATATAAGTATTGTTTTGTTTCTAAAAATAATCAATCGTTTGGGTTCAGAATAACTTTATTTGTCGACTGGAGTCATGTGGATTATTTTGATACACCCTAAATATACATTTTGGACCGTCACAAAATGGAGGACATTCACATGCATTGTTTAGAGGAGGAGGCCTGAAATGAAATCCTAAAAATCTTAAATTCTGTTTTGATGAAGAAAGAAACTCAGAAACATCTTGGATGGCCTGAGGTTGAGCAAAATTATCAGCAAATTTTAATTTTTGGGTGAACTATTCCTTTAAGTGTCCAAATACTTTTCAGGAAGTAAAGAAATGAAGTAGTGAGATGCATCAAGCAGGTTCTCAGTTCACACCACACAGAAACAGATTTATAACGGGCTGCAGAACAACCATCCATCCTTCGAGGCAAATGTAGGGTTCTCTCAGCTTGGGTTATTACACAACTGATGGCTCTCCCTCTGACCCACATATCCAAAGAAAGGAAGAGAGAGAGAAAAACGCCAACCCCAGCTGCTCCTGTTCTCCTGCCTCTGCAAGTGACGAGACACTTACTCTCCCTCATTTCCTGCATATTTCCAATGCCTAATAAAAGGATATTTGATATGGGAATGAAAGAGGTTCTTCACTTTCCCATTTTGGCAAAGCGAGGCATTTACCTAATTGCATGCTCTAATCCAACACTTGCAAATACGCGATAGTAGTCCGACTTCGGGGAGACACAAGGAATTTTCAATATGTACCACGATCTTAGATGCGTGGGTCCGCATGAGATCACATGGGGAGCACACTATCATCAAAGAAAAACTTTCAAAAGAGCTCATCTTATGTGCGCACAGTCTGACAGGACACGAGAAAGGCTTGTATTGTGCACTTGTATGTCAATTTGATGTGTCCCAACCATGCATTTCAGTTGCTTTTCCACATCAGAGTACAGTACACCACATCATTAGCACAGAAAACATGAAGGAGAGAGGAATCATTTAGACTCAGATGTGGTGGCCTCCATTGTTCCAGTTTTTTTAATCAATGAGGAGAAAAAGGCAACAAGAAGGCAAATGGAGAAATTTGCATCAATACTGCTGCTCTGTGTAAGAGCCGCCTGCCGCATCCAACAGGGAGCCATAATAGACCCGACATACACAGCATGATGGGGCCGCATAAAACTCTTTATTAGGCATCCGTTTGGGGTTTCACTGAGGCTCGGTCTCCTGTGGGACCACACTTTTATGAACAGATCTGACTGATGCTGTAATCCTGAAACATGATGAGGAGCCGGAGAGGGCTGCAACTGCTGATCTGTGGAAATGCTCATGTTTGTCAAATACATTAAAGAGATGCAAAGCACGATTGTAAAGCTCTGCAATCAATTGTTGCTGGGTTTGCATCACCTAGTTAGCCAGATATATCAGAGGGTTGAGACGCAAAAAACCCACATAGGAATTTTGATAAATGCTTTGCATTTCAGTTGCCACCACAACACACTTTTAGCTTGCATATAAGAGTCGTGCATCCACATTGAACTTGCACAGGAGCATTTTACAATGCTCTTCTCCAGAAATCTGTTGATGAAACGATGTAGAGATGATTGAAATTCCCACCATATCGCAGGAAATCTGTGTGAAATTATAGACACGGGCTGTTCAAACATATGACGGTATCCCACAGAGGGACGTCATGTCATTCATCACACACATCCTAATAGTCTGCAAAAGGAAGGAACAAATGCAATGCAAAATATCAATAACGGACTTTTTTTTTTATCAGAAATAATTCTTGCCCTCTTCTAAACCCTCTTGGGGTTGGGGATGTCGGCGGATCCAACGCATCACTGCACAGATAACTGCCTTTTTTACACTAATTATAATGAACAGTCTTTTTCTCTGCAAAATCTTTCAGGTTAAAGTAGTCTGGCTTTGATATCTGTGCACCAGTTGAACAGTAGGTACCTCTTAGTTTAGGAGACTTAAAATGAAAGTCTAAAGTTTGAATTACTATAGAAAAAATACAAATCATTTTTAACTACGTTTACATTTATGCATTTGGCAGGCACTTTTTCCTGTACATTCAAGCTATATATTTTGTCCTTGATTTACTACGATTCCAAGTAAAGGGTAATAATTTGTATGTACAATCTACTAAATTGTGTGTGCACTTTGTGAGATTATTGTCACTGATTTACTAGGAAGAACTGCACAAATAACAACACATGCAGATATGTTGGAGGCTTTGCATGTGATAATTGTTGAAAATGTATTTTATTTTTTTATTGAATAGGCTAAGGCTTATATTATTGATATAATAATATGATATCATCATACATAAAGTTATATATTGGCAAGTAAGCCAAAATAACTGTAATTTTTCAACGATTGTGGAGCAGAGCACAAAATCACCTGATTTAACAATCATCATGTTAAAGCTAATGTAACTTTCTCTGTGTTAAAATACTTTTTCCAATCCTAGCTTAATATGCATAGACAACTATTAGTAAGCCATTCATTGGTTAATTTTCTCGAAAACTGTAAACATTGCGTTTCTGTGGCACTATGAAAATTGCTCTGATTGTTTTGAGCGACCCGCTTAGACCTGCCCCAACAACATTACTCAACCAATGGCGTGAGTTGGGGGCTGTTTTGAAAACAAAGTTTATTTTTGCAATTCTGTTTGGTGGCGCTAGTGGCGCAGAAATTACATACATCAGCTTTAAGCAATTTTCACCAAAGCTGTATACCAAAGAGAAATCTGAATTTCAAACTGTTCAATACCAATGCAGAATGCAGCGCGCTCTGAGGGAGAGATGCATGCGAAAGAGACGCTGAAGAAGAGAATCTCCAGTTAAAAGCAATCTTTAATTAAAACAGTAAAATAATATATCATTTGGACATTTTTGAGTTTGTCAGCAAAAATTGATGAGATGTGCTATTTCGCACATCTGAAAGACACAATCCTCAGAACACTATATTAGTAGATCATCTCAGATATTTTTAGTGCATGCCATCAACTTTGCACGTTTTTATACATGCAAAACTTTTATCAGTGTGCTTGTTCCCTGGAAAAGGAACCCTTGACCTTGGCGCCATGCTATATCCGATGAGCTATAAGACTTCCCACTCCCTTTCAACGCATTTAAAAATGCTACAAAGTTTCAAGGTTCAAGAAAATGTTACTAGTTCAAAAGAGAGGCACATCTCATCACAATTCCCACTATGCTACAGCACAAGAACAATGGCTTACCATCATTGCCTTGGCTGCTTTCCCGTTTCAGCATTTGGACAGCACCAACATACTTCTTCAGCTGGACCTTCAGAACTTCATTCTCTCTGAAAAACAGACCAACAATGTAATGCTCAACTTTAGATATTCAAAAAGGTTGGAAAATAAATTAATAAATACTAAGGTAAAACAATTTAAACCATGGTTGATTTGTTTTAGAAGTGACAATACAGAACTATTTGAGATTTAATCAAATTGAGTATGTTTTGTTTTTTTTTCAAATATGTTATAATTACAAAACTAGTTTTTAATTACAAAATTACTGAATTCATCTAAATTCCAGAAGTATAACAAAACAGAATTAGCACCAATGAACAAATCTTTTTGTTTATTTTGTGAAAGAGATAAAAGTTTAAAAAAATGCTTTAGTAGGCATAAGAAGAATCTGACACTATCCTGACATTCAAAGTCGAGATGTACATGCAGTATGATAAGGCAGAACATGGTGAGCCTTCCACAGCACCCCCACCCCCCCTACCCCACTGAATTCAATTCCAAGAACTCTTTTAGACTTTAAGTTTAATAAGGCTCTTCTAGGGAATGAGAAGTATGTGTGGCTGGTTACTGCTGGTTCGGGAAAATCAATCAGAATCAATCCAGGTTGTGTTACTGTGAAAAACATCCCTTCCTATTCCTCCAGTACACCTTTTGTAACTGGCTTATCACTGCCCATTTCATACCCTTCAGTAGACAAAGAGAATGAAGGAGATCCAAATGCATTTGGCAGATTCTTAAAGGAGGGGACTCGGTCGTTACTCGCACCGGCGAGCTGTGCACAATTCCGCAGCGATTTAATTAAAGTTAATAAGTGACAGCTTCTCTGTGGGGAGGACTCGGCAAGTCAGGTGTGCCAAATTTATCTTTTCCACTGCTCCAGCAGAGCACTCCTCAGTGCTCACACATGCCAGTATATTCATATTTGAATAGCAACATCCAGCACAAGAAGGGGAGTGCTGGTGCTCCTCTGAAGGCTTATGGGTCACGTAGTGATGTAAATGGCTGAGACTTAAATGGGTCTTCTTAATGAGTGCCACCTTGGACAAACAGTAATATCATTCTCTCCCAAGTAACATTAAATAGTCACTTGACTCTAGAATGAATGTGCATGCATAAAATGTCCCACTACATTTAAGCAGGCTCCATTAACCCCACTGCAGAAGAAACCCGCACCTAACCCCACACAAATAGAACACTACAGACCAGTCTCTCTCATCCCATTCATGGCAAAAACACTTGAAAGGGCAGTTTTCAATCAAATCTCTGACTATCTCTCACAGAACAAGCAGTCAGTCAGTGAATCAGTCAGGCTTCAAAAGTGGACACTCCACCGAGACTACCCTGCTGTCTGTCACTGTGTCACTGAGACAGGCGAAAGCTGAATCCAGATCATCCATCCTGATTCTGCTGGACCTTTCTTCAGCCTTCGACACAGTCAACCATCAGATCTTACTCTCCACCCTCTCTTTGCTGGGCATCACAGGAACTGGTTTAATTCCTATCTCTCAGGTAGATCCTTCAAGGTAGCCTGGAGAGGTGGTGTCCAAGCCACATCAGCTACTTACTGGGGTACCTCAGGGTTCAGTGCTTGGGCCACTTCTCTTCTCTATATACACAACATCACTGGGACCAATCATTCAGGCACATGGTTTCTCTTACCACTGCTATGCTGATGACACACAACTCTACTCGTCTTTCCAGCACCAACGAAACCACAGTGACTGCTCGAATCTCTGCCTGCCTGGCAGACATCTCGGCCTGGATGAAGGAACACCACCTGCAACTTAACCCAGCCAAGACCGAACCTCTTGTCTTTCCAGCCAACCTGCTGTTGAACACAACATCACCATGCAGCTGGGTGCAACTACAGTAACACCTTCCAAAACGGTCATAAATCTAAGGGTAATCATCAATAACAAACTAAATTTCACAGACCACATCTCAAAGACTGCAAGATCATGTAGATTTACACTCTACAATATCAGGAAGATAAGAGCCTTCCTCTCTGAACATGCCACACAACTTCTTGTTCAGTCACTTGTCATAACTAGACTGGACGCTCTCATTGCAGGCCTACCTGCATGTGCAATTAGACCCCTGCAAATGATCCAGAATGCAGCATCACATCTGGTCTTTAATCAACCAAAAAGAGCGCATGTTACACCACTTGTCTCTCTTCACTGGCTGCCGGCTGATGCACGTATCAAGTTCAAGGCTCTGATGTTGGCATACAGAACAGTCACTGGGTCTGCTCCAGCATACCTAAAATCATTTCTGCAGAGCTACGTGCCCACTAGAAACCTGCGGTCGGCTAAGGAACGTCGCCTTGTTGTACCAACACAAAGAGACTTGGCAATAATTTTTCTCATGATATGGTACTGATACTTTAGATTCATGTATCGATATTTACACTACCGGTCAAAAGTTTTGAAACACTTACTCATTCTTTATTATAATTTTTTTTTCCACATTTTAGAATAATAGTAAAGTCATCAAAACTATGGAATAACATAAAAGGAGCTATGGGAATTATGTTGTGACTAAACAAAATCCATAATAAATCAAAACTGTGTTATATTTTAGCATCTTCAAAGTAGTCACCCTTTGCCTAGAATTTGCAGAAATGTACTCTTGACATTTTCTCAACCAACTTCTTGAAATATCACCCTGGGATGCTTTTTAAACAGTATTGAAGGAGTTCTCATCTATGTTGGGCACTTATTGGCTGCTTTTGTTTATTATTTGGTCCAAGTCATCAATTTCAAAACCTTTTTTCTTAATTACATTTTAGTTTTATAATGAAATAAATTAATATGGTGGCACAATTATATTTTTGTCTACAAATCTAATTTCAAACATTTAAGCATAAGCCTTCAGATCAAAAGATTTTTAAGATCATGAGAAACATTTCAGTCAAGTGTTTCAAAACTTTTGACCTGTAGTGTATATTAAACTATGTGTATTCATATCATGTAAACACACAACAAAGTTCACACAGTTACCTACAAATCAATTTAATGAGCTCACCAAGAGACAAAAACGTGATGTTTCAAGCTACATACTCTTCATCAGATAACTGAAATATACCGAAATTAATTGGAATTGAAATTGGAATTGATTCTTAATTGAATCAAATTATGACATCATGATGTATTGCAATATGTATCATATCATGAGGTGGCAGGCCATACCCAGCCCTACATTATATGGAAAATAGCTGTGTGAAAATTCTTCAAATTCTTCTTGTTCCACAGAAAAAAATAACAGCATAGAGGTTTGGAATAACATGAGTAAATAATGTCCGAATTTTCATTGGTGGGTGAACTATTCCTTTAACTGAACACCCTAGTGACATATTCTATCATCTAAAATATGAGTTTCAGTACATATGAAGTTATCCATTTTACTTTGTTGCTTCAAGTTGCCTGAGATCACATGCAGATAAAGCCTGCCATTTCTAACATGAATAACAACCATGTGTTATACTGTACTGTACTTGCGTGCAACCCTACACAGTACAACTAGACAGATATTGTCTTCAGGGGCGGGTTTACGGTTTCGGAGGTCCCAAGCAACCGACTAACCCGGGGCCCATTTTGAAAATTTTTGCTTAACAAATTACATCAAATTGATTTTAAATCATAATTTTAAATTCATCCAATCAGCCATTGTAGCAAAGTACATTCAAAATGTTTAATGAAATAAAAATCTAGTATGCATTTTTTCAACAGGTAAAAAAGCAATATTTACCTACATATAAACTCAGCAAAAAAAGAAATGTCCCTTTTTGAGGACACAGTATTTTAAAAATAATTTTGTAAAAATCCAAATAACTTTACAGATCTTTATTATAAAAACAATGTTTTCCATGCTTGTTCAATGAACCATAAACAATTAATGAACATGCACCTGTGGAACAGTAGTTAAGACACTAAAAGCTTACAGAGGGTAGGCAATTAAGGTCACAGTTATAAAAACTTAGGACACTAAAGAGACCTTTCTATTGACTCTAAAAAACACCAAAAGAAAGATGCCCAGGGTCCCTGCTCATCTGCGTGAACGTGCCTTAGGCATGCTGCATGGAGGCATGAAGACATGAAGACTGCAGATGTGGCCAGGGCAATAAATTGCAATGTCCGTACTGTGAGACACCTAAGACAGTGCTACAGGGAGACAGGAAGGAAAGCTGATTATGCTCGCAGTGGCAGACCACGTGTAACAACACCTGCACAGGATCGGTACACCCGAATATCATCTGCAGGACAGGTACAGGATGGCAACGACAACTGCCCGAGTTACACCAGGGACACACAATCCCTCCATCAGTGCTCACACTGTCCACAATAGGCTGGAAGTACACGGGTGCCAGCACTTTGACGGTCCAAAATTCAAATTTAGGCAGCATAAAATTAGTCCATGCAACTCCAGTCGATCAATGAATGTCTTCTGAAGCAAATTGTGTACTTCAATTATCAGGACCTGACAGAGCTCTGTATTCTTCTAAAAATCTTCATTTGTGTTCTGCTGAAGAAAGACAGTCATACACATATGGGATGGCATCAGGGAAAGTGAATAATGAGAGAATTTTCATTTTTGGGTGAACTATTCCTTTAACCACAGGAGAAGAGTTCAAATGTAATGCGTTCTCAGAATACAATATAGAATCCACACATTTAAATGATCACATGTTAAGAAAAATACATGGACATGATTGGGTGCCCATCAGGGTTGGCAGGACTGAGTAACAATCAAATTACCAGTCACAAAAACTATCCCAAAACCAGCCCAATGACCAAAAAGCTAGCCCAATAACCATCCCAATAGCACAACTCTAAATATGCCACAGATTATGGAGTTCCTAATATACACACAGATTTTCTTTCATTTGTAGGCCTACTTTATAATGCAAGTAGAAGCATTAAACATTTAAGAAAATGTCAAGTTCACAACCATAGACAAAAACCGACCCTGACAAAGTCAACATCATTATTGAAATTGGTACTGTATTATTTACAAAGTAACAAAATGCAATGCATTTCAACTGAGGCTATACAGGTTATAGGTGTTTCTTGGATATGATAAATACATAAAGTACCATGTACTGTTTTTTTTGTTTGTTTTTTTTTCCTTTGTAGGCCTATTGCCTACAGTATAGTTACCTGATTTCTATAAATTCACTGTATTGTAAACAAAATAGTACCCATTTGTAAAATAGTATTACCTGTTTTGACTGGTAGAAGATTGGTTGTTGGTTGGTCAAAAATACTTACTTTCAAATCTAATTATTATGATATGTAAAACCCTTAAAACCCAGAATAAAACGAGCCCAATTCTACTGGGAAACCGTAGACTTGGCAGCTCTTGTGCACACAAAACTGTGCAGAAAATCTCACCGATTTCCCTAGAATTGTAATGCCATCGGTCATAAAATTCAGTAAATCCCTGCCCCCTACATGTTTATTTAATATTTTGGCTATTTGATTATCCTTTCAGCTGCCAATAACAGTGTAGTACTCTCAGCTCTCATGGTAAAGTACATTCTGCAGAATTTCCCAAAAATCCATACAGAAAATTTGGAAAAGGTTTGCAGATTCTAGGCCCATCTGGTCCTAGACATGACTATGCATGTATGATTCTCCAAGTAGGATTTTGCTTAGGGCCCCCATATGCTCCCCTTTCCCCCCCAGAAACTTCCCTGACATCAGAGGCTGTGGTAAATGAAAATTATTTTAGCAATTTTTAAAAACATTGATGGATAATTCAAATGCTTTGTATCACCAACTGACAGTCAGGATTTTGCCTTCACTGAACATTTTTTTGGAGGCCACCAAAGCAAAATTCCGAATTGCAAAGGCAAATCTAATGATATTCATCATGCGTTTGGAGCTTTGTAAGTGGTAAATGCGCTTCTCATCTGAAAAGCGTATAGGAAGTCTGATTTCACGCGAGTTCCACGCAAAATTAGAAAACAGGAGAGAGACACGAGCAAGTGGGGATTTCAGGAGAGAGACGAGATATTCCAAGTGTTTTCCAATAGATTAATTCATAGGATATTGCTCATTGTTTGGGTGACAAGATTTCAAGACAGCAGTGTCTGTTGTTCTACACACTGCAATGGCAGAATAAACAGAAAAAATGCAAGAATCCAAAACACAGAGCTTTAACATGAAATGACTATAGCGCATCGTCATCACATAATAAATTAGGGGGTTTTACGGAGATATTAACACTTGGTCACTTCATCCATTTTTACCGATCGGACTGCTATCCAATCATGACAAGACCAAGTGTAACGATCCGATCACAATGCATTTTGGGCGCATTTACAACTGGAATTTAATGTGGTCAAGTGCAATCTGACAGTGATCCGACCCCCGAAAACGCATGTTAATGCAAGGTGTAAATGGGGCCCCAAGGTGAACATTACTGTGCCACCTCTGAACAGATCTGAGGTCAAATACATTTTAATATGAATCAGAACAGCCCGGTCTCCAGGTGACATTTTGATTAAATGCTCACACAATAATACAAAAAAGGGTCAGGATAAATCGCAATAGCTGGCAGGACTTTCAGACACGTATTTGAAGTGACTTTTAAACGAGTCAGCTCGTTGTCAGTTAGCCTAAACGGGCTGATGAAGAGTAAGTGGAGGGATGCACCATTCAGGCATGGTGCAGATGTCAACAGCATGATACCGAGTGTGGTTTTCTCCCCCATAATCCTCTTTTTGACACAGCATCATCCTGACAAGCCTGCCTCCTGCTCTCAGCTGCTGTCCTCCTACTGAGCTAAATTAATTTGTTCATTCACTCCCCTCATTATTCCCCTGAGGAACCACTACATTAGAGCTGATGAAATGCTCACAAAAGCAAGATGTCTCTCCTAATAATCCACCACCACTTCAGGAAGACACCGCCAGTACTGGAGCGTTCGGTAAAGTAGTGTGTCTGTCAGATTAACAACACCAGTTGTTCTCAACTGGTTTGGTTTCTGGACACAGCTGTTAAACTGGATGTTAAACTACAGAGAACAAAATGCTGTCGCAAGCATCCGAAGGTGGAGATGCTATCAGTGTTTGAAAAGCACAGTAATGTGTACATATATCGCTACAAAGAGGTCTGCGCATTCCCGAAGGAGGCTGGTGATTTAATTGTATATAATGGAGTCACTTACTGTTCCTGTCAGCGGATGAAGAGAAGCGCTTTTGTCTCACTATCTGACCAATTTGTTTAAATTTTTCTTACTTCCGATTCACTGATGTTATGGCGCGAAGTAAAATTTGTCATCTCTATCAGAACTTTCTTACGTCAGCACGTCCTGACCTTGCACGAACTGAAACCGGTTATCTTATGGCTCCGTTCACACATACCTTCAATATGGAAATTTACTGTATAGGTAATGATACAACTCCTCATTCAGGGAAACTGCCAGAGCAAAATTTACCAGTATTTTCAAAAGGGTCGTGTTCACACATGACCTCTAACCTGAATATTTCAGTAGATTTTCTGGAAAAGGCTGTATGTGTGAAAGGTGCTAATAACTCACAGCACAAAACACACTGTGGTCGGCACTTTTTATCTTTATTCTCATTACAAGTGACCTTGTATATAGTCTGGGTCATATTTTTGTAGTTTTTTTTTTTTAACCTTGCATAGTTTTGTTAATGGTTTTGAGGATGAGGGGATGTCACACAACATTTTGTCGTTTTGGCATCTACCTAATTTAGCCAGTTCTAACAAGTGACAGATGAATTTGCAAAAAAAAAAAAAACAGAAAATATGGAAGTTGGAAGCACAGCCTTTGACATCAGCAACAAACCAAAAAAAGGCCAAAAAGAAAATATTTCTCCACTTTAAAAGTTGATAAGCTCATTTATTTGGCTATCCTAGTGTTGTGTTGTAAAGTCTGTAATTCTAGTAAATCAGTTCATCCTAAACCATCCTCTCTCTCTCTCTCTCGTATATAGAATTGGAAAGTCCTTCATTCTAGTGAACCGGTTTGTACAGATTTAGTAAAATGCTGCTGTTCATTACTATGTTTTTGGCTCATTAATAAATTAGTTTGTATTCTAATTTTTTAGTTCTATTTAGTGTATCTGTTTAAGTGGGAGAGCTTTGTGTTGGCAGGAGTGTGAGAGTGTTTGGCCCCTTGCTGTATGGATCCCACTTTTTAAATACTGCCCACAGAGCCAGGCTGAATCAATGGAGCTAAGCCTATGAGCACGGCTCACAGGTGCTGCCACCGAGTACACAGCCATAAGGAGAATTTCCACACTATATTTTTAGTCCTATCGACTGGAACAGATTAGATTTGAGTTAGACAAACTAACTGGACCCTCAACCTTTCAGTTTGCAAGACTCTGAGACAGGAAGCAAGAGGAAAGACTTAGAAAAACATGCCTTACTAAAGCAGTGGAGATCTATGAGAGATAGCGTATTTCAGGTTGCTCATACTTAAAGTTAACTGATATTTGAAACACTTAATGATTTTATTGTTGATAATAAAACATGTAAACTTATGTCACTCACTGTCTGAGGTTGGTTAGTCTCAACCTAAGATGGCATCTGAGGCTTACAGAGTGCAACACTGACTGCTCACTTTTCTGAATAATTTTTTCCATTCATTTTCACCATAGACATTTCAGAAAATTCTTAAAAAAATAAAAAAATATATAAACGCCTTGAACCAAACCAACAAGCTCTGTGAATGAACATTTGATCTGAGCATGAAAAGGTATTTTGAAAGGCTGTGTACTTATATGAGGGACTGAATTAACTACTCATCCAATCAAAGACCACAAATTACGTAATTAAATTATTCTTGGTTATTTTAATGTGTTTTCTGAAAATACCACTGCTGTCTATTATGTTCTAAAGCTACAACATCCCATATGAACTAATATTCAGTAGTACCTAGCTATCTTCCAAAAACTCTCAACTCTCTATGTTGCAATTCCTGTTTCCATTGTAACGAAAACTTAACTGATTGGTGGATCTCTCTTCAGGATCACAGGAAGTGCAGTAGTTCTGGAATTCCGCTATTAAACATTCTTTTTTTCTTCTTCTTCTTCTTTTTTTAATCAAGTTACAATGGCTTAGATTTTCTACAGAAGAATATACCTTTGTTGGATTTGCCAAAGTTTGTTTGGTTTATGGCATTAAATGTTTGAAAGACATTCAGATTTTTGTTGGAGGTAGCAACCATTTGTTGCACAGCAGTCTATAATTGTGGCATCATCAATTTCCAAATTTCTCACCGCTATAAAAACTACAGTGCAGTCAGACAGTTTCTTCATGTCTAAGTGGGCTGTTTTCAGGCAGATTGCTGTGTAATGTGGACCAGGTTTTATACCTGTTTATGTGAGAATACTCTTTGCATTCATCAGATTTGCATGACTTTACCTCATGAGGGCCTGTAATTTGGCAGCATGTCTCTCCTCTAGCTCAGCCAGTTTCTTCTTCAAGCTGTCCACCTCCTGCCTGAGCCCAGCAGAGTGCTCCATCTCCCCATCCAAGAGACTGCGCAGAGACCTGTACCAAATGTTTTTTAAACAGTAAGACACACACACACACACACACACACACACACACACACACCTGACCCACTTTTCTTTACCTTTCTTTAATTACTACCAATGCCCATGATAATTACCTGGCTGCACATTAATAATTGTGCACATTATGACTACAGACAAAATGGTTCTCATTCATGAAACAAGAGTAAAATTAATTTATGTGTTAAATTGTTTGTAAAAACCATTATTACAAAAGTTATTACATAAATTTAGTTTACAAAAGGGATGCACCAAATTTCTGACAACAAAAAATTATTTTTTATATATATATATATATATATTGTTGGGACATGAACTTGAGTCGCCTGTCATGCTACTGCACATATTCATAGGTCGGAGCACTGCCCACAAGGCTACGGCTCTGACATAATAAATGTTAAGATTCATGCACTGACAATGAGGCTTTTCAGTGCAACATTTCTTGTAATACATGAGGAGAAGGTGAAAAGGCAGAGGAGCTTCTGTTACTAAAGAACCTGTCATGTTTCCTTTAGACATGGAAAATATGCATTTGTCCTTTGTTGTGTATTTTAAGAACTTTGTTGTTGTCGGGTACAATTGTGCATATATTAGCCAAGTCACTTTCAGATTTATTTTGAGATCATTGCTAGTATTCTGTATTCTGCACATCATAATGGCATGTGTCAAAACAGCAACATTTATTCTGTTCAGAAAAGAGTTTGTAAAGTAAATATTGCATTGAACAACACACCCGTAATTACACTGTTGTGTAATTGTGTAATGTCCAAAGTAGTACAATATTTTTGGTCCCACTTTATATTAGGTGTCTTTAACTACTATGTACTAAAATGTAAATACATACAATACAATGTACTTACTGTATATCTCCTGTTATTCTGCAAAATTCTCACAAGATTCACATTTGCTGCTACTGAGGAATGGCTAGGTTTAGGGTTAGGTAGGGTTAGGGCTAGGTAGGGTTAGGGCTAGGGGATAAATTAGGGTTTAGATTAGGGTTGGGGTAGGTTTAGGTTTAGGGGTAAGCAGTGCTGGGTGGATTACAAGAACTGATTACAAATTGAATGATAAATATTAAATCGGTAACGTAATCTAATAGATTACATTTTGGGGTAATCTAATCTGATTACTTTTGGATTATTTTCAACCTAATTCTATTTTATTTTATGTCACATGCATTTGAGTAGCATAATCATTTTAACATAAAAGTACAAAGAAGAAGAAAATGTATTCCATTCTTTGAACTATTGTGTACCCTGCGGGCAGGACACTTAGAGATAGCATCCACTAGATTCTTTGAAGCAATTAAGTTCAATGTGTGAGCTTCACACCATTGGTGAGGTATTAAGAAATAAAAAAAATAAATAAAAAAAATGTAGTTCATTTTAAGTGCATAAAACAATAGAAACATCACATGAACAAACAGTAATAAACCTGAAATCAACAGCAATAGGCCACAGCTAACAGCTCAAAACTCTGACACACTTACTTTTAACCTTTATTACTTAGTAATAGTCCAACACCTATTCCTTAGCTGAGGTGTATATCTTATTGTTGTAACGTAAAAGGAGCACATGCTCAAAATGTTAATCTGTGATAATATTGTGCTTCGGGGTAAGAATATGATGATATCGATATGAAAATGATCAATAAATTATTAACAATTTACAGCCATTACCTTGTTAATATGTAATCTATAAAAAAGTAACTGTAGTCTGATTATGAGTATTTTAAAATGTAATTTATTCCAATTACAAGTACTTGATTTTTGTAATCTGATTATGTAATCCTTATTACATGTAATCCGTTACTACCCAGCACTGGGGGTAAGGGTAACAGTGCACTACAGATGTAATTAAATGCAGGTACAATGCAATAACACATACAGTACGTACATAATAAATACATTGTATGAAATGTTTAAGTACATATTTAATGACCCCTAATATAAAGTGGGTCCATATTTTCACATTTTGATACAATATTTTAAAGTAATTGGAGCATGGATGATATTGTAGTAATGCTAAATAAAGGAAGAACTAGTCAAAACACTTAGAAAAAAATATTATAATATTAATAGAATTTATTTAGTTATTACAAACAAAGACTTATTTAAAACGAGCATTTATGGGTTTTGGTTTTCGTCCCATTGTGTCCAGCACATTTGGTTTTAGCCAAGAATTTTTATTTCATTGCATCACTATTTTACAAAATATTTCTGCAAAAATGTGTAATGTTCTTGTTTCATTAATGACCACAGCAACCAGTAAAGGCTTTTCTTACGTGTTCTGCTCCATGACCTCATCCTTCCTGTTCATCATGGCCACAATGGCTTGCCGTAGTTCAGCTATGGACAAAAAAAAAAAATCAAATGTTACAAAGGTATCAAACCCTTCTCAAAATGAACAAGGGCTTTTGTCCTCACCTGAAAAAAGAAAAAGAAAACACAATTTATGAACAACAAAATTCAATTTCTCAATGGGATTTGATGTCCCATCCAACCCAGTCTTCATTCTTTCAATAAGAGTTATTGTTTTATACTGATGACATTTTAATTTGTGTGGCACCACAGAACTAATAAAAAAAAAAAACTATGCAAGACTTAAAATACCAGCCCGAAATTCATTTCTATAGGGCTGCCTCCTGATAGTCGACCAAACTTTAGTGGATGAGAAGAGTCTTGGTTGACCAAGTTTTGATTGGTCGGTTGGTCACAGAAAAAAAAAAAAACTCTACAGGAAACCGACGAACACCGGTATTACCGCTGGTTGGACGCTAGGTGGTACTATGGGGTAATTTTCGTTAGGCAGGTTTAGGGTTAAGCCTACACAATAAAGCAAGATACCTTGATTTCAAACTTTGAACTTTATTTTTCATTTATTTTAACAAAAAATTCAAATTAGTCTGGAAAAACATTAGGTGCAATTAAAAGTTTTTGAAAGATGGCTTTACAACAGTTGTGAAGGGAAACATCTCTCTGGCAAAGAACCTACTTCATCCGTGCATTCTCTACAGGTCAGGTATTTCGCTGTCTGGGAAAATACACCATGTGTCTAAATAAATTTGTTTTGTTCCCTCCTTCACAAGCACCTCCTGAGCTGAGATGTCTGAGGTCATTTGCAGCACTCACAGATGATACTGTTCTTGCAAATAAAAATTCAGAAGACAGAAACAAAGAGTGAGAACCTTTTAAGTGCGTGTGTGCCACGAGACTCTCCGTACAAACAGCGTGTCATACATGTGCGTAGACGGCTTTTTTGTCATCTGTTCTTAATAATATAATAAGGTGTTTCTTCAAGCACGTGTCTGTGTCTCTACGGGCAAATTATTTGTAATATTAATTTGATAATAATAATATCCTAATAAAATGGTTTAATATAGAATAGCTGATGCCAACTTCACTTTGTATTAATATAGACATTTTCTAGTTTTTTCATTTTTCTTTATCATAAGCCTTTTAGTAAGTTGAGTAGGTAAGGCCGGTTGGTTCCCCAGCCTGAATCGGGCGTTGTGGGTATGTGACAAGGAGGAGGGAGTGGCCGTGAGGATGCACGCTTGGCTCTGAGTTGCCACAATCAGCGGGAGAGAGATAAGGAGGAGCCGGAGATGCAAGGGAGAGACAGAGAAACGCACGCAGCAGTGTTTGTGTGTGCGCACGTGTTTTTGTATATGCTGAAAAGCAGTTTTATGCCTGTGTTTTGTTTATTAAAAGTCTTTATGATTGATAACCCAGTTCCCGCTTCCTCCTTTCCAATGAACAAGAGGCGTGTCTGCCACAGTCAGCATTAAAGTAAATCATATGACTCCAGTGGTTAAGTCAATGTCTTCAGAAGCGATTTGATAGGAGTGGGAGAGAAACAGATAAATATTTTAGTACATTTTTACTATAAATTCTCCTCCCTGCTCAGTCATTCTTCTTCTTGTGTTTTTTGTGATTCACAATCTTCATGCATACGCCCCCTACTGGGCAGGGAGACTTAAATATTGATCTGTTTCTCACCTACACCACTCATTTAACCATTCTGAAGATATGGATTTAACCACTGGAGTCATATGGATTACTTTTTGCTGCCTTTGCATTCATTTTGGAGCATCAAAATTTTGGCACCCATTCAGTTGCATTGTATGGACCGACTAACATATTCTTCTAAAAATGTTACTTTGTGTTCTGTAGAAGACAGAAAGTCATACACATCTGGGAAGGCATGAGGGTGAGTAAATATTGAGAGAATTTCCATTGTTGGGTGAACTATCCCTTTAACTTGCACAATACAATTTATTAACACTTAAATACATTACTGGTCTGATAGAATCTTTAAAATCATACAAAAATGTATGTATACAAAAAACAACTTTTCAAACTGGAAACAGCACTGGGTTCAAAGAGCTATCCCAAGACACTAGGGAAAAACACTTGGCAGACTATAAAAATCCAGACTTTCATGGCTTACAGAGAGAAGGGAGGCAGCTTCTTTGTTTTGTTTGCACTCCCAAAGCTAAATAACTGGCTCTGGATAACCCAGATAACCCTCACAACACAGCTCCTGAAGACAAAGCCTGAACATTCCTATCAGTCCATTATCAATTAATGAATCTCAGAGGAGCTTGGACAGAGCCATCTATATATACCTGGCTGCCCTGATCCACATTTAGCAAGCTTAAAGTACCTTAGCTACAAGAAAGCCTTACAAGTCTGTGTTATTTTCTTGAGGAGCTACAACGTTTGTGTCTTTGAAGAGCAATACGGCTCAATTGCTCTTTCTCTCTCTGTGTACAAAGCTTATCAGACCACCAGAGATCAATTTGGCAGAAAATGTTCACAGATATTACAAAGGTCAGTACTTGTTTTATGGAGTTATTTTGCTGTGCATGGTTATCCTAAATTAGGGCATTGGAGGTGTGTGTGTGTGTATGCTGGAGAGCAGTTTGGAGGAGAACTCTAACTGAAGAGCCTGCTTCCTCTCCCTGAGCCCTTCATCTGGAGGAGAAGCAACACAGCAGGGTAAGGTGGTCCAAGTATGTTTGTAATCCTGAAGGGAAGCAGGCAGAAGCAAGTACAGGAGGTGAAGCATTGATTTCCTTCCCAGAATGTAAGCTTCAGAGACAAGTCTGAGATTAGAGATCGCCCGTTATTTCTTACAACAGATACCACAGACTGATGCAAATTATTTTTATGTTTAAGTGTCTGGTAACGGAAATACATAACCGATTTATTCTACTATTTGACACAATAATTAATAACCACCAGACAACAATAAAACATTTTAAAGCAATAAGCAACGAGAGGCTATGCCACAGGTATAAAACCACAGGTAAGCGGTGTTCTTCAGCACGATGCAAGTTTTTTAATAAGTAACGAAAACTCTTCCGCCAAGTGAAAGAATGTATTAGTGTAACTGTAGGCTGTTTGCAGTTGCTAAGCAACATAGCAACTTGGCACATTAACATTGAAGATATGGTCACAGGTGTGGGTATACAGACATTTTACAACAGCTTCGAACGCGGCTTGTCCAATTAAATTTTATGTCTGAACTATTCATTTGATAATATTCATTATGAACATTTATTGTTACTATTGTTGTTGTTGTCATTACTATTATTGTTAATGCCATTACATTTATGCCATGTTGTTTTGAGATCTAATTCGTTGCAAATGTATTTTCGGCTTTATTTTGGGCCATGTCACTTGAGAATGAATTGCTCTTGCACAAAAAATTGCAAAGATAGTGAATACTGTTTTTTCCTGTTGAATGCACAGAAGTTTAATGACATTGACAACGTTAACATGAACACCAGAAAGAGTCTTACTGCAAGAAAGCAGCTTATTGTGAGAAAGCAGCATTCCCATTTACATGCACTGTGTAAGTGGCGTACTCTTTACTCCCATATACAGTACATCCGGAAAGTATTCACAGCGCTTCACTTTTTCCACATTTTGTTATGTTACAGCCTTATTCCAAAATGAATTAAATTATTTATTTTCCTCAAAATTCTACAAACAATACCCCATAATGACAACGTGAAAGAAGTTTGTTTGAAATATTTGCAAATATATTAAAAATAAAAAACAAAACAAAAATCACATGTACATAAGTATTCACAGCCTTTGCCATGACACTCAAAATTGAGCTCAGATGCATCCTGTTTCCACTGATCATCCTTGAGATGTTTCTACAACTTGATTGGAGTCCACCTGTGGTAAATTCAGTTGATTGGACATGATTTGGAAAGGCACACACCTGTCTATATAAGGTCCCACAGTTAACAGTGCATGTCAGAGCACAAACCAAGCCATGAAGTCCAAGGAATTGTCTGTAGACCTCCAAGACAGGATTGTATCGAAGCACAGATCTGGGGAAGGGGACAGAAAAATTTCTACAGTATTGAAGGTCCCAATGAGCACAGTGGCCTCCATCATCCGTAAATGGAAGAAGTTTGGAACCACCAGGACTCTTCCTAGAGCTGGCCGCCCGGTCAAACTGAGCGATCGGGGGAAAAGGGCCTTAGTCAGGGAGGTGACCAAGAACCCAATGGTTCTTGACAGAGTTCTCCAGCATTTGACAGAGCTCCAGCGTATCTCTGTGGAGAGAGGAGAACCTTCCAGAAGAACAACCATCTCTGCAGCACTCCACCAATCAGGCCTGTATGGTAGAGTGGCCAGATGGAAGCCATTCCTCAGTAAAAGGCACATGACAGCCCACCTGGAGTTTGCCAAAAGGCACCTGAAGGATTCTCAGACCATGAGAAACAAAATTCTCTGGTCTGATGAAACAAAGATTGAACTCTTTGGCCTGAATGGCAAGCGTCATGTCTGGAGGAAACCAGGCACCGCTCATCACCTAGCCAATACCATCCCTACAGTGAAGCATGGTGGTGGCAGCATCATGCTGCGGGGATGTTTTTCAGCGGCAGGAACTGGGAGACTAGTCAGGATCGAGGTAAAGATTAATGCAGCAATGTACAGAGACATCCTTGATGAAAACCTGCTCCAGAGCGCTCTGGACCTCAGACTGGGGTGAAGGTTCATCTTTCAACAGGACAACGACCCTAAGCACACAGCCAATATAACAAAGGAGTGGCTACGGGACAACTCTGTGAATGTCCTTGAGTGGCCCAGCCAAAGCCCAGACTTGAACCCGATTGAACATCTCTGGAGAGATCTGAAAATGGCTGTGCACCGACGCTCCCCATCCAACCTGATGGAGCTTGAGAGGTCCTGCAAAGAAGAATGGGAGAAACTGCCCAAAAATAGGTGTGCCTAGCTTGTAGCATCATACTCAAAAAAGACTTGAGGCTGTAATTGGTGCCAAAGGTACTTCAACAAAGTATTGAACAAAGGCTGTGAATACTTATGTACATGTGATTTTTTTTATTTATTTATTTTTTTTATAAATTTGCAAAGATTTCAAACAAACTTCTTTCACGTTGTCATTATGGGGTATTGTTTGTAGAATTTTGAGGAAAATAATGAATTTAATCAATTTTGGAATAAGGCTGTAACATAACAAAATGTGGAAAAAGTGAAGCGCTGTGAATACTTTCCGGATGCACTGTACATGCGGTCAGTAAGCTGCTTTCTCCACAGCAACGTAATTTTCCTGCAACACTTGTGTAAATCAGGAAGGCAAACTCATGAAGCTAAAAATGTGAGACAATCACTGGTCCATGAACATGTTTTCCGGGGATATTTTTTAAGCTAAAAGCATCATTTTGAGTTATTCATGACCAAAATCTACCAAGAGATTTTATAGTGTTTAAGCATTATAAGAACAAAGCAGATCTATAATTTCCCCCATTTTGTAAACTGCTGAGCATGACTTCTCATCCAAAAAGACAACAATTATAGTCTAATAATAATAACAATAATGAGTTTCAATAATGTCCTTACCTTCTGCTTTATTAAAATTTGCATGTCTACAAATCTACTGACTTCAAAAGAATGCTTAAGCATTATAAGAACATTGCAGATCAATAATTTTTCTACAATATTTACACAGTTTAGCATGAATTTTATCAGAAAAGACAACAATAGCTTAATAACAATTATTACGAGTATCAATAACATCCTTTTGCCGTTGAAAAGTGGCTTATTTTTAAAATGAGAAGTTTCATGAGTGCCACTTCTTCAGACTCAGAGCCTTCCATGCTCCTGTCAGATGCAGAACTGATGTGCACGCGCTGCTGTAGCCAAGCATGCGATTGGCCGCTGCTGTAATCAATCACTCCGCCGCTTACTGCTAAAACCCTGGAATAAACCGTTTTCTTAAGTGCATGTAAACGTGGGCATGGCTGAATGCAATTCTTTAGAGACCCAGCAAATGGAGGAAATTATCTCTAGACCCGATACAGAAGAAACGATAACTGAATACATCAAATTTTACATCAAATTTTTTAAATATCTATAAAAAAGCAAAATGCCGGCCATTAGTTCACATTTAGTATAGGCTTAAGGGTTAAGTGTCCTGAATTATTACGTTAATAAAAATCTCAACTCTTTAACTCATGAATAACTGAATAAATGCCCATATGTAATGCCCATAAATATGATTACCTACAGTCAAAAAGCTGTCTACCATGAGGTGCATAAAAGACTAAACTACCTCACATTTTTAATTGTATTTTGTAATTTTATTTTCAAGACCCAAAGGTAATATTCGTTGTATCCATAATTAAATAGCAATTATTAGGTTATTAAAGCACACCGAGTAAGACACTTTTTATCTGAAATTGAATTTTACTCATTTCATTTCTGTGGGCACAAGCAGATTTTGGCACTCAGCATGGAACATTTTCTCTCTTTTCATCTTCTCTCCTTTTTAGTTTTGAAAGCCAAAGTAAAACTAGATCAGTCACCTCCAGCCCCATCTCAAAGTTGTGTTTTGTCCAGACAAAAGGCAGAGTGAGAGAACGAGAGAGACAGCGAGATAGAAAGAGAAGACAGTGTGTAGGAGAAAAAGAGAGGCCATGAGTGTTGAGAAAGAGGAAAAAGATGAGTGTTTCACATTGAACCAACAGTGCCCTCAACTGGAAAAAGGATGAATCCATGGAGCAGTTCTAAATGATACCAAATGTCCCTATAAGTGTAGAGTTCTCATTTTCAACAGCTAAACAATTGTGAATAGTGCTAATGTGTTTATCTTAATTTCCTTTTTTAAAGGGAAAGTCACACTGCCAATATTTAAATTATGTCTGCCTCACATCTGCTCCAATTCACTAGACGACAGAGCTGTAGTCAAAGCAAATTACCTCACAGATGCCATCTGTCCACGTTAAAAATCCTCAAAGGGCATGCATGCTTTTGAGGATGCTCAGGTACACAAATATTTAGTTAAATGTGGTATAAAACTAAAATTAAACTAATTGCACATACCATGCACAGTGAATATGACATTTACTTATGGCGCACGTGAAGCACTTTTACTTTGAAGTTGCTCTATCGTCTCATGCGGATCTAGCAAGAACAGCAATCTCCTGACTGTTTCCAACTTACTCGGCCCGGATCGCCTGCTTGAAGTGTCACAGACTGACTGTTGCACAACATTCATGAGGGACAGTTTTATTTCAGGCATTATAATACGCACTTCAGAGGAAGATATATGAGCACTCCACAGGAAGAAAATTATGGATTTGCACAAGTTTTTTGAGGTTTGTGAATTAAATGTTTAAATGTGATATCTGCATATTTGCAGATGATATACAGTATGATAGAAATTTTATGGATGGAGAAGGAAACGTGTGAGCACTTTATACATCAAGAGCTAATAGACTTCTGTTGTTGCTCTGATGTGCGGGTCCATTTAAATGAGACTGTGCTGCACACCAGTCTATTACCGTTGTAACACGATGGCGCGCAACAACAAAACGAACTGTGATTGGTCATTTACATATCTCAGACGGCTCCTTCATATGCTAGCAGGTGATTCGCCGTGGCGGCTTGAGAAACTAATTAGCCATCCTGAAAAATTAATCGGCCGATGTCGATAATTTAAAAATACCAAATATCGGCTGATTTATCGGCCTTGCCAATATATCGGTCAAAACATATTTGATGTTTAATGAACAGTTATGTGGAACATGAGATTGGATCAATGAGATTTCACAGTGGATGAGGTAACCCAGTGCAACACTGTTATTAGCAAAATTTTGTGTCGTTCCTCACTTGTCACGTTTGTGGCTCGTTAGGACAAAACCTCCGATTTACAAGGAAACAATTTTATCGCTTGTCACTTTTTTGTGTCACGCCTGATTACGAGATGTGTAAAGTCAACTCACCAATGTTCATGGACTCAGGAAGGCCAGGGGTCAGCAGAACACTGGACACAGGAGCAATCTGTGGTGGTGAGCTGGGCTCCATGCTGATACAGCATAGATTACAGAAAATAAGCATCAGCCTTCACACAAAGAGTAATAACAGTAATCTTACAAAAATGTGGTCTCTTTCGAAAGGTACCTACCTAAACTGCAGCTGGCTTCTTGCTTTTTCACTGTCAGTTGGTGGGCTAGAGCTCTCCTTCTGACCATGAAACTCTACATTCTCAACTGAACTACAAGCTGAAATGGCAAAAAAAAATAAAAATTAAATAAAGCACATTTCTCTTTGCTACAACAGAAATCGAACATAATATACTCAGGTATGTTCTAGCACTTGAAGAGTCTGTGTTGAAAAAAAAAAGATGCATAAAAGTGCTTTCAAATATACATTTGGCCCTGTCTGACAACACAAGCTGCCAATCTCTTTTGACAGGACCATGAAAATTTTAATAGGAAGTTCTTGGATGAGTGGCTGAAGGTCTGACCTTGTTGGGTGAAGGGCTCAGAAGGGGCCAGAGGTATGAGAATATGTGAGTTGTCATTGTCGTTGTCAGTGATGATCTGCCTTGGGCTCCAAGTGGAAACACTGGACAAGCTTCTCACAACCATCCTATGAAAAGCAGAATGTTACAAGTTATTGTCACTAACAAAATGCTTGAGTTCTTATTTGTTAGCTTGTTAGGCCTGTTAATTAAGCTACACAGAAGAGTACCCAAACTGACACAGAAAACGAGTGAGTTGTTCACTCCATTATTTTAAATTGCTTCATAAAAAGTTTATATTGCAAAAGATTGTATTGACAAATAAGTTTACAGTGGATTTTAAATACATTATCTGCTGAGTTCAGCAAAAACAAATAGGCTGAGTGCTGAACCTTTACTTGCAGTTACATTGCTTAATATGGCCACTAAAATAAATATGCATTGCTTACAATTGCGCCGTGAAAAAGGCCCGAGTCTGTACATCTTAGTTGCCTTTATATCCACTTCATCCTGGTCGAAAAGATTAATGTAACATAGTTCAGCTTATCAAAGATAACTTACGGCTCTCCACTCCCATGATCCTCTTGGGGCTCAGGCCTGCTCTTTCCATAACTATCATCCTCTTCCTCCTCTTCATTATCAATGCTCTTGCTATTATGCAGGACTCCATTCTGTGGTGGCGTTTCAGCCCAGCCCACAATCCCTGGCTCGATCAGCCCATTCTGAGTGGGAGAGGTCGAGTTTGGAGGGTCTAGAGCCTCTTCAGAATTCACATGGCCCACCGCACTCTTCCTATGAGTCCTAACGACATCCTCACCTGCTTCGTCCTCATCTTCCGCACCTACGTCGAAGTCATCGTCAAAGGAGATGATGTTTGTAATCTTCTTTTTACGTCTGCGCTCCTTTCTCAAACCAGAATCTAAAACACAAAGTGCTAAATTAATCATAACTGAATCTAATATAACAACAATATGACAATATTCATTAGTAGCTGTGATGAGGAGGAGGGTGTGGCCGGGCTGTGATGGAGCACGGTCAGCTGATCAGTGGGAGAGCGAGATAAGGGGCGGCCGGAGATGCCGGTTTGAGAGAGAGAGAGAGACGTATGCGGCCACGCTGCATGTGTGTCTGTGTCTGTTTAAGTTAATTTATGCATTAAAAGTTTAAGTTGATTGTTCAGCCGGTTCCCGCCTCCTCCTTGTCCGTCCTTTACCTGTTACAGTGGTGCCGAAACCCGGGAGAGAGGAGGGATGTGCCATCCGCCAGGGGAGCAGCCGCGGCCGTCTGCCTGGGGACAGAGGGGTCGCTGCCAGCCGTCTGCTGGAAAGGGGAGGAGCGGTTCCGTCCGCCAGGGGCCGGAGGACTCGCTGCCGTCGGCCGGGGGAGGAGCAAGCTGGCATCCGCCAGAGGGCAGAGGAGCGGTTGAGGACCAGGCGACAGCGTGTCCGGAAGCCAGTGAGCAAGTTCTTCTCTCTCTCTCTCTCTCTCTCTCTCTCCTCTCTCTCTCTCTCTGTGTGTCTCCGCTCGCCCTTTCCCTCCCCTCGTCTCTCCCCCAGGTTCACAGGAGGAGGGCGTGGCCGGGCTGGACCAGGGGGAGAGTTAGTCAGACCGGTGGCACCAAGGCCTGAATCAGGGGGAGGAGTGTGATGAGGAGGAGGGCATGGCCGGGCCGTGATGGAGCATGGCCAGCGCTGGCCACGCCCTCCTCCTCGACACAGCAGCATCAATAGAAAGTAAAACATGAGGGCTTTTATTTGTTACAACAGTGATTCCCAACCAAGGGTACTTTGTTAAACCTATAAAACAGAAATTATGACTTAATAGTATTAGGGCTGTTAAGATTAAAAATGTAATCAATTGATTTCAAGTTTTTTTTTTTTTCAGTTCCTTTTTTGAGGAAAAAAAAACAAAAAACGTGCATGTTTTTGGTTCGGTAGTTTGTGTTGTAAGCATATACAGGAATAAACCAGACATAGATCATTTCTACAAAAGTGCTCTTGAATTATTACCCCAAGAACTGTCAAAACTTGTGAAAGACAAGCTCAGGTGTCAAGGGGAGAGCAGAAAGAAGATATGATTTGAGACTTTTTTTCAACCACATCATACTGTAGATTGTTTTTAGTTTAAAGTGAATCATCACAATAATGGCCATTTTAAGCTGTGCCCCAAATGGAACACTAACGGTTTTTCACTACAAAGAAGCATTCGCCGTTTTTCAGCTGGCAGAAGTGATGATTCAAATGTGATGTGTTGCGGCTAGCTTTAATCAGTTAGCCAAACTCAGTTTAACACTGATATCTCAAATAATGAGCATATTCATACACCGTGGGTTGATTGTAAAGCATTCAACTCAAATTTGTAAGGTGCTGTCTTCACAGAGGTTTCACTAATTGCCACATTTACCATTTATTACGATTGTTTTATCAGGCCAGCATCACAGCCGGGTAACTCCGCCCCTTCTGCAATGCTGGGCAAGCCACAACCGTTGAGTGCATGAAGTGTCAAACATTCCACGCTCTGTTATTTCGGTTGAAGTGCATCATCTGGGTATTTGTAGTACACTTCTTTTTGATGCATTTTAGGTCTACTCGCACTACTTACACTACAAAATGGCATAGATAAGTGCAGAAGTGTGCGATTTAGGATGCACCTTTAGTAATATTAACGCTAATGCTAAAGGTTTGGTGTCGATGAAAGGTTACTCGAGCCTTACTGATTGGGCTGTGGGGGGATCGAAGACAAAAAGGGTTAGGAAACACTGTGTTACTGCATGCTTCTATAACTAAAGCACCACCATACCTGCAGAAGTGCTTCGGGGCAGGACAGGCAGTGGGTCTGATAGAGCATCCGAGCGTGGGATGAAACCAGGAACCACAGCAGTAGCAGTACCAATTTCCCGCAGCAGCGTGCTGACACCCTGAGCAGACTCCTTCCACAGATTGCTCATGCCATGTGTGGACTCCTTAAGCAGGTCGGACACAGACGACCCCCTGCGGGTCTGCCCGTTTAGGTCCGTGTTGTCAATTGTGATGGCAAACAGGATGGAATTGAGCCCTGTTTACACATAGACAAAAAGCATCATGAGTTAAAACAACACATTCTTTATTTTTATTTATTTTTTTTTTTTTTAAGTCATTTTATACACTAAAAAAACATGCCATTGAGTTCATCTCATGAACTGTCTGAACGAACATAAACTCACTGAGCACTTTATTAGGAACACCTGTACACCTACTTAATCATGCGATTATCTAATCAGCAAATCATGTGGCAGCAGTGGAAAGCATAAAATCGTGCAGATATGGCTCAGAAGCTTCGGTTAATGGTCACATCAACTATCTGAATGGGAAAAAAAAACGTGATCTCATTTATTTCGACTGTGGCATGATTGTTGGTGCCAGATGGGCTGGTTTGAGTATTTCTGTAACTGCTGATCTCCTGGGATTTTCACACACAACAGTCTCTAGAGTTTACTCAGAATGGTGACAAAAACAAAAAACACCCAGCGAGTGGCAGTTCTGCGGACAGAAACACCTTATTGATGAGAGAGGTCAACGGAGAATAGCCAGACTGGTTTGAGCTGACAGAAAGGCTACGGTAACTCAGACAACAACTACAATTGTAGTGAGCAGAATAGCATCTCAGAATGCACAACACTTAAAACCTTGAGGCGGATGGGCTACAACAGCAGAAGACCATGTCAGGCACTTTATTAGGACCATAGTGTTCCTAATAAAGTGTTCAGTGAGTGTATTTGCCAAATTAATCATTGTACCTAACACTACTTCAGTGACAACCCACTCCATATGCTCACTCTCAGAACAGAATATATTTTGGCACTGAACTGATGCCACAGACATTGTTAATGTTGTCCCCCAAACCCACAGACATATTGCTGTTCAGCTACCAGTGTTTCATTGTATGGCAACGTTCACACAATGAACATTGCACATATACTGGATGGTACTGGAGATGGATCTACATGGAGAAGAATAACAACAGGTGGCCTTCAATTCACACCCTAGACAAAAAAAAAAGAAAGTGCTGATGCCACACACACACTCACCTGCAGCCATTGTGGGCAGCATACTTGCTCTCTCTTCATCAAGGACAAAAGCCCAGTCTTCATAGAAGGCACTATAGAATGCATATGAAATATGAACGTTAAGTAATTTCACATGCATTAGGAGAGCCCATGCATTCACTTGCATGAAGTGGAAAATAACAGCACACTCAACAGAGTGCTGAAAGATTGAAGAGTGAAGGACAACATGCACCTAAGGCGGGCTCGGTCAGCCAGCAGCATGTGAAGATATCGCTCTAGAGAGTGCTCGTTCAGGGCACAGCGAAGCCATGCTCTGCCCCGGCCCAGCTCAGACGTGATATTCCGCAGAGAGTAGAAGCGCTGCAACTCATGACGGTTGAGGTGCTCCTTCACATAAAACCAGAACGTCAGCTCTGCAACACACAAGAATTGTGTATTTGAACCAACTCTTGAACACTACATAAATGGAAAAGTTCTCAGTTCCCCATAATGCACCTGTTGTTATAAACATCACAGAACTTCCACAATGAGGTAATTGTGGACTACAGTAATTATTGAGTTTCAGCAAAGGTCAGTAATATTTAATCTTCAGAAAGTAAGAGAGAAATAGGCAAAAGATTATGCCTTTTAAAACCTCTTAGAGAGGATTGGATGGACTGTACAGCTTTCCAAACACCTTGTTTTCATTTGTGTAAAATTATGGCATCTACCCTCAACACGGTCCATAAAGAAAGTTTTTTTTTTTTTTTCTCCTGTCTTTAAATTCTTGATCTGGACATTTCAGATTGGAATCAACTTGGATTTTGTCTGTTGCTGGTTTCTGCATTTACTCTTCTCGGATTGGATTGAAACAAACGTCCTTTTTACTGGCCTTTCGCAGACCTTGTCCATCTGTTTTTAATACTTTTTCCAACTGTGGTTGCTCAAGAATTGAGCAGTCATGTATGTCTGGGTTAATGGCAAATGGGTGGTTAAAGATCATGGGCTTGTAACCAGAAGGCTGTGAGTTCAGACTCGATAAACAACTCTATTATCATTGTGTCCTTGAGAAAGGCTCTCAAGCCCAAAATTTGCCAATCAAACACCACTGCAAAAATGAAAAGAATGGGTAAAAATAGCTTAAGCCTAATCTCTATACCTCTATCCACAGCATTGCAAGCCAGCTATCCTCAAATCTATATACAGTATAGTAGGGCTGATCGATTATGGCATAAATCATAATCACAATTATTTTGGTCAATACTGAGATCACGATTATATAACATGATTACTCATTGACTTTGGAAACATCATGCATTTATTGAACTTTTTGTTTTGTTTTTGTTTTTTGTCTTTTTAACAGTGGATTTCCTTGAACTTGAAATGTAAACTGCACTGGGTAGGGGATGAGGCTACTGTCATATGATAATTATTTTATGTTATGTATGGTAGTCAAATAAAGAAAAGCCTCCATTGCCACCATTTACAGCAGGGATGCACACACATCTATGGAATGAGATCTACGTTTTCATCATGTTATTGCAGCAAGATATACCATGTACAATAAAGGCTATACATTATCACAATACCAAAATGTTAGTAGTCGGTATTGAAATTTGACAATTCTCAATACCAGCTTTAAAACCACAACAAATAATAACACTAACTAATATGTTAATTATGGAAGAAATGTTTCAAGTTCTTAAGTAATTATTCAAGACTAATAAACATTCAGTAATAAAATAATAATAAAAAACAGCAATGCATAGAAATTGATTAAAACTAATAGAACCAAATGAAGAAAATTCAGTGCTTTTTTAACAGCTTTAAAAGATTTTAACAGCAGTATCAAGTATTCAAGTAAACATTCAGAATGAAATGCAACATAAAACTACTACTGGTCTTTACTGTATGATTGTAATATATTAATACTTTTTAAAGCAACTAAAGTTATTCCGTCAAGAGCAGTGAGTGTTTTCTTGTTTTCTTGTTATGGTTGTTTGATTATTATAATGACACACTAGACAGCAGCAGGTCTATTAGTTTACATTTATACTTACAAGTCCAACATTTTATTACAAATCTGCTTTTTTTCTCCACTGTTTACGTTCACTTTAGACATCACTCTCTGTATTTACATGAATACCTCACCAAGATGGGCATTTTGGCGGAATTTTTAAATGTATTTGACCATTCAGGTGCGCATTAGCGTGAATATTTTCGGAACACGCGTGCATTTTCAGCACACACACATACGCTGCCTGTCAATCAAACAGGGCGCAGCTGTTACAAGATCGCTCGCGAATTATAAAATTACGTGCTCTGTATTATTTTCAACAGCAGAATAAGAATATTAACTTTCTAATAAATGACACAGGCCTAGACTTTCACAAATATATCCGGTTATTTTTTGTTAATGACATTTAATCAGTCTGCTTGTCCAGTCGGGTAAGTAAAATTCTCTTGCACTTGCCCCTTCAAAAATCCACTTGTCCCGGGCAAGCGTTAATGTCGAGCCCTGATTAAATATTGTATTCAACATTCTCCGATAACAACTTTTTCTTATGCAGTATAGCTCCTAAAGTAAATGTACATTGTTTTAAATGAGTTTTAGATATAATTTTGGAAAACAAGCCAAAAAGACTAATCAAAAACTTATTTTGTTCCAGTGTATAATGGGCTAAGACTACACTCTCTCACATTTACGTTCACTTCGATCCATCTTTAACTCACAAAAAACAAACTCTCTACTTAATAGAGCTGCGTATCGCTGATTTTCTTAATGATAAGATACACACAGTTAACGTGACACATATATTATGATTCACTACATCACGAGCCATCACGTTATAATCTAACAGCAGCAAATATGCACAAGTGACGAGCATCCCCGCGCCAGAGAGTGCATCAGCTAGGAGAAGATTCAATCACTTACCCGGTCACTTCAAGCAACCCATAGACGAGGCACTGACCGCACAGAGAAATGCCAGTTTCTGAGTTTATTTTCATAACCCGCTTCCTTATTATTTGAACTTTAATAAAGGCTGCTTCAAAGATATAACGCATTATTTTGACACCCCGGTGTTTCATTGCGAAACGGAATGCTGCACAATAATCGTTTTCTCTCGATTATCTTGTTTTCATAATCGTTGGAAGCCAAAATTGTATTTGAAAATAAAATTTGATTAATCGCCCAGCACTCCAGTATAGCATCTATACAAATTCATAAACAAGAGAAAAAACAGGACATCAAAAACATTGTGAAACTTCAAACAATAGAAGGAAGGGAAAACATCTGCATAATAAAACAGGATTTAAAGTGGAAATCTCTTATGTTTGTCAAAGACTGGTGTTTCGGGTAGAGTTCATTAAATACATTTTTTACAAAGACAAACTCAAGGTAAATGAAGATCACTCAAAAACCCCACTACCTTCTGGATGGCAATCAAATGAGGACATCATCTAACCTTTTACTCTACAAAAACTTACTCTGCACTGATTCATAGTATCATTCTTAGTCCTGCTGTTAATTTTAAACAACTCAAAACCACAGCAGGTGCAGGGACTGACCTCAGAAAAGCCATGTTTCTCTTTTTTGCCAATTTTACAGGGCTAGTTGCATAACCATCTGGTTTCATAAACAGTATCATCACCTGGTTTTCCTCTATGAGCACTCACAAGCATCTGTTTCCTCAATGGACAACCCAGAACACAACATGCGTTCTTTGTTACTAGGGAAATCTCTGAAGCAATGTCTCAGGGGGAACAGCTAAGACAAACTCATTAAGTAGAGCAAAGAGTTCACTGAGATAAACGTTTAGAAAACAGCCTCTTTTTCAGCTTCTTCTGTCCAAGAATGACACATCAGTAACATGGCTGGCAACTGACCAAAGTTGAATGACAGAAAATAAGGTCTGGATGTCCATTATTTGGTAGAATCAGTAAGAGTACCTGCTTCAGTTTTACTGCTAAGTCCAGCAGCTTGTTTTATAGCAGCTGCTGTGAGGGCTAACCCTCGACTTTTCCTCAAGCCGTGTTGAAGAACTGTTTCAAACTGGGCACACAGGCATATGATCCTATGGGAACACAGAAAATAAGCAAAAAAGACAAATCGTTGATCAACAATCTCAGCAAAATGCATTCATATTTAGAGTGTTTGCCTTAAGCTGTATTAGGGTTGTTGACAATAAGGTTGTCAGAGATGATAAAAATGAGAAATCTTTTAAAAATTTAGTTTAAAACACATATAAAGTGTATCAAGAAAAACTTTTACATTTAAAAACATTTTCTACAAAAATGACTTAAAGGGGTCATGACATGCCTTTTTTAATTATTTTAAAATGTTTCTTAAGGTTCACTTCTAATATTTCTTAAGATTTTTCAACAAAAAATATTTGTAAAACATGATAATTTTCCACCCTCATTCTGACCATAGGTCGCTAAGATGTTACGACAATAAATCACTGTTTGCGGATACCGTACAAATTCATTTTTAAAAAATATTAATAAAAAAAGATTATTCAAAACTACTTATGCCAGCATTTCTTTTTTCAAGAATTTCAGCTATTCCTTTACTCATTTTTACTGCCTCCGGATGGTTACACCACTTAAACATTTCTGACTGTAATCCCCAGAAATAATGTCAAAATGACTTTAAACTCAGAATCTGAAAAAACATTTCATAATATTTCAATTTAACCTAATAGAACCAGATAAACAAATGGCGTCAAGTAATTGACGATGATTAATGATTTTTAATAAGGCCCAACAATTTTCAGAAAATGCTTTACCTTCAATTTCATAATGGATAAAATTCGACCAAACTATTTTCATATTTATAAAACAAAAAGGTAATATTTCGGTATGAGTAATTAGGTATATTCTTCTCACCTGCTATCAGAATCTGAGGCAATCTCCTTCCTGCCGCCAAAGCGAATTTGGCACTAAAGGGATAAACAATCACTTAAGAGATTAACTTTTAGCATCCAGTTGTTACCTACCATCATTATCAAACTAAATAAAACAGATGGTGAAAGCAAGGAAGATACACAATTTTCTACACTCAAAATAAAATGGCACATGGCTCAGCAGGGCATTATGTTGTACTGAAAAGCATAGTGACACATACTTTATTTTAAAGTAAAAAAACCATCATTATGATTTTATACAGGGTTTATACAGAGTTTTTCAAATGAAATTTAAGACTTTTTAAGACCTGAACAAATTAATAAAATTAATACCGTATCCCCATACCAAAACAAACCAACACAATCTCAAAATAAATCATGTATCACTGACTCTTACTTAAACAGGCAGGGGCACATACTCAGCATGGCCTTAACATTGCTTATCAGTGAAACAGGGTAGGATATATGCAAATTTAAAATACTCAAGGCATATTTTCCACGTATATCACATTAAAATGGGTTTATGTACCATTATATAAATAAATACCATATTCGATAGGTCGAACGATATTGGATTTTGCTGATCCGATAATATGGGGCGAGGTTTGATTTATAGCGCTGAATTTTTTACTTTAAAGGCACTTAAACTTTGAAATACACCGGGGACTCTTATTTTGAAACATTTGCGCTTCACTGCTTCCAGCTGCTCATTCAAACAAATATGGGATATAAAATGTGCACTCCAACAATAATCTACAACATATTACAATATAAACAATTAAAAATAAACATTGTCATATTTCATCAACACTATATCATCAACAGTTGATCTTTAGTGATAGTTTGTCATAAATTTCCAATATGTCCTAATGATTGCGAACTGCACTGCAACAGCTGGAAACACTCACAATCCCCTGTGTGCTTGAAGAAAAGGACGCAGTGCATGCATTTATATAATTAAATCGTATTCTTTTGAAGTTTGATAATCACATTAGGTCTTTCCACCCCAAAATGTAAGACCTCTTTAAATGATAATTAAGAATTTTGTTGTATTGTTTAAGATATTTAAGACTTTTTAGGACCTTAAATTTTGGAAAACTGAATTTAAGACATTTTAAAGATCCACGGGAACCCTGTTTTATTTCCTTTTAGTGGCAGCCATATATATTGGTTGATTAATTGGAGGACATTTGGATATATATTGCCACTTGGCCGATTAACAGAAGTATTACCTTCCCCTTGTGTCAATTTCAAAATCTACCTACAGCCTTGTCAATTGATAAAATAGAAGTTTTTTTTTTTTAAGCAAATATGGTGAAAAGTATGTTCATTTCATTTCTGTAATTGTGTACATTACCATTGCTGTCGGTAGATCATATTGAATATATATAGGCATTATATCGCTATCGGCCACCCTGATCTCTAGATATCAGTTTCAGCATCGGCCACTGAAAAATCCCCATCACTCGTTCACTACTTCTTTACTTGTTGCTCAAAGCCAGCATCCTCTAAGAGTGCTTTGTGTTAACAATGGAAACAAATTAATTATGTTATATCAATCAAACAACACAGTCACCTTACCTGTTTAACCGCATCAAGAAGTCTCTCTAACAGATTTTGTCTTTTGAGGTCATTTTGCTGCGTGCCTGTAAGGTACAATGTCCTGATATATATTACTGGATAATTTACCTGTACACACTTAAAATAAACACATAAATAAATCTTTAAATAAATCTAATTGCATGAAATGAATGCCAATGATTAACATTGTAGTAAAACATTGACTGCACAAGAATAGCACATAAAGACAGATTACTCTAAGTGATGTATGCCAGACTACAGTAAACAAACTATATACACTTTTTACTTATAAAGTCCACTTAAATGTCATATATATATATATATATATATATATATATATATATATATATATACACACACTGGTGGCCAAAAGTTTGGAATAATGAACAGATTTTGCTCTTATGGAAAGAAATTGGTACTTTTATTCACCAAAGTGGAATTCAACTGATCACAATGTATAGTCAGGACATTAATAACATGAAAAATTACTATTAAAATTTGAAAAAAATGTTCAGAACTTCTTAAACTACTTCAAAGAGTTCTCATCAAAAAATCCTCTACGTGCAGCAATGACAGCTTTGCAGATCCTTGGCATTCTAGCTGTTAGTTTGTTCAGATACTCAGGTGACATTTCACCCCACGCTTCCTGTAGCACTTGCCATAGATGTGTCTGTCTTGTCGGGCAATTCTCACACACCTTACAGTCTAGCTGATCCCACAAAAGCTCAATGGGGTTAAGATCCATAACACTCTTTTACAGTTATCTGTTGTCCAATGTCTGTGTTTCTTTGCCCACTCTAAACTTTTCTTTTTGTTTTTCTGTTTCAAAAGTGGCTTTTTCTTTGCAATTCTTCCCATAAGGCCTGCACCCCTGAGTCTCCTCTTTACTGTTGTACATGAAACTGGTGTTGAGCGGGTAGAATTCAATGAAGCTGTCAGCTGAGGACATGTGAGGCGTCTTTTTCTCAAACTAGAGACTCTGATGTACTTATCCTCTTGTTTAGTTGTACATCTGGCCTTCCACGTCTCTTTCTGTCCTTGTTAGAGTCAGTTGTCCTTTGTCTTTGAAGACTGTAGTGTACACCTTTGTGTGAAATCTTCTGTTTTTGGCAATTTCAAGCATTGTATAGCCTTCATTCCTCAAAATAATGATTGACTGACGAGTTTCTAGAGAAAGTTGTTTCTTTTTTGCCATTTTTGACCTAATATTGACCTTAAGATATGCCAGTCTATTGCACATGGTGGCAACTCAAAAACAAACACAAAGACAATGTTAAGCTTCATTTAATGAAACAAATAGCTTCATTTAATGAACCAAATAGCTTTCAACTGTGTTTGTTATAATGGCAAGTGATTTTCAAGTACCAAATGAGCAGTTTAGCATGATTACTCAAGGATAAAGTGTTAGAGTGATGGCTGCTGGAAATGGGGCCTGTCTAGATTTGATCAACAATGACTTTTTTCAAATAGTGATGGTGCTGTTTTTAACATCAGTAATGTCCTGACTATACTTTGTGATCAGTTTAATGCCACTTTGGTGAATTGAAGTACCAATTTCCTTCTGAAACATCAAAATCTGTACATTATTCCAAACTTATGGCCGCCAGTCTCTCTCTCTTCCCATTTTAAATGCACACTATCATTTAGTTGTTTAACGAAGTGTGAAATATTTTAAGGGTCTGAATATTCACATTGCAGTGACACTGACTGAATGTTTTGAAACTATTGGCTTCCATACAATGAACGTTTTCAAACAACAGAGTCAAGCGTGAGACATAAATCAAATGAATAATATACCAGCACGAAACCATCATGTCAGATCTGCAACTCACCGTTCATTCTGAAAATCCAGACAAAAAGGGGAAGGGCAAATTAGCATTCGGCATGAATTCCAGTTGTGTCTGTCCCCAGAAAAGTTTCAAGTAAGTTCCAGGAGATGTTTAACAAGATTGTTTACATTTTGAGTTGCTCTCCATAGTTTTCATTTGCTAAGACAGACCAGTCAGACGTCACAGTACAACCGAGGCCTAGCACTTTTATAAAGAAAATTAACGCATTACAAATGTGAAGTCGCTTTATAATAAGGTAATCATAATTTGGCAATCGTGAGGGCTTACTGTCCAGCATGAGTGAACTGTTTCTGACGACTTCTACTACAGTGTATTAATGTGCTAACGACAGCTCGCTAATGCCACTGCAAAGCGCTCGGTCACATGACATTCACGGGTGTCACGTGACAGTAACCGTGTCACATGGGGACAATACAAACAATTCACAATTCACATTGAGTTATTATATTAAAATACAAGTGTTCTCAAATAGTGAGTGAACGTTGGAGACCAAATGTAGGCTACGTCAGTGGATGGCTCAATCATGTTGAATTAAATTAGAAAGTCCAGTCTATATAAAACATTTATTGCATACGTTTTTACACAAGGTTTTAAACGTATAGATATACAATACGTGTAACATGTTTTAATTATAAACTTCTGTCAACATTTGTATCATGCATTTCTCTTGAATTTGCGTAGATACAAAAGTGAAGTTTGTTGGCAATGGTTTCAAACACTTCAAATATCACTCATATAATATCACATACATCTAAATATCATGCAGATGTTCACAGTTCATATTCAAACACTCTCTTCTTGTGTTCAAGTTCAATAAGACAACAAAAATGTGTCCATTATAATACTGAATCCAGAAATCCATTTCAAATTTTTTACTGATTTCTTAGAAATGATGCTCACCATTACCATTCAACAGATTATAAAATGTGCAGTCTGTGTCGAGTAATACTGTTACACACTGCTTAAAACACAGTGCCACTTCTCCATAGTCCCCTAGGGGCCTATATGTGATTTCTTCCCATAACAGGTGTGCAGTGGAAAGCTTGCACTGTCTTTGTGGTAACCAGCAATGTGGTGCCTTCCTCAGTGGAAGGGAGAGGCAGGCTGGAGTTGTAGTGATGTTGATTGAATCCATCTTGTGTCTCAGGTGGTCTTGGGTCACTCATGGCTTCATCTGCATCTTCAGTTTGCTCTGAGACATCCAAGCCTCTCTCACAATCAGATGTCTTATGTTCTTGACCTATTAGTGTGTGATATTTCATTGACCTCATGAGGATTTGGTTGCCACACAATTAATTTTAAAATAATATTTCAGGTTCAATACAAGTTATGCTCAATCGACAGCATTTGTGGTATTATATTGATTGCCACAAAAATTAATTTTGACTCCTCCCTCCTTTTCTTTAAGAAAAAAAAAATCTCGTTTGCAGTGAGCCACTTACAACGGAAGTGAATGGGGCCAATCCGTAGTGTGATTAAATCACTTGCTAACCTTTTCTGTGTAAAGTTATAGCCAATTTTACAACTTCTTTGCCATGATGATGTAATGTCAACAAACCCTAAAACCACTGTACAATTTTACAGCTCAAATAATACATGAGTTTTAACAGAAGAATTAATGTAAGAGCTTTTATAAAATTATAAGCTTCACATTTCTGTATCTAAACCCTCCAAAAATGGTCCCCATTCACTTCCATTGTAAGTGCCTCACTGTAACCCAGATTTTGTTTTTAAAGTGTCGAAAATCATTTTTGTGGTACTCAATGCTGTTGGTTGAGCTTAACTTGTAATTTTTTTTAATTATTTTTTAGGTTAATAGTTATACAGTAGGGCGCTAATATCTGAGTCCTCTAAAGAAAAGGTTTCTATTTTGAAACTCTTTTAAAAATCATTTAAAATATTCTCATTACAAGTAATTTTATCAGCATAACAATTTGAATAAAAGATGAAAACATTTGTGTGAATTTCAGAGTTTCTAATATTGTCAACCTTTTACTTCGATTGTTTCCTGATAAAATAATTTGTAATGATTCTTTGTACTAAATTATAAGAGTGCAAAATAGAAGCATTTTTACTAGATGATTCAGAAACATTTGTACCCCATTGTATAAATAATTTCCAAATTATTTACAAATGCATCTTTATGTTAAATGTTTTAAAAATTTTACAATGTCATAAATACATTAAACCAAGTAAACTAAGTGCAAATGCATTCCCTATTTTAATTTGTAACACTTTACAATAAGGCTCCATATGTAAACATAAGTTAACAACATTATTTAACATGAACTAACAATAATCAATACTTTTATAGCATTTATTCATCTTGGTTAATGTCAATTTCAACATATAGTAATACATATTTTAAATCAAAAGTTGTATATGTTTACATTAGTTAATGCACTATGAACTAACAATGAACAATTGTATTTTATTAACTAACATTTACTAAGATGAATAAATGCTGTAAAAAATTAGATAGTTCATCGTATGTTCATGATACTTAATGCATTAACTAATGGTAACAAACGGAACCTTACTGTAAAGTGTTACCACTAATTCTTAAATACTAAAAATGAATTCCTTCAGTAATATACCTTTGTTCATGATGATGGGCTTACAGGTTTTTCTGCGTATAACTTGTAGCATTATGGTTAGCGCTGTGAAAGCTCCCAGGATCACAAAAAACACTATCAAAATGAAACTTATATTTTGGTTCTTTTCAGCTTCATTTACTGGTACTGAAAATGACACAATAAGGGACTGGATAAGACATTGTAATCATAAGAAAGACACATACATTGTGGACTTCATGATAACTTACATTTAGCTATCTGTAAAATGTGTAAATGCAATGTCCTTTTTCAACTGTTATAGTCAAGGGAACAACATAGTTTTTAATCAGAAAATAAAAAGCAGTACTTACTTGAGGTACAATATGCTGAGCAAATATTTGGTGGGGAGTTGCACCTAATGGAACAAGGTTGGCACTCCTCAAGAAGTCCATCGTAATAATAATTTTTTGCACATTTTCCCTCAACATGGAAAACAATGTGAAGCAGCAGCCATATGTACAGAAGCATGTTGGGGGTTCACTGAACTTACATATATGGCAACATTTTATAAGCCCAGTATGTAAATATGTTTTAAAAAGGGGATGTCCCTGAGCTATCAACACTTTTCTTTTTCACACTGGGATAAGTTTAAATTTTAGTCACATGTGCTAATGACCAAAAATTGGACTTCCCTGATGAACCAAATTTCCATCTTCTTTTCACAGCTTGCTTCATGCATGTATATTGAGGATTTTCTCAAATTACTATTTATGCATGAATAGTGACCATTCATTTTACATTTCAAATAAAACAAAAACAGACTAAAAAATCTCATTTTTAATCTAAAATTGTTTTAATAGTGACAATCTGTTTGTTTACATAAACAAATAATGTTTCCTTGATGTATAACATAGAAGAGTAAACATCTTATAAGTTGTAGTGCATCAACAAATAAGTAAAAACATCACAAATACACAACCAGCAAATTAAGTAAAAACATTTACGTTAATTTGATTAAAATATCAATTTTAATATTTGTATTATGAAATAATTACAAAATACTAAGAATATTCGTATAAAATGATTACATTATAAAAATGTTATTTTGAAACATGGATATGGTTATACATAAATGTAGTTGAAGAACACTTACGTTTATACAGGCACGTTCTTGAGGCAAAAATAGGGTCTCTCACAGTGCACTGTGGGAATAATAGTGGTGCCTATTACAACAGGGCAAATCAGAGCCCGACACTCAGTGTCCAGCTAAGTTTGGTGACAAGTCTTATTTGATTCTCTGTCCTGGCCAATTGGATTCCTTGTTATGACTTAAGATTCTATAAATGATAAACAAGGCTACATGTTGCATGATCATAAAAAAGAAAAAGTATAATTCTCAGATTACAATGACAAAATGGAAAAGAACTTATTTCAGCTGTATTGTCACACTCTCTAATTCTATCATTTTTAATCCGTTTTAAAGAACGTTTTATGTTACCTGTATGTTATTTGAGCAGAGGTTTTCTGTTCATGAAGTTAGTGCAGGTGGTTGTGCATTCTGCTAAAGACTCATGGCAATAGCAACAGGTTGGTCTGCCCTGGCAGTGCAGTTTCCCTGAGAGTCATCAGCCTGAGTACTGATTCTTCCATTTCTCCTGAATGAATTTCTCAGTCCATTGGAGAGACGGCTGGAGATTTTCCCCTAACACCAGAAATTCCCTTTGTGCATTTATACTGAGCAATGTCATCGTCCAGCTCCTCTGGAGCCACTTCAATGTTACCAGTGTACCAAAATACCCACCAGATCACACAGCTCCAGCATAAATAAAAAAATCATGGGAAACTTTTTTCCAAAACACCCCAGTCAGGAGGATTAAAAGTCCAAAGATGCCATGAAAAACAGCAAACCAACTGGATGTTTTTTCTCCATAGCGACAAGCTTAATTTTTTTTTTTTCCGTCCCCCCCCCCACCCCCAGCCTATTTAAACAAATACACGGACATCATCAGAAGACTACAGTGGTAAAAGTGCACTGAGTTACAAACAAGAGTGGCTGCTGTTGTAGAATTATGACATAAATCTGTAAAGATGTTCAAAGTACAGAGCAGTGAATAAGCCCTGTGAGATTCTGCTTTTATATTGACTGATACCATATCAGAAAGCTCTGACAGCAGATAAGCATAACAATGTGAGCAATATGCAAGTAAAAATTACAAATATCTATACTTAGAGATAGTTGACACAAAATGAAAATTTGCACACCATCATGTCGCTCCAAATTTGTATCGCTTTCCTTCTTCTGTGGAACACAAAAGGAAATGTTAGGCAGTATATTAATCTCAGTCACCATTCACATTCATTGCATCTATTTTCCATTCAATGAAAGTGATTGGTGACTGAGGCTGTCATCAACATCTTTTTTAGGGAAGTCAAACAGGTTTGGAACAACATGAGTGTTGAGTAACAACAGTTTCATTTTTTATTTAAAGGGATAGTTCACCCAAAAATGAAATTTCTCCAATCATTTACTCAGCCTCATGTCATCCCAAATGTGTGCGACTTTCCATAAAATGCATGCAAGTGGTGATCAGGCCTTTGAAGCTCCAAAAAAACGATACTACTCCAGTGATTTAATCATTGTCTTCAGAAGCGATCCAGTTGGTTTTGGGTGAGAACAGACCAAAATAGAACTCCTTTTTCACTGTACATCTTGTTATTTCAGTCAAGGCACAATCATGATTTCAAGATCAATTACACTTCCTAAAGTTTGATGCATGTACAGAGTGCTAGATTGCGCTATAGGAAGTGCAATCGAGCTTGAAATCATGATTGCCAAGGAGACTGCTGTGAAGATGTGCAGTGAAAAAGGAGTTGCATTTTGGTCTGTTCTCACCCAAACCCAACTGTATCACTTCAGAAGACATTGTTTCTCAAACCTGTCCCAGAGGCCCCTCAACACTACACATTTTGGATGTCTCCTCAAACACACTTGATTCAACTCATCAGCTCTTTCGTGGAGACTCCAAGACCTGAATTGGGTGTGTCAAAAAAGAGCAACATGCAAAATGTACAGTGCTGGGGGGCCTCCAGGACCGGTTTGAGAACCACTGGATTAAACCACTGGAGTCATATGGATCAGTGGTTCTCAACTCTGTTCCTGGAGCCCCTTCAACACTACACATTTTGGTTATCTCCCTAATCAAACACACCTGATTCAACTCATCAGCTCTTTAGTGGAGACTCCAAGACCTGAACTGGGTGTGTCAGAAAAGGTTGTTCTACAAAATGTGTAGTGTTGAGAACCACTAGGGATTATGTTTATGCTGACTTTATCTGCTTTTTGGAGCTTCAAATGCCTGGTCACCATTTACTTGCATTGTATGTACCTACAGAAATTAGATATTCTTCTAAAAATCTTCATTTGTGTTCAGCATCTTCATACACATTTGGGATGGCATGAGGGTGAGTAAATGAGAATTTTCATTTTTGGGTGAACTATCCCTTTATCTATCCCTTTGAACACTGTACAATAAATGTGAAATTTGCAGATTTTATGTCATCAATGTTTACAAACTTCACATGAAAACCAGTTAAGATTCCACTGGTTATCAATCTATTCATCCCATTCTAGTTCTTAAAGGAAACCTCCGTTTTTTACACTTCAGTCTTTCTTTTATGATCGAAATCCAGACCACACTAAGCACAACAAACATTAGACCAACTGACAAACTCAATGGACCGATTTCTTGTCCAGCATTGGTCATAGATATGTTTTCCCTAGTCAATAACTCACTAGAACTAAGGAGGATTACCACAAAACCAGCACCTAATGCAATTCCACCAACGATTAAGATGAATATGGATCTGTAGTAGTAAGTCCAACAAGTAGGATCTTTGGGTACAGGGTCCTGAACAGGAGTTAAAGCAGTCTGCACAGTCTTGTCTTCACTGAAGTCACCTTGAGCCATGGAGAGCATCCTAATTGCCGAGAAGTAGGCCTACACCAACAATCTAAACCCATGAAGTGGGTAAACCGCATATAAATGAAACAGCATGCAGTTATACTTTGTCCTTGAGACTTATTGGTTGCATCAAAAGCAAATGGAGATACATAAATTACATTTTAAAAGACTTTTACTTGCCTTTTCCGTTCAGTTTCTAAGGATAATCCATTCCTTGTGCTGTGATCAGCCTAAGAAGTACCTCCAAGAAGCATACTCATTTACAGTAAGTGAGAAAATAAAGCCTAATAAAGTCTAAAAAGACAATGCTTACAGATACACTTTTGATAATAGATGGCCTTTCAAAATTTCCAACTTTTTCAAAATCCAGAGAGGGTTGCTTGCCAAAACATGCAATTTCTCTCTAGTAACTAGATGAGCTTTACTGACCCTCATGTAAAAACTCAATCCAATCCCCATAGACCTAAACCAGAGTGTGAGCAGGAACGTCATCACAAAAAGAACAGCAGCTGATCCAACACATCGTTGGGCGTGTTGTCTGCTTCTACAAAAGGCTTGTAATATAATAACTCCATAATAACGACAAACCCCAGAGTTTGCCTTTCCCTTAACATTGAATTCTTGAACAAGTAAACATTTACAGAAATCATCAGATTAGGAATTCTTTAATTCAGAGTTGATCTTTTACAGAACAAATGGCACGAGTTTCAGGAACATAAACATGTATGGTACTTTTTTTTTTTTTTTACATGCAATTCTACATATGTCCAACATATGAAAACACTTGAGAGGGAGAGGCTGTGCATAATTTGTTATGATTGTACATTTATTTTATTTATTTGTTTTTAGCTTTTCTTTTCATCCCAAGTGCTGTGACCTTCGTTTTCTTTGCCATTTTCTTTTCTTTTCCAATTTTCTTTACTTTACCAGCAGCAGGCTTGGGTACTTGTAGTCCTTTTCTGGGTATCTCCTGAAAAATTTAATATTTTTCTATAATTTCCAAAGTAAATTGCCTATTAGTAAATAAAATGCATGCAGGATAATTGCATCATTTATGCCCAGAAATCACAAATAACTGGGTTTAACACACCTTTGAAGTGTTTATAAAATACTGGTTTGACATTGTCCTTTGTGAGATGGGCATTCACTACTGACCTCCTGTTTTGGCTTTTTGGTTGGCATCTCGATAGGCACCAGCTGTGGAATTTCCTCTTCACTATTATTCTCTGCCTCCATCTCTTTGGGGATCTTCTCTGATACTACTTTTTTCACATTTTCTACCTTCCTCTTCTGTGCTTGCTGAAAATGTAGGGGTAAATCCAGTGACTTTGCAAAGCAGCAGTAATTTTCATTTTACAAAAAACAAACAATAATTGGCAGTAAAATTAATATTTTGCCTTGAGGGCAACGAAACCTTTGATAAATTGGCTTTCTTCTGGGCCTCCTCAATCAGTGCGAGATGACTCAGATCAGAGGTGTAGATGGGTAGAGCAACCGATGTCGGACTTTTCAAATGGATGATTTTTATGTTTTTTCCTTTCTGGGAAAAACACAAACATGAAAATCCTATCAAATAATAAATATATTTTTCATTATTAATATATTCTAATGAAAAAAAGACTACTTACACACATGTACTGCCCCAATCTACTCACCGTTTCTAACTTGGTGGAGATGGTGGAAACTGCTGTCACCACATTCTCAACTATCTCATCTGCTGTCATGCCTGAATGTGCTACGCGTGCCATGCTGCATCAAACAAACACATAATCAGGGCAACTGAAATTAATTAATTAAAATTTTTTTGTATATGTTAAGCTCATGTGTCATAGTTTGTAGAGACAAGTTCCAATAGATGAAGAGACTCGTCTGGATACACTATGAGTTCCTATTAGCACATTTTAAACCACTTCTAGTTGTGATGGAGACTGAAAGGGTTTGCTGAAGTGCTTTTTGCATCATAGCAAATAAACAAGGAATAAACATACCAGCAGGATCCTTTCTTTGAGACACAGAGGGTGGTGCCCTGAATGAGGCGTTCCATGTCTCTGGCCAAGTGTTTACTCTCTAAATCCACAGACAGAGGACTCCTAAGACAGAAAGAATGGCTATGAATATGTCATTCACAATAATTGTGAAAAGTCATACGTATATGTTGCACCGTGCCATGTCAAAAGTGTATTTGAAGTTAGAAATGCTATTCTCTTACTTTTTCCTTTCGTAGAAGTGTTTGCCAATGTGGGAGGGTAGCCTGCGACGGATTCGTGCATCTGCCAGAAATAAATCAAAGTTGGCAAGCAGTCTCCTCTTGGCTTCAAACGGTTTGTACTCAGTCCTCAACACTTTGAAGGGAATAACCTAAAAAGAGAAATCTAAATGTAAAATTGTTTTTCAAGATAGGTATATTTCACTATATTTGGGCTTTGTTCAGACAGGCAGGACAAATCTAATATTTTGGCATCCGATTAAATTTAATCAGATTAAAAACATTTTTAATGAGACTAATAAGTCAGCACTGATTTCAATAGGGATGTCCTGATACCATTTTGTTTGGAGAACTAGTACGAGTAATGATATTCCCTTTCCGATACTTCCCAATAACCATCCCCCCGCCGCCCCCGAATTCCATATTCAACAGTCTCATCAAAATGGGGTCTAAATAAATTCATTAAAACTGTAATCAAATGAAAATAGAACATTTAACATATTGCATTATTTTTATTAAATTAAGTGCTTTTATACAGAACCTCACAGCACAATCCACAATACAACATTGGAGTTATTTTTGTCGAATAATGAGCTGCACAGAGCATCACAGATGTGAGATATTGCTTAAATATAATACAATTAATATTGATTTATTATTATTAATAGTACTATTAAAAGTAGTATTAATATAACTAACCATACAGTAGTGATACATACAGGTGCATCTCAATAAATTAGAATGTCGTGGAAAAGTTCATTTATTTCAGTAATTCAACTCAAATTGTTAAACTCGTGTATTAAATAAATTCAGTGCACACAGACTGAAGTAGTTTAAGTCTTTGGTTCTTTTAATTGTGATGATTTTGGCTCACATTTAACAAAAACCCACCAATTCAATCATCATTAAACTGCAAAAGGATGCTATTAAATGAAATAAATACAAAGTAAATTAGCCCACAGCTCGCTGTCATCTTCTAGAAACGGAGCGTGCGATGCTCATAATTGTGTTTTAGAGCTCCTTGGTATGAGCAGCTGTCTTCACATTTACATTCATACATTCTTAAAACAAGATCTATTTACTTGAAAATGCGCAGCATATGCAAACTATAGGCCCTTTCCCATTGCAGGTACTAAAGCCCATTTTAGGTACTTTTCCCCGGGACTAGTACTTTTTCACATTCACACCTAAGGAACTATAGTTCCTCTGAATCGTTTTAGGGGGAATTTTTAGCTCCTCCTCTGGAGTAGGTACTTTGGGGGCGTATAGGGACTGTGAGAGACTGTGGGAAGTGCTGCAGCCTGTGATTGGTCAAAAACCTATGATGCACAAAGCATTGAGAAAGGAGAGGAGTCCACATTGTAAACAACTAGCTGCTGGTATGCTACTCAGAGGATTTTACAATTCCCTCAACAGAAATAAAATAAAACCAAAGTATCCAAAGAGGATCTCCCGTTTCACATGTGTGCATTTGTGTGTGTGTGTAACTTCATCGGGAGACACGCTTTGAGTTTTTACACATCACATTTGTACTGTTTGTAATGTGTGACTAAACAAAATAAAGTGATTTCTGGATTACTACATAAAATTTTTCCTGGGATGACTGTTATAAATAATGAAAGATGTTTATCGAGAGTGGGTAATTGAACTCTATTATACACTAAACCGTCATGAAATCTAGTTTACATGAGCGGAGTATTGTGTGCCTGTTACTGTATGATAATTTGCATCAAGACGTATTTTTGAAGTCAATGAGCGAGTATTTCAGCACAGTAATTTATGTTGAGTCATAAAAGCATTTATTGTAAAAGATCATGTTGATAAATAGGTTTATAGTGCATTTTCAAAATGTTGTCAGCTGAGTTCAGTGTGCTCGTCTGACCGCTTATCTCTCACTCCGGCTTCAGCAGCATGGAGCTCCACACGCACAACTCACTCCCAGTGTTAAACTGTGACCGGAAGACACAGACTACGTCCGAAAACAGGAAAATGCTGTTGTTGCTATTGAATCGCACGTTCCAACCACATCAGAAGAAAACTGGTTGATACTAGATGAAGTCACTACGGTGGTAACTACGTGAATGCGAATATAACGGGGGAAAATTCTCCTCGGATGTTCCGTTCCTCGTACGAGTTCTCATCTAGAAAGTTACAAAAGGAAAAGAAACAGGACTGTTACTTTATACATTTATCTCATTAAATCGCAGCTTTTGCAGTTAAATAATCCCACTAGGACATAGCGTGATGTGCGCTGAATGTTTATGCAATGACATTCGTATGCATTTTTTCGAGCACGAGTACTAGCGTAGTTTTGGAACCAATTCCGGTATCGGGACATCCCTAGATTTCAAGTAGTTTTTTTTACTCATACAGGACACAACGTGGTTGTAATGTAATAAAAAGAACACTTATCTGAACACACTTTTTTTCTCACTATTTCCACACATACCGATCTATGTGACATTCACTATGTAGTGATGAATTGTGAAATGTTTTGGACACAGTATATGCATAAATGGGTAAAATCTCTGTCGTTTATGTTCTCTCATATGTCTCATGAGTTCATCATCATGGACATGAGCAGAAGCAAAATTTCCAGTTTTCTGGCCAATGACTTGACACTTACAAAATTACAGTGTGAACGGTCTAGGGCTGCCCCCTAATAGTCAGCCAAATGTTAGTTGATGAGAAGAGTCTTGGTCGATCAAGTTTTGATTGGTCGGTTGTTCGCAGAAAAAAAAAACTCCACTGGAAACCAACGAACACCGGTATTACAAAGGTTGGACACTAGGTGGTATTATGGGGTAATTTTCATTAAGCAGGGTTAGGTTAAGCCTACACAATAAAGCAATTTTTATTTATTTTAACTAAAAATTCTAATGAAACTGGAAAAGAATTAAGTGCAATTAAAATCTGTGCTGTTCAATTTTTTGAAAGATGGCTTTACAAAAGTTATGAAGGGCAACATCTCTTTGGCAAAGAACCTACTTCATCTGTGCATTCTCTACCGGTCAGGTATTTCGTTATCTGGAAAAATACATCATGTGTGTGAATAAATTTGCACAAATGAAGACATAAAAACAATTATAAATGTACAAATAATAATTACAATGATGATAATCACTGAAATATAACTCATGGTTCGAGGTGAATGTGTTTTTGTATTATTTTATGTTTTAATCACAGATGTAGGCTATAGAGTTGTGGTCACAATGAACTGCTCTTTGGAAATAAAGCGAACTGAACTCCTCAGACACCTCCTGAGCTGAGATGTCTGAAGTCATTTGCAGCACTCATAGATGATACTGTTCTTGCAAAAAAAAAAAATTCAGAAGACAGAAACAAAGAGTGAGAACCTTTTACGTGCCACGAGACTGCACGCCTCCGTACAAACAGCGTGTCATACATGCGCATAGGCGGCTTTTCTGTCATCTGTTCTTAATAAGGTGTTTCTTCAAGTGTGTGTCTGTCTCTCTACGGGCAAATTATTTGTAATTAGTTTGATAATAATAATAACCTAATAATAATAATTTAATACATTAATGGGAAAACAAGCCAAATATCGTCTTGACATCTCAAAGGCATCAGCTATTGGCGATCACTCTGACCATCGTCGATCCCCGAGATCATCATCTGTCGGCACAACCCTAATGTGCATTTCTCTCTCTAAATTAACAAAATGTTCAGACAGTCTCCTTGCTGGTTTTTCCAACACATTCAGAATCATAACCGTTTTTGCCGGTGTCGCTGCGGCTCGCTTCATGTGCGCTTATAAAATTTATATTTTAAAGGCTCATTATTACAGTTTAGTATTTCTCTGTAATGTAGAACAGTGTTAGCAATGTTACTTATAACATTCTGAGCCCCGGAACTCAAACCATTTTCTGATGCCCCCCAAAATATATATATTTAAGTAATTAAATATCATAAACGTGCGAAAACTAGTCGATTAATGGCTTAAACTAACGCCTGCTAGTCAACTAGGAAAATCTTTGGTCGGGGGCAGCCCTAGTCAGTACTAAAGATCAGATTTGTGTGCAGTATGAACAAAGCCCTTGTCAGATCAAACAGACCTGCTTGGAAAGCCAGTGTTGTTTCAAAGTTTGTAGAGACAAGCTCCAATAGAGGAAGAGACTCATCTGGATACACTCTGAGTTACTTTAGCACTTTTTAACCCATGACCAGCACTGAGACAGAAAGTTAGGGTTTGCTGAAGTGCATGTAAATCTTTTACACAAGAAACTGTGATAATAAAGGCATTAACTGAAAGCATTCCACACCTCTGTAACATTTTTGACCGCTCTCTCTGAGAGTAACTTCTTGTAGAACTTCTCTGTCTGCTCTGAAGTCATATTGGGCTCATCTCTGGTGAAGAGACAGACCTCTCCTGACTCGGTCCTCAGTCCATTGGGTAACGGTCTATGGGACAAAACACACTTGTTGAAAGTTGTAACACATTTAACATTTAATCATGACATTTCCTAAAATCAACGACTTTTAAATTTAGATACCATAAAACAAACTTACATGCGAACGGTTTGCTCCTTTTTTGGGATTTTCCATAGAGTGAAAAGAAGAGAGATGGGCTGACCCTCATTCATAAATAGTTTTTGGGACGAGGCGGTACTCTTTAAATAGGCCTGTAATGCATGTACAGCCTTTTTCACCTGTAATACGCGTTAACACAATACTGCGTTAATAACAGCGTTTCCAAAGCAATCAGTCATGAGCGATTTGAGGCAGAACTGCAATTGCATCAGTCATGGATATAAACATGAGATTAAAAAAACAAAAACATAATACACGTTTTTAATGTCTATGCTACTCTCCGAGTCGCATTATGCCAGCAAAGCAGTTTACCAACATGCAGCCTTATAAATTTAAAGTAACAAACAAGTTACTCGCTCAATCTTACATATGCAGACCCAGATAATATGACAAATTTGGGAGGACATGATTAAATATTGCTCGTTTACCTGAGAGCGGTCGAGACCCAATTCATCTCGTGTGGACTCCATTGTGCTGCACGTGTTTAAAGAAAGCAGACAGCGCATGCGCATATCCGATGTACCGTCAAAGGACTTTTATTTTGAAAAAGATTTTAGCTTGACCATTTTGATACACGTCATATGATTTTATTTTTAATCTAGTTCTTTATTTAAATAAATTGAAAGCGTTGTGGACTTTTATCAGAAACTGATAAGTATTTAAATAAAATGTTATTGTCAGGGAACAGATTCGCCTCGTTTTTGATTTCTTGAATACGTTTACAATTATGCCATGTGTTCAGAGCAGATGCCCGGGATGTATTTTTCGGCTGATCATCGTGGCAATTATCAGTTTTTGTCTAAACATAAGTGATGGTAACTTAATACAAGGAATAAAATACTATAATTAATCAAACATTGGTGCATTTTTTTTCTCTTTGGGGGTGGGGTGGGGTTCTTAGTTGTGCCTATTTAGCGTTCTCTAGCGCCCTCCGGCCTCAATAGAGTGCAACAGTGACCGTCCACTTTTTCAGCCGTCTGGGTTCAAGAAGTATTTTCCCCATTAATTTATTCCATAGACTTATAAAAACCTCCATAAAAAGAGTTGTGATTCATGAACAAAACCAACCAGCTCCGAAGTGAATCACAACATCACGAACTTTGTTTTAAGGCAATACTTTTTAAGGTTGTGTACTTATCGTGTTTCACGAGGGCACAATCCCATGAAGCATTGCGAATGATGTCATTGAATAAAAAAACGATGGGAATATATAAAAAACTATTGATTTGCTGATTATAAATAAACAGTATATTTTACGTTTAATGCAAAATATCCCGATATGTACAAATATTTAGGTAGTTTAAGGGTGAAGGGAAACCGACTCGATTACGTCATTCACAGTGCGTCATGGGGTGGGCGCGCGGTCGCTCCGAATCACGTTTCGCGGGTTTCGTTGGACGCGGTTCTCTGATTGGTGGATCTTTCTCCGCTGTATCATGGGCAATGTAGTTGTTTACCATGAATTCAGATATCAAACACGATTTTTAAACAATGAAGTTGAGATAACGCAGACGGATGGCTTAAGCGGAAGCATATAACATCGATGAACAACTTCGGATCTCATGGTAGGTCTGTCTTTAAAGGTTTATAAGTTATCTTTAAAAATCAATTCGTCTATGGAATAAATGAATGGGATTTTTACCTCCGGAACCAGACTGTTGCGCTCTAGAGCTGGTTGGTTTGGTTCATGGCTCACAACTCTTTTATTAAAAGTCTATGGAAGAAATGAATAGGGAAAATATACTTCCGGAACCCAGTGGGCGGTCACTGTTGCGCTCTACTGAACTTCCATTAGCAGAGTCCATTTTCAAGGCAAGTCAGTTCTCTCGGAGGCCATCTTTGAAACGCTCCCATGCAGGGTGGGCAACGGCATAAAAGTATTGCTCCTGTCTATGTAAATGGACAAAGACCGAAATCTCCAAAACGGTTGGTCAAAATTACGAATAAAGAATATATGTAAAATCAGCAGTATAAGTATACAATAATGGTATCATAAATTGTGATTCTTTATCTCAGATCACGCTATAAAAAACGCTATTTTTCAGGTTGGTTCAGCTAAAGCTCATGCGCGTTCTCAAGTTGATTGACAGGTGATGTCTGTATATAAAAGGCGATTGGCTCTTTTGCCTGAAAGGCGGGACTTCCTTTTCCACATCCGTTAGGCGTTCCAATTTCTCCCATTCATTTTAATACCAGTGTTCTGTCTCTGGACTAAATAGTCTCTTTCAATATGGAATTCCTGAGCTGCGTTGTGATTTCCAGGAATATGAATAGAATATGGACAAAAACTAAGAGAAATTATCCATATTTCGTTTAATTTAATTATTATTTTTTTTATGTTTGATGTTTACATCCGCCAACAAGAGTGTACAGAATTTACACCAGCTGATGTGACGAGTTATTTTTTAACCACTTTAGTGCATTTGTCTTTTGTTATATAATGACATTACTGTAAACAAATTAATCTGGTCATCTTGTGCATAATTACATCTCTACCATAAGTGTCATGGTATCTCTCTGATGTGACCTGCCCACAATATGAACTTGACCATTACCACTCTTGCAGGACTTGCCAGGTAAAAGAGCAAGGTTACTGGCAAGCATAGACCCTGTTGGACCTTATTTCACACTACAATGAACAGTCAAATATCTCTAACTGCCCCAATAATGCTGTAATTCAAAGTGATATGCAATCAGAAACCCTACATTCTTTTGGAGGGTAAATGATTTCAAAGCTGGGAGGTGCACACAGGTATGGCATTAACCTTTTAATGAGATGACACTAAGACTCCTTCTGACATCTGTATTTTCAACATAAAATTTAAAAGCCAATGCCTTAAAAGAAAACTGCATCCATTTTTAGATTAAATGTGTACCAGAAACTGGCAAGAATTGGGCTACATGAGTGGCATAGTTGAGCTCTCAATATGAGAAAGCTGTCACACTGAGCTTGTCTTTCTATATTAATGTTCTTCCTAAAATTGATAAAGGTCCTTTTGTCCAAAGTAATTTTCTTCTAGACTGATCCACAGTGGGGAGATGGAACAGTTTGAAGGACATCTGGCAGGCACACCACTGTATCCTCATGAGTCCCAGAGTGCACCAGAGCAGTACTTCTGTCCAAATTTAGTCCTTCTCAGGTACCAACTTCAGCACCTTGCCAATTGCGATTGTCTTACCTATAAACAAATAACATTTTTCCTCTTTTTAGGCAATATATCTGTTAATACATTAAAAATATAATCTTCAAACTACAGGTGTACCCACATGGATGATGTCTGATTTGTCCTATTCGCTTACCCTCATCTCTCAGGGTGAACCGCCCCATCTGAGGGAAGTCTTTAAAAGTCTCTAAGCAGATAGTTCCTGCAGCTCTAAGACGGGCGATGCATACTTGGTCTTGTTTGACAAAGCGCGGGCGAGTCTTGCTCTTTTCTCCTGTCTTCTTGTCCACCAGACAGATTAAGGCCTATTTAGGGAGGTTTTTGAAGAATAAGCATTAACATGGGGGCCATTGTGGAGTTTTGAATGAATGTTTTAGACTACATGTGAGTGCTTTTGTAAACCGCACACCATAACTTACTGTTATCTGCACTTCTTCTATGCAGGTATGGATGTGTAGTACTGCACTGTAACCAGGGCATATAATAGATTTGTGTTCAATAATGACAATCTGTGAACAAGAACAGAGAAAAAAGGCATTAGACTGCAAAAAAAAAAAGAGAAAATAATCATAATGATGCTAAAATTATTACCTGGGCATCAAAAGTGCGCCCTGAGTGGCAGAGGTTCTCAGCATTGCACAGAATAAAGCCTGGGAGAATCTCTTCCTCCTCAATGCCTTTGAGCCGGAGCTTCAGGTTTTCACCAGGTCCGGCAAAATCTGTCTCTACATCATCAGAGAGCAGACTCAACACCTCCACTGTATGCTGGGAAATAAGAGAAAACGCAATGTCTCAGATGTTCTCAGTGATTATTCAAGATGATATTATAATGCATTGCATTCATACCAGTTGCTTTAGATACACTTTTAATGCTTACTCTCTGAAACATTCTTGCATAGCAATGCCATAACAGCATATTGTATTTGCAACTAAAGGGGAAAGCATATTTTCTTGTGCTTAATGTTGGTTATTACAGTCTTACCTATGGTAGCCAAGCAGTGCACACAACTAAATTAGCAAAGCAAATAAAAGCTGAAAACACATCGGAAATAAGCCACAACACAATTAAATTAAGCCACAGCACAGTGAAATATTTTTAAGCACTGTACTAAAGCCCATTTTTGCGGGAGCAGGACACCTTATAAGAACTGCTGGTACGCAAGACTAGCTGCAGGTACTGTGACATAATTTTCACATCACTGCCCGTTAAGGATTTGAAGTAAGTTATGTGCATTAAGAGTTCTGGAAGAAACCCAACCAGGTACTGGCCAGAGCACTTAAGGACAAATAAATAATGTGTTATTAACTTTTTTTTGTTTTTTGGGATAATTCTGTTGTGTTGTATCTTATTAGTTTTGTCAAGTTGTGGCTTAATTTCATTGTGTTGTACCTTATTTCCATTGTGCTGTAGCTTTTCCATTGTGTTATGGCTTAATATCGTTGTGTTGTGCCTTATTTCCGTTGTGTTATGGCTTCATTTTGTGGCTGTTTTTAAATTGTGTTTGCTGTTTTTTATTTGCTTTGCTAATTTTGTACCCTAATTTTGTGTTCCGCACCCCTCAGCCACCATACTTACCCTATTTGGCATCATAATAAGTTGTTGTGCTTTGCCGATACTTCCCGACTCCAGCTTCCCAAGCACCACGGTGCCCATGTCCTACACAGGTGATTAAAAAAGGTGACAAAAATGCATTATGGAATCAATTTTGTCTTCTTTGGTTACTAAATGTTTTGGTTGTGAAGTTTATTTGAAGATGTTTATATATATATATATATATTAGTTATGGATACTTTCTGAATTAATCTGGTGGTAAGTGCCAGCTCTCTTGAAAAACCAATCAAGAATTGAATTAACTTGAACTTAATCCCATTACATGAGCTGATCACAGGACCAAGTTTTGCTTCTTGGTTTCATAATACCTGGCTCATTCAGTTTCACTGGGAAAAGAACCACTGAGAACTTAATTTCCTCGTTTCATTATACTACAGATTTTGTTCCTGCCAAAATACTCACCCACATGGCGGTATTTAAATAACTGGGAATCATCATTATAAACTGAAATAATAGCAGTATTTGGAGCAGTAAAATACTCGTGATAGAAATTCACATCTAAGCATAACATTTAATCTGAATTGATGCTGCTTTGAGGAACATGCTACTTATGCAAATGTCCTTGGTAGGACTAAACACAGGCAAAACTGGAATATACAGTAGATCATCTATGAACACCATATTAAACTATACATTAGTCATTAAACTATACATTAGATTTTAAGATATTAATACAATTTTACCTTGTATTTGTCTACAATAGGCAATCTGATAGGACCATCACTTGATCTGTTGTAGTTTGCAAGGCTGTCCAGATGTGGAATGAAAGGTAATCCCCTACAAAAAGTTGCAGGTATGAGTAAATGATCAAACACAGACAGTGTGGCTTTGCAGCATGCATTAGAATCACTGATTTTACCCAACACAACATATGTGTAGAGATCGACCGATAGTGTATTTTGCAGATACAGTTTATTGTTCAACCAAAATCCTTTATAATAACCAGAAACCTATATAATAACTAAATAATAACAAGAAAGAAACGAAGATTTAGTGCATAAAGTGGGACTTTTAACAATAAACAATCCCAAAACACCCAAGGGACTATTATTTTAAAATGATGGAGACTTGGCTCCATTACAATGCTCTATATTTAAGTATTTACCAAATTAAGCTTTTTATTGCCTATATATTCACCAGATGAAGAGTTTTGTGTATTTATAGATATTTTACCAGATGAGGTTTAATGTGGAATAAGGTTAATTATTATTCAGAAGATATGTAGTTGGACACGTGATGTATGTGCTGATGGGGCACGTTTTCATATAGTTAAATTTTTCTTTGCATACCCTTGCTTCAATTTAGAACACTTGATTATCTAATCAATATAACAAAATATGCACTGAAGTCAGGATAAAAATATGGATGAATATAGTCAATGATGAAAGATTTAGATACAGCAAATCCCCACGTGATTGTTAATCGAGAATAATAAAAAAAAAATTAAATCGGCAACCGTCTGCACACATTTTTTTGTCAATAACCGTTCCAAAAAGCAACTATCGGTACCAATTAATCGGTAAAACTGATATATCAGTCTACCTCAACATATGTGTTCATAATAGCCAGTAAAATTATGCTTAACAAATTTTGAGTTACACAGCCAGTGAATATAATCACTTACGTATACCAGGGGCACAACTCGGAAGGCTCTTTCAAGTTAGCTCCTGTCAGTCCAGAGCAGGGCATGAAGTGAATATCTTTCTTTGGATTAAAGCCAACCTTCTTCAGAAATGGCACTAACTTCTCTTTACATTCCTCATATCTGCGGGGAAAATGTGTAGTAACCGGTCAAAGAAAAACAAGATTGCATTACAAAGATAAAAATTTTTATTGAATTGAATGTACCTATCCAAGCTCCAGTTCACAGTGGGATCATCCATTTTGTTGATGAGGACTATCAGATGTTTGACTCCAGCTGTTTTGGCCAGCATGGCATGCTCCCTTGTCTGGCCTCCCTTTTCAAAACCGGTCTCAAACTCGCCCTTTCTAGCAGAGATGACCTGAAGACAAAAAGAATGGAGTGTTTTTTACTAAACATGTCTGTCAATAAATCTAGGCATAATAAAATCAAGAACTATTATAAATATTTTACAGTGAAATGTACAGCATTACTCTGAAATGCTAAAGCTGACAACTTCTGAATTATTATCAAACACTTTTTACTTTTCTGACATAGTACTCTCAATCCAGCAAGCCATGCTTACAAAATGACATTGGCACAGTTTAGAAAACAAAGAAGACGCTTCAGGAAGGTCTCACCAGCACTGCCAAATCAGCTTGGGATGCCCCTCCGATCATGTTGGGTACAAAGCTTTTATGGCCTGGAGCGTCAAGAATAGTAAAGTGCTTTTTCTCTGTTTCAAAGTAGGCTCTTCCAACTTCTACTGTTTTCCCCTTGTCTCTTTCCTCTTGGTTTGTGTCTAAAGCCCAGGAAAGATACCTGCAGGTAAGATTGATGACATGTCAACCTGAACTGCATTATGTGAACAAACATTACACTTAAACACATTTTTTATTTAGTGATAAAAATGTGAAAATATCAGACAGACTTCTACAACTTAACCAAAACCCATGTTTGAAAAGTGAAATATACTATGAGAAAAGGCAAAGGAAAGCATTAATGACACAGCCTGCCCACCAAGTCTCTCTGTTCTTCTCTTTCGCCTCCCGTTCATATTTATCCAGCGTTCGTTTGTCCACCATACCAGTTAGATACCTTAATGGAACAGTAAATAAGCATTTTGCCAGTTCTTATAACAAGTGTTGCATGTATTACAAAGTTTATGACTTTGTTATAAAGACTGATGGCTCACTCACATGATCTGTCCACCAATTGTTGACTTGCCTGCATCTGTACAAAACAAAATAAATCCAGTAAAAAAACATATCAATCAATGATACTTATGCAAGATCATCCAAGTTAATTCTGACATGCATTGTTACAAAGGAAGATCATTTATATACAGTATACTGTGCTGTCTTTCTTAACCCTAATACAATATAACAATATCATTACAAAATGTTAAACAGAGGAAATGGACTGCAATGTGGGAGTCATAATAGTCCAAACAAACATACCCACATGTCCAATGAACACAACATTAACATGTTCTTTTTTAGGGGCATCCGGTGGGGGAGGAGGCAGTTTGGGGGTGGGCATCTCCTCATCTTCCTCCATCATTTCATCCTGTGCCTCATCCCCACAGCATCCAATCTCTGCCAGGGTTCCACGCCTTGGTTCCTCCACATCCGGCTCGCCCTTCTGCTCCCACGTTTCCACTGTGCTGGCATCTGTCTCTCCATTCTCCACTGCAGCTGTGGGGACAGTCACAATGTTTTAGTACTTTCCTGCACATATGCAGTACATAAGGTGCAAATTTAAGACAACTTACCTAAACACCTATTCTTGGAAAATATGGAAAGACGCTTCTTAAAATTATGCAGTATCTAACATTACTTTTCAATCAAATTCCTGTGTCATGCAGGAAAAGCATTTAGCTACATCTCAGTAAATAAAGAAATTTAAATATTTTGTATTTTTAAATATCAGATTTACATTTGGATAGTGATACTATTTATAAAATATTTATAAAACAAAGAACTCCTGAGGACTCAACACAAATCAAAGAGCACAAAAAGGGAAAATGTAATCAAATTAAGGAAAAGGAATTTCAATTAACTGATTTCTATGCTATTACAAATATTATACCAACTAACAGTTCATGGAACCACTGCAAGTCCCTTTGTTCACCAAGGCACTTCACTGAATATATACAGTGCAGTCCTTTCTTGGGAGAAGAATCAAGGTAACAACTGACCTCATGAAACGATAGGTAAATAAATTAAAGGAGTCATAACAATCCTTTGTTATTATTTTAATAAGTATATTACTAGTCCTATATTTCTAAAACATTATTATTTCCCACCCTCATTCTGACCCTCTGTTAGAAACACTAGGTTTTGGTGCTGCTTCTCCTTTAAGACTTGACAGTAAACGCCCACTATTATGATTGGCTCTCTTGACTGACTTGCTCTCTCTACTTGCCATCTCATTGCTCACTGCTACTGGGCGGGCTGCGGAAGTGATTAAAGGTCAAGTAGGCATTGATGTGTCAGATGCAAATGTCTACCACAGTGTGGCATCGCAATGTGGAGGAAGTAGAGAACGAGTCATTTTGGCAGCTTGGTTTCAACAAATGCTCTTTTTGCAGTGAGGAGAAAGTTTTGAGTTCTGAAACTTACAGTATGTTTTTATAGTACAAATACCTCTTATATGTCAAAAGATCAGGGAAATCCTCATGGCATGACCCCTTTAATGTCTATGTTTGTAAATGAACACATTGGAATTTCCAACTGGTTTCTTACATTGGAATTAAATCTCTGATATGTTTCATGGGAATACAAATATACTCAGTTTGCATACAAAATACCATGTCCTATCATATATAAGCTGTACAGCTGGAATCAGGGCTAAATCAATCAGCACATTCAGGGAAAGTCTGTTAACTGCTTCTCTGTGTCAGTTGCTCTAACAAGAGGTGTAAGCAAAGGGATAAATAAGGCCTGTAATATGAGCACATGTGTGCTGATGTAAGAAGCCAAAGTTGCCCTCAGCGGCAGTTCGACACTATATCAGAGCACAAAACCTAAGCAGAGTTTGAGCCACAGCTATCCAAAAAAACACTGACATACCCACTGGTTCTGAGATTTCCATGCTGGCCACTACATCACTGCCTGTGGAGAGAAACAGGTGTAATGACTGAATACCATCATATTATACTGTTATAAAGCTAGTGTGTTTAAACAATTATGTTACCTATAATCTTACATGGGCTGTTCAGCTCACTGCATTTGAGTATTTGCATTTGTGTGTTGTAGTTGTTAAACTACTGTAATTACTGGAAGAGATATATTCTAAAATAAATATTTTTTAACTTTAATATGGATAGTTTGAAGCTTTTCTTAAAGTTGGGGTGGACATGTCACCCCTGGAATCTATGTCCCTGTGTACAACTAAACAACCTGAAAAAGACAGATGTCAGATATGACCTCTTTTATTACTTATTTATATAGACAGATTAGCAGGTCATGAATCTATTAACCCTTAAACGCATACCTTGTGTCTTTAGTGACCCGGGACCTCATTCCACCCCCTGTACCTCATCCATTTTTTGGAGTTATGCCCACCCCTCTTTAGTATTCCTCAGGCTCTCATAAATAGTGTAACACACACACACAAAAGGCTAAATAAATAAATAACACTTTACAATGGCTTAAGTACCAAAAGTGTATAGTGCCATTAAGAGACCAGGTATGTAAGAGTGTATTGCTGTTTTTTCACACCTCCATAAATTATATTTTTTATGATTATTTCATATCTTCACAGGATATCTATTTCTTTGTTCATTACAAGATAAATTTGTACTATATTCGTAAAAATAAATATTATATCACATTGATTTTCTGGGCGACAATGCTGAATTATCAGTATCCCACATGCGTGTCTGCATACATATTATACATGCTATTTCTTACTCAAGGTGGCACTGATGTGTTAGTGACTAACTTGATTTACATATGACATTGCTATTTGATGAAGAAATAACATGGAAGTAAACTATAGCAAGTACAACAAATACTACTGAAATGATGTAAGTTGTGCATCTAGACTCAGTGCCTGAGTAAATCCTTATGTGTAGATCATGTGTTATGTGTATCTTAATATGTGTTTTTGAACAGCCAGTTGTGTCTCATGAAATTTCAGTGTTAAAGTAATGAATTCTGTTTTAGTTTAGTTTTGTCCTGATCTGTTGAATTTTACTATTGTATTTTATTCCAATTGTCTTACAAATATTTTTAAAATTTGACACTAAGCATTTTGTAGATTAATTTGTGATAGAAATAAGTGCCGTGTCTCTAAAGACCCAAATATGTAAAAGTGTTTGGTGAAATTCCCATGCATTTAAAGGATAAATACAGTATGTGACAGAGTTGGGCTTTACAGAACTTGTGTTGTTTTTACATATGTGAGTGTCCACTCTGGCCTAATGCCTTCTACCAGATTGCCAGTTCTTGTACAATGTGTTATGAACCGTACGCATTTTGAATATGTCAGACTATCATGTATAAACTTGACATAAAATGAATGAGGGGGAAACTGTTCAGATAAACGTCTTGGTGTGAAGTCGGCGGCTAACCCGGCCACGCAAGACTAACCAGGTTTGAGTTCACGTGAACTATACAGAAAAAGAAATGTGTATCAGTGATTTGAAGCCACATCTTATAAAGTAGCACCTAGCTGGATACGTAAACACAACATTCAACGAAACGCTGGCACCTCTTCGGATAACTTGCTATAAACATTTCAGCTAAGAGCCTTTTATGGTCGGCCAGTATCAAAGCTGTCAGCCCGTTTATTGTCGCTGTCACTTTACCGTCGGACGTGGTGTTTTCCGGTGGACCCCGTGAAAGAAAGGATGGTACGAATTCTGGAGCATTCACGTTAAGCCCGGTGAAGGCGGACTGAAGTTCGGTATCCGCCGTGGCCTCAACATCGTCCTCCTGTTCCCACGAATCAGGGGCTGTGTCTCCCGAGTCCATAGTGGCTTTAACGCGAATAGTTGATGTTTCTAGCGGCTTGCGCTATAACCTACGACGTAGTTGTTATCGAAACCAAATCTGCTGTTTTCGGTATCTATTCCAGGTAAATTAAGGGGTCGGAAAACTCGTAAATGCGCTAAAATGGTGCATGGGATGCCTAGTCTTCATGCGACACCATCGACGTGTAGCTAGCTAGCTGATCCTGGATCTTCATTGCGCACACAGAGCAAAAACGAGGAATGTGAAAGCGGCGACCATGTGTAATGATGACTTTCCATTATGGCTACACATCAACGTTTTTCAAATTAAGGCTGTTTTGGTAGAGCAACAAAATTCATAATAAAGTATATGACTCGCTTACAGACGGGAGTCTTTTTATATAACAGTTTTTATTTAACGTAATTTTTTATTTATATTTATTTAGAATTAAAATACTTTAATTTTCAAAATTACATTTTCAAATAGTGTGGACCAAATTTATGAATACATAATAAACAAACTCAACACAGAAATAAATAAATAAAACTGTTTTATGTTTTAACCTGAACCAATTACATCATGTATGATCTTGAAAAATTCCAGACATTTATGTAACATTTGATTTTCTGTGGAGATTTTTAGTTTTTGGCATCTGCTATTCTATGAAGGTATTTTTTTAGCAAATCAACTGAGCGCCTGTGACAGTGGAATTTGTAGTTGTAGAGATTAGCCACACATGTGTACCAGTAAATTTGAAGTCACAGAGAAAAATGTTTTAAGTTGCAAACTTGTAGCTTTTTTTCTCTCTCCCACAAACACACACAACAGTTACACCTTCTCAAATTCTTCATTGCAGGTGCACAAATCCTATTCTATGAATGACAAATTAAGAAACTCATATGCTCACATTTTTTCTACAGTTGCTGCAGTGAATATGGTGCAAAACACATTCACACACCCGCATCAAAAAACGTGAAGTCACGGATACATTTTTGCTCATCCGCAAATCAGTATGTGAAATCATCCAACGAGAGTTGCACACTTGTAGAATATTTTCTCACAATTATTTTTTTCTTGGATATTTTTCTAGCACAAACATAAGTACATAACTACAACTGCTTGAATCTGCTGCTACTGTTGTGGAGAGTGGAAAACGTTTCTTCCCCTCTCTGTAAGAAAACTCTCAAAGTCAGGAGTTCCAGGTGTCAAATGTTAAGAGTTTATTGAACATACCAACAAACCCGAGATGTCAGCTGAGATCTGACTCTCTCTGTCAAAACTCTTGGTTCTTGTACAGTTTGTAATCTAGCATTACCTCATGCCTACGCCATCTTAATATCTTTTGTATCCAATGGATTCTGTTTCCCACCATTATTTCACAGAGCCTCTAACCTCTTTTCAGTGGTGGGAACCTGGCTTTAAATTCAAAAATAACATTTTAAATTAATTTATCATGAAAATATACATTCAGTTACTTTAATTATTGGTTGTGTTAATTTTTTGACTTTGCTGTACTTTCCCAGAGCTTTCTCATGACTCAGTACCATTGTTCTGTGCTTACAGCTGAGGACACAAGAGTATTTCTTGCAGCATTTCTGCTACAGCTTAGTGCACTGAGCGTTTCTTGTAACATCAGCACTTTTAGTCCTCATATGTCCTCTCCTGGGTCACACAAAGTCCACACTTCTAGTAAACTCATATGCCCTCTCCTGAGTCACACACAAAGCTATTCTATATTAGTATTTATCTACTATACTACGAGTCTCAAACACTGTTTTTCGCTTGCAAATGACAAGTTTCGTGCGCTCTCCCTTTTGCACCACATATCTGTGTAAAATATGGAGCAAAAGTGATTTGTGCGTCTGTAGATGGCTAATCTCTACAACTACAAATTCCACTGTCACAGGCGCTCAGTTGATTTGCTCCAAAAATACCTTCATACCATTCCTCCAGGAGTAATGGCAAAGGTAGCTTCATTTTCTGGCATGTCTGGGCTGTAAAAAACAAGAAGTTTTAAGCTGCAAGCATTTTAACCAAATAGCTTGAATTATAACAATCAAATATGTTCATATATGTGTAATATTATAATTATTACTAACTGTAAATATTAATATTGAATAAATATTTTATAAAACACCAGTAAATGACATCATTTGAAAAGATTATGTTATGCTTATCATGTTCTCTTTATCTTAATTGAGCAAATTAAACAAATGAGAAGTTTATTACCTATCAAATATCTTGGCAATTCTCAATTCAGTTCATCCTTTTCTCAAGCTGATACGCGTGGTGGAGGCATGCGCCAGTATGTGTCCTCCGATAGGCTTTTTGGGATCTGCTTGAAATCTAAGAGTTAATTTTTTCCAGTTAGGTTGATTAGCAGTGAGGCTGTTTAAAATTTTCCATTAATCCCTTTTCATGGATGTGTAGCACTTGTTTCGTGTTCCTATCTTTAATTATTGTTCCCTTACGACTCAGTACACTTGACATTGCATTTATTAACGCATATGGGGAGTGCCTTCTTACATGACCTAGTTGAAACCTCTCTACAATAACACCAATACACTAATATTGGCCATGGTGTTTGTGCCCCGCCTGTTTTGGCGCAAAACTGTCCACTATAAAAACAGGTGCACAAACACCATTTCCTCAGAATTTCTTCCTTCAAGACAGCGATCATCTCTTGTCTAGAAACCCTCTACCTTCACCGTCGATATACACGAGTCAGCGGGCGGAATCTTCACGGGAAGACTTTCCGCTCCCCTGCAGTGCTCCGGCGAACATCACACCGCCTCGCCGCTTAATGCTTCGCTGTTGAACGGGCCTCAGCATCCTGATTCCCCGCAGCGCTTCGGCAGGGTTTGTGTATCCTTACAAAGCAATTGTATGTATATTGTGTGATATAAATATAAATATATATTTATTTATATATGTATATATCTAAAAGAGTCACTTACGTGTTCACGTCTTTCTTAAGATGTCGTTCCGTACATGTTCCTTGTGTGAGAGGCACAACCCACCGTCAGATCAGCACGAGATCTGCGTTTACTGTCTGGGCCGTGCCCATGCAGAGACAGCTCTCATGGAGACAGACTGTCCTCACTGTGAGGGCATGAGTCTCAAGACGCTTCGCTCGTGAATCACCCTCGTTCTGAGGGACGATTCAGCCTCATGCGCCCTCCCACCCGCCTCTTCTGTGATACCCGAGGATTCACGCAAGGAGGCACGGCGGGGCTGCGAGGTCGAGCAGGATGACTTTGAGGTGGTCCTCGTGGTAGCACAAGCCCTGCGAGCCCCTCAAACTCTATGAAGCGCATTGTAGTGCGGAGGATGGCGGGGCCGGGCCAGAATGACGCACGTCTGGACCCCAATCAGCCCGATGAGGCGAGCAGGGATAAAGGTGACCGGAGATGGCCGTTCGAGAGAGAGAGAGAGAACTACAGGCAGCTGCCCTGTATGTGTTTATGTTTGTGTGTTTTTGTTTAAGTTTATCATTAAACTTTATTTATATTGTCAAGCCGGTTCTCGTCTCCTCCTTTCCCTTATAACTCCTTTACATTGGTGCCGAAACCCAGGAAGGAGGAGAGAGAGAAAAAGAAACTCACTAACCAGTTCTCTGATGCGCCGTTGCATGGTCCTCGATCGCTCCTCCACCCTCTCAGGCGGACGACAGCCGCTCCTCCCCGGGCAGACCGGAGTCAAACCTCCGACCCCCAGGCGGTCGGGGAGTCGATTCCCTCCTCCCCTCGCGGACGGCGGTCTTCCCTCCTCCCTCCCAGTTTCGGCACCAATGTAAAGGAGTTATAAGGGAAAGGAGGAGGCGAGAACCGGCTTGACAATATGAATAAAGTTTAATGATAAACTTAAACAAAAACACACAAACATAAACTCATACAGGGCAGCTGCCTATAGTTCTCTCTCTCTCTCTCGAATGACCATCTTCAGTCGCCTTTATCCCTCGCTCGCCTCATCAGGCTGATTGGGGTCCGGGCGTGTGTCATTCCGGCTCGGCCCCGCCCTCCTCCACGCTACACGCATGTTTTCCAATACGCTATGTGCAAGACGAGCTCCGGCCTTCTGAAAGAGCGGGTGGCCTCATCTCGTTCAGCGGTTCTGACGCTGGGGATAATAATGATGATGTTATGTCTCTCGCTGCATCAGGTGAGTGGTCAGTAGATGATGCTGCCACCCCTCCCCCCAGCGAGGGCGAGGAACATGCACGCGCCACTAACAGGGAAATGCTCCACGTCCTTACAAGGGCGATCGAAGAGCTTCACCTTGAGTGGTCTACCCCAGAGGAACCTGAACAGTCTCGCCTGAATGGATGAATGATTCCTGCAGTCCAAACGACGTCAAAAGGCAGCGTCCCACAGATCTGCCCCATTCTTCCCCGAAGTTCATAAAGAACTGTCCTGGCGCGCGCCCTTCTCGGCGTGCTCGTGCAGTGATGCCATCCTCTTTAATGTAGTTCATGGGGAAGAAAACAGTTGTGCCAAACTACCCCCTGTGGAGGAGGCGGTAGCAGCACACCTCTGCCTAACGAGTAACAGGCCGTGGAAATCACGCCCCATACATCCTTCCAAACTGTGTCGATAAACGTCCACACTGGTGGGAAAAGCTTACTCAGCGGCAGGACAAACTGGATCAGGACTCCACACAATGGCAGTGTTCCAGGTATTTCAAGCCAAGCTCATCAAGCAAATGGACAAGCATGGCTTCGATCCAGAGACAATTAGAAGATCTCCGTACCACTACAGACTTAGTGCTGCATGCCACGAAAGTCACTGTGCAGGCCATCGGCAAGTCCATGGGCAACCTGGCAGTTCTGGATCGACATATATGGCTGACAGAAATGAGTGATAAGGAAAAAGCCACTCTGTTGGATGCTCCAGTGTCTCCAGCCGGCCTCTTTGGCGGCTCTGTGAATAAGTTTGCTGAGCGTGACTCAGCAGCAGTCACAGGATGAGATACATTATGCCCAAGCGGAGTATATCACAGCCGGTTCGCCCTCGCTCTGTTTCAAGCCAGTGCCCGAATAAAAGCCCCATACCTACTGCCACACCAGCACCTGCGTATCAGCACACGCAGCAAAAGTGCTCCTGATGGGCACAACCTTTGAAGCGGAAAGCAGAGCCGTGGTTCCCTCCGGGTCTGCTCCAAAAAAGGCTCGATTGGAGACACAAAACACTGTTCCCCATCTCCCCACTACTGTTTGTCAGGAAAGGAATATTGTTGTTCATAATGTTGTTCAAAATGTTGTTCTTGTGTCTTGCACTCAAATAAATGCAATAAAATGCAAAAAAAAGAATACAGCATTCATTGCAAATGCACGAAATGCTCACACATTCTCAATAAAGAGCCCTTTTCCTCTTCAAAGCACACACATTATGCGCAACCACTTCCCTATAGTGAGCGACGCATTATATCATACGGTAAACAAACCAAAATAGCTTGGGCCTCAATGTGAACTGGGCGAAGAGCACGCTCTCCCCCAGCCACCTCGACTCCACGAGCGGGCGCCCGCACCACACGAGCGAGCACATTCAGGCCATTCAACAGTGTCTGTCTCAGTTCAAACTGGGGAGAACACTTCCACTGAAGCTGTTTCATTAAGCATTGGGATTTATGGCAGCGGCATCTGCCGTCATTCCATTAGGTCTCTTACACATGAGACCTCTTCAGTGCTGGCTGAAGCACCATGTGCCACGACATGCTTGGCGCCAAGAGCGCATGCGCATGCGCATCACTATATCCCGCCGCAATGCTCAAAGTGTATGTGGCAACTATATCTGCGTATCACGCACATGAAGCCAGCGCCTCTATAGGCAAGCATGATTTAATCATAAAGTTCCTTAAAGGAGCAAGACAATTAAACCCACCTCGCCCGGCTAAGTCCCGACTTGGGACTTAACTTTAGTCCTAAATGCTCTCGCAGGGCCCCCCTTCAAGCCTTTGGACTCTGTTGATTTGCGCATGCTCTCCATTAAGTCTGCACTACTGCTGGCTCTGGCCTCAGTAAAGCAGGTCGGTGACCTGCATGCGCTATCAATTGATAATTCATGTCTGGAGTTTGGCCCTGGTCTTTCAAAAACCACTGTCAAACCCAGAAAATGCTATGTGCCTAAGGTCCTAACCATGCCCCTTCAGAGCGCAGGTGGTTCACCTTCAGGCCCAACACGAGGGTCACTCACTGCAGCATACTCATGTCGGTCGCCATCCCACCAGACTGTGGCATCATGCTTCCTTTCTGGGAGGTTATGTCGTGTAGTGCAGCGTGATGGGATTCAGTTCCCCATATGCGTTAATAAATGCAATGTCAAGTGTACTGAGTCTTAAGGGAACGTCTCAGTTATGTACATTACCTCGGTTCCCTGAGACGAAGGGAACAAGACATTGTGAAAGCGAGCCGCACTACAAGACTCAGAGTTCTTGAGGCACGAGTGATGCACTCCCTGTTCTCAGTCAGAAATTCTGAGGAAATGGTGTTTGTGTACCTGTTTTTATAGCGGACAGTTTCACGCCAAAACAGGTAGGGCTCAAACACCATAGCCAATATTAGAATACTGGCGTTAATGTAGAGAGGTTTCAACTAGGACGTGTAAGAAGGCACTCCCATATGTGTTAATAAACGCAATGTCTCGTTACCTTCGTCTCAGGGAACCAAGGTTACGTACGTAACCGCAGTGTTTCTATACTTACGTCATTCCAGCTCCTGGATCTGCAGTCATTTAATTGGTAACAAACACTGCAACGTTGTACTCTATATTCCACAAATGACAGATTTTATTGCACAAGCGGTAGTCAGTCGAACAAGTTAAAGGGATAGTTCACCCGAAAATGAAAATTTTCTCATAATATACTGACCCTCGTGCCATCCCAGACATGTATGAGTTTCTTTCTTATGCTGAACACAAACGAAGATTTTTACAACAATATTTCAGCTCTGTAGGTCCATACAATGCAAGTGAATGGTGGCCAGATATTTGAGGGTCCAAAAGGCACATAAAGACAGCATAAAAATAATTAATATGACTCCAGTGGTTAAATATCTTCAGAAGCTATATGATAGGTGTGGGCGAGAAACAGATAAATATTTAAGTCCTTTTTTACGATCAATACCCACTTTCACTTTCATCTTTTGTTTTTGGTGATTCACATTTTTTGTGGATATCACCACCTACTGGGAAGGGAGGAGAATTTATAGTAAAAAAGGACTTAAATATTGATCTGTTTCTCACCCACAATTATCTTATCTCTTCTGAATATATGGATTTAACCACTGGAATCATTTGGATTACTTTTATGCTGTCTTTATGTGCTTTTTGGAGCTTCAGAATTTTGGTCACCATTCACTTGCATTGTATGAACCTACAGAGCTGAGATATTCTTCTAAAAATCTTCATTTGTGTTCTGCAGAAGAAAGAAAGTCATACATATCTGGGATGGCATAAGGGTGAGTAAATGATGAGAGAATTTTCATTTCTGGGTGAACTATTCCTTTAAGACAATAAGCTTAATTCACGGTCGATAAAACAGACCATTATCAAGTTCAATGTCAGGAGTAAGTGTGAATGGCAGTGAATATCTTTTGCAAAGAAAAACAGACCTTCAGAGATCTTCTGCACTCTAGAGAGCATTTGTGCAAGCTTCTGCTCTCTCTCAGCCAGCTCACCTCTTCCAGGGAAGTCCACCCAGAAAAGAGCCATGATTGAGTCTATTATCTGTGGAAAACCAATTGTTGATGGCCACAAGATTATGTAAATATATATATATATTGTACACAGGAGAACACTTTGGCAAGTTTATATTGATAGGATTAAGTGTCTCGGATTTACCAGTAGCTTGAAGACACCTCCCTCCTCATGAAACTTGGCTGCAACAAAGTCTAATAATTCCATTTGGTGACAGACAGATCAAAACACTCTATGGCACTTCATCAGCTAGCCTGCTATACTCAAAAGTAAAATTACATTTAAAAATTAGGGATGCGCAGATATATCGGCTGTCGATATTTATCGGCCAGTTTTTGACCAAATTAAAACCATCGGCATATCGGTAATAAACATGAAATTGCTGATATGTAAAACCAATGGTTTATGTATAATTAATTAGTAAGACACTTTGTAAAAACTCTGTGATTCCAAATGCACAATCCAGAAATAATAAATAGGCACAATAAGGGTTGGCACTCCTAAAAACATGTAATATTTAATTTTTATTCTGTCTCGTTCTCACACTAATATGGAAAAAACATAATAAATGGACGTGGCCGTTGTGAAAGCGGATCTTACCTATAGGCTACATGATGAGGGAAATCATCCAAAATGCTTTGAAACCAGCAGACTTTGACTTCTGAGATATCGGTATGATATCCATTAATGCTGCATGATTGATTGAATTAAGATTGAAATTGCAATATGGCTTTGTGCGATTACTAAACTTTAAAAACAGAAGTGCAAAAATGTTTTAGAAGTGCAACATAACATTTTTTTTTCATATCAATCATCATGTTATCATATTTAGTCATTTTTTAATATCTTTTTATCTTGTATCTTTCCCTGTGGCTCTCTTTAAAATTTTGGACTGTCCTGTGTTCAACAGATCTAGTGTTCAATGAAAATGATTTATTGTTAAAACACTGAAAAAGCTTTTGTACATCTTTGTAAAAGTTTTAAAGGGATAGTTCACCCAAAAATGAAAATTTGCTGATAATTTACTCACCCTTAGGCCATCCAAGATGTATCTGAGTTTCTTTCTTCATCAAAACAGAATTTAAGACTTTTAGGATTTCATTTCAGGCCTCCTAAACAATGCAAGTGAATATGAAAGATAACAGAGCATCAAAAAGCACCCTACCGCCAAAAGATTCAGTAATGGCCATACTCTCTACACCTCCTCCAAGGAGTTTACTAATCAAGAAATTAAATGAAAAGGCATTCTCCTTTCATATGCAGCAGGTATAAGATTTTTTTCAGATACATGTTTTTTAAAACTTGCATGAAAATACAGGTGTCATGTGGACTGCTTGTTGGTTTTAGAGCAATAAAAGGGTTGGTTTTTTTCTTACTCAAATTCCAAACTGCCAGTTGAGATGTGGAATACTTCTTTCCTTTTCACACTGTATTCGGAAGCTGTTTGAAATCCACAAAACTGCATGGAATTTTAAAGACAAAATAATCAAATTAGGTACACAAAGACAATTATTACGCTAATACATTTAATGAGGTCACATCAAATTACCAGCAACTTTCCAGCCGCTACTTTTATTTTGTCCACTTTGGCCTCAGATAGTCCATTTACATTACAGAGAGCACGGCGTGTGGTCATCTGGATTCCTTTCTCAGTACAAATCCCCACGGACTTCAGCTTCTTAATGTCAGCCATGTTCTTAATGGAGAGGGACATGAATCAATATTAAATGTTCATATTTTTCCATAACAACTACATTATTTAACTACCCAAGTCACTTTACTTACAATGACTTGCTTCTGTAAGAGCTCTATGTCTTGAAAAAAGGATTCCTGTGGGCATTTTTATAAGAACAAAATCATCATTTTATACAGAAACAAGTAAAAGGCAAATAAGCTGCAAAATAAAGTTACATGGTTAAATTCATTTTAAAAGAGGTTGTATTATATAAACATGAATGTGAATTACCTCATCACCCTGAAAGCCCGCCTCATCCTCCAAAGCTTGGTCCATCACACCCTTCATACTATGAATGGGTTAAAAGAATGCTTACAATAATATATATTGTTTCGATGGCTAGTTAACTGAATCAGTCAGTAAGTATCTAGATTATTATTTTTTACAATTTAACCAGGTACCTGTTAACTGGCTGTACGAATCTTTACTTCCAATCAAATTAACAGTTAGTCTAGTGTTTCTCGTTATAAGGGTGTTCAATAACGCTTGTTGACAAAAATAAATGAATATAAATTACCTTTTACCTCACGTTTAAACCCGAAGGACCGCTGGAAAAATCTACTCCACTGATCTCGCGCTGAGTGACACTTGTATGCGCGCGCGGGTCTGTCTCGAGATTTGATAGATCTTTTACAGCTGTCAAAGGTGTGATTTTATTCATTTTTTAATTTCAATTAAAAATGTACTATACTTTGCAAGTACATTTTATATCTGTTTTTATCTATAAACAATCTGAGATGTAAACCCGTCTATGACGCTTGTGACAGACGAACATAGAGTACAAAACTAAATCGTACCTTCTAATACATTTCCATGGAAAAGTCCTTTGATGGAAAACAGTTTTTGTCTGTTGGAATTTTTTGTTCTTCGTTAAATAAATATAAATGCCTCGCTGCTGTAAATAATGTTATTTTGATTATCATAACTACACTGAAAAAAATATTTTATAATTAAGTAAATAAAGCAGAAAAAATTAAGTATTTTTTACACTGAATACGTTAGTTTTAGCGTGAACTTGGAAATATAATTAGTAAATTCTACATTTGTACTCAATTCAAACATGTAAAAATGAAATATTTGAAAATATTTATTATTGTTTGTTATCTTTACACGCATTATCATGTACCAATTCTAAAGCAGGAAATCTTGTCATATTTATTTGCTAATTTGAGTAAATTTCACAGGAAAACAAATAAGTACATTTTACTTAACTTTTTGAAGCTAGTGTTCCAGGCTTGAATAATGAACAAGCTTGCATAGTTTCACTGTTTGCAAGTTCATTTACACCGCTTTTATTGTTGATTTGGTTGTTAGGTTTGGTACATTCTTATTTTGTGAAATCTGAAGTTCATTTTCTATTCAGAATGCCCCATTCATGATATATATATATATATATATATATATATATATATATATATATATATATATATACAGTACTGTACAAAAGTTTGAGGCACTTTTGAAAAATGTTGCATAGTGAGGATGTCTTAAAAAATAATGACATAAATAGTTTTCATTTATCGCTTAATGTCATACAAAGTCCAGTAAACATAAAAAAGCTAAATCAATATTTGGTGTGACCACTTCAAAACAGCACCAATTCTCCTAGGTACACCTGGACACAGTTTTTCTTGGTTGTTGGCAGGTAGGATGTTCCAAGCTTCTTGGAGAATTCACCACAGTTCTTCTATCTATTTAGTCTCAATTGCTTCTGTCTCTTTATGTAATATCAGACTGACACGATGTTCAGTGGGGGCTTTGTGGGGGCCATGACATCTGTTGCAGGGTTCCCTGTTCTTCTATTCTAATCTTTTCTGTTTGCAAAAGTAATGTTTGGGAGTCTAACATTTATATTTCCTATTGACACACTAAAGCTGAAGATATAAATAACCATCTTAAGACAAATGCTTTTGTGAAACATCTTATGTGCCTAAGACTTTTGTACAGTACTGTATATAAAAAAAATAATTTTTTTTTACTGTCATGGTGTTTTGTGTAAATTTTATTTTTAAATATGGTCTGTTAAATTTTCTAGCAATTTCTGCATGGAAATAGGTTCCTAGTTGTTGTTTTTTTTAGGTAAATCCCTATCCAATTTTTTTGCATTGTAGTGTCCAACTGAGGATTGCGACTTTTATTTTGCCTTAATGTGCTGATTGTGGAGAACTTCACTTTATTTATGCCAGGCTCTTTTCCAGAGATTCTTGGGCTCGGTCTCTGCATCTTAAGTATTTCACTTTTAAACATAAGAATGAAATGCAAATACCATTTTAGTTTCTGCAATATAGAATACATCACACCAAAAGCCAAAAACAGAGATGGACTTGTTTTTATTCCTGATGCCATTGATGACTCAATTTGAATGTCACATTGACAGTATGTTTTGAAACAACAGTATTTCTGTAATGTATTTCACAATGATTCTGCACACTATGGCTTTTATCTCAGGAGTCACATTTTAGAAGCTTTGCATGATGTTAGTTCTATCTGTAAAAGACACTGTTGGTAAATAGCTACTTCCAAAGATGTAACATTTCTGAATCAACAAATAAGAAACCACCATAATCTGTAGACAGAGATAATTTCACAATCAACACAGGGCTAGATGTGCCCTCGTAAAAAAAAAAAAAAATTGGAGATCTTTTAAATTATGTCCAATATTCTCTACAACTTAAGCATTGATACAGTGTGTTACAATGGCCAACGTTGCGTCATAAACTGAACAGTCCTTTGGAAATACAATGCATCTACAACACAGTCAAAATACTCTCAAACAGCTGATATCGTCTCTCTCTGAAAGACACATTATCAGATAACTATAAAAAAAAATTATGTAAAAGGTCAGAGCTTGGATGTTAGTCTATATAGGATGTTTTTTGTGAGAAAGGCAAAGAAAGAGGGAAGTTCATGTAAAGTCATCAAGCTCTCCTTTGAACACACAACACTTTCAAGGTAATGACTTCATGTTGACCAACCACTTCATCATCTTTTCTCCAGTTTCTCCTCCCTCTCTCTTTTCCTTTCTTCTACAGGTCTCCAAACAAATTAATGTTGTACAACTCATTTATGTTACATTATATACGTCATCACAGCTTTCCAGGAGCAGGAGGCATCATTCCAGCCATTCCCCCAGACATGCCAGCATTTGGACCCAGCAAAATCTACAAAAGTAGAACAAAAATTAGAATTTTACTCAAAAATGACACAAAAGGAATATGTAAAAATATAAATATATAAAAATTTATATTTTCAATGACATCTCTTCAATGTAGGGCTGCACAATGAATCAAATAAATAATCAAGATTACAATTACAGTTGCCACAATTAACTAATTTTGAAAAGTGTCAATTACAGCAGTCAATGTAGGTCTACTCATGTTTTGTCAAAATGTTCTACTTATAATATGTTTTTTGCAGAGATAGAGTAACCGTTGCTCGATTTGTGTAAAAGTTGAAAATAATAAAAAGTTTTATCGTGTTGCTAAGAGGGCCAATGTGAAGATGTCTTTATTTACTGATGTAAAAAACATACAGTAGTTCAGGAACACAACTCTAAGCTTGTTTTAGCTGTGTAGCCTACATAAACTATATGGCATACAGTTGCCCCACACAAAATAAGCATTTTAATGTAAATTCTATTCATTTTACTTTTTCATTAAGATTTGAGAATATGAACTTGCTCAATCTTTTGACTATCATTTTAAACACTTTTGTTCACAGCCGGATATGTTCTTTGCTATGATCAATAGCTACCACATGGTGCTGACTGGTTTATATTGATTTGTTGCACCCTCTTGTGGACGCAGGAGACAACACTGATTTAAAATCAGATGTCTTGTGGATTTTTCACCCTACCTGAAATGTTTTTCAAATTTGAATATAATCAAAGTCTTTCTAGCAAGTCAGTCCACTAGCGGCCATCTTTGGAATGCTCCCGGGCAGGATGGGCAGCTATTTCTATGGATACCAGCTAATGCGCATGCGCGTTCTCGGGTTGACTGACAGACAATGTCTGTATCTAAAGGTGATTGGCTTGTTTACCTGTAAGGCGGGACTTCCTTTCTACATCTGTTGACTGTTGGGTGATCCAATTTCTCCCATTCATTTTAATAGAACTGGCCTGTCTCTGCTAAATAGTCTGTGGTATATTTTGAATTTTGGCAATATTTTAGTGAAAAATTCTAATTTAGTTTCTCAGCCCTGTTGACAGCCCTACTGAATACATCCCAGGAGTCAGCTGGAAAAGTTGTCCCAAGAAAGTGTTCATATTTATGCAGCACTTTGGTGTTACTGCTGTTTTGTACCTGTCTCTGTTGTTGTAATTGTTGTTGTTCCAGCTGTAACCTCTCGGTCTCAAAGACAACCGGCAGAACCAGAATCATAAAGGAAGTTGTACCAACCCATAGAGCTGAGCGAGAGAAACTAAAGGAAAGCACAGGAGGAGGAAATGTATCCTTACATGTCAAGTCTAAAATTTAATGATTTGACTGTTTTAATGAGGTCAACAACAGCCAGCAGCTCACCTGTAAAGTTTTTTTGCTACAGACAGCGAACATTGTGCAGATACTTCAGCTGCTGATCGCATTGAATCTGGAAACATCTCAGTAAGTCCCCACAGCCTCTCCAGCAACGTTTCATCCAGCTGTGAAAGAAGAAATTTGAAAAAAAGAGAACAAAGGGGTCTCATTTAAATACAAAAAAAAATCTTGTTTAAAAAATCTAGACTTTGTCATTCTGGGTTGGGCACTACATTTCAAGAACATGCAATGCATACATTAACACATATGTGTCACCCTTATGCCATCCCAGATGTGTATGACATTTTTTTTTACCTCTGGTGAACAGAAACAAAGATTTTTAGAAGAATATCTCAGCTCTGTAGGTCCAAACAATGCAAGTGAATGGTAAACAGAACTTTGAAGCTCCAAAAAAGCACATAAAGGCAGCATAAAAGTAATTCATAAGACTCCAGTGGTTAAATCCATATCTTCTGCAGTGATCCAATCGATTTTGGGTAAGAACAAACCAAAATGTAACTCAATTTTCAATATAAATCTTGACATCTGCAGTCTTTTTGGTAATCATGATTTCAAGCTTGATTACACTTCCTAGTGCTTGATGCATGCACAAAGCACTCAATGTTACTAGGAAGTGTAATCAAGCTGGAAATGATGTTAAGATTTATAATGAAAAAGGAGTTATGTTTTGGTCTGTCTATTGGATTGCTTCAGAAGCCACAGAAATAACCACTGGAGTCATATGGATTACTTTTATGCTGCCTTTATGTGCTTTTTGAGCTTCAACGTTGTAGTCACCATTCACTTGCATTGTATGGACCTACAGAGTTTAAATATTCTTCTAAAAATCTTCATTTGTGTTCTACAGAAGGAGGAAAGAAAGTCATACACATCTGGGATGGCATGAGGGTGAGTAACTGATGAGAGATTTTTCATTTTTGGGCGAACTGTCCCTTTAAAGGTTCAAGTTACAGAGCTTGGTAAATGTGGAATATTAAAATATGATGTGCTTTGTCTGATATTGAAAAGCATATGCATGTTATTACTTAGTGACTTAACACAAATTATAGCATAATAGAGTCATTTATACGTTAATGAACGACTTAAGAGACATAATTAGCACAGTTGTGAAAAACAAACCTCTGAAATACAATAAAAACCTAACATAAAACCTTCAAACAGCTCAAAATGCCACTGATAGTGTGGGTAGCACATCATATGCAAGCACAAAACATACGACATTTGACCTGTTTTTCCTTATCTTTGCAATTTTCCGTGACCAAGTAAGGCATACCTCTTCATCTTCATCATCTCCCTCGATCTCGCCTTCAGGGGGTCGAGTCTCCACACGGCCCGAGTCTGGAGAGAGCTCCTGAATTGTAGCCATTTAAAAGAGAGTTTTAACTAAGTTTTGGTTATAACTGTGTACAGACTAAGCGGCTGTTGTTAAAGGTACGTTTCACTGGCTCACAACGATTTAGACCCAGAGCGCACGCACTGAAACCTGAGGTCACTTGGGTTACATGTGTGGCGGAAGTACCACACCGGTTTCTTGTAAGGAAGCACAAAGACACATTGCGCCACCTATGGACATGGAGGTCTAATCGCAGTCAGCTCATAGTTGCGTTATGGATTATATAATATATATTTAGTAAAGTTTTTACACAAATTCTGGTCACGTTAGCTTTTTCATCAACACATTTATTACCCTACATAAAAACAACTCCTAATGGGGTTAATCTATTTCTGGAGAAGGTTAACGTACTCACCCTTGCTTTCACTGACACATTTCCTTCTGATTTTATCATTCTAACGTGTGAACACACACGTCACGTACGATTCGAATCACTTCTCGGTGAAATAAAAATCATGGGGCCTACTATGAGAGTTATACAAGGTTGTTGACAGATATTTCTGTGTGTGTACTGAAGGTCCCGCCCTCATTCTTAAAGCCTCGAGTCATCTTGTGTTGTTGTTGTTGTTTTTTTTTATTTTTTATGAATGAAAGCTTCTAGCCCTCTGATGGTTAAGTGATTCCGGGAAAAGGGCGTTTTGCTCTCTCGTCTAAACACGGGCCGTACTGCTTTAACGTAAGTAAGTTGAAATACCGGAGAAGCGGTGAGAATCGTATCCTGTTCGATAATCGGCGACGTGTGAAATAAGGCGAAGAAGAGAAATCAACACCAGGTAAGATATTCAGTTTTTTTTTTTTTTCTTTTTTTTTTTCTTTTTCTTTTTTTTTTCTCTTCTGTCGACGTTTGTTTACGCTAAGGAAACGGAAGGATGTTAGCGAACCTGCTGTAGTACAGACATACATACATAAATTCAGACATACATACATACAGTACATACATACATACATTCAGACATACATACATACATACATACAGTACAGACAGACATACATTCAGACATACATACATACAGTACAGACATACATTCAGACATACATACATACAGTACAGATATACATACAGTACAGACATACATTCAGACATACATACAGTACAGAATACATACATTCAGTCATACATACATACATACAGTACATACATACATTCAGACAGACATACATACAGTACAGAATACATACATTCAGACAGACATACATACAGTACATACATACAGTATAGACATACATACAGACATACATACATTCAGACAGACAGACCTACATACATACATACATACATAAAGTACAGAATACATACAGTATAGACATTCAAACATACATACAGACATACATACATTCAGACAGACATACATACATACAGTACAGAATACATACATTCAGACAGACATACATACAGTACAGACATACATACAGACAGACATACATACATACAGAACAGACATACATACATTCAGTCATACATACATACATTCAGACAGACATACATACATACAGTACAGACATACATACATTCAGACATACAGACATACATACATTCAGACATACATACAGACATACATACATACAGTACAGACATACATTCAGACATACATACATTCAGAAATACATACATACAGTACAGACATACATACAGACAGACATACATACATACAGTACAGACATACATACAGACAGACATACATACATACAGTACAGACATACATACAATACAGACATACATACATTCAGACATACATACATAAATACATACAGTACAGACATACATACATTCAGTCATACATACATACATTCAGACAGACATACATACATACAGTACAGACATACATTCAGACATACATACATTCAGACATACATACATACAGTACAGACATACATTCAGACAGACATACATACAGTACAGACATACATACATACAGACAGACATACATACATACAGTACAGACATACATACAATACAGACATACATACATTCAGACAGACATACATACAGTACAGACATACATACATACAGTATAGACATACATACATACAGAACAGACATACATACATTCAGTCATACATACATACATTCAGACAGACATACATACATACAGTACAGACATACATACATTCAGACATACAGACATACATTCAGACATACATACAGACATACATACATACAGTACAGACATACATTCAGACATACATACATTCAGAAATACATACATACAGTACAGACATACATACATACAGACAGACATACATACATACAGTACAGACATACATACATACAGACAGACATACATACATACAGTACAGACATACATACAATACAGACATACATACATTCAGACATACATACAGTACAGACATACATACATTCAGACATACATAAATACATACAGTACAGACATACATACATTCAGTCATACATACATACATTCAGACAGACATACATACATACAGTACAGACATACATACAGACATACATACATACAGTACAGACATACATACATACAGACAGACATACATACATACATACATACAGTACAGACATACATACATACAGACAGACATACATACATACAGTACAGACATACATACATACAGACAGACATACATACATACAGTACAGACATACATACATTCAGACATACAGACATACATACATTCAGACATACATACAGACATACATACATACAGTACAGACATACATTCAGACATACATACATTCAGAAATACATACATACAGTACAGACATACATACAGACAGACATACATACATTCAGACATACATACATACAGTACAGACATACATACAATACAGACATACATACATTCAGACATACATACATACAGACATACATACATTCAGACAGACATACATACATACATACAGTACAGACATACATACATACATACATACATACATACATTCAGACATACAGACATACATACATTCTGACATACATACACACATACAGTACAGACATACATTCAGACATACATACATACATACAGAGAGAAATACAGTGTTAATTGTAGGTGTTAATAATGAGCATGAGTGAGAATATTTGTTGTGACTGAGTTACTGGGAACTTTCTAAATGATTTAAAACACGAAAGGTGAAATTAAAGTAAGGAGCTGCTGTGAAGACAGGAATGGACTTGTGCTGAATCACTGTGACTCGTGAAAAAGCTCGTGGTCGGTTATTTGAGACAGCTCGCGGATGATAGGCGCTCATCCCACACATGACGGGAAACAGCGTTTAGTTCTCCATCTGGACTTCGACCACTCATGATTTACTGTCAAGAAAAAGTGCCGCTGTTAGGATACTGGATGCCTAGATTTAGCTAGTTAAAATAAGAATTGGAGGTCCATATGTACTTTAACAAAACAAACCTCAGAAATAAGCCATTAAAGGAATATTCCGGGTTCAGTACAAGTTAAGCTCAATTGACAGCATTTGTGGCATAATATTGATTATACAAAAAGTAATTTTGTCTCGTCCCTCTTTTCTTTAAAAAAGCAAAAATCAAGGAACAGTGAGGCACTTACAATGGAAGTGAATGGGGCCAATTTTTGGAGGGTTTAAAGGCAGAAATGTGAAGCTTATAATTTTATAAAAGCACTTACATTCATTCTTCTGTTAAAACTCATGTATTATTTGAGCCGTAAAGTTGATAAAATCATAGGTTTTACTAGGGATCCGATGTACACGAGTAATCGATTAATCGAGTACTCGTTCAGCTTTAAATATTCGACCAGTAAAAACACTACTCGAATATTGCAATTAGATTTTACTACGTGCCTTTTCCTGCTGTGGGCAGCAGTGAAACTGCTTTTCTCAAATAAATCTCGCTGTTAAACTCAATGCATTTGTTAGCCCTGTGGATGCATGACGTTGTTGAAGGAATAGTTCACCCAAAAAGAAAATTCTGTCATTATTTAAAGTGTTTGTATTGCTTCAATAGACTTGGAATTAGGGCTGGGTAAAAATATAGTTTTTTCCTATGCATCACAATCTCCGTTTGAACGATATCGATTCTTAAATCCCAAGATAGATCTTGTACTCTGTGGCAACCCCAATACACGATGAGAATAAATCACTCGCAGGTCATTGAATAATGTCTCTTTTAATACCCTTTCTGTTTTTTACAGTTAGTTGTTGATTAAAAACAACAGAAAAGGATGATTGGATGCATGGATGAGCTAAATAAATTACACACGTCTTCGCTCGTTATATGCGCTTACTGACTGATGCCGCTAGTCTAGTATTAAGCACATGTTCTACATATCAATGCAAATACTTGTAAAAAGTACAAATTATGCAAGTAAACAATAACAATTTAACAAAAAAATATATGCAACACAATATATGCAATTTTAAGACATTATTAGATGAATTTGATAATTTGAAGCTAAAATGTCACCAATTTGATGAAAAACTTATAATAAAATATAATTTGTAAAATGTATATTTTCGAATTGTATCTAGAAGGTCCCCTGTATAACTAACAGCATTAGCTGAGAGAATTTCTTTCATATGAAGGCAAAATAGACATTGTAATCGAACCGAATCGAGAATCGAATTGAGAGCTTGTGAATCGGAATTGAATCGAATCAGGAAATCTTTTTTAATACCCAGCCCTAATTGGAATGTATGTTTCTATGTGTGAGTGCAAATGTTTTTTATTTTTTTTATTTACAAAATTGCTTGAAATGCCCATCCCTATTTTTTACGGTCGTTTTAGGGTTTGCGGTGTTGTGCCATCATGGCAACAAAGTTGTAAAATTGGATATAACTTTAGACAGAAAAGTTTTTTAATGTTTACGGATTGGCCCCAATCATTTCCATTGTAAGTGCCTCAATGTAAATGCAATTTTCACTTTTTTTAAGAAAAGGAGGGACGAGTCTAAATAATTTTTGTGGTAATCAACATTACGCCGCAAATGCTGTCGATTGAACTTAACTTGTATTGAACCTGTAATATTCCTTAAAATATGTAGTATTCACAGTCTTACCATATATAGCCTATGTAAAGTACAAGTTTAATCTGATTATTTGGTATTTACAGGTTAAAGGGATACATTAAACAAGACAATGACTTCAGATGGCAGAGCTAGTAAAGCCCTAAAGGTAAAGATCCTTTTACTGACTACACTTTTATTAATTTTGCCATAAGACAGCCTACTTAAAGGAATAGTTCACCCAAAAATTAAAATTCTCAAAATAATTTACTCACTCTCATGCCATCACAGATGTTTGTCATTTTTCAAGTCATTTTTGGGTGAATTATCCCTTTAATATCAGAAGGTGGGTTTCTTGATATGCAGTGGCATGTTCTTGAAATGAAGTGCCCAAGCCAGAATTACAAAAAGTCTATTTTATTTAGCTTCATTTAAGTCTTTAAAGGGAAAGTTCACCAAATAGGAAAACCCATGTGACTTTTTGTCTTCCCTGGAACACAAAAGGAGATGTTAAGCAGAATGACAGCCTCAGTCGCCATTCACTTTCATTTCATCTTTTTTCCATACAAAGAAAGTGAAAGGTGACTGAGGCTTTCATTCTGCTTAACATCTCCTTTTGTGTTCCAGGGAAGAAAGAATGTCATACAGGTTTGGAACAACATGAGGGTGAGTAATTGATGAAAGAGTTTATGAGTCACACTGTGAAAACAACTGTCCCATGCTTTCAGGTGAAAAGGGAATGTGGGGAGAACGTCCCAGTCCTGAGCGACAGTGAGCTGATGTCACTGTCAGTGCGTGAGCTGAACCTGCACTTACGTGGTTTGTCAAGGGAGGAGGTGCAGAAGCTGAAGCAGAGGCGGCGTACGCTGAAGAATCGTGGCTATGCAGCGAGCTGCCGGGTGAAGCGCGTGTCCCAGCGTGAGGCCCTGGAGCAGCAGAAGAAGGAGTTGCAGCGGGAGGTGGAGCGGCTGGGGGCCGAGAACGCAGGCATGCGGCGTGAGTTGGAAGGGTTGGGTGCCCGTCTTGCTGCACTGCAGCGCTTCGCCCGAGGTTTGGAATCTGGAGGAGGTAGCCTGTTGGCCACCACACCCCGCCTCAACACAGCCTCCGTCATCACTATAGTGAAGACACCCCAGCAGGTGCACACCACTAGAGAGCAAGGAGCATCCTAGGGGCATCTCACTCACATGGAGACGCAGACACACATTGGTACACAATATGAACCCACAGACAGACAGGACCGTATTTGTTCAGTTGCAGACACCTATTAATTTATATTCATATTTACAGGAGCAAAAACACATGCCAGATGGAAAACAGTTGCATTTATTCACTTCGGCATACACACACACACACACACAGACTGTAAATACAGTCTTAAAATGTCTAAGAATAATCTCAGTACTGTTGTGCTGGCCTCAATATAATGACAAGTGTTTAAGTCTGCATTAAGCTATTGCTATTATGCCCATGTTGATATTACTGTGCTTTCTGGGAGGCCATCCATGTTGCAAATAGTCCTAACAACACAGTTGTCTTCACTAGACTTATGTGTGAGCTTGACTCATCATGTGTGACCATGAACTTTTCAGAAGCTTGTTAGTTTTGCTGGAATATCTCCTTGGTATTAATGAATCATGGGACTGTAGAATGTTAAGTCAGTGCAGATCTATTGATACATGCAATTTATAAATGTTAATGTTTGTATAAAATACAAATGTTCTACAACAGACATGAAAGCTATTTTATTTGTGTTCAAGACAGGTAATTTGTGCTGTGATTGGTCTAAATACTACTAGTTTGGGATCATTCTCTTGAATATTGTAATGGATTTGACATGAGTATGTTTTTTGTTGTTGTAATGTTTACTTGTTGTAATGAATAGTGGTAATGGTAAGGTATATGGCCTCATTACTTGTAAGATGATTCAGTATGTGTGAGGGTCGTATTTGTACTAATATTAGAGCAGCTTGTTTGTAGTGGTATTTTTGTATTTAAAACCAAGACCATATGTATTATTTGCTATTTATGATTAAAAACTTATCTGAATATTTTGGACAGTTGGAATATTAAAAACAAAATACCATTAGGAGGGAGTAGAAGGAGAATCTGAGGAAGAAGTGAAAATAGAGGACAAAGAGGAAGAGAGAAGCCATGAAAAGTAAGCACTTACATGGGCGGGGAAAAGGAGTGACAGAGGGAAAGTTAGAGAGACAGAAAAGAGAAATGGTATCACATGGACATCACATTAACCCATGGTCATCAAAAAGGTTCTTGCCGACTTCAAGCATGGTTTACACCAGTAGATGTGGGTAATACTGTATGATCAGTTAATAATTGATGATTTTAAATATTTTGATATTTCTGATGATTTTCTAATGATATGTATTTAGTTATGTTGTTGTCCATACTGGGCATCATCTAAAATGGTAATATGCCCATGCCCACACTTCTGCTTCCAAATAAGTTGAATGTTTTGTAAGAGGGCAGAGCACAAAAAACAAAACAAAAAAAAAAAAATTTACATTTGTATTTATTATCTGTATTTTTCTATGGTAAATTCTATGTATATTTTATATCATTTAATTGAAATAAATGTTGTATATATTGTATGTAGAACTGTGTGCTCATTGAGTAAAATCTACAGGAGAAAAAAAAACAAATCACAGAAACAGACAAAATTATTTATTGTTTACTAGGTATTTGTCAGAGCATCAAAGGAAAAAATATAAGCACAATCTTTGACATAGTAATACATAATGCTCTGTTTTACAATAACATGACATTACAAATGTTTAAACATCTTAGTGTTGCTTCAAAATATGTTTCCACAAAATATTTTATTCAATGTAACAGCACTTCCTATATTACTTGAAATCACATTAGCCATAACTCTCTGAATAAATGTCACGTTACAGAGATGCACTATATTGCCAAAAGTATTCGCTCACCCATCTAAATAATTGAATTCAGGTGTTCCAATCACTTCCATGGCCACAGGTGTATAAAATGAAGCACCTAGGCATGCAGACTGCTTCTACAAACATTTGTGAAAGAATGGGCCGCTCTCAGGAGCTCAGTGAATTCCAGCATGGTATTGTGATAGGATGCCACCTGAGCAACAAGTCCAGTCGTGAAATTTCCTCGCTACTAAATATTCCACAATCAATTGTCAGTGGTATTATAACAAAGTGGAAGTGATTGGGAATGACAGCAACTCAGCCACGAAGTGGTAGGCCACGTAAAATGACAGAGCGGGGTCAGCGGATGCTGAGGCGCATAGTGCGCAGATGTCGCTAACTTTCTGCAGAGTCAGTCGCTACAGACCTCCAAAGTTCATGTGGCCTTCAGATTAGCTCAAGAAGAACGTAGAGAGCTTCATGGAATGGGTTTCCATGGCTGAGCAGCTGCATCCAAGCCATACATCACCAAGTGCAATGCAAAGCGTTGGATGCAGTGGTGTAAAGCACGCCGCCACTGGACTCTAGAGCAGTGGAGACGCGTTCTCTGGAGTGACGAATCACGCTTCTCCATCTGGCAATCTGATGGACGAGTCTGGTTTTGGTGGTTGCCAGGAGAACAGTACTTGTTTGACTGCATTGTGCCAACTGTGAAGTTTGGTGGAGGGGGATTATGGTGTGGGGTTGTTTTTCAGGAGCTGGGCTTGGCCCCTTAGTTCCAGTGAAAGGAACTCTGAATGCTTCAGCATACCAAGAGATTTTGGACAATTCCATGCTCCCAACTTTGTGGGAACAGTTTGGGGATGGCCCCTTCCTGTTCCAACATGACTGCGCACCAGTGCACAAAGCAAGGTCCATAAAGACATGGATGAGCGAGTTTGGTGTGGAAGAACTTGACTGGCCTGCACAGAGTCCTGACCTCAACCCAATAGAGCACCTTTGGGATGAATTAGAGCGAAGACTGCGAGCCAGGCCTTCTCGTCCAACATCAGTGTCTGACCTCACAAATGCGCTTCTGGAAGAATGGTCAAAAATTCCCATAAACACACTCCTAAACCTTGTGTAAAGCCTTCCCACAAGAGTTGAAGTTGTTATAGCTGCAAAGGGTGGGCCGACGTCATATTAAACCCTATGGATTAAGAATGGGATGTCACTTAAATTCATATGCGTCTAAAGGCAGATGAGCGAATACTTTTGGCAATATAGTGTAGCTTGCCAAAATATGCTAGGATATTTAGATTTCCCCTACATATAAAAAACTGCTTAGTGCAAGTTACAATATTGGCTATATTAAAATAAATCCTCCTCTTATAAAGAACACACTATAAAACACTAAGCTCTCTAAACTCTCGAAGCAGGTACCATACATACTTGTACTTTGTTCCAGCTTCTTTGTTTTTATACTGGCCTCTTTTGTACCAATAAAAGCATTTGAAGGCAGTTAAATATGTAACTCCAGAAATGCTATCTAACCAACAACAAGCACAAAGCTTTGTTACTGAGGGCTTAGTGCTATCTGAAGAGTTACAGCACAACAGCGGATGCTTCTTAAGAAAGGGAGACACTCTGTGACTTTCGGTGTGGGTCAATGATAACAGGCATGTCCCATAAAGATAAGGTTTGAACTAATGTACACTACCGGTCAAAAGTTTTGAAACACTGGACTGAAATGTTTCTCATGATCTTAAAAATCTTTTGATCTGAAGGCTTATGCTTAAATGTTTGAAATTAGTTTTGTAGACAAAAATATAATTGTGCCATCATATTAATTTATATCATTATAAAACGAAAATTTAATAAAAAATAAATAAAAGTTTTTGAAATTGATGACTTGGATCAAATAATAAAGAAAAGCAGCCAATAAGTGCCCAACATAGATGGGAACTCCTTCAATACAGTTTAAAAAGCATCCCAGGGTGATACCTCAAGAAGCTGGTTGAGAAAATGTCAAGAGTACATGTCTGCAAATTCTGGGCAAAGGGCGACTACTTTGAAGATGCTAAAATATAACACAGTTTTGATTTATTTGGGATTTTGTTTAGTCACAACATAATTCCCATAGTTCCATTTATGTTATTCCATAGTTTTGATGACTTCACTATTATTCTAAAATGTGAAGGGAAAAAAATTATAATAAAGAATGAGTGAGTGTTTCAAAACTTTTGACTGGTGTATCTCTAAATGAACTTTGAGATAAGCCTCCCTCTAGTGGGACATCTAAAAATGGAGCCCATTTTGAGAAGCTTTAATACATTGCAAATAATACTTTTTCTTATTCTCAATTGGACACAAGTTGACAAACAGATAAAACCAATGGTATCCGATTGTGCTACAATGCCATTCTTTTGTAGAGATGTTCTCTGTGAAAAGCTAGAAGAGAGAAACGAAAGTTATCATACTCCATTTTTTTTTTTTTAAACCACTAACCTAGATAGTGGACTTACTGCAGTGGTCTATGGCCGCCACCCTTTGATGAAAGCCTGTGCTAATCTGCACCAGGCAAGTAATGCTCCAATTGCAGCCTTATAATCCAGACAGCCGAACACTGCTCACTCCTATCCAATCCTAGAGCAGATTTCTCTTAATCTGTAATCTTATCATTGACCATCAACTTCTCCTCGACTATCCTCCACTCCTACACTCTCCCTTGATTCATCAGTCAAAAAACAGCAGCGTTACAAACAGCTGGCACACCCTCTACCGTCACTACACTCTCTTATTCACAACTACACCCACCCTTTAAATCACTGGGGAAGCTATAAACACTGTTGAAGCGTAAAAGCAAAGGTGCACTTGAACTTGTAAATTAGAAACAGGAAAGTAATTAGGCCAAATTCCTGCACAACAGGAGGCCTCAAATACACTGCTCTTTATAAATATGCTGGGATGTTCAAGCACCCCCTATGTAAAACTAAAAGCATAAAAAAATACATAAATTCCAATGCTGAAAATGTCAGAACACATAGGATGTTTTGGACAAAAATTCAAAGTATAGACGAATGTATTATTATTGAACTCTTTGCATAAACAACATTATCAGACAAAGCGCAGCAAGATGACATATTACTACAAAGCAAGTATAAGCAGCTTAATTTCCATATTCTACCGGATGCAATAGGATCCATAAACTACTTGCTTTCGATGGTCCTTCAATAACTTACATCATTACACTACTGCAACAATACGGTCCCTTACTATAAACCTTTGCTAAGGACAAAGTGTTTCGAGGGTGAGTACATTAAAACTCATCATCAGAGCTAAGCAGTAGGGTTTTCTCATTGTCCCGGGAGCTCACGGAGCTGTGATTGCGGGAGATCTGTGGTGCGGTGACTCCTTGCTCCAGGGTGGACTGCTGGGTGTACTGTTGGTACGCTGGGGAGAAGTTGTGGATGGCATCCTGAACCATGTCTCCGGGGTTCATCGTTTCCTTCAAGCTGCTGGAGATGCTCTTCATGGGGGCACAGCGACCTTGAGAAGGAGGAGGAAATTAATAAGAGGCAGATAAAGACGTTTGTTTTTAAAACACATGAAAGAAAGCAATGTTTAGTTGCAATGCTTCAGAGAAAGACTGACACTTAGAGAGCACAATAAAATCAGAAACTATAGCGTACCGTACTGTCCATATGTAGGAACAGGGCCTATATAGCGCAGCATGAAAAGGAGAAACAGAGATGGAGGAAGGGGGGAAAGGGGTGGATGTAATGCATGGGACCGAATATGAAACCAATGTAAGGAATATTAATGAAATGAATAAGAACATGAAAGCAAGATGGACAAAGACCGAGAAAAATGACAACACATTGAAATAACAGAACAGGGAAAAAATAAAATAGTTGTGAATAAATAATGATGCACAGAATAAAAGCAGAACAGGAAAAGACAAAATCAGCCATGAGTACTGAGCCATTATCATTGTTAGGGCTGGGTACTGATACAGATTTTACAATTCGAAACCGATTCACAAGCTCTCGATTCAATTCCGATCTCAATTTGATATCGATTAATATTGGTACATTTCTGTTACAATGTCCATTTTGCTTACATTTGAAAGAAATTCTCTCTCAGCTAATGCTCTTAAAGCTGCACTATTCTTTGGTTAAAAATTAACAAATTGCCATTATTGATTGAGTACATCAACAATCAGTGTTCAAAACTATGTCTTTGTCTTACCCCGATCCTCTACGGTAAGCCTATAAAAATTATTTGTATTTTGAGCTGTCAGGTTCGATTTGGTGCATCATTACATCATATCCGCACACACAAGAAAGAAGCACCGGCTGTCTCATGTTCCAGCTGGAGAAACTAACTACGCTGTTTAACTCAATTCAGTAACACTCACACAGTTCAGGATAGCATCGCTGCAGTCTAGATGGATGTTTATCTGTTATCCGTTTGGCGAAGTTGTTTACCTGCTATAAAGCTTGGATATGTTTTCTAGTAGGGTTGTTGAAGCTTATATTGATTGTCATGCTTGTATGAATCGAACATTACTCGTGTGTTAACCGATCACGATGTATCTACGTTGTCCACTGAAGTTTCTGAGACATGTTTAATATGTATGACTTCTGAAATTGACTTCTTGTAATTGTTATATTGCATATTTAAGCTTATTATATTTATGTTTAATAAAGTATATTTTATCCCCATCATTACTGAATCCTCATTTTATGTTTTTAGTTTAGTGTTATTGTGTGCATTGCACAGACATGCTATAGTAGTAACTGAGGCTGGACAATATAGTATAAAAATAATAAAGTCTTCTATTGAACTCATATCAGCCATATCACGAGTTTAACCTCTTAAATTGAAAACTGTAGTACAATTCAAACATTAATAGTAGATAAAACACTTGAATAATCATATTAAGATCTACTGGTGATGGCTGAGGAGAGTCCTCTGTTCTCTATTTAAAAGTGCTTTGAGTGGGGGGCCTGGGTAGCTCAGTGGTAAAATACGCTGGCTACCACCCCTGGAGTTCGCTAGTTCGAAACCCAGGGCGTGCTGAGTGACTCCAGCCAGGTCTCCTAAGCTACCAAATTGGCCCGGTTGCTAGGGAGGGTAGAGTCACATGGGGTAACCTCCTCGTGGTCGCTATAATGTGGTTTGTTCTCGGTGGGGCGCATGGTGAATTGAGCGTGGTTGCCGCGGTGGATGGCGTGAAGCCTCCACACGCGCTATGTCTCCGTGGCAACGCGCTCAACAAGATGCGCGGGTTGACTGTCTCAGACAACTGGGATTCGTCCTCTGCCACCCGGACTGAAGCGAATCACTATGCAACAACGAGGACTTAGAGCGCATTGAGAATTGTGCATTCCAAATTGGGAGAAAAAGGGGAAAAATCCCCCCCCCAAAAAAGTGCTTTGAGTGTAGTGTCAGAAATGCGATTTAAATGTAAAATTCATTCAAATATGTAAATAAGAGTGTTGATTATCTTCATCAAAGTAATATTTCCATTTCAAATGTTTAACATATAACATATCAACATGAAAATAGCACGTTATGACTCCAGCTCCAATCATCACACACAGGCAATGTCCAGGTAAGCTAAAATTGGGAGATTCATCCGCCAGAAGAGCAGTGCCAGAACACGACTGATGTAATGAATCCTTCCACAAATTGCTTGCAATTTTAAGTTTCAACCACAGATGTCGCTAGAGAGAACAAAGTTACATAGCGCAGCTTTAATTATAAAGGAGCCTTCTAGGCAACCTGTCCTTGTACAGCTCGAAATTATATTTTATCATAAGTTTTACATCCAATTTGTCACATTTAGCTTTTGAAAGTTTTTCAAATTCAGTCTATTCAATCAATTAAAAGTCTTGAAATTGCATACATTATGTTGCCTATATGTTACAAGTTTGTTTTCTTGCTAAATGTGCTATATACAAGTATTTACATTGTTATGTAGAACATGTGCTAAATCGGTACTTTCTCTTTAAGGCTAGCGGTATCAGCCAGTGAGCGCATAAAACAAAGGAAGATGTGCGTAATTTCTTTAGCGCATTTATGTGTGATTAGAATCAAATGTTTCTTTTTTTGTTGTTTTTAATCAACAACTCACTGTAAAAACAGGAAGAGTATTAAAAGAGACATTATCTAATGACATGAACGAGTTAAACCAAACTTTTATTCTCAACACGCAGTGAAAGGACCTCTGTACTAATAACTTCTCCACTATACTACTCAATCACTGGTAAGTGAAATCTGAACATTTACTTCCTAGTGGCTAATCATAGACATTTTTAGTCACATAGCGTGGAATTTGTTTGCACATGCTAGGGATTTTCTGGCATTATAAAGGGTTGCCACAAAGAGGAAAATTGATCTAGGGATTTAAGAATCGGTATCGAGATCATTCAAACAAAGATCACAATGCATCAGAAAATTTATATATTTACCCAGCCCTAATCATTGTGACAATATATTAAGAGAGAAAGATTTTACTTTAGTGAGATTTAAATTTCATTAAAACACGCTGGAATGTAAAAAAAAAAATATGTTTAAACTTATATTAAACAGTAAGTGCAAATTCACAAAACAGCTGTGCCACTTTTGTGCATATTGAGTACTAAAATTAAGTAACTATAATTCCTTTATGTGCAAAAACACCTCCATTCTATGTAAATTAAGCTCATTATAGATTTTGCTACATTCACAAAAATTGCCTGGCGCAATTTACATAATGCCATTACCGCCTGAGGAAAGCAGGCAATAAAATTTATTTGATTTAAAAAGAGATGTTTGTGTAGAGTTTCTGTTGATTATGGCAGTAGTAATCAAATAATGGAGAAGAGTGCTATAACTGGGCATATATCCATATGGGTGGTGTATTTAAGCGTACTTTCGGCATGTTTAAGAGATGATTCAGGTTTTTTTATTACAGAAGTGCTGTACAGTCCTGGCACAGTGTGACAGATGGCAGTGGTCTGCTGCATCCTCTGCAATACAGAGCTCAGAACCGGCCCTCAAGATCGAGAACTGCTGTGCGCATATTGTAATCAGTACAGATTTTGTGGGCGCATTTGCACTGTTGCCTGATTTCTTAGTGCATAATTTCTTTAGTGAATTGGGTGCTAGACAGTGCATGCAAATAACCAGCGCTTTTACCGGGCACAATTAATTCTTAGTGAATTTCCCTGTTTTACGCAGAAAAAACCCCCCAAACATTTGTTCATGTAAACCTGCTGTCAAAATCTCACCAAGGGAATCCAGTCTCTTGTCCATGTAGACTTTGTACGTAAACGCATGTCGCAGAGCCAAGGCGGCAAAGAACATCTCGATGCAAATGATGAAGTTCTGGTAGCCGGCTGCAACAGTTCCCTCACCAACAGAAACCTCAGGAGAGCTGATCTGAGGAATTGCACCACACTTCTCCAGAATGGCCAGCAGCATGCCTGATACGATCAACAGAATCTCATAAGCTGTTTATCCATAACTGTAAATATACTCATATTTACTTAAATACATGGATTATGGTTGGGCAGGATGGTTGACACGGCATCAAGTCATCCAACAACCAACTAGTTGATTACTGAGGTTGACTACCTGTAATATTTTCAGCACCATTTGTGATGGTGCTTTGAAGGGGATGAATTTTGAAATGCACCTTTAGAGGGATTTAAGACTTCAACTGCAGTGAGCAATGTTCCCATTATTATGTGTAAGTCCATGTCCATAATGATTTGTGCAATAAAGGTTATAGCTATTTAGTGTACTTATTTGATTAATATACTGTATATCTATCACCCTTTTGAAGAGCTGCACATTTTTGCATTCGGTCCAAATTTTACATAACTGTTGGTCTATGTACACATGCAGACAGACATCATTGCCGGTTACGTCACATCTCACTGTATTTTTCATATTTTTCAATCTTGCACCATAAGCATTCTGTTTAAGACAGTGTCAAGGTAAAAAAGGTTTAACTTTTGAAATCATGTCTCAAGATCCCTGCATTCTGTTTCATTCTTGCACTCCATCTAGCTATTTTTGCATGCAAGAACGCTTCCTTTGTGAATGGCCCTAAGAAATGCATCTGATGCACACAAACTATTCAGGGCTTTCATAAAACCAACCAATCAGTTTTGCACATCCCTAAAATAATCGCCCTTCAGTATCACTACCGGCAGATAATAAAACTAGTTCCAGAGAGTGATCTGCTCACCTTGCCAGAAGGAGAGGAAGATGACTGATTTGACCATGAAGAACTTGAGCATAGGCCTGTAGGGACTGAGGAGGTCTCGGGTGGCAAAGTAGAACAGGAAGAGGGCGTAGAGGGACAGGCTGACGGAGATGTTATAGATGATGGTCGCATAAAGGTAACCGCTAGCTACACTGTGGGGTCAAAAACAAAGGCCAAAACAAATAAAAACTTAAATTATATTAGATAAAACTGTCAGACACACATCAGACACTGCATGAGAAGGACATACTTGAAATCCCCATCACGATATTTCCCAAAGGCCTGTAGGATGACTGTGATCAGTGCCATCAGAGGTTTTACAACACAGAATTGTAAAGTGGCCTGTGAAACAAACAAACGACTAAAAAAATCTGGAAAAACTGATTCAACGCAGGGGATGAAGTCTAAAGACAAATGCCCCCAATGGGTTCAAAAAGCACACCTGTTTGCAAAATCTAAGGAAGCCAATAGAGTAGGTCTTGCCCCAAAGACAGCATGTTCCATATATACAGCTGGACCTGCATCAAACGAAGACAGGTTTCAAATGAAGGAATCACTCATTTTGAAGTTGCAAAAATACACCTGCAGTCACATTAAATATCAATAAGAACAATTTATTCGGAGGTATCCGTTTATAATAATAATAATAATTAATAAAAAACACTCACTCAATTGGTTTTCCTCTGATCTCAGCCATGATAGCACTCTCACCTCCAAGGTATTCATAGCAGAGGCTCAAGAAGTTATAGATCACAAATGCTGCAAAAAAAATAAATAATAATAATTAGACAAAGGGATTGGCATCTCCATTAAGGACAAAAGAACAAAAACACAATCTATAACTCACACAATCAATAAAAACTTCAGTCAAAAACACTGAAATGCTTCAAATATGGACAGAAGCAACTTGGTAGCACTGAAATGACATCTCATTTCACATCACTGAAAACAGATCATGCAAGATCCTTAAAGGAATATTCCAGGTTCAATACAAGTTAAGCTCAATCGACAGTATTTGTGGAATAATGTTGATAAACCACAAAAAATTATTTTGACTCATCCCTCCTTTTCTTTAGAAAAACAGCAAAAACCGATATTAGAGTGAGGCACTTCCAATGGAAGTGAATTGGGCTGGGTTTAAAGGCAAAGTTGTTTAAATTTTCATTTTGACAGTCGTTTTAGTGTTTGTTGACATTTCATCGTCTTGGCAACGAAGTTGTAAAATTGGCTATAACTTTACACAGAAGAGGTTAGTAAGCGATTTTATCACACTAAAATCATGTTAACATGCATATTGTTTATGTCTTTTGTCTATACTTTTGAAATAGTGAGTATTTTAACATTTATGGATTGGCCCCATTCACTTCTGTTGTAAATGCTTCACTGTAACCCAGATTTTTGCTTTTTTAAAAGAAAAGGAAGGACAAGTCAAAATTTATTTTTGTGGTAATATTATGCCACAATTGCTGTCGATTGAGCTTCACTTGTACTGAACCCGGAATATTCCTTTAATGGCTAGAATAAATTCTGGTGATTAACTGTGCTACAATAACAGATAACATTATTTTTCATACTGTGGCACAGACAGTATAGCAGAGCAGACATTTCTGCCTAAATCCCTTCATCAGTGTTTCACCAAACACCAACAAAAGAGTTTTACTAAACAATGACACAGCGGTGCACTGCAAACCATCCCTCGTGGTTGTCAGCCCATGCTACAAAAAAGACTGAACTGCGGTAGCAGCATCCTTCATCCTTTGAGATTACAGGACAGTACCACCATCTAGTTAATTATAATAGACCCATTTCAGATTTCCAGTTTTGCAATGTGGAAGTAAACTATAGCAGGGTAAACTTCTGCAGTGGTAAATGGAAGACAACAGCAAATATTATTTTGCATTTCCATTTGTTCCAATGGCAAAATAAAAAAATCCACTAATACGTTTCCACGACTTTCTAAAAAGGGTAAAAAAAAAAAAAAAAACAGAGAGAGATGGATTTTGGCAGTTAGAACAGAAAGAGATGTCAAATTTACCATCAACCCTCAGCAGCTGAATATGAAACACCATCTCCCATCCCTATCTTTTGTTTTTGTTTTTAATGCCAGGGTAATACAACACAAATAATAATGTTCTAAATTAACACCAAAAAATTACATTGGAAAAAAAAAAGTTTGCTAGATTTAGGTTGCCAAATAAGTGGGAAACGTGTCATAATCTGTGAAAAGCGTCCATAAAATGATGGGGAAATATTCAAATGGAACAAAGAACCACATAAGAGCTTCTGGGCTCTATTTACATAACTGCGCTAGGCACAGCACAATGTGCAATGAGCATACGCAAAAACGTATCTAATTTTCGTGAGAGCACCAATTCGAAGCACAATTTTCGTGCTAGCTCAAAGCGCAAGTGGGCATGGGAGGGAGTGTTTACGTTATCTGTGGGTGTATGTGCGCAAATTGTGGCTTTTTTGTCTGTGAATGAAGTGGGGCAAATAGATCCTGAGAAATAGGTAACTGCACTAAGATGTTTCAAAATCATGTCTGTTTTCAGCGCAAAGTCTAAACTCAGTTCCTCCATTTGCCTTTTGGAGATTCCACCAGAAGGTGTTAATGAAGTTCATTACCAAACTCTGAATATATAATGGAACATCAAATTATGTCCCTGACAATCACTGTTGTAGCCGTTTTATGAAAAAATATTTTTTAATGAGCTTTGTTCAACTTTGTTAAAGGTCAGACGCCATGCGAAGATCGGACATGTGAACGGCAAGCTCTGCGCACTTTGCTAGTTTTAATACCTTTTAATGACATAAACCGGTAAGATTCGATACACTCTGTTCCATAACTCTTCTAGGAGGACAATATGTAAAAAAATTCAAAATCCTTGGGCTCTGGAGATTAAAAGACACTTATGTGCTCAGGCTGACACCCCTGAGAAGGCCGCGGACCAGGGAGTCGATTTGGTCGGAGAGTTGTGGGAAAGGCGGCGAGAGATGTTGAACATGTCGGCAAAGCTGATGAAGGTCGTCGCTGACTTGGAGGACCTTGCTGTGATACGTCAATCGATCACTGCCGTGGAGGCGAAATTTACTGATGTGGTCACGAGTGGGGGATGTCGAGAAATGGATTGATTGTCTGCAGTCATCGGAGAGGGAATTATCTGTCCGATGATCCACCAAGGTGGATTTGGAGCATGTCTGGGAGAAGTTGGAGGACATGGAAAACCGTAGCCAGCGGAATAACATCCGTATCATGGGAGTCCCGGAGGGAGCAGAGGGAGAGAATATGGTGGAATTTCTGGACGGGCTCTTTCCGAGTCTGCTCGACATAGCAGGCCATGAGCTGGAAATCGTGCGAGCTCACAGGGTTCAGGCTCGGCGATCCGCTGAGGGAGACAGGCACCGATCAATTCTGGCCAAATTTATGAGATCATCTGATAAAATCTTGTGTTACGTGAGTCGAGGAGTAAAGGAAGGCTTTCTTGGAAAAACCACAGCATTCTCTTATTCCCAGACTTTGCAAACTCGACGAGAGAAACGTGATCGATTCAAGGAATGTAAGAAACTTTTACATCAAAGGAAGGTCACTTTTGCATTGATATTCCCGGCCTAATTGAAAAAAGATGCTAAGGATGGCCGTAAAACATTCACATGCCCACAGCAAGGGATGTCCTTCATAAAGTCAATGGAATGAATGGGTCGTGTTGTGGTGCTTACGTTGCCACCGGGTGGACCAGCTCACTGAACATTCGATTGACTGTTTGAAGAATCTGCACCCTCTTTTTGTGCAGGTTTTGCCTAGTGGCTGGAGTTTATTTTGTAGGATAATACACCTTTAGGACAGTTTTATGGATGAAGTTACATGCTCTTTGTGTTTATTCTGCCTATTGGCTGGAGTTAGTTTTATAGATTATCTTTTGCTGAGTAATTCTGTCTCACAAAATTTGTATAGAATCACCGGACTTGAGCAATCTAACGGCAAAGTTGTCATGGAGGGTTTTCGTAGAAGTGCATGGACTATTTGAGTTTGGAGGGATGGACGCCAGTTGGCTCTGTCGTGCGCGGGGTTAATGCTTATGTTTTTGTTTTCTGTTTGTTTGGTTCTGGGGAATGTTCAGGGTTTGACTGTTGCACTAATGTTGGAATGTGGTCTTTATAATCCTGTTTTTGACACACAATCTATTTTTTCTTACATGTCAAAATGTCAAATGTTAATATGAATGGACTGACTCTCTCCACGTGGAATGTGAATGGGTTGGGGCACCCTATAAAAAGGAAGGAAGGTTATTTCTTTTCTTAAGCTTAAGAAATATGATATAATGTTTCTTCAAGAAATGCACCTTTCCCCGCAGGAAGCTGAAAAATTGGAAAGATATGGGGTGGGCATTTTTTTTATAGTGCTGGCTCAAGTAAGAGCAGGGGAGTCATTACAATGATAAGTAAACAAGGGTAAACAAATGTCTCAAACAGAGTAAAGATAAAATAGGAAGAGTCATTATTGTTTTATCTGAAATTCAGGGACAAAGTCTTATTTTGGCGAATATTTATGCACCCAACGTTGGTGGTCAGGGCTTTTTTATAGATCTTGATGGGATGATGCAAGCCGCTGGCACCCCTCATGATATAATATTGGGAGGAGATTTTAATCTTTTGATGGACTCAGTCCTTGATCATAGTGAAGCAAAATTGTGCAAGCCCCCTAGAGCAACAGTGACGCTTCACAGGATGTGTAAAAATCTTGGTCTTACAGATATTTGGAGACTTTTGAACCCATATGGTAGGGACTATACATTTTTCTTCTTCAGTCCATAAGATTTACTCTAGAATAGTTTTTATATATATATATATATATATATATATATATATATATATATATATATATATATATATATATATATATCTAAGTCCCTCATTTCATCTGTTGTTGATTGCTCAATTGGAAACATCTTAGTCTCAGATCACACCCTGGTGTGTTTAGAGGTGTTGCCAAATACGGAGAAAAAGAAATCATATAGTTGCCATTTTAATGAATCCCTTTTGCAAAATCCTGAATTCCAACAAATGCTAAAGGCTGAAATCAATGTCTATATGGAGACCAACTGGTCCTCAGTATCCTCTGTGGGCATGGCTTGGGAGGCACTTAAGGCAGTTCTTAGGGGCCGGATCATACAGTATGCCTCATTTACGAAAAAAGCTCTGAATGTCGTCTAATGGCGTCAGAGAATTTACCCGATTGAAATACAGATATAATACTATTTTGTCAGGGAAGGTGGAGTGTTGGCTATTCAGGGCAAGACAGTCATACTTTGAGTCAGCGGACAAAGCAGGGAAGCTTTTGGCTAGATACAGTTGTGCTCAAAAGTTTGCATACCCTGGCAGAAATTGTTGGTTGTTTCAAGGAGCACAATATGACGATACTTGAACAAAAATGAGCTGCATGGACGAGATGCCACAAAAAAGCCAATGCCACAAAAAGCCTGGTTACAATATGCCCGACAACACCTTAACACGCCTCACAGCTTCTGGCACACTGTAATTTGGAGTGAAGAGACCAAAATAGAACTTTATGGTCACAACCATAAGCATTATATTTGGAGAGGGGTCAACAAGCATTATGCTCCTTGAAACAACCACACCGTCTTTTTCCTGAGCAGCCTATATTTCTCCTGAGGTTACCTGTGGGTTTTTCTTTGTATCCCGAACAATTCTTCTGGCAGTTGTGGCTGAAATATTTCTTGGTCTACCTGACCTTGGCTTGGTATCAAGAGATCCCCGAATTTCTTAATAAGTGATTGAACAGTACTGACTGTCATTTTCAAGGCTTTGGATATCTTTTTATATTCTTTTCCATCTTTATAAAGCTCAATTACCTTGTTACGCAGGTCTTTTGACAGTTCTTTTCTGCTCGCCATGGCTCAATATCTAGCCTGCTCAGTGCATCCACATGAGAGCTAACAAACTCATTGGCTATTTATACACAGACACTAATTGCAATTTAAAAAGCCACAGGTGTGGGAAATTAACCTTTAATTGCCATTTAAACCTGTGTGTGTCACCTTGTGTGTCTGTAACAAGGCCAAACATTCAAGGGTATGTAAACTTTTGATCAGGGCCATTTGGGTGATTTCTGTTATCATTATGATTTAAAAAGGAGCCAAACAACTATGTGATAATAAATGGCTTCATATGATCACTATCCTTAAATAAAAGACATGATCAGACATGATTTTTGCATGATCAGTCATATTTTCAAAATCAATGCCAAGATTTCACAATTTCTGCCAGGGTATGCAAACTTTTGAGTACAACTGTATATAAAACAGAGTGAGTCTTTTTCTACCATTCCCCCAGTGAAATCAGCTGGTGGTGAAATATTTACCTCGGCCACTGATATTAATAATGCTTTAAAGAATTCTATCTTGATCTCTATATTTCCACATCTTTGTCTACTGATGAAGATATTAGAAACTTTATGGAACCATTAGAACTTCCTAAACTGACGACAGAGCAAAAATATTCTCTTGATTCTGAGATAACCTTGGAGGAGCTTGGCGAGGTAATTAAGGCCTTGCCTACAGACAAGGCTCCGGGGCCAGATGGCTTTGCCGCTGAATTTTTTTGATCTTATGCTACAGAACTGGCTCCACTTTTGCTAGAAGTTTATACGGAATCATTAAAGAATGGAAAGCCAACCATGACACAAGACCGGATCAGTCTGAGTATTAAAAAGGATAAAGATCCAAACGAGTATAAGAGTTACCGTCCAATTTCCCTGATCCAGCTAGGCATTAAAATATTGTCAAAAATTCTTAAAACTGATTAAGTGAAGTTATGACATCTCTTATACATATAGATCAGGTGGGGTTTAATCGGGGCCATAGCTCTTCTGATAACATTAGGCATTTCATCAATATCATGTGGTCAGTGGTGAATGATCAGACTCCGGTCGCTGCCATCTCACTTGACGCCGAAAAGGCATTTGATATGGTAGAATGGGATTATCTTTAAGATTTTGGAAATATACGGGTTCGGGAATACTTTTACTGGATGGATTAAGTTACTTTATAGACACCCGGTAGCGGCGGTACAAACAAATGGATTAATTTCAGATTATTTTACTCTGGATAGGGGCACCTGGTAGGGTTGATCTCTTTCTCCATTATTGTTCTGTCTTGCCCTGGAACCATTTGCAGCCACGATAAGAAAGGAAGATGATTTTCCAGGGGTGGTGGCGGGAGGTATGGCGCATAAGCTTTTGCTTTACGCAGATGATATTTTATTATTCGTCTCCGACCCTACTAGATCTATGCCTTGTCTCCACGGAATTAATAATTATTTTTCTAAGTTCTCAGGATACAGAGTCAGTTGGTCTAAATCCAAATCTTTGGCTCTGACAGTGTACTGCCCAGTTACAGCTTTTCAGCCGGGTGCCTTCCAGTGGCCCAAACAGGGCATTAAGTATTTGGGCATTTTATTCCCAGCAAATTTGTGTGATTTAGTTAGAGTTAATTTTGACAATTTAATAAAAAGATTTGAACAATGTGGGCAGGTGGGTTTCATTACATTTATCTATGATTGGGAAGGTTAATGTTATTAAAATGAATTGTATTCCAAAATTCAACTACCTGCTACAATCTCTCCCTATAGATGTCCCCCTCTCTTATTTCAAGCAATTTGATAGCATAGTTAAGTCCTTCATTTGGAATGGTAAACGTCCCAGATTACATTTCAGTAAGTTGCATAGGCCGATTGACAAAGGTGGGCTAGGCCTACCCAAGATTTTGTTTTATTATTATGCATTCGGTCTCAGACATTTGGCTCATTGGTCGCTTCCACCTGAGAGAGCCCCTCCCTGGTTTTGTATTGAGCAGGAAGTTCTTGCCCCTGTTTCGCCATTGCAAAGCCTTTCTATCAAACTAACCGGAGAAGTTAAGTTACACCCCGTTATCTCGCATTTGCACTCGGTATGGACAAAAGTGTCCACAGTGTTAAATTCTGACATTTATTTAAACGTTGCTTCGAGCATATGGCTGAACCCAAAGTTATATATTAATATGTCCCCTTCTGCTGGTCAGAGTGGATTGTGAGGGAGGTTAATACTCTCTGTGACCTATATGAGAGTGGAGTGTTGAGATCCTTTGAAAATATGCTTTAACATTTTGGGATCCCCAGGTTTCAATTCTTTAGGTATTTACAGCTGCGGCACCTGCTCTGTGCTATTTTTGGGAGTAGCATACACCCCCCTAAAATGGCAGATACTCTGGGAGTGGTGATTACTGCTTTTGGAAAAGGTCATAAGGTATCAGTGTATTTCTCCCTGCTAATTCAGAGTCTGGGGGAGGGAGCTTCAACTTATCTCAAGAGATTATGGGAGAAAGATTTAAACTTGGTATTGGAGGAGGAAGTGTGGGCTAGGATTCTAAAAAACACCAAGTCTACATTTAGAGATGCAAGGGTGCACCTTATGCAACTTAAGATTCTACATTGATTCTACTGGACCCCCTCTAGATTGTATAGGCTTGGTCTAAAAGACACACCCACCTGCTGGCGATGCCAATCAGAAGATGGGGACACAGCCCATGTTTTTTGGTGGTGTGTTAAGATCCAAGAATTTTGGTTGAGGGTTCAGAGATTTATGTGACGTATTGGGCACTCAAATTTCATTTTGCCCCAGGCTCTGTATTTTAGGCGATGGAGCGGTCATTAATATAGGGGATAAGTACAAAAAAAAAAAATTTGGGTTCTAGCCAGTGTTATGATCGGTAGACAGGTCATCTTTAGGGGATGGAAGTCAGCTGGAGCGCCCTCATTTCAGGAGTGGTACACGGAGATGGGCAGGGTAGCAGCATTTGAGACTGCGGCATGTAGAAGGCTAGGGAACTGGGATTTTTACAACAGGAAATGGGGAAGCTATTTAGCCTTTTTGGAAGGGTCTCGGGGAGGGGCAGTGGACAGAGACTAGTGGTTTTGGATGTGTATGTTGCAACCTTTTTGTTTTTTAAAGTATGCTTTTTATGTTCTTTTTTTATGTTTCTAAGTATTTTCTGCTGTTTTATTGTCTATTTCTTTTTCAGTTGGCTTTTGACCACTGGGGTGCTTGTTTGTGTCGGGTGGGGGTGTGGGTTAATGTTAGGGGGGAAAATTATGATTTCATGTGGTTTGATTCTGCATTTTCTATTGTGTCTATTTGATTTGCTGCATGGAATCAATAAAAGAGCCTACATCCAAATCCTGACAAGAACCACATTTTCCATGCGTATAAAAGGAGCGAGTCACTGTCTTTGAAATATGCCTAATATTCAACGCAGTTAATGCACAAATGAACGCAAGTCCATATTTCTATTCCTCTAATTCATTGCATACAGCCCATTTACACTACCAACTTCTTATGAATGTGCTGTCTTTGTTTATATCGCTGGTGCTTAACAGGGAATGGACTATATAATAAGACACAGATGATGGAATAACTGGAGAAAAACATCAGAATTAAATATCACCTGACACAATCCATATTGTGCATGCAATTTCTCCAAACCCACTTGCACCTAGACTTAGCGCATGCTTCATGAAAATACCGAAACTTCATGGCCATGCCTGTTGAGTGTGCATATAACTTATTGCATAGTGCTGCACTTAGCGCTAGTGCTTTTAGAGTAGGGCCATTATGTTCAATTATTTAGGTTAAAGCTTAAAGATAAACTTAAATAACAGTCCCTGTATCATTTTTACCCTTATTTTCAAACATAAAACTTTATATAACTCAATCATGCAAAACAGGTTGAAATTTGAATGTGTGACTTGACTATTTGCAGTAGTCTCTGAATTTCAAGAAATAACCTTATAAAGCAACTGAGCTGTGCTGATAACCTTAGCATCCCCAGTAGGTGTTAATTTGTCTTCTTCCCTTGTTCTGTCAAGCAGTGTATGTGTGAATCTCTACTTGTGGGAGAGCAGGTTGAAACGCAGCTCTATATATAGCAAGTGCACAATTTTGAAGCCGCCGTGTTTATAAAAAAAAGAATGTTGTTAACAAGTTGCTAGATGAGAACTACAACGGTTTTCAATTTCGTCAGGCAAGTTCACTCACATGCTTGTGGTATTTGTAGTCCTAATCTAGCAATTTGTTAGTAACATACTTTTTTATTTTTTTTATCCAAAACTGCCATTATCAAAACCAATAGGAAAATCTATACTAACACATAGCTCGAAAATGCTAATTTTCCTCCAGGTTTTTGAACTACAACCTGAACAGCTCTATTAAGGGAAAATCAAAACTGTCCAAACATTTAAAAAGGATAGTTCACCCAAAAATTTTAATTCTGTCATTTACTCACCCTCAAGTAATTCTAAACCCATATGACTGACTGACTTCTGTGAAACACTAAAGGAGTTATTTAGTAAAATGTCTATGCTGCTCTTTTCCATACAATGAAAGTGTGACCACAGTTGTCCCTGGTACCCATACACTTTTGCAGTATGAAAAAGGGCAGCTTGGACATACTGCTAAACAGCTCATTTTGTGTTCCACAGAACGAAGGAAATCAAACAGGTTTAAAATAACATGACACTGCATGAGTAAGTGATGGCAGCATTTTCAACTTTGGGTGAACTATACGTTTAACTCTGAATTAAAAATATACAAATGTTCATTAATACCAGGCTAGAGCAAAAAATGTCCATCTAAATAAGTACAGATGAAAATAAATGTATGGCACTATACTAGACTGGTGTCAAATGCGCATCTGGTGTATTAGTTTTAGTGTAGTACTTATTTTTAAACAATTCACAATTGTATTTTATCAAACTACACAATGATGACTAAGACATAGATATTACAGTTTCATTTTCTGTTAATGCATGATTTTCTGTAAAGCTGCTTTGAAATGATGTGTGTTGTTAAAGGCGCTATACAAATAAAAATGACTTGACTTAGTTTAACCATGAGCAGGTTTCCAGTGTATCCTCTCCACTGACGTGTGCTAAACATGGTAACTGCAACAATCGATTCTGGAATTCCCAGCTGACCAAAGATTCTGAGAGTTAGAAATACAGACTGCAGTGCCACACTACTGCTGTAGGAGTCAGCCCCTAAACAGGCACAAAGGTGGCATGTTTAAAGCTACAGACAAAGAGAGCTAGAAAGTCAAACCTACCCTCATAACAATCCCTGACTGTGTCAAAGTAAACATAGTACTGGTCGTTGGTAAAGAAGAGAAGGCTGAGCCAGGAGTCAAAGGCGTAGATTGGTACGATGAAAAGGATGCGTACTATGTGCCTCTGCTCCTTGGGAGAGCTGTAGTAACGCAGATGCATGTAGATCTGCAAAAGAACAAAATCAAAACACTGAGTTAAGATTTTCAGAAATAGAAGGTGGTTTGGTCACAAAATCTTTTAAGAACATGTCCAGGTCATATTTGACCTAAAATAAGAAATCATATTTGGTTTAAAGAAACTAAGTCCACTGAGATTTTTTGCATTGTGACAAGATATTTTTTTCATGACAATTATGCTTTTTTTTTTTTTATGTTTTTATGAGATTCATGAGGGGTGTGTTAGTGTTACCTGGTGGCAGGTGAGCAGAAGAGCAGTCCACACAAAGAAGCCTGACACTGCCTGGGCTGTGGTTGTCATGAGGAAGATGGGCTGCTCTGGAGTGAGCAGAGGAGCCTCCGGAAACCAGGAGATGTTGGGTCCATTAGGGGCCATTGTGTCTAGTGACCCAGGAGCCATCCTGGCAACTTCCTCCCTAAACTGATCGGACAAGGGCAAGTCACGTCTTAAAAGCTGCGACATTTAGAGATTAGGATGCTAAAATCAGTAATATGGCAACATGAGCATCAAAGATGCTGAGTGAGAATGTCTGGAGAACAAACATGATGCATTGGGGGGGAAAAAAATACAAAATTCCACTGAAGTGAATCCAGAGACTATTTAGCAGATGTGGGCTACTTCTATTAAAATGAATGGGAGAAATCGGAACGCTCAACCAAGGAGCTCTGAGCGCCCAACGGTCAACGGATGTAGAAAGGACGTCCCACCTTACAGGTAAAAGAGCCAATCATCTTTTAGATACTGACATCGCCTGTCAATCAACTCGAATGCACATGCACATTAGCTACAAAAGCCAGGAAAACTGCATGTTTTATCGTAATATGAGGTAAAGAAACACAATTTAAGATACCAGTTTTGTCAGATTTTACTGCTGATTTAAAATATGCTCTTTTATCATAATCTTGACCAACCGTTTTTGAAATTTCAGTGTTCCTCCATTCAAGTAGATAGGAGCTGCACTGGCATGCCTGGAAATAGCCTCCCGGAAGCGTTCCAAAAATGGCCGACAGTGGACTAACTTGCTAGAAAGACTGAGTGAATCACACTACAAATGAAAGAGGAATGGTTATCACAGCATGATGAATTCTCTTTAATTTCCTGTAATATGATGCAACATGACGTACTCCAGAGAGTGGAAAAGCCATGTATTGTCACTAAAATCATCCAGAGCTCCAGGTAGAGCTTATTCAAACATTAGAACATACAATTATCAAGGAAATGGGAGGTAAAAAATATGACAGTGATTCCCACTGACTCATTGCTGTTTCCACCATCCAAAGCATGGGGCTGCATCTATACAAATGAATCAGTTTAAAATATAAAGGCTAGTTTTACATCAGTGAATATATATATATATATATATATATATATATATATATATATATATATATATATATATATATATATACATACATACTGGTGGCCAAAAATTTGGAAAACAGATTTTGCTGTTTCGGAAGGAAATTGGTACTTTAATTCACCAAAGTGGCATTAAACTGATCACAAAGTATAGTCAGGACATTACTGATGTAAAAAACAGCACCATTGCTATTTGAAAAAATTCATTTTTGATCAAATCTAGACAGGTCCCATTTCCAGCAGCCATCACTCCAACATCTTATCCTTGAGTAATCATGCTAAATTGCTAATTTGGTGCTAGAAAATCACTTGCCATTATATCAAACACTGCTGAAAGCTATTTGGTTCATTAAATGAAGCTTAACATTGTCTTTGTGTTTGTTTTTGAGTTAATGAAGGCTATACAATGCTTGAAATTGACAAAAAAAAAACAGAAGATTTCATACAAAGGTGTACATTTCAGTCTTCAAAGACAAAGGACAACTGGCTCTAACAAGGACAGAAAGAGATGTGGAAGGCCAGATGTACAACTAAACAAGAGGATAAGTACATCAGAGTCTCTAGTTTGAGAAATAGACGCCTCACATGTCCTCAGCTGACAGCTTCATTGAATTCTACTCGCTCAACACCAGTTTCATGTACAACAGTAAACTGAAGACTCAGGGGTGCAGGCCTTATGGGAAGAATTGCAAAGAAAAAGCCACTTTTGAAACAGAAAACAAAAAGAAAAGTTTAGAGTGGGCAAAGAAACACAGACACTGAACAACAGATAACTGTAAAAGAGTGTTATGGATCTTAACCCCATTGAGCTTTTATGGGATCAGCTAGAGTGTAAGGTGCGTGAGAAGTGCCCGATAAGAGAGCAACATCTATGGAAAGTGCTACAGGAAGTGTGGGGTGAAATGTCAACTGAGTATCTGAACAAACTGACAGCTAGAATGCCAAGGATCTGCAAAGCTGTCATTGCTGCATGTGGAGGATTTTTTGATGAGAACTCTTTGAAGTAGTTTAAGAAGTTCTGAACATTTCTTTCAAATTTTAATAGTAATTTTTCATGTTATTAATGTCCTGACTATACATTGTGATCAGTTGAATACCACTTTGGTGAATAAAAGTACCAATTTCTTTCCATAAGAGCAAAATCTGTATATTCCAAACTTTTGGCCACCAGTGTATGTATATACAATACTGTGCAAAAGTTTTAGGCACTTGTGAAAAATGTTGCAGAGTGAGGATGTCAGTTAACATCATACAAAGTCCAGTAAACATAAAAAAGATAAATCAATATTTGGTGTGACCACCTTTGCCTTTAAAACAGCACCAATTCTCCTAGGTACACCTTGATACAGTTTTTCTTGGTTGTTGGCAGATAGGATGTTCCAAGCTTCTTGGAGAATTCACCACAGTTCTTCTATCTTTTTAGGCTGTCTCAATTGCTTCTGTCTCTTCATGTAATATCAGACTGACACAATGTGCAGTGAGGGGCTTTGTGGGGGCCATGACATCTGTTGCAGGGCTCCCTGTTCTTCTATTCTAATCTTTTCTATTTGCAAAAGTAATGTTTGGGAGTCTAAAATTTATATTTCCTACTGACACACTAAAGCTGAAGATATAAATAACCATCTTAAGACAAATGCTTTTGTGAAACATCTTAAGTGCCTAAGACTTTTGCACATTACTGCGCACACACACACACACACACACACATATATATATATATATATATATATATATATATATATATAAATGAAAGAGAGAGAAAGAGAGAAAGAGAGAGAGAGAGAGAGAGAGAGAGAACAAAACAAAGCATCTACAAACGAGAGAAGTGAGCAACTTACAACAACATAAAAGCAGCTTCAAAATCATGCGGCGTGCACAAAGGAAAACAAACAAAAACAGATTCGGCCGTAAATCCTCAAAGCCACCGCCGCTGGCCGTTATCCGTGTTTATATTCCAGCGCTGCTGATGTCAGTTTAAATAATACAATCTTCCAAGTTTAACTACCGTTGAAAGGCAATTCCTCCTTTTCACACTCCCCGTGACACTACACACAATCTCCAGCGACTTAGTTTAACGTGGATAAAACTAGAGAGCAGCTGTGAAGTCCGCTAAAACAGAAGCTTTCACTTTTTGCTAAAATGGGTTACAACTTCTTATATTTCAAAATAAAAGTCACAACGCGAGTGACGTAACAACAACAGTTTTTGCATTTTTATATAATTATGTAATACTTTCAAATAAAGTGCGAAAAATTCATATAAAGACTTTACAAAAAATCTACCCCACTAATGTTTTACTTTCTAAGTTTACAGATGTTGGAAAAGAACAGTATAAGTATATATACTTATATTATCATTTTTTCTGTGGGTAACGGTCTATAATACTGTCTTTTTAAGTTATTATTTGTTACTTTGAACATGAAGACAAAAGTATGGACAGTTTATTGAACTATATAATTTTTTCACAAAAGTAGAATGTCAAATTCTCCATCTTTCAAGGCTTTCTGTAACGAACTTGTCTCTAATACAATCACTTAAAGTAATGAAAAATGGGAAAAATATGTCTATTGTTATGCAAAATGAATCTGTATTTGGCGTCGTATAAAAATATGAATTATTTTACTTCATATATATTTTCTTCCTTTGTATATCTGGAGTTACAACATTTTGCCTGATGTATTACTTTGATTATGCATAATACAAAATAATAATAATAAAACATATGTAAGGCTGAATGTTTTCATTGACGTTGGCTAGAATGATAAAAATAAATAATTTTCCTGACGTGTTTTTGTATTTTGTATCAAAGTTCAACAAGGTAAACAATCTGAGACACTTAGTATTTTAATGTGTGTTTATTTATAAATGAGGTTGTCATGGCCAATTTCAATGCAGGAGTCTTCATATCATATCTTCATATTCATATCTTCATATCAAATTTTCAATTTACCACTTTGTTCAACTAATTTTTTGTAAAAGAAGAATTCAGGCCTGTAATAATGCTTAAATTGATTGAATGAATTAGTTCACTACGGCCTATAATTATTTTAAAACCTCCAATAATTTCACTGTTCAATGCAGAATCATTACAGATCAAATTCAGTTACATTTACAGGCCAAACACCAGCTTAAGTGAAACAACATTCTTGGAAATTCGTAACTTTTGCATATTTAATATTTAACATGGAAAAGATGGTTCCACGAAACCTCATACATCAGTAAGGTGTCAACATACACTTTAGTGTTAAAGCAACAGTGCGAGGGATACATTTCTTATCAATAATACATTTTAAATTTACAGTCCAACAAGCAAGTCCTTCTCTTTCCCAGCATTTCAGACAATACAGAGAACAGCCATCAGGTTGCATGTAAAAATTCTCTTTTCAACTTGCACTTCTATTTCCACTGTTTGAATCCAGATCTAGTGGTGCTCATTAAACCGGCTCATCCACTGTCCACAACTGATTCATGCATCTGTATCTTCAATGTCTCATCCCAACAGCAACAACCAGTAGTGCATGAGGACAGGGGTGCACTTTGTCCATTACAAAGTGTGGTGCCTTTCATTCTGCTTCTTGCCTACACTTTAACCTCTGTGTCACACTCCCGTTTTTTATAGAAAGATGAATATAAATGCTTTAGGGGAGTTGTCTGTTGTAATCCTGCAACATTTTAGATGCATTGGATTAGAAGGTGGAAAACACATTTTTTTATGCTACCAAGGAGTTTACTTGTATGACCTACCTCCTAAAAAAACAGTAAATGACAGAGAATTTGTAGTGCTCATTTCCCCATGTGTTCGAATGGAACACTGACCTGTGTGAGAGATAGAAAGGGAGAAGTAACAGGGAGGCTTGAGCAAAAAACATATTAGGAAAATGAAGAAAAGAAACAATTTGCGAATGCAACCTGTGGCGGAGTGATGCGGATTTGGTCATGGCGCAGTGGGAGATCAGGGGAAGCATTGGCAGGAGCGCCACGGTGGAGCCTCAAACAGACTCTCCTTTCTCGCTCAGCTCCTCGACCTGCTCTTGGAGATGCATTCCCTTAGAGAGAAAACAAAGAGAGTTTTAGTGCGCTTTCACACTTAGTTCGATTGCTTGGACTGAACCAGAGTTCGTTTCCTCCCCCCTCCCCATGCCTTTGCAGGTCTCTGTTCACAACTTGTTATTTGGGTGCGAGCCACGGTCCGATTTCGTCATCAGTGTGAGTACAAGCAGCAGCTGTAACTGGGTAACAACTCAAGAACACATCAGCTTCACTCTGTTATTTATTTTATTTTTTTATTTTATCCCCAATTTGGAATGCCCATTTCAAACTACTTAGTAGGTCCTCGTGGTGGCGCGGTTACTCACCTCAATCCGGGTGGCGGAGGACAAGTCTCAGTTGCCTCCGCTTCTGAGACAGTCAATCCGCGCATCTTATCACGTGGCTCGCTGTGCATGACACTGTGGAGACTCACAGCACAGGAGTCTCATGCTACTCTCTGCGATCCACGCACAAATTACCACGTGCCCCATTGAGAGCGAGAACCACTAATCGCAACCACAAGGAGGTTACCCCATGTGACTCTACCCTCCCTAGCAGCCGGGCCAATTTGGTTGCTTAGGAGACCTGGCTGGAGTCACTCAGCACACCCTGGATTCGAACTCACGACTCCAGGAGTGGTAGTCAGCATCAATACTCGCTGAGCTACCCAGGCCCCCAGCTTCACTCTGTTATTAAAGTATTCATCTCTTTGGATTTACCACCAAACCTTTACATGCATGGAACGACACTTACGTTTGTCTTCCACAGATGCATTGAATGTGCAATGATGTGATGAATGTTAGCATTTGTCTGCCGTGAGCCCGAGGATGTTTTGCAAGAGATGTGAAGAATTTGAGCTGCTCTCTGAAGAAGATTTATTTGGACACAAGCAGGTATGAGAAATGCACTTTACCATTATAACTGCGATCGTGAGCCTGAAAAGACATGAATTATACGTCATCAACAGTGGTTCACTTCCGCAATTTGGTACGGTTGTGTTCATATCAGCACTGAACCGTACCAGAGTTCACATGAACCGTACCCCAGACCACCTTTTCAAGCAGATTTGGGTGCGGTTCCCGGGTGCACAACTGAGTTCAGAAAACAGCATTCAAATCATCCAATGAACCAAACTTTGACGTCATTCGAACCCCATTGCACACCAAAAGTGCAAATGTGAAAGCACTCTTAAGTGCTGATTTCAAAAATCAACAGAACAGAAGGGTCATAAGAATGCCCCGCCAAGAGAAAACCACATACAGAAAGTCTAAAACCACTAGTGAATACTTCTGTTTTGTATTCTTTTCAAAAAATACTTTTTTAAATAGTGCTGTCAGTCGATTCAATTTTTTAATCGCGATTAATCACATATTGTTTTTGTGGTTAATCACAATTATTTGCAGATTTTGAAAGTGATGACATTTGACACTATATTCCTATCAAAATGCATTTATTTCAATCTTTGGAAGGAAAACTAAAAAATATGTAACACTATAAAGCTTTATGAACATTTTTCAAACAAAGCCTTCCACAGTATATAAATAGAAATGCACTAAATTAGCACCAATTCAAGTAACATTAAAAATTTCCCAAAGTCTAAATGGGAGGTTGACTAATTGAAATAACTAGTCTCCCCATAGGTTGCATATGCATTGCAATGGGCATTAAATCTCTTAAAATCTCATCCTCCACAATATGAATCTGCTGGTAGACTATGGATATCCGCTTTCCTACAGCAATTGTGAAGCCACGTACACGTTTCGTGTGAGGGTGGCAACGTCAGCATCATGTGCCACTTTGAACTCCACATGAAAAGCACTTGCAGAAAAAAACGTCTCATTCTGCGTTTTGGTGTTAGTGAAAACTTGACGTGCTTCTGTGGTAAAATGCACCTTACATAGGCTGAAATATACTTGATTTCTACCACAAATCTCTTTCTCTATCATTTTATTACTGTCATACAAAATATAAGTAAAACAGTGAGTTGAAAAATGTATTTCTAATATTCTTAGTATTTGGTATGCCCCCTTTTTACTTTAATGACAGCATGCACCCAAGCTGGCATGGACTCCACAAGTTTGTCTAAAACCTGATGATCCATGTTATTTCAGCATGATTTGAGAATGTTCCAAAGAGCATCTTGTGTCTTTCAATAGAAGCAAAGAAATCTGAATTTACATGTCAATGTCAAAAATTAGCTTATTTGATTACTGACCTAGAAAAAGTGCAGAATATTAAATATTTCCTCTTAATTTCATTACAGGTCATAACTTAAAATAAATAAATAAATAACCTTTTAAAAACTTTTACCTTTAGGTTTAAATGGAAAAAATCCCAGATTTCCAATGTTGTCTGAGGCTTTTAGACCTAAATAGAACTGACATCAAAACTGCCTCCAGCCATCTTCAGACTCACCAGACTGTGGAACACGGGAGGCTGGCGTTGAGCTGGCAGGGTCTGGGCCGTTGCGGACCCTGTTAGGGGCTGGGAGGTTGGGGCCAGATGGCAGAGCACGAGCTGCTGAACCCGGTGGTCCACCTCCAGTTCTCTCATCCCTCTCCTCTGCCTCTCCCCTCTGCTCCTTCTCTTTATCTTCTACTGTCCTGCTGGAGCCCTGACACAGTCAGAAAACCCACACGGTGAGCGAAATAATGCAAATAATTTACTATGGTAAATAATGCAGGATGTTTAAAGGACATACAAATTTCAGCATGTTCCAGTCAAATACATAGTCGTACGAAAATCCTTGTCTGTGGAAAAGGTTCCTGAACAATTGTCTTAGGTAGGAGTAGTCGGGCTTGTCATCAAAACGAAGTGAGCGGCAGAAGTTCATGTAGGTGGAAAATTCGGCTGCAGACATATTAGAGAAGAGAACGCGGAGTAACCAAATGATCATAACATTGTCTAGCTGCGATCACATCTACAGTACACATGACATCAATCAGCATCCATCTACTCACATGGATAGCCCTTGCAAAGAACCTCAATGGGGGTTGACATCTTTTTCTCACTGATTCGCTCATACTTCTGCCTTTTAGTAGCCGCTTTGAGGCCTTGCCAGGGAAGGGAACCCAAGTTGAAGTACATAAGAACATAGCCAAGGGACTCAAGATCATCCCGTCGAGATTGCTCTGTGGAAAAAGAATAAGGAATAACCCAAAGTCCAAAGCAAGAATGGTTTGTTTTTATAAACTGAACACATTGCAGTGACGCGCTTGCACTCTTACCAATGCCCAAATGAGTGTTAATGGAGGCATAGCGGGCAGTGCCAGTCAGGTTCTTATTCTCACGATAAGGAATGTGTTGATGTGTGCGGGCGTCACGGTACTTCTTGGCCAAGCCAAAGTCTATAATGTAGACCAGGTTTCCCTTCTTGCCGAGCCCCATCAAGAAGTTATCAGGTTTGATATCTCTGTGAATGAAGTTCTTGGAGTGGATGTACTCGATTCTGCTAATCTGGAAAGAAGAAATGAAAATCTATTTATTGTTTAAAAAAAAAATTCCCAAGTATAAAAAATACCTATATAACTGGGATAAAATTCTTTACGACTACATATTTACAATTTGATTTATTTAGGTTTCATATAGTTGATCTTTGGTATATTCATGTTCACTACTATTACGTAATCAAATCAAATAGATTTTTACATTTTCTTCAGAAAAAGTGCTTGCCTGTTCAAAACTGGCCGCCACAATGCTAAGGCAATTTGGTGCTTGTCAGGGCATTGCTATGTGATTACTAAGGCGTTCTCTATGTTTTTAGCACGTTGCTATGTGGTTGCTAGGGTGTTCTGGGTTGTTGCTTATTGGCCCAAGTGAAAAGAGCCCTAGATATGGTGTGTATCCCTCCTTCACTGTAAGTCTAAGGGATTTGTCAATTTATTGTGAACCATGTGAAAATTGTAAGTCTGAACCAGGGACTAACAACAAAATGTTTTTCATTTTGCTTAATTCTGAGCAGAAACTGTATTTTTCCGTTTTTGTTCTGGCATTGCGCTGCCTCCTTTCCAAATGGTAATGGGTTAGAATGAAATTAAAGTATGGATGAAAACATTATTTTTTTAAATGACAGTACACTGTGCTAAGGGTGGGCAATATACCAGTTGCATTATTACCAGATCTCTCAAGAAAAAAAAGGAACCTTGTCTTGAAAAACACGCTCAAAATAAGGGACTCAACCAAAATAAGTGGAAATCAGATATTCAATTTTTTTTCCCATGTAGTGGAATTATCAGCATAGAAATCATAACAAGCAAAGTATACAGTACAGTAGCCTATCTAAAAAAAAGTATTTTCAATAAATGTACTCCTAATATAAAATATTATTTCAAAAATACATCTGGTCACCTTAAATCAATTAATAGCCAAAACCTCTCTCTCCTGCATGCATGCACACACATTTGATTTAATTACAGATCTGCTTCACGGTCAGACACCGGCAGAATCAAATCTGTATCAATGCATCATATCTAACAATAATTCAGTGAAGACTTGGAAACAACTGAGAAATGTACTTTTTACCTGGATTAACTGTGCATATATATATTGTAATTATATATATAGTTGTCTAAAAGGTCTTTAGCATGTCACATAAGGCTACATCCATAATGTGCATTAAGGCAAAGAAATGTGTGATGCAGCAGTTTCCTTCAGAATTAAAGGGCATGCTTATCATGTTCAACTAAAAAGAGAGAAGCCTAATTTTGGGGGCAACAGGAAGTGGTGTAATTCCAAAAATGTACTGTAATAAACCATTTAGACTTTAACCGGTTATTAACTGGTTACCAACTTTTAAAAATAACGTTTTCACTCTGGAATAAAAATAAGGGACTTCCTTCCCGTTTTCAGTTACATTTCTACAAAAACGTAAACGTTTGTTTTCGTTTTTTCGTTCCTTGGAACATTTTCAGTCCCTGGTATGAAAACTTAGAAAAGTACAATTCATGTCCATAGCACAAATGGTGCAGGACGTTACACACTGAAGTTGAAATGGTTAGTTCACCAATAAATGAAAATTCTGTCATAATTTACTCCCGTATGATTTTCTTTCTGTTGTGGAACACAAAAGGAGATGTTAGGCAGAATGACAGCTTCAGTCACCATTCATTTTCATTGCATCTATTTTCCATGCTGTCATTCTGCCTAACATCTCCATTTGTGTGTCCCTGAAGAAAAACAGGGTTTTTTTTTTTGGGCTGAAATATCTCTTTAATACTTAAGGTTAGGGGTTTGCTCATATGCCTCACCCGATGTATGAGCAACAGTAATAGTGATGATTGTCTTAGCAAGCACCATTAATAATGTGGATTTACTTTAATGTGGATACTTTAAATGCAATTACCATCTGGTCTGCAAGCAGTAAGACAGTTTTCAGTGTGAATTTCCTTGAGCAGAAGTTGAAGAGATCCTCCAAACTTGGACCCAGGAGCTCCATCACCATGACATTGTAGTCCCCTTCAGCACCACACCATTTGATTGACGGAATACCCACTACATTTGAAATCAAATTGAAGAGACATTACAAGAAAGCATAACAGATTAAACAGTTGGGAAACGATCTGCATCACAGAGTTCTCACCTCCACCTTGCATCATCTTATAGAACTTGCTCTCAATATGTAACTGTGGATGTTTAGTCTTCACACTCTCCAGTTTAATGGCTACCTCCTCTCCTGATGTGATGTTTGCACCTAAAAGATGATAGTTTTACAATGTCAGGATGCAAGGCTTTCATGAAATCAAACTAAATATGCAGTAAATTTAAATAATGTGGTTTACCCAAGTAAATATCACCAAACGAGCCACTTCCAATCTTTCGCCCGAGACGGTATTTACTCCCAACACGTAACTCCATGATTTCTTACCTAAAAACAGCCTTAGACACATACACAATATTAGTAATATATCCTAATATTAAAACAGCTACAAGTAAAATGTATCCACATTTAGCTGCAACACACACAGTCCTGCATTTCAGCACACAGCAGGTTTAAACAGGATGCTCACTTCAGCATTCTTACATCATGGTTTTCACCAGCTCAGATTTATTTCAGTTCAATTTAACACCTGCATACAAAATACCAATGTGCACATGCAGTCAGCACTGGTGGTCATGCTTCCAACATCTGACAGTTTGAGTCATGTGATGTAGGTGCAATTCGTTTGGGCCTGCATAGAACAGGTTAATATTTAATATTGGGCCCCATCACAGATCATCAATGTGCACTCATACTAAAACGATAAAATACGAATAATCTGTTGAGAATGGCCTTTAGCGGGACTGTTTTATGGCGTTTGCATGACTGAACACACAATACGTATCTGTCGTCAGTGGTTTTCAGACAATTTTGTAGCAGCCGCACCCAAGAGCATGTTGACTCTCAAGGTTTCACTATCTGCTCACAGTGCCGACACTTACTATTATTCCAGACAACCAAATAATTCCTAAACACCCACGTCCTGAAATGACATTAAAGCAGTACCATTTTTCCTTACCTAATGTGAGGGTGGTGGTAAAGTGAGGCTGATCGACAGGCTTGCGCTCTTGAGACAGTACCCTGGACAGCGAAGAGTGCAGGCGTAATTTCAAACGTCGCATTACAAATGTAATTCCAACCACTGCTTTCCTCCTCAGATTTTTAAATCTTTGATTTCATATCTCAGCACACAGACTGGCCTACTTGCATTAGCGAGCTAGCGAGCAGCAGCCTCCCTTGTTTGTATCCCAGCGCACTTCTCACAGAAATGATGTCATTCACAAACTAACAGAAGGACCCGGATCACTTCAAGGGGCCGCGCGTTTGACGTACATAGCACGTACGCTCCCATTATAACAACCGATGGCGACTGTTTTTTTAATTTTTTTAATTTTTTTATTATCTTCAGAATGTCATCAGAGGAAACATATGATAATGGAAACATGTATATAATATCATAATAGATCATTTTAAATATACAAAAGGTAAGAGGGGACTTTCTTCTGCAGAACAGGAACATTTTTAAAAGAATATCTCAGTTCTGTAAAATGCCAGTAATTGGTGACCAAAAATTTGAAGCTCCAAAAAGCATAAAAGTAATCCATACGACTCCAGATCTAATTGATTTTGGGTGAGAGCAGAACAAAATATAACTCTTTTTTCACTGTACATCTTGCCATTGCAGTCTCCAGGCATGATCATGATTTCAGGCTCCATTACACTTCCTAGTGCTTGACGCATGCGCAGAGCGCTAGATGGCGCTAGGAAGTGTAATAGAACTTGAAATTATGATCACCAAGGAGACTGCTGATGTCACGAATTATAATGAAAATGGAGTTACATTTTGGTCTGGTTGTTTTACCCAACCCCGATTAGATTGCTTCAGAAGACAATGACCATGTTTACATGCTCTTAAGAAAACAGTTTATTCCAGGGTTTTTGCAGAACGTGGCTTTCTGAAACGTCATGTAAACAAGAACGGCGATTTCCTTACGCCACATAAGGAATTAAAAAAATCGGTTTAACGCACCCAGGTTTCTATTCGAGGACGTGGCTTAATGTGGTCATGTCAACACATAAGCGCCGTTCTGATGGGTGTTTGAAGAGTGTGCATATGTGTGAACAGACCAGATACCAAACGTCATAGGATGGAGCCCAACAACAAGTCAACACAGTGGAAAGAATTCAGCATTTCTGGGAGTACATTGGAAAAAGCACATACACTATAAACTATACCATTTTATACACGCCAATGTAAAATATCGACAGCCCCTCACGTCTGCATATATGTGCTCCAGAGATTTACATAAGAGGGAAACCCCACTATTGCAGTGCAATTCTGCTGCAGCATGCGATTGAAAGTTAAGGAAACAAACAGCAACAACTCTGAAATATCTAGAAATAAAGCAAAGCTATGGGGAATAAAATAGCTAAGTCTTCCTCTGATGACGTTTGTTATTTACACAAGCTACATGTATTGGTCATTCTACAGGAGTGGTGCAAAATGCTGTCCCCTAAAACAGCAGAACAAGTCGGACACTTAATTAAGATCATAATATTCCTAATAAATTGCTCAGTGAGTGTAAACTATGTATGTTTTTACTTGTAGAATGATACAGGCAGATAGACACAAGAGATGCATATGTGCCCAAGAATACAGCTGAGCGCCTATGTGAATACTGGCAGAGTATCAGGGATGACCCCATAAGAAATCAACAATTCATTTACAAAAAGAAAGAGAATACAAATTTAAGACAAAAGCAAGAGGGAACATTTAAATATGTAAAAGAACTGACAGACAGGGAGAAGAGATACACATGTGCAAGATGGAGCGCAAGTCAAAAACAGCATAGGGCATGGATAAAAGCACAGAAAGAACTAGAAACCTTCTGCAGGGAAACAACTCCACCTTGTACATTAATTGAAGGTGAATGTACACCAGACCACAACATACCTGAACACACTTGCTAAAAGTGTCATTAAGTGACGATGTGTAAACAAATAAGTGTGTTTCATGAAAATAAGGTCAATTCCAAAACATCAAGGTCACAACCAAAACACAATTTTTTTTTTGTTTTTTTTTTAACAAAACAATGAACGTTATACCATGATTTCTTTTTTTTTAAACGGTGACCAGGATGGGACATGTATTCTATGAATATCAACATGGTATCTTCAATAGTTTACATTTAGCAAAGAAAAAAGTGATTGATTTTTACAGTAGTTGCATAAATTAAAGTATAATAGGGAACAGAAATAGTTCTGAAATTACTTAAAAGTTAATATAGGCACCAACAAATTTACAAAAAATGATTATTTTATGTTGAATCAACAAAAATGAAGAATACTTAGTTGTTTCGTAGTTATTACAGTTTTTTTGTTATGTTTCGGTATTGACAAAAATACGCTGTCTAAAATTAGGAATAATTGTGAAAATTCATTAAAAGATTTCAGTGCACCCATAGCGAATTTATAAATTTCAGATACAGTGCAATACAAATGTAAAATAAATTTGGGAAGAAATTATTAAAAGATGTTAAAACTCATCCAACCCTGAATTTGCACCACTTCTGTACAGTTTAAGTAGAGTACACCACTTATACAGTGCATGTAAACCAGAACGCTGCTTTCTCGCAATAAGCCACTTTCTGGTGCCCATGTAAACCTTGTCATGGATTAAACCACTGGAGTCTTATGGATTAGTTGTATGTTGCCTTTATTTGCTTTTGGAGCATCAAAGTTTGGATCACCATTCACTTGCATTTTATGGACCTACAGAGCTGAAATATTCTTCTAAAAATCTTCGTTTGTGTTCTGCAGAAGTCATTCACATCTGGGATGGCATGAGGGTGTGTAAACCTTGAGAGAATTTTCATTTTTGGGTGAACTAACCCTTTAAAAATTAAATTAGAAACTAGAAAGATGAATTAAAATGAGTTTTCCTACCGTTTACCCTGCAGGTAAAAAAACAAAACACATTTTACCAAAATAAAAAATTCAGTTATAAATTGGGATAAGCCTCTCAAGATAAGGCTTGAAAAAAATATTCAGCTACAGTATCTAAAGCTGGCTGTACATGAAAGCTACATTTATAGCTGTAAACTATTTAAAATGGCCATAATCAGCTAGCCAAGTCATGCACTTTTAAAATATAGGTTGTAAATAACAATGGTCCAGCAGATCCCTACAAACCTTTAATATTACAGTACAAGGATATTAAAAGTGCCGAGGCAGAGCTGAAGCGCCGAATGTCGTCTGATGGCCTCAGAGAATTGACCCGATTGAAATACAGATATAATACTATTTTGTCACTGAAGGTGGAGTTTTGGCTATTCAGGGCAAGACAGTCATACTTTGAGTCGGGGGACAAAGCAGGGAAGCTTTTGGCTAGATATATAAAACAGAGAGAGTCTTTTTCTACCATTCCCTCAGTGAAATCTGCTGGTGGTGAAATTTTTACCTCGGCCATTGATATTAATAATGCTTTCAAGGAATTCTATCTTGATCTCTATAGTTCCATGTCTTCGTCTACTGATGAAGACATTATACATTTTGTGGAACCATTAGATCTCCCTAAACTGACGACCAAGCAAAACAATTCTCTTGATTCTGAGATAACCATGGAGGAGCTTGGCGAGGTAATTAAGGCCTTACCTACAGGCAAGTCTCCGGGGCCAGATGGCTTTGCAGCTGAATTTTTTAGATCTTATGCTACGGAACTGGCTCCACTTTTGTTAGAAATTTATACGGAATCATTAAAGAATGGAAAGCTTCCGACAAAGATCCAAGCGAGTGTAAGAGTTATCGTTCAATTTCCCTGACCCAGCTAGACATAAATATATTGTCAAAAATTTTGGCCAACCGATTAAGTAAAGTTATGACATCTCTTATACATATAGATCAAGTGAGGTTTATTCGGGGCCGTAGCTCTTCTGATAATATTAGGCGTTTCATCAATATCATGTGGTCAGTGGCGAATGATCAGACTCCGGTCGCTGCCATCTCACTTGACGCCGAAAAGGCGTTTGATATGGTAAAATGGGATTATCTTTTTAAGATTTTGGAAATATACGGGTTTGGGAATACTTTCATTGGATGGATTAAGTTACTTTATAGACACCCGGTAGCGGCGGTACAAACTAATGAATTAATTTCAGATTATTTTACTCTGGATAGGGGCACCCGGCAGGGATGCCTTCTTTCCCGCTTATTGTTCTGTCTTGCCCTGGAACAATTAGCAGCCGCAATAAGAAAGGAAGATGATTTTCCAGGAGTGGTGAAGGGAGGTATGGCGCATAAATTTTTGCTTATATTTTAATATTCGTCTCCGACCCCACTAGATCTATGCCTTGCCTCCACAGAATTATTCATTCCTTTTCTAAATTCTCAGGATACAGAGTCAATTGGTCTAAATCCGAAGCTTTTGCTCTGACAGCGTACTGCCTGGTAACGGCTTTTCAGCTGGGCACCTTCCAGTGGCCCAAACAGGGCATTAAGTATTTGGGGATTTTATTCCCAGCAAATTTGTGTGAGTTAATTTTGACCCCTTAATAAAAAGGTTTTCGAGCAATGTGGGCAGGTGGGCTTCATTACATTTATCTATGATTGGGAAGGTTAATGTTATTAAAATAAATTGTATTCCAAAATTCAACTACCTGCTACAGTCTCTCTCTGTAGATGTCCCCCTCTTATTTCAAGCAATTTGATAGTATAGCGAAGTCCTTCATTTGGAATGGTAAGCATCCCAGATTACATTTTAATAATTTACATAGATTGACTGACAATGGTGAGCTAAACTGTTATCTTTTAGCATCTTCAAAGTGGCCACACTTTGCAGACATGTACTCTTGGCATTTTCTCAACCAACTTCTTGAGGTATCACCCTGGGATGCTTTTTAAACAGTACTGGATGAGTTCCCATCTATATGCTGGGCACTTAGTGGTTGCTTTTCTTAATTATTCGGTCCAAGACATCCATTTAAAAAAAAAAAATTTTTAAATAAAAGTTTATTTTTACAACGAAATAAATGAATATGGTGGCACAATTATATTTTTGTCTACAAAATTAATTTCAAACATTTAAGCATACGCCTTCAGATCAAAAGGTTTTTAAGATCATGAGAAACATTTCAGGCAAGTGACCCCAAACATTTGAACAGTAGTATATATATATATATATATATATATATATATTACAGTACAAGGGTGAATTCTGGGTGTGAGAATATGAGTCTGCTGAAGAATTATGAATGTACTCTCCAAGCATGACAATTTAATTCTAAATAAAAAACAAAAAATGCACACAACTCACAACAAAATTAAATTCAACCTTTATTAATTGTCTTGTTCTTTTTTTTTTAATTTTTGTAATTTTTGTAAAATCAAAAACAAACAAAAAACTGAACATGTGTGATAAAGCCCGCCTTAATTTATAATGGTACACAACAACAAAAATAAACAATTTGTAACTTTTAAGTGTTCCTAAAACACCATCCAGCTCAGCTTGGTACAATTATGTTTGGCATGTTTCATGTTTCAGTATGAATGCCTTCAGTTGGTTGCATCTTCTAAAAAAATCTTTTTTCTTTATTATTATTATTGCAATTCAGACAATATATAAAACAAAAATGGCTGCTAAAATCACAACTTAAGAAATATTCATTAGTGCCAATGTTCTTGAACTTGCCGTCTACAATCACACGCACAGCCACACCAGCATACACATCATGCACACATAGACATCAAACACCTGAAATAAGCTGTCATTTATACATTTACTCGCCTCCCTAATCCAGCATTGATCTTTGTAAATACACCATGCTTGTTAATCTCTGGCTGCCACACACATTCATTGATGCCTCGCAAACACTCCAAACGTTGCCTCCTCTACCGGGGACTTCACCCACGCACGTATGCACAGGCAGAAAGGGCACCTTGCACAGCTAAGTAACATCCAAGTGATCGTCATTATGACAACATACTTGATTTAAAAAAAACAAAAAAAAAAAAAACGAGGTCAGCGTTTCAAAAACAACATTTTTGGATTTCACCGTCATTTAAAACAAATAAAGACAACAACATACAGTTTGTCAGACATCAGAACAGTGTTTGAGTAATTTAAGTCTGCATGAAAATGGAGCTGTAACACAATGTATCATCATTTACGCTGAGTGCTCTACGAACATTGTATGATGCATATTTTTGTCCTTTTTATGTCTGGTTTGTCCTTTACAGTGCATGCCTGAGTGAGAGCATCTCAGTATGCGAGTGTGATCTCTATGACCTCAAGGTTAGGATTCATCCAGTTGAGTCAGTATTAAGTTCAACTGTTTGTGTGTCCTGTTCAAGTCTTGCTGTAGAAGTCTTCATTTAAGGGTAAGAAGAAATGGGATGTTTTTGTGTGCGTGTGTATTGGTTGCTAACTCTGTACTGCCTTGCTTGTGTAAAACTGTTCCACACACTGCTCCTCCATGCTTCAGAGGACGGGCTGTGTCATGGAGACTAGATTATGGGGAACAGAGTTTGGATCACTGCTCAGGTATAAATGATGTAAAACAGTGTGTGAACATTTGTAACCAGTGTTGTCTATAATTTTGTCTTAATGCATTTTTTATGTAATGCAGTTGGTCTGCTTCTCAGCACATATGAGATTAAGTGTAACTCTGTACCTGCTGTTTGAGTGCTTATCTTTGAAACTCATGAACACTGGTTTCACAAATGTATACTAAATACTTGGCTGTATTTTTATGCATTTACCGCCCGGCCAGTGACTGTGGCGCATGTATGTGCGCAAACTGCCTGTATTGTGATGAATGTTCCTATATTATTAGGAGAATAACTTCTCGTTACATTTATATATCTGTCATGTGTGTTGTTGCATGTCTATTTGTCAGTAAGTTGCTGCATCAGTCAAATAGAGTCTGCCCCTCCTCCCAGCAGGTCTCCAGGCAACAGTGCTGCAGGGCTGCTCATCTGGTGCCGATCTTCCATGGCTGGAGACCCCCACAGACTGCTGCTTGTGTACCCAGCAGTCATGCCCCCCCACAAACCTGCCCTGCCAGGATCAACGACCCCTGCATTGCTGCCCACACTACCACCAGCACCATTGCTGCTCCACTGGGCAAAAATGCTCAAACCTGCTCCTTGGGCAGAGGCTGGGTCTGGGGAGCTCCCCGTACCGTCCAAACTCTGCCAGTTAGAGCCCGTGGGCCCCGTTCCACCGCTGTTGTTACTTGCTCCTGCTGCTGTACTTCCCACTCCAGCCCGTTCCCTATCGCCACTCCCAGAACTGATAGTACCCACAGCACCGGCCCCTGATGACCCTGTCACACCTGCTGGTCCAGACCCCGCTCCACCAGCTCCAACACTTCCACTGCTGCTTCCAGCAGCTCCAGCTTGGGAATGTGCAAAATAACGAGCAACCTCCTCCTCGCTCACAAACTCAGCCAGGATTGTGGTATTACCTAAAACACACCTGGAAGACAATTGTGATAAGACAAACACTAGTTAGGAAGATGTCTACAAGGTGCTGGAACATGAAAATCCAAATGATATGAAAAGTGTGTTATGATAATGGATCTGGGTGCAGACACTTACATGTGAAGTGCACTCTGGGCTTTGGCTGCTTCTTGACGAGTACTGTAGCGAATCAGAGCACTACCTTGGGTCAGACCAAGGTGAAAGGTCAACAGAGGACCATGCTGCATACATATAGTCCGCAAGGTGGAGCCATCGATCTGTAGGGAGTAAATTATCCAAATGAGTACAATGAGATTAGAGAAATTATTGAAAAGTGACTAAAAGTTACCAAGCGTAAATCATAACATGCACACCTGAGGGGTAAGATTACTTAGCACAAGCCAGCAGCTTCCCCTAGATGCTCCTCCATCACTCCACGCAGCTCCAGATCCTATTACAGATTGAGAGACCATTTATCCTCCTCTGATCATTGCAAATTGTTAAAATAAGCGGCGCTTACTGTGAATGATTTATCTTAGAGTAACATCTGAGACCATCATATTACAGTGGCAAGAAAAAGTATGTGAACCCTTTGGAATTAGCTCATTTTCTGCATTATCTGGTCATAAAATGTGATTTCATCTTCATCAAAGTCACAAGAATAGACAAACACAGTGTGTTTTTAGCTAACAACACTCTAACAATTAGAATCTTTCATGTCTTTCATTCCATTAAACATTCACAGTGCTGTGGAAAAAGTGAACCATTGCATTTAATAACTGGTCGATCCTCCTTTGGCAGCAATAACCTCAACCAAGAATTTCCGGTAGCTGCGGATTAGACTTGCTCAACATTCAAGAAGGAATTTGGGACCACTCTTACTTACAGAACTGCTTGGATGTCTGGTGTGAATGGTTCTCTTGAGGTCATTCTACAGCATCTCTATTGGGTTAAGGTCTGGGCTCTGACTGGGCCACTCCAAAAGTGTATTTTCTTTTTTTGAAGCCATTCTGTAGTGGATTGTGTCATTGTCCTGTTGCACCACCCAACTTCAACTGAGTTTCAGCTGGTGCACAGCCACCCTGACATTATACTGTAGGATATCTTTATAAACTTAGGAATTAATTTTTCCCTTTACAGATGGCAAGCGGTACAGGTCCCGAAGCAGCAAAGCAGCACCAAATCATGATGCTCCCTCCACCGTAGGGATGATCTTTTCATATTAGACTCATGAACAGAGATGTTAACCAGTTCCAATGATTCCTTCAAGTCTTTCGCTGTCACTCTAGGGTTCTTTTTTACCTCAAGCATTCTGCATTGTGCCCTTCAAGTTATCTTGGCTGGACGGCCACTTCTAGGGAGAGAAGCCACAGTAATAGATCGTCTCCATTTATAGACAATTTGTCTAACTGTGGACAAATAAATATCTAAGCTCTTCAAAATACATTTGTAACTCTTTCCAGCTTTATGCAAAGCAACAATTCTTGATCGTAGGTCTTCTGAGATCTCTTTTTTGCGAGGCATGGTCCACATCAGCAGTTGCTTCTTGTGAATAGCAAACTCAAAATGTTTGAGTGCTTTTTATGTCAAAGAAGCTGTACCCACACCTCCAATCTCGTTTCATTAATTAGATGCCAGGTTTGCCAACTGACTCTAATTAGCTATTGTTGACGTCATTAGCCTAGGGGTTCACATACTTTTTCCAACCTACACTGAATGTTTGAATGGTGTATTTAATATGTACAAGAACAATACAATAATTTGTGTGTTATTAGTTAAAACAGACTGTGTCTGTTCATTATTGTAACTTAGATGAAGATCAAACCAGATTTTAAGACAAATTTATCCATAAATGCAGGTAATTCCAAAGGGTTCACATACTTTTCTTGCCACTGTATATAACTAATTTTCTATTAGACAAGGCCTGAATGCAGGTACAATGTTGAGAAGATAACACTTGTGTTCTTGTATTTTTGTTTAATGTGTTACAGCTTTTAGTTTTTAAAGCAATAGGTTTTTTTAAGGTGTTCTATTACCAGGCCCAAATCTGTTTTCTTGGCTGCCTCCAGAGCCACCCCAGCCTCTACCTAATCGTGGGCCTCCTCCCGCCCAGGGAGACACTGAGGGCTGCTTCTGATGGGTCAGTCCGGGAGGTGGGCGTGGCAGATGTGAGCTGTTGCGATTGGTCTTCCAAGGCTTGTTGTGCCCTATGGGCTCAGGTGGCCAGCTTGGCTTGTAGTCTGGGTACTTAGCTGTAAGAATGTGAAGAAAGCACAATAATTTAAATAATTCAGTACAGAGTCTCAAAATTATAAATTACACCAAATTGAGTCTGAAATGTCTTCTCTTGATCATATCAAATAGTATGTGACATCAAAAGGGAGGGGCAAATTATGCAACCCTCAAGAGAAAGCTACACATTGCTTGTTACCTTGGTTGTGTGCATTGTTATGGGGGCTCTCTGAGGCACTGTAGGGCCAGGCACCAGGTGAAGGCAGCAAGGTGTTGAGGGAGGGATTTGATTCTGTGCAGAAAAATGTAAAAGACTTGTTTTTGAGTATTTACATGGGTATGTAAATGACTTCTAAAATTCAAAGCTTGGAGCTCTGTGTGTTTGTGCTGGAAGAGTTACCTTTGAAATGAGAAATCAATGCCACCATCATTATATATACCAGCAAATGTATGGAGCTGTACCTGTGTTATCTCTTAGCAACTGGTGCTCAGTGTCGTTGAGGCTTGACATCGATGAGTTCAGCATACTCCCAGGTGTCATGTAGGGATCAGATTCAGGGTCCACACTCTGAATTCCTTTCCAAGGCACTCCTGGTTGAAACTCTAAAGAGCGATAACCACAATAATATGCATATTGGGTATATTCACAATAGATATGATGAAAATTATAAACACATATTTTTGATAATGCTATATACAAACAATATACAAACAATACAGCTGAAAATGTTGTTGTCTTTTTCTGAATGTCCAGATATGCATCACCATTTACCTGGAGGCCAGCTGGATGTGCCAGTCTTTGTGCCCATCTTGTTCCCAGGACTTCGGTGCCAGTGATCTGAAGGCCCTTGTGGAGGTACACATAAACCCTCACTTCCCAGCAGCTCATACTGGGAATATGGGGAACCGCCTCTCATTTTGGGAGGAGCAGCAATGGGACCTACACGTTACACAAACATAAGCAATAAGAAATCACTAAGACTGCTAAACTTGTACCAGACATTTTTGAGACACTGAATGAATTACAGAAACCCATAAGTGTCCAAAACAATACCGCTCACCATTTTTATGGAGAGTGCTATCAGGAGGGGAGGGTGCTGGGGAGTGACCTTCCATCATCCACTTAAAACGGGACTGCTGTCCACCACTGTCCTTCAAACCAGCCTGGCCACCGACCATGGGACCCAGTTCCAGACCAGAGAGGCTCACTCCCGGCCCAAACCCTTCAAAAGACAGAATGCAGAAAGAGAAGGTAAAAATACAAGTAAAAAATACAACATAATAAAGTCTTGTTTCAATTGCCAACATCTGTTACATTGACACTAATGACCAATCCCTGAATTGGTATCAGCTCCAATATTTTCATACCGGATCGGGTATCGGTCTGACAAGACAGATCCAAATCCTATTCTGTGTGCAAGTCATGGTCGTTTCTGTCAGGCTCCGAAAATGACATAAAAGAACCATAAAAGCAACATTAAAGTAGTCCATGTGACTTGTGCATTATATTCAAAGTCTCTTGAAGCCATATGATAGTTTTGTGAATCATAAAATGCACACGTGGTGCTCGAAATGCGCTGTTGTTTTCAGTGCTCTCACAATGGCTTGCAATATGGGAGTGCTCCACATGAACTCCATCTGAGATGTAGATGCTTGATAGTTTGGCAACAGAGGAGCATTTCACCAGATTTTGAACGAGAAGCATATTAAAACTACGGTGACCTACAGACAGAAACTCAAAGGTCTTCCTGGAGTGTTCCGCCAAAATAAAAGCCTGAGGGTTTTTAAGGGAGTTACAAAATGATGACTGAAATATATACTATTATTGTACAATCTAATTCCAATATTTATTATTATTATTATTACAAATCACATAAATATTTAAGTTGACCAAAAAATAACTGTGTTAATGAAAAGTGGACTGATATCCTATCACAACGTAAGTGAACACGAAAGAGATCTGAATCCACTCAGTCCATGTGGGCATTTTTTTTTTTTTTTTTTACAAAGAAAACTGGTTTCTTGTCCACTGAAGATTTTCACGGAAATTAGTATTAATTTTGCTGATGCATTATCCAGTAGTTAACAATAAAGGTTTAAGAAAAGGCAACACTTGTACGGATTCGGGAATACTTTTATTGGGTGGATTAAGTTACTTTATAGACACCCGGTAGTGGCGGTACAAACAAATTGATTCATTTCAGATTATTTTACTCTGGATAGGGGCACCCGTCAGGGTTGACCTCTTTCCCCATTATTGTTCTGTCTTGCCCTGTAACCATTAGCAGCCGCGATAAGAAAGGAGGATGATTTTCCAGGGGTGATGGCGGGTGGTGTGGTGCATAAGCTTTTGCTTTATGCAGATTATATTTTATTATTCGTCTCCGACCCTACAAAATCTATGCCTTGCCTCCACAGAATTATTAATTCCTTTTCTAAGTTCTCAGGATATAGAGTTAACTGGTCTAAATCCGAAGCTTTGGCTCTGACAGCGTACTGCCCAGTAACGGCTTTTCAGCCAGGCGCCTTCCAGTGGCACAAACAGGGCATTAAGTATTTGGAAATTTTATTCCCAGCAAATTTGTGTGATTTAGTTCATTAATTTTGGCCCTTTAATACAAAGGTTTTTAAGTGATGTGGGCAGGTGGGCTTCATTACATTTATCTATGCTTGGGAAGTTTAATGTTATTAAAATGAATTGTATTCCAAAATTCCATTACTTACTGCAGTCTCTCCCTGTAGATGTCCCCCTCTCTTCTTTCAAGCAATTTGATAGCATAGCAAAGTCTTTCATTTGGAATGGTAAACGTCACAGATTACATTTCAGTAAATTACACAGGCTGATTGACAAAGGTGGGCTAGGCCTACCCAAGATTTTGTTTTATTATTATGCATTCGGTCTCAGACATTTGACTCACTGGTTGCTTCCACCTGAGAGAGCCTCTCCCTAGTTTTGTATTGAACAGGAAGTTCTTGCCCCTATTTCGCCACTGCAAAGCCTTTCTATCAAACTAACCGGAGAAGTTAAGTTACACCCCGTTATCTCGCATTTGCACGTGGTATTGACAAAAGTGTCCAGAGTGTTTAATTCAGACATTTACTTAATTGTTGCTTCGAGCATATGGCTGAATCCAAAATTATGTATTAATAAGTCTCCTTTCTGCTGGACAGAGTGGATTGTGAGGGAGGTTAATATGTTTTTTGGTGGTGTGTTAAAAGCCAAGAATTTTGGTTGAGGGCTCAGAGTTTTGTGTGTGACGTATTGTGTACTCAAATTTCATTTTGCCCCAGACTCTGTATTTTAGGCGACGGGGCGGTTATGGGGCAGACAGGTCATCCTTAGGGGATGGAAGTCAGCTGGAATGCCCTCGTTTTGTGAGTGGTACGCAGAGATAGGCATGGTAGCGGCATTTGAAGAGTTGTCATATAGAAGGCTAGGCAACATAGATTTGTTCATCAAGAAATGGGGCAGCTATTTAGCCTTTTTAGAAGGCTCTCAGGGAGGGGCAGTGTAGGGAGACTTGTTTTAAATGTGTGTGTTGCAACCTTTTAGTTTTTTTGTTTTTGAATGTACACTTATGTTTATTTGTTTTTTATGTTTCCAAATATTTTATGCTGTTTGTGTGTCAGTGTCAATTGGCATTTAATCACTGGGGTGCCTGTTTGTGTCGGGTGGGGGTGGTAATGTTCAAAATCTTAAAGGGTTGTAAATTTATATCATTTGATTCCAATTATTCCTGTTATTTTATTTTATTATTTGTTAAATATGGAATCAATAAAAATTGTTAATAACAAAAGAAAAGGCAACACCTTTTGTTTTCTGTCTGCTCTATTTTATAATCAAACCATTTGTAGTTATAGGTTTGTTTCTTTATACATAAAAGAGTACTCCCAATCAGTTCCACACAGTGAGGTATAGATATTCTAAACATATTAAGAAAGAAAACAGCACTGATATCGGATCAGGATTGGACAAGACTAAGAGTTCAGGTTTCTGAATCGGTAAAGAAAAAGTGGTAACGGTGTCTCCCTAATTGTACAATCTTGGGGCTCTATAAAATAAGAACACACTTACCAGAATAAGTGCCTGGTGTTTTCTGATGCAGATCTGCTACAGAGCCTGCAAAGCCAGGGTGTGAGAGGGGGTCTGACATGGGCATCTTTGGGCCACTCCCACTAAGGTGAGAAGGAGAGAGTTTGGAGCTGCCCCCTGTACCACCCACTTGCTGCTGTCTCTGCTGCTGAAGAACAGCCATAATTCTGGCAAGCTGAAGGAAAAACAAAGTACAGTTTTAACATCACAGCAGCAAGATTCTAGTAGGAGCTACCACAATTTCACATTAGCTGAGGATCGTGTCACAATTTCACAAATATCTGGACATTTAATGTAAAAAATGTGTGACTTGTTATAAAGGGTTTTAGTACTGGTTTAAAATGTTATGATGAAACATTAATTTAAAATGTAATGAGAATTGTGTAATATCAGTGAAGTCCTGTGACTTTTCTTTTGACAGTAACCAATCACTGTTGTGGATACTGTCCTGTGTGTAATGAAAACAGCACCTGTTGGGGATCTGCTTGTTGCCGTATATTTGGGGGAAACTTGCGCTGGTTCTGCAGCAGCTGCTGCTGCTGCTGTTGTTGCTGCTGTGGTTGCTGTTGCAATAGCAGCTGACAGGCCTGCGAGAAAGCATGAGTCACAGGGTGAAAAAACCTAGCACAAGTCAGAACTGTACGGAGTGTATTGCTACAGCTAATCACTCACCAGCTGGAACTGGATTTGTGGGGGGTAGATGCCGCTGAGCATGGCAATGTGCTGTGGGGAAAGCTGTGGAGGAAACATGCCTCCTCCTACACCTCCAATGCCTCCACTGGGAGGAGGCATCTGCTTAAGCACAGAGCCTGGCACCTTGAACACAACAGAAAAACAGTAAGGGCCATTCTCACAGGATGCGTTCCTACGTTTTGGTTTCTGAGCTGCATCTTGCCGTTTTTTCAATGTCTGGCGCCATGAGCGCTGCGTCTTTAAGATGCAGTGTCAGGTTATAAATAGTTGAACTTTTGACAGGCAGCATTTTAAAACAATGGGCCAGATAAATCTGGAGGCAGGATAAGTATCTTGAGTGTATTGAGGGAGTGCATTAGCAACAGCGTATAGAAGTTAATGTGCCTATAAACATGCCTTCTGTTCAATTCCACTGCGCTCTGTCTGGCTGTTTTTAACACAAGAACACGTCTTGTGTGAATGCCTCTTTAGTCCCATTACCAAGCTCCCACCTAGCTTACAATGCATTTCTGTGGTCCAAATTACTGTGGCTTAAAGACAGCACAGAATCAAAACTGACTCTATGAACTTTATTAACTATAAGACCAGCAATAGTAATGCAATCAGCAAGTACCTTTAAGACTAGCTGCACTATAAGTACCTGAGGTGACAGGAACTGATGAGGCACTTGCGCTCGTACTGATGGGTTGATGGGCGACACCCCTGGTTGGTGCCTGGGCTGTGCCATCCCACCTCCGCTACTAAACAACTGACCACCCGTCTGAAGAAAAAGAAAGAGGATTAGCAAACAGTTCCGCTGACACAAATGACATCCTGATTAGTTGAAAGCAAGGAACCTTGATCAGAGTAATTACAAAGTTTACACTGCCAGTTATGGTAATAAGACATGAAGGACTAAGGTACACAAAAACATCAAGAAATATTGATTTCCATAATTTTCAACTACCTTGTCATAGTAAGGCCCTGGTTCACAAGCCCCAATCTCTTTGGAACCAGGTGAACGGAAGACAGTTCCTGTTCCCCCTCCACGTCCTCCTTTACGCATCTCTCCATTGTACTCATTCAAGCACATGCCACGCTTCTCTCCTTCCATCTTTTTATCCTGCGGAGGACCAGGGGCCAGATCCAAGGAACGACCATTGGGGTCCTCTCCCTATAAGAAAATCTCTGCATTAGTAAACCTCACAGACATCCAAATGTATACTCAAGTTACTAAAAACTGTCATTTTTAAGAGGAAAATTATATCCTGAATTAATTTTTTGTGATAATGAAAAAAATAATATTATTAATGTGTTTCCATTAGGTCTTACCAGCATTCCCATGTTTGAAAACTGTCTTGTCATAGGGTTCATCCAAGAGTCTCCTGCACCCTTCATGGAGCCCTGAAGCGCGATACAGACAAAGTTGTTACACTAAACACTGTCTATTAATTATTATTAACTAATGTGTCAAATTTGCAGTCCAAAAGCTTTCAATTCAGCTGGCTTTACATTCATATACCTTGCTGCCCTTCTTGGTTCCCCAGCCTCCCGAGTTGTATGAGGAGCTGCTGCCTTGCGAACAAGCATTGTTCCACACACCACCACTCTCATCATCCTCCTCCCAGCTGGAGTGACGTGAAGCACTGACTGAGCCTTCTCCTTCACCCCAACCTTCTTGCATAGACTTTGAACCTGTAAAATACAAAACGTTTTTAACAGGTTCAGAAGCACGAATAATTGTGACTTTCAATTATGTTTTCGAGATCTTTGCATTTACAAATGTGCCTATAAATGATACACATATGCTGCCCATGTAGAGAAACACATTAAAAATACAAAACCATCTTCTCTAGCACTAAACTTATATAGAAGTCTCACCAGACTTCACTGGATTGGGGGAGGGGTCTCCCCAACCTGACGTCTTGCCAGTGTCTTCAGGGTCACCCCAACCAGTGGGTGCATCAGTGGGCTTGCCCCAGGCTGCAGTACCGTTGTCCACACATGGACTGGAAGGAGAGCCACTACCTCCCCATCCAGACGAAGCTACGAGATAAACACTCGTCATTCAGTATGGTCTTTTGGTATGCCATGCGAAAATTAAGATTTTGCCAGAAAGTTCAGCTAAATAATGTCAAATGCCACAGTGTTCTTTTTTCAGATTTTACTTAAGTGACTGTCCAAATGACTGTCTTATACTGTGCTGAAAATTCATTTTATTCAATAAAACAACTAATTAAAAATTGTATAAAGATATCCTTTAAATAAATTAGGTTACAAGTACAAACTACTGTCGACATAGGGTGCGTCCCCCACACACTGCTCTCTGAGGCTTCCAAACAACCGCATGCCTGATCTCGCCTCAGGACCGTGCCAATCAAATGCGCAAATGACACCTCTCTCACAACACCAATCTGGTCTCAAGTCAAACATGCTTAAAATTTGTATTAGGTTGCCTACCCAACTCATTATGATGGCCACTACTGAAGAAAATGCGTTAATTGTATGGAAAATGTATTTGCTTAAAATACAATAACAAAATGTAATTACGAAAAGCCATTACCATCTCTAAAATAAAACAGTGCCATTGTACTGATAACACTATTTTGTTGGCGCACAGGAGACATTTAAGTCAAACTAACCTACCTGATATTGCCTCTTTTCTTTGATTCATTGAATATGAATATTGAAAAAACTTTATTTTAATAAAAATTGTAACAAAAAAAAAACAAAAAAATTAAATATGACTTATTTAATTGCAAAACCTTTGTGAATTAATCTGATTATTCATTTTAAACATGTTTTACATCCCATCTGCTTTGCAAGCAAGTGGTGTGGGGCAGGATGACAAAACTAGATTGCTCCCATAAGTGCTTGGATTCTAGACAGCTTTGCATCGCAAGGCTCACTCTCAGTGTAGACACTTAAATCACATGACCTTACTAGAGCACAGCGCTCCTTTTAAAAAAAATAATAATAAATAAGTTGTTTCTTGTAAAAATTAGTTTAGATGTTTTGCAAATATAAGGTACAAAGATCTCAATAAAAAAAACAAACTCATTATGAGAGGTTCACCTGTACTACTTATTAATGTGTTATTTCAAAGAAAAGCAAAGAAGTGTCTTACCTATTCCTTGCCCCTTGCTGGATGAATGTGTAAGGTTCATGTCTCTATTCCCAAGGCCTGCTGGCATTCTTCCAGGTGGCTGCTGTTGCAGGGATGGGGGTCCCTGCTGAGGGGACATTGATTGTGCCTTGCCAGATGAGGGGTTGTTCTTGTCCCACAAGTTGACACTTTTGTAGTTGTAGTTGTTAGGGTCACCCCAAGCAGATGTTCCATCATCTATCTCCATCTTCCTGCTTATGGACTGTGGAGAAGGCTCCTCCCAACCACTGGGCTCCGAACTGTCTCCAGGGCCACTGGCAATTTGGGGTATGGGCCCTGAAGTCCACCCTGAACTTTGGCTCTGGGCTGAAGGACCTCCTGGTCTTCCCCAGCCCCCTTGCATGACCCCTGTGTCCATTGATTGACACTGTTGGGGCTGTGATTGTAGCTGCTGCTGCTGTGCCGGGCCTTTCTGTGAGGCCAATTGGCTGTTTGGCATCTGCGAAGGGTGCATTTTCCCACCCCAGCCTTGGTGAGATTTACCACCTATGTCTCCACCCACCCCTCTACCTCCAGCTCCCCACGCACCTCTAGGAGCTCCCTCATCCCAATTACCCCATTTACCCACTTCTGAGTCCCCACTAGTACCTCCACTATCCTTCCCACCCCCCCAACCACTACTACATGATTTGGGTTCATTTTCTCCCCAGTCGCTGCTAGCTCTCTGCCCCCAATTACCTGCATCCCCTCTCCCCATATCTTTCCAACCCCGGGATCCTTTCTCCTCCTGACTTTCTCCCCAGCCACTACCTCCACTTGCTGGAGCACCCTGTGTTTGAAAATCTCCCCACCCGCTTGCCCCACTCCCTGCTCTGTGCTCTCGCCACTCATGTCCCTCGCTATCCCAACCTTTCCCTTGGTCTTCTGATGATGCTGTCCCTCCCCAGCCCCCGGATGGCTTGCCCTGCACACCAGCTGGATTACCTCCTCCACCTACAGACTGTGAGATGCCAGGGTTTTGTATATTGACACCAGAAGGTGGAGGGCCTCGAGTGTGCAAAGAAGAACTGCTGCTGCTACTACTACTGTTGTCCCAGCTCTCACCAGGTGAGCCAGACGGTGGTCCAAGGATGGAGTTTGAGTTCAAGTTGGCATTCAGAGTTGCTCCTTGGAGCAAAGTGGAGGAAGATGGATCAGTAGTTGTGGTGCCAGTAGAACCAGAGAATGGTTGGGTGTGGGCAGGTGCTTTCATTGTAGAAGGGGAACCGACTCCACCTTGTGTGGCAGCAACTCCACCCTCAAAATCCCATGCCACATTCTGACGGATTTGTGTCTGACCCCAGCCAGAGTTGGACAGCACTCTGGGGTCCAGGTCAGACCGGCTAAGCAGATTCTCTAAGGCCACTTCAGGGTTGGGAGGCTGATGAGAGCGGTGGTGGCCATGGCGCTGATTTCCACTTCTGGAGTTTCCTCCACCACTAGAGGACGAGGTTCCTCCCCCGCCTCTGCTACCCTGGCCTCCCCACTCACTTGAGTCTCCTACCCCTACATCCCCAACTCCTTTCTGATTGTCCCAAGCTTTTGTCTTAGTTGAAGGTGTGGAGGAGGAAGTTGCTGGGTTGCCAACACTGCCACCACTGCTGCTGCTGCTGTTACTGCTTAATCCATCTTGCCCAGCTGGATTGTTGACACCTCCACCACCACCTGAAGCCCCCCATTCCCCAACCAACATCTGGTCCCCACCCCATGCTCCCTGAGATAGCCCGGAGGTCTGACCCCCACTTGCTGTTCCCCATGCACTTGCCCCTGTCAAATCTTCACGATCTTCTTGGCCAGTGAAACGCCATGCATTCCCTCCTTCAGCAGACATGGAACTCACCCCTGCTTCATCCTTCCAAGATTCAGTCCTTGAGGCACCCATTTTGGAGTTTGCAGGGAAAGGCTGAGTTTTCCACAATGAGGAGCTGGTGGAGGAGGAAGAGGAAGCATCCCCTACACCAGTGCTTCTAGAGTTCATTTCAGCCACCTCTGTCACTCCTGTGTTTTTTGGTCCTGCTTCTGGTTCCAGTGCTGCACTACCCCACTTTCCACAGGATGTCTCTCTGTCTCTGGATTGCATTTGGTGAAGTTGGTGCTGATGAGAGGATTGATTCACAGAAAGAGCATTGCTGGCAGACAATGATGAGCTTTGGAGGGAAGAGGAGCCACCCTCTGTTGCAACTGTACCAGCCCCATCCTGTACCAGGGCTGGCCAAGCAGAGGGATCAGCATTAGGGGTAAAATTGGCACCTTGAATCCCACAGCTGATGCCAAGGGAGCCATCAGAGTTCCCTGGGAGAGGGGCAGCTTTGGATATGGAGGGCAATGAGCCTGCTGCTACTGCATTTCCCCCAATGAGTTCATGGGAGGATGAAGCCCAAACACTACCAGACTGCATACATTCATTGGGTGAACTGGAGGAAGTGGGTGGGGAGGGGCTGTCAGAATTAACTCCTTTTCTGCCTCCATTCCCTACTCCCACAACTTTTGCTTGCTGTTGGAGATAGCTTTCACCCCATGAGGCGCTGCTGTTCAGAATCCCGCTAACATCCACGCCTCCAGTACCTGCTGTATCCCCTGTCTTCAACCCATCCCCAGCAGCAATACTGGGCCATTCCTCCAGGTCTGACCGGTCCACTATCACCTTTTCCCTGCCCTGAGAGAGGGGTTGGCTGCCAGAGCTGGTCCCCCACATGGAATTTGCATAATTTGAAGTAGAAGCAGCGATTGATGAGGAGGATGAAGTATGGGGCAGTGAGGGAGCAGCTGGACCCACAGGGCCCTGGACTGGATCTGAAAACAAAATATCAAAGCAAAACTCTTCAGGATCCTTTCAGAGCAGAACCAGCAACTGCCTGGGCCTCATGGGCATTACAATAACTTAAAAAAATGCATATAACATACAGAAAAGAACAAACTAGATTTAATGTGATACAAACAGCTTTCTAAGCCTTAAAGGTTCTGTAAGGAATTTTAGACATCTTGCTAACTTCCACCACACACCCTCTCTCAGACGTCAGCAAACTCAAACACACAAAATTATTCACAGACAGAGCACTTACAAATGGCTAAAAAAGGTGCAGGCAACTGACACTTTTTTATAATTTACAAAGTCTAGAGCTGTCACAGAGACAGGTGTGATTTCTCAGGTCACTAATTTCAGTGATATCTATCAGCTGGTATGTAATTTTATGTGTGGCATTCCAAAATAAACATCGCTAACAAAACCATTTATAATGCCAAAATGATTTTCATACTCAGGCTTTTGGAAGATGGAGATGGTCAAATATCATCGCCCTGCACTGAGCACTTTGATCTAAGGCTGCACAATGAATCAAATAAATAAACAAAATTACAATTAGAGCTGCCACAATTAACTAATCATGAAGTGTAAATTACAGATGTCTACTCCTGTTGCACAAAAAAATTCCATTAAAGTAACAGTTTACCCAAAAATGACAATTATGTCATCTCAAACTCGTATTACTTTTTCTTCAGCAGAAAACCCACGCAAAGATATTTTAACCTTCCTAGTGTCTTAAGAAACTCCTAACCCCCTCCTTTTGTCATTTGGGTAATTTCTGACCCGTATTGATAACCATTCGAAATGCATAAATTCTTGATTAGTGTACAATGACCCCCTTAAAGAAAATCTGTTTTATTGTGGTTGAGGAAAATGACATCCAATGACAATGAATGAAAATGACACCATTTAGCCTCATTGTACCCTATCACCTAAAATTATGTTAGCAAACTTATTTACTAACATATTACCTGTTGAAAATACTGTGTGTGTGGACATGTGCATGTATGCGCAAACCTAGTTTGAGTGGAAACCATGCAATTTGTGGGAAGATGCAGTACCCAGTGAAACAGTATGGGTTAGCTAGGGCCTTTGTTTTAAATTGCAAAAATAATTTTATTTCTGCATATATACTGCATGCGCAGAGCACTGTTTTCTGTAGTATTACACATACTCAAAGCACGAGTGAGGCTAATTATCTAAGCGTGATAAATTTACAGTGCTCTAGATTCACAAATTGCAAATATTTTCCTATTTTTTTCCTCCCCAATTTGGAATGCCCAATTCCCAATGCGCTCTAGGTCCCCGTGGTGGCGTAGTGACTCGCCTCAATCAGGGTGGCGGAAAATTAATCTCAGTTGCCTCCGCGTCTGAGATGTCAATCCGCGCATCTAATCACATGGCTTGTTGAGCGTGTTATTGCGGAGACATAGCCAGTGTGGAGGCTTCACGATATTCTCCGCGGCATCCACGCGGAACTCACCACGTGCCCCACGAGAGCGAACTACATTATAGCAACCACGAGGAGGTTACCCCATGTGACTCTACCCTCCTTTGCAACCAGGCCAATTTGGTTGCTTAAGAGACCTGGCTGGAGTCACTTGGCATGCCCTGGATTCAACCTCGCAACTCCAGGAGTGGTAGTTAACGTCGATACTCGCTGAGCTTCCCAGGCCCCCTCAATTGCAAATTTTTTTAATCCAAATATGCTTTGCTGCTAAAAGTTTTTATTCAAATCTAAAGTAACCTCAAAACATCGGGTTTTTGAGAACAGAAGAATGAATGAGAGCATTTCTCTTCCTTCATGTCTATCTTCAGCGCACTGCCAAAATAAAAGCTTCCACCAAAATAAAGGTTCGGTGTGACAAGGAGGAGAGCGTGGTCGGGCCGAGAGGATTCATGCCCAATCAGCGGGAAAGAGATAAGAGGAGGAGCCAGGGATGCCAGAGAGAGAGAAACGCATGCAGAAGTGTTTTATGTGTGCGCTTTTGTTATGTTTCTGTTCAGTGTTTTATGTTAAAGTTTTTTTGATTGTTAATCCGGTTCCTGCTTCCTCTTTTCCTGATGAACAAGAGGCTTGTCTGCCACACTTGCACAGCAATGCTGCATGCATTACATAAATATGGTACTGTTTTATTATAATAATAATAATAATAATAATAGTTGCTTTTGTTAATAATATACAAAAAAATATTTCCATAATTTCTTGACTTAACTTACTGGGTTCCAAAAAATAATGATACAAGTGAGCTGAGACCCTATTACAAAGTCGACAAAAACAGATACACAGAGAACAGATACAACATGAAGATGATGTGAATCAGTATTTCCCCCAGTGAAATCAGGAGAACGTCCTTAACAGATCTGTCTGATGGTGACGGCATGAGAAGTAAACACTGGAGCGAATGCGCTATGCATATTCCAGTTTTTAGGACTGCTTTTTTCCTTGGTTTTACTCTGCTAAAGCACAGGAAAGACATGGCCCATGTCACAAAAAGGAAAGCAAAGAGAAAAGTGTGAGAAGGCTTGTGTATTCCACTGGACATGAACATGCAGAAAATAAAAAATTCCCAGACCAGCTTAAAAAGATATTTATTGAAAAAATATTAAGTATTATATGAAAATATATAGTATATGAGAATATATTGATACATTTTGAGTTTTAATGAGCTAGTAATCTAGCCTACTTGCCTAATGAAAAATAAATGTAGGCTACAATACAAGTTAAACCATCATCATAAAATCAGGAAGATACATTAAACCAGTGGTTCTCAACCTTTTTTTGATGAACGCCCCCCTACTTCATCCCCTTATATTTTCTTTCAAAAATATTTTAGCCTATTTTTTTTTTATTTTTTTTTTTAGGTTTTATGCATTTCTATGTATTAAAAAAAAAAATTTAAATGGTGTATTTTGCATTTGCCCTTATGAAAATTTAAATGTATTAATTTTAGTTTTATAGTTTTAACAGTGGTAATGTGCCGAACCGTGCTCATGTGGAAATTCTACTGTAACCGCTCTGTACCGTGCTCACAACCGTTCAACCTTATGGTGGAATGGCAGCTTATGTTTCACTGTATTTTTTATTTATTAGGTCTGGTTCTTTTTAAGAGAATTCATGTGTGAACACCCTTTCTTGAACAGTATTTCTGTTGGCAGTAGAACATGTTTGCCCATAACTTAATTTTGGAATTAAGGTATTTTGGAAAGTAACACTCACTAGCTTTTTTTTTAATAATCATATAACAGTTCAAACCACAATATTTTTCTAAATAAATGCAATTAGATTTTTTTGTCCAAATCATTCAGCTCTAGCACAAAGGTACTCCTTAAGACTCCAGTGGTTCTCTAGTGCATCTCAAATCTTCTGAAGCGATCCAATCAGTTTTAGGTGTGAACAGACCAAAATGTAACTCCTTTTACACTATAAATCTTGACAATGGCAGTCTCCTTGCCGATCATGATTTCAAGCTCAAGTACACTTCCTAGTGCTCTGCGCATGCGTCAAATGCGAAATCATGGTTGTGCCGAAACACCACAATGGTAAAATGTACAGATAAAGGTGTTAAATTTTGGTCTGTTCTCACCCAAAACTGATTAGATCGCTTCAGAATACATGGATTAAACCAGATGCCCCACATAAAATAAGTATATTAATATAAATTCTATCAATCTAAAGTAATCATAATTACAATATCATAGCAACTAATCGAGAATTATGATTTGTCATTATCGTTAAGCCCTACTTTGATCCACCTCATACATCTCTCTAAATAAACAATGAGCCATGGCAAATTTAATTCACATAGTTGCCCAACTCAAAGTTGGTCTTTCTGTTTGATGGTGTTTGTCAGTCAAATTATTCATTTAATGAGCCTTACCCGAGGCCACTGTTTCATTGGGGCTGTCTGCCCCACTGTTGCCTCCCCCCAGCAGCATCGAGGACAGTGGTGGCTGGCCCCTCTTCAGTAGCACTTTATGGTCCTGCTGGCAACGGAATCGAGGGGGCACTTCACGGGGCATGTAGCGCTGAGAACTCTGGGGGCTGGGGGAGGGCTGTCCGTTGGCCACCGCCAGCCGCTTAGCATTGTTCCCACCCTGAGGGAGGGCGCCAGCAGCCGGGGTGGCAGCGGATGGGGTTGAAGAGGGGACGGGGCCAGGGCTGGGAGAAGCTGAGTTGGGGGTGGCAGGAGACTGTGCAGATGGAGGCTTGGTCAATTCTGGCACTGTGTAGTGGAAAAATTAAGAAGCAAGTGAGAACAGAACTGCAGAAAATCTAAATTCAGGTAAAGAAATAATAAAAAGACTATAACATAATTATACACATTTTCATGTGAATGCCAAAATGTTATTTTAAAAAGTGTTTTAAGTAAATTGAATGAATGTGAAGCACAATCACAGATTATCTCTGTAGCTATCAGGAGATCAGTACACAGTGTAGGTGAAAAACAATAAAACATGCAAAGACTTTTACAAATCACAAAAGGTAATAAAAAGTTGTTGTACCTTTATTTTTTTGCTCGACAACCTGAAAAATTTAAAAGAAAAGTCAAACCGATGACATACTGTATAATATTGAAATTACTTAAAGCATAGAACAATGTTTGTTTGGTTGATGCTTCTATTCATCCATTGACTTGTGCTACGCCAGTCTTCATGACAGATATGACAAGACAATGTAACACACTGCAACTGACAAAATGGTAATCTGAGCAATCCTGAAAGGCCCAGGTATACTTCGTTTTTGCGCGTTCCGGATCACCTCGCGCCTGGTCGACCGCGTTGCCTTTGAGTATACTTTTCTGACCACAAACGAATAGGAATGTGTTAGATGCATGCATACTACAGCTGGTTTGTGACACTCTTTTAGTACAGTCAATGGCCAGCGCATGCACATACGATGTGCACAGAAGACCACGTGCGCGAGTCAAGAAAATCTAGGCGGTGCGGTAAAGCCGTGCGGCTGTGCTGATTTGCATCACACATACTGTGCGCGGAAGGATCCACAGCGTGCACATCCGAAGTACACTTTGGCCTGAAGAGTAGAATTCACAGCGCTCTACAATTGTATCCTTGTATTATAACCTTTACCTTCTGTGAGGTTTCCCGTTTCTTTTTATCTTCTTTTTTCCTTTTCTTGTCTTCCATGAACTGCTGTTCCCTTTCCTGATCCTTCTTTTCTAAAAAAGAAATGTTTTTAAATATTTAAAACAACCTTATTCAAAACAAACACAATCAACTGCAAAAATGTGTTGAGAATATGTCTAAACAGCCCTTTTCTGTCACCCCAGTTCTTTTTTTTTTTCTCTCCTTTTCTCCCCAATTTGGAATGCCCAGTTCCCAATGCGCTCCAAGTCCTCGTGGTGGTGGTGGACGAATCTCAGTTGCCACCGCGTCTGAGACCATCAATCCACGCATCTTATCACGTGGCTTGTTGAGTGCGTTACCACAGAAACGTAATGTTTGTGGAGGCCCACGCCATTCTCCGCGGCATCCACACAGAACTCACCACGCGCCCCACCAAGAGTGAGAACCACACATTATAGCGACCACAAGGAGGTTACCCCATGTGACTCTACCCTCCCAACCAACCAGAACTTGCGACTCCAGAGGTGGTAGTCAAAGTCAATACTCGCTGAGCTACCAAGGCCCCTGTCACCCCAGTTCTGATTATGTAGTGTTCTGGAAAATCTTTTATGGCCTCTAACATTCAACCAGTCCAGGACATCAGGTAAAGAGAGGTGCTGCTTTATGAACTAAACCGGCGGGTTTCCAACGTTTTGTTGCCAAGGACCCCGAATTATGATGATCCCCCTAATATGCAGTGCCTATAGAAAATCATCATACCCCTTTGGAATAGTCACACTTTTTTTTTGCCATACAGCCTGAAATCAAAACCAATTAAAAAGGGGTGTCACGTGATGCCGTGCGAAGTTCGGACGCGTGAACGGCGAGCTCTACACACTTTGCTAGTTTTGATACTTTTAATTAAATAAACCGGTGAGATTTGACACACCCTGATCCATAACTGTTCTAGGAAGACAACATGTCAAAGAATTCAAAATCCTCGGGCTCTGGAGACATTAAAAGACACTTACGTGCTCAAGCTGATGCCCCCCCGGAGGCCTCGGACCAGGGAGTCAATTTGGACGGAGAGGTGAAAGAGATTCGGCACGAATTGCTGAACGTCTCGGCAATGCTGGTGAAGGTCGTTGCTGACTTGGAGGATCTTGCTGCAATACGATCGATCGATCACTGCTATGGAGACTAAATTCACTGAGATGGTTACAAGAGTGGCAGATGTCGAAAAACGGATCGATTATCTGGAGTCATCAGAGAGGGAATTAGCTGCTAATCCGCTAGCGACCAAAGCAGGCTTGGAGCGGGTCTGGGAAAAGTTGGAGGATATGGAAAATCGTAGTCGGCAGAACAACATCCAAATTGTTGGAATTCTTGAGCAAGCAGAGGGTCAGAATATTGTGGAATTTCTGGACGGGCTCCTTCCGAGTCTGCTCGACATAACAGGCTATAAGCTGCAAATCGAGCAAGCTCACAGAGTTCCGGCTCGGCAATCTGCTGAGTGAGACTGGTCCGGATCAATTCTGGCCAAATTTCTGAGATCATCAAATAAAGATCTCGTGTTACACAAGGCAAGGAGTAAAGAAAGGCTTTCTTGGAAGAACCACAACATTTTCTTTTTCCAGACTTTGCGAAATCGACAAGAGAGAAACATGATCGATTCAAGGAATGCAAGAAGCTCTTACATTAACGGAAGGTCACTTTTGCACTGATGTTCCTGGCCAAATAGAGAACAGATGCTAAGGATGGCCGCAAAGTATCTACATGGCCCCAACAAGCATTATCCTTCATAAAGTCAATGGACACAATAAAGTCATTGTGTGATGCTCACGTTGCAGCCGAGTGGGCCTGACTCACTGAACATTCGCTTGACGGTCCGAGGAAACTTGGCGCCTTTTTTGTTTCTTTTTGTGTTGGTTCCGCCTAGCGGCTAGAGTTTGTTTTGTGGAATAACACTACTTCGGAAGAGTGTTGTGGATGAATCTGCGCATTCTTTGTGCTCATGCCTCCTATTGGTTGGAGTTTGTTTTGTGGAGTATTTCTTGCAGGACATTGGAGTGATTAGGTCATTTGCTGCACTCAAATAACAGTCGAATTGTCTGGCTCACTGAACATTCGTTTGACTGCCCGAGGAAACTGAACGGCCTTTTTTTTGTGTGTGTGCTGGATCCGCCTAGCGGCTGAAGCTTGTTTTGTGGAGGAACACACCTTCGGGACAGTTATGTGGATAAATCTACACGTTCTTTGTGTTTATCCCACCTATTGGCTGGAGTTTGTTTTATAGATTATCTTTTGTCGTGTAATTCTGTCTCACAAAATCTGTATAGAAACACCGGACTTCCGATCCAATCCGACGGCAAAGTTGTCGCGGGGGCTCTCATAGGCATACATGGACTGTTTGAGTTTAGAGGGATGGACACCAGTTGGCGCTGTCAAGCGCGGGGGTTAATGCGCACGTTTTTCTTTTTTCTGTTTGTTTGGTTTTGGGGTAAGTTTGGGGTTTGATTGTTGCACTAATGTTGGAATGTGGTCTTTATAATTTTGTTTTTGACACAATATCTATTTTTTTTTCTAATATGTCAAAATGTCAAATGTTAGTATGAGTGGATTATCTCTCTCCACGTGGAATGTGAATGGGTTGGGGCACCTCATGAAAAGAAGTAAGGTTATTTCTTTTCTTAAACGTAAGAAATTTGATATAGTGTTTCTTCAAGAAACCCATATTTCCCGGCAGGAAGCTGAAAAATTTGGGAAGATATGGGATGGGCATTTTTCCTTTAGTGCTGGCTCAAGTAAGAGCAGGAGAGTCATTTAAGTAAACATCTACAATTCAAATGTTTCAAAGAGAGTAAAGATAAACTAGGAAGACAGGAATACAGGATTTTTTTACAAAAAAAAGTATTAGCTCATCAAAAAAGCTGATGGAAACTCTAGCGCATAAACTATGTCGATACTTCAAATGTCGCAAAAAACTGGTTTGGAAACACTTTTTGTCGAGAAAATTGGCATTAATGCAAAAATTTTGTGTCACATGATAGAATTTGCCCCAATCGTTAGCCTGTGTTCATCATGACGACAAGGTATACATCTTTGAAAGCCAATTTATTGTACGTGATTAACGGCATATACATCCTATGCTGCAAACATGACACTTCCAGGAGTGCCAACACAAATATCTCATATCATGCACATCGACAAGTGCATGGAGAAGAAATGAATGGCCACTCTCTGTGTTTAATTTAATCATGGTACACATCAGTTTATTTATTAAAGTTGCTTTTCCACACCATTCAAAATAATAGACGGCAGTCACGGAATTAGCCCACAATACAAAAAACATATTTCTGTGCACAAAGATGTTTTATATATATATATATATATATATATATATATATATATATATATACATACATACACACACACACAATCATCACTCACTTAAAAACTATACTACAATACTCTCTCCATACCCCACCCGAGAGCCCCACAAAAATTACAAATACTTGCCCCATTTCCAGACAAACAAATCTAAATCACCGCGTCTTCCCAATGACACCTCCTCATAAGCCGCTACCCTCCCCATCTCCGTGCACCACTCCGGATATGGGGGCACACCAGCTAACCTCCAACCCCTCAAAATAACCTGCCTGGCGATCATCACACAGGTCAGAACCCAGTTCTCAATATGGCCATCTCCCACATCGATGACCGCCCCATCGCCCAGAACACAAAGTCTGGGGCAAAACGAAACCCGAGTGCCCACCACATCGCACACAAAATTCCGAACCTTCGACCAGAATTTTTGGATCTCGACACCACCAAAAAACATGGGCCATGTCTCCATCCTCCGAATGGCATCTCCAGCAAGTGGGTGTGTCTTTAAGACCAAGCCTATACAGTCTAGAGGGGGTCCAATTAAATCTATGCAAAATTTTTAATTGTATAAGACGCACCCTTGCATCTCTAGATGCAGACTTAACATTTTTAAGAATCTTAGCCCACACTCCTTCCTCCAATGCCAAGTATTGCTGCTGAGTTTTTAAGATTGTATGCTACAGAACTGACTCCTCTTTTGCTAGAAGTTTATACGGAATCATTAAAGAATGGAAAGCTCCCGCCAACCACGACGCATGCCCGGATCAGTCTGATTCTTAAAAAGGACAAAGATCCAAGCGAGTGTAAGAGTTACCGTCCAATCTCCCTGATACAGCTAGACATTAAAATATTGTCAAAAATGTTGGCTAACCGATTAAGTTATGACATCTCTTATACATATAGATCAGGTAAGGTTTATTCGGGGCTGTAACTCTTCTGATAACATTAGGCGTTTCATTAATGTCATGTGGACAGTGGCGAACGATCAGACTCCGGTCGCTGCCATCTCACTTGACGCCGAAAAGGCATTTGCTATGGTAGAATGAGATTATCTTTTTAAGATTCTGGAAATGTACAGGTTCGGGAATACTTCTATTGGGTGGATTAAGTTACTTTATTGACACCTGGTAGCGGCGGTTCAAAGGAATGGATTAATTTCAGATTATTTTACTCTGCATAGGGGCACCCGGCAGGGTTGACCTCTTTCCCCATTATTGTTCTGTCTTGCCCTGGAACCATTAGCAGCCGCGATAAGAAATGAGGGTGATTTTCCAGGGGTGATGGCGGGAGGCGTGGCACATAAGCTTTTTCTTTATGCAGAGGATATTTTATTATTCGTCTCCGACCCCACTAGATCTATGCCTTGCCTCCACAGAATTATTAATTCCTTTTCTAAGTTCTCAGGGTACAGAGTCAATTGGTCTAAATCCGAAGATTTGCCTCTGACAGCGTACTGCCCAGCGACGGCTTTTCAGCCGGGCACCTTCCAGTGGCCCAAACAGGGCATTAAGTATTTGGGTATTTTTTTCCCAGCAAATTTGTGTGATTTCGTTAATTTTGACACTTTAATAAAAAGGTTTTTGAGCGATGTGGGCAGGTGGGCTTCATTACATTTATCTATGATTGGGAAGGTTAATGTTATTAAAATGAATTGTATTCCAAAATTCAACTACCTTCTACAATCTCTCCCTATAGATGTCCCCCACTCGTATTTCAAGCCATTTGATAGCATAGTAAAGTCCTTCATTTGGAATGGTAAATGTCCCAGATTACACTCCAGTATATTGCATAGGCCGATTTACAAAGATTTTGTTTTATTATTATGCATTCGGTCTCAGACATTTGGCTCATTGGTTGCTTCCACCTGAGAGAGCTCCTCCCTGGTTTTGTATTGAACAGGAAGTTCTTGCCTCTATTTCGCCATTGCAAAGCCTTTCTATCAGAATAACTGGATTTTAACACCCCATTATAACACCCCGTTATCTCGCATTTGCGCTCGGTATGGACAAAAGATTCCAGAGTGTTTAATTCGGACATTTATTTAAATGTTGCCTCGTGGTTAATACGCTCGGTGACCTATATGAGAGTGGAGTCTTGAGATCCTTTGAAAATTTGGTTCAACATTTTGGGATTACCAGATCTCAGTTCTGTAGGTATTTACAGCTGTGCCACCTGCTCTATACTATTTTTGGGAGTAGCACACACCCCCTTAAAGCGGCAGATACTCTGGGAGAGGTGATTACTGCTTTTGGAAAAGGTCATGAGGCATCAATGTATTACTCACTGCTAATTCAGAGTCTGAGGGATGGAGCTTTAACTTCTATCGAGAGATTATGGGAGAAAGATTTAAACTTGGTATTGGAGGATTGGATGTGGGCTAGGATTCTAAAAAACATCAAGTCTACATCTAGAGATGCAAGGGTGCACCTTATGCAATTTAAGATTTTACACAGATTCTATTGCACCTCCTCTAGATTATACAGGCTTGGTCTTAAAGACACACCCACCTTCTACCGATGCCAATCAGAAGATGGGGACACAATCCATGTTTTTTGGTGGTGTGGTAAGATCCAAGAATATGTGTTGAGGGTTCAGAGTTTTATGTGTGACGTATTGGACACTCAAATTTCATTTTGCCCCAGACTCCGCATTTTAGGTGATGGGGCGGTCATTAATATAGTGGATAGATACATAAAAAGTTGGGTCCTAGCCGGAGTTATGATCAGCAGATGGATTATTCTTAGGAGATGGAAATCGGCTGGAGCACCCTCATTTCAGGAGTGCTGCACAGAGATGGGCGGGGTGGCGGCATTCGAGGAGGTGACATGAAGGAGGCTGGGAAACTTAGATTTGTTTAATAGGAAGTGAGGTAGATATTTGGCCTTTTGGAGGGTTCTCGAGGAGGGGCACTGGAGAGGGATTTGTAGTTTTAAATGTGTGTGCATTCTTATTGTTTTTTGAAAGTATGTTTATGTTTATGTTTCTAAATAGTTATGACAACTGGGGTGTGTGTTTGTGTCGGGTGGGGGGAATGTTCGGGGGGAAGGGTTTAAGTTTATATAATTTGATTCCGTATTTTCTGTTATATTTAATTTGTTAAAGGGAATCAATAAAAAAAATTATATATATATAAGTGTGATGTTTTAAATCCATTTAAATAATCACATTTAAAGAGAGATTTATTTCTAACTAATAAAAACTGTGGGACCCTTCCCCCTAGCACCCCTTTGTAGTCCCCTGGGAGTCCCTGGACCGCAGTTACAAAACCCCTTAACTTAAACTACAAATTTTCCAAATGCATAGAAGCTTCAATCACAACAGCGGCACCAATCATACATAACAAATCAATGAAGCCTACATGTAACTTGCTCAATGCCATGTTCTGTTTAGGCGCATCCTGTGTTTTCATATGGCATACATTAGACAACAAGAGGTTGAAGGCATGGGATGCAGATAACAATCATATTCCGATCTTGGAGATCGTGGAAACTTTTAACTGCTGTCTGTCTGTCAGTTGGCAGGGCACAGTTTTCGGATAGGCGCTCCGCTCACCCGCCCATTTCCTCCGGCGTAACATGCAACATTCCATACGTCAGCGTTCTAAACGATTTATTTAACAACAATTTTGCCCAACATTCGACGAATGTTTAAACAACAATAACTAAACTCCTGTCTCGTAAAGACTAACAGATATGTTTTAGTGATTATAGCACACTCGGATGCATAAGAGTTAGCTAGTTGGCTAGCAGTGAAAACACTAACATATTATACACTTCCATCCCAGATCATCTGCTAAATTTCACCAGAAATCACCGGTTACTTTTACACGGGATAACAAGGACTAAATCTAAAAGGTAAGCAACTGTCAAAACAGTACGTCAAATATGATCAAATATGAGGAATGTTAGCAATTTGAGCTAAGAGTCGGGATACCTGGCCCACCTAGACGGTTAATCCAACTATTGTCCGATATTCTCCCTTAAATGCAAATATTATGCAGGAAAGATACTAGTAGAATGAGCGCAAGTGTTAATAAGATCGACCGGCGGCGCAGCGGAAAGCTCATGTTGCAAACAAGCAGATGCTAACTAGCTGCCTGGCTAATTTAACTAGCAATCGAGCTAAAGGCTAACAGATGTCGACGAGATACAAACTGTTTCACACATTAATGCTTTTACACATCTTAAGCCGTTAAAATACATGCTAATGCAATACGTAGGAAGCGTCGATTTATGTTATTTGCTCTTTAAAACAAAGAACTTACCTCAGGAATTACATGCACTGCAGCTAGTCTTCTAGCTACAGCTAAAGTGCATAAGTGCGAAATTCTGGGTTTTCAGGCAACGTGAGATACAATACTCCATCAAGGTCTAAGAGCTAGTCGTGGAAACACTCCTTCTATAATGCTAGTTTCAAATATGAAATACGATCATGTAAACGAAAGAGGTGGAATCTTATGTTTAAAGCGCTGTGAAGTCAGTTGGTTGACGGTCGGCCATTTTACTGCTCGGTGCGAATGTGTGTGTCTGGACAGATCTGACGGAAGGGGGGCAGTCGAGGGAGATTTTTGACCTTCAATATTAAAAGTCCAATAACTCATTAATTGGCTGTTTTGGTCATAATAAAATAAAATAAAACAAATATTGTGAGATGTATCTCTTTGGAATACATTGATTCATTGAAACTGACAGTTTGAGGGCTACCTTAGTCTATCACATCAAATTTCACGTATTATTTAAATATAGAAAATGTGTTAGTATCAAATCCAGTATGAAACATTATTTGAAAAGTGCACGTTAAATGTCAGATCAATAATGAACTGTACAAACAAGACACATGTTTAAATCTATACTCCACAACAGTAAACTTTATTATTATTATTATTATTATTATTATTATTACACTTTAAATCTCTGTAACTCAACTTTACATCAATTGGCCTATGGAATATTTTAAGATTTGTGGTTTGGTCGGGGCCTGGATAGCTCAGCAAGTAAAGACACTGACTACCACACCTGGAGTTGCAAGTTCTAATCCCTTGCTGAGTGACTCCAACCAGGCTTCCTAAGCAACCAATTGGCCAGGTTGCTAGGGTGGTTAGAGTCACGTTGGGATAACCTCCTTGTGGTCGCCATAAAGTGGTTCTCTCTAGGTTGTGCGCATGGTGAGTTGTGCGTGGATGCTGCGGAGAATAGCGTGAAGCCTCCACACGTGCTATATCTCCCCGGTAACGTGCTCAACAAGCCACGTGATTAGATGTGCAGACTGACGGTCTCAGACTCGGAGGCAACTGAGATTTGTCCTCAACCACCCAAATTGAGGCGAGTCACTATGCCACCACGAGGACTTAGAGCACATTGGGAATTGGACATTCCAAATTGGGGAGAAAAGGGGAGAAAATCAAAAAAGATTTGTGGTTGGGCTTGGGCATCATTAGTAGCTAATGTTTGCATAAACATGGATTTACCACATCATTTTCTGACATGATTTAGAACAAGAATGTCTAACCACAATTTTATTGTTGACTCAGAAAAAATATGGACCCACGAAGGAAAGGCGAGAAGAAAAGAAAGCTTGAGGAGGTTACCGAAACAAAGGAGCTTCAACATTCTGATGAAGAAACATCAAGCAGCATAAGAGTAGAAGAAATGGCACTGAAAAGGAAGATAAAGGAAAACAAAAAATACATAGGAGCTCATGTCTCAATATCAGGTGAGCATTCATTCTTTATTCTGAATGCTGGTTTTGTGCTGAACACATGTAAATTTTCCAGATATTCTTAAGGAGGAATATGGAAAGCAGTTGAAGCAAGTGTGGCCTTAGGAGGTCATGCTTTTGCCCTTTTCTTGGGCTCCCAGCGCTCCTGGTCCAGACCCGCCCTCGATCCAGCTGCTGCAGTTAAATTTCAGGAAGCCTGTGTTCTTCATGGCTTCGATCCGACGCACATCCTGCCACATGGATCTTATTTGATGAACTGTGGCTCCCCCAAAGAAGGTCTGTGCACTTACTGTTTACACGGTGGCTGTGTACACCCACCAAATACTGAATATTTAAAGATGAAGCTACACTGTTAGTATATTTTAAAATATAACTCTGTTGATCTAGTCAATATATAAGGTTTGCATTTGTATAATTTGACCCTGTACTTTGCCTCTCTGTACTGCATATGTTTGTTTGTAAGAATGTCAGTTAATGCTTTCTTGTGATCCAGATGTGTTCAGTAAGAGCCAGGCCATGCTTGTGGATGAGCTGAGTCGCTGCAGTGCACTGGGCCTTAGCCAGTTTAACTTTCACCCTGGGGCTTCTATGGAATCCAGCCCTGAGCAGTGCATGCAGAAAATTGCCCAAGCTATTAACTATGCGCACCAGCAAACCCCTGCCGTCATTACAGGTCAACTAGACAATCCGATATCTAATAGCTTTGATCATAGCTGTTTTAAAATAGCTGTGCAGACGCTTTCCAGTGCATTTACTTTAATTACACTATGGCCTGTGCTGATTTATATATATTCTTTCTTTCTTTCTTTCTTAATAGTGCTTGAAAATATGAGTGGTCAGGGCAGCACTGTAGGTGGGCAGTTTAGTGAACTGAAAAGCATAATAGACCAGGTCCGTGACAAGACACGTGTCGGAGTGTGTCTGGACACTTGCCATGCTTTTGCAGCAGGTATGGTGTGAGGTCCCCTGAGCAGTGTTGTGTGTATGTGATTACAAAGTAATATGTAATCTAATTACATTTTAGTCAATAAAGTAATGTAATCATTACATTTTAAATTCTTGTAATCAGATTACAGTGACTGACTTTCAGTTAAAGTAATTACTTTTAGGTACATTTCTTGCTCTAATGTAATATGTACTGTATAATACATTTAAAATATGAATTCATATGTACATCTGTTAGCGTTTCTGTGACAGCTGAAGGGTGTGCGACAATGAATGAGGAGGAAATCTAGACGTTTTGAATTTTTGTAGAAAACAAACATCTTTTCTAGGAAAAGTGATTTAGAAAGTAACTTAAAAGTAAAATAATTACTAATATGATTAATTTTTTAGATGAAGTAACCAGTAACCTGATTACATTTTAGAGAAGTAATTAGTCATTTGGAGTGTATTACTTATTTTGATTAACTTACCCAACACTGCTCCTGAGTATTACCAATAATTACTTTAGAAAATATATTTTTGATCCATGATTGAAAGATCAGAGTTAATATCTTACTTTAAATGACATATTGTTGTAATACTTTCTTTAAAACATTTCTGCTTATTGCATATCTGTGAAATATTTAAGATGAAACTGTCATGTGTAGGTTATGACATTTCACCAGCTGGGGGAGTGAAGAATATGCTTGATGAATTTGATTGCGTGGTTGGATTGCATCATTTGAAAGCAGTTCATCTAAATGACTCTAAAGGTATGCCACATTATTTTAAACCGACCAGTACTGCTGAAACTGACATATGTAATAACATTATCAATATTGCTGTAATTGGTATTCTAATGACTCCATTTTACATGTAACACAATAGCAGTTTGACAAGGTGTAACCTATATGAATAGGCTGTTTTAAGTAACATTGTTACTCCTTTTGAGATGAGGTAATTTTTCTTTAAAAGGAAAATTAGGCTGCCATCTGGATCGCCATGAAGACATTGGGCATGGCCAAATAGGTATTACTGCTTTCCGAGAAATTGTAAATGAGCCTCGACTGGATAATATCCCTCTGATTCTAGAAACACCCGGCCGGTAAGTTTCAGGGTGGAAAACCAGCATTTTGTTGTGAATTAAAAGGAAAGCTTCACTGCAGCACTAACGTGTATTTTATATGCATCTTCTCTACTCAGCCCAGGATTTGAGTATGCTGAACAGATAGACCTCCTTTACTCCCTTTGTGGAAAAAAGTGAAGAATTTGACATTTCCTGGGTGCCAACGGAAGCTGATCTATAGCTTGCTCTGTAGGCATGGGGAAACTGCTGGATCTTCCCTGGCAGAGTTATTATTGCGGAAGCATAATTAACATTTAAACATTACCCAGCTTTTGTCATTTTGCATCCTCATTAATTGAGCCTTTAATGAGGTTTCTATTCAAGAATAAGATTACATCAGTTATACATGTTTCTTTTTTGCTTTTCTCATTTCTTCTAATGCAAATCATGTAGTTACAGAAGATGTTTTGTCTGAATGACAAATTCTCTGTCTCGTTTCCAAATAAATGTGCAATGAATTAAAATTTAGTCTTCACAAGGGTGATATCTGCAGTTGTTATCAGTGTTTTGAACTAACATTTCATAAGACAATGGCTGAGCTCAGAATTGCATACTATCCATACTACTTGTACTTTTTGTCCATTAGAGGGAGCCTGGACCAAGGATATGGAAACATATGCCATGAGCATCAACTAGTCAGGCTCTGTAAGCCTATTTATTGTGCATGCTTGTCTGTTGCTTTCAAAGAAAATTAATTTTGCCCGCAATTCTGGCACTTTTAATTGCTGTACATATTTTGCTTAGTCTCTCCAATACCCGCTTGTCACTTGAAGGGAATTACCTTAACTTGTTTACCTTCTTCCCCCACCAACCAAGCCCAGAAGCTGCACCTCCACACTTCGCACAGCCCACTATTAGCTGGACCACACAAGAATGCCACATGCAGTCTTGTAACAAACAAGATTCCTCCATTTTTAGTAAGGCTGCCATCACTAAGGATGGAGCTCTTAGTTATACCTGAGATCAAGTGGAGCTTTCAGCAATCTGCTTTTCTGACTTTGGCAAACATTAGCATTTTACATGTTAAAACACAGTATTTTGCAATAATTTTGTAATATAGATGTTGTAGAATCAGCAGTAGGGAGTATGTTTCAGCGTGTGAATTTATACAGGAAGACAAATGTGCCTTGCAGTGGAATGTTCTACTCTGTGCCAGTTCTCAGGAAATATCGCTCAGGAAGTTCTCAGTAAACAACGGGGCAAACCAGAGGTTTTGAAATATAATCATAAGACAATATATGAATGAATATTTATTTGTATCTAATGTTTCAGTTTGAGTGTAGGCCTATATCCCCAATGTTCTGTTCATTGTTGTTATAGTTCCTCCCCGCTCCTTCTCTCTCTCTCTCTCTCTCTCTCTCTCTCTCTCTCTCTCTCTCTCTCTCTGATTCATCCAGGGGATAAAACAGTTTGTACACATATGGCACCACTACAAATGTTTCCATGTCTCACTGTTTTCCCCCTGATGGATTTGACCTGAAATTAAACATCTTGACATTATTAAGTTAATTAATGAGGTATAAAACTCTGTAAGAGAGTCTGTTACGAAATACTCTGCCTTGGATTTTTGACAAAAGGGAAATAGTATTAGTATAGTATAGAATAGTATATGTGGCAGTCTAATTTAAAGAGTACTATAGGTCTACTGCAGTGCAAAGGCAAAATGGAGCAAATACCAATACATATTTGGTCAAATTGAGTTATGAATGTGAGAGTGAGGAATTTTTATCGTCTACATTTCTGTGAACAATAAAAAAAGTAGAATACATTTTTCTTAATTTCAGTGTTGGCATATTAATTGCAGATTGCTTTGTTGAGCAGCATAACACTGAAATCCATTTATTTATTTTTTTTTTTCTTTCAGCATTGGATATAAAGGTAACTTCCTTTCCCTTTATCCATCATGATGCCACTGTATCCCCTCAATGACTAATATTTGTTTCTTTATTTTATCTTATTTATTATATTTTAGGCATGCAATAAACAGTTTACCAAGAAAACAGCTAAAGGCAAAGTCAAAGAAGAACAAACTGCTTGAGGCTGTAGAACTTTTGCTAAGCATGGGTTTGTCCTTCACTTGATGTCAGATGTTACTCTTTGAACAGTGGTTAACCTCATGTCACACATTTGTCAGTATCTGCAAGAACAAACCTTTTTGGTTAAAAAAAAAAAAAAAGAAAAGAAAATTATCCCATGGGGGTCTGTGTCAGTTTTTGGTTGTCTGTGTGAAATTAACAGCACAGTTACTGGGTGTCATGAAGTGCCCAGCAGGACATTAAATAACTATGCCTCGGTTTTGGTAATCAGTAAAGTTGCATGCATAACAACAGGCTAAGCACAGTGTAACATCATAAATGGATATCACAAGTCAGCGAAACAACTGTAATGCTTCTGACTTAATTTTAGCACAATATTTGTCAGCAAGAAAAACAAGTGCAAGAAACAGAACATTTTATTCAACATGTGGAACCACATGAATGTGCATCCTTTATAAATTCTTATCTTAAATTAGTTACATGCATTCGTCTGCAAAAACAGCAAGGTAACCATTTAACAGTGCACTTAGTAAAATGGCTGTATGTGTATATACGGCTTCAACTGCCTCTCCACTGCTTACCCATACCAAGGAATTTTCTGGGGTGTGCTGGGCAAAGAGCCATGTAGCAGCAGGCCTTCACACACAGCAGCCCAGTGGCCACAGGCTCCATCCTTGCCCTCCAAGGGCCCTGTTGCTCTGGTAACCACACAACAACCAGATTGTGCCTGTCTGTGAATATTTGTTTTCCCTGAATTTCAGCTTAAGGATGCAGATGGATATCAGCTCGATAGATTTACAGGTAAATCTTACAAAAATATATCCAGGTCACCCTAAAATAAAAATAAATGTTTAAAAAATAATAATTTTATATAATTGTAATCCACTATAAGTTACTAATTACTTCTATAAAATTATAAGATTACTTTGCTTATTACTTTATTTAAAAGTAATCACATTACTAATTCTTTTTAAATTACATTCTAAAACACTTTGCGGTTCAAAAAATTCAAAAGAATGTCTATTTTTCCTCCTTGTTTACTGTTACACAGAAGTCATACACTCAGCATTTTACTCCCTAAAATGACTCGTCGGGGGTACACGCCATTCAGCTGTCACAGAAACACAAACAGATGGACATATGAACATTATTCCTGTTTTAAATATATTCTACTGTAAATTATATTATTTTAGAAATATGTGTTACCATAGTAATGTAAAATTAATTAAATTGTTTGAAAGTCAGTGGCTGTAATTTGATTACAAGAATTTAAAATATAATGTTTTACACTACTTTTGACTGCAAAGTAATTCGATTTAATTACTTTCAGATTACACCCAACACTGATAGTGATTCCCATTACTGGAATATATTATTTTTTATTTAAATAAGCATTAAAGGGATAGTTCACCCAAAAATTAAAACTCTTTTATCATTTACTGTACTTACCCTCATACCATCTAAGATGTGTATGACTATCTTTCTTCTGCTGAACCTTTTAAGAAGAATATCTCAGCTCTGTTGTTTCATTCAATGCAAGTGAATGATGGCCAGAAATTTGAAGGTCCAAAAATCACATAAATGCAGCATAAAAGTAATCCAGTGAGTCCAGTGGTTAAATCCATATCTTCTGAAGCAATATGATAGGTTTTATTTTTATTTATTTATTTATTTTTTTAATTTCTCTTCCCTGCCAAGTAGGTGGTAATATGTGCGAAGAATGCAAATCACCCAAAACAAAAGAAGAAGAATGTAGTAGTGAAAGTAAAAGTGAAGATGTATAGTAAAAAAGGTCTTTCTCATGTTTCTCATCCACACCATCTCATATTGCTTCTGAAGACATGGATTTAACCACTGGAGTGATATGGATTACTTTTATGCTGCCTTTAAGTGCTTTTTGGACCATCAAAGTTCTGGCCACCATTAACTTCCATTATATGGACCTACAGAGCAGAGATATTCTTCTAAAAATCTTTGTTTGTGTTCAGCAGAATAGAAAGTCAAACACTTTGGCTGTATTAAAGTATAGATGGCATGAGGGTGAGTAAATTATGAGAATTTTCATTTTTGGGTGAACTAACACTTTAAAGGCAATACAAGAAATGCTACAATGATTAAATACTCTTTTTGCATTACTGTTATTAGAATTGGGGAAATGCATCATGAAAATAAGGTTACAAAGCAAAACTTCCTAAAATAGGTTTCATTTAAGATCACTTCTTATTTCTTTCTTTTGATTTTGGGGTGGAATGTGACCCAGACATGTTCTTGACAGGTTTTGAGAGATTCACCCTTGTGAGGACTTCTAGGGTCAAGTTTAACATGGTAAGTTGTGCAGTATTAAAGTTAACAGACAATGCATTCATAGCTGAAACTCAAACCCCCACTGATCAAATCACACTAGTACATAATCCAACATTCTATCACTTTAAAATGTCCCTACTGTCTAAAAACTACTTTGAGTGCCAGACTGCTTCCAGGCTGTATGCCTTCACTGACATAAATATACACTCTGCCATTAAGATCTCACCCTACCACACCACAAGGATAATTACACTGAGATTCATGCACAGACTTCAGATGCACAGGCAAAAGAATCCAAGAGAAACAGACTAGAAATCCCATGTGTACTCAGACAGACACAAACATTTATTTGCAATTCACAGAGACGGTAACAGTAAAAGAATGAAGGATATGTGAGGATAACAACGGTCCATTTGTTTGTTTTAGGAAGTAAACTCTTTCAGGTGTTGTTCATTAGCTGTTTGTCTAGTCTTTGTCAAAGGCTAAAAGAAAAGATTTCAGATATTTTAATGTGTACGTGTGTGTGTGCATGAGCTGAAACGAGCAAGGCGTGGACACACAAACACAGAGAGGGGTCAGAAGTCAGTCTACAACATTCCTCACAGCTCCGGACACACACACTCTTGACCTGTGTTTTTTTTTTTTTTACTAGAGCCCTTGGACATACTCTAAATACAGGCTAAATTAAATAAACACACACATAGTTATGTTAGCTGTCTTCCCAAGTGTTATCACATCAAGCAGATTGATTCAGGATTAGGGGAATGTCTGCCTATTTCCATGGGATCCACAGCGGCCTCTTCATTTGTCAAACAACTAGACTGCTAGCAGTGCTACCATAAAAGCAAACAGTGGGCTGTGAAAAGAGACAAAGTACAGTTAAAAATGCAATGGGACTGGCAGAAGACTGCTGCTTGGACTTTTTTAACCCAAAGGTATGACTTTGACACTGTGTGTGTGTGGGTGGTTTACGAGGAAATTTTTTTAGGTTACAAACTGGTAATTACAATGGTATTATGCTATAAATGTGGTTTATGAGGACATTTATAGTGTTCCCATAATTCAAATCGCTTAAAAAAACATACTAAATGATGTTTTATTTATTTATTTATTTATTTATTTTATTATTTTTTTTTATGTAAAAATGCAGAAAGTGTTTTGTTAGGGTTAGGTTTAGGGGTAGGGTTAGGGGATAGAATCTACAGTTCGTACAGTATAAAAATCATTATGTCTATGGAGAGTCCTCATAAGGATAGCCGCACCAACATATGTGTGTATGTATCTGCACGCTTTTTTTGAGTTTCCTGCTAGCTCAGGCCCAGGCTCACAATTGCCTATTGTCTGAGGCGAGTCACACTTCCTGACAGGGCAGAATTCACGGAAGCACGAACATAGTCCAAACAAATTCTTTGGGCTACACCTCCACCCCAGTTTCATCGCACCCGCCATTCCAAGGAGCCATGTGCCAAGAAAAGGGCATGTTCCTAACAGGAAGTGAATTAGTGTTGAGGAAGCAGGTGGAGTCAGGATTATGACTGACTTCTCATGCACTTATAGACCGAATAACTCTTATTATTCTTTATCCTAAATACATGTTCATTTAGTGTGTAGGGTCCTAAAGATGCACAATCTTTAGTTTCTGGGTTAATTTTAAATACCAGTGTGCAAAATCCTCTAATAGCCCCAGACCCTCACATTAAATACCCCATTCTCACCCCCCTCCATACCACCCAACACCTACACAAACAGAGAGAGACAAGAAAATCGCTTTCCTTCTCAGAAGGCAACATCTGGCTTTCATAACCCAAGTCAGTGCTGCTTTCCAGCTCCTAATGGACTTTCAATAGGAGATCTGGCCACTGGGCTCAGTGTCTGTGCCTTGGCGCAACAATTAAACAAATATTTGCTTTTAGGGGAAAATTGGACAGAGAAATATGAGAAAAATCTGTCAGAATGTAACAGTTTGTGAGTGTGACGTGAAATGGTAAATTGTTCGTGTCTAATTGACAGTCACTGAACTTCACCATTTTTCTTGACAGTCACATATTATCCACTCATGCACACAAATCAGACACTGTATACTTTAGACATGTAAAAGGAAGGTGTAGATCAGGAAACAGACTAATAAATCAAGGCAGCTGGAACGTTGAGTAATGACAGTTGAGTAATGGTCAGCAAGTTAATCATTTACAGCATTGATTCCAAAGTGAATCTCTTATTTCAAAGCTCCAAAACAGCAATGAGACCTTCTCAAGTTCTCAAATGCACAAACATTTTTTTTGCTGCTTGTTCAATTTACTTAATTAAAATGAACTAAAGCAACACAATTCTAGAACATTTTGTATTTTGATTTCATTGTGTTTCATTGTAAAATGGAAGTTTACTTATTTATATATATATATTTTTTTAAATAAATTGATTCGTAGATATATAACAAAGAAAAACACAACATATATACATCGACTCAATATTTAACCCCCACTATTACCCCTCTCCAGTCACCAACCCCATCCAGACCCCCCAACGAACACCCCTGTGGTAATATATAAGCATACACACACAAAAAATAGAGAAAAAAAATATACATATATAATAATCATACATAATTACAACTAAACTTCTCTCTCCACAGCCCCACCCCGAGAGTCCCCCAAAAACACCAAATAACTGCCCCAATTCCTATCAAACAAATCCCAAAACCCCAGCCTTCTACAGGACACCTCCTCGAAAGCTGCCACCCTTCCCATCTCCACACACCACTCCGGAAATGAGGGCGCTCCAGCCGACTTCCATCCCCTTAAAATAATCTGCCTGCCAATCATAACACTGGTCAGAACCCAATTTATTATGTGTTTATCCCCCATATTGATAACCACCCCATCGCCCAAAATACAGAGTCTGGGGCAAAATGAAATTTGAGTGCCCAAAACTTCACATGTAAAACTCTGAACCTTCAACCAAAATTCTTGGATCTTAGCACACCACCAAAAAACATGAGATGTGTCTCCATCTTCTGATTGGCATCACCAGCAGGTGGGTGTGTCTTTAAGACCAAGCCTATACAATCTAGAGGTGGTCCGACAGAATCCATGTACAATCTTAAATTGCATAAGGTGCACCCTTGCATCTCCAGATACAGACTTGACATTTTTAAGAATCCTAGCCCACACTTCTTCCTCCAATACCAAGTTTAAATCTTTCTCCCATAATCTCTTGATAGAAGTTAAAGCTCCAACCACCAGACTCTGAATTAGCAGTGAGTAATACATTGATGCCTCATGACCTTTTCCAAAAGCAGTAATCACCTCTCTCAGAGTATCTGCCGCTTTAAGGGGGTGTGTGCTACTCCCAAAAATAGTATAGAGCAGGTAGCACAGCTGTAAATACCTACAGAACTGAGATCTGGGAATCCCAAAATGTTGAACCAAATTTTAAAAGGATCTCAAGACTCCACTCTCATATAGGTCACCGAGCGTATTAACCACGAGGCAACATTTAAATAAATGTCCGAATTAAACACTCTGGAATCTTTTGTCCATACCGAGTGCAAATGCGAGATAACGGGGTGTAACTTAACTTCTCCGATTAGTTTGATAGAAAGGCTTTGCAATGGCGAAATAGGGGCAAGAACTTACTGTTTAATACAAAACCAGGGAGAGGCTCTCTCAGGTGGAATCGACCGATGAGCCAAATGTCTGAGACTGAATGCATAATAATAAAACAACATTTTTGGTAGGCCTAGCCCACCTTTGACAATCAGCTTATGTAACTTATCGAAATGTAATTGTAAAAGTTCCAGCAAGAAGGAAGCAGGAAGCGGGGTGGCAGTCCAGGTAAGTCAGCTTTTTATTCAATTGTTTCCAGCTTCACAACAAAGTAATCACAACAGGACTGCCCACTTGATGGCAAGACACTCTTTTTCAATCGTGTTGTACTTAGTCTCCCTCTACGAGAGCTTACGACTAATCTACAGCATGGGGAGCTCCACACCCTCCACCTCCTGCGAGAGCACGGCCCCCAACCCCCTCTCCGATGCATTTGTCTGTAAAATTAAGGGGAGAGAGAAGTTAGGAACATGTAGGAGCGGCCCGCCACAGAGTGCAGATTTCACCCTCGTAAAAGCCTGTTGGCACGCCTCCGTCCACTGGACCGGATCTGGCGCCCCCTTTTTAGTGAGATCAGTCAAGGGGCACAAACCTTCTGTAATAGCCAGCCAGCCCCATGAACTGTCTCACCTCCTTTTTGGACTTGGAACATGGTCACCAACCCAAGTAGAAGCCCAGATAGCGTACTTCCACCCGTCCAATTGTGCACTTTTTAGGGTTTGCCGTGAGCCCCGCCCACCTCAGCGACCTCAGAACGACTCTCAGATGCTGCATATGCCTCTGCCAATCATAACTGTGTATAATGATATCGTCTAAATAGGTGGCGGCATACACAGCGTGTGGCCGGAGAATCTTATCCATGAGACACTGGAATGTGGTGGGAGCCCCGAACAAACCGAAAGAAAGAGTGACAAATTGGTGTAATCCGAACGTTGTGGAACAGGCCGTTTTTTTCTCAGGATAATGGAGTTAAGGGGATCTGTCAATATCCCTTAGTTAAATCCAGTGTCGAATAAAATTGAGCCACACCCAAGCGATCGAGCAGTTCATCAATTAGGGGGACTGGGTACGTGGCCTTCCTCCCACGCCTCCCATTTGACGTCAAGCACTCAAAGGCGTGCCTATGGGTTGCTCTAGAGGGAAGTCCCCCTCCGGGAATTCCCTAAGGGCAGGAATACCGGAGGATTCCCCTCCTGCGTCATTCTGATGCTGAGCAGACGTGGACGGCCCCGGCTCGGCCTCCCCAGCCATCGCGTCACACATCACACATCGTGTTCTCGCTTTGCAGGACCCATCCACACATAACACTTTTAATAATCTTTTAAACCCCAGCCAATTGGTTCCCAGGATCAGTGGATGGGTGAGGCGGGAATTAACCGTGGCCTCCACTCTATGCTTTACCCCCTGAAACTGAATGACGGTAGTCACTATCGGATATTTGTGAACATACCCATGCACACACCTCACCATCACCTTGTGTTTTGTACCCAAAGTCCCGTCATGAACCAAGCCGTGGTGGATCGAGGTTTGATTACAGCCTGAATCCACCAGGGCTTGGTATGTATGCCCCTTAATTTTTACCGGTATCCTGTACATCCCTGCTCGACCGGGGGCAGACTGTGGCATGTTAAGGACCGAAATCCACGTCTCCGCCTCCATTACTGAACGCTGGTCTTGGACGTGACCCGGCTCCCCGCAACTCTGACAGACCAGCCCAGGCTTCTCGGCTGCACCCGTAGAGGGGTAGGGGAGGGGGCCGGCGCATAGTGCTGCCGGCGAAGGCGGGGCGCCGGTTTGGATGGGATAGGGTGAGAGGGGGGAGGGGGAGGGGCAAGAGGAGGAGAAGCAAGAGGGAGAGACAGAGAGAGAGCACTGGACTGCGGCTCGCTGGCTTCTGGGTAGGCCACCATGTGGGCTTCGTCCAGCTGGACAGCGTCATCCACTGACGTGGGGTGATGGCACTGGACTCATTCCTCATTTTTGCGGGGCAGGGGTACTGTCAGCTGCTCCAGCACCATCAACTTGATAACATCTTCCACGCCTTCTCTGGCTTGCACCCATCTTCGGCAGGTATCACGGAACTGCTGGGAAACACAAATGGGAGGCCGACTTCGCTCAACGTGAGGAAGCAGAACCGCTGGCGGTGCTGTTCTGGGATGCGGCCAACACGTTGCAGGACAGCGGTCTTCAGCTTCACATAGTCCAGGCAGTCCTCAACTGATAGATACTGCGCCGCCCACTGGAGGGCCCACTGGGCCCACTGGGCTCGTAGCCAGCCGGAGGCGGTGAATGACTGCTCGAAGATGCCCACGAACGCCTCCGGATCGTCCTGGGGGCCCATCTTGGAGAGTAGGATGTGTGGCTTCTTCGCTGCCTCCGGGGTCGTGGCGGAGAATCCGCCTGGAGCTAGCCAGCCGATCCTCGGCCTGGGCTTGGAGGAGCTCCTGGTACAGTCGTTCCTGGGTGAGAAGGGCTTGATGATGGGTCTCCTGGATACTAGCCAGGGCATGGGTGAGTTTGTCCAGCGGTGAGGTGTCCCGAAGGAGAGCTCGCCATTCACACGTCTGAACCTCACATGGTGTCACGTAACTCTGGAAGTTTACTTAATTAATTTGAGTTGGGACTACATGAACACATTTTGTGGTGTTAATATAGCTGGAAAGGGCATTTCCATTTCCCAGCATAATTTACATGGGTTTCTATAGGGAGAGTAAATGTTAAAATTAAGTGTTATTATATGTGTTTTTGTGCTAGATGAATATAAATGTGGATACTTGTTTGTGTTTAATGTTTTGTTATGTTGAAATTTAGAAAAGTTTCTGTTATGTTGGAGATTTGGGGGTTATGATTATGGTGAAGAGTAGAGCTTGAGCTTACGATGAGGACAGGTAGATGTCACACATGAAATGTATTGCTTGTTTTGTTGAGCAAATGCTGTGCTTGTCATGGCATAGTTACTAAACTACACTCTGTAGTGCTTCCAACCAACATGTGTTTAGTATGCTAACATTCACTTTCACTAGTTAATTCATTTATACGTTGTCTCATTTTGTTGGGTTAACCCAATTCAAATAGGTTCTTTTTACACAAAGTATTTGTTTTGAGATAACATAGTAGTTTTAAGTTAAGAAAACTCATTTTAAACATGTGGAACCACTGTCCATGATTTAATCAAGTTCAGCCAAAGAGCTATTTTTTTTTTTTTTTTTTTTTATTAAAAAAAAACTTTTTTTACATTTCTTACTCCTACAATTTTAGGGTGTTAATATGTGAGTCATCACAATGCCATTACCTATTACATGGCTTTGTGTCACTGATTTAATATTGATTCAGCTGAGACCTGGACAGGAGTGTTATTTAAAATAAAAAAGCATTGATACATTCTTTACTGTGTGGGTTAAATTGAGTGAAATGCTGACAAAGTTTAGACCTTGGCAAGCTTTGTAACCTGTGTGAAAATAATTTCCGTGGGAGACGTCCTTTTACACCAGGAACTATTCATTCTGTTTTACCAGCCCCTTTCCCCAGCCTCCATCTCACTTCCTCTACCCTCACTACTTAAAAGTGCTTTTGATTCTTAACCATCTCACTGTATTATCCACCTGTTTCTTAAAACCTGAAACATCTGCTTTTGGTATAACTATATCTGTCTTTTCTTTCAAATGCATAGCTGTTTTATTTCAAATTCATGCCTCAAAATGTGAATTTTAAAACTGCTGTTTTTTTAAAAACCAAGTTGCAAAAACAAGGACTGCAATAGTAGTTCGATTCATCAAGCTTGTAAACTCACATGCTTGTGGCAGTGAAAGTACTTAAGCAATCTGTCAGCTACTTTTTTGTTAAATACAGTGACTTTAAAATTCACATTTGAGGTTTATATGATTGTGTGTAATTTATGTTGTAGAACAAAATGTAAAAGTCTCTGTGAAATTAATTAACCACTGACCTTATTTTACTAATAAATCAAAAATAGCTTTTCTAAAATCCCACTGAACATTCAAAAGGGAGCACATGAATTGAAAATTCTAAATATGTTTAACCCTAGAATGCAAATGTGGAACGAAAACTAGATACTGTTTTTAAGACATCATTTTTTCATTAAGTGTTTTTTTTTCATCTGACACTGGTATTCCTCAATTAAAGTAATAGTTCACCCAAAAATAAAAATTTCCATACGACTCCAGTGGTTAAATTCATGTCTTCAGAAGCTATATGATGTAGGGCTTTACTGGTTGTTTAGATCAGTATTACTATCAGAAATAATTAATTATTTCTTTAGTTATTAATCAATATTTAAATTAATTAATTGAATCTAACTCATTAAAACCTCATATGGGGCTCCAGTAAATGTAGTGTGCTACGTTTAGGAGCGGGTTTGGTTATTAGCAATAATTCATAATTATCAAAGATAATTATTAAAATCAATAGAACATTGATGAGAATCAATGTTAGTTTTTTTTAATCCTTTAAATCAACAATTATCAAAGATAATCACTAATCATTAACATCGATGAAACATTAATTAAAATTAACACTAGCTTATTGATCATTCAAATTCAACAATCATCAAAGATAATTATCAATGATCAAAAATCAATAGAACATTAATAAGGATTAACATTGACGGGGCACCACCCTGGAATCAGGGACTAATAACCAGATAGTATAACAGTCTCAACATTAGATTGTTTTCTTAGGAAAATCGACATCCGAAGAATATCGATTTTCGGGAAAAAACAATGAATGAAGGCTTGAATCCGAGCACTGACATCCCGTCAGCATGACACAGGTGTATGCAAAACAAACCAAAACACTTCTCTTTGTAATATAACAAATTTTATTTATGCAGTAATATCAATTAATAATTAATACAATGCAGTCAATAAACTTCCAACTTACAACTACAAACTAAACAGTGATATGATTAGATATGGAAATCAAAATAATCCTATAACACATAAGGGTGCGTGTGTGTGTGTGTGTGTAAGGAGGGACGCGCACAAAATAGCGGACGTAACTCTCGTGGAGAGTATGTCACGCGAGACTTCTGGCCAGAGAATATGGCCACGAATGTGGCCAGAGAGAAACCAGTCAATGGCGTCTACCAGTTACCGCGTGTATCCGCTTGTACGATAGCTTAGGGACAAAGCTGAGCTTTATCACGAAGCTATCTACTAGCCAAAAATGTGTCCGAGAATGTTTGCGAGGGATCGCGCGCACGCGTGTGTGTGGTTAGTACGAGAGAGAGAATTAAGTGACGGCCCCAAAGCTGATTTCGCGATCGTGGGAGAGAAAGCAGCTGTTAGTTTATCACTCAGAGACGCGGTGGACGGCTCGTAAACCGTCCCGCGTTCTTTGATTCTTTAATGGATAAACTCAGTTTGCCGGTCTCACCCGCAATGGCGGAAATGCACAACAGTCCAATGTGGTTGGACCACAATACAGCAAATCAAATTCGTGATAATTAATACCCTGAGTATTAATAATGAGCGGACATGGCGGTCCGTAAACTGTACAAGCAATAACCTTGGTACACAGAAATAACACACTATAATATTCTATCCCTGCCCAGATGTAAACCTCTTACTTGAATCGCATGAGGATGCAGAATGTGTGTTCATCCGTCCTTTAACTCAGACTCGGTTCCTCGAGGCTCAGGTGATGACGGGAGGCCGTTTCCTCGCTCTGTCGGCGGGCGGTACGGCTGCTGATTCTCGGCGGGCTGGCGGAGAAATCAGTGACGTTGACTTGATTGAAGAGGGAAGAGAAATCTTTTCTCTTCACTTCTGCAGGCAAACGGATGAAGATGCGGATTGCTCGGCGGTCTCCTTCGGATCCGTTAGAGTGTTCAGTGGAACACAGAGTAATCTCAACTCTTCCAACGAGATGGAGATTGTATGGCCACAGTTTCAAATCGGACGTTACTTCCTTGTGCCACGAGGCTGCACCTGAGAGCAGCGATGAGCTGCGTCTACACATGGCGAGCAAAGATGCTGGAAGCAAATCCCGGAAGCATTTCAGAGGTATTTCTACTCCTGATGATGTCATGGTTGAGGGACGTTCTGTTGTGTGCCTCATCCAATAGGAGTTGAGAGTTCGATCCTTTAATGAGCAAGGCTTCATGGGATTTGTAGTCTGTTTTGGACTCCCTTCATTTGATTTTGGCGTGGTTTTTATCAGTAAGATTTACGACTTGTTATGTGGGGGCCTGAGTTAGGTTTTATGACTGTGTTAGGCCTGCCTTTGTCTTCTATCTGACTACATGAGGCCCAACAATGATCAGTGTGGGTGAGAAACAGATTAATATTTCAGTCCTTTTTTACTATAAATTCTGCGATATGCACAAAGAATGTGAATCGACAAAAAACTAAAGATGAAGAATGTGAAAGGAAGGATGTGTCTGGTACCGGCTTAGACACAATGATGATAGAGAGATGGATCATATAACACAGGTACATTTATTAATGAATCGGCTGGAACACAGTATACAAACAGGAAATATGATCAATGGAGAGGTTCTAGAAATGCAGGATGGTCTGATTGTAACTGTGGGTTGTCTTACAGGTTTCCAGAGCACACACAGAACAAACAAAGGAAGACATGATGACGATGTGGATGGATGGATGACTGGATGATGACAGGGATGACTGGATGACTGGATGATGACTTGGAATGACTGGATCGAGATAACAATGATGGTAGGATACAATAGAAGCATGAAGCAGGTAGGCATCGAGGTAAGTAGTCTGTAGCATCAGACGAGGCCAGACAATGACTGAGGGTGTGTGTGCTCTTCTTATAGTGCTGGTGATGTGGGCTGATGAGTGTCAGATGTGCATGATCGTGACATTATCCCCCCCCCCTCCACAGGCAGCTCCAGAGGACCGTACACCCCGGCACCATGGCCGGCCTCGTCCGCGTGGAGCAGGATGATCAGGATGGTTCAGGTGGAAGGCCTGAGTGAGGGCTGGATCCAGGATGTCGTCTCAAGGTACCCAGGAGCGTTCCTCTGGTCCATATCCCTCCCAGTTGACCAGGTACTCGAGATGACCCCTACGGCTCCAGGAGTCCAGGATTTCCTTGATGTCATAGATGGGTCAATCCCCCAGAAGCAGTGGCAGGGGGTGATCTTCTGCTGGGCCAGGCTCTGTGGAGGAAGCAGACCAAGGTGGGTGGAAGGCTTTGAGGAGTGAAATATGAAATGTTGGGTGAATTCTGTAGTGGGGGTTATTGTAGCTTATACATCACCGGGTTGACCTGTTCCAGGATGGTGAAGGAACCAATGTATCTGGGACTTAAGTTCTTGCAGGGCAGGTGCAACCTGATGTCCTTGGTGGAGAGCCACACCTTCTGTCCGGGCTGGAAGATGGAAGTCGAGGATCTCCGGACATCGCCGTGGCCCACAATGACGGTGCACTGCTTGCTGCAGATGATGATGGGCAGCATCCCAGACCCTCTCGCTCTCATGGAAACTAATGGCTGACTGCTGGAACTTCAGAGGGTTCCCCATCCAAGGGGAGCAATGGTGGCTGGTAGCCGAATACGCACTGGAATGGTGTTAACCCAGTCTCAGGTTGGCGGAGTGAGTTCTGGGCGTACTCGGCCCATGCCAGGAACCGGTACCAGGAGTTCTGGTGGCTGTGGCAGAAGGTTCGGAGGAAACATCCTACATCCTGGATTTTCCTCTCCGTTTGCCTGTTTGTCTGGGGGTGATATCCTGACAAGAGGCTGATGGTCACACCCAAGAGTGAGAAGGAGGCTTTCCACACTCTGGAGATGAATTGCGGTCCTCTATCAGAAACGATATCCTCAGCAAGACCGAAGTACCTGAATACATGGTTAAAGAGTAATTCTGCGGTTTCTATGGCTGTGGGCAGGCCTTTCAGAGGGATCAGGTGGCAGGCTTTGGAAAACTGATCTATAATGACAAGAACACAGGTAAACTCATTAGATGCAGGTAAATCTGTCATAAAATCCACTCCTAGGTGTGACCACGTCTTTTTGGAACAGGCAATGGGAGGAGTTTTCCAGCCGGAAGGTGACGACATGTTCTTGCCATGGCACATTCTTCACAACCCTGGATGAACCTTCTGATGTCCATGGCCATTCTGGGCCACCAGAACCATTCCTGGACGAGCAAGAGGGTACAATTGGTCCCAGGGTGACCAGTGCCAACAGAGGAGTGGATGGATTCAATAAGAGGAATACGTTGTGATGATGGAACACATGTCTTGTTGGGTGGGCAGCCCAGCAGAGCTGGCTCAGTGGTGGCAGCCTCAGCGATCCTCTCATCCAGGGTCCACTGGATGGGGCTGACCACCAGACTGGGCGGCAGGATGGATTCAGGTTGGTCAGAACTTTCCTCAGGAGAATAGAATCTTGAAAGAGCATCAGCTTTGCAGTTCTTTGACCCTGGACGATAAGTGATAGAGAAGTTAAACCGGGTGAAGAAGAGGGCCCATCAAGCTTGCCAGGGATTCAATCTCTTGGCATCTCTCAGATATTCCAGATTCCAATGATCAGTTAGGACCAGGAAGGGATGACGGGCCCCCTCCAACGAGTGCTGCCACTCTTCCAGAGCTCATTTGATTGCTCGGAGTTCTCTGTTGCCAATGTCATAATTTTGCTCCGCCGGTTTGTGTTTTTGGAGATGTATACACAAGGATGGAGATGGGCTGGATTCCCCTGCTGCTGTGAGAGGGTGGCACCCACACCCGAGGTGGAGGCATCCACCTCAACAATGAAGGGTCTTTCTGGGTTGGGATGGCAGAGCAGTGAAGCAGATGTGAAGGCTATCTTTAACTGGTTGAAGGCGTGGGTGGCCTCAGATGACCAGGATAGAGACTTGGGCTTGTTCTTGAGGAGGGAGATCAGAGGAGCTGTGACTTGGCTGTAATTTTGTATGAATTGCAGATAGAAGTTAGCAAACCCAAGGAAGTGCTGAAGTTCTTTGATGGTGGTGGGTTCTGGCCAGGCTTTGACGGCTTCCACCTTCCCCTCATCCATCTTGATGCCCTCTGCACTGATGTAACCGAGGAACTGGGTGGAGCTCTGGTGGAACGAACATTTTTCAGCCTTAAGGTAAAGATGGTATTCCCTCAGCTTGGCGAGCACTAGTTGAACATGGTGGCGATGTTTGGCCTCGTTCCGGGAGTATACCAGGATGTCATCAATGTAGACCAGGACGAAGCGATAGAGGTACTCCCGGAACACCTCGTTCATGAATCCCTGGAATACGGAGGGGGCGTTGACCAGGCCGTACGGCATGACCTGGTAGTCATAGTGGCCAGTAGGGGTCACAAAGGTGGTCTTCCATTCGTCCCCACTCCGGATCCAAATCAGACTGTAGGCGCTGCGCAGGTCAAGCTTGCTGAAAAGTGTAGCTCCACGCAACTGTTCCAGTGCAGCAGGGATGAGGGGAAGTGGGTATCGGAACTTGACTGTGATTTTATTTAGAGATCTGTAGTCGATGCAGGGCCGCAAACCTCCATCCTTCTTGGAAACAAAGAAGAAGCTGGAAGCAGCAGGAGATGTGGAATGTCTGATGTAGCCCTGCTTGAGAGCCTCAGTAATGTACTCCTCCATGGCTTGCTGTTCTGGGAGAGATAACGGATATATTTTACCTCTGGGCACTGGTTCACCAGGAATCAGGTCAATAGCACAGTCCCATGGTCAGTGTGGTGGAAACTGAGAGGCTCGTCTCAGGCAGAAGACATCCTGGAAGTGGGTGTAACATGCATGAATATCCACAGATAGTTGATCTGGAGGGCTCTCAATGGAGGTTTATTATATCTGCAACACAGGTGAACATAGATGTTTGGTCACAGGCAGGCATGTCACCCATACTCCAAGATATTTGTGGATTGTGTCGGACGAGCCATGGACGCCCTAGGATCACATCAGCTGTTGAGTGCTCCAGAACCAGTAGGGTGATGGTTTCCACATGTTGGCTGCCAACTTGAAGTTGCAAGGGACCGGCACAGTGCTTGATGATGCCTCTCCCCAGGGGTATTCCGATTATGGATTGAATGAAGTATTCAGACGAGCAGTGTTCCTTTTTGAGCTGGAGCCTTTGGCAGAGCGCTCCCGAGATGAAATTGCCGGCTGACCTAGAGTCGAGGAGGGTGGTGACTGTGGATGACACATCAAAGACAGTAAGCGTTATAGTGGTAGTAAGTGGTTTACTATTTACTGATGGTGAAAAAACAACACTCACCCCTGGTAATGGAGGTCAGACGGGACACAAGGATTTTACGTGTCCCTTCGCACCGCAATATAGGTAAAGATGCTGGGTCAGCTGGCAAAGTCTTTCTGCAGGGGAGAGGTGAAACACATCCACTTGCATGGGTTCTAAGACTGGCCCTGGAGGAGCTGACGGAATGGCTGGTGGGTAGTGAGGAGTGACTGCAAGGCTGGCTGGTCTTCTAGACATTCCTTCATTCGATGAGCCACACAGATGGATAACTGAATGAAACGCTCTTGCCCTATGGTGTTATCGTAGGCGCAGCACTGGATTCAACCCTTGGTGGTAGGTGGTATGTAATGCTGGTTCATTCCATCTGCTAGCTGCTGCAAGGGTTCAGAACTTGAGGGAGTAATCAACAATATTATCCTTTCCTTGACGGATTTTAATTAATTTTTCACTCACTGTGGTGTCACCAGCGGGTTGTCTGAAAACTTGTGTTGCGATGAGCGATGAATGAATCCAGCGACTGTATGATGGGACTAGATTGATTTCATAAGGATTCTTCCCATTGTAGAGCTCTGCCGGTAAGTAATGACAGGATGTTGGCTCTATCAGTAGCGAAGTACTGAGGCTGCATTTCCAGGGCAAATGAACACTGAAGCAGAAAGCCATTGCAGTCCTCTGCCGAGCCAGAGTAGGGTGCTGGATTGACCATGGCGGTGAACACCAGTGACGAAGTGGTTCCAGGAAGTGTGACGGTTGTGCTCGGTTACTGTGAAGAAACAGAAGAGGTGAGAATTCAATGTAAAACATCAACAAGTTCTTTAAAAGGATCATTAGGATTAGTTCCTGCCTGATTCGTTGACATGGTCTGGCCTTCTGTCACGTACCGGCTTAGACACAATGACGATAGAGAGATGGATCATATACAGGTGCATCTCAATAAATTAGAATGTCGTGGAAAAGTTCATTTATTTTAGTAATTCAACTCAAATTGTGAAACTCGTGTATTAAATAAATTCAATGCACACAGACTGAAGTAGTTTAAGTCTTTGGTTCTTTTAATTGTGATGATTTTGGCTAACATTTAACAAAAACCCACCAATTCACTATCTCAACAAATTAGAACATGGTGACATGCCAATCAGCTAATCAACTCAAAACACCTGCAAAGGTTTCCTGAGCACTTCAAAATGGTCTCTCAGTTTGGTTCACTAGGCTACACAATCATGGGGAAGACTGCTGATCTGACAGTTGTCCAGAAGACAATCATTGACACCCTTCACAAGGAGGGTAAGCCACAAACATTCATTGCCAAAGAAGCTGGCTGTTCACAGAGTGCTGTATCCAAGCATGTTAACAGAAAGTTGAGTGGAAGGAAAAAGTGTGGAAAAAAAAGATGCACAACCAACCGAGAGAACCGCAGCCTTATGAGGATTGTCAAGCAAAATCGATTCAAGAATTTGGGTGAACTTCACAAGGAATGGACTGAGGCTGGGGTCAAGGCATCAAGAGCCACCACACACAGACGTGTCAAGGAATTTGGCTACAGTTGTCGTATTCCTCTTGTTAAGCCACTCCTGAACCACAGACAACGTCAGAGGCGTCTTACCTGGGCTAAAGTTCTCTTTTCAGATGAGAGCAAGTTTTGTATTTCATTTGGAAACCAAGGTCCTAGAGTCTGGAGGAAGGGTGGAGAAGCTCATAGCCCAAGTTGCTTGAAGTCCAGTGTTAAGTTTCCACAGTCTGTGATGATTTGGGGTGCAGTGTCATCTGCTGGTGTTGGTCCATTGTGTTTTTTGAAAACCAAAGTCACTGCACCCGTTTACCAAGAAATTTTGGAGCACTTCATGCTTCCTTCTGCTAACCAGCTTTTTAAAGATGCTGATTTCATTTTCCAGCAGGATTTGGCACCTGCCCACACTGCCAAAAGCACCAAAAGTTGGTTAAATGACCATGGTGTTGGTGTGCTTGACTGGCCAGCAAACTCACCAGACCTGAACCCCATAGAGAATCTATGGGGTATTGTCAAGAGGAAAATGAGAAACAAGAGACCAAAAAAATGCAGATGAGCTGAAGGCCACTGTCAAAGAAACCTGGGCTTCCATACCACCTCAGCAGTGCCACAAACTGATCACCTCCATGCCATGCTGAATTGAGGCAGTAATTAAAGCAAAAGGAGCCCCTACCAAGTATTGAGTACATATACAGTAAATGAACATACTTTCCAGAAGGCCAACAATTCACTAAAAATGTTTTTTTTTATTGGTCTTATGATGTATTCTAATTTGTTGAGATAGTGAATTGGTGGGTTTTTGTTAAATGTGAGCCAAAATCATCACAATTAAAAGAACCAAAGACTTAAACTACTTCAGTCTGTGTGCATTGAATTTATTTAATACACAAGTTTCACAATTTGAGTTGAATTACTGAAATAAATGAACTTTTCCACGACATTCTAATTTATTGAGATGCACCTGTAAGTTTATTAATGAATCGGCTGGAACACAGTATTTAAACAGGTAAGATGATCAATGGAGAGGTTCTTGAAATGCAGGATGGTCTGATAGTAACTGTGGGTTTGTCTTACAGGTTTCCAGAGCACACACAAACACAAGGGAGAAGACGAGGAGACAAAGGAAGACTGGATGACGACAGGGATGACTGGATGATGACTTGGAATGACTGGATCAAGGTAACAATGCTGGTAGGTACAATAGAAGCATGTAGAGGTAGGCATTGAGGTAAGTAGTCTGTAGCATCAGACGAGGCCAGACAACTGAGGCTGTGTGTGCTCTTTTTATAGTGCTGGTGATGAGGGCTGATGAGTGTCAGATGTGCATGATTAGTATTCCGGTGAGTGTGAAGGCTGAGTGAGTGAGGGAGAGCCTGGTGTGATCGTGACAGATTGATTGTAAAAAAGGAGTTAAATATTGATTTGTTTCTCACCCACATTTATCATATCGCTTCTAAAGACATGGGCCGAATTTAGAATGGCATACTACCATACTACTCTTAATATTTCTGCCATAGATAGATATGACAGAACTTCACTGCTACGGCAAAAAAATAAAATAAAAAAGTCAGTTTGGATTTAAATAAGCAGATACTTAAGAGACTATAATTTGATTATTATTGCAGTGATTAATACAGTATAGTACACTGTAAAAAAAATTAGTGTGAGTTTACAGTAAATTCCTGGCTACTAGTTGCATGACTTTCACAGTATATTTTACAGTACTGTTTCTATCATTTATTACAAATAATAGAAAAATGTATACTGTAACTTCACAATGAAAAGGAACAATAAATTACTGTAATGTAGCAGTGCTGTTTTGTAGTATCACAATGATCATCTGTATTTATATATATATATATATATATATATCAGTGTTTGTTAATTGTCACCAACATTAAGTTTTGTATGCTGGGTGTTGATATCTTGTGTGCCTTATTGACAATTCATGACAGAGAGTTAATCAGCAATAAAACCAACCATATTATAGCCTAGCTTTGCAAACATCCCTTCCTCATTGTTTATTTAAAATAATATTATTTCTTTATTTTCAAACGCATCATTTGGTGTAGTTTATACATCATGGGCTAACATAAAGTCAACCACGAAATTGACTATTTTCTCCATACATTACAGTACAATACATTTTGTTCTTAAATACAATTGCACCAACTGGGAGAAATTTGATTAGAAATGAATAAGATAAGCTCCCATCCAAAGGGAACACTATACATCATAATGGTGACTTCAAACAAAACACAATTTTCCCATAATGCAGTGCGATATTCAAATGTATTTTTTCACAGTAATTTGTTGTGTTGTGACAGAAAATGGCCTAGCCTGCACTGATTTTACAGTAAAATATTGAAAACTGTATTTTATTGTAAGTAATTACTGTTAAATCTTGTAACATCCTGGCAATTTTGTTTTACAGTGTAGAGTAGTATGGGTAGTATGCCATTCAGAACTAAGCTATGGATTTAACCACTGGAGTCATAAGGATTACTTTTACGTGACCTTTATATGCTTTTTGGACCTTAGAAGGTCTGGCCACCATTCACTTGGTATGCATGGTATGGACCTAAAGAGCTGAGATATTCTTCTAAATATCTTTGTTTGTGTTCTGCATAAGAAAGAAAGTCATACGCATCTGGAATGGCATGAGGATGAGTAAATTATGAGAGAATTTTTAAGGTGTGTTTGATCATGTGAACTGACTTCTTTTAAATTTAGTTCACTACCCCTAGAATGCATATGTGGGTTGTATATGAACCCTATGTATTTACTGTGATATTCAATGCACTTAACACTGGTATTCTTGTAATACATTGATGGTTTTCATTTTCCATATGTTGTGTTATTAAATGTATGTTAAATGCCATATTCATTTTCATATTTATGTTAAACATGCAAGTACAGCAAGTTGTCATTCAGCTGATGCTTTTATACAAAGTGCATGATATTATACCCATTTGGACAGTCCCCATGGAGCAACCTGAGGTTTGATGCCTAGTTTACAGTAAGTACACAATGGTAAGAGCTCCTCGACCACTCCATAGTGTGTTTGAACCTGCGATTTTTCTTTTTTTCAGTACGCCTCACCACTCTGAACAGCAAATATAGCTACGTAGAGTAATATAACAATATAGCGTAATATAACAATATGTATCCTACATAAGGTTGTCACAAGTTTATAACTATAAGTTTATACTTATAAACTTTCAAAATTATCTTATCTTATCTTATATGTATATGTTTGTGTAAGTAGAGTTGATGAGATATTTAATATATTTTACATGGAAATTGCCCATATAACTGTATAATAACCATTTTAATTCTGTCACCCAAAACTCCTAATCCATTTTCAATATGTCCTAATATAATTCAATAAATTATTAATAAAATTATCATTACAGTTCATTTTCCATGAAAAAAAGTAGTTATATGAAGACTAAGCATCTAAATTTCACCTGGTCTTTTTTGACCCACATTTGCATTTTAGGGGGTACAGTCGTATATGCATTCTAGGGTTAAGACCTGCAAACTGAATATATCTTTTTGCATGTAGAATTTATCCAAAGCCTTGTCACAATGATGGAATAAGACAACTACACATTAGCTAATATTATTGACATCTAATGGCCTAATAACAGTATTTTGCTGTTAGCAAAAAAACACAGACCCAGTCACATGGTCAAAACACTGGATGGGCATAAAGACTGATCCATGTGAGGACACAAACCTAGTGTGTCTACTTAAAGACATGCCTTGCTGTTTCTCTTTGGAATGGGGTAATTAGTCTCTCATCATACTCTCATCGTGGAAACTACAGGATGATCAGTATCTCAGCAAAGAGATGATGGCCTAGTCTAAACACAGAGACAAGATTGATAGTAAGGGGAGCAGATTTAAACTACTTTCATGCAAGAATACACTTTTAACACACTTATAGGCCTTGACAAGAACAGGATGAGAGTGAAGCAAGCTTTCAGAGGACAAAACATGTCCACTGTCATAGAGGAAATAAACAAAAATCCAAAGGGAGAAAACAGCATGGGTGGAAACTCTGATAACACTACTTGCAACAATGTGTATACTATGCTCAATTACAAGCTTATCTTACATTTCTTAATAATCACCTCTCAATCTAGAACAAGCATCAAGTGTGGGAAAGAAAGAATCACATTGTTTTCTCAAAAACATTTGTCATCATCAAATCATGGGTGAAAATAACTTGATGCATGTTAAAATGCCTTTGTGGACTATTAAAAGCTTTTGAAGTGAAACATGATATAACAAACTTCAACACTCACTATCTGTTAGCCCAGAGTTCATTAAGAGGTAGCATGCGTAGAGGAAAGCCAGCCCCAGGACATCAAATCTGAACTCAATAAACATTGCCATGATAAGCTAAGAATTCTCTGCTGGACCCGTTCCCTTTTTGGCACCGTTCAAGACAGGAATCACAGTTAACGGGCCTGAACACCAGTGGTTTCTATGCAACCATGGGAGACTGAAATTACTTGAAAAACACATGGAAGTAGTAGACACATCTATTTATTCCTTTTATCACTTCATTATAGAAGCAAACAACAAATCAGGCTCTGAGGGAGGAGCAAATTATGATTGAGCGTGCTAATCAGATGAAACTCATAACGTTAAAAACAAGGCGTTGAACTTATTTGAAAGGAAGCAGAGGAACTGGGGGTGGCGGGGTGGGGGGGGGGTACTCGGGTGGACAAAGGAAAAAGATAGACTGTTTTGAAGGCAAAAGGGGAGAGAAAAACCTAAAATTATATCCTTGCCTCCCTTTTGGGACCAACATCTGAACAGCATCCAAAAGCTACATGTTATTCACAGCAAATAGCTGGCATGCTTGAGCTTAGGGATTGTTTACTCTGGGAAGATCAAGATCAAGATAGAGAAGCTTGATGGGACAATGAAAGTTGAACAGAGAATACAGATGAAATGATATGTGTCAGAAAAGGATGTGTTTAGAAACTTGTCTTGGATTGTAAGAATTTAAGTTCTATTCTAGCATAATTTTAATTATACTATTACAACCACCTATTTAAATGGCTTTTTCTAACCTCAAACTCGTCATAATCTTTCAGCTGCAGCAGTGGTTTTGAATGGATCATTGTATTATTCTGGGCTATTCTCTGTTCTGAATCACAATCAATTTCCCACTGGTGCTTATGCATAGCTTGTGGATACAAACTGCAGGCCTTTCATTGATCTACTGATTTGCTTACATCAACAACACTGCTCTGGGTTATGAATTATCGTGACCCAGTAGTGACATCAAAACTAGACTTTGATCATAGGCCTTTTACAATTTATGCAAAAAGAAGAAGAAAAAAACCCTCAAACAGGGATGCTTTATTTGAATTTTAAAATGCAAGACTTTGTAGTTCCACAACCTGAACACATCGCAACCTTGATGTAAATATGAGGATACTCATGTACTGAAAAAATGAAATCTTTTTGAGGTTTATACCTTTCAAGCTGATTTTTATATTTTTATTTTTATCTCAATAAACAATTGTATTTAAAAAAAAAAATCAACAAAGATTAGTATATACTGTAAAAATATTTATTTCGTTGTTAGTTCTGCATACCTAGTCACTGATAAAGCCTTATTGTAAAGTGTTACCAATGTCACTAAAAAACATAAACCATGAACCATGGTGATTCCATGGTATTCTTTGAAGTATTTTAGAGTACCATGTAAATAACATGGTATATGAATATGGTAATCATGTAGTACCATTATATATTTCAAAGTACCATGGTATTAACATCTCTGTACCATGGTACCAACATAGTACTTTTTGTAAGGGGTAGAGCCCAAGAATAGTAGTATATTAAAAGTAATAGTAGCCTAAAACTTAAGTAGTTTTTCTGCATTATTAAAGGAATATACCGGGTTCAATAAGTTAAGCTCAAACAACAGCACTTATGGCACAATGTTGATTACCACAAAAATGTATTTTGACTCATCCCTCCTTTTCTTTAAAAAATAAATAAATAAATAAATAAATAATAATCTGGGTAACAGTGAGGCACTTACAATAGAAGTGAATGGGGCCATTGCGTAAAAATACACGCTGTTTCAAAAGTATAGCCACAAGACATAAACAATATGTGTGTTAACATGATTTTAGTGTGATAAAATCACTTTCTAACCTTTTCTGTGTAAAGTTGTGTGCAATTTTACAACTTTGTTGCCATGATGACATAGCGCTGTAAACTTTAAAACCCTAGAAAAAACTGTAAAAAATTATGATTTAAACAACTTTAAATGTAAGTGCTTTTATACAATTATAAGCTTCAACTTTCTGCCTTTAAACCCTCCAAAAATTGTTACCATAAACTTCCATTGTAAGTGCCTCACTGTAACCTCAATTTTTGCTGCTTTTTTTTAATTTTTTTTATGAAAAGAAGAAAAAGAAGCCTATAGGGTTAAGGGCCATGCTCAACCCTTGGCATCATGGCAGTGTTGGGGCTTGAACCCCTAACCTTCTGGTCAGTAACCCAGAGTCTTAACTGCTGAGCCACCACTGCCCCCTTTTGCATATCCTAGCTGAGCTGGGGTCAGAGCACAGGGTCAGCCATGATATGGTGCAGATGGGGTCAAGGGCCTTGGTCAAGGGCCCAACAGTGGCATCATGGCAGTGTTGGGGCTTGAACCCTTGCCCATCTAGTCAGTAACCCAGAGCCTTAACCACCAAGCCACCACTGCCCCTAGGAGGGTTGAGTTGAAAAACTTTTTTGTAGTAATCGACATTGTGCAAAAAATGCTGTTGATTGAGCTTAACTTGTATTGAATCCAGAATATTCCGGCAAATTATAGTTTTAAACAGGGACTGAAAACGTTCCAAGGACTAAAAAAACAAAAATGAATGACATTTTTTACGTAACTGAAAACAGGAACGAAGTCCCTTTCAATTGTTCCAGAGTTATTTTTAAATACTGGTAACCGGTTTATTTTATATATATATTTTAATGAAACCAAAGTCTAAATGGTTTATTACAGTAAATATTCAGAATTACACAAGTTCCTGTTGCCCAAAAAATGGGGTGTCTCTCTTTTTAGTCGATTCTGACAGGAAACTGCTGCATCACACATTTCTTTGTTGCCTTCTGTGACATCCTAAAGACCTTTTAGATAACTATTTCTATGTATACATGCATGGTTAATCCAGATACAAGGAAAATATTGAGGTAAAAATGTAAATTTCTCAGTTGTTTCCAAGTCTTCACTGAATTATTGTTAGATATGATGCATTAAGACAGATTTGATGCTGCCGGGCTCTAACCAAGAAGCAGATCTGTAATAAAAAAAATATATTTTTAAATAAAATAATAAATTATTTATTAAATAGCTAATTATTACATTCAGCCCACATAACATGATGTTAAGTCTAAAGACGCCCAAGCAGTGTGTGCTTGCAGGAGTGAGAGACTTGGGCTATTAAGGTAAGATGACATCATAATAGCTTGTTATGTAAAATAATGAGATCTTTATAATGACATGGCAGGCTGCATATATGAAAATACACAGAAAAACAGTATTAGTTCACACGTCTTATAAAATGTGTCAGAATTTTCAAAGCTCTGTGATTTTTTTGTTTTTGTTTTGTGGTGGGCATGAATGTAATGGTGATTGAGAGATATACCTCAAAAGCCTATTTCAAAGGGGGGTATAAATAAAATAATATACAAAATTTTAACCAAGCACAAGTTGCTTATATTCAGCAAATATTCATTTTAAAATATCAGTAACAATATAATCATTACTGTCACTTTTACTTTTTCAAAATAAGCTGTCATTAACTACATTTCCATCCAAGGATTTTTTGTGAAAAAAGTATAGCGCATCAAAATAAAGCTGATGGAAATGCAAATTATTGCTACAATTTCACAAGTGTCAACATAATATTTTTCCGTTTAACTGTAGCCCATAAACTCTATGTCGATACTTCAAATGTTGTGAAAAACTAGTTTGGAAACACTTTTTGTTGAGAAAACTCATGACAGAGTTTACCCCAATCGTTAGCCTGTGTTAATCATGACGACAGTATACATCCTTGAAAGACAATTTATTGTACATGATTATGAATTGATCTGAACAGCATTGCACAGATCTGATGCTGCAAACATGACACTTCCAGGAGTGCCAACACAAATATCTCGTATCATGCACTTCGACAAGTGCACGGAGAACAAATTATTTTATTTATTAAAGTTGCTTTTCCATACCATTCAAAATAATAGACAGCAGTCACGCAATTAGCCCACAGTACAAAAAAATAAAATAAACACACAATACTAGGAGAAAACATCAGTGTGCTTTTTTTGGAACACTAACAGCCCAATTCTATAAAATTATTGTTTAGCTTACTTTTGAAAAAATGCCGGCAAAATTCTCTGTAGTAAATAAAATAAATTAGCCTACCAAATTAATAAAGCATTAAATAAAATAATTAATTACCAAACGAAAAAAATACTATTTTTAGACCTATATTTATATATATGCCTTTTCTTTACACAAACTTAAATTAGCTTTACCCTGTTCTGTAGACAAAAAAAAAAAAAGTCGGCTGAATGACATTATCAGAATGTTCTGCACTTTTTTCAAGACTATAAACTATCAGAACTATTTGTTCAATACTGAGTTAACTTTCAGAAAACGAGCTTTTGAACATTTTAAAACATTTAAATATTTTAAATCTAACCCTCTTTACCTCGGATCGCATTTGTTGAGCTTCTTCAGAAAATGTCGGATGATTTATGACACTAAAATTAATTGTAGATGAAAGTCAAGTTCAGTTGGTCGTTAAAAGTTGCGGGACATAATGCAGTTGTGATGCTTTAGATTAGATGATTGTTAAAAATAGCCTACTGAATATCAGGAATGTATCATATATGTAAACCCTGATATTACACCGCATACATTTTTCTTTAATATCTGTGCACACAGCACATACACATCAATGGATGGTCCTTTTACTAAGACTGAAAGTTTCCCCCACTACTTGGTGCAGGTTGCCAGCTTGAACAGGGCCATGACGATTCGCTTTCGGGTTGGAACCGGTGGCAACCTGCGATAGGCGCAACATCAGGACCAATATTACAGTCCTATTAGAAGGACAACTGTTCCCTATTGATTGCAATTCCTCCTCTTCTGGCTGCATTTATTTGTGAAATTAAAATGACAGTGAGCTGTCTAATTTCAATGAATTGTCTCAATAATCTCCACATTTTACCAAAACTTCGGAGGAAAAAATATTAGGGACATCTGGGAGGCGAAAGGTACACAATTAGTGATAAACACACATTTCTGTATGGAAACGGCTTAAGGGCAGATTTCATTTGTGATAAAACAAAAAGAAAACATGGTTACTTCAGTCTACAATATTACTGTAGTAAAACCATGATACATTTATTGCATGAAAGCACAAAACATAATGTGAGGGAATGCAAAACTATTTCAGAAAGGGGCTCCATATGAAATATAGGATTGTGAGTAAATGACAGGATTTTTTAAAATTATCCCTCACACAGTAGGCACATTATAAAGAATTGATACCCTTAAAATTAGAGGACAGAAAAAATGAATGGATAAAAACTCTTCCTTAGCAATTCAAGGAATAGTTCACCCAAAAATTATAATTCTCAAATCATTTACTCAACCATATGTCGTCTCAAACTTGTATGACTTACTTTCTTCTGCAGACACAAACAGAGATATTTTAAAGGCAGCATTAAGGTAATCCATGCAACCAGAAGTTTTACCAATTATAATTTCAAAATTGTCTATTTATTGCTCTAGTCACTTAGTCCTGGGGGATCTCAGAGTGCAAGCCCAGTCCTGAACTCGAGCCCCTTCGTTATGGACAGCATGCCAAATCTGTTTACCTTAATGCGCTCCAGGACTATATGAGAGAACTCGTGAATCTGTTTTGGGAGACAACAGACCAAAATTTTACCCCTTTTTCCCTGTACATCTTGCCATTGTAGTCTCTAGGCATGATCACGATTGTAAACTTGATTACACTTCCTAGTGCTTCACGCATGCACAGAGTTTAAAATCATGATTGCCAAGTAGACTGCTGATGGCAAAATTTGTTGTGAAAAAGGAGTTATATTTTGGTCTGTTCTCACCCCAAATCGACTGTATCGCTTCAGAGGACATGGATTATACAACTGGAGTTGTATGGACTACATTTACGGTGCCTTTATGCCCTTTTTGGTGCTTGAAAATTTGGTCCCCATTTACTTGCATTGTGTGGACAAATATACTGAATGTATGTATAGATATCATATCTCCATTATGACATCTTTGAATGTGTTCCGCAGAAGAAAGTCAAACAAGTTTAAGATGGCATAAGGGTGAGTAAATGATGAGAGAATTATTCCTTGCAATATTTAGTTCTTTATGTCCTTGAGTTACATTTGCATACATCGAATCTAGCAATGAACATGCTAGTAAACAGCCATCCATATAAAAGCAGTCTGGTGGGGTGAAGGGTAGGACTGGAATAGACATCTGTCCAGGTTGTCAACTGGTTATGTCCAAAATCTTTAAGTTCTCTGTGTCGTGAACTGAGGCTCACAGAAGACCTGCAATAAAAACAATGCAATTCAAACATAGCCATCCCTATTTCAAAGTATCAAATCTCATCTGGTCACAGGAGTATTCCCATAACTGTAACAACTCTTATGATGCCTTGTAAAAACCTACACATTTTTTTGAAAAAGCATTTGAGAGGCTGAGGTCAGGAGCAGTGAGTGAGTCGGCTAAGTTTCTGTGAAAATTATTAAAAATCCCTGCAAGGGTCCCTGCATATACTGAGGTCATGTGATTTTGTATTAAAACTCCTCATCAACTCACAATCTTAAATTCAAAGTAACATGGCAGCAATGTGAGAAGTCCACTGAATTCATGGCAAATGTTCCTACCTCCAACATGTTATTTTCATGAAAGATACATGCTGTAAAATTGTCAATAAAAGCAGTATTTTGAAGAGAAAAATTGAAAATGTATTATCTGGGCTGTAATGTGTTAGAATAAAGCAATATATTATTGTATGTTTTTCTAAAGTAATTTGAGGTAATTTTATGTTCTTGCCTTTTTAAGGGTTAAAGATTAGCAAGCTTAAAAAATATTAAAATAAAAGAAGTATTTTTTCTACAGTAATTCATGTGCTTTAGTAAGTGTAGTGGCAACATTTATTTCCTTTTCCATTATCTGTACAATAGGGCTGGGTGATATGTAAGAAATATTTTATCGATAATCGGCATAAAAAATACTGCAATATCCGTTTACATCGTCAACCCCCCTGCCGAAGGTCGGTGAATATTTCTGTTTTACTGATTTCGCTTAAAAAATTAAATTCATTTATTGAAGGGGCCTGGGTAGCTCAGTGGTAAAATACGCTGGCTACCACCCTGGAGTTCGCTAGTTCGAATCTGAGTGACTCCAGCCAGGTCTCATAAGCAACCAAATTGGCCCGGTTGCTAGGGAGGGTAGAGTCACATGGGGTAACCTCCTTGTGGTCGCTATAATGTGGTTTGTTCTTGGTGGGGCACGTGGTGAATTGAGCGTGGTTGCCACAGTGGATGGCATGAAGCCTCCACACATGCTATGTCTCCATGGCAACGCACTCAACAAGCCACGTGATAAGATGCACGGGTTGACTGTCTCAGACGCGGAGGTAACTGGGATTCGTCCTCCGCCACCCAGACTGAGGCGAATCACTATGCGACCACAAGGACTTAGAGCGTATTCCAAATTGGGAGAAAAAGGGGAAAAATCCCCCCTAAAAAAAAATTCATTTATTGAAACACGAAAAACTTAAAAGACAATTCCAAATTCAAATTGCACTTTAAACGAAACGAAAAAGCAATTAAAATAACGTATTAATTATCAAAAAACATTATATATAACCACCTCCCCAAATCCAAACATTTACCGTTAATGGCCCCATTTTCCATCACGCAAGTATCTGTCAATGACAACAGGTGGAAAATTACTAATAGCTACAAATTAAGAACTAAAGGCAATTATAAATGTAAATATAATAATAATAATCTAAATAAATAAGCCTAATAAATTCCCTTGTGTTCCTAAAATAATGTTGTGTGTTCTTATCAAATGTGTTTGTATTGCGTTTAGTAATACAGTTAATGCTGCCTAAAGAAAACAAAATAGAACTCAATTTTAGGTTCAAGGTGAACGTGTCATGTGTTATTTATGATTTAATCACTTTTGTCTTTGTATCTTTAATACAAAGATATATATTACTGAACCTGCAGAGTTGCATTCACAATGCATGCTAATCCACAGCACCTCCCATGATGATCGGAGATAATTTGCAGCATTCTCATAGACGACATTATTCTTGGAAACAGTTTTCAGATTAATGAAACAGAGAAAAAAAGAGCGAAAACTCTTTACATGCGCTTGTTCCACAAGAGTGTGTTCCGCATGACAGGCTCGTGCTGCATGCCTCTTAACAAACAGCGAATCAGACAGGAGCACTGACAGCTTTTCTTTTGTCTGTTCTTAAAAATACAATAAAGTGTGATTCTTCAAGCGTGTTTCTTTGTGACTAACAGCATTTCTTATCATGTGATACTTGCCTGTTGCGGGTAGATGAGCAAAATTACCCACGCATGAAATTCATGGATTCAGCCTCGTCGCATTTGGCGGGTGCAAGTTTCACACCCTGTTTAATATATTTTGTGACTTCACAGATCCATGGTTTTGCCATTTCCCGATACTGTCAATCATAGTCTGTCAATGAGTGTTGCAATCGGCATCCGGAAATTTGTAAAATATCACTGATATCCAATTACATCGTCCTATATTACCCAGCCCTACTGTACAATAAGCTTGCAAAGGTGGAAAATTGTCATGTTACACAAGAGAAAGCCTTTACCATTTACTAATGTGCTGCGATGTTGCTCTGTTGAGGAGTTCCTTCCTAAAGGTAAAAGAAAAAGACATTAATAACAGTGAAACTGTATTTCAACAATGGGTCATTTCATAAAAATATAAAGTCTTAAAGGGATAGTTCACCCAAAAATGAAAATTCTCTCATGATTTACTCACTTTCATATCATCCCAGATGTATATGACTTTCTTCTTCAGCAGAACACAAACAAAGATTTTAAGAAGAAGATAGAGCTCTGTTTGTCCTTATAATGCAAGTAAACAGGTTTCAAGTTTTGACAGTCCAAAAGGCACATTTAGGTTGCATAAAAGTAATCCACACGACTCCAGTTGATCAATTAATGTCTTCTGAAGTGAATCGATAGGTTTGTGTAAGAAACAAGTCGATAATTAAAAAGTTTTTAATCTTAAATTGGCGCTTCCAACCAGTGCTCAGATGCTGGATGAATTGATGTAACTCTCGTGTGACGATCATGCTTCTGTCAAAAGTGGCTCTTCCAACTTCTCGTGTGAACGCGCCAACACGCTTACGTCACATGACAGCTACATGATGAGTCAAGTGCTGGCAGGAAGCGATTTTTTTAAAGTTAATAAAGTTTTAATTATCAATTTGTTTCTAACACAAACCTATCGATTAGCATCAGAAGATATTAATTAATTAAGACATTAAGTCGTGTGGATTACTTTTATGTTGCCCAAATGTGCCTTTTGGACCATCAAAGTTTGGGAGCTCTTTATATTCTAGAATGTAAATTCTAGAATTATACAGAATTAACAGGTTATTTATTTACAAACACCTATAAAACATCTTACATGCCTTGGATTTTGGAAATATGATTTTGTGTGTTTTTTATGAATTTGGGAAATTTTCAAATCTATATAACTTCCTGGTCATGTGACCTGATGATGTCACACCACCTGTTATACATTTACAAACACCTGTAACACATCATACACGACTTGGATTTTGGAAAGATTTTGTGTGTTTTTTATGAATCTTTGAACTTTTCAAATCCATATAAATTCCTGGTCATGTGACCTAGTGATGTCAGACCCCCTGTAATGCATTCACACACACCTGACACACATCTTATACGACTTGGATTTTAGAAATATTGTTTTGTGTATTTGTTTATGAATTTTTGAATTTTGAAATCGATATAACTTCTTGGTCATGTGTCCTGATTATGTCACACCATCTGTAATATATTCACAAACACTTGACACACATCTTACACGACTTAGATTTTGGTTTAAATTGTGTATTGTTTATTAATTTTAATTTCTAAAATATTTAAAAACAATCAACCTCTTCTGACATAGGCCAGAATACAGCTTGTGTTATCAGCATGCCTACCTTAATGAATCACGGCAAAACATTTGCACTACCCACATCTCAGCCTGCTTTGCTGCTATTTAATATACAGCAATCAAAATTTTTTATAAGTGACCATAACTTCTAGTTTGGATGATGATTGCCATGGGATTTGAATCCCTGCTCTTCATGTTGCCAAGACCCTACTCTATCCATTGAGCTACAGCACTTATTCCACATGATTTGGAAGGCTTTCATGGCATCTGGATTACTAATTCACAGGACAGTTTACCCACAACTAAAACTTCTGTCATTAATACCATTGTATGCTCATGTGAAACCCTTAATATTGTGCTTGTTTCATGTTACACAAAAGTTACTTACATGCAAGTTATTTAGCTGAATATCCAAGCAGATGTTTTCCATACAATGAAAGCAGATGCTAATGGATGTCATTCTCCAAACAGGAAGCAAAAGAGTAATACTCAGTTGTCCTTATAACTTGTGCTAAAGTCACTAAGGCCATATAATGCATAAGTATATACATTTGAGTGAGGAACTAATAAAAGTTTAGGTTGTAATTAATTGAAAACCCAATGAAAACAAGTTTCCCTACATTTAAAATGGTCTCATTCACATGAGTGTCAATTGTTCCCTTTCGATTACGGAAATCCAAGTCATGTAAGATGTGTTATAGATATTTGTAAATATATAACAGATGGTGTGACATCATCAGGTCACATGACCAGGAAGTTATATGGATTAGAAAATTTCCCAAATTCATAAAAAATACACAAAATCATATTTCTAAAATCCAAGTTGTGTAAGATGTGTGTCAGGTGTGTGTGAATGCATTACAGTTGGTCTGACATCACTAGGTCACATGGCCAAGAAGTTATATAGATTTGAACATTTCCAAAATTAATAAAAAACACACAAAATCATATTTCCAAAATCCAAGTCCTGTAAGATGTGTGTCGGATGTGTGTGAATGCATTACAGGTGGTCTGATATCACTAGGTCGCATGACCAGGAAGTTAAGTGGATTTAAATATGTCAAAAATTCATAAAAAAACACACAGAATCATATTTCCAAAATCCAAGTCGTGTATGATGTGTTATAGGTGTTTGTAAAGTTATAACAGGTGGTGTGACGTCATCAGGTCACATGACCAGGAAGATATATGGATTAGAAAATTTCCAAAATTCATAAAAAATACACAAAATCATATTTCCAAAATCCAAGTCATGTAAGATGTGTTATAGGTGTTTGTAAATATATTACAGGTGGTGTGACATCATCAGGTCACACCCAGATTTTATTTTCGAAAATAAAAGTTACAAATCATAAAAAAAATTATAAAGTTACGATTCCAAAATAAAAGTAATGTAAGGTGGAAAGGTGTTGTGTATACATGTGCTATAGGAGGTCTGACATTAATCTGTTTCTGTTAGCTATAAGTTAAATGCAATTTCAGTTACATTACATTGTGATAACATCATTACATATCCTAGGTAATAAGCCTTTTATGGCTTTAAATGTTTGTTTTTTGTACCATAAATTTCTACTTAACTTGTTTGACAATATTAAGCTACACATGTTTTTTATAGCCACAGAGTAATCTGTTTTTTACCAGTCTTTGTCCATTTCATACTTTAGAGACACTCCCTAACTTTGCCTGCCTTATGTCTAACGAATATCCAATATAAAAACAAATTTACCACAGTGTCACACTGACAGTCGAGAGCGGAATTCAGACAAATGAATAGACTAAAATTAAAGTTGAAATAAATATGAAAATTATCACTCTGAAGACCATGTTGAAGTTGCCACTCAATAATTACTGTCCAACACAGTGAATTATGTAAATTCACCACAGAAGAGTTCAACATGATCACATGTGAAGTCGACATGACGTTTCCGATAGTTTCAGTACCCTAGGATCGGTGACTATATGCCGATGCGCTGATGTGCAGCATTCTTATCAGACATTTTTGCAGTGGTTTCAGCGTGTTTACCTTTCCACCTGGCACGATTGGCAGTGCACTGCATCAGCTGTGTGGGAGACTGGGGTTCAATGTCAGGTAGAAATAACATTTGAATAATCAATGACGAGCTCGATTCAGAGGTTTCACTTTTCCCTCTCTAACGTTACTTTTTTACTCCACTAATGGTTAAGGTAAGGTTTGGGTTTGGGTTGGGGGATAGAATCTATAAATATATGCTTTTCTCTTCATTGTATAACGTCCTGTAAAGCTGAAAACAGCTTACCTTCATTACTAGCTTTTGGCAACCTCTCCTGGACATAAATGGAGCTCACACGTGCCCATATGCCCTACAGCTTACCGTTTTGGCCACTGGGGCAGTGTTTCAAAATTTCGGTCACCGTATACCGATTTTGACAAAAGAAAAGTCGGTCTACTCTTTCTGATTCCACTATGAGATCAGGCTGCAGAGTTACCTGCTGCCCTCACAGAAGACAGGCCGTGGGCAAACAGGGCATTTAATTACAAAATTACAAAGCAGGACATTTTTTAAAACACTGAAGGATACAAAATTTCAACTCAAAAGTGATATTCAGTGATAGATGGACAAACCACTATGTAAAATGATGAATAATAATACATTTATGCTTACCTTTTTCCAGGGACGCGTCCACTAGATAAGTTGTCCATTACGATTCAAACGATGCGCATGCGCAGAATTTCAGACGTATCCAACCAAGTTTCAACATAGAACAGACATTATGATTTTGACCAAATGGGTCGGCGGTATATGTTGATGAGTCAACCACATTTTGACGTTGAATAGATGTTTTATTTTCTACCTAATAACGTTCTGATGTACCGACCAAATAGTGAATGTTGTTGATTCAACATAAAAAATTTATTGATGACCAGTGTTGGGTAAGTTATTAATTACTAACTACTAATTACATCTTCTACAGTGTAATTAGATTACTGTACTAATTACTCTGTCTGAAAAGTAATTGCATTACTTATTAATAATTACGTTCTGAAACCCTTATCAACCTCGACCAAATGAAAAATACAAGGATAGACATGAAACTGTTCTTTGAATTCTTTCAAATAAATAATATAAAATCAAATAAATTATTCATGAACTGGCCAAAGAATTTAAGGGGGCTGCATTAAATTAGAAATCATACATTTAAACATTAGATATTAAATTTAGATTTTAAATTCACTATTGACTTAAATAGAATTGTTCTATAGTCTATACAGTATTTAACACAATTATATCAGAAGTAACTGTAGTGAAATTATTGAAAAATTAAGAGTAATAACTGACTTTACTTTTTTCCAATGCAACAGTAATTTAATTACAGTAATTACACCAAACACTGTTAATGACTGATCCTATTTAGCGATACTAAAATACTACATTATGCTGCTTTATATTACAAGTTGGCAATAAATTCCGGCATATTATTATTATAGGGCAAATGCTGCTTCAACTTTCTTTGCACCAAAACTGCAACTTGTTTCATCTTGGCAAATCAATAAACACATTTTACTCTCCATTCTTGTCAGAGAGCGTTCTCTCTTTCTTAGCGGTGTATAGTAAACAGACACGCAGATCACATTCAGCAACGTTATTAACCATTCTTTAATTTTGTTCAAACCGGTTACCAATTGGAAAGGAGTCAGCAGAATGCTGGAACTGGAACGCTGAAACCGGAACGGGAAAATAGAGTTTCTGCTCAGAACGAACCGAAATGAAAAACATTTTGTTTTCAGTCCGTGGTTTTTAAACGCCTTAACCTCTGATATATCATCTCAATTATAATTTTTTTTTTTTTTTTTTTTTTTTTTGCCGAACCACAATAAACAAGTTTAAAATGCCTAATAATAAAATAGTTTCTTGACTAGCTCGACTACCTGAAAGGGAGCACAGTCGTGGCTTTCACCATATTAGGTTTTCCCATGTAGTCTTCGAAATGCCCGCCTCCTGATGCTCTCTTGACCCAACACGCTTCCAGCAGAGCGAGACTGGAGTGCGTCAGTAAGTAGCAGAGCTTCACGCTGACCGCGACTTCTCGAAGAGAGAGGACTGTACAAAAGTGAAAAAGTTACATGGTCGTCGCTGACAGCGAGTGCTGGATCTTATCGTAGGAGGCGATAAATCCCATTCATCGCTTTGTTCATGATAAACTTGTATTCATCAATCAAACAAGGTGAGTTGTGTGTAAGTTCTAACTGTCCCATTTACGAGATTCGTTTTGTCACATTATTTTACATTAGGCGTATGTTAAGTTTATGTTGTGTTTAGTGGGTATTATGGTTTAACAGTATAGCCAGTGTTCATTTAATCAGTGCAGGCAAAGGCATCTGGAGAGACTAAACTTGTGTGTTATTGCGTGCTTGACGGAGCGGGATCCTTTACATGAAATCTAATCTATGCTGCTGTAACTTTAGTATGCGCGCAGCACCGCAAACCCGCACACTACATGCCCGTTGTGAGCAGCAGTCAGATGAGTATTTAAACTCATTACACTCTTTTGGGATAAATTAGGTTAACTGGATATTGCACAATGAACATTATTAAAGATTTTGTTTCGACAACAAATGAGCAAAATCCATTCTTCCCTTTGGAGGTTGTAGTTACTCTACTTTTATACATTATAATGTACCTCCACAGTGGAGTGTGAATAAACCAGAGAGACAGGAGGGCATTTCTATGAAATGAAATCTAGTGATTAAAAATGAAATCTGACTAGATCAATGTACTGTATTGTGAAAACTTGTAACATTTAGTTACACTTGTAACCAAGTGATTCCTTCAGCACATCTCCTGATTTACTCTTATGTGTTCAACTTTAACTTTAACAAGTTTAGCTAGGAATTGGTAACACTTTACAATAAGGTTCCATTTGTTAACATTAGTTAACATCATAAGGTAACATGAACTAACAACGAACAATACTTTTACAGTACAATCTTGGTTAATGTTAATTTCAACATATGCACATTTTTTAAATCAAAAGTTATATTTGTTAACATTAGTTAATGCACTATGAACTAACATAAACTAACAATGAACAATTGTATTTTTATTAACTAACATTGACAATGATTATTAAAGATATAGTTCACCCTAAAATGAAAATTCTCTCATAATTTCACCCTCATGCCATCCCAGATGTGTATGACTTTCTTTCTTCTGCTGAACACAAATTAAGATTTTTAGATGAATATTTCAGTTCTGTAGGGCTATACAATGCAAGTCAATGGTGACCAGACCTTTCAAGCTCCAAAAAGCACATAAAGGGAGCAAAAAAGTAATCAATAAGACTCCAGTGGTTAAATCCATGTCTTCAGAAGCGATATGATAGGTGTGGGTAAGAAACAGATAGATATTTAAGTCCTTTTTTTCTGTAAATCTCCACTTTCATTTTCACATTCTGAAAGTGAAAGTGGAGATTTATAGTAAAAAAGGACTTAAATATCTATCTGTTTCTCACCCAAAGCAATTGCATCGCTTCAAAAGACATGGATTTAACCACTGGAGTCGTATGGATTACTTTTATGCTGCCTTTATGTGCTTTTTGGAGTCTGGACCAAAAGTTGTTGAGCGGGGCGGGTGGGGGGTGGGGATATTGGCACTGTCCTTTTCTGCATAGCGCTGCCCCCTTCAGCATATCGCGGCGCCGTTTTGTGGCCCGTTCTGTATAACGCGGCAGCCCATTTCAGCTTATCATGGCCCATTTGGTCCTGGTTCTCCCGATGGCCAGTCCGCCCCTGTTGTAAAGTGTTTCCTGGAAATTTAAGTGTACTCTGCTTTACAAGGCATTAAAGGACCATTGAATAGTTTTTAAATGCTTCAGTACACCTCTGCCCTTTTCACATAAAGACTGGTTAAAAGTTCTATTATGGTTACCAATCCCAGACTAGTTGTAGCAGTAAGCAGGAAAGATATTACAGCAGAGATGGGCTCTTTGACCATTGTGATTGTGTTTCCATTGGTGGTATCCATCATGGACCCACTCTACCAAGTGGTCAGTGAAAAAAAATGATATATTCAGATAGCAAAATAATTAATATGTTGTTATATTTGTAATTGTGATTTAGTATACGCTGCCCTCTTTTCATTTAGACCACATGAAAGCCCATGTGCATGAGTGGCAGTCATTGGGTGAAGGGAAATATTAGGCCTTATCTTGAAAGTTTGTCCACCTGGTTAACGAGGTTACAAAGTAGTGTAGCCTAACTGATCAAAATATTGTTTAGGGCAAAGGGGAAATAGATAAAGAAACAGCACTTATTGAATTTTTTCTTTTTTTTTCTTTTTTTTTATCCAAAAGTTACAGTTATTTATTGTGATGTCATTAATGTTCATATCACTTAAATTTCAGTGACTTTATATTAATCTGCAGTTGAGGGTTGCAAGAAGCAAGTGCTATTAAAGGGATCAGACAGATCAGTTTTTTCAGTTTTATGCGGCCTTATGTCCACATGCAGGAAACTGCCTGGCAATCCCACAAAGAAAAGAGGAGGAAAAATTTAAACGTGTTTCCAGTCTGGGGTGTGGGTAGCGGGTACTGTGCTGTACTGTACTGGTTTTCTGTAATAGACAGGGTCAGGAGATATTTCTCCCAGGAATACATTCACACACACGGCTTCTATTAGACTGTGGTTTACAGGGTTGACATGCACATCTCGTTTATTCAAACAATGCACAGCCATTTCCCAGACATAATTGCATTGTTTGTATTAAATAGCAACGGCTGCACGAATTCTCGACAGTGTGTTTTTGCCTATGGCTATTTGTCATGTGAAGAGGCAACAGCAGCCCTGCTGAATGTCAGTGTATCAGGTAGAATCATTTTTTTTAGCACAGGGGTCTTCAACCATTCACAAGGCCAATAAAAATGGTGGATAGAGAGATAGAGCAGGAACTCCATGTAAAATATTGTATAAAATTAAATGTGTTGCATTTTTAATCTGGCCTTTACTAACATATAGTATTATCTTGATGAATTTGCATACTTTATATAGGCTTACAGTGCAAAGACATGGAAATAATCATTACTGATGTGCACAGTCATATACTTGACATTACAGTACATTTTATGGACAGTTAACCAGTTAAAAATTTTGCCACACTTTAGCTTCTTAACTTTAGCTTTGGTTAAAGTTAACTTAAAAGAATAGTTCACCCAAAAATGAAAAACTCTCGTCATTTACTCACCCTCATGCCATCCCAGATCTGTATGACTTTTTTTCTTATGTAGAACAGAAACAAAGATTTTTAGAAGAATATTTCAGCTCTGTAGGTCCATACAATGCAAGTGAATGGTGACCAAAACTTTGAAGCACCAAAAGCACAAAAAGGTAGCATAAAAGTAATCCATAAGACTCCAGTGTTTTAACCTGGTTAAAATGTCTTCTGAAGCGATCCAACCAGTTTTGGGAGAGAACAGACCAAAATATATCTTCTTTTTCACTATAAATCTTGACATCAGCAGTCTCCTTGGCAATCATGATTTCAAGCTTGATTATACTTTCTAGCACCATCTAGTGCTCTGAGCATGCGTCAAGCACTAGGAAGTGTAATCAAGCTTGAAATCATGATTGTGCCTAGAGACTGCAATAGCAAAATGTACAGTGAAAAAGGAGTTACGTTTTGGTCTGTTCTCACCCAAAACAGATTGAATCGCTTTACAAGACATGGATTAAACCTCTGGAGTTTAAAATATTACTTTTATGCTGCATTTATGTGCTTTATGGAGCTTTAAAGTTTTAGGTGAGTAAATGATGAGAGAATTTTCATTTTTGGGTGAACTATCCCTTTAATATTCTATATTGTTTAACATATATTTTCTTTTTTTTTTTCTTTTTTTATTAGATTGAGATCCAACAATTATTCACGAAACCCCTGAGGTACCGCTGTGAATCCCCTGTTTAAGAACTCTGTGTTTCGCCCATTTCATGTCACTTGTCCCCAACCATTTCTTTTTTTCAGAATATGTATGAAAAAAAAACCCTCAGAAGTCTAGAGTTTAGACTTCAGAATTGGACATGTACACACAAATGTATTCAATTATAAATCTACCACGTTGACCTAATATGTGCATAATAAATGTAATTGTTGTTGTTGATCATGATCTGTGCTACACATCCACCTATCTCTCTCTCTCATACAGGAGGTTTGTTGATTTTACAAGAAATACTCCAAACCAGGATGGCTAAGTGGACTCAAGCCAGCAGAGGGGGGTTTGGGGAGAAGGAAGGCAAGAGGGATTAGGGGCTAATCCTGGACATGACAAATCCTTAAAGAGCCTCACTCAAGACATACTATTGCCTTAGATTATTACATCCTAATTTATTGCCTTTTAAAGACTCCTTTATCTCTCGGGGGGGTTCCTGGAGAGTGGGCCGCTGGACTTGCGTATCTCTTTAAACAAAGGATCAGGAGTAGAGGCCAGTAGGAGTGGAAGAGCATGAGGACCCAGTGGCTCCGCTCAGCATATGCATGTGCAGGGATAAAGCAGCGAGCCTGCCTGGAGGGTTTGGGATTGAGCCAGACTCAACCAGCAGCAGGGTGCAAGGCTGAGGTCACTGAATGAACTTGGATTAAAAAAGCAAACAGTCACACTAATTAGACTAAGGGGCTGATTCAGGTGTGTTGCCACAGTATGTTTTTCATAGTGACTGAGAATAGTGAAGGACGATGATTAATTAATAATTAATGATATCTATTAATTTAATAGCATTCTTTTGAGTTAGTTTTTGAAATGAAAAAATAAAATAAAATGAAGCATATTTTAATAGCAAACTAGCTACATTTTAAAAACTTTATGTAACTGCGATATGTAGCCTCAATATTACTTTGCCTACAAAAAGTGACCCTGGAAAGTTTTGTTAAAAAGATGTGCTTTTTGAAACAGGATGCCTTTAATTAATGACTGAGATACTGTGAAATGCTTAAAAAAATTGTTTTACCACTTTTCAAGGTGAATGACTGAGAAATCAAAGCAGTCTGAATTTAGACATTTAAAGGGCACTGAACTTATTTTCAGATTATCGTAGTTTTGAAAAACATACTTTTTAAATATACTGTATAAACGTCCACAGCAAAAAGTTGATCATTAATTTAGTATTTCAATGCTAACTTCTCTTAAAACAAACATTGAATCACTTTATTTTTAGGAAAAATGTTTACATATATTTTGTTACATTTGATCTTTCAGATCATGTAGCAGGAGACCTTCTGGACCTTACTGAAGAAGGAGTACACTGTTTCAGTTCTTAACCACAGAGATATCTGCAGCCAGAGCTGAATTTATTTCTGAGCTGATTTTTTTCTAAACCAGAAACCCAGAACAACTGTGAAGCCCAGAATCTCTGACCGCATATGCAGCAGAGGTTTTCAGGAATTGGAGTCATGCATATTTTCAGCTCACATTTATCTTCACTGAATCTTTCTGGATATGAGCAAAGACCAGTGGCAAAAACAGGACACAGCTGAAAGTGTCTACTTTTGAAAAACTGTAATAAGAAACTTTCCACTCAACTGCAGCTTTCAGAGTCCTGATGCAAGGGTGATACGTCTATAATTTGCTGTACACCATTTTCACAATTTTTATACAGGTTTTGTGTTGTGAACTGTAGTACCTACGATTTCTACCTGGAGAAGCCATGAACTTGGGCAAGCTCTCTGGCCTGAAGGGCCTGGTGTCCCACTCCTCAGGAAAGCGTCGCTTTAAAGGTGACCTCACCCCGGACATGATAAGCCCCCCGCTGGGCGACTTTCGCCACACCATGCACGTGGGCCGCGGAGGGGACGTGTTTGGGGACACCTCATTCCTCAGCAACCATGGTGGAGCAGGAAATAATGCAGATGGAGACACTTCCTCCACCTCGGAGAAGAATGAAGGATTCTTCTCTCGCACACTTCGCCATGTCCGCAAGACCCCAGACAGGCCCCATGGTGGCTCCAAGGACCTGTCACCCCCACCTCCACCCATTTCTCCAATCATTAAGAATGCCATCTCCCTCCCCCGTCTGGATGTGGACTCACCCAACGGTTGTCCAGTTAAAGTGCTTTTCCCTAGTTCACCGAAGACACCAGAGAACTCCACATACTTTTATGGTGAGTTCATCAATATTCACTTCAAAGCTACATTTTAAAGTTTCATAAGTCAGATTCACATAATTAGTAATGCTGATTAGATTAAAACACACAACGTAAATGTAGTGTTCTTACAATGTGCCTGAGGACAACTGAGCGTTACTTAAAGTGATAGTTCACCCAAAAATTCTCTCATCATTTTCTCACCCTCATGCCATGAGTGATTTTCTTTGTACAAAGAAGCTACCACCCCTGGAGTTCGCTAGTTCACCAGGGCATGCTGAGTGACTCCAGCCAGGTCTCCTAAGCAACCAAATTGGCCCGGTTGCTTGGGAGGGTAGAGTCACATGGGGTAACCTCCTCGTGGTTGCTATAATGTGGTTCGTTCTCGGTGGGGCGTGGGGCGTGTGGGGAGTTGAGCGTGGTTGCTACGGTGGATGGCGTGAAGCCTCCACATGCGTTATGTCTCTGTGGCAACGCGCTCAACAAGCCACATGATAAGATGCGCGGGTTGATGGTCTCAGACGCGGAGGCAATCTGCCACACGGACTGAGGCGAATCACTATGCGACCATGAGGACTTAAAAAGCACATTGGGAATTGGGCATTCCAAATTGGAAGAAAAGGGAAAAAAAATAAATAAAGAAGCTGAGCTCTGTAGGTCCTCACAATGCAAGTGAAATCAAAATCTTGAAGCTCCAAAAAGCACATAAAAGCAGCATAAAAATAATCTATATGAGTCCAGGGGTTAAATCTACGTATTTCTTCAGAAGCGATATGATAAGTGTGGGTGAGAAACAGATCAATATTTAAGTCCTTTTTTACTATAAATTCTCCTCCCTGCTCAGTAGGTGGTGGTATACACAAAGCATACGAATAGCCAAAAACAAAAGTAGAAGAATGTGAAAGCGAAAGTGGAGATTGATAGTAAAAAAGACCTTAAATATTGATCTATTTCTCACCCACACTTATCATATCGCTTTAGAATAAATTGATTTAACCACTGGAGTCTAATGGATTACTTTTATGCTGCGTTCATGTGCTTTTGGAGCTTCAAACATTTGGTACCCATTCACTTGTGTTGGGCAGTGGTAGCTCAGCGGTTATGGCTCTGGGTTACTGATCAGAAGGTCAGGGGTTCAAACCCCTGCACTGCCAAGATGCCACTGTTGGGCCCTTGAGCAAGGCCCTTAACCCTATCTACTCCAGGGGCACTGTATCATGGCTGACCCTGCACTCTGACCCCAGCTTAGCTGGGATATGTGAAAAAGAAGAATTTCACTGTATATGTGTGATAAATAAAGAAAATTATTATTATAGAGCTACAGAGCTTAAATATTCTTTACAATTATTCATTTGTGTTCAACAGAAGAAAGTGATACACATCTCGGATGGCATGTGGGTGAGTAAATGATGAGAGTTTTTTGTGTGAACTATTCCTTTAAGACAATTGTGAAGATTACTCTTAAAGGTAATTACTGTTAAATACTTCCACGTATTCCAGGTTAATGTGAAGAAACAACTATAAGTAATCCATTTGTGGGTGGATTCTCACCAAAAGTGTAAACACTGTGGTTCTGTGGCACTATTAAAACATTGCTCCATTACATATGTAACACTGGCTCAACCAATGGCGTGTGGTTTTCGCAGGACTATCTGATGTGCGACCAATAGCAGACAGGGAGCATGTTCGGAAAACACCTTTAAAACTTCACCTATTATGAACAACAGTTGCAGTGATAGATATTGTGTCTTTTAGATGCATGTTTTATCTGAATTAAAAATGTTTATGGACTACTTTTTAGTCCTCCAAGAAAACTTTAGACAGATCTAACAGAAAGTGGTTGATAAACCATTTGAACACCTGTGGTAATCCCAAACTGTTTTACCATACAAGACCCAGACATTACAGTTCAGTGATCTGTGTATGAATTCCTATGCCTCATCCATACAAATATCTCAAACATGCCTCACTAGCTGCTGTTCAAAAACACAAGCCCCACACAGTCATTAACCTACACAGAACTCACATGCAAAAAATATAGTGTTGATCCTAAATTCAATTGTGGACATTGATTAAGTTTGTTTAGTGCTATTAAGGACATCTTTTACCACAGTCTCAAAATTGAATTATCATTATATGTTGTTCTTAAACAAAAGTTCAGGAGGAGCTTGCTCATCTAATCTGCCAATCAACCTGCAGGCTGCAGAGTATATATAATCCGCCGTTTAGCTCACTCTAGCGACAGTCTTTCTGGCATCCCTCCACCTCCCCATCTCCTTCCTTAATCTTCTAAGAGTTCCTTCCCATAGCTTCCTCTATATACAAAGTAGTCCCGTAAGGGGGTAAATTTAGAGCTGGAGTCGAGCCTCTTCCTCAAGCCCCTCCTTTGCAGACAGCAAGCCACATACTTTTACCCTTTATCACTCAAAGATTATATGGGCAGGCGAACTTGTGAAATGGATATTTATTATGCAGAATGAGTGTTTCTTATGGTTAAAAAATGACTCAAGCTAAATAACTAATAATATTCTGACCAGGAGCTATGAATGAGGTATTTTAATGCTGAACACAAATTCCATTTTAGAACTGTTTTCAATTATATAAAGCATTTTCCTGTATTCATAAAATTTATAGTTTCCTTATAATTAGTAATCCCTGCCCTTACTATGCCAAGTCTCTATTAGTTCAGAACTCACATAGTTAAGGGCATCTGGTCCAGCCACATGGCTGAAATTATTTGTTACTGTTGCTTATGCTGCAGCCTAGAAACGCTGAAATCAGTGTGTTAGACCTGACTGCCATCTGCTGGTCACTGGCAATGCTAGTAGTCACCAACACATGTTGTGTTTTGGATGCTGGTCAACAGCATGGGATGCTGGTTTCCCCAGAAGGTTTTTTTTAGCTACCTTAAGAAAGATCATACTGATAGACCAGCTTTTTTGCTGGTGACCAGCTGGACAAACATCAAACCAGCACTATGTTACAATAGGATAGGATTGGACAGGACAGGACAAGACAGGACAGGATAGGATAGGATAGGATTGGATTGGATTGAATAGGATAGGACAGGACAGGATAGGATTGCATAGGTTAGGTTAGGATAGGATAGGATAGGATGGGATAGGAAAGGATAGGATAGGATAGGATTGGTTAGGTTAGGTTAGGTTAGGTTATGTTCGGTTAGGTTAGGTTAGGTTAGTATTGATAGGATAGGATGGGAAAGGATAGGATTAGATTGGATTGGATAGGCTTGGTTAGGATTGGATAGGTTAGGATAGAATAGGATAAGATAGGATAGGATTAGATAGGTTAGGATTGGATAGGATAAGATAGGATAGGATAGGAAAGGAAAGGATAGGATAGAATGGGATAGGATAGGATAGGTCAGGATAAGATTGGATAGGTTAGGACAGGACTATATTAATCACTTGGGAGAAATGGGAGATGTTACAGCAGTAGACATAATTTACAGGATAAGAGATAAACGCAAAAATACAACAAAATACAGTACAAAAATCACTAAAAATAGTGAAGACAAAAAAACAAAACAAAAATTTTATATATATATATATATATATATATATATATATATATATATATATATATATATATATATATATATACTATACAGTATTTAGAAACAAACATAAAACAGCCTAAACCAGTATGGAAATTCATACTGGTCTAAGCCTTTTTTACTTTATATTTTTGTTTTGTAGGTTTGGAGTCTGGCTTTGTCACCTTGCCAAGGCTGTCCCGCACTGAGCGCCCAGCCCAGGGCAGCTCTCCCCCAGCCTGCCCTCCCGAAATCATCCGAGGCTCACTCACAGACACTGGTGTCCCTTCCTTTCCCTGTTTAGACTCGGTCAGTCCCTCTGACTCCATGAACTCTTTCACCCTCGATCTGGGACCATCGCTTATGTCTGAGGTCTTTGCCTTGATTGACAGCCCTGTGTCTGAAAAGGGCGATCCTATCAGTGAAGAGACACATGGATTGACCGATGATCTGAACTCTTGAGGTGGACTCTGATGCTACCACATCCTTGGTGGACTCCCTCCTGCGAGAAGACGATGATGGTAGGACGAGGTTGTATGGTGGAGACTGGAAGCATTTAGACTTTGTAAATGGTGAGTCGCCAAAAAAATCCATGGTGACAGATCTGATGTTCTCCCACGCTGTTGAAGATCATGGCATGGAGCCAGAGAGTTTCAAGAGGGCTACTGATGTGCTGGCACGTCATTATGGGAGTGAAGCACTCAGGAATACAAACACCAACAATTCTCACAGGGGAGGACCATACACATATCCTGATGAGGAAGAGGAGATCAAAGTCTGACACTATCAGATGCCCACATCATAAAGCAATTTTAATCATGTTTCTAAATTTAGTAATGACAAATTAAATGGATTTTGAAAATTTATTTTTTACCCCTACTTTCATGCAGATTTGAAGAAAGTATTACATATGGAAATTCATCAGAAAGAACAGAAATGTAAGTGAATCTACGAGGATGTTTTGACAACTGGATAGTGCTACATGTTGTTGGTCAGGACCATGGGATATGGAAGAGATGTCTAAATTCTAGGTGTGTTTTATGTTTGCACAGGGATACATTTATATGGAGAGTATGAAGAGTACTTAAAGGTTTAGTTCACCCAAAAATGAAACTTTTCTCATGATTTACTCACCCTCATGCCATCCCAGTTTTTCTTTCTTCTGCAGAATACAAAGTTTTTAGAAAAATATTTCAGCTCTGTAGGTCCTTACAATGCATGTGAATGGTGACCAACACTTTCAAGCTCCAAAAATCACATAAAGGCAGCATAAAAGTAATCAGTAAGAATCCAGTGGTAAAATTCATGTCTTCTGAAGCTATATGACAGGTGTGGGTGAAAAAACAGATCAATATTTAAGTCCTTTTTACTATACATTTTCTACTTTCACTTTCAAAATGTGAAAGTAAAAGTGAAAGTGGAGATTTATATTACAAAATATATAATAAAAAATTATATTACTTAAATATTGATATGTTTCTCACCTACACCTATCATATGGCTTCAGAAGACATGGATATAACCTCTGGAGTCTTATGGATTACTTTTATGCTGCCTTTGTGATTTTTGGAGTTTGAAAGGTGTGGTCACCATTCAATTGCATTGTATGGACCTACAGAAACCTATATTGTTCTAAAAAACATTGTGTTCTGCAGAAGAAAGTCATACACATCTGGGATGGCATGAGGGTGAGTAAATTATGAGAGAATTTTTAGTTTTTGGGTGGGGGGGCAGGGGGGAGAGAACTATTCCTTTAAACTATCCCTGGAGGCGTACATGGCAACCAATGAACTCATTTCAGCATCCCAAAGTTTCTTTTATCTTCGATCTCGTCTTACCTATAACAAAAGCTTTGATCCAAGAAAATAAACCTGCTAGTTGCTCTATAATAGACTATAGAGATTTATTTTGATAAACACAGCTAGCTATAAAAGGGTAACTATGCTAGTTTAATATAAATATTTTGCAATATTTTGATTTAGCAAAGTCTGTCTGTCCTTGCAAGTATATCTCTGTACAATTAGTTATATATATAGTGTACAGTGATACCATGTAGAAGTATGAACAGACATATACCTGCTAGCTGACTTTTAACTTCTATGCAAAACACTTTAACTACAGTTTTTACACAGAAAGGAAGCATTTTTTTAGCGTATTTGTGTAGTTTTAATTGCACAGGTTCCCATTAAGTATGAACTTGTGTGGCAGTTTAATTTTTAGACACTTATTTCCTGAGAAACAAGCAATCTTTAAAAGACAAGACAAAAGCCTACAGGTCACTGTGATGCACAAGACTGTGAGCAAAAGCAAAACTAAAAAATAACAAAATGTCTGTTAATTTCTCATATCCTACCTTTATTACATGATAAATATCTTCTGATCAACACAATACTCCCACATATTTAATGATCCCCATCAACTTTTATCAATGTACTATTAAAATATGATTCAGTATTCGTTTTTTGTTTAAATTTAAGTTTTATTATGACAAAGGAGTTGACTTCTCCATTCCTTTAATCACATGATATAATATGTACATACTGTTGTATGTGCAGCTTTGCACAAGACATTTACAAAATAGCAATGTATGTTACCTAAGTTTTCATTAAAAGTATTCGTAAACCACGTCAGCCGTAAAAAACGTGTGACCATGATTTGCCTATTATGGTGCTTCAGAATAAGCATTCACTAAGGCTTATACATAAATAGCTCAGGTAAAGTGTGTCAGTACATATCAGACCAAAGGAAGTGAGACTGCTCATTGAGCTTTACTTGTGTATGACAGCCCTTAGAAAATATGTATCTCTAGAGCAGATGAATAAAACACTACAAGTCTGGTGTTACAAAAAGGGTTATTAAAAAGACTGCATAGTTAAAAGCATTAACCTGAAAATACTGCACCTAAGTCAAAGGATGCAGTAAAAACTGTTATAAGATTGAGCTTAATTGTCAAAAAAAACAAAAAAACAGTGGGTTTTATGTGCATTTTCCAGTCGTTAACTTTCCTTTGCAAGACTCATTGTGCTGAGGAGGAGAGCTGCTTGTTCAGTGCTTGGGGTGGTTGGGGAGGAGGGACTTTGGGTCTTCTGCCTTGGGTTTTCTTTGGTGGTCCTCCTTCAGGCAATGGTGGCAGTGGAGCTTGGGTGGTTTCAGGCTTGGGTGAAGGTGGTAGTTGTGTCTCAGAGACTCTAGGCAGGGGAACGGGGAAAGCTCCTGCCTGGCTCACAGGAGGGCCTTTGCAGAGGTTTGGTGACTTGTGCAGAATGAAGGACCTCCTTGCTGTAATATGCAAAGAATAGGAATGGCAAATTCAGTTTTCCCAACAATAATTCAACACACAAATAGCTTAAAAATCCATAAACAGCCGGGTTAAAAAAAAAAAAAAACAGAAAATATCAGGGAATCTTAACATTTTAAATTTTAAACCTGAAAAAGTAATGGAAATCAAAGGGATATTTCGCCCAAAAATGATAATTCTCTCATCATTTACTCACCCTCATGCCAGCTCAAACTTGTATGACTTTCCTCTTTGGACAACAAATGAAGATACTTTGAAGGATATATTATGTTTTTGTTTTTTTAAGAAAAGTATGTGAACCCTTTGGAATTACCTGCATTTATGTATAAATTTGTCTTAAAATCTGGTTTGATCTTCATCTAAGTTACAATAATGAACAAACACAGTCTGTTTTAACTTATAACACACAAATTATTGTATTGTTCTTGTACATATTGAATACATCATTAAAACATTCACAGCGTTGGCTGGAAAAAAGTATGTGAACCCCTAATCTAATGACGTCAACAAAAGCTAATTAGAGCCAGGAGATGGCAAACCTGGAATTAATGAAACGAGATTGGAGGTGTGGGTTAGAGCTACTCTGACTAATAAAAAGCACTCAAACATTTTGAGTTTGCTATTAACAAGAAACATCTGCTGACGTGGACCATGCCTTGCAAAAAAGAGATCTCAGAAGACCTATGATCAGGAATTGTTGCTTTGCAAAAAGCTGGAAACAGATTTATCTTGAAGAGCTTAGATATTTATTTGTCCACATTTAGACAAATTGTCTATAAATGTAGACGATTTAGTACTATGGCTACTCTCCCTAAAAGTGGTCATCCAGCCAAGATGATTCAAAGGGCACACCGCAGAATGCTCAATCAGGTAAAATAATAACCTAGAGTGACAGTGTAGAGCCGAGGAGGGCAGGGCCGGGCTGGAATGACGCATGCCCGGTCCCCAATCAGCCTGATGGGGCGCGCGAGGGATAAAGGCGACCGGGGACGACAGTTCAAGAGAGAGAATTACAGGCAGCTGTACTGTGTGTTTTTTGGTTATGTGTTTTTGGTTAAGTTTATTATTAAACTATTATTTAAGTTGTCAAGCCGGTTCTCGCCTCCTCCTTTCCACGGAACCCCCTTACACTGGTGCCGAAACCCGGGAAGGAGGAGGGATTCCCGTCACAGAGTCCTCGACACTGCCGTCCACCCAGGGGAGCGCCGCTGCCATCCGACGGGGTACGGAGTAGCCCGACCACCCGGACGTGGGGAACGGCCGCCGTCCGTGAGGCGAGTGGGGATGGGACTCCCCGACCGCCTGGAGCGAGGGAGCTGCTGCCGGGGGCGGAGGAGTGCCCTGTCGTCCCCCGGGAACGCGGAGGGGTCGAGAGAAGACCGCCGTCCATGGGGGGAGGAGGGAAGCAACTCCCCGACCGCCTGGAGTGGTAGGGCCGCTGCCAGGGGCGGAGGAGTGTCCCCACAGGACGCCGGGAACGCGGAGGGGCGTTCTGTCCGCTGGGGGTCGGAGGTCTGACTCCGGTCCGCCTGGGGAGGAGTGGCTGCCGTCCGCCTGAGAGGGTGGAGGAGTGATCGAGGACCACGCGACGGTGCATCAGAGAACCGGTGAGTTTCTTTTTCTCTCTCTCTCCTCTCTCTCTCTCTGTCGCTCCGTGTTGGCCTTTCCCTTGCCTATTTTGTTTTGTTGTTGTTGTTCTTCCCCTCCTGTCTCCTCCCAGGTCGAGGAAGGCGGGGATGACCCGCCGGCAGTCGGGGCGCAAGGCATGCCCCCCGGAGAGGAAGGGGGGATGTACGTCATGCCGGGGGCTCCCCGGCCTGAGGCAACGCCGGGAGGAGTGTAGAGCCGAGGAGGGCGGGGCCGGGCTGGAATGACGCACGCCCAGTCCCCATCAGCCTGATGGGGCACGCGAGGGATAAAAGTGGCCGAGGATGACAGTTCGAGAGAGAGAGAATTACAGGCAGCTGTACTGTGTGTTTTTTGGTTGTGTGTTTTTGGTTAAGTTTATTATTAAACTATTATTTAAGTTGTCAAGCCGGTTCTCGCCTCCTCCTTTCCATGGAACCCACTTACAGACAGCTAAAGAATTGAAGGAATCATTGGAACTGGTTAACATCTCTGTTCAAAGACCACATTGACTCTCCACAATGCTACTGGGATAATGTTTTGTGAACTGATGAAACTAAGGTTGAATTGTTTGCGAAGAACACGCAGCACTACGTACAGTATGGCATAAAAAGGGCACCGCATACCAACATGAATGCATTATCCCAACGGTGAAGTACGGTGGAGGGAGCATCATGATTTGGGGCTGCTTTGCTGCTTCGGGGTCTGGACCGCTTGCCATCATCGAGGAAAAAATTAATTCCCAAGTTTATCAAGATATCCTACAGGATAATGTCAGGGTGGCTGTGCGCCAGCTGAAACTCAGTAGAAGTTGGGTGAAGCAGCAGGACAATGACTCTAAACATCGAAGTAAATCCACTACAGAATTACTTCAAAAAAGTAAAATCCACCTTTTGGAGCAGCCCAGTCAGAGCCCAGACCTTAACCCAATAGAGATGCTGTGGAATGACCCCTAGAGAGCCATTCACATCAGACATCCTAAGAATATGGCTGAGCTGAAGCAGTTCTGTAAGGAAGAATGGTCCAAAATTCCTTCTGAACCTTGTGCAGGTCTAATAATGACTTACAAATTTGATCTTTTTCTCATCCAAAGTGATTATATAATTTCAGAAAACATTAATTAAACCACTCAAATTTGTGCTGCCTTTAGGTCCTTTTTGGAGCTTAAAATTTTGAACTTCATTGGCTTACAATGTATGGACAAAAACACATCATACATCCAAATATCTTAGTTTGTGTTTCGCAGAAGAAAGAAAGTCAGATGAGTTTGAGACGGCATGAGGGTGAGTAAATGATGTGAGAATTATTTTAGGGTGAAATATCCCATTAATAAAATGGAAAAGTAATTTTTATAGTAAATTTCTTAAGTGAACATACATTTTCGAGTTATGTTCAGTTCTAAAATGTTTAACCAGCTGGAAATTGTGAGTGCAATTTCTATAAAATGATTTGATGATCAATGACTTGAAAAGGCATGGAAATATATTAAATATACACTACCAGTCAAAACTTTTGAAACACTGGACTGAAATGTTTCTCATGATCTTAAAAATCTTTTGATCTGAAGGCGTATGCTTAAATGTTTGAAATTAGTTTTGTAGACAAAAATATAATTGTGCCACCATATTAATTTATTTCATTATAAATCTAAAATGTAATAAATAAAAAAAAAAAACCTTTTTGAAATTGATGACCAAATAATAAAGAAAAGCAGCCAATAAGTGCCCAACATAGATGGGAACTCCTTCAATACTGTTTAAAAAGCATCCCAGGGTGAGACCTCAAGAAGTTGGTTGAGAAAATGTCAAGAGTACATGTCTGCAAATTCTAGGCAAATGGTGAGTACTTTGAAGATGCTATAATATAACACAGTTTTGATTTATTTTGGATTTTGTTTAGTCACATCATAATTCCCATAGTTCCATTTATGTTATTCTATAGTTTTGATTACTATTATTCTAAAATGTGAAGAAAAAATTATAATAAAGAACGAGTAAGTGTTTCAAAACTTTTGACCGGTAGTGTATATTAAATAAATATATTATATAAAAGGTGTGGGGACCCTGAAACGACCACATACGTTTATAAGGACCAGTGATCTTCAATGTGGGCTCCTGGGACAGTGAAGGAAACTCCTGAGTAGGCTCTGATTGGCTGGAGCACAGAGTCTTAGCCTGGTTTTGGCTATGGGACTGGGCGTAAACAGGAGTGTAACGAGGAAGAGGAGTGGGGATGTGATTCTGAGTAGGTGGGAGAGCTACTGGATCAGAAACATTGTTGTACCGCATAATAGCATCACGGTTCACCTGAGCAGTTTTAACAACCAGTGTCGCCCCAAAGTCCTCAGATAATGCTGAGCTGAAATAGGAAAAGAAGCATACCCAAATTAATACAATAAATTATGATCATTTGTACATCTGTAATACAGACAAAACAATTTCTGCATTCAAATTAATTTATGGTTTTAAATCTGGTTGGTTATTTAGTGAGAATCTTGACCTTAGAAATTACTGGATGCTCAGTACCTGTCAGTTTTTGAGAGGGAAGGTGTAAAGACGCTGTCAGAAAGAGATCTCTGGGATATTGTCGGGATCAGATCTTTCAAATCTGGGCTTGCAGGTGGCTCTGGCATCTCAAAATCAGCTTCTAAAAATAAATATTGGGTTACTCGGTTAGCTGCAGGGATAGTTAAACCAAATAATTTCAATTCTGCAATCATTTACTCATCCTCATGTCATTCCAAACCCATATGCCTTCTATTCTTCCATGAAACACAGGAGTTATCTAGAACAATGCTCTGTTTCATACAATGAAAGTGATTGGTGAGTACAGCTGATTAAGATTTCCATCATCTTAGATTTTGGATTGTTCCTCACTCAAAGCTATATACTTTTTTCACAGACTATGATGACGCGTTTCCGCCTTATTTAGCAGTGTAAATATTGCAATTTGTTTTTTTTTTTTATTATACATTTTTTAAATATTGAGTGTAAATTTATAACATTATGCTTTGTGTTATATTACCCTGGAATTAGTTTAAAAAAATGAATTATTTCAGCTGGATAATGCGTGGGGGTTTTGATTACAGCTGCTGAGAGAGTGACAGAAAATTTGGCATCTTCTCACATTTTACTGTCTTAATCCATCGCTCTCTACTTTTTTCCTCTTCTGGAAAGTCATTCAAACGTATTAGTGGATTTTTTTCATTGGTCTTGGAGCAAATGGGTAAGTGAAAATAATATTTGCTGTAATCTCCCATTCACCGCTGTCAAAGTTTACCTGCAATCATTTACTTCCGTGTTCCAAAACCCGAAGTGTGAAAAAGGTCTACTGTATGTCTTCAGAAGACTTAAAATATTAGTGCACAAGTGGGGTCTGGGTAGCTCAGCGAGTATTGATGCTGACTACCACCCCTGGAGTCATGAGTTCAAATCCAGGGTGTGCTGAGTGACTCCAGCCAGGTCTCCTAAGCAACCAATTTTGCCCGGTTTCTAGGGAGGGTAGAGTCACATGGGGTAACCTCCTCGTGGTCGTGATGAGGGGTTCTCGCTCTCAATGGGGCGTGCGGTAAGTTGTGCGTGGATCGCGGAGAGTAGCATGAATCTCCACATGCTGTGAGTCTCTGCGGTGTCATGCACAGCGAGCCACGTGATAAGATGCATGGATTGATGGTCTCAGAAATGGAGGCAACTGAGACTTGTTCTCCACCACCCGGATTGAGGTGAGTAATCGCGCCACCATGAGGACCTACTACATATCGGGAATTGGGCATTCCAAATTGGGAGAAAAGGAAAAAAAAAAAAATAATAATAATAATAATATATATATATATATATATATATATATATATATATATATATATATATATATATAATTTAGTGCACAAGATGTATGGTCTACTTTTGTTTAGCTTTTTTGTTCTTTATGTAACTGTCATTGTTTGGAAAAGAGCAGCTTGGACTTTATGCCAACTTTCTAGTTTTTAAGTTCCATGTAAGAAAAAAGCCATACTGATTTTAAACAACATACAGTTTTCATTTTCGTGTGAACTGTCTCTTTCAGGAAATGTATTACTTTTCTCATGTCATTAAAAACAGCGGTTTATCAGCATAAAACAGTAACATTGCTGCACCTTCAGGGAAGAGGCTTTTGGAATACTGTATAAGTGGCTCTATGATAGTCACAACTTGTACTGAAGAAGCAGATGCCATGTCCAGCAAGGAAGTCTCTCTAAAATGGAAAAAGACAGAGGATAGTAATAGGATATACAAAGTTCTAATTGCATAGTTGAAAAGTCCAGATGATCTTACAGTATGTGGTTGAGTAAACTTGTATGTGTGTGATAGACTGACCCCTCACAGCGAGGCCACAGTAGATTAGGCCCAAGTACTATGGCAATGTTACTGGGTGTCATCTTATTCACTGCTTGCTGCTCTGACAAGTGTGACATAAATTGCACAAGGTACCTGACAGAAAGATATAAAAGGGATGGATCGACAAAGAGTGAAAATTAACAAAAAAAATTTAATTATTCTGTCATTATATACAATCACTCATATAGTGGAACACTAGAATAATGCCAGTTCATAGTGGCCATGTCTGTCAAGTTCCAAAAAGGACAAAAAAACACCATAAAAGCACCATAAAGGTAGTCTATATGACTTGTGTGCTATACAGTGTTGGGTAAGTTCCTTAAAAATAGTAATCCACTACAAATTACTAATTGTTTCTCTAGAATTGTAAACAGGTTACTTTACTAATTACTTCATTGAAAAAGTAATCACATTAATTTACTTTTAATTTACTTTCTAAAACACTTTTCCACTCAACAAATTCAAAATAATGTCTATATTTCTTGAAGTCATACACTCAGCACCTTATATTTCTCCTTCACAATGACTCGTTACGGGCCATAATTTGTGTATTCTACATAAATAATATATAAAAAATAAGTATAACCCTATAATGTACTTAAAAGTAATTAAATTAATTGGAAGTCAGTAAATGTAATCTGATTGCAAGAATGAAAAATGTAATGCATCGCACTACATTTTTTATTAAAAAGTAATTAGATTACAGTAAATAATTACTTGTAAATGGATCACACCCAACACTGGTGCTATATTCCAAGTCTCTTAAAGCCATACAAAAGCTTTGTGTGAGGAACAGACCAAAATGTAAGTTGTTATTCATTGATAACCTCTGAAATCACATTTGCGTCCACATTCAGATTTAAATAAGATGTGCCGTACCAGTTTTGATGCCACTTACGCCAAACACCATTTGTCCCTGTGTGTGTCGTAATAGCACATGGGTACGCCAGTTTGAATATGTGGAATAGAGAATGTTTGAGAGCTGCAGTGGAGGGTAAGATTATCAGGGAATTGCACCTAAAATATGTGAAATATAGCGCACAAGTCCTTTGGACAAATGTAATTGAGTTTAGTTATGTTTTTTCTTTCTTTTTTCTTCTTTTTTTTTTTTTTTTTGGAGCTTGAGAGACGTGGTCACTATGAACTGTAATTATATGGAAAAGAACTGCATGAAAATTCTTTAAAAATTCTCCTTTTGTGTTCCACAGAAAAACTTTTTTTCCTTTTTTATTTTTAGTGAAATGCTTTAAAAGCTTGAGAGAGAGAGACAGAGAGACAGAGAGAGAGAGAGTTGAAAATGTAATGTACCTAAGGTTATTGTAGTTATCTCTGGGAAGTTTTTGCAACGCCATCCGCAGCTGTTTCAGTTTTTCATCTGTCTCTTTTTCTCTAACAACATAAGAGATGACAAGACCATCAAAATATCTTCAAGCTTAGCATCTGAGGTGTTTTTCCCTCTTTAAAACACCATCAATAAGGAAATGAAAAAGACACAACCTTCAAACTTACCCTGCAGCTTTTAACCAGTCATTATATAGTTCAAATGTCATGAGAGGTTCAGGCAACTCTCTCAAGTAACACTTAAGCGCTCCTGCAAATAGAGCACACTATTTGAAATAAATAAAATGTTTATAATCTTTGTATTTCAGATAACCTTTTTGCAACCTTAAAACCTAGAAGCATATAAGGGTTTTTGAATACGCAGAAGTTTGTCACCTACAAAGCACTTTTCACACCTCAGCAAATCTTCCCATTATTTCACAAATAAAACATTAACTAATACAAAAACTCAGCAAATGCACCTTTTAAAGGTGCACTCAGTATTGTTTTTATGTTCAAAAGTTTTAATTTGCCATTGCAGAAATGCACCATTTGACATTATTCACACATTAATTTACTCCATGAGCAAAAGTGTCCAATAACAATAATTTTGTATGTGTATTTTTTTATATATATAGCAAACAATTTACTGAGTGAACCTTTAAATTAATCTAATTAAAAAATTACTGCCACATTTGTGTCCTTTTACCTGCCACAGCATGCGGTTCAGAGCTGAACTCATTTTGGTTGACTGCCCCCGAATCCAGACAGCTCTTCAGTTTTTTCACAACAGATGCAGCTGCTGCTAATCTGAACAACCCCTAGAAGATAGTTGTTAAGACAGATAGTGAAGATGAGAGTCGAAAGGCAAAACAAAGTACATTACTGTAAGAAAAAAGAAAAAGGGTTGTGATATCGAGCGTGCAGTTATGTGGGTGTGCAGTTATTTTTGTGAGTGTGAAGGTGCAGAGGTGCATTTGTGGTCAATTGCATTTAAAATATGTGTGTGTGTGGGCAAGGCAAAAGCTCACCTCTTCTCTGAGTCCTGTACGAAGCAGCATGCTTACACACTCCTCAATGGGTACAGCAATCTTTCGCCCACATCTCTGAAGGTGAGACAGCAGAGGCTCTCCAAATACCTTATTTTGTGATGTAGTCACTTGGAGTTCTATAATTCATGAGACAAATACTCTCATGGGTGTCACTTAGTTAAGAAGTAGTGGGGACAGTGGGGGAGGTTGATGATGTCACAAAATGGCGAAGGTTTAGCTCATGAATATTAATTAGGTTATGCACAAATAATTTAACATGTTCTTTTACTGTTTTGACAGAAAATATGTGATGTATTGATCCGCAAATCAAGACTGTAGCAGAATATTTGCAGAGTCGTTTTCAAGTCAAAACTGAAATGTGAACGATGGCATTAAAGGGATAGTTCACCCCAAAATTACAATTATCTCATCATTAACTCACCCTCATGCCATCCCAGATGTGTATGACTTTCTTTCTTCTGCTGAACACAAATTAAGAAAAATATCTGTCATATCGCTTCAGAAGACATGGATTTAACCATTGGAGTAGTATGGATTACTTTTATGCTGCCTTTATCTGCTTTTTGGACCTTCAAAGTTCTGGCCACCATTCACTTGCATTGTATGGGCCTACAGAGCTGAGATATTCTTCTAAAAATTGTTGTTTGTGTTCAGCAGAAGAAAAAAAGAAATACACATCTAGGATGGCATGAGGGTGAGTAAACGATAAGAGAATATTCTTTTTGGATGAACTATCCCTTTAATTCCTACTTCTGCCACTTTGGGTCCTGGGATTTTGTAGGTAAGTGGATAAATTTAGGGATCAGCATTAAATGAATGTCAAGTATAACACAGTTTCCAGTGCTGGATCCCCACATATTATAACACACACAAACAAACTGGAAACATCTGCTCAAGAATGGTTCCTCTGTACTCTATTAGATACACCCCTGCCGTTCGCTATTTCATGTGGAGGAGACAAAATCAACCAAGGCCAAAAGTGGTGGGGGGAAATCCCACTTGTCCCTGCCATAAATGACGCTTATTTAGGTGTTTAAATCACTGCTTAACACCCTCTGCTCACCTGTGTTGCTGTGGCTCTCTTTGAGCTCGGTTATATTTTTCTCCAGGAATTCATATGAGGCCTTGTGATATTCAGCTTGGAAATCTAGTAACTGTCAGAAAGTCTCAGTTAGAGGTCTATTTATATCTGTGCATTGTGCACAGTGTCTCCTATATAATGAAGACATACAGTTGGTACTCACACGAATGAAGTAGCTGGCATACTCATCCTCTTTAGTGGCAAAATGATAGAGGTCTGCAGAGTACTGATCCTGCAGGAAAGAAAATGTATTATTTGATTTATATCCTATACATCCCATAAAAACAACATTCTGATGGAATCACAAATTTTATGTTGGATTAGCAAACTCTTACTTAAAAGTTTGTTTAACTAACATCTTTTTTTCACTACACATTACTTGCTTTAAAATGCGTGGCCCTTTTATTCACAGGAAGGACAGTAAAGAGGTGATAGGAAATGATGGGGTGGGGGGGGGTTAATTGAACAAGCAGATTGCCAGATTGAAACTCAATGGCTCAATGTGTCAGAGCATGTGCACTAACCACTATGCCACAGCACCAACAGGCTAACAAAATGTAAAACTTAATTTTGAGTCTAATATTTCTAGCTGGAAAGATCAACTAGCTGGACCTAGCATTAAAAGGTACAGTGTTCAGGCTTGTTTAACCTTGATGGACTCAAGTCTCCTCCAAGCCTCCTCTAAATCTTCTCTTAGGCCGTCCTGCTTGGCCTGTGGACCTGTGCTGGTTTGAGATCTAAAAATAAAAGTGCACAAAGGAGAAATACAATATGCACATATTGTAAACACTTTACATAACACTGTAGCACAATTATATGATTCCCTCTGAACGAAAGATGCATAATGTGATGTATGTTAGAAAGAGTTCACCCAAAAATGAAAATCAAATATGGGAACACGTCAGTAACATCAAACCTCACTGGTTTTTGTGCCATAACATCCTGACATTTGGTAAGGAAACCCACAAGAATAAATTAGTTTTGGGAATTTGGAAAGTGTTTGGAATGTTGACAAAAATGAACTATATAGTCATTGACTGGCTGTGGTGCAAAACTGATCAAATATTCACCTTGTACGAGCATTATTCCAGTCTGTTGTAAGTTTAGCAAACTGTTTCTTGTTTTTCAAGATCTCTGGGAGGTCTTCCTGCATGGATTACATCGATAAAGATCAGGAATAATGTTTCAGTTAATATGTTAGGTTTGGGAGTTAGAAAGGAGCTACCTCACTGAGCTTATTAAGAGGCACTAGAACTTCTTTCTCCAACTTCATCTCAAAGTCAGCCAAAGTCTGCGCCAGAAAATTTTGCATGAAGCAGCACATTTCCAGAACTTTTCTGCAGGAAGGCAAGACCTGGTGTGCTTAGAAACTTTTTTTTATTATTATTCACAAGAGTGTATTTCCAAGGCAGCTGTGCTATATAGTGGCATTTAGACTTGAAAGCCTTACAATACTTTCTCCTATCCCAGCTAAATATGCAGAGACAACTATAAGTAAGCCATTCATAGGTTAATTTTCTCGAAAACTGTAAATGCTGTGTGGCGTAATAAAATGTGCTCTGCTTGTTTTGAAAAACCCGCTTAGACCTATCACTTTGTTTGACCAAAGGAAGCTGTTTTAAAAACAACGTTTGTTTTTGCCATTCATTTTGGTAGCACTAATGACACAGAAATTACATAATTCAGCATTAACTCTGCTGGCATTACATTTTCTTTCACAATCATTATCATAATCATCCACAGTTTGTGTTAATTAAAATACTTACCTAATAGAAGATTCACCATCAAAATCTTTAAAACTCTCAGCCATACTGACAGACAGCATCATGAGGGGTAACTTTTTCTGTAAATGAGGAAAAGTATGAATGAGAAAAATGAGTGATGAAAATCAGGAAGTCCTATGTGCCAATGCATGTTTTCAGATACTTCCACTTTTCTGTTGTTTGTTTATGTTAGTTTACATAAGTATCATATCTAAGGAACAATAAACCAAATTTGTCATTTAATTTTTCCCTTTTCAAAGTAACAAGTCATGTATGGAGCCAGAATGATCTCAAAAATCATATATTTACAAAATACAATTCATAAATGCACAGCACAATTCACATTCACAAAATCCGATTCATAAATTCAAAATACAATACATAATACAAGTGAGGGCACAAATATTTCCCCAATTGTCCACACAAATACTTCTCACTTAAATTCAAAACGTTTTTACAAATATGTATTTATCAAGTTCTTGAATTAATTTGCCTCAAAACATTTGTGAATGTTGTTACATTTATTCATGGATCATTCAATCTGCATTAATGCATTTGCAAATCGTCACATGTGTGTGGATTGCTTTAGATTTGTGTGTGGCATTTTTGAGACTTTCCTGCCAGGTTTCCATTGACAAATTTGCGTCTTTTTTTATTTATTTATTTTTTATTTTTTTAGGAAGTCCTCTTTAGTTAATTACATTGAGCTTTTAATCCCCCAATCACAACACGCTTTGCTGAACTCTGGTGGATATTGTTTCTCATTAGTTATTCATTATTCTTATGAGAACAATGGGGAGAAATATCCAATAGAATTGGCTATTTTAACAACGAAAAACATGACGAAAAGCTGTTGTCTTTTTTTTTTTTTTTTTTTTTTTTTTGCACTTCAGACAAATCCAGAATAAACCGGAAATGATTTTTTATTGCCTTTCAAACTACAAAATAGGAGCCTAAAGAAGAGCACTGTGGCTTCAAGCTGTTGAGACATACAGTTCAGTAGTCTCAGTACAGAAGTTTACATTTACGATTTTCACGTTAATGTTTTGTTATTTAATTGGGATCTACAACATTTAACTGCTTTGTTTACATCATAAACATGTTTATTTATATCTTTTAATATGATCATTAAAGTATCATTAATTATATTTTTAAAAATATTTAAGAGGTGAAACCTGTGATATGGCTAATGCGATTACAATGAAAGACCTTTAATTATTTTAATTTTAAAATGTACAGCCTCAGCGGGCAATGCAAGAAGGCTTAAACTTTGGTAAGGTTAAAATAGTAGGCTACACATACAATAAAACTATAAAAAAGTAAAAGGGTGACGCACTAATGATGGGGATGAAATAAATTTTATTCAACAACAAATATGCAGTAATACATAATGTAATAATTTATCCTACAATCATAAGTAGTTTTCATTATTGTTTCTTCTTAATAAGTACCTTGTTTGGCAGTAAAGATAGTGCTAATGGTGATGAGTATACAGATGCATCTCAATAAATTAGAATGTTGTGGAAAAGTTCATTTATTTCAGTAATTCAACTCAAATTGTGAAACTTGTGTATTAAATAAATTCAATGCACACAGACTGAAGTAGTTTAAGTCTTTGGTTCTTTTAATTGTGATGATTTTGGTTCACATTTAACAAAAACCCACCAATTCACTATCTCAAAAAATTAGAATACATCATAAGACCAATAAAAACATTTTTTTAGTGAATCGTTGGCCTTCTGGAAAGTATGTTCATTTACTGTATATGTACTCAATACTTGGTAGGGGCTCCTTTTGCTTTAATTACTGCCTCAATTCGGCGTGGCATGGAGGTGATCAGTTTGTGGCACTGCTGAGGTGGTATGGAAGCCCAGGTTTCTTTGACAGTGGCCTTCAGCTCATCTGCATTTTTTGGTCTCTTGTTTCTCATTTTCCTCTTGACAATACCCCATAGATTCTCTATGGGGTTCAGGTCTGGTGAGTTTGCTGGCCAGTCAAGCACACCAACACCATGGTCATTTAACCAACTTTTGGTGCTTTTGGCAGTGTGGGCAGGTGCCAAATCCTGCTGGAAAATGAAATCAGCATCTTTAAAAAGCTGGTCAACAGAAGGAAGCATGAAGTGCTCCAAAATTTATTGGTAAACGGGTGCAGTGACTTTGGTTTTCAAAAAACACAATGGACCAACACCAGCAGATGACACTGCACCCCAAATCATCACAGACTGTGGAAACTTAACACTGGACTTCAAGCAACTTGGGCTATGAGCTTCTCCACCCTTCCTCCAGACTCTAGGACCTTGGTTTCCAAATGAAATACAAAACTTGCTCTCATCTGAAAAGAGGACTTTGGATCACTGGGCAACAGTCCAGTTCTTCTTCTCCTTAGCCCAGGTAAGACGCCTCTGACATTGTCTGTGGTTCAGGAGTGGCTTAACAAGAGGAATACGACAACTGTAGCCAAATTCCTTGACACGTCTGTGTGTGGTGGCTCTTGATGCCTTGACCCCAGCCTCAGTCCATTCCTTGTGAAGTTCACCCAAATTCTTGAATCGATTTTGCTTGACAATCGTAAGGCTGCGGTTCTCTCGGTTGGTTGTGCATCTTTTTCTTCCACACTTTTTCCTTCCACTCAACTTTCTGTTAACATGCTTGGATACAACACTCTGTGAACAGCCAGCTTCTTTGGCAATGAATGTTTGTGGCTTACCCTCCTTGTGAAGGGTGTCAATGATTGTCTTCTGGACAACTGTCAGATCAGCAGTCTTCCCCATGATTGTGTAGCCTAGTGAACCAAACTGAGAGACCATTTTGAAGGCTCAGAAAACCTTTGCAGGTGTTTTGAGTTGATTAGCTGATTGGCATGTCACCATATTCTAATTTTTTGAGATAGTGAATTGGTGGGTTTTTGTTAAATGTGAGCCAAAATCATCACAATTAAAAGAACCAAAGACTTAAACTACTTCAGTCTGTGTGCACTGAATTTATTTATTACACAAGTTTCACAATTTGAGCTGAATTACTGAAATAAATGAACTTTTCCATGACATTCTAATTTATTGGATGCACCTGTACATTCATAACCAGTACTGTGGACCTAAACATTTACAGCAACTTTACCTCATTAATTAAACACTTCGCCAAACTGAACGTTAAGCACAAGGTTTGATTGATTAAAGTATGAAAACCAATATAAGCTGCAGTCCACTCCGATCCTGTCAAGTTATGTCTTGTTCTCAGGTGTTAACTCATCATTATGTCTCTGTGTCAGGTGTATTTTGTTGATTCATGTCTTTTATTTTGAAATTCTAGTTCCTGTTTCATGTCATGTGTTCCTGTTTCCCTTGTCATGTGATTTCTGTTTTCCCTCCATGTTCATGTGTCATGTTTTCATTGGTTTATTGTTTAATTAGCTTGTTTGAGTTCTGTTTGTTCATTGGTTTATGTTCTCCCATGTCTTGTATTTAAGCCCTCGTGTTTCCATTGTGTATTGGTCAAGGGATGAATGTGAATGGGTATGTTTGTAGTCAAGTCATGTTTGTAGTCAAGGTTTTGGGATTCCACATCTGTAAATAAACTGCACTTGGGTTCTTCATCTTCATGTCTTCGTCATTGTCAGCAGTTCCAGCATACGTTACACTCTGCTGGAACTGCTGTTGTGATGATATGATGATAGATTGAATCCGGTCTGAAGTTTCTCAAACACACTAAACGATAAGGTTACGATTGTAACCATGGTTCCCTGAAATAAGGGAATGAATGCTGCGTCATAGCAGACGCTATGGGGTTATTCCCGCAAGCGTAGCCAATCTCTTAATCTCTTTAAAATCTTGCCAATTTTATATTGCTTTGTGCTCCGCCTCCCTTGCGCATGTAGCGGACGTATATAACAGTGGTGCACAGTGCTATCTCTTCAAAATATTCAACTGAAGGGTGCAAGCAATACTCAACCCTTGTGGTGAAGATTTAGTAGCATAGCCAGTTTACGCAGCATTAATTTTCTCATTTCAGGGAATCATGGTTACAGTTGTAAACTTATCATTCCCTATCAATTCAGTCAGAATGCTGTGTCATAGCTGACGCTATGGGGAATGTATACCATCTCGCCGTGCTACTGGTTCACAGGCATTATGATAAGCATCAACAGAGTCTCCTCTTCACATCGCAATGATACATGGCGATGACGCTAGGCAGTTTGGGTAGCGCAGTCAGTGCAAGATGAATTAAATCACTATCATGTGTGAATAATTATAAATAAGGGACTAACCAAATGGGTAGTGAAAACTTACATAAAGTGACTGCTAACTGCAGTTTATGGGATGACCATATATGAATAAACTGGTAGTAAGCAGCAGGATACAAAGTTTAACTCTTCTTCACATTAAGCACCTGGGAAGAGAGAGAGGAGACATCCAGTTTGTAAAATCTGGCAAAAGTGCTAGGGGAAGCCCAACCTGCAGCTAGGCAGATGTCTTCAAGGGAAACACCATTAAATAATGCCCATGAAGATGCCATGCCTCTAATGGAGTGAGCTTTTACTCCAATAGGGCACTGTTTGCCTTGCGAGTCATATGCGAGCGCAATGGCATCCACTATCCAATGTGAAAGCCTTTATCTGGAGACAGCCAACCCTTTGAAGTGACCTGTGACGTAGAAAAAGAGCTGATCCGAAAGCCGCATTTGCCTCGTGCGATCGATACTGTATATGCACGCAGTGCTCTTACAGAACAAAGTGTGTGTAGCCTCTCCGCTTCGTCCAAAGCGAACAGAGGGGGAGAGAAAGCCTGAAGGGTAATAACCTGTGCCCTGAAGGGAGTGGTCAAAACTTTCTGCATGTAGCCTTTCCTGGGTTTAAGAATGGCTTTTGATAAGCCTGATCCAAACTCTAAGCAGGTGTCCTTGACCGACAGCGCCTGAAGGTCCCTGACACGTTTTACTGAAGCCAAAACGAGAAGCCGTGCAGTCTTTATTGAGTACACGTAGTGCTTTTAACACAAGCGCCAAGTCCCAAACCGGCACGATGATGGGGCGTAACGGTCTCAACTGCCTCGCCCCACGTAACAATTTCACAATCAAAGGATGTCTGACTTTTGATAGACCACCCAGTGGGATATGTCCGGTTGCTATAGCAGCGACATACACTTGAGCGTAGATGGGTTGAGACCCGCATCTAAACGTTCTTGTAGAAAATGAAATATAGGCTGTACGTTGCACTGTACATGGTCCTCGTGACAAGAGGAAAACCAATCAGCGAAATTAACGTGTATAAACATCTTGTTGAAGGGGCTCTGGCTTGTAATATGGTGTCAATCACCGGTTGCGAGAACCCGTGCGCAACAATTGAGCACCGTTCAGTGGCCACACATCAAGTTTCCACAGTTCTGGATGCGAATGCCATATCATGACCCCCGCCTGTGTGAGCAGGTCTCTGCTCAGTGGAATACTCCACAGGGGGGCATTCAAGAGCTCTATTAATTCTGGGAAAAATGGGCGGTTCGGCCATTCCGGTGCAACCAAAAGTACCGCTTCCACGTCCTCTCGAATTTTGCACAATATTTGGTGAAGTAAGTGGATGGGAGGGAATGCATACTTGCGTCCTGCTGGCCAACTGTGGGTGAGCGCATCCAAGCCCCCCGGGGAATAAGTCAGGGCGTACCACAGGCGACGGTGTGTTGTCTCCGGTGATGCAAATAGATCTATTTCGGCTTCTCCGAATCTATCCCATATCATCAGGACGAAGTCTCCATTCTCCTTTTATAACACCCTGTCACGAAAGCAAATCTGCGCTGCAATTCAGCTGACCTGGAACGTGTGTCGCACGTGTCGACAGGAGATGTTTCTCACACCAGAAGAGAAGCTGGCACACCAGGTTCATCAATGGTCCTGATCGAACTCCCCCTTGGTGATTTATGTAAGCCACGACCATCGTATTGTCGGTTCTGATCAAAACATTAAACCCCTGGACAGCTGGTCGGAAAGTCATTAATGCTAGAAATGCAATGTGCAGTTCCAGACAATTTAAGTGCCAGGTCACTTGATTCACCTGTCCAGGTGCCAAAAGCTGGGCCCCCATCACACAGGGTTCCCCAGCCCGTGTTCTACACATCTGTCGTGACCACTTTGCGTCTGGACACTTGACCAAGTGACATGCTCGTTTGATAGAATGTGGGCATTTTCCAAATGGTAAGCGTGGCTAGACAGCGGTGCGTCATCAAAAGATGTAAGTGGCCGTGTCGCCATGAATGATGGGGTACCTTCAATCTGAGCCAGCACTGAAGTGGTCTCATCTGCATTAGTCCCAGTTTCCCAGCTTGAAAATGTTCAAACACCGGTGAATGGAATGAATGCCTTCTTCTGTCAGGCACACCATCATAGATACTGAGTTTAGATTCTTGCCCAGGAATTAAATCTGATAGCTGGGCGTTAACAGCTGTCCTTTTTGGCGACTAGAAAATAGCAGCTGTAGAATCCGCTGTGGGCATTGTCCAGTGAAACTATCTCTATCACGTCTTTTGCGAGGAGATTTAATATCTCTGAGTGGAGAACAGGAGTGTCCCGCACATTACAGTGGAGGAAATAACACAGTTGAAGCGAGGTGGCCACCTCGCAAACTGTAACACATACCCTTGTTCTATCGTCTTCAGCATCCAAATGGAAATGCCTAGAAGATGGCGCCATGCATCCGCATAATGAGCCAGATGACACCAGAGCCTCTCGGTGTCTAGCTGCGCGCCGCTCGCCCTCGGGGAGCGGTCGCGATGCGTGTATTGTGCTGATGCATGAATTGGAAAGGAGCTCATTATTGTGAATATGTCTGTGCCCTGAGTAATTGCATCGGAGATTGTACTCTTTATTGGTTTGTGACAAACTCTTGGCACGAAGCCAACAAATTTGGAAACATGAACACAATTTTTTGTCAGTCCTGGGATCGAGTGAAGCTCTGTGGGGACTCGGCTGGATGATCTGGGTCCTCTTGGCAGCCAGATTGAACACGTCCAAGGGCTCTGGTCCCAGTTTCATGCCAGTAACATCAGGAATGCTGCTCTGGTTTGGCAGGTGGCCTCCCGCTGGTACGAGGGCGCCTCGGTACCGCGATCTTGCTCTTGTGCCAGGAGCGTTAGGACCTCACCAGGGGCTCTGTCTCCGTTTTCCACATTTGCTGTGCAGTGGCCGTGCTGAATTTGTGGGGGCAAATCCCACCCCCCCCCCCCCCCACCCCCCGCCTCAGTGGTTTTATAGGAGGTGCTTATAGGCCTGCGACTGCTTCTGCGCCACCTGAAACCTTTCGGTGAAAGCGCTAATGGCATCACCAAACAGGCCCTGTTGAGACACCGGGGCGTCTAACAGCACGGCTTTGTCTCTGTCAAGCATCTCTAACAAATTAAGCCAGAGGTGGCGCTCAGCGGCCACCAGGCTACCCATGGATCTGCCAGAGGCTTGGGCGGTGATCTTGGTAGACTGGAGAGCCATGTCAGTGGCACTGCGCAGCTCTGTGAAGGACTGGGGATCCGGTCCACTCGTCTCCATTTCTCTCAGCAGGTCAGCCTGGTAGGCTTGCAGCACTGCTATGGTGTGCAAAGCCGAGCCAGCCTGACCTGCTGACCTGTAGGCCTTGTCCAGTAGATTGGATGTCATCCTACAGGGCCTGGACGGGTGAGCGGGCCTGGATTTCCACGCCAGAGTCGAAGAGGGGCACAGGTGGGCTGCTACTGCCTCTTCAACCAGGTTTTTTGGCTTTGTCTGAAGTGCAAAAAACGACACAACTGCTTTTCATCACGTTTATCATTGTTAAAATAGCCAAATCTATCGGATATTTCTCCCTGTTGTTCTCATAGGAATGAATGAGTAACTATGGTAATGGGGAAATTATATCAGAACCCTTCTAATAAGGGAGCCTACAAGCTTAGCCTAAAATAGCATAATGCGGTGCTCCCATAGACATTCTATAGTGGTGCACTGGCAAGGAGACAACAGGCCTTTCTTTTTGAATGGATGTCTATGGAGGAGATGCTCTTTTGTGAGTTAACAGCTCATCACTTAATTAATTGACCACCTTTCTGCTAATCTTCAACATGTTTTACACTAAACAATCCATTTGTTTAGATTTTATTGGAGTTTACTATGATAAATTTATGTTTCATAAGGGAAATCATGGAAAATTTTGCAACAGGTAGGTGTCACTTTACGGCTCTCCCCATTCATTTGTATGGTATCATCAAACATTAACTCACTGTCGTAACACACTAGTTGACCGTTACTAGCCATTACGCTCTCGCCTGTGATAGAACCGCAAAGGTTGTTATCTAAATTATAAAAGAATCTCTGACAATATCCACCAGAGTTCAGCAAGGCGTGTTGTGATTGGTAGATTCAAAGCTCAATGTGATTACTAAAGAGGACTTCCTAAAAAAAAAAAAAACCCTGCAAATATGTGAATTGAATCCTGGCAGGAAAGTCTAAAAAAAGCCACACATAAATCCAAAGCGATCCACACGCATGTGACGATTTTCAAATGCAGATTCAACGATCCATAAATAAATGTAAAAACATTCACAAATGTTTTGATGCTAATTAATTAAAAAACTTGATAAATACATATTTGTAAAAACGTTTTGAATTGATTTAAGTATTTGTGAGGAAAATTGGGGAAATATTTGTGCCCTCACTTGTATACAGTATGTATGAATTGTATTTTGAATTTATGAATCGGATTTTGTGAATGTGTATTGTGCTGTGAATTTATGAATTGTATTTTGTAAATACAGCTCTGGAAAAAATTAAGAGACCACTCCAAATGTTCAGTTTCTCTAGATTTACTATTTATAGGTACGTGTTTGAGTAAAATTATCATTTTTGTTTTATTTTATAAACTACTGACAACATTTCTCCCAAATTCCAAATAAAAATATTGTCATTTAGAGCATTTATTTGCAGAAAAAGACAACTGGTCAAAATAACAAAAAACATGCTGTGTTTTCAGACCTTGAATATTGCAAAGAAAACAATTTCATATTAATTTTTAAACAACACAATACTAATGTCTTGTAGGAAGAGTTCAGGAATAACCTTGATTTTCAATCACAACTTTCATGTGTCTTTGCACGCTTTCCACCCATCTTTCACATTGCTGTTGGGTGATTTTATGCCACTCTTGGCACAAACATTCAAGCAGGAATTCAACAGACGCTGGAATGGAATGGCTGCCATAGATGTAGAGACGCTGGAATGGAATGGCTGCCATAGATGTAGAGATGCTGATTTAAGAAACATTTGGAATAGTCTCTTAATTTTTTTCCAGAGCTGTATATTCTTTTTGAGATCATTCTGGCTCCACAGACAATGGGGAACAGAGGACGAATGAGAGGAAAAATTATCAAAAAAACAGAGAAATGGAGTAGATTTTTTCAACTTAAATTCTTTTGAAATGCTGATGAATATAATTTGCTGAGATATTAATTTTATTTCAGCTCAAAGCTGATGTAATTCCTGCGACACTAGCGCCACCAAATGAAATTGCAAAAATAAACAAATGTTTTCAAAACAATTTTTTTTCTTATATGCCCCTCCTCTGCTGATGTACAAATAGTCAGATAGTCCCGCCCTCAACTCACGCCATTGGTTGAGTAGTGTGGTTGGGGCGGGTCTAGCGTGTCGCTCAAAACAAACACAGTTTTCGAGAAAATAAATCTATGAATGGCTTACTTATAGTTGTCTCTGCATATAAAGCAGGGATAGAAGAAAGTATTTTAACACTGAAAAAGTTACATACTTCAGCTTTAATTTATGAATCAAATATAAGTAAGCCTTTTGTAGGTTGATTTAACCTAATAGTGTAACACTGTGGATCTGTTTGTTTGAGTGACCCATCTAGTCCTAAACAGCAACATTAGCTAAACCAATGGTGTAAGTTTAGGGCGGGACTATCTGTTTGTACAACCAATGAAAGATAGTAGAGTTTTCTGGAATCTGTTTGAAAACAGTGATAATTTACATTTCCTCTGAAGAATAAGAAGAAAATGAAGGTCTGTAGTTTGCACTCCTGAAAAGCTGAGAAGTCACTCCTGTTGTAGAACGCATATACAGATTCCACACACAGACCAAGCAAAAACTTCAGAAGACAATTTCACCTATTCTGAACTCTCCATCATCACAGGAGCAATTTGGAATTATGGTAGGCCAAGATAATGTTGGAAAAAATCCTACTTCCATCTGTTGTGATGTAGAAGATCTTCATAGCCACAGCATTTCATCATATAACCATTTAATTTGTCTTCTTGAACACTACTCATTTCTCATAAACAGGGCCTGGTACTCTGCTTCAGAATCTGCGTCAACACACTTACAATCCACATGAATAAATAGGAGGTTATTTTACCATCCGTCTCTCTGAGTCCAGTCCCTGCTGACTCTGCAGGCAGCCAACCAACTTCTTATGGATGATCTGGGCAGCTCTCCTGGCTGGCTCCACACGCTGTTCCACCTTAAAGCAAAAAAGATGAGACATTTATCCAAGTTCATCTACACTGTATTTGTACTGTAAGCACACATATTGTATCTAAAAAGCAGTGGATTATGCAGTCATTAGCAGTAAAAGCTGAAGTCTGTCACTTTTGTGATGTTTAAATATTTTCTCCTAGCTTAATATGCAGAGACAACTATAATACCCTGAAAAGGCAAAACGCAATAGTTACTGCATTTTGGCCTTGTAGAGTGGTATAGGTAAGCCATTTGTAGGTTGATTTTCCAAAAAGTGTAAACATTGTGACACATCATAACATTGCTCTCATTATTTGAGCATCCTGACTGCCTGACCCATCCTGACCTTACACCGATTATATTTCATAAGTCGACATTGTGTGGTCATGTAAATGCTTAGGGCATAACATAAACACATTTTTATGATCTTGCATGGTTTTACTGTTTGCAAATTGATTTACACCAATTATATTGTTGATTTTGTTGTTACGTTTGGTAACTTGTTTTGTGAAGTCTGAAGTTAAATTCTCCTCAAAATTACCTGTTCATAATACAAATCAAATTATCTGTTGATTATAACCGTCATCGTGTTTCATGCACCAGGTGTTGAGGTCTGCGTGTGCAGCTCTGGATCTTGTTTCTATCGCCATTAGAACAAGGTGATGTTGTCTAACGGACTGCATAGAATGCATTAAGCTTCCCTGTGGAAGGCTTCCATGTGTCACGTGGGACGTGATTAAATACATAAAAAAGATAAAAAAGCACTGAAGTGCCAGTACAATTTTAAGAGCATAGCTTAATTCAGTGCTACATTGCTTGAGTTAAATGTACAAACAAAAAGTGACTAAAATGAAAAAGAGCATTGCAAAGTAAACTCTACTTGAGAAGTTCTACACTGTAAAGCCTAAAGTTGTCATTACTGGAAATATCAAGTTGTCTTAATTAAGTATTACTTGAAATGTCATAACTCAAATATTTAAGTTCACTGAAATTATTTGTCTTAGAAAATCCATAGATTTAAGTTTTTACATGCAGGGGCTTAAATAGTTGTTATTAAGAATGCATAGATATTTAGCTCTTTTATTGGATTATTTATGTTATTGTATTTTTGGCAAAAAGTTGTTTCATGTAATGTCCCCATTAGGGTGGTCTGTGTCCCATTTGGTCAAGTTGGACCCTGTTAACACTATTGCAGTTCTCCTTGTGCATGTGCAACTGAAGTACAGCTGTCTGTGCATTTCTGTGGAGAAATATGTTTATTTAATGACTGAACTAGAATCAGTTATAATTTTTATTTGAGCTGTGCTATTGTTTGATCTAAAATTGAATCAGTTCAATTAAAATTATTAACAACAGTAGAAACGGAGTTCCACGTGACGCCATGCGAGGAGCAGACGTGTAAACGGCGAGCTCTGCGCACTTTGCTAATTTTTGGTTATTTTTGTGTCATAAACCAGTGAGATTCGATACACCCTGCTACATATCTGTTCTTTGAAGTTAACATGGCAAAGAATTCAAAATTCTCGGGCTCTGGAGACATTAAAAGACACTTACATGCTCAAGCTGATACATCAGACAGGGCCGCAGATCAGGGACTCGGTTTGGAAGGTGCGGCAGGAGAAATCCAGTGGCAACTGGCGAGCATGTCTGTGATGCTGACGAAAGTTGTTGCTGACTTAGAGGATCTTGCTGTAATACGTCGATCGATTACGGCGATGGAAACGAAATTCTCTGAGTTGATTACAAGAATCAGGGACGTCGAGAGATGGATCGATTATCTGGAGCCATTGGAGAGGGAATTAGCTGCAAACCCGCTAGCGACCAAGATAGACTTGCAACGCGTTTTGGAAAAACTAGAGGACAACGTCCAAATTGTTGGAATTCCTGAGCATGAGGAAGGCAGAGATATGGTGAAATTCCTGGACGAGCTCTTCCCGAATCTGCTCGACATAACAGGCCACAACCTGGAAATCGAGCGAGCTCACAGAGTCCCAGCTTGGAGATCTGCTAAGGGAGACAGGCCCTGATCAATTCTGAACAAATTCCTGAGATCATCCAATTAAGATCTTGTGTTACGTGAGGAGAGGAGCAAAGGAAAGCTTTCTTGGAAAAATCACAGCATTTTCTTTTTCCCAGACTATGCGAATTCGACAAGAGAGAAACATGATCGATTCAAGGAATGCAAGAAACTCTTGCATTGACAGAGGATCGCTTTTGCACTGATGTTTCCAGCCAAATTGAGTATAGATACTAAGGATGGCCGCAAAATATTTACATGCCAACAACAAGCTATGTTTTTCATAAAATCGATGGACTGAGGAAGTCATAGTGTGTTTCTCATGTTGCCCCAAGTAGCTTGTCTCGCTGAAAATACACTTGACCGTCCGAGGAAACTGGGTGCCTGTATTGTTTCTTTTTGTGCTGGTTCCGCTAGTGGTTGGAATTTGTTTTGTGGAGGAAAACACCTTCGATACAGTTCTGTGAATGAATCTTCATGTTCTTTGTGCTTATTCTGCCTATTGGCTGGAGTTTGTTTTATATATTATTTTCTGTTATGTAATTCTGTCTCGCAGAATTTGTATAGAAGCACCGGACTTGAGAAAGTTGTCACGGGGACTCTCGTAGGCGTACATGGACTTTTTGAGTTTAGAGGGATGGACGCCGGTTGGCGCTGTCGTGCAAGGGGTTAATGCGCACGTTTTTCTTTTTTCTTTGTTTGTTTGTTTCTGGGGAAGTTCAGAGTCTGACTGTTGCACTAATGTTGGAATGTGATCTTTATAATTTTATTTTTGACACACAATCTATTTTTTTTAATATGTCAAAATGTCAAATGTTAATATGAGTGGATTATCTCTCTCTACATGGAATGTGAATGGGTTGGGGTACCCCATAAAAATAAGGAAGGTTATTTCTTTTATTGAGCGTAAGAAATGTGATATAGTGTTTCTTCAATAAACGCATCTTTCCCCGCAGGAAGCTGAAAAATTTGGGAAGATATGGGGTGGGCATTTTGTTTATAGTCTGGCTCAAGTAAGAGCAGGGGAGTCATTACATTGATAAGTTGAATCTACAGTTCAAATGTCTCAAACAGATTAAAGATAAATTATAATAATTAATTATATTTATTTATCACACATTTCCACATATACAGTGAAACTCTTTTTTTCACATATCCCAGCTAAGCTGGGGTCAGAGTGCAGGGTCAGCCATGATACAGCACCCCTGAAGCAGATAGGGTCAAGGGCCTTGCTCAAGGGCCCAACAGTGGCATCTTAGTGGTGCTGGGGCTTGAACCCCTGACCTTCTGATCAGTAACCCAGAGCCTTAACCACTGAGCCACCACTGCCCAATTAGGAAGAGTCATTATTGTTTTAGCAGAAATTCAGGGGCAAAGGTTGATTTTGGCTAATATTTATGCACCTAATGCTGATGATCATGGCTTTTTTATTGATCTTGAAGGGATGTTGCAAGCCGCTGGCACCCATGATATAATATTGGGAGGAGACTTTAATCTATTGATGGCTCAGTCCTTGATCATAGTGAAGCAAAAGTGTGCAAGCCCCCCAGAGCAACATTGACGCTTCACAGGATGTGTAAAAATCTTGGTCTCACAGATATTTGGAGACTTTTAAACCCATCTGGGAGGGATTATACATTTTTTTCATTAGTCCATAAGATTTATTCTAGAATAGATTTTTTCTTGATATCTAAGTCCCTCATTTCATCTGTTGTTGATTGCTCAATTGGAAACATCTTAGTCTCAGATCATGCCCTGGTAAGTTTAGAGGTGTTGCCACATACGGAGAAAAAGAAATCATATAGTTGGCACTTTAATGTATCCCTTTTGCAAAATCCTAATTTCCAACAAATGTTAAAGGCTGAAATTAATGTCTACATGGAGACGAACTGGTCGCCAGTATCCTCTGTGGGTGTGGCTTGGGAGGCACTTAAGGCGGTTCTTAGGGGTCGGATCATACAGTATGCCTCATTCATCAAAAAATCCAAAGCAAGAGAACTCGTGGAGTTGGAAGGGAATATTAAAAATGCAGAGGCAGAGCTGAAGCGCCAAATGTCGTCTGATGGCCTCAGAGAATTGACCCAACTGAAATACAGATATAATAATATTTTGTCGCGGAAGGTGGAGTTTTGAATATTCAGGGCAAGACAATCATTCATTGAGTCGGGGGACAAAGCAGGGAAAATTTTGGTTAGATATATAAAGCAGAGAGAGTATTTTTCTACCATTCCCTCAGTGAAATCTGCTGGTGGTGAAATATTTACCTCAACCGTTGATATTAATAATGTTTTTAAAGAATTCTATCTTGATCTCTATAATTCCACATCTTAGTCCACCGATGAAGATGTAAGAAACTTTGTGGAACCATTAGAACTCCCTAAACTGATGAATGAGCAAAAAAATTATCTTGATTCTGAGATAACCTTGGAGGAGCTTGATGAGGTAATTAAGGCCTTGTCTACAGGCAAGGCTCCGGGACCAGACAGCTTTGCCGCAGAGTTTTTTAGATCTTATGCTACAGAACTGGGTCCACTTTTGTTAGAAGTTTATATGGAATCATTAAAGAATGGAAAGCGTCTGCCAACCATGACACAATCCCGGATCAGTCTGATTCTTAAAAAGGACAAAGATCCAAGCGAGTGTAAGAGTTACCGTCCAATTTCCCTGATCCAGCTAGACGTAAAAATGTTGTCAAAAATATTGGCTAACCGATTAAGTAAAGTTATGACATCTCAGATTTCAGATTATTTTACTCTGGACAGGGGCACCCGGCAGGATTGCCCTCTTTCCCTATTATTGTTCTGTCTTGCCCTGGAACCATTAGCAGCCACGATAAGAAAGGAGGATGATTTTCCAGGGGTGATTGCGGGAGGTATGGCACATAAGCTTTTGCTTTACGCAGATGATATTTTATTATTTGTCTCCGACCCCACTAGATCTATGCCTTGCCTCCACAGAATTATTCATTCCTTTTCTAAGTTCTCAGGATACAGAGTTAATTGGTCTAAATCCAAAGCATTGGCTCTGACAGCATACTGCCCAATAATGGCTTTTCAGCTGGGCGATTTCCAGTGGCACAAACAGGGCATTAAATATTTGGCCATTTTATTCCCAGCAAATTTGTGTGATTTATTTTTAAGTTCATTTTGACCCTTTAATAAAAAGGTTTTTGAGCGATGTGGGCAGGTGGGCTTCATTACATTTATCTATGTCTGGTAAGGTTAATGTTATTCAAATTAATTGTATTCCAAATTTCATCTACCTGCTACAGTCTCTCCATGTAGATGTCTCCCTCTCTTATTTCAAACAATTTGATAGCATAGCGAAGTCCTTCATTTGGAATGGTAAGCATCCCAGATTACATTTCAATAAGTTACATAGGCCGGTTGACAAAGTTGGTTGGGCTAGGCCTACCCAAGATTTTGTTTTATTATTATGCATTCGGTCTCAGACATTTGGCTCATTGGTCACTTCCACCTGAGAGAACCCCTTCCTGGTTTGGTATTTAACAGGAAGTTCTTGCCCCTATTTTGCCATTGCAAAGCCTTTCCATTAAACTAACCGGAGAAGTTAAGTCGCACCCCGTTATCTCACATTTGAATGCGGTATGGACAAAAGTGTCCAGAGTGTTTAATTCGGACATTTATTTAAATGTTGCCTTGAGCATATGGCTAAACCCAAAATTATGTATTAATAAGTCCCCTTTCTGCTGGTCAGAGTGGATTGTGAGGGAGGTTAATATGCTCAGTGACCTATATGAGAGTGGAGCGTTAAGATCGTTTGAAAATTTGGTCCAACATTTCAGGATTCCCAGATCTCAGTTCTTTAGGTATTTACAGCTATGCCACCTGCTCTATACAATTTTTGGGAGTAGCATACACCCCCCTAAAGGGGCAGATACTCTAGAAGTGGTGATTACTTCTTTTGGAAAAGGTCATGAGGCATCAGTGTATTACTCCCTGCTAATTCAGTGGGGAGGGGTTTAATTTATATAACTGATTCCGTATTTAATGTTGTGTTTATCTGTTTTGTGGATGAAATCAATAAAAAAAATTAATAACCAAAAAACAACTGTAGAAACAACAATATTTAAATAGCAAATCTGAGTTAAGGCTACTTGCATCTAGTTAACTCAACTTAAATAGTTAACTTTTACTCTAGTTGAACACCAAGTTAATTGAACTGAAATACTCAAGTTTCGGGAGACCTCATTGCTCAATGTAATTAAGGGAACAGGTTTACTCAATCAAATGAGTGCAGTGAACTTATTATGGTTTTCAGTGTAATTAAAGCCACCAAACATTTTGTGTAGCCTTTACTTGAAAATACGGTATGCTAAATTTACTAGCAATTTCTGCGTAGAAATTGTTTCCAAATTGTTTTTGGTGTATCTGTTTGATGACCACCGGCAGTCAGGGGAGTGTTCAGAAAACCTATTTGAAAAAAAAATCTTTATTTTTGCAGTTCTTTTTAGTGATGCCACTAAAGCAGAAATTACACACTTCAGCTTTAAATCTGAAGTATTTATCTTTTTCAGTGTTCAAATACTTTCTCCAATCCCAATATGCAGAGACAACTATAAGTAAGTCATTAGTTTTGTTAGTTAAATTGCATTGAAAACTGCAAACACTGTGTCTCTGTGGTGCTATGAAAACTCCTCTGTTTGTTTTGAGCGACCCTTCTCAAGACCAATGGTGAGTTGGGTGTGGGAATATCTGTTTGTCTGATCAAATGTTTTCAGAAAGCTGTTTTGAAAACAATGTTTGTCTTTGCAATTTCGTTTGGTGGCACAGAAATTACACACTTCAGCTCTAAGGTGTAATGGTGTAGTGCTGAAAATGACTAACCAAAACCAGATCCTCTGAGAGAAGGTCAGTTGCATCTTGAGACCTACAGTCCAGAAACACAACACTTACAGATTACTGACACATTGTAGACAGTAACTTAAATCTGGTGCTAAAAAAAACAAAACAAAAAAACTGCAAAAATGAATAGCAACTTCCTATATAATCAGATTGTAAGAATACAAATAATTGTTATGAATATTAAACATTTAATTCACAAAAAAGCCAAGAATTTTACACAGCATTAGTTTTACTAATTTGGGACAGCTTGCTCTTTTACTGTGACCAAAGCAGCCAAAACTAAAATTAGAGAGCAAAAAGCCGCTGTAGAAAACAGACCAAAGTGAGTAGAGGGGAAGTGGACTGTAAGCGGAAGCACAAAACCATTTTACATTTTACTATCGCTCTTTTAACCACTTTAACATAGCAATCAATTGTTTTATTTCTGGTTTATTCAATTATAAGAAGATATACAATCCAAATAATCATTTTAACTCTAGTCTGTAAAATTATCACAGAGACGGATAATATAATTTGACTTCTATGTACAATTGCATAAAATCTTTGTTTCAGCTGTGTCTGTTTTAGAGTCTTGATAGTCAAATGTTAGTCTGAAAGAGAATACAATTATTTTATTCATATAAAATCCACAGTCAATATATTAATAGGTCTATTTGGATGGTGGCCTTTCAATATATTTGGCTGACACAATTAAATTCTGCTGGGTATTTTACCACAAGTTTTATTCTAATATGAATTTAGAACTTGAACAAGCATATGTCATATATTACTTTTTTAACATTAAAGGTCACATAAATAGACTCAGCAACGTGGTATTGCCTTTGCTTTGGGTCTGGAACTAAGAAGTCTATGAATATACAGGTAACGTCATATCAGGGCAGGTTGCAAAACTAGTATCTTGTGCTGTGCAACCTGCAGATGTCCCCTATATCATCAGCAACTAAGAAGTGACACCTTTAATCTTCTGAAATGAAATATCTTCTCAAAGAACATACTTTAAGCCTAATATTGGAACACATTGTTTGTATGGCATTTTCTTTTAGCAACCAAACACCAACCCTAGTAATTTCTTTGGGTTAAAACAATGGAAAGGCAGAGAGAAATGTAACTGTCACTCTCAAGTAGGAGAGAAGTGCTCAGCCTTTTCTGTTAGATGAACTTAATTTGACACACCAATTCATTCTAATGTCATCAGAACATGCTTTTAACCAAACAGACTATGAAACAAGCCCTCTTCTTCATTTCAGACTTACAACAATTATGCTATGAGTCACAGGCAACAATACATAATAACAGGTGAGCAATAGAATATAGGAATCAATACAGGTTTTGCTGCATTGTCCAGAAAGACCAAACATGTTCAAATATTCCACTAATTGAATTTACTGTATACAACAATAACACGGTCATACATATAATACCACAAACAGTATGAAATCAACACATGGCAGTACTTACTTCCCCCCATTTCCAAACTGCTTTAAGATATGAAATGGATTTAGCATGGTGATGAAGAATCTGTCGACTTTAAGTCCCAATATATGTAAACACAGGTCAATCGTATTGTAGCTTCATTTGATGGAAATATTGCTTTCTGAATTCAATAAACAGACAAACAGTCATTAAGAACTTAGTCAACAACACTCTCAACTTGACTGCTTCACATTTGTGCACACACCTCATCGTCTCAGAGAAAGAGGAAGTTACCAAATGCATGAGGAAAGACATTTTCATATCACGCTGTGAAAGTCATGCAGTCCTCTCTGGCCACAGGAAAACTGAAGTAGATTTGCTTGTAATGCGTGCAACACAGAGCCTTCATTTGCAGTCTAGTTCATTTGTTATCAGCTATCAATATTTGTCTGTCTATCAGTAGCTGAATCTGAACAGACAGTTTGAAGAATGATACACAATGATAAAACAGAAGTAATTGACCAAACATCTTGTTGGAAATTGAATTTTCATGAATCTGTAAATATAGCCCTTGATTAACCATTAAATGCATGGGTGTTTTGCCAAACACTATTACACATTCGGGTCTTTAGAGACCCGGCATGTACAGTATATTTATCACAAATGTATCTACAAAATGCACAGATAGTGTCACATTTTCAAAACATTTTCAAGACAATAGAAAATAATAAAATAGAATACAGTATATTCTGATATATTTTGATGTTTAATTTTTAATATACAAGAGATGATGCAACAAATATAGAACAGGATTCATTACTAGCACACTAAAATTTCATGAGACGCAATTGCCTGTCAAACATATATTGAGCTAAACATAACACATAAGATAGACATAAGTATTTTCTCAGGCACTTTTTGAGTCTGAATAGATGCACAACTTACATAATTTCAGTAGTACACTTAAATGACAAAAGTCATATCATATTGTTCATGTGTTACACTTGCTATAGTTTACTTCCTCATTGCTTCTTCATCAAATAGCAATGTCAAATGTAAATCACTGACACATCAGTGCCACCTTCTGTAACAAATAGCATATACACTGCCTGGCCAAAAAAAAAAAAAAAAAAGAGTCACCGTTTGGATTTAAATAAGCAGATACTTAAGAGCCTATGATTGGATCATTATTGCAGTGATTAATATCTATCAGCTGGCAACAGTTCTTTTAACCCTAACTGATATAGTGTGTAGCTTCTCATTTCTTAAACAACCATGTCGGAAGACGTATCCCGTAGTCGTGGAAAAGATGTTTGTGACGAGAAGAAGGATGGGGCCGGGCTGTGAGGACACACGCCAAGCCCTGAATCGGGCTAATCAGCTGGGAGGGGGATAAAGACGAGCTGGAGGTGCCAGTTTGAGAGAGAGAGCCACATGCGACCACTGTGTGTGTGTCTATGTGTTTGTGTTTAAGTTGATTTGAGTTAATTTATGTTATTAAAACTTATGTTGACTGTTCAGCCGGTTCCCGCCTCCTCCTTGCCCACCTTTACCCGTTACATTGGTGCCGAAACCCAGGAAGGAGGAGGGATGCGCTGTCGTGGAGGGGGGGCGTTTCCCTTCTGGCCGTGCCTGCCGGCAGGTCTTCCCCACCTTTCTGGAGCCCTGGGAAAGATGAGGGGAGGGAAAGGGGAGAGGGAAAGTGCGAGGCGGAGTGACAGAGAGAGGAGAGAGAGAGAAAACTCGGACACGCCGTTGCCTAGTCCTCAGCCACTCCTCCGATGGATGGAAGGGCATGACGTACTCCCCGGAAGGGAGGGGAGTACGTCATGCCGGGGGTTTCACCGGCCTGAGCCGGCCGATGGAGGAGTGTGACGAGGAGGAGGGCCGGGCCGTGAGGACACATGCCCAGCCCTGAATCGGGCTAATCAGGGGATAAAGGCGAGCCAGAGGCACCAGTTCGGGAAGGAGAGAGAAAGAGCCACATGTGGCCGCTGTGTTCCCGCCTCCTCTTTGCCCATCCTTTACTCGTTACAATGTTACTGTGTTTCAGAAGGAGCAAACTGTTGGCCTGCATCAAGCAAAGAAAACAACTAAGGAGATTGCTGAAATCACTGGAATTGGGTTAAGAACTGTCCAACGCATTATTAAAACCTGGAAGGATAGTGGTGAACTGTCAGCTTCATGGAAGAAATGTGGTCGGAAAAAAATCTTGAATGATCGTGAATTAAGACTGTTTACAAACACACCAGTGGAGCCCTTTGTCTGGGCTGCCCGGCTGCGAAAACGCAAAAGGAAAAAGGGAAACAGAGCCGTAGTTCTCATCAGAGTAAGACATCATGCAAATCGACCCCCGCTACCCAGTATTCTACTGGCAAATGTTCAGTCTCTGGACAACAAGCTCTGTGAGCTGAGAGCACGGATCTTTTTCCAACGAGAGACGAGGGACTGCTGCATTATCTGCCTTACAGAAACTTGGATGTCTGCGGAGATTCCAGATTCAGCCATCGAACCCGCGGGGTTCTCCGTGCACCGAGTGGACAGAGCAAAAAACCTCTCAGGTAAAAGCAGAGGTGGTGGTGTATGTTTTATGATCAACAAATCCTGGTGTGATCAGAGGAACGTACATTCTATCAAGTCTTTCTGCTCTCCTGATCTGGAATTTCTCATGCTTCTGTGTCAATTCTGGCTACCGAGGGAATTCACAGCGGTCATTATCACTGATGTGTACATCCTGCCACAAGCCGACACAGACCGGGAACTCAAGGAACTGTACGGGATTATAAGCAAGCAGGAAACCGCGCACCCTGAGGCCACGTTCATTGTGACCAGGGACTTTAATAAAGCCAGTTTCAAATCAGTCACTCCAAAATACCACCAACACATTAGTTTTAACACACGAGGGGACTGGGTTTTGGACCATTGCTACTCTCCCTTCCGGGATGGCTACAAATCCCTCCCCCGCCCACCATTTGGTAAATCGGACCACTCTTCCATTCTGCTTCTGCCCGCTTACAGGCAGAAACTGAAACAGGAAGCACCCACCCTCAGAACGATCCAGTGCTGGTCGGACCAATCAGACTCTATGCTACAAGACTGTTTTGATCACGCAGAGTGGGAGATGTTCCGGTCCGCCTCTGATGACGACATTGAGCTTTACGCTGATAGCGTAACTTGTTTCATCAGAAAGTGCGTAGAGGATGTCATTCTGACCAGAACAATACGGATCTACCCGAACCAGAAACCTTGGATTAATAGCGATGTTCGCGTGGCACTTGATGCGGGAACACGGAGGAGCATAAACAAGCCAGTTTCAGATCAGCAAAACATCAGTACAGGAACAAGATTGAAGGACAGTTCAACACCACCAACTCTAGAAGCATGTGGCAGGGAATTAATATCATCACGGACTTTAAAGGGAATAAAAAGAGAGGTAGCCGTAAACACCGCTACCTCTCTCCCGGATGAACTAAATACTTTTTATGCTCATTTCGAGGGAAATAACACCGCCCTCGCGGAGAGAGCTCTCGTGGCCGAAGCTACAGAGGTTAGTTCACTCTCCGTCTCTGTAGCGGATGTAACCTGATCCTTCCGACGGGTGAATATCCGCAAAGCCGCAGGTCCAGACGGCGTTCCGGGCCACGTCATCAGAGCGTGCACGAACCAACTGGCTGGTATTTTTATGGACATTTTCAACCTTTCCCTCTCTTTGTCTGTAGTCCCCACATGCTTTAAAACATCCACCATTGTGCCTGTTCCAAAGCAATCCAAAATCACTTGCTTAAATGACTGGCATCTTGTTGCTCTGACCCCCATCATCAGCAAATGCTTTGAGAGACTAATCAGAGATTACATCTGCTCTGTGCACCCTCCATCACTAGACCCATTGCAGTTTGCTTACCACAACAACCATTCCACTGATGATGCCATCGCATCTACAATACACACTGCTCTCACCCACCTGGAAAAAAGAACACTTATGTGAGAATGTTAATTGTAGACTACAGCTCAGCATTCAACATCATAGTGCCCTCCAAGCTTGATGAGAAACTCCAGGCTCTGGGCTTAAACAGCTCGTTGCGCAGCTGGATCCTGGACTTCCTGACAAGCAGACGCCAGGTGGTTAGAATGAGCAGCAACATCTCCTCATCACTGACCCTCAACACTGGAGCCCCGCAGGGCTGTGTTCTCAGCCCACTCCTGTAGTCCCTGTACACACATGACTGTGTGGCAACACACAGCTCCAATGCCATCATTAAGTTTGCTGATGATACGACGGTGGTAGGTCTGTTCACTGACAATGATGAAACAGCCTACAGAGAGGAGGTGCACACTCTGACACACTGGTGTCAGGAGCACAACATCTCCCTCAATGTCAGTAAGACAAAGGAGCTTGTGGTGGACTTCAGCAGAAGAGATAGAGAACACAGTCCCATCACCATCAATGGAGCATCAGTGGAGAGAGTCAGCAGCTTCAAGTTCCTGGGTGTCCACATCACTGAGAAACTCACATGGTCCATCCACACTGAGGCCGTTGTGAAGAAGGCTCATCAGCGCCTCTTCTTCCTGAGATGGCTGAGGAAGTTTGGAATGAACCGCCACATCCTCACATGGTTCTACACCTGCACTGTAGAGAGCATCCTGACTGGCTGCATCTCCGCCTGGTACAGCAATAGCACCGCCCACAACCGCAAAGCACTGCAAAGGGTGGTGCGAACTGCCAGACACATTATCGGAGGTGAGCTTCCCTCCCTCCAGGACATATATACCAGGCGGTGTGTGAAAAAAGCTCGGAGGATCATCAGAGACTCCAGCCACCCGGGCCATGGGCTGTTCTCACTGCTACCATCAGGCAGGCGGTATCGCAGCATCAGGACCCGCATCAGCCGACTTCATGATAGCTTCTTCCCCCAAGCAATCAGACTTTTGGAACTCTTGATCTCCCACGATCAAAATACATCAGCACTGCACTTTATTACTCTTACTCTTATATCTCACACCGGACTGTCATAAATTATATTATTATTATATTATATTCTCTCTTAACAACACACTGGCAACTTACTGACGACAGCCTGAATGTCAATACAGTACAATACAACCTACTGTACATTTTATATATACTATATATACTTTTTTACTGTATAATGTGTATTCTATATTGTATGTATTGTATACTGTACATTGTATGTTATTATTTGTATATTGTGTTATGTGTAATTATGTGCATATTAGATTTTAAATTGTGTTGTAAATCTGATGTTTATTGTAAATTGGTATATGTCCCATCACTGTCATGAATACTATGTTGCTCAGAACTGCACCCAAGAATTTCACACACTATTGCACTTGTGTATATGGTTGTGTGACAATAAAAGTGATTTGATTTTGATTTGATTTGATTTAAGATCACTAAAACGCTTGAAGTCATATCGTAAACAATCGACAGTAGAACTCACGGCTATGTTTAACAGTGAAAGTAAGAGCATTTCCACAATGTGACGAGAACTTACAGGATTGGGACTAAACAGCTGTGTGGCCACAAGAAAGCCACTTTTTAGTGAGGCTAATCGGAAAAAATGACTTCAGTTTGCTAGGGAGCATAAAGATTGGACTGTGGAGCAATGGAAAAAGGTCATGTGGTCTAATGAGTCCAGATTTACCCTATTCCAAAGCGATGGGCGTGTCAGGGTTAGAAGGGAAGCGCATGAAGTGATGCACCCGTCATGCATAGTGCCCACTGTACAAGCCTCTGGAGGCAGTGTTATGATCTGGAGTTGCTTCAATTGGTCAGGTCTAGGCTGAGCAACGTTATGCAGCAATAAAATGAAGTCAGCTGACTACCTGAACGTACTGAATGACCAGGTTATCCCATCAATGGATTTTTTGTTCCCTGACGGCACGGGCATATTCCAGGATGACAGTGACAAGATTCATCAGGCTTAAATTGTGAAAGAGTGGTTCAGGGAGCATGAGGAATCATTTTCACACACGAATTAGCCACCACAGGGTCCTGGCCTTAACCAAATTGAAAGTCTTTGGGATGTGCTGGAGAAGACTTTACGTAGTGGTTCGACTCTCCCGTCATCAATATAAGATCTCGGCCAAAGATTCATGCAACTCTGGATGGAAATGAATGTTGTGACGTTGTATAATGTTGTCAAAACAATGACATGACGAATGCACGCCGTAAAGCTAAATCATAAAAATATGATTTATGGAAGTGCAAAAAAAAAAATACAATAAAAAAAACATTTACATATCCAGGGTCTAAGTGATCCTATACACTCTTGGTAAGCAAGCAGTTATAAAACAATTGCAATTTTGCCCTTTTTTCTTCTTTTTCTTTTTTGTCACACTATTCAGACAAGAAAGGTTGAGGAATATTAAAGAGGTGTGTGCATAACTCAACAAAAAAATGGATGAGGCACAGGGGGTGGAATGAAGTCCCGGGTCACTAAAGACCTACGGTATGCACTAAAGGGTTAAATATAATTTGTTCCTCTTCTTACCCTATTAAACTCCTCTGTATACATCCAAGTTCTACTGCCAACAATGCTCACAATGTTCTCTTTTTGAAAAAAATCTTTATACATTCTAATATTTATGCTTTTTGTATACTGCTTTTTGCATTTCTTCATTTTTAATATGACTGTATTTTTTAACATTAATCAACTACATTAGTAACTAACAATGAATAAGACTTTTTCAGCACTTATTAATCATGGTTAATGTTCATTTCAGCAAATAGGCTACTAATTCATTTTAAAAACGTAAAGTGGTGTAGGTTAACATTGGTTAATGCATTATGAACTAACAATGAACCGTTGTAAATATAAAAATCAAGAAAAATACATTGTTAGCTCATGATACCTAATGCATTTACTAATGTTAACAAATCCAACCTTCTTGTAAAATGATACCTATATTCAAAAAAATATATTCACACACATTTGTCAATTATTGTACAATGCTGTGTCAATTGGATGCTGCTGCACTGCAGTTTACCATAATTGGTTGGCATTTACAAGTGTCTAGCCCATTACAAGCATTTAAAAACTATTTGTGTGTGCAAATAGCAGGATGTGAGAGATGAAAGGGGAAATAATTTGTATATCTCATAAGGTGTGTCATCTTCTCGCAAAGAACTAGGCAAGCTTAGGAAACAGTGGTTAAGACAATGATATTGTCACGTCATTCTTGTGTTTTCCCCTCAAGGACTCTTACTTCGAAGTTTTGTTTTTTACTTCGTTGTGTATCTGTTCCTGGTTCCTTCCCTGACTGCTTCCCAGATGTGTCTCATTTACCTTGTTAGTCTGTGTGTATATATATATACCCTCATGTTCTTTGTACCTTGGTTGGTTCTTGTTTGTATAAAGCAAGGGTGGGCAAATATTTTGGTAAAGGGGCCACATTGGGTTTAAGTAGTGCATAGGAGGCCACATTGTATTCCTTTTGAGATACAATGTTCCACACTGAATTGTTTTTTGTATCTTTTAAGCCCAGAAATAGTTGTGTACTCCATTTTCTGAAGTGTATATGTGACTAATGGGACTATTCTGCAATTGCCTAAAATGTTGTATTGCTCTACAAAGGTAGATACTTTTCTATCAGACATTTAAAAACTAAATAAAGGCTGAGCTTATTATAAATTATTTATTTTACCATCTCTACTCCCCTGTTAATTTATTATTCAATTTAACACTCTCTACATCAGGGGTCTGTTTTAATAATAATAATAAAAAATTATATAACTTTTCATGTTTGTCGCAAAGCGGGCGAGTTTACTTATTTTATTCTCAAAACATTACCCGTTTACATGCTAAAAGGGTCATGATGCAGGTCTCGTCAATGGTTTGACTTTTCATTCAACACACAACTGAAGAAAACAGGCTGTATGACTATGATAAATGATTACTGCAAGAGTTAGATTAACATACAGGTGTGAGGGGTCTTCAACATTTCTAAACTGCACAAATAAAAAATACATATTTGTCTCTCGCTTGCTTTTGCTCACGTGTCAATGATTACCCCTCCATGTGTCGATGCCGAGATCTAATTTTATATTTAATTTCATCACTGAGAAGGTTTACCTGCCAACTTAGTAGCACCAAACATCACAAGCAGCCTCAAGAATGGACTCAGAGTGGCCATATAACATTTTTCCTTGAGCAGAATATTGCACTAGAGATCGCTAAGTTTGTTCAAAGGGGAAAGCAAGAGCTAGAAAGGGCGCACTCGCGTGCATGGTTGCCAGATTGCGCAAAAGAGTATAACATTAGGCAGAATATTTCCAATTTGCGCAAATATAAATCTCAAATTGGGGGTATTGCGTCTCTTATCTGGCAACCCTGAGCATGTTAAACGCTTGTGGAGGCACGTTAGGTCCCAATGCAAGATAACTGAAATATCCAATGAAAAAAACGCTTTTAGGATAAATGAGCTGCAGGCCACATTAAACCATGTGGAGGGCCGGATCCGGCCCGTGGGCGGTAAATTGCCAGGTCTGCTATAGAGTGTTAGTTGCCAGCATACTGTTGTTGAGTTTTTGTTACCTTCTTCTTTGTACGTTTACCTCCTTCGTTGTATCCTCTTCTTTTGTTCAAATGAAAGTTCTATATTTGGATCCTCTCTCTGGCCTCATCCCTACACAAAAACCGACAGAAGAACCAGCCGCAAAATGGATCCAGCAGAACTTACTGAGAGACTTTCCCAAGGGTCCACTCCTGTGGTGGAGTACTGCCTCAAATTCTGGAATCTGTCCTCCCAATTGAACTGGAATGAGAGATCCCTCAGAGCTATGTTCTTGTTTGGACTCAATGGAAGCTGGTCTCTTTGGACTGCAATCGTCTGTCTCTTCAAGATTTGATCTCTGAAATCTTGAAGGCTGACATTCTGCTCTCAGCTCCGGTGGTCTGGGAGACCCCCTCGATGGAGGCACCTTTGCACCTAGCTCCGGTGGTTCCGGAGACCCCCTCAACAGAGGCCCCTCTGCCCCTAGTTCCAGCGGCTCCGCACGCTCCTCCTCCTGAGACTCCAGTGGCTCCAACCGCTCATCATCCAGCCGCTCTTCCTGCTGAGGCTCCGCCCACTATGACTCCTGAGCCTCCTGTGGCTCCGCCTCCTGTGGATCCACCCACTGAGCTATTGCATCCTGCAGCTCCGTCTCCTGAGCCTCCATCTCTGGCAGCTCTGCCCTCCAAGTCTCTACCTTCAGTGGTTCCGCCCCCTGAGCCTCCGCCTCCTGCGGCTCTGCCCCTTGAACTTCTGCCAATTCCGTCCTAGTCTTCTGATCCTCCACCAATTTCATCCTGGTATCCAGGAATTCCACCAACTCTCCCCAGGCTGCCGGACACCGCTCCCTTCCTGGAGCCACCTCCCAGGCCGCTGGCCCACTCCCCGCTCCCTTCCTGGAGCTACCACCCAAACCGCTGGACCCAGCTTCCTTCCTGGAGCCGCTACCCAAACCACCAGAACCTACTCCATTCCTGGAGCCACTTCCCTGGCCACTGGCTCCGCCCTGGTCCCCTGATCTATGCCTGTCTCCGGGCTCTGCTTCATTGTCTTTCCTTTTTATTGGGCTTCAGGAGCTGCCCTTTAACGTCATTCTTGTTTACCCCCACCCCTTCCCTTCCCTTCCCTGATTGCTTCCCAGATGTGTCTCATTTACCTTGTTAGTATATATATATATATATATATATATATATATATATATATATATATATATATCCTGATTTCTTTTTTTGCATGTTTGTCACACTTAAATGTTTCAGATCATCAAACAAGTTTAAATATGAGTCAAAGATAACACAAGTAAACACAAAATGCAGTTTTTAAATGAAGGTTGTTATTATTAAGGGAAAACAAAATTCAAACCTACATGGCCCTGTGTGAAAAGGTGATTGCCCCCTAAACCTAATAACTGGTTGGGCCACCCTTAGCAGCAACAACTGCAATCAAGCATTTGCGATAACTTGCAATGAGTCTTTTACAGCGCTGTGGAGGAATTTTGGCCCACTCATCTTTGCAGAATTGTTGTAATTCAGCCACATTGGAGGGTTTGAGCATGAACTGCCTTTTTAAGGTCATCCCATAGCATCTCAATAGGATTCAGGTCAGGACTTTGACTAGGCCACTCCAAAGTCTTCATTTTGTTTTTCTTCAGCCATTCAGAGGTGGACTTGCTGGTGTGTTTTGGATCATTGTCCTGCTGCAGAACCCAAGTTCGCTTCAGCTTGAGGTCACGAACAGATGGCCGGACATTCTCCTTCAGGATTTTTTGGTAGACAGCAGAATTCATGGTTCCATTTATCACAGCAAGTCTTCCAGGTCCTGAAGCAGCAAAACAGCCCCAGACCATCACACTACCACCACCATATTTTACTGTTGGTATGATGTTCTTTTTCTGAAATGCAGAGTTACTTTTACGCCAGATGTAATGGGACACACACCTTCCAAAAAGTTCAACTTTTGTCTCGTCAGTCCACAGAGTATTTTCCCAAAAGTCTTGGGGATCATCAAGATGTTTTCTGACAAAAATGAGACGAGCCTCAATGTTCTTTTTGCTCAGCAGTGGTTTTCGTCTTGGAACTCTGCCATGCAGGCCATTTTTGCCCAGTCTCTTTCTTATGGTGGAGTCATGAACACTGACCTTAACTGAGGCAAGTGAGGCCTGCAGTTCTTTGGATGTTGTTGTGGGATCTTTTGTGACCTCTTGGATGAGTCGTCGCTGCGCTCTTGGGGTAATTTTGGTCGGCCGGCCACTCCTGGGAAGGTTCACCACTGTTCCATGTTTTCGCCATTTGTGGATAATGGCTCTCACTGTGGTTCTCTGGAGTCCCAAAACTTTAGAAATGGCTTTATAACCTTTTCCAGACTGATAGATCTCAATTACTTTCTTTCTCATTTGTTCCTGAATTTCTTTGGATCTCGGCATGATGTCTAGCTTTTGAAGATCTTTTGGTCTACTTCACATTGTCAGGCAGGTCCTATTTAAGTGATTTCTTGATTGAGAACAGGTGTGGCAGTAATCAGGCCTGGGTGTGGCTAGAGAAACTGAACTCAGGTGTGATAAATCACAGTTAAGTTATGTTTTAACAGGTGGGGCAAACACTTTTTCACACAGGGCCATGTAGTTTTGGATTTTGTTTTCCCTTAATAATAACATCCTTCATTTAAAAACTGCATTTTGTGTTTACTTGTGTTATCTTTGACTAATATTTAAACTTGTTTGATGATCTGAAACATTTAAGTGTGACAAACATGCAAAAAAATAAGAAATCAGGAAGGGGGCAAACACTTTTTCACACCACTGTATATATATACACACACACACCCTCATGTTCTTTGTACCTTGGTCGATTCTTGTTTGTATAGAGTGTTAGTTGCCTGCATACTGCTAAGTTTTTGTTACCTTTGTAGGTTTACCTCATTTGTTGTATCCTCTTCTTTTGTTCAAATTAAAGTTCTGCATTTGGATCCTCTCTCTGGCCTCATCCCTACAACCTGACAGATATGGAACCAGTGGAATGTCTCATGAAAATGTGCCATGAGGTGGAAATAATACACCCTTACAAAAATATTACTTTAATAATCTTTGTGATTTAAATGCATTTTCTTTTGATGACAGTGATTGTTAGAATCTAATTACCATGGTTTTACTGTAGGAGCAATAAATGTAGTACATAATGCTAGAAAATAATACACTTTTCCTGTGTAAACGCATAGCTGGCTTCAGCCCTACACGAAAGAATGTCTATTTAATCCCCCTCCAAGCAGTAATCACATTTCAACTACCGCTAAACTTCGTCCGTGATCGTTGTTAAACATTGCCATCTATAGGACACAGCTGAAAGTTTCTTATTTCATTAACGCGAAATCAGTATATGCAGTGTCTATAGAAAGTCATCATACCTTGTCAATATCCTTTTAATTTGTCACATTACACCCTGGAAATTTAATTAAATTCCATCTAACCTTTTTCAGCTATATTTACACATTTTAATCTTCAACATCAATGTGAAAACATGTAAAAAAAAAAAAAAAAAAAATTATATATATATATATACATACACACACGTCTATGGCAGAAATAGTAAAAGTAGTACTGGTGTATGCCATTCCGAACTCAGCCCTAGTACAATACCTGGTTTGGATACCATTACAAACAGGTGCAACCAATCACCTTTCAGATCACATACCTGGCTAAATGGCCACCACCTGACATCATTTGTAGTGGTTTTTATTATTTCAGAATAAAACCGGCTGTTCCATGAGGATTCCATTCCCTCGTAGTGCATGGTAATGAATTCAAGAATTCACCATGGTTGGAAAGGTCCTTTCAAAAAGGCTCTGTGATAAAATTGTGGAAAGGCACAGGTTTGGAGAAGGTTAAAAAAAAAAAAAAAGTTTTCAAATGCTTTAACTTTCTCTTTGAGTGCCATCCTGAGCATTAAGAGGTTGAAAGTGCATGGCACCACTAAAACCTTGCCTAGAACATGCCATCCCTCCAAACTGGATGACCGTGCCAGGAGGATTTTGACCAGGGAAGCTATCAAGGGGTCAAAGGCAATTTTGAAGAATTTACATGCCCTTATAGCTGAGATTTATCGGTCTGTGCATGCGAAAACAATCTCCCAAGCTTTACATAAAGCTGGCCTACGTGGCAGGGTGGAAAAAAAGAACTCTTATGAAAAAGTGTCACACTAAGTCTCATTTGCACTTTGTGAAATAAAACAACAAAAAACAGAATCAGATGAGTTATGGCAGGTTTTATGGTCAGATGAGACAAAAATGTAACTTTTTGGACTGAACTCCAAGCGCTATATTTGGAGAAAACCAAACACAGCACACCACCCAGAACATACCATACCTACTGTGAAGCATAGTGATGGCACCATTATATTGTGGAGGTGTATCTCTCCAGCAGGGACTGGGCAATTGGTCAGGATTGCAGGGAAAATGGATGCTGCCATGTACACCCACATTCTTGAGGAAAATATGTGGCCCTCTACTTGACAACTGAAGATGGGCAGGTGGTGCACCTTTCAGCATGACAATGACCCTAAACACTATTCCAAAGGGGTATGATGATTTTCTATACACACTGTATCTTTGCCCTCTTGGAGCAATAAAAGAGTGACAGCCGAGACTTTTCATTTACCAATGCATTTATTTGTATACAACAAAATTTCAAATAAGCAATTCCATTCCTATTATTACCCCATGTAAATATTAATTTCAGTATTGGTGTATGCTTTGCAAATGTTAAAACACTGTAAATAATTGTTTAAGAGCTGAAAAAGCTGTTGCACCATCATCATCATCAAGGTAATATTGCTTTCCTAAATGGTCAAGGCAAGTCAGGACCCAGCAGTGAGCTAAAGCAAAAAACATTTCAAAACACTATGAAAATACACCAGTTGGCAAAGAAAATGATGGTCCCATTTCAAGAGAAATATAAAACTCCTGAGAAACAGGGCATTGTAGTTACGTGGTTAACACTCTGTCCAGTCATTCATAAAGCACATGCAACAACTCGGGTGTGCCGATGCAGCTACTTTAATACTGGTCTATTGATACTATTGCCTTGCACTGAGTATGTATTGTTTTGCATTTTTACATACTTAAAAACATTGACATTTTAAATGAGGATGTAATCTGCAGCATTAGGTCACAGCAAACTTAACATGCCCTGATTACACCAAGACACAAAACAAAAACCTACCATTAAACTCTGAATGAAAACAGCTGTATTGTTTTGCACCTACAGAATGAAGCCACAAAAGGTGAACATAATTTAGGTCAGAACAAGGTCTGATGTCATTCTATACATGCTAAATGTCTGGTTAGTGTTTGACTGTTCCTCACTATAACCTGGTCCACACAGTTTATTTCCTGCTGCAGAACAGAACAATCCATGTCAGTACACCTGCAACCATACCTCTTCCATAATATCCCAATCTAACGTAATGGTGATAACATCACAGAAATGCAGAAATTAAGAGTAAACTCCAGCAGCTTTAGAGTCTGAGCACAGTGAGTGTGTCAAAGGAGGGATACAGTGAGAGAAGCCTGGCAGTGCTGAAAAACAATAAGCCAACACGCTTCAACACCATACACCCCTTCACGATTCACTTTGTGTAAATGTCCAAATCCCCCTCCAACCCTTGAGGAATGGAAGGATGACATGTATGTATACCCCTGAGCCGTTTCCTCTAAATTGCCCCTTCCCTCCCTCCCTCCCCAGAAAAGCCCTGTCCTGCAGGATGGTGGCTGGGCTAGCGTTTTGACTTTGTATCTTCTGCGTCTTTTTCTGAAAAAGATTAGAAAAAGGCTTGTTCACAATCAAGCAGCCATTACCAGTGTAATTAATACATAGTTAGAGTTAACTGGCATAATCAGTCTTATTTTAAAGTGATAAAACATTCCTAACAACATGTACACATTGAATCAAATAGGAAACTATATAATTTCTACACTGGACGCGAGCAGCACGAATGTCAAAAATCATAATTAGACACAGTCTACACTTGAAATTCCCCATTTCTATTTTTGACGTGCTACAGAGCGATTTCAGCCTTTTAATTTCCTAGATCATCTGAAATAAAATTAGTCTACTTAAATATCATATACAGAATAAAATGCATAGCTGTCTATAGTATTCACATCTGTTTAAATAACTCCCAATACATCAAAACCAACTCATGATTGTTCTGGCCTCCGATCTAGTAATTTAAACATACACAGTGGCAGCAGTACTAACATGATAATTCTACATTATGTAAATGTTTATAATAATGAAGTCCCGTTGGTGATACTGGATACAAAATTAGTAGGGGTGTAACGGTTTATCGTGGCACTATACACTGCGGTTCAAAAATCATTGAGATGGGAAGCTTTTTTTCTTTAAAAAAATTTTTAAAAAAAAACAAAAAAAATTTTTATATATATATATATTTTAGTGTCTGTTCTTTCCAATATGCGCAACATCCTACGACTCATACAACTTATTTTCATGTCTGTAATTGGCGTAACATGGCATAATTGTTAAGATCATAAGGCCCATTACACCTATATTTTACACTTATTCCCCATATTAAAAATATAACCTTTTGAAATAAACTGATTAACATTGTACTAAGATTGAAGCGGGTTCTGACAACCTTATTATTGGTATACTACCTTCATTATTAAGAAATAAAATACAGCAATAGACTTCCAGCCTTGAAGCAAATTACAAGGACAAATCAGAGTACACATGAATGCAAGGATGGAGTGGAGAGAAATACTATCAAGGAAGAATATGAGGATGGAGTTGAAGGAAATATATTAGATGGGGAGACCAATAACATAAGATTAAGAACCTAAAATTTGAACAAAAGATAGGAACTGCTTAAATAAGTAATTATATATTAAATAATTATGATTATTTCTCTTTGACTTTTCTGATTAATTGGTTAAATAGAAACATAATTAGCAATTATACTGCCCTTCAAAAGGCAAAATTGACTGAAATCAGATCTTTTAGACTATGATCTGTCCTGTGACAGATGAGTTTAGCTCATATGCTAAAATTCAGAGAAAACTTGATGCGAAAATGCAGTAACTACAAAATCCACATCAAAATAATTTGATGGATAGACGGATGAATGGAAATTAAATGCCATGTCAGCACCAACGGTTATTTTCATGGCAAATTTAGTTTAATGCATAATTACAAAAAACAACAAACTTTCACAGCACTGTAAAAAGATGTAAATCAAAGACATGTAAGACGCAAGGTGAAGACAGCATCTCTCAGCGATACCGAACGTACAACAGGGGAAACAGAAGCACGTGTCCTGCAAAACACTGTATCTAGCCATTGCCGTGAACGGTACCATCAACTAATATCGGCAGGTATAGTGCTTTACAATTCAAGTCCAGTATTTCGCGAACACCAGCAGCGTGATTTAGGGGAGCTGAGGTGGAGGGAGATATTTGTTGAGCAGGAAGAGGGTGCCTGTGGTACATTAACATAAGCCACATAGTCACTGCTAGAGACACCACCAGGCTTTTTTTTGTGCCCAACATGTGTAATATTTAAGCAAAAACACATGCGTCCATTTAAATCAAGCTTTTATTTTGTCGTTTGTGTGTGTTTTTGACTGTAGTCTCTCACCTCCACAAAAGCAGTTTGCTCCATGGCCCAGTGTGATTATTAATCCCCGTAAAGCTTTGATTTAATTAAATACATCTGTATATGCTGCACACTTCAGAGTGCCCTGTCTGTCATTTCACACGCAAGACTGCACGTGATGATCATGATGGTGTTTTCAGTGTATAAGCGGCCATCTCTACACATTCATTTTGAAGCGCACGTCACTTGCAGATTATTTATTTATTCAATTAAATCAGAGACTTTAGTTTATCACACTAGGAAATATCATAATACTAATTTGATTAATTGTACATTCAAACATTAATTTTCATCCAAATACGTCATATTCCATGACATTCTGCGTTTTATTGCTAAAGCCATTTTTATGACTAGATACTGCGACTTACGAATACTACATGTGGTAACTGCAGTATAAGCTGACTCTGATCGTTGAATTATTGAAAATTAATTTACATCCTGAGGTATTAAGGCAGAATTACCATGCTACCAACCCAGCGTGAATTATTTATTTATTTTTTAATAAATAAAAAATAAATAAATAAAAAAAAAAAAAAATCAGTGGTCCGACTGTCATTATCTAAAGTTTATAACTCATGAGGGTCAAAAAAGGTGAGATAATTACTGATCCACAGAGGTTTTCCAGGGTTATTTTTTAAAGAATAAGCTAAAAACACCAACTTAAGCTATTTTAATGATTCAAGTATAGAAAATGATCTGCACAATTGTGTACAATTAGCTGCAAAAATAAAGACTATTTTAGTGTGGCTTGCTTCTGTTTCACAAATTTGTTCAGTTTCATTTATTGATTAGTTTAATGACCACTTCTGGAGATGCCACTGGGTGATGACAAATGTGCGTCTTATGTGCAGTGAGTGAGTCACTGAATCGTTTTGAGATGTTTACGACCGAAATCTGCCAAGAGAAACTTTATAGTATATAAGCAATATAAGAACAAAGAAGATCTATCATTTATGTTCAGTTTGTGAACTGCCGGGCATGACTTTTCATCCAAAAAGACAGCAATAATTGTCTAATAATAGGTGAATAATGAGTACCAATAACATCCATACCTTCTCCTTTATTAAAATTTGCATGTCAAAACTACTGACTTCAGTAGAATGGTTAAGCATTATAAGAACAAAGCAGATCTACTGTATCATTTTCCTACAGTATTTAAACTGCTGGGCATGACTTTTATCAGAAAAGACAACAATAGCCTAAAAGTTTTTGAGTTTCAATAATGTCCTTTCGTCATTGAAAAGCGCATTTCACGAGTTGAGTCAAGGTGTCAGCACTCCGTTCAACGCCAGCGTCAAGCGCCGCATTGCCTAATAATGCATTATTCCATTCAGCAGTTTTTATGCAATATCCCAAAATGTGCATAAAAAAAACATTGATCGAAACATAGCTAGTGAGTAAGCAGCTTACATAATTCTGCTTACTGAAAATACGGAATTATTAGGCAATATCTCCATTTGGTCTCACCATTGACCTGTTCTGGGCTGATTTTTAGTCCCGGTACATCTCTGATGGATCATTTAACACTTTTAAGAACAGCACTTTAAGCTACATTTTAAAGGAAAGGAACTGTTTTGCATATGTCTTTAAAGTAATAATAAAAAAAACTTTTAATCTTAACTTTTCTTTGATTCAAGCTTAAAGAATCGTGAACCAAACCGTGAGATGCGTGAATCGTTACACCCCTATAAATTTGTTGTCCATTTTACAGTTACTGAAGTCTAGCGTGAGCTTAAAGTTGATTGGTCCATGTTTGTGATTACTAGTGAAGATTGAGATGATGTGCAGCTATGACACTTCATTGTAGACAGCCTTAAGCTACAGTGACGCATCATCGATCTCTTGAAAAATAAAAAACAATAAAAAAAATAAAAGGGGGGGGGGTCACCTTTTCTTAGCTCATCTCTCTTTTTTGCAGCGTCCTCCCTCTGCTTTTTGATAATGGCCAATCTGGCAAGATCAGCCCTGGCTTGATCAGTCTTCCCCTCCAGATGCAGCTTCATGTAGCGCTCCTTAGCTTTCTGCTTTTCAATCTCTTCCCTACAGAGAGAAACGCATGTATATAAACCCGAGAAACAAAGACACAAAATCAATGACATAATCTAAAATTATCTTCAAGTTTATATGACTTCACGTTAATAATCTGAGGTTATTATGCTGCCCCACATACCTTTCCCGACGAGAGAGCTCTTTGGGTGCACTGACATCAACTTCAGTGACCTTCTTGCTCTTCTGGGAGACCCGATTCGGATTCTCAATTTCAATTAATCCCTCCACACCTTTCCTTTTTGGCTGCTTTAAGAGAAGAAAATGTAACTCATCAAAATAGTGAGAGTTTGAAATAGCATGTTATATAAGACAGTATTCCTCTCACCCCTTGTAGAACCTTCACCATCATATTAAATCAGTTATTAGAACATTTCTTTTGCTGTATTCGAATTTAATTAGAACCTCATACTTCATCGTCACTGCTGCTCTCCTCTTCAGATCCGGATGCACTTTCACGTTCAACCCCATCATTTGCTTCCTACAACCCAGACAAAAGAAAGGAATCGCACTTCAGAGAAGAACTTTTCATTATGCAAAGTAAACTAAACCACCTAAGGTAGGGAGTTCATATATATGTTGAATTTGCCATTATTGCCATTTCAGTTTAATCAATATGTTTCTCTTTAGGTATATACATTTAACATTACTCAATTATTAGGTAGAAAAAAAAAAATGCTGTCAACATAGTACAAAGTAAGCTAAATATTTTCCAGATAATTAGAGATGCACCGATATGACCATTTTAACTAAATTTAACTAAAAATTATAGTCAGATTCCGATATTTTGCTATTTGCTCATCTTTTGTCAACTGATCACTGTTTTGCTTAGGAATTATGCTTTAAAATGTACATAGAACAACAAATGAATTTTATTGTTCCAACAATACATAATTTGCATTGAACATGGATTGAATCTGTTGAACACATGACAAGACAATTTAAGAGAGTAATGAAAAAGTGTACCATGACGATTCATGTGAGAAAGTTTTTTTTTTTTTTTTTTCACTTCTGTTTGTGCAGTTCTAAAGAATTAAATCCACATTTAACATATTATGATATAACACCGCAAATTCAGATTATGAATTATTTTTGACATGATTGACTTTTTTGGATTTCATTTATTTTGGTAGGTATTTCTTTATATTACACAGAGAAATGTTTAAAAAGTCAATACAATGCAATACATTTACATAATTAATTGAAAATAAACTATCAATTTTTCATATCAGCATTTTCATGCTCATGCAATCATAAGCATAAAAACTCTGAAAAAAAAAAACTTTGGTTGATATTGGCGGTTTAAATCAATGGTTATAGCCAGTGTTTTTAATTTGGTCAATAATTGTCCAATACATTGGTGCATCCCAACAGATAATATTTTAATTTATTTTGACTTTGGTATAATAACAATGTAAAAGCGTACTATTTAAATCGTCTTTATAAGATCACACAAAAAAAAAAAATTTTACGCAAGTTGGTTGTGATAATTTGGGGTCCTTGGCATCAAAAGGTTTGAAACCCCCTGACTGAAGGCACCAGTACACTCACCAGTTCCCTCTGAGCTTTCATCTGTCGGTCAATTTCTTCGGGATTGCTGAACTGCTTTCCGCGGCCCTTGTGGCTCTTTTTGCCTGAGATGTGGTGGACAACGTAAAATGAACACACACAATAAACTTTAGAAATATTGTTAAAGTCGACGAAGCCTTTTAACCTGCTAATTACATAACTGAACAGTAAGAGTCTACAGTAAAAGCAGAGAAATTACTCGACAGTCAAATGTGGCGGCACTGGTCAAGCATAGCACGAGCTCGCACTAGCTTCCACGCTTCAGTAACAATGTATCTATTAAAGAGACAATGTGGCTACTAAAAGATATCATTGAGTGCCTGGAAATCACGTCAATTTATATGTCCTAATAAACTATGAAAGTTGTTTATTTATCTGGTGAATCTGACGGGATGATGGTAAAGGTTGATTAGCACGCGCCAGCCGCGCGATACTCACCTCCTCGCGGCATTGTGGTAACTGAGACGATGAAAAACCTCGAAGGAAACGGATAATTTCTGGTCGTAAAATCGAAGATATCAGTATGGAATGAATATCTGTTTGGTGTTCTGTCAACTTCTAAAAACTGAGCTTTTTTAATGTGAAAAATATGAAGCAACGCTGTCAGCTCAGTTTAATCCCGTTGAAAGCAGTACTTTACAGCTTCCTGTGAATGACGTCACAAGACTTTATGAGCTAAAACAGAGATCTTTTATACTGAATTTTTTACTTCCGCAGTTCTGCCATAGGAGAGAACGTGACGGTCAACTATCGTGTTACGACAGTAAATCACCGTTTACGGATACCATGCAAATGAGCGGGGACAGTCGTAAACTGACACATAGCTATCGCAAAATTACCCGTGACTTCTCTTATAAAACAGCAATTTTATCATAGTAAACTCCACACATAGTTCACTCAAAAAGGATTGTTTACATTGAAGATAAGCAAAATTGCGGTCAATTAACTAAGTAATGAGCTGTTTCCTCACAAAAGCAGTTTATTCAAGAAACTAAAGCATCTCCTCCATTAACATCCATTAAAATAGAACGGCCTCTGGTCTCCTCTCCAGTGTACTGCCGCGTTACGCTATGTTTTGCTAACATTGAAGGTACCACCTTGGGAAAAATGCAGCCAATCGCATTTACAGTTGATTAGCAAATGCTGGTTTGACCAATCAAAATTAGAACTTGTTTTTACGACAGAGACAGCAAGCCAGTGTTGTGTGCTGTAATATTAATATATTTTATTAGGTTTCTCATATCGTAGACCAATTTATTTAGTGTATTCACAAATAGACTGTATTCTATATAAAACATATGCATAAATCTAATATAACGTGACTTTTGCAGTATACAAATAGATAGTTTAGATCTTAGTAATTTCGAAAGTGCTTTTGGTATGAGTATGGCATTATTTTGTGTAATTCTAGAGAGTTTTATCATATGAGGCACTAACGTTAATAATACAAATAATTAAACAAACCACATGTAAAGGTGCACTCAGTAAGTTTAGTCTTTGTGTCATCTTAGACTTACACTGACACCTAGCGGCTTGGTTGCAGCATCATTTCAAAATTAATAGTTTTCCGTTTCAGATGCCATTGTAGAAATGTACTTTTTGACAGTCAGCCATGATTATATTAAATACACAAATGAAAGTTTCCAATAACAGGGCAGTTACTGAGACAAAGTGAGTAGTATTCAGCTGGTCATGTGATCCTAATGTAACTGTAGCCAGCTGGTAGGTAGCTGTGCAGTGTGTATATCTCACTCCCCTGGCCTCAAGATGCACACTAGCGACTAATGCTATAGAGGTTGTAGCCTTTAGCCTCTTCGTTAGTGCACCCACTTCTCATGACAGAGACACCGGTTCGAATCGCGCTCAGAACGGGTTAAGCAGTATAGGTTACATTAACATGGCAGCCCCCATGTAGAATAAAATAGCTTTTATAAGGTTACTGATGTGAGTGGTTATAATTTTATGCATACATTGCAAAATTACAATTGATTTCTTTAAATCTTATTTAATTGTCGAGTGCATCTTTAACTGAGCATAAATTTCACACTCTAACAAAGGAACTCTCTCCACTCTTTATCTTTTACACTTGATCTGTTTCATGATTAACATGATCATTTGCCACTTCAGCATGATGTATCTGAGATGAGTCTTTGCTTTTCTTTTGCTTAATGCAGCAGAATGATGCAAGAGCAAGAACTATTCCAGCAGTGATCAGTTCTCCGCCAGCCATGTAAAAAATCAGTTCTTAGGTCTTGTAAGCAACCATGAAAAAACCTGTAGAGAAAAAGAACACAAAGGAAAACTATTATTAATTTTACATTAATAATTTTACATTTATGTTAACTTCCATACCAGCAGAGGGAGGTCCAATCAGCACAGCCACTGCCTCAATGAGGAGCACAAGGCCAAGTGCACTGGAAAAAAACGCTTTTCCCCACAATACCCATCAGCACTTCAAATTGCAAAGTACCCTCCATGCCACACGAGAGCCCCAAGAACACACAGAAGATAACTAACCCCATTTAATCTGTGCTTGTGGCTGAACAAACTAAAATATCTGTTAGGCCACTGAAGAGCAAGGCCAGGCTGAAGAAATAAGGTATCTTGGGTTGTATCCATTTTAAACCAGCCAAAATGCCTCATGTGGGATGAGCAAAGATGTCAATAAATTCTATAATAGGTAACAGAAAGGCAGCATCCTGGTCAGGCACTGCTTGATCCTTAGGATAGCTGACTAAGAGAATAGTTGGAACAGGCCAAGGACAACTATACATTTTGCAATGATATAGATAATTGCCTCTGTCACAAAGTACACTAAAGTCCAAAAGCTTCTTTTTCCTTGGCTTTTTGGCATTATGATGTTCACTAATGTTTCTCATTTGTCCAGCCTCAGAAGGCAGCATTTCTTTGAGCTCTTGGGAGTAGGTCTCTCCTTTGGCTATCGTTTTCCTTTGTTTACATTTCAGGGGTCTCATAACAGCTCCGCAGGTGCAACAGTTCAGCTGAAGACCACCTATGATGAGAAAGCCTCCTCTCCATCCATAACATTTCAGCAGCACTTGCCCTAATGGAGAAAGAGCTGACAAATACTTGGCTTCCTGCTGCAGCAAGTCCATTGGCCAGTGGTCTGCTTTTGTCAAAATAAGACCTCAGCATAATCAATGATGGTTGGAAGTTCAAGGCCAGACCAAGACCTTTCAAGAGGGAAAAGCATAGTCTGTTTTGTCATTTTCTTGTGATGCTGTTTATTATTTTTCATAAAATCGAAGCAACTACATTAACATTTAATCTTGCAGATGTTAGCATTTTTGTGTTTATAGCTTGTATAGCAATATCAGTACATACAGTATATGTCTTTTAATCACCTATGATGACAACATGCAGTGAGGTAAAGCTGAATAATGTTAGTAGTAAAAGAGTCACCTATCATTCCTCCTGAGGCTAGCAATCCACCATCTAGCATGACTGGGTGGCATCCAAACTTATTAAAAATGATGCTGGAGACTGGACCTGAATTAAATTATGTTATTTGATCTTTTCTATGCTAAATGGAAATGAAGGCTGGTATCCACATTTTAATGTTTAAGGCTTTGAAAAATCTGATGGCAATCAATTTACTGTGTCTTACCTGAGCTATAGAGCATGGCTAACATGATGGATGAAATCCAGGCATTGTCACTGTATCCACAAAGTTCCACATCAGTTCTTTGAAATAAACACTAACAGCTTTCGGGAAGGCATACGAGATGCCAGTGATGACAAACCCACCCAGCAGAACAGCCCAGCCACCATCTGGGGGACGTACTGTCTCTCTCTCCTCTACATTAATTCCCATAGTGGCTTATGATGATGTTAGGCCAGCAAATACTTCTGCTGGCCTATGCTTATACTTATACTATGTGGAATCAAAACACACTTTCTTAGAGGAAAGCTGGATGACAAATATCTTAAAGGAATATTTAAGATATTTGTTTAATATTCTGGGTTCAATACAAGTTAAGTTCAATCGACAGCATTTGTGGCATAATGTTGATTACCACAAAAAATATTTTTTATTTTAATTTTATTTGTCCCTCCTTTTCTTTACAATGGAAGTGAATGGGGCCAATTTTTGGAGGGTTTAAAGGCAGAAATAGAAAGCTTATTATTTAATAAAAGCACTTAAATCAATATTTTTTTTAAACTCATGTTATTTGAGCTGTAAAGTTGTTTAAATTGTCAATTGTCAGTCATTTTATGGTTTGTTGACATTGTCATGGCAACAAATTTGTAAAATTGGCTAAAATGTTATTAAAAAAAAAAAAGTTTGTAAGTGATTTTATCACACTAAAATCACGCTAACACAAATATTTTTTTACGTCTTACGACTATACTTTTGAAACAGAGTGTATTTTATGATTTCGTGATTTTTACGATCATGATTTCAAGCTCGATTACACTTCCCACTGCTTGACTCATGCCCAGAGCGCTCGATGGCACAACAGGAAGTGTAATTGGGCTTGAAATCATGAACTCCAAGGAGACTGCTGGCAAGATGTACAGTGAAAAAGGAGTTATATTTTAGTCTGTTCTCACCCAAAACCAACTGGATCGCTTCAGAAGACATTGATTAAAACCACTGGAGTGTTATGGATTACTTTTATGTGTTCCTTTATGTGCTTTTTGGAGCTTCAAATGCCTGATCACCATTCACTTGCATTTAATGGACCTACAGAGCTGAGATATTCTTCTAAAAATCTTAGTTTGTGTTCAGCAGAAGAAATAAAGTGATACACATCTGGGATGGCATGAGGATGAGTAAATGATGAGAGAACTTTCATTTTTGGGTGAACTTTTCCTTTAACGTGCACTCAAAAAATCTCTCTTTTGCTGAACTTAATTAAATCATGGACAGTGGTTCCATGTGTTTGAAATAAGTTTTCTTAACTTAAAATTACTATGTAATCTCAACACTTCTTGTAGAAAGAACCTAGCTGAATTGGGTAAACCCAACAAAATTAGATGTGTCAATGTAAATCTCTTATTTTTTTATGTGCTAAATAGTGAAAGCAATTGTTAGCATGCTTAATACATGCTGGTTGTAAGTATGCTACGGTTAGCACAGCAATTGCTCAAAGCAGGTAGCAGTCAATTCCACGTGCGACATATACCTGTCCTCATCGTAAGCTCAAGCTCCACTCTTCACTATAATGGTAACCCCCAAAACTCCAACACAACAGAAACTTTTCTAAATTTCAACATACCATTACATTAAACACTGAGAAGTATCTACCTTTATACTCATCTTGTACAAAACACATAAAATAACACTTAATTTTAACATTTACTCTCACTATTGAGTCCCATGTAAAGCATGCTGGAAAAAAGGAAATCCCCTGTCCAGTTTCATCAAAGCTACATTAACACCACAAAAAGTATTCATGTAATCCCAACGCAAATGAATTAAATAAACTTCCATTTTTCAAATGTAAATGGATATACAGTAACACAATGAAAGCAAGTTGTCAGAACATGTTCTAGAATTGTTTTGCTTTAGTTCATTTTAATTATGTACGTTGAACATGCAGAAAAAAAAGAAAGTTAGCACTTAAACGCAAAAAATGCTATTTTTACTGCCAGGAAGAACATTCATAGGACAGCTAACTCTTTAAGTGATTGTCACTCTACTTTTATATTTCATCCCAGTGTACTAACCCTGTTTTAAAGACCAACTGAACAAGCATGCAATTTCCATGGTGGTCTAAGCTGTTTAGTGCTGGTCATGCTGGTGGACCAACATAGCCATGCTTTTCACCAGCAAAATCTAGCTGGTGAAGATGGTTGACCAACTACAGTCTATAGCAGGGGTCGCAACCTTTTTGACAGTACCATTGGATGTGCCGCGAAATCCTAAAACTTTATTTCCAGGATTAATTTATATTTTGAATAGACTTCAAAATATTTTTGAACCACACAATGTGGGTTTATTTTTTCTCTTCTCTTTTAATGGTTTAATGTAATTTTGAGTGTAACTATGGTTTAAGGAGGGTGTACCTGTATGCCAGGTTGGAAATCTCAAGAATTAATAGTGGTGTTTTCTTTACTAAATCACGTGCTGTTCTGAAAGCAAAAAGAAACAAATGAAACACAGAATATAGGCTGTCATCTGCACAGCCTGACCGAATCAAAGCAGCGTGTTTACTCACGCGATTAACTGAAAGTGAAGCTCTGCCAGCTTGTGATGCGTGAATGGTTTGCCCGCGCTGCACAAGTCTGTTAGGTATAATGCAGTCACATTTTAACTTTTTGTTTAGCCTCCCATTCAGCTCATGAAAACACGGTCTGATCATGAGGAAGGATTATCAAGATGTAGATTGGAATGCAGGTGCAGAATTTATATAAATAGTCTACTTCTCTCTCGCCATTGCTGGCGTGCCAGTGATTACCCCTCCAGGTGCCAATGCTAGCAGGCGTGCCATAGGTTGCTGATCCCTGGTCTATAGTTAAGAAGCCTGGTGGAGACACCAGCATCCAAAATACAACATAAGATGGTGACCAGCAATGCTTGTCTTTTCAGCAGGGAATTTGTTAGTTTACTTTAGATATGAAGTGCTACTATTATGTATATAATGTATCATATTGAGCAAACTGATCATCTTGTATCTATACTAATCGAAACACACGTTTTTAAAAGTTTTATAGGCCATAAAATCAAATGACTAGTTACAACTGACTTAACTATGCTATCACTGTTCTCAAGTGGTAAGTCACTCGTAACACCTCGTATTTTATACTTGCATGTTGCATCATAAAGAAAAATATATAGAATGGAATGACTGATTTAAAAAGGATGCATTGTTTGTACAATAAGTAAGGAACTCGTTCAGGGTGTGGATAAAATTCTGTGGGGTTGTTTGTTTTCCTTTTAAAAGGTTCTGTTATGCATAATTTGTGCATCACTGTAATATAAACTGATTCAGAATGCCTGGTAACCAGAAGTCTGAGCAATCTAGATTCCACTAGGGACTTTTAAAGGAAGCCTGTTTATTTGTGTAGTTAAACTTGAACTGATTTTCCTTAATTGTTATCTTACATGTATTTTTCCCTGAGAAATATAATGTGAATCCCTGATAGTTGTTGTTAGTCATAACCATAATACTATGTTGTTTTTTACTCTACTTCTTTGCCTGAAATAGTATCCAGCCAATGTGTAGTGCTGCACAAACCTATTAATTTCATATTATTTTCCATAACTATGCAGTGTTTTACTGTATCTCTAGAATTAGTCTGGAAGTTTCTTGTTATGCAAAAGCTTTGCACAGACTCTAAATGAAATATCTGTATATTACTATTTATGATGCCACTCAAACGAGTGGTAAGGGAAAGTGGACAAAAGTCCTGATGCTCCTCAATTACCTAGAACAAAAATCTTCATAGATATGAATGAAATATCAGGACATCTACTTGAGTGCAATTTTAAATATTTTTTACACCACTCAAAATACAAATAAATGTCTTACCTGTCTTGTGACATGACACAGAAACCCCCTTCAAGAAGCTGTAGAGGGCTACATGGCCTTCTTTGTATACAGACACATAATGTACTCCCAAGTCTGTTTTCAACCAAGCCCCATTGCACTGTGCATTTTGAAGGATAATGTACTAAATAAACCTTCTGGTACACCTCGTTCCTTTTCTCAGCTCTCCTACTAATAACCTTTAATGCCCATTCAAGTCCGAAGAGACAGAGTTTAAGTGTTAATGTCATTGTTTTCACTATTGCAGCTTGCTCTTCTCCCGTTTGTAAATGTAATACAGTTGTAGACCCTGGGACATTTTCATCTTTGTTATATTTACATTGCATTTGGTCGCGACTTGCAAGTGGACGCTTCCCCAATCATCGTCCTCAAACCATGAGGATATAACTTCATATATACAACTATTAAACCAGTTATTTTCTGTACTGGAATCTGGGATGGATATGTTTCTTCATTTGAATATTTTAAATGGATCTTGTATCATACATGGAGATTATAAAAAGTACATGAAAGCAATGTGATCATTGTCATCGCAAACACTCTGTATATTCTTTACTCTGAATATGTTTTTTGTGACATACTGTATACCCCTATCTTGATCTAATGCTCTTTAATGTGTAAATGTACTCTTGTTTGTACTATATTCTTGCATTCCTCCAATAAAAAAAGTTACTTATTCTGTGAAGTGTTCCCTGCTAACACACATCCTGTTTAAAATAATAAAACATGACACAGTTTTTCTTTACTTCATCCCTGAGTAATGATTGTACAATGAGGTAGGTCTGTTTAGATTAAGTATTTGAGATAAACTGTACATAAAATAGTCCATAATATTTCCTGCTGTGGGCACTGTCATTGAAACAGACTGCAGCGGAAGTTGTTTTGCGTTACTAAGTGAAGCTTCTGCTCTGTGAATGTGGAAGTGTGATAAAGGCCTCTTGAACAACGCATCATCCAAAAACATTACACTGCTGAATATACTGGCGTTTTGTAGAGAAAACTAATATGATATGTGTTCTTTTATTGAATTAGAAATAAGGAAATATGCAATGTCTGTTTAACTGAGATGTACTTGGGGGAGTTATATTATATGAAAAGTGTAATGGAATACTGTACTATTTGCAAATAACACTGCAGCAGAAAAAAAAACAGTACAAATTCTACAATAAAATGGTTTAATGTCAATTTACTAGTAAATAAAACAAAAACAAAAAAATGTGCCTTACATTCTATAACATTTCAATTATCGATTTATTTTTTACTCAAACCGATCAATTTGCTTCTGAAGACATTAATTGATCGACTGGAGTCGTGTGGATTACTTTTATGCTGCCTATATATGCCGTTTGGACCGTCAAACAGCCAGCAGCCTGATGGCAGCTTTTTACTTGCATTGTAATGATAAACAGAGCTGAAATGTGCTTATAAAAATCTTCACTTCGGTTCTGCTGAAGAAGCAAAGTCATACACGTCTAGGATGGCTTGAAGGTAAGTAAATCATGAGAGAATTTTCATTTTGGGGTGAACTATCCCTTTAAGGTGAATTAAACGACATGTAGAAAACAGAAAAATATTTTGAAGTTTATGCAAAGACTATCTGACATGACATCAAACTAAATGTATTTGTTTATTCATACAATTGGCAATAAGACATTAAATAACATTCAAACAGAAAATATGTGGTATAAAAGTGATATAAAAAGCAATCACATTTTTGAAAAATTAAGCAATTGTTTAAAATGTAACTGATATTTAAATAGGGTCTTAAAATAATTATATTAACTCAGAATGCACACACACTTTAAAAAACAAGACTTCAAAAGTGTTCATCAGTGAGGCCTTTTTTTTCTTCCATCACTTCTTTCTTCTAGAGTTATTCTTTATATCTTCAAGTTCCTTCTGTATTACATGTGTTTCTGCTGTTGATTCTGAAAGCTGAAAAAAAAAAAGTTGAACTACTTTATGCACGAGAATTTTGCTAACACATAATTTTTCAGTGTATATGTTCTAACCCTGTATATATTAAACTATATAAATTACAAAAAGCTACAACTTGTTAATTTTAAAATTAGGAACATCTGTCAAAATCTGTAAATCTAGTATTAGAACAAAAGATGAAAATGTAACATTCTTTAAAGGAATATTCCAGGTTCAAAAAATTAAACTCAATCGACAGAATTTGTGCCATAATGTTGATTGCCAAAAAAACAATTATTTCGACTCATCCCTTTTTTTCTTAAAAAAAATAAAAGAAATAAATAAAAGAAATCGAGGAACAGTGAGGTACTTACACTGAAAGTGAATGTGAAGCTTATAGTTTTATAAAAGCACTTACATTAATTCTTCTGTTAAAACTTCTGTCAACAAAAAACAAAAAAACATTGTGGACATACTTGGGTACCACGTTCATCTGTACAAACAATAGTATGCAAGTATAAACACCATGGGACCACGCAGCCATCATACCACTGAGGAAGGAGACGCATTCTGTCTCCTAAAGATGAACGTAGTTTGGTGCAAAAAGTGCAAATCAATCCCAGAACAACAGCAAAGGACACTGTGAAGATGCTGGAGGAAACAGGTAGACAAGTATCTATATCCACAGTAAAACGAGTCCTATATTGACATAACCTGAAAGGCTGCTCAGCAAGGAAGAGGCCACTGCTCCAAAACCACCATAAAAAAAGCCAGACTACAGTTTGCAAGTGCACATGGGGACAAACATCTTATTTTTGGGGAAATGCCCTCTGGTCTGATGAAAAAAACATTGAACTGTTTGGCCATAATGTCCATCGTTATGTTTGGAGGAAAAAGGGTGAGGCTTGCAAGCCGAAGAACATCATCCCAAACGTGAAGCATGGGGGTGGCAGCATCATATTGTGGGGGTGCTTTGCTGCAGGAGGGACTGGTGCACTTCACAAAATAGATGGAATCATGAGGAAGGAAAATTAAGTGGATATATTGAAGCAACATCTCAAGACAACAGCAAGAAAGTTAAAGCTCGGTCACAAATGGGTCTTCCAAATGGACAATGACCCCAAGCATACCTCCAGAGTTGTGGCAAAATGGCTGAAGGACAACAAAGTCAAGGTATTGGAGTGGCCAACACAAAGTCCTAATGTCAAAACTGAAAAAGCATGTGCGAGCAAGGAGGCCTACAAACCTGACTCAGTTACACCAGTTCTGTCTGGAGGAATGGGCCAAAATTCCTGCAATTTATTGTGAGAAGCTTGAGGAAGGATACCCAAAACATTTGACCCAAGTTAAACAATTTAAAGGCAATGCTACCAAATATTAACAACGTGTATGTAAACTTCTGACCCACTGGGAATGTGGTGAAATAAATAAAATCTGAAATAAATAAAATCTGAAATAAATCATTCTCTCTACTATTATTCTGACATTTCACATTCTTAAAATAAAGTAGTGATCCTAACTGACCTAAAACAGGGAATGTTTTCTACAATTAAATGTCAGGAATTTTGGAAAAACTGAGTTTAAATGTATTTGGCTAAGGTGTATGTAAACTTCTGACTTCAGCTGTATTTCTAAAGTTGTTGTGGCCTTGAGCAGTATTCATCTGACACTCACCATATCAAGCAGAACCTCAATCTTTATCTTAAGAAGATTATTCTCCTCCTCTAACTGTAGATTCCTCTTCTTCAATCGCTGTACCTCTTTTCCTGATACGTTACCTGCTGACTCTGATTAACAAAGACATTCATTGATTTCTCACATAGGCTGCTCATTAAATAGTAAAATTAAATTGATCTTTTATTGTAAGAGGATGATGACATACCTGTGATCCACTGACCATCTTCAAATTTCAAGCTCTGACCGCCAATATTCATTACTGGAGCTCCATACTCCAGACCTAATTCTATCTCCCGTGTAGACCGATCCAACTGATAAAAAAAAGATATATATAAAGTGATTTGTACAATGGGTGAATTAATCAAATAAAGAATAAATATAGTCTTCAAGTCAAAGTCATCTTACCAACAGAAACTTTATGTGCACTTACTGTATGTAGATTGGAAAGGGATGCAGACTTCCGAGGAGGTGTTTTCTTGGGACTGAATGTGTTTCCAAACAAGGGCATTTTGGAGCAAATAGTTCTGACTTTCCAATCTGCATTAACACAAACACACATCTCTGTTCAAGGATTAGAATATGAGCATGTTACTATTAAACACTGTAACTAACGTGTAGAAAGCAAGGGCGTAGCCAGTAAATTACTTTTAGGTGGGCCTCAATAAAAATAGTTGGGCCAAGTTTTCATCTCAATTTTTTTTAAACCAAATTTTACTTAACAACAGAGAAGAGGCACATTCAAACAGTTCTTTCACACTTTCAGAAATCAGAATTTATGCTTTTTTACACTATTTTATAAATATATATTTGGAGTCAAAGAAAAACCTCTAATATTCTGGGTGGGCCAGGGTCTAATGCGGTGGGCATTACGCCACTGGTAGACAGTGTCCAAATTTGGCTGTAATTACAGATATCCTTGCTGTCACCAAATCAGTTCATGAAATCAGCCCCCAAACAGACTTACGATACTAACCTTGATTTCAAAATGACTTTATACAGATAAGATAATAAAGAGAGGACAACGTTATCTTCTTCACTTGTTAATATAAGCAGGTTACAGATAAGCTACTAGTTATAAAATAAACTCTGTACAGTTGCTTTTGATAGATAAAAAAAAAAAAAAAAAAAAAACGAAACAATTTCTCTTCGTACGTCTTGAACAATAAATACGCACTTACACTGCCGTTAATCTTTGCCTCACGACTGCTTCATCGATGTTCTGTAAAGCCATAAAACGTGTAAACAAACGGCTACTTCCGGGGTAGCCTAGCAACGACGGAAGTTCGGTTTCATTAGTTAAAATAGAGCCCTTTTCTTTTTTCTCTCTTTCTTTTTTTCCCTTCTTTTTTATGCTTTATTGTAACAGTTCACATAACAGAAGAATTGAAAGGGGAAAAAGATAAACAAGCAAATAAACAGAAAAACATAAATAACAATATACATGGGGTATTAGAACATTCAAAAGCTATAGACGCAGCGGTGTCTAATATGGGTAAAGTTCAAGGCTCTCCAACAGTCCAGAGTCTTTGTTCCTTACACCCTCCAAAGTTTCAAGGTACTGATAGACAACTTAAATTGTCTAAAATGTGGGATTTTCTTTGACCATCTACATTTATGGATATAATATTTACTTAAAATAATAAATAGGTTAATGACATAACATATTTTCTTTTCTAAGCGTTTATCATAAAAAAATAAAATAAATAATAATAATAATAAAAAAAACACCTTTAACTTCCACAATAATCTCAGTCCCAGTGATCTCCTTAAAAACATTTCAAAGTTACATCAAAACAATTTAGTACAAATACAAAGATGCACAATACTCTCAATGCTGAAGTTGCAAAACACACGTCAAGACAATATATTTTTTATATCTCCGTATGACCTGATTTACAGGGTAAATGCAATGAATAATTTTAAACGAAACATCCCTTATTTTATTGGTGACACAATATCTCCTAAAGACCATGAAAACGTCCTCCTACTTAATATCTTGAAAACGTGGATTCCAAAAGCTTTTCTGGGGGTATCTTAACTGGCTGGCAAATCTGTCTAAGGAAATTATTGTGGCATTTATTATCAATAATACTCAAACCATTTAATTTCAATTAAAATCAACAGTAGGATTCGAATCTACAGCTTCAGCAAAATGCAACAACTGATGGAGTCCAGATGGAAAAGCATCAAAGCAATTGCGTATTCCTTAGCAGATACTGGAAGTTTATATTTGTTTAAAAATTCAGTGTATGAAAGTAGATAACCATTGGGGTGGAACAATTGTGTCACTAATAAAATGTTATTTTTAAACCAATATTCAAAGAAACAAACAGAGCACTTCTATTAAATTGTCTACAAGCTTAGCGTAAAATAGCACAACGCGGCGGGCGGTACACTGGCGCTGGGACAAGAGGCCGTGAATGGATGTCTATGTAGGAGATGCTTCCGTGTGCTTTTGTGAGGGAAGAGCTCATCAGTTAATGAACCGACCGTCAGTTCGCTAATCTTTAACATGTTTTGCACTAAATAGTCCTTTTGGAATGAACTATGTCTGGAGTTTACTACGATAAAATGGCTGTTTTATAAGAGAAGTCAGGGACAATTTTGCGACAGGTAGGTGTCAGTTTACGGCTCTCCCTATTAACCTGTATGGTATCCGCAAACGGTGATTTTCTTTTCTTTCTTTTTTTTTTCTTTTTTTTTTAAGTAAACAGCAATATTTACAATTGTGTAAATATAACAATAAGTATTATACAATAAGATATGCATTTTACAATATAAATATACAGAAGTATATAAAAAAAGTTAACAGTAACAAAAAAGAAGTGAACAACTGAAAAGAAAAAGCCAGGGATGAACGAAAACTATACATAAAAGTGTCATAAGAAAATGTAAATAAATATATTGTAAAGCTTGCAAATACTCATAGTTTTTAATGCTTTCTTATTGAAAGAGTCTCTAATATTGTTAATGTACATCTTGATTTCATTTAGCAAAACCATAAAGTTGGGTTTTATGCTGATAAATTTAGATTTATGGATATGAAATTTGGCTATGATTATGTTAAGATCAACTAAATGAAAATAAAATTCATCTTCTTATGGATAGTCAGTAAAGCCAAATAGTAAATTTTCCCATAATATTGAGAATGTTCTTGAATATGGAATATTCTCAATAATACATTTCTCCACATGTTGCCACAGTGTAACTGAATAATTGCAATGGCAAAATAAATGTAATGAAGTTTCATGATAAACATTACAAAAACCACAATTTGTATTAATGTCTTTTCTGAACTTTTGTAAATATTGATTAGCTAGAATCTATGTATGAGTTTAAATGATACCTCTCTAACTTTGTTTCTAATATACTTTTGAGGTAGTAACCAAACCATTTTCCAGCATATCGTCTTACCATTTAAACAGGAATTCCAGTATGAAATATATGGTACAGTGATAATTTCTCTTTCAAAAAGATATCGGATAGCTCTATTATTGTTTTTGGTAGTCAATGATAAGCATGTTTTACCAACAAAGGTTTCAAAAACATCAGAAGAGATTAAGTCAATTGAACAATGTTCATAAATACCTTTGAACAACATGTGTGTACCTGAGGGAATAGACCTGATAACAACTGAGTACTCTCTTTGAGTAATAGGTATTTTAAAATGTAAAAGAAATTAAATAAATAAATAATAATCCTTCTGTATTATATGACTGACAAACTACTCGAATGTTATTGTCAAACCAGTAAAAAAAAAGAAAAAAGAGAGATTTATGTTTATACAATATATGTCGATTGTTCCAAATAAAGTAGTGGTGAGGGGGAAAATTATGCTTATGGATCAAAGACCATGACATAAACATTTGTTTATGAAAAGCTGACAATTTTGCTGGAATTTTATCTATATTATAATTACACATTAAGATAAAATGAAGACCACCGAATTGTGAAAAAATGTAATGGGGAATGAAGTTCCAGACAGAATTGGGATTTTTTAGATGGTGCCTAATCCAGTTGATTTTGAATGTGAGTAACACGCTAGTTGACCGTAGCGCTTTTTGCAATGATAGAGGTTTAAAGTATGTAAAAACAAAGGGTGTTTCTCAATTCTAAGAACGCAGAGAAGGGACTTTTGTTCTGATGAAGACCAGTCTTGCCAAGCTACCTTGGAAGAACTAACTCGGAAGGACAAGATGATGTAGAAAGTGTGTTTATGTGCTGCGACCTTCCTGTTGCGCAATTAACCGTCACAGCCAAATACGTATTTTATATGTCTATGGTCACAACACAGTTGAATCCAGTGAGAGAACGATAACTGTCCTTCGTCAGCCACCATAATACTGAGTTTTGCCCATAAATAGAGCAGATGAACCACTTCTTTTTAAATGAATGGGAGAAAGTGGAACGCCCAACCAAGAAGCTCTGGGCGCTCAACGGATGTAGAAAGGAAATCCCGGAAAAACGCGCATGCGTATTAGATATACAAGCCAGAAAAATTACGTTTTTTAGCGTAATATGAGGTAAAGAAGCAGAATTTATGATACCCTTTTTGTCAGAATTTACTGTTGATTTAAAATATTATCTTTGATTGTTATCTTGACCAACCGTTTTTGAGATTTCGGTGTTCCCCCATTCAAGTAGATAAGAGATGCACTGGCATGACTGGAAATAGCCTCCCGGGAGCGTTCCAAAGTCCACAGTAGACTGACTTGCTATAAAGACTGCCACAAATCACAATCCGATGCACCCTCGATTTCAAGGATACATCCGGGCAATTTCCTGCGTTCTAGGTACTTGCGTTCTTTTTTATTTATTTATTTATTTAAAACAATGCAAAAAGTACATACAAGAGTACAAAAAACATGCCAGGGGCTTACAGGGAAAATTACATGAAAAAGAAAAAAAGAAAATAAATAAAAAAGAAAAAAAATACATTAAATTAAATTTTTAAAGCATAGGTATTTGCGTTCTTGAGTATTGGAATGGAACTTCGGCAGTGGATGATGATGTAGAATGAGTCCACGAGAACATAAGAACAAGTCAGTCTACTTGGTGCTCTGGTGAGGCTGGGCAGCTATTTTCTATGTAAACAAGCTGCATGAACGTACAGCTTGTATGTGTTTGAATGGGGAAAGACCGAAATCTACAAAACGGTTAGTCAAGATTACAATCAAGAACATTTTTAAAATCAACAGTAAAATCTGGCAACAATTATATCATAAATTGTGCTTCTTTAGCTCAGAATACACTAAATAAATGCTATTTGCAGACTGGTTTAGCTAATGCGTATGCACATTCTCTAAACTTCCTTTCCCTTATGACTCAGTACACTTGACATTGCGTTTATTAATGCATATGGGGAATGCCTTCTTACATGACCCAGTTGAAACTTCTCTACAATAACGGCAATATTCTAATATTGGCAATGGTGTTTGATCCCCGCCTGTTTTGGCGCAATGCTGTCTGCTATAAAAGCAGGTGCACAAACACCATTTCCTCAGAATTTTTTCCTTCAAGACAGTGATCATCTCTTGTCTAGAAGCCCTCTACCTTCGCCGTTGATATACACGAGTCAGTGGGAGGAATCTTCACAACAACGAGAAGACTCTCCGCTCCCCTGCAGTGCTCTGGCGAACATCACTCCGCTTTGCCGCTTGACGCTTCGCTGGTGAATGGGTCTCAGCATCCTGATTCCCCGCAGCACTTCGGCAGGTGTTGTGTATCCTTACAAAGCAATTGTATATTGTGTGATATAAATATATATATATAAAAGAGTCGCTTACGTGTTCTCATCTTTTTAAAGATGTCGTTCTGTAAGTGTTCCTTGTGCGAGAGATACATCCTGCCGTCAGATCAGCATGAGAGCTGAATTCACTGTCTGGGCATGAGTCTCAAGACGCTTCGCTCACGAATCGCCCTCTTTCTGAGGGACGATTCAGCCTCACGCACCCTCCCACCCACCTCTTCTGTGATACCTGAGGATTCACACAATGATTTATAGCGGGGCCACAAGGTTGAGCAGGATGAATTTGAGGTGGACCTCGTGCCGGCACACACCCTGTGAGCCCCTCAATCTCCATGAGGCGCATCTTTGCCGATACGCTATGTGCGAGATGAGCTCCGGCCCTCTGAAAGAGCGTGCGGCCTCGTCTTGTTCGGTGGTTCTGAAGCTGAGGATGATAATGATGATGCCTTGTCTCTCGCAGCATCAGGCGAGTGGTCAGTGGATGATGCTGCCACCCCTCCCCCCAGTGAGGGCGAGGAACGTGCACGCGCCACTGACAGGGAGATGCTTCACATCCTTACAAGGGCGGTCGAAGAGCTCAACCTAGAGTGGTCTCCCCCAGAGGAACCTGAACATTCTCGGCTCGATGAATGGTTCCTGCAGTCCAGACGCCGTCAAGTGGCCACGTCCCGCAAATCTGCCCCATTCTTCCCTGAAGTTCATAACAAACTGTCTAAGTCCTGGCACGCATTGACAAACGTCCGCACTGGATGGAAAGGCTTACTCAGCAGCAGAACAAGCTGGATCAGCACTCCACGCAATGGTGGTGCTCCAGGTATTTCAAGCCAAGCTCCTCATGCAAATGGACGAGCAAGGCTTCCATCCAGAGACTTTCAAAAAGCTCTGCACCGCTAGAGACTTAGCGCTGCATGCCACAAAAAGTCACTGGGCAGGCCATCAGCAAGTCCATGGGCAATCTGGTCGTTCTGGATCGACATGTATGGCTGACCCTCACAGAAATGAGTGATAGGGGAAAAGCCACTCTGTTGGATACTCCAGTGTCTCCAGGCAGCTTCTTTGCTGTTTCCACTGGTGTGCCTGATTCATTCTGTCATATGCAAAGTCCGAGAGGACAAGGAAATGATTCTATTGGTTGCGCTGAAATGGCCCAACCAGCCATGGTTTCCAGAAATGATAGAGATGCTGTACAGCTCGCCATGGGAAATACCGCTGAGGAGGAATCTCCTCTCTCAGGCGCAAGGCACAATCTGGCATCCCCAGCCCAAGCTGTGGAACCTGCATGTGTGACCCCTGAACGGAGCACGCTAAACATGCCAGAACTGACGCATTCGGTCATGAACACCATTTTATAGGCCAGAACACTGTCTACGAGACACCTCTACACGCTAAAATGGAATGTGTTCACTGATTGGTGTCTCTCACATGGCAAAGACCCAGTAAACTGCCCCATACATGAAATTCTCATATTTCTTCAAGAGCGATTATATGCAGGACACACTTGTCAACGCTCAAAGTGTATGTGGCGACTATACAGGTGCATCTCAATAAATTAGAATGTCGTGGAAAAGTTCATTTATTTCAGTAATTCAACTCAAATTGTGAAACTCGTGTATTAAATAAATTCAATGCACACAGACTGAAGTAGTTTAAGTCTTTGATTCTTTTAATTGTGATGATTTTGGCTCACATTTAACAAAAACCCACCAATTCACTATCTCAAAAAATTAGAATACATCATAAGACCAATAAAAAAATTTTTTAGTGAATTGTTGGCCTTCTGGAAAGTATATTCATTTACTGTATATGTACTCAATACTTGGTAGGGGCTCCTTTTGCTTTAATTACTGCCTCAATTCGGCGTGGCATGGAGGTGATCAGTTTGTGGCACTGCTGAGGTGGTATGGAAGCCCAGATTTCTTTGACAGTGGCCTTCAGCTCATCTGCATTTTTTGGTCTCTTGTTTCTCATTTTCCTCTTGACAATACCCCATAGATTCTCTATGGGGTTCAGGTCTGGTGAGTTTGCTGGCCAGTCAAGCACACCAACACCATGGTCATTTAACCAACTTTTGGTGCTTTTGGCAGTGTGGGCAGGTGCCAAATCCTGCTGGAAAATGAAATCAGCATCTTTAAAAAGCTGGTCAGCAGAAGGAAGCCTGAAGTGCTCCAAAATTTCTTGGTAAACGGGTGCAGTGACTTTGGTTTTCAAAAAACACAATGGACCAACACCAGCAGATGACATTGCACCCCAAATCATCACAGACTGTGGAAACTTAACACTGGACTTCAAGCAACTTGGGCTATGAGCTTCTCCACCCTTCCTCCAGACTCTAGGACCTTGGTTTCCAAATGAAATACAAAACTTGCTCTCATCTGAAAAGAGGACTTTGGACCACTGGGCAACAGTCCAGTTCTTCTTCTCCTTAGCCCAGGTAAGACGCCTCTGACGTTGTCTGTGGTTCAGGAGTGGCTTAACAAGAGGAATACGACAACTGTAGCCAAATTCCTTGACATGTCTGTGTCTTGATGCCTTGACCCCAGCCTCAGTCCATTCCTTGTGAAGTTCACCCAAATTCTTGAATCGATTTTGCTTGACAATCATAAGGCTGCAGTTCTCTCTGTTGGTTGTGCATCTTTTTCTTCCACACTTTTTCCTTCCACTCAACTTTCTGTTAACATGCTTGGATACAGCACTCTGTGAACAGCCAGCTTCTTTGGCAATGAATGTTTATGGCTTACCCTCCTTGTGAAGGGTGTCAATGATTGTCTTCTGGACAACTGTCAGATCAGCAGTCTTCCCCATGATTGTGTAGCCTAGTGAACCAAACTGAGAGACCATTTTGAAGGCTCAGGAAACCTTTGCAGGTGTTTTGAGTTGATTAGCTGATTGGCATGTCACCATATTCTAATTTTTTGAGATAGTGAATTGGTGGGTTTTTGTTAAATGTGAGCCAAAATCATCACAATTAAAAGAACCAAAGACTTAAACTACTTCAGTCTGTGTGCATTGAATTTATTTAATACACGAGTTTCACAATTTGAGTTGAATTACTGAAATAAATGAACTTTTCCACGACATTCTAATTTATTGAGATGCACCTGTATCTGTGTATCATGCATATGAAGCCAGTGCCACTATAGGCAAGCATGACTTAATCATAAAGTTCCTTAAAGGAGCAAGACGATTAAACCCACCTCAGCCGGCTACACTCCCAACTTGGGACTTAACTTTCATCCTAAAAGCTCTCACAGGGCCCCCCTTTGATCATTTGGACTCTGTTGATTTGAGCATGCTCTCCGTTAAGACCGCACTACTGCTGGCTCTGGCCTCAGTAAAATGGGTCGGTGACCTGCATGCACTATCAATTGACAATTCATGTCTGGAGTTTGGTCCTGGTCTTTCCAAAGCCACTGTCAAACCCAGAAAAGGCTATGTGCCTAAGGTCCTAACCATGCCCTTCAGAGCACAGGTGGTTCACCTTCAGGCTTTCTTCCCTCCTCCATTTAATCGGATGAGAAACAATCATTGCATTTGTTATGCCCTATGCGGGCGCTACACACATACGTTGAGCGTACATGCCAGTTCAGACTCTCTGATCAGACCTTTGTATGCTATGGAGGACACACGAAAGGAATGTCCGTCTCCAAGCAAAGACTTTCTCACTGGATTGTTGATGCGATTGCCCTGGTTTATGAGTCGCAGGGTAAGACTTGCCCAATTGGTGTTAAAGCACACTCAACTTGAGGCATGGCCTCCTCATGGGCATGGACGAATGGTGTGTCCTTACAAGACATTTGTTTTGCAGCAATATGGTCTTCTCAAAACACATTCGCAAGGTTTTACAACCTAGACGTAACGTCTCTCTCTTCACAAAATCTGTTTAGATTGCTTCTTATTTAATTGGCTAAATATATATACTTATGCCCCTCCCTTTAAGGACGAGCTCCCCATCTCTTTACACAACCGCCTGCATTAGGCTGTTGTAATTTACCATAAGTCACAAGCACTTACATTATAAATAAACTCCCTTCCTGACTGGGTTCGTGAAAGTATTAATTCATACTGTATGACTATAATTCATATATTCATTCTGAGTGCTCCCCTCCTGGCCCAACATGAGGGTCACTCACTGCGGCATACTCATGTCAGTCACCGTCCCACGAGACTGCGGCGTCATGTTTCCTTTCTGGGAGGTTATGTCGTGTAGTGCGGCGTGATGGGATTCTGTTCCCCATAAACGTAAATAAACGCAATGTGAAGTGTACTGAGTCGAAAGGGAACGTCTCTGTAACGTACGTAACCTCGGTTCCCTGAGACGAAGGGAACGAGACATTGCGAACGCTAGCCCCACTACAAGACTACAAGAGGTACGAGCAATGCACTCTTTGTTCTGAGTCAGAAATTCTGAGGAAATGGTGTTTGTGCACCTGCTTTTATAGCAGACAGCTTCACGCCAAAACAAGTGGGGCTCAAACACCATAGCCAATATTGAATATTGGCATTATTGTAGAGAGGTTTCAACTAGGTCATGTAGGAAGGCACTCCCCATATTCGTTAATAAACGCAGTGTCTTGTTCCCTTCATCTCAGGGAACCGAGGTTATGTACGTAACCGAGACATTTCTACATCCGTTGGCATCTAATTCATTTTACTACCAAATGTCCATCTCTGCTAAACTGTCTCTGGGTAAAAGTATAGTAAGGAGGAATATAACACTGTCCTGTGTTAACTGTTGCATTCTAACTAGGTTTTATCTTAGTTAAAACACTTTCAAATAAATAAATGGGAGACAGTATACACATTCTGCTTAGGCATAGATTTTGATTGTACAATAGATGGTCTACATAGACTGCCGTAGATTGTTCAGTAATATAGCTAGCCGATATAGCTAGCTTTACTAGATACAATGTTCCATGTCTGAGTATAAGAGTTGGCATCAAAGAAACACCTGTTATCTTTTGTATAAACCTAAGTATTTGAGTGGAAATGTGTCTAAGGATGCAGTATACATTATGCTGTTATCCTGGAGGGCTTAGGGAGGGAAATTAGGAATATTATCTGATAATATTTACTCAACAATAATGTTAAATGAGTAAACACCTCATTAAGAAACTGAAAAATAAATTCGTATTTTTTTCCCCAGTGATAATGTATTCCAAAAACAAATACATTGAAAACCTGTAAAGGGATAGTTCACCCAAAATGAAAATTCTCTCATCATTTACTCACCCTCATGTCATCCCAGATGTTTATGACTTTCTTTTTCAGTTGAACACAAACAAAGATTTTTAGAAGAATATCTCCACTCTTTACGTTCGTACAATGCAAGTGAATGGTGACCAGAGCTTTGAAGCTCTAAAAAAGACACCAAGGCAGCATAAAAGTAATCCATAAAAGGCCAGTGGTTTAATCAATGTCTTCTGAAGCAATCTATTCGATTTTGTATGAGAAAAGACCAAAATATAAAATAATAATATTAGAAAAATAAAATAAGAAAATTATATAAAACACTCTTTTAACATATATGTATGTCTTTTAAAAAGTTTAAACATATGTACCTGTGAAAAATGCTGTAACACGGTGAGTTAATATACTCCCAACAGCATGCTCAACGGCCTTCACTTGCTGGCCTTAAAAGAAATGCATGTTTTAACTCTTAACCAGCCAGTAATACTGAATATATACTGCTACTCATGACACAACATTCATCAGCGATGATAAATGGATTACACACAAATTATCAATTTTAATCAACAAAATTACTCTAGTAAATTTTTTTGTAATGCTATTTTCAGAACTCCCAATCGCTATTACTCACCGCTGACCTTACACACATGCAGGGTTGGGGAGTAACAGAATACATGTAACGGGATTACATATTTCAAATACAAAATACAAGTAACTGTATTCCACTACAGTTACAATTTAAATAATTGGTAATTAGAATACAGTTACATTCAAAAAGTATTTTGATTACTGAAGGGATTATTTAGCATTTTATTGTCATTTGTTTCATTTAATATTTAGTCCTTTCAGATGGAAAACATTTATACATATAAATGATGTAATCCAAAGTGCATTTGAACAGCAGTGAAACACTTTCTTATGATGTGTTACATTCATACCTGCAGACAGAGAAGTAAGTTTGAAATAAGTTTGGAGCAGAAGAAATAGAAATAAACCTTGTGTAAATTGTCAGCTTTACGCTAAGCTAAAATGCTATTTCTAGCCATTTTACATGCACATGATACCAGGCACGATCATATTTTTTTATCAAGAAAATTCAAGTTGGATCATAATTTCTTTTTTTTCTAGTAAGACCTTTGATATTAGGGCAAAAATCATATTCTTGATAATAATTTTCTTATTGTTTTCCTGTAAAAATATCTAAAAATCCATAAAACAAGCTCAATTTGATCTATCTTGTTTTAGAAACAACACTACATAAGATATTTAGGTTTTTCAGAGAATGTATTTTTAACATGTGTATTTTGTCTTACTGTACTGGCAGAGTTTTTATAGTCATAACAAGTGAAAAAAATCTACCAGTGCTGAAGAAGTAATCCAAAGTATTTAGAATACATTACTGACCTTGAGTAATCTAATAGCAATACATTACAAATGACATTTTACAGCATGTATTCTGTAATCTGTAGTGGAATACACTTCTAAAGTAACCCTCCCAACCCTGCACACACGGACTGAGCAGCTCTAAAGGGCTCACTCCCAGCACAGAGAGACGGCCAGCCAAAAGAAACCCTGCTGCCCCATTTCTGTCTAATTACTACATAGTGAAATCATTACATATTTAAATAGTTCAGCACTGGCAAGTGGAGACACACCTTTAACCCTGTAACACATGCATAATGCAGTGGTCCCGTAGACATTCTATGGGCGGTACACTGACGAGGAGACAAGAGGCAATTTCTTTTGAATGAATGTCTATGAAGGAGATGCACTAATGTGATGAATAAACTGCTTTTGTGAGGAAATCGCTCATCACTTAATGAATTGACCACCTGTCTGCTAATATTAAACATGTTATACACAAAACAATCCTTTTGGAATGAAATATGTGTATGTAAAATTGCTGCTTTATAAGAGAAGACAAGGACAATTTTGCAACAGGTAGGTAGTCAGTTTACGGCTTTCCCCATTCAAATGTATGGTATCAGCAAACGGTGACTTACCGCTGTAAGACCCTAGTTGATCTTTACACTCTCTTATGGTAAAAGCGCTGAGGATGCTATCTCAGTATAGAAGATCTCTGGCACTAGAAGTGTAATCGAGCTTGAAATCATGATCGCCAAGGAGACTGTTGATGTCAAGATTTAAAGTGAAAAAGGAGTTATATTTTTTGTCTGTTCTCACCCAAAACTAACTGGATCGCTTCAGAAGACATTGATTAAACCACTGGAGTCATGTGGATTACTTATATGCTGCCTTAATGTGCTTTTTGGAGATTCAAAGTTCTGGACACCATTCAATTGCTTTGTGAGGACCTACAGAGCTGAAATATTCTTCTAAAAATCTTTGTTTGTGTTCAGCAGAAGAAAGAAAGTCAGAGTAACTGATGAAGGATTTTTATTTTTGGGTGAACTATCCCTTTAAGGATACACAGGTCAGCTTTTACTGATGGTGCATTGCAAGTTACAATGATATATGCCAATAAATCAACGATATCCAAAATAGAAAGTGTTAGATACTGAATATGGAAGTGTCTCCATAGACAGAATTTTTTTTTTTTTTTACGATGAAGGAGCACCCGGGCTCCTAGTGGCTGGAGGCTTCACTTTGAACAAACGCGATCTATCGTTTGCCTTTAGGACCTGCCTGTACGGGTGTAGTTAAACTTAAGAAGACAAGTCTCAAATGTTCTGTCCGTTAGTCGGGGCAGTCGAATGCATCAAAAGCATGATTTTGAAGGAATAAAACCCCTCAAATCGTCTACTTGACAGTTTACGGTATTCATTGCTTTAACAAACGGTATCTGGTGGAAGAGAAGATCTAAAGTCTTAGGTGGGTTGAATTTCCACCCAACAAGCTTCTATTTAGCTTGCTACTTAGCTGACTTTTGTAATGATGGTTAACTTGTATTTTACTTATTTCATCAACCATTACTTTTTTATTTTAACCTGTCGTGTTTGCTAATAATCACTGTTCAGGTAAAAAGACTGCTGCAGCAGTTCGGGAAATGTAGCTTGCTAATTGGCTACCATGAGATTATTAAAGAGATTTTAGAGAGAAGCGGCGTAGAAATGGTCCATTACATTTTAATTCTAAATACTAAACCATAAGAATATCGTCGAGATGTTTTAGATGCTTGTTGACACTGTTTTACAGCGTTAAATAAAACAAACCTGAAGTTGACAGCATTAGCGTGCTAGTTAGCATTGAAGCTAATGCTAACCTGAAGCCTGTGCAAGTAAACGTTCTTAGCGTTTCCCACTGACAAGTCCTTTCAGTGTTAAGTCCGTGTAAAATGTATTTTCCTCTTTAATATACTGAGGGGTATTTCAAGTACGATTTGGTGTTGGTGGCTCATTGTTTCTCAAGTCCGGAGAGTTGCGATAGTGGGTTTTTTTCTTAGGCGAGCTCGGGGATGTACTGCTCTGACTTGCTTATCTCACGTTTTAGGCCTTAAAAATCTAGATCTGACTTATTTTATATCTATCTTTTGTGCATATTATTATGTTTTAGTTGCCGTTGTTGTAAGTTATTTAGTCTATGAAGTTTTAATCTTTAGTGTTTTGTGACAATAACTGTCACTACATTTTCCACACCAACATGTGTTGTAACATTACTTGTTAGTTAAATTATAATATCAAGAATAACTCAAGTGTCCTCACTTAACATTTTGTTGGTTTATTCTTTATAAAATTATCATTGTGCATTTTAAGTTGTCTCTTCAAAATATCTTTATTTCATTCATGGATAGGCTTTGTTTCTTAGTGAAGTAAAACGCAAAAAAATAAAATAAAAAATGTATAAGCAAACATTTAATAAGTTTTATGTTGCTTATTGGTTGCATTCTGGTTGTGATATGTTACAGTTATGGATCCAGAAAGACAGAAGCGTAAAGAAGAAATTCAGAAATCTCTGGGATTCATTCAGTAAGTTTGGAGACTTTACTAATCTGTGCTGCTCCTCCCTAATACAAATATACACTCACTGAGCATTTTATTAGGAACACCTGTACCCCTACTTATTCATGCATAAAATCAGCAGATATGGGTCAGGAGCTTTAGTTAATGTTCACATCAACCATCAGAATGGGGAAAAAAGGTGATCTCAGTGATTTGGACCATGGCATGTTTGTTGTTGCCAGACAGGCTGGTTTGAGTATTTCTGTAACTGTTGATCCTGTCCTGGATTTTCTGGCACAACAGCCTCTAGTAGGGATGCACCAATTTATCGGCCATACATCGGTATTGGCAGATATACACCTTGTTGACTGCCATCGGCCTATCGGCAAATACGATGTCGTTCTCCGATGGCAGTGGCCGATGTTTATCTGTTTATATGTGTTGGTTATTTGCGGTCGACTTGGACAACAGTAGCTTACCCAGCTGCAGATTTGGAGAAGATCCAACAGGTGGTACTATAATACCACCCACAGCCACTGGCTGGACATGACTCTGGCATGACGTAAGAGGGCAACGGGTGCCGTGCGCACCTGTGGTTTGTTTTCAAATAAGTGCAAGAAAATGTCAGTGGTGTGGGAGTATTTTACTGTCTCGTAAAAAGTTAAGCGATATGCAGTTTGTAAGACATGTTCCAGCGACATTTCAAGAGGAGGTTCTACAAGCAAGAATTTTAACACATCAAATCGAATTCACCCATTTGAAAAGCCGACATGAAGAAGTGTACAAGGATTACCTGAAAGCCGATAAAAAATGGAGAGATGAACTGGACACCAAGAAAACACAAACCACCACCAGCAAGACTCAGTCAATAACCACAGCCTTTGAGAAAGGGAAAAAATTCCCCATGGACAGCGCCAAAGCTAAAGGGATCACTAAAAAGGTGATGGAGTTTATCGCATTAGATGACCAACCTTTCCCCGTTGTGGAGGACGTGGGGTTTTGAGGCCTGATGGAGCCCCGCTACACACTGCCCAGTCGTCGTCATTTTGCAGACATCTGTCTCCCTGAAGTCTACAATGTTGTTGCCACACACATTCATGAGCTACTGGCCAGTGACATCCCTGCCATCAGTTTTACAACTGATATATGGAGTTTGGATGCTAGCCCTGTGAGTATGTTTAGCCTCACGGCACAGTGGATTGACAAAGATTTTAACTTGATAAAAGCAGCGTTACACTCCCAGGAGTTCACGGGCTCCCACTCCGCACTTGCTATCTCAAAGGCATTTGAGAAAATGTTTGAAACATGGAAAATAGACAAATCCTGAGAGATAATGCCCGAAATATGGCAAAAGCTATGACGGATAGTGGTCTGGCTAGTTTTAGCTGCATGGCACACAACTTCCAGCTAGCTGTCCACGATGGCGTGCTGAGCCAGCGCAGCATTTCAGATGTAGTGGCAATAGGCCGAGAAATAGTGGGACACTTTAAACACTCACCCCTTGCCTACTCACACCTGCAGGCTGTGCAGATCCAGTTGGGGATGAAACCAAAAAGGCTTTTACATTTAAATTTAATTACATTTATGTTTCACAAAAATAATTTTTGTTGGGCTATGTACTGAACAATTCTTATTGAGTAGGCAGATGTATAGCAGGCTTAAAAGGCTCTTGAAAAAGTTATTTTTCACAAAAAGAATCTTTGTCATGTGAAATAAGGTTATATTAAACTTTGTTTCATAAATTTGTATGATTGAATTTGTGCTCATTCAAAGAGTGTGATGCAGGGCTGAAAGACTTAAAAAACAGCTCATTTATTTTTTAAAATGAAGATTTCTTTGTTTCACTGGCACAAAAGGTGGATTAAATAACAACAAAAACAAAAATCGGTATCGGCATCAGCCAAGAATTACACAATCGGTGCATCTCTAGTCTCTAGAGTTTACTCAGAATGGTCCCAAAAGCAAAAAACATACAGCGAGCGGCAGTTCTGCGGACGGAAACGCCTTGATGATGAGAGAGGTCAACGGAGAATGGCCAGACTGGTTCGCGCTGACAGAAAGGCTATGGTAACTCAGATAACCGCTCTGTACTAGAGGTTGACCGATATATAGGTTTTGCCGATTAATCGGCACCGATAACAGATATCTGTAACTATCGGTTATTGGCAAAAATCCACACCGGTAGTTTTTCCGTATTGCATCCGGTGCTGGAGCAGCTGGGAAGGGTCTGCTGTCGTTATACAGTATGAGAGTGGCCTCTAGAGGCAAAATAAAAACAGTCTCTTGACTGATGCCTAGTGGTGTTTGTTTTGACACGTGAGACTACACTCTGCATGGAGCAGAACACTTCAGATGTGGGTTTAAAACATCAACAATGAAAAGGTATGTACACAGTACACTACAGTACACGTTGTCATATCATTATAAAGTAATTAATTTGTTGACTAGAAGCTGCATTAGTAAAGAACAGCAGTATGTTTGCCGACCAGGCTGAGAGGACGCTAACATTAAACCTAATCTCAAGCGGTTAGAACAATGTGACAAAAATACAACAAAGCAGAGGTGAAACAAACAGATTCAATTACACTCATTGAGCACTCTATTAGTAACACTATACTAATACTGAGTACAGTCCTACCCAAATGTTAAAATGTCACGATTGTTAACATCTATTATCATCTATTTGCATTAGTTAATATCCAGCTGGTCACGTTTATGCATTCGTTAGCCGGCCAAATTGCATATTTAAAGCTAGTGATGTGAGAAAGCAAACTAATATCTTCATGCAGCCGAGAGCAACGTATAGACAAATCAGAAACGCATCTGATTTCAATTAAAAAATTTTATCCTCACTGTAACACGATGACTTCAGATTGATCACATTCTTGTGCTATAAAAGGCTAGACACAGTGCAGCAAATACAGTTTAACAGAAAGTGGGTGTCTCAATATGCTTTTAAAGTCCTTTTAATTAGACACATCATCTAAAAAACAGCGCTTCTGCACGAGATGCTGAATAAACAAAAACAAAGGGAAACAAAGACGTTCATCTAGTGCACGTTTACATAAAACAAATGGATGGTTGCAAAAGCGTTTGGTGTGAACAGCCCCTTACAGTTGGTGGTCTTTGGCTGTTGCGTCTTGCTCTCTTATAAGCGTTTCTCAGATTAAGCTATGAGTTGTTTAAATGCTTTGTCAGGAAAGATGTTCAACTTAGAAATGTGTGTCTCGAGATCCTCATGTTCGGTTCCAGTCTGTTGTGTTCTGTCTGTTTGAACAGCCATTGGCCTGGTCTCATAGTCTGAGCCGCTTCACCACAGAGTTCAGCTGAATACCACTGATATCTGTCAATATTGCTACTCTACATACAACTGTACTGAATAAAAAACAATGTGGTATTTCGCTGTTATTATGAAGCTTGAGTCTGGAGTAGTAGGAATCAGTGCAAGTGTAACACCATGTGAACTGTCTATTGAAGTGTTCCCCCCATTTTACTTTTGTCTTAGCATTTGAGAATATGGACCGACTAAAACTTTTTATTTATTGATTTTATGCACATTAGTTGAAAATGAAATGTTCTTTTTTTTAACAGCCAGGATAGGAATGTTCTATGCAATAATATAACGGTGCAGAATGGTTTATGTATTTATTGTGCCCTCTTGTGGACTAAGGAAACAACGTCAATTAAAAAATCAGCTGACATATTAGTTCATATATATTAATATTTATATATTTAAAAAAGTACAATACATTTTCATGGTTCATTCAGTACTGTTTATTTTTTTAATACATTTCAGCACTGTTTTACTTTGTGTTATTTTTTCATTCAGTATCAATTTGAAAAACTATTGGTTGATTAATCGGTTATCGGCAGGTACTGCCCAACGTAGTTATCGGTAAAATCCACTATTGGTCGACCTCTACTCTGTACAATTGTAGTGAGCAGAATAGCATCTCAGAATGCACATCACATTGAACCTTGAAGCGGATGGGCTACAACAGCAGAAGACCACTTTGGGTTCCACTTCTGTCAGCCAAGAACAGAAAGCTGAGGCTGCAGTGGGCACAGGCCCACCAAAACTGGACAGTTGAGGACTAGAAAAACATAGCCTGGTCTGATGAATCTCGATTTCTGCTGAGGCACATTGATGGTGACATGTGACATTAGCATGTCGGCGAGTACACGCAAGAATTCGGAAGTGGCACTTATTTACAACAGAAGAACGAATGTCAAACGAGTGTTTGATTATTTCAAACTGCATCAGATCCCTGGACAGAAGCGCCGATTTAAAGTTAAAAACGTTTTAATTATCAACTTGTTTCTAACAAACCTATCGATTTGCTTCGGAAGACATTTATTGATCAACTGGAGTCGTGTGGATTACTTTTATGCTGCCTAAATATGACTTTTGGACCGTCAAAGTGCTGGCACCCATGTACTTCTACTATAAGGACCTGACAGAGCTCTATCTTCTTTTAAAAATCTTCATGTGTGTTCTGCTGAATAAAGACAGACATACACATCTGGGATGGCATCAGGGTAAGTGAATGAGACTATTTTCATTTTTGGGTGAACTGTCCCTTTGTGTCAACAGTCCAGGCTGGTGGCAGTGGTGTAATGGTGTGAGGAATGTTTTCTTGGCACGCTTTGAGCCCGTTAATACCAATCAATCATCGCATGAATGCCTCAACCTATTTGAGTATTGTTGCTGACCATGTGCATCCCTTCATGGTCACAATTTACCCATCTTCTAATGTCTACTTCCAGCTTGAAAGTCGTCTCAAACTGGTTTCATGAACATGACAAAGAGTTCACTGTTCTTTAGTGGCCTTCCAAGTTGGGATGTGGTAGAACTGGAGATTCGCAGCACGAATATGCAGCTGGCAAATCTGCAGAAATTTTGTGATGCAATCATGTCAACATAGACCAGAATCTCAAAGAAATGTTTCCAACATCTTGTGGAATCCATGCCATGAAGAATTGAGGCTGTTTTGAGGTCAAAGGCAGGCCCTACTCAGTATTAGTATAGTGTTACTAATAAAGTGCTCAATGAGTGTAATTGAATCTGTTTGTTTCACCTCTGCTTTGTTGACTTGTTTGGCATCTGAAGATTCCTAAATAAATTTATTTTTTATTTTTTCCACAGGTCATCCTTGCCTTTCCCTGAACCTGAAGGTTATGAGGTCAGAGCGTATTGATAATTCACTCTTAATGCTTTAGGCATTTTTTCCACACAATTGTGGATCTAGTACCTGAACTAAAATCAGTTAGTTGTGAAACTATACCTGTTCCGATAAAATAAGTAACAAGTAGCCCTGCAGTAAAATGCTACATCTTGTTAATCCAGATTTGTTTTATTTCATGAATGTCATTTAAATGGAAATTCTCGATGTCTTTTGCAGGCATTTCTGACCCAGCTAGTGTGTAATTTGCTGGATGAGGGTAATGCAGTATTTCGTGATGGAGAGTGGAGACAGGCTGCTGTACATTACAGCGAGGGTGTGAATGTATCGCGCTATGCTCAGTCTGAAGCCCTAGTCATTCCCCAAGAGTTGTTAGAGAGCCTATATGTGAACCGGGCTGCTGCACACTACAATCTAGTAAATTGGTCTCTTCGTTATTTACAGAATTGATTTTAATTGGACCAATGGTTGACATGTAAACTATCACTGTCAAATCTGAGGGTTTAAAGGGATAGTTCACCCAAAAATGAAAATTCTCTCATCTTTTTCACCCTCATCTCATCCCAGATGTGCTTTACTTTCTTTCATCTACTGAACACAAACTAAGATTTTTAGAAAAATATCTCTGCTCTGTAGGGCCATACACAATACAAGTGAATGGTGACCAGAACTTTGAAGGTCCAAAAAGCAAATAAAGGCAGCATAAAAGTTATCCATAGGACTATGGTGGTTAAATCCATATTTTCAGAAGCAATATGATAGGTGTGGGTGAGTATCAGATCAAAATTTAAGTCCTTTTTTTACTATAAATCTCCACTTTCACCTTCCCGTTTAATTTTGTTTTTGGCGATTCACATTCTTTGTGCATATCGCCACCTACTGGGCAGAGATGAGAATTTATAAGGACTAAATATTGATCTGTTTCTCACTCACACCTATCATATTGCTTCTGAAAATATGGATTTAACCACCATAGTCCTATGGATAACTTTTATGCTACTATTATGTGATTTTTGGGCCTTCAAATATCTGGCCACCATTAATTTGCATTGTGTAGACCTACAGAACTGAAATATTCTTCTAAAAATCTTCATTTGTGTTTAGGGCTGTTACGATTACAAGATTTAATTCAAATACTCATTTAAAAAAATTCCTTTAACAAAATTGCAGAATCAACAAATCGAAAATATGGCAGAAGTTTTTAAGTCCATGGACGGGGGTAGGGCTGCACAGTTATTAGAAAAAAATATAGATTATGACTACGGCTGTCACGATTATGTAATGGTGAAAACTGACAATTATTCAATTTAAGTCTACTCCTGTTGCTTTAATTGTTTCTATTTAGAATGTATTTTTACAGCGGTTAAGTTTCTTACCAATCCCAGACGTGTGCGTTGAGCAGTGAAACGACAATGGCCAATCAGAGACGCAGTGAGTCTTCAGACCAATCAGTCATGGCAACCAGTCCTTGTGCGCAAGTTTTAAATAGTCTGACGTCCTGATGCTTGCTTACAGTAAGTTTCATCTCTGTTTGCAATGGCACAAGAAAAGTAGTGCTAAAGAAACAGTATCTGACACTCGAAAAGTAGCTGTAGAACAAAGGTGTGCAATTTTGAATTATTTTCAATTCGTTGCATGTCTCACCGTTTTATTTACTGCAAACTAAAACAATCCTGACTGTTATAATCAAGGTACAGGCAGGGTCTAAATAACTGATGTATTGTGTTGTTTAAACCGCTAAATTTATTATGTGAGCATTTGTGGGTGCAGAAATCTGTGTCAGTGAGCTCGTGCTGAAGTGCAGGGCTCAGTGAGTGACAGCTTCAGTCATTATAATGGGAGAGTTTGAATATTGTTGCATTCCTCGATTTTTGTGTACAATTTATTAAAAAAGAAAAACAGTTGTATTTATATATTAAACAACTATAAAGTGGCTTGTTTTGAAGTCAGCTTGTTTTGGACATCTTGAACGTTATATTTCACAGACCATCTTCATTGTTATCGTGTTTGCCCAGTTAAATATCTATTTGACACACAACTGCTGTTGGTAGATTTAAATTTTAACAAATCACACAAACTCACAAACCGGCTAATCTTACCTTTCAAAGTGCAACCACTGTGACAGATTTGAGGCCAAATATGATCTAACGATGATCTTATGTGAACAAGATCACAATGCGGGAAGTTCAATCTAAATCAGCTGTTCAGTTTGACTATTGAAGATGTAAAAAATTATTATTACTGTATGTGGGCCAATCATTTAAGCAGTAAAGACACATATTGCATGTCTGATGGTAGTTTTTTTATTTTTATGGCTTTGGAAGTATTAAATGTGTGAGGATGTGAATACATCAACCTGTTACATGACACACAGGCATATTGACTGAAATTAAAAATGGTTTTTTCAATAGTTCAAAAAGAACCTACATATAATTCTTAACTTTAAATCATAGATTAACCTTTAGTAACATTAACAAAAATTATTACAGTATGTTTTGCTTAAAAGAAACTGCAGCACAGCCCATAACCTGCTTTTCTGAAGAACCCGGAAGCACGGTTGCCTGCTTACTGACATCACAGTAATTTAATCAAATAATCATCATTAATAATCACGATTACAATATCAAGGGCAATAATCGACAATTATAATTTTTGTCATAATCGTACAGCCCTAGACGGGGGTCCAAACACATAACGACAAGAGGTGTCAGCTGTGTGAGAACGCTTCACTTTAGATTTGAAAAACAGTTCAGGACCTGGAAAACCATAGCATCACTTCAGCAATGCAACAGAACTCAAAAAGAAGACATCGAATTTTCACAGACCCGCCGGACACAAGCGGTAATTTCACTGCATGAGATTTGTGGTGCTGCACATCGAGATGCATGAGAGAAGTTGAGCTCTTCATTGCCGCACGGGACACGCTTAACTCAGCAAAAAAACACATTGTAATGCACTCAAACTATCTACACAGTCATATATATTTGCGATTTGCAATATATGCTTTTATGAAGCAACATAGAATAATGTTATGAAAAAGACGTCCGTCGGACTTGATTAAAGTTACACACGCAGTGATGGGTGCACAAACACTTCACAGTCCAGATGATCTAAGAAGGTTATTTTCTGCAGATTGTGATTTGGGTTCTATTCTGTGTAAATTAATTACAATTTGAATGTAAATGTGATCTTCCTCCTGATGTAAATTAGATTTCATGATGATTATGTTTGTAATAGTTTGCAATGCCACACTTCTGATAAATATTTTAGTTTATGCCCATTATCACATGTTAAACTCAATGTGGGAATCCAGAGAACTTTATTTACTAAATAAAGCCACGGGTCTGTATGCTGTCAGTCAAAGCTCAACGCGAGCTGTTGAAGGGCATCTCGCACCCCGCAGGGACAATATGAAACGGTCTTACCTGAGTGAGTAACGGCTTGTCTCCACATGCAAAATTATTAAGTGTTTGCTCAAGAAGGAAGTGAATGTCCAGATGAGTAAGGGCATTTTACATGGTACGTGGCAAGCGAAAGCTTTTGCGATTTGTGCAGTACAGTATGTATCACACGCACAACAGTTCCAGCAACTGCAGCTCAACGCAAGAGTGAAAACATCTATCTCTCAATGATGTGATTACTGTTAATATTGTATTCCGTGTTGCATAGGGTGGAGCTTAAATGTATTTTATTTTTTTTCCTTTTTCACCCAATTTGGAATGCCCAGTTCCCAATGCACTCTAAGTCCTCGTGGTCGCGTAGTGATTCGCCTCAATCCGGGTGGCGGAGGACGAATCCCAGCTGCCTCTGCGTCTGAGACTGTCAACCCGTGCATCTTATCACATAGCTTGTTGAGCATGTTGCCACAGAGACATAGCGCGTGTGGAGGCTTCATGCCATCCACCGCAGCATCCACGCTTATCTCCCCATGCACCCCACCGAGAACAAACCACATTATAGCGACCACGAGAAGGTTACCCCATGTGACTCTACCCTCCCTAGTAACCTGGCCAATTTGGTTGCTTAGGACCAAATTGAGTGGAGCTTAAATAAAAATAAATAAATAATAATTTTTGAAAGTCTTATCCCCCCTAATCTGTTCCGTATAGAAACACTGTATAAAAAGTTTGAGCAATAAATTCTAATGTTTAGGGGTAGCTCAAGTGCCTCAGAGATTAAGAAAATTATTAAAATTCAAAGAATTACGAGTATATTGTAATTTATTTTAAACAATGCAGTATTTATTATTGAACATATTGAATTCTTTGTTCTGTTTCTGACAGAGTTCATAGTCTCAGTCTGACAATGTCCAGCAAACTGCGAGTTATGGAGTAACGATAACCCTAGCCCCCTTTTTCTTTTTGGTGTCTGAAATGTGATGTCCCCAACAGCCCCCTCATTCGCATTGTCCCCAGTTTCCATCTTTTCACCATCTTCTGCTGAGCTATTTTCAGAACCATTCTTCCTTTTTCTCACTGGATTAACAAGAAATTTTTGTCCTGCAGTTTTCCTGATCTCTCATTAGGATTCTTGCCTTCTGCCAAAATGTTGCAATTTCTGTAATAGCCGATGATTGTCTTATGGTCTCTTCAGTTCAACATGGTGATGTAAGAAGAATCCAAGAGCCATACACAATGATGGCAACTTGCTGCCTGTTAATTCAGTCACAGAGTCCCCAAGGAGATACAACTCGGTTTGAGATTTTGTTGCTTTCGCTACAGATGACATTTTCAATAGATTCAGAAGCAGAAATGAATCTGAAAGAAATATGAAATAGCATTGATTAGACCTTTTGGAATCATGGATTTTAATACATGTTATTTTGAAGAATTTTATTACAAAATTCCCTTGTATTTATTTGTCTAATTATAGATATATTTCTTTTACTATTTACACTTAGAAATATTTAAAATAGCAGTCATTTAACTCACCAGTAGATAAGAGTCAATAACGTTCACATCAATCGCCAATCACCAAAATTGTATAAATCGACTTTGAATTTGGAAATCAAGACAATTAATTCAAACAGTTTTAGTCAACAGTTAAGTAATTAAACACACATAGAACTGCAACAGTGTTGATTAGTCAGCATAGTCAGTCCAAACAAGTCTAAACATGTCTGGAATATGATTTTATGAAAATATTGTATTGTCAGCAAAACCATGGAATCTGGATATGAACCACAATGGATATGGATGGTCAGATATGAACCACAGTGATTGAATGTTGTGTGTATGATGATTGGAGAAAGTGTCAATTTACTTAGTATTTAAAATTGGGTTCTTAATTTATTAAGAGAATTAATCTATTATCAGTAGTATGTGAAATAACAGGGCGGCAGCAGCTTTGGAGTATCAGAAAATTCACCATCATTGAGCTACCCCTAAAAATTGTTCAGTTGTGCTGGTATTTTGCCCGAATTTTTATTTCATATATATAGAGAGAGAGAGAGAGCAACAAAATGAGAGGGTAAGAAGATAATATTTCAAAAGTTAAAAAATAAGCTCCACCCTAGTGTCACATGTAAGTGATAGTTTAAAAAAACCAATAACTAAATAAAATGGCTTTTATATCTCCATAAAATAGTTTAGCTATGAATAGGCTATAGCTCAATAATCCTCAATAAACAAGATTGGTGGGCAGACATTGTCTCTTAAAAGATAAAATATTTTATTTCCATGGCCTGTTTTCCCATATTTAAATTTTAAACTGAAATGGGTAGATTGTGTTGAAATAGTTATATAAAAAAAAAAAATTCCGAAAAAATAGTTCTTGCATTTAAAAAAAAAAGGTGGGCACACCTGTAGTTGCCAATCTCTGTCAGCATGAATTATATACATTTCTTTTTTTATATTATAGATATGCTTTGGATGTCTGTTGGCTTTAGATATGGTTCACAATTGTTTTGTTGTTATTCATTCGTAAAATACATAAAAACTTGGGCTTAATGAATGCATTTTAGCCAAACGTGACTTCACCTTTACACCTTCATGCAATCTAAGTTATTAAATATTTTTTCCGATTACTTGATTAATTGTCAGAATAATCGTTAGATTACTCGATTACCAAACTAATAGATAGTGACAACCCTATTTGTGTTTAGCAGAAGAAAAAAGTCATACACATCTGGGATGGTATGAGGGTGAGTAAATAATGAGAAAATTTTAATTTTCAGGTGAACTATCCCTTTAATGGGGAGAATGTGCAAAGTATCGTTTTTTTAGCACTCCAACAGTAAGTTTTGCAAAGATGTTCTGATTTCTCTTGTGTTTTGTGTTTAGGGAGAGTTTGAGCGGGGAGTGCAGGACTGTGACAGTGCACTGTGTGTGTCGGAGGGCAGTCGCAGGGCACTCTACAGGAAGGCACTTTGTCTAAGGGAGCTGGGCCGACTCAGAGAGGCTTATGAGTGTGGCACTGGATGCTTACTAACTGCCCCTCATGTATGTGTTGATTTGCAGAAGCAATTGCATAATAATCTGCAATTAAATATATACATGTGATTCTATGAATAATACTTAGATAATAATAACTTAGATATTTGTATGCCTGTAAACCCCCTTTTTTTTTTTGTTTGTTTGCTTGCTTTATTTTACACAGGACAGACAAGTTAGTGAACTTGCTCAGGATCTCGCCAACAAACTGGGTTTGAAAATACGCAAAGCCTACGTCAGCCCTCAGGTTTGTCCTCCTTACCCTATCAGGTTGGAAAATCTTTTTAATTAATCGGTTGAGGTTGAGTTAATGGTTTGCTAATTTGAATGTATTTTTTTATTTTTTTCAGATTGATTCCACAACATCTGGGACAGACAACAGTGGAGAAACTAATTCTCCTAAAGGGGAGGCAAGTATTAATCTCAGCTTGATAAACTGCCAAACTAGATTAGTTAAAGTTGCTGTTTTGCAAAAATGAAAATTGTTTGCTTTGGATTAAGTTGGAAAACTTTCTTGATCTTTTTTTAGACCTCCTCAAATGGTCTCGAGTCTTTGACTGATATTGACTCAGGTATTTGTAACCTTCAAGATTTCAATATATGTATGTAAAATTAGATGAGTACATGATGAGCAAATTTTTTAAGCAAATATAAATAGTTGAGTCTGTTTCTTCATCTTTTTATCTCACAGACCTTACAAGTGCCCAATGCATCCCTGCCCCTTTGGCAACACCAATCCCAGTCAGTGATGACCCCCAAATGCCCACACTTAGCCCAGTTGTGCCCCAAGACATGCCCGAGAGCCCAAGCCAGGAGCCGTCGGGGCGGGTACCATACTCTGTGCCTGTATCTGAACACATGGGGGAATGTGTGATGAATGAAGAATGTCTGGAAACATTGCTGGAAAGTATTCCTAAAGGTGCTGAAGTCAGCGTGGTAAGTGAAATGGAGAGCTACAGGGAGGGCCAATGGGACATAGTCACTTGATACCTCATCGATCTAGACACACAGGAGAGCTAGAATATGTGTGTTCTATGTGCTAGAATAAGTTTTGTTCATTTAAAGGAATATTCCGGGTTCAATACAAGTTAAACTCAATCGGCAGCATTTGTGGCATAATTTTGATTAGCACAAAAATTACAGGGCTCCAGACTGCAACAAAAATGGTCGCAAATGTGACCAAAAATAATTGATCGCGACAATAATGTAACATCTAGTCGCCATTAGCAAAAGTCGGGTTGTGTGCATTCATATGCGTTTTCGTCAGATATCATCTTGAGTTATTGAATACATCTTTAGAATGTGCACAACCAGTGTGTCTTGCGCCACTTTTCACCCGTTCCGTTTCTGACGAGCTCGCTGCACCGCACGCAACAACAAACCCAGGACGAGAGAGTCGTGAACAAATGACTCTTTTGAACTGGGTCTTTTTCATGAATTACCCAAAAAGAGCTGAGCGTTTGAACTCAGGAGGTCAGGTTAGCAAATTGAATCAGATTCACTTTCTCAGCAAATCAGCCGTCAGTCAGCTCACAACTGGGAGCGCAGATATAAGATCAAAATAAGAGTCCCAAGTGTATTTCGGACTTCTTTATAATTGAAAGTCCCGTATTGTGTACCACTTTTTTTTTTTTTCCCCTGGTAATTATTGATTGGTATTGGAGTAGCACAATAAACTGCATCTGGGATTTTATTCAATTTGCACTCTTGTAGTCTCTGTGTCTGGGGCCATACGGTAACAGTAAAGAAAAACTAAGGCAATATTTTAAAACAATTAAAATTTTATATATATATATATATATATATATATATATATATATATATATATATATATATATATATATATATCAAGCTTTTGACAGGACAATTGAGGGACTTGTACACAACTATTACACAAGGTGCAAACATTCATTGATGTTCAAGAAGCAACACACTACTATATGTATACTATATGTAAATATCTGTAATGTAGATTCTGAAGAACAGTACTAAATAAAAAAATATTTTATCATATTTGTATAAATTATGAAAGTGGTGTGAACATTTGAGACAAAAGGGAATGCAAACTTATCTTCTCAACATTACAGGTGCATCTCAATAAATTAGAATGTCGTGGAAAAGTTCATTTATTTCAGTTATTCAACTCAAATTGTGAAACTCGTGTATTAAATAAATTCAATGCACACAGACTGAAGTAGTTTAAGTCTTTGGTTCTTTTAATTGTGATGATTTTGGCTCACATTTAACAAAAACCCACCAATTCACTATCTCAACAAATTAGAATACATCATAAGACCAATAAAAAAACATTTTTAGTGAATTGTTGGCCTTCTGGAAAGTATGTTCATTTACTGTATATGTACTCAATTCTTGGTAGGGGCTCCTTTTGCTTTAATTACTGCCTCAATTCGGCGTGGCATGGAGGTGATCAGTTTGTGGCACTGCTGAGGTGGTATGGAAGCCCAGGTTTCTTTGACAGTGGCCTTCAGCTCATCTGCATTTTTTGGTCTCTTGTTTCTCATTTTCCTCTTGACAATACCCCATAGATTCTCTATGGGGTTCAGGTCTGGTGAGTTTGCTGGCCAGTCAAGCACACCAACACCATGGTCATTTAACCAACTTTTGGTGCTTTTGGCAGTGTGGGCAAGTGCCAAATCCTGCTGGAAAATGAAATCAGCATCTTTAAAAAGCTGGTCAGCAGAAGGAAGCATGAAGTGCTCAAATTTCTTGGTAAACGGGTGCAGTGACTTTGGTTTTCAAAAAACACAATGGACCAACACCAGCAGATGACATTGCACCCCAAATCATCACAGACTGTGGAAACTTAACACTGGACTTCAAGCAACTTAGGCTATGAGCTTCTCCACCCTTACTCCAGACTCTAGGACCTTGGTTTCCAAATGAAATACAAAACCTGCTCTCATCTAAAAAGAGGACTTTGGACCACTGGGCAACAGTCCAGTTCTTCTTCTCCTTAGCCCAGGTAAGACGCCTCTGACGTTGTCTGTGGTTCAGGAGTGGCTTAACAAGAGGAATACAACAACTGTAGCCAAATTCCTTGACACGTCTGTGTGTGGTGGCTCTTGATGCCTTGACCCCAGCCTCAGTCCATTCCTTGTGAAGTTCACCCAAATTCTTGAATCGATTTTGCTTGACAATCATAAGGCTGCGGTTCTCTCGGTTGGTTGTGCATCTTTTTCTTCCACACTTTTTCCTTCCACTCAACTTTCTGTTAACATGCTTGGATACAGCACTCTGTGAACAGCCAGCTTCTTTGGCAATGAATGTTTGTGGCTTACCCTCCTTGTGAAGGGTGTCAGTGATTGTCTTCTGGACAACTGTCAGATCAGCAGTCTTCCCCATGATTGTGTAGCCTAGTGAATCAAACTGAGAGACCATTTTGAAGGCTCAGGAAACTTTTGCAGGTGTTTTGAGTTGATTAGCTGATTGGCATGTCACCATATTCTAATTTTATGAGATAGTGAATTGGTGGGTTTTTGTTAAATGTGAGCCAAAATCATCAGAATTAAAAGAACCAAAGACTTAAACTACTTCAGTCTGTGTGCATTGAATTTATTTAATACACAAGTTTCACAATTTGAGTTGAATTACCGAAATAAATGAACTTTTCCACGACATTCTAATTTATTGAGATGCACCTGTATATTCTGTTTATCAAACCTTTGATGAATGGGTTATCAGCTGACTTCCTTTTCTTCGGCTTTCTATCATGTTTCTGAACAGCAATCTAAATCGAGCAATTCTGTGTAAATAAATCTGGTGACTAAAAACAGCCATTTGGCTCCTTAATGTTTCAGTTTAGGAGCCAATAGCTTTTTTTAAAGAAAAGGAGGGATGAGTCAAAATGAATTTTTGTGGTAATAAATATTATGCCACAAATGCTGTCGATTGAGCTTAACTTGTAATAAACCCAGAATATTTTAATGGTGATTTTACATTGACATTTATTATTTCTTGTCTCACTAACAGAACCCAGTTCAGGGGGCCATTCCCACTAACCTTCCAAACACTGCTGTGGGTTTGAGGCCTCCATACTCTCCTGGTCTTCCAGCCTCCTCTTCTCAGCTTACAACAACATATTTCAACTCTGCTGTCAGTTCACTCACCCCACTGGAATCATTCTCTGTGCTGAGCCAAAGTGAAGCCTCTTCCCAGACGATGGACTCCCTTGGCTCCTTTAGCTCTGGGGCTGGAACAGGAGACACTGGTGGAAAGACAGTGTCTGGATCACTGAGCACAGGAGGATTGGATTCCCTCTCTGAGTACACACTTCCTGGTAAGTAAGAAAGTTAAGTGCTTTATAACTGACTTGGTACAAGATATACATAAGAAAGAAGCCACTTGAGTTTGTGCAATACAGAGCCTGTTTACACCAGGTATTAAAGGAATATTGTGGGTTTAATACAAATTAAGCTTAATGAACAGCATTTGTGGCATAATGTTGATTACCACAAAAAGTAATTTCAACACGTCTGTCATTTTCTTTAAAAAAAAAAAAAAAAAGCTAAAATCTGGGTTACAGGGAGGCACTTACAATGGAAGTAAATGGGGCCAATCTGTAAATGTTAATACTCTTTCAAAAGTATAGCCACAAGACTTAAGCAATATGCATGTTAACATGATTTTAGTGTGATAAAATCGCTTACTAACCTTTTTTGTGTAAAATTATAACCATTTTTACAATTTCGTTGCCATGACGATGCAATGTCAACAAACGAATGTAAAAATTGACGATTTTAACAACTTAACAGCTAAAATAGTACATGAGTTTTAACAGAAGAATTAATGTGTGCTTTTATAAAATGATAAGCTTCATATTTCTGCCTTTTAAACCCTCCAAAAATGGGCCCCATTCACTTCCACTGTAATTACCTCATGTTTTAGCTCAGTGGTTGATTGACAGGTGAGGGCTGGCTCTTCACTGCTGCCCGGGATGCATTCAGGATGGATAGCGTTTACACCTCAAATGCAATGTGGTCACACATGTTGTTGACTACCTCCGTATGTATTTTCAGTTATCTAATCAAAACATTTTGCACCCTGTTTACACCTGTATTTAACGCTGCCCACTTCTGATGGGATCACTCGAAACGCATATTAATACCGGGTGTAAACGGGGTCACAGTGATTTTACCTCAGGTTAAAGAGTGCTCTTCGGTACAGCCTAAAGCTTTTATAAATGGTGGCAACAGCATAAGACATCAAAAGCACTCAGCCACATTCTTAGGATGTCAGGTGTGAAAACAGTTGCACTTATTATGAATAATTATCAGAATTAAATATTCCTCCGCCAAATTATATAGCTCATCATCCTAACTGTAGGCTATTTTTGGTTGCCAAACAACATCGCACATTCTATATAAACAAAGTTGGTGTCACAGGTGCGCATTTATAGTCATTTTACAAAAGCTTCGAAGTGGGTCATCCAAGTCGGAAATATATAGACTGATCAGCCACAACATTAAAACCACCTGCCTAATATTGTGTAGGTCCCCCTCATGCCGCCAAAACAGCGCCAACCCACATCTCAGAATAGCATTCAGAGATTATATTCTTCTCACCACAATTATACAGAGCGGTTATCTGAGTTACTGTAGACTTTGTCAGTTTGAACCAGTCTGGCCATTCTCTATTGACCTCTCTCATCATTAAGGCATTTCCATCCACAGAACTGCCGCTCACTGGATGTTTTTTGTTTTTGGCACCATTTGCAGTTACAGAAATACTCAAACCAACCCATCTTGCACCAACAATCATCCATGGTCCAATCAATGAGATCACATTTTTTCCCCATTCTGATGGTTGATGTGAATATTAACTGATGCTCCTGACCCATATCTGCATGATTTATGCACTGCACTGCTGCCACACGATTGGGTGATTAAATAATCGCATGGATGATTGTTGGTGCCAGATGGGCTGGTTTGAGTATTTCTGTAACTGCTGATCTCCTGGGATTTTCATGCACAATAGTCTCTAGAAGTTACTCCGAATGGTGCCAAAAACAAAAAACATCCAGTGAGCGGCAGTTCTGCAGATGGAAATGCCATGTTGATGAGAGAGGTCAACAGAGAATGGCCAGACTGGTTCGAACTGACAAAGTCTACAGTAAATCAGATAACCACTCTGTACAATTGTAGTGAGCAGAATATCATCTCTGAATGCTATGCAGAGATGTGGGTTGGCGCTGTTTTGGTGGCACGAGAAGAACCTACACAATATTAGGCAGGTGGTTTTAATGTTGTGGCTGATCGGTGTATATATACAGTTGTGCTCAAAAGTTTGCATACCCTGGCAGAAATTGTGAAATTTTGGCATCGATTTTGAAAATATGACTGATCATGCAAAAAAGTATCTTTCATGTCTTTTATTTAAGGATAGTGATCATATGAAGCCATTTATTATCACATAGTTGTTTGGCTCCTTTTTAAATCATAATGATAACAGAAATCACCCAAATGGCCTGATCAAAAGTTTACATACCCTTGAATGTTTGGCCTTGTTACAGACACACAAGGTGACACACACAGGTTTAAATGTCAATTAAAGGTTAATTTCCCACACCTGTGGCTTTTTAAATTGCAATTAGTGTCTGTGTATAAATAGTCAATGAGTTTGTTAGCTCTCACGTGGATGCACTGAGCAGGCTAGATACTGAGCCATGGGGAGCAGAAAAGAACTGTCAAAAGACCTGCGTAACAAGGTAATGGAACTTTGTAAAGATGGAAAAGGATATAAAAAGATATCCAAAGCCTTGAAAATGCCAGTCAGTACTGTTCAATCACTTATTAAGAAGTGGAAAATTCGGGGATCTCTTGATACCAAGATTTCAGCCACAACTGCCAGAAGAATTGTTCGGGATACAAAGAAAAACCCACAGGTAACCTCAGGAGAAATACAGGCTGCTCTGGAAAAAGATGGTGTGGTTGTTTCAAGGAGCATAATACTTGTTGACCCCTCTCCAAACATAGCGCTTATGGTTGTGACCATAAAGCTCTATTTTGGTCTCGTCACTCCAAATTACAGTGTGCCAGAAGGTGTGAGGCTTCTTATCTTTTTATATCCTTTTCCATCTTTATAAAGTTCCATTACCTTGTTACGCAGGTCTTTTGACAGTTCTTTTCTGCTAACCATGGCTCAGTGTCTAGCCTGCTCAGTGCATCCACGTGAGAGCTAATAAACTCTTTGACTATTTATACACAGACACTAATTGCAATTTAAAAAGCCACAGGTGTGGGAAATTAACCTTTAATTGCCATTTAAACCTGTGTGTGTCACCTTGTGTGTCTGTAACAAGGCCAAACATTCAAGGGTATGTAAACATTTGATCAGGGCCATTTGGGTGATTTCTGTTACCATTATGATTTAAAAAGGAGCCAAACAACTATGTGATGATAAATGGCTTCATATGATCACTATCCTTAAATAAAAGACAGTTGTTTTTTTTTTTTTGCATGATCAGTCATATTTTCAAAATCAATGCCAAAATTTCACAATATCTGCCAGGGTATGCAAACTTTTGAGCACAACTGCGTGCGTGCGTGTGTATGTGTATACATACATATATATATATATATATATATGTATTTTTTTTTTTAACTACAGTCAATTAATGCAGAAAATGTCTTCACATGACAATATGTGATAATTCATCAATTTGATAGAGCTGACATTTGTGAAAAGTCACCAGTCTTTTTTTGTATATACATTTATATAAAAAAAAAATATTTTCATTGTTTTTCCTCACAATCTTAGGTGGACGAATCTCTCACAGTTTCATCCCTGGTTTGCGTAACCATAATGCCACCAATGCAGTGAGTCTTATCTCTTCCATTCCGGTAAACTTAAGTTTGACTCTTGAGCTCACATTGTCATTCATGAACTCTTCTGTTTATATTACTTTAAAAGTCTTTAAAAATGTCCCCAACAGAACGGCCCAGCAGGTACCAATCTCTCTTTGCTGTCACGAAACCCTCTGACTGTCACACATGAGTTTAGACAGGCCTGTAATGCCTGCTACAGTCGCGTAGGTACTTTACCCTTTAACTGCATCTATTAATGTATGCTACGGAGAAACAAGGTACATTTCACACACAGTGCTATAAAAAACATGAAATACCTAGTTACGAATTAATCTTTTTATTTTATTTAGGGCCCCGGGTCATGGACTACCATTATCAGCCTGACGCAGCTCATCGGTGTAAGAGAGATGTGCTGCTCTGTCGCCTCAAATCATCAGACGACTCCACCTGGAAGAGGGTGCGACCTCGTCCTGCACGTAATAACTTCCTTGGTGCATTTGTTCTCTGCAAAGGTATAGCTCTTTATTTATTAAAGAATGAATGAGGGAAAATTTGTTTGTCTAATTCAGATGCATGATCCATTATAATGGAAACTCTACACTAGATATTTTTTTTTTTTTTTTAGAATACTAAAGCCTTACAGCATATTGTTTTCCTCTCTCTCCTAAACTCATTGTCATTCTTTTTTTGCAGAGGTACAGGAGCGTCAGGAGTGCCAGTATGGCGAGAACTGCACTTTTGCCTATTGCCAGGAAGAGATAGATGTGTGGACCCAAGAAAGGAAGGGAGCTTTAAGCCGAGAGCTTCTGTTTGACCCTCTGGGCACCAACGAAAGGCGGGCCCTCAGTGTCACCCGTCTGCTTCAGCTCCATATGGGCATGTTTATGTTCCTCTGTGAGGTAATGTGTACTATCCCATCATATTTAATGTCTGTCTCATACGTTTTGCATTGTTGTTTAGATATGTTGTCTAAGCGGTTATTCTGGCTCCTTGTTTGCTGTAGGAATGTTTTGACAGTAAGCCTCGTATCATTAGCAAGCGAAGCAAAGAGAATCTTGCTGTGTGTTCCAACCTCACTGCACGACATCCCTTTGATGATAACAAGTGAGTCATCCTCTCTCGATATCTTTTGTCCTTTTATCCCTCTCTGCATTGGGACTTGGATAAATTATATGATTTTGCTGCACTTAAGTTTTTACCATTGCAAATGTCCCCACTCATCATTTTGTCTGTTGTTTTGATGCTGTCTAACCGGACAGATGCCTGGTGCATGTGGTTCGCTCAGCAAACGTGCGCTACAGTAAAGTACGTCCTCTTCACCCACTTTGCCAGTTTGACGTGTGCCGCCACGAAGTGCGTTATGGCTGCCAGCGGGAGGACAGTTGCTCCTTTGCACACTCAGTCATTGAGCTGAAGTGTTGGGTGCTTCAGCAGGACACAGGTAAATAAAACACGCAACTAATTAGTCATTTATGTGCTGGATGCCTTTTTATTTTTTATTTTTTTTTTTTTAACTATAGAGGATCAAACCCATAAGCACAAGCCACACACTCATCAAAAAGCCACATACAGTGCTTTTTTAGTTAAAGTGAGATAAGGCTGCAAGCATAAACATGACAACCATCCTACTGGGTTGTTATGCACGTGAAGTAAATATATCAACTTGCATAAAAGACCTTGCAAAAACTTGAAATAAATTCCTGAAATAATGTAAATGAATGAGTATAGTAAAGTATTAGATCCTTAGTAACTGTGTTGTAGATTCTTCATCCTAGGGACGTATTAATTTTAATTTTGTTTAGAGACTTCTTGATTTTGCGCTACAGAGTGCATTTTTATGGTAATGGTGTATGCACAATGCGAGTTACTTATTTACGCATTTAGGGTGCAACTTTGGCTGAACGCAAATCAAACAGCATAATGTTTTGTATTTGGTTGTCTTGATGCGCACACAACACAGCTTATTGCAGATAAGGTGTATCAACTACATGTCCATTCGTCCCCAACTGAAGCTATAATCCTGAAATTCCTTCTCTAACTCAAGCACAGGATAGTTTGTGATAACATGTCAGCTCTCGATCTTAAGGTCAAGCTCCATTGTGCATTTGCTTCATTGCAGATTTAAGTTGTAATATTATATTTATGTTGTTGATATAGCTGATCAAGCTCATACAGTATATGATGCATTTGAAAATAGGTGATTAAAAAGCGCTTCAGTTTACCGGGGGTTCAGCGCTTTCACCTCACGATGGGAAAAAAGGCTCACAATACTATGACTAGATCATTTGAATAAACAAGGTTTTATTCAAGAAGGTTTTTCTTCTAAAACATCGTCATTGAATTAGTAATATCTTGCAGTATTTTTTATTTCTTGTCATATTTTCGTCAACAATGTATTGTTTAATTATCCTGCATGATCCCGTCTTTGTTAATGGAATAAAACAACACCTCAACCATTTTTGTCAGTAATTTAGTTGACGAGACTAACACAATGTTCTGGGCGTGTATTCAGTGGGGCTGAAAACATCATAACTCAAGTGAGATCCTCTCAAAACAGAATATGACAATCTGGAATATTTTTAGCCATTTATGTGAACATGTTTCTGACATATATCCTAAGATCGGCTGTATGGTGCAATAACAGACTGTAAGGGGGTTCAGTGGAAAGGAGGCGGCGAGAACCGGCTTGAGAATATAAATAATAGTTTAATAATAAACTTAAACAAAAACACACAACCATAAACACACACACAGTACAGCTGCCTGTAATTCTCTCTTTCTCGAACCGTCGTCCCCGGCCACCTTTATCCCTCGCGCGCCCCATCAGGCTGATTGGGGACCGGGCGTGCGTCATTCTAGCCCAGCCCTGCCCTCCTCGGCTCTACACAGACCAATGCAAAAAGTTCTGGATTTTTATCATTTTGGGTATTTTGTGACATTTAACACAGGGTTTATTATTTTATGTTTTTTGTTCATTGATGCACTTAAAGTTTGATCCACATTAAACGTGTAATTTCCGCGCACCACCTCCCCTCTCCTTTTATCTTTATTAGGGCACATACAGTTGAAGTCAGAAGTTTACATACACCTTAGCCAAATACATTTAAACTCAGATTTTCACAATTCCTGACATTTAATCATTGAATGTTTTAGGTCACTACTTTATTTTAAGAATGTGAAATGTAGAGAATTATTTATTTCAGCTTTTATTTCTTTCATCACATTCCCAGTGGGTCAGAAGTTTACATAAACTTAGTTAGTATTTGGTAGCATTGCCTTTAAATTGTTTAACTTGTGTCCCTTCCACAAGCTTCTCACAATAAGTTTCCAGAATTTTGGCCCATTCCTCCAGGCAGAACTGGTGTAACTGAGTCAGGTTTGTAGGCCTCCTTGCTCACACACGCTTTTTCAGTTCTACCCACAAATTTTCTATCGGATTGAGGTCAGGCTTTGTGATTGCCACTCCAATACCTTGACTTTGTTGTCCTTAAGCCATTTTGCCACAACTTTGGAGGTATGCTTGGGGTCATTGTCCATTTGGAAGACCCATTTGCGACAGAGCTTTAACTTTCTGGCTGATGTCTTGATGTTGCTTCAATATACCACATCATTTTCCTTCCTCATGATGCCATCTATTTTGTGAAGTGCACCAGTCCCTCCTGCAGCAAAGCACCCCAACAACATGATGCTGCCACCCCCATACTTCATGGTTGGGATGGTGTTCTTCGGCTTACAAGCCTCACCCTTTTTGGTCCAAACATAACAATGGTCATTATGGCCAAACGGTTAAAAAATTTCTTTCATCAGACCAGAGGACATTTCTCCAAAAAGTAAGATCTTTGTCCCCATGTGCACTTGCAAACTGTGGGCTGGCTTTTTTATGCGGTTTTGGAGCAGTGGCTTCTTCCTTGCTGAGCAGCCTTTCAGGTAATGTCGATATAGGACTCGTTTTACTGTGGATATAGATACCTGTCTACCTGTTTCCTCCAGCATCTTCACAAGGTCCTTTGCTGTTGTTCTGGGCTTGATTTGCACTTTTCGCACCAAACTACATTCATCTTTAGGAGACAGAATGCATCTCCTTCCTGAGCGGTATGATGGCTGCGTGGTCCCATGGTGTTTATACTTGCGTACAATTGTTTGTACAGATGAACGTGGTACCTTCAGGCATTTGGAAATTGCTCCCAAGGATGAATCAGACTTATGGTGGTCCACAATTGTTTTTCTGAGGTCTTGGCTGATTTCTTTTGATTTTCCCACGATGTCAAGCAAAGAGGCACTGAGTTTGAAGGTAGGCCTTAAAATACATCCACAGGTACACCTCCAATTGACTCCAATTAGCCATTTAACCTATCAGAAGCTAATTGCCTAAAGGCTTGACATCATTTTCTGGAATTTTCCAAGCTGCTTAAAGGCACAGTTAACTTTGTATGTAAACTTCTGACCCACTGGAATTGTGATGAGTCAATTAAAAGTGAAACAATCTGTCTGTAAACAATTGTTGGAAAAATGACTCGTGTCATGCACAAAGTAGATGTCCTAAATGACTTGCCAAAACTATAGTTTGCTAGTATTAAATCTGTGGAGTGATTAAAAAAATTAGTTTTAATGACTTAAACCTAAGTGAATGTAAACTTCTGACTTTAACTGTATGCCCTTCATTTGCATCAAATACTTCAGCTGATTCAATTGAAATAAATTCTGATTAAATTTAAATCAAATCAACATCAAATACAAAAGTAGCTTCACAAGACATTGTAATACAATACACACTCTGCTAGAATTTATATTAAATATTTTGCGGCTTAGTTGTTAAATTATACAGCTCTCTGCTGTTCGTGACTTAACAGTAGATTTAGAGTTTCACTTCATATTAGCTACATGTTCAACCACACTCACATGTGAGACGGTGAATACTGACATCTATTATCTCTCTGCAGAAACACCACTAAACTCATAACTAGATAGGCCTAGAATAGAATATAACAAAACATCAAATGTTAGATAAGAGATGGGGAAAAAACAGAGAATTTCACTTTGGGTCACTTTTTTTGGCCCTTTTCCCCAGAGCCCTGATTAATTTCTGACCTTAGAAGTACACTGTATTGGACACAGACAATTAATATAAACTGATCTACACTGTATCACTGACTTATCTTAAATGAGATTTTTTTTTGTCCTTATGTGTTGTCAGGTATTACCCATGAAGAGATGGTGCAGGAATCTAAGAGACACTGGCACAGATTGGAACAGAATGCACAGAGACAAAAGGTGAGGCTTTAAAGAACACTGTATAAATTGGATGATGCTCATCCTTACAAAAATCCTGTCCTTATCCTGATTTCTCTTGCACCAAATTTGAGGTGAATTATATTGTTTGAAGTCTTGTTTATAAAGTTAATCTCAGGGTATAAAGTTTTAGTAGTTTTTGAAACATGCACTACTTGTCATTGTCATTCTTTCTGCCTAATTTTGTGTGTGTGTGTGTGTTTCTTTTTTCTCTTTTTTTAACCCCCATCTCATTCAGCCCATGCTCGGACCCCACCATCCTACTAGTATCAGCAGCAACAGCAGTGCTGTGGTCAGTGGTGGAGGAGACAACAGCATCGGAGGAGGACTAGTAGGATGCGGTCGTGGGCGTGGCCTTAATCTGAAGTTGAAGTTTGTGTGTGGACAGTGTTGGAGGGAGGGGCAGGTCAACGAGCCAGACAAGTCACTGAAGTACTGCACTGCCAAAGCCAGGCACAGGTTAGCTTTCCTTATATAAACAGGGATTATCTTGCAGCCTTAAAATAAACAGGGATTATTTTACAGACAGGATGCACGATACATTCTCATCAAAAATTTACAATGTTATAATGTGAGTGCTTTTATTGTAATCGGTGGACAGCAGCTTGACTCCTTGCCTAAAGGTCAATGTATAATGCTTCTTTCTACTGTTCTTTCTGTTCTTTATCTGGACTCACAGCTGGACAAAAGAGCGTAGGGTGTTGCTAGTGAAATCATTTGAGAAGAAAAAGTGGGTGGTAGTGCGACCGCTGCCTTTTTCTCGTACCTACCCACAACAATATGATGTAAGTCACTCCTTTATAAGAAAAGGGACTCAAAAGTTTACATTAGTTTGAATGAAGTTTAATAGTTCACAACCTAAAAAATGTACGTAAAGCAAGTAAAGATGCTGACTACCACCCCTGGAGTCGCAAGTTCGAATCCAGGGCGTGCTGAGGTCCAGCCAGGTCACCTAAGCAACTAAATTGGCCCGGTTGCTAGGGAGGGTAGAGTCACATGGGGTAACCTCCTCGTGGTCGCTGTAATGCGGTTCTCGCTCTCGGTGGCAACTTGAGATTCGTCCTCCGCCACCCGGATACCCAGAGTCACTACGCCACCATGAGGACTTAGAGCGTATTGGGAATTGGGCATTCAAAGGGTACGTTTATACGACAACGATGTACTAAAAACGGAAAAGTTTTTCCTTTGCGTTTTTGAAAAGTTTCGCGTACAGACGACAACATTGTCAAAACGATCCCCATTCACAAGGAACTGCGAAAACGACTAAAAACGCTGTATTATGCATGCCAGGCCAGTAGTTGGCGATGTCACTTTGTAAAGAAACACTACGTGCCTGCGCACATAAGCATTCTTCCACAGAGCGGTGAATACAAACAATGAAGATGGCGATCACTGGTCGTAGCAGTGATGCAGTAAATCTACACTTTTCTGGAGAAGCGTCAATAAACTCAAAATCTTGAGCAGCACAAACACAGTCCTGTAGTCCGCCATTGTAGTTTTGAATGTCTTGCGCGTTGTTTTGAAGTACTCGCGCGCATGCCTATAGACTGAACTCTCAAGATTATTCAGTAAACTCTGCTCATTTTTACCATCACTTCGTCTCCTGCCTTCTTGAATTGCAGGGTAAAGGTACATCAAATAAAATTAAGTAAATAAATAACATTTAAAATATAAATACATTTTTCCCATCTGAATCCATACATTAGTTTCAAGATTTTCAAATTGCAGGTTCTGCCTACTGTACAATGTTCACACTCCATACAAACACTCCAGATTAATAAATTGTTGATTATTATTATTTGCACAGGCACCAGTATTCATTTTGATAATTATACATCTCAAATTGATGCCTATCAATCCATCATTCTTTATATAACACATAATACGCCTGTGCATGACGTCATCATTTTCACGTTTTTGTATGTTTACATAACGACAAAATTTTGTGTTTTCAGGCCCCAAAACGCCGTTGTCGTGTAAACGAACAGCCAAAACGCATAAAACGTTTTCTGTTTTTAGTTGAAAACGTCCCCTAAATTGGGGGAGAAAAGGCAAAAAAAAAAAAAAAGCTTTTAAATTAATTGAAAAGTTTGTGTGTTACAATCTATATGCACCTTTTGGCTCATTCTTATTTGTATTTTTGACTATCCATTTTTCCCTGCAGATGTGCGTTCATGTCATGAAACAGAAGAAGTGCCACTATATTGGGAACTGTTCTTTTGCACATAGTTTGGAGGAGAGGGATGTGTGGACCTACATGAAAAACAACAGTTGTGAGAACCTGACCTTGTCTGCTTCCTTCTCAGCTAAATGTTTAATAGCTTAAGTTCTGTATGCATTTGTTCTGCTGTGGATTTTATCCAATGTTATCAGAGAAAATGCAGTTGAGACAACAGGGATAGTTCACCCAAAAGTTAAAAATTTGTCATCATTTACTTACCCTTATTTTTCTCCAAACCTATATGACTTTCTTTTTTTTTCTGTGGAACAGTAAAGGAGATGTATGGACGAATAATTGATTTAATTAACTATAAAATTTGACATATTTGGGATGAAATGAATGTTTAAATGCACAATCAAATTAAAATCGTGATATGTCCTATTGTGATTATTAAACCACAAAAGGCTATGATTTATGGTCTGCATGAGCTGTGTGCTTCAACACTGTGAATATGAGAAGCTGCTGCTTGCACACTAACTGCATCATTTTTATTTTTCCAAATTTTTTTTTTTTCTCCCAATTTGGAATGCCCAATTCCCACTACTTAGTAGGTCCTCGTGGTGGCGCAGTTGCTCACCTCAATCCGAGACCGTCAGTCCATGCATCTTATCACGTGGCTCGCTGTGCATGACACCCAGCTTGTGGAGGCTCATGCTACACTTTGCGATCCATGCACAACTTACCATGCACCCCATTGAGAGCGAGAACCACTAATCGCGACCACAAGGAGATTACCCCATGTGACTCTACCCTCCCTAGCAACCAGGCCAATTTGGTTGCTTAGGAGGCCTGGCTGGAGTGACTCAGCACACCCTGGATTCGAACTCGCTACTCCAGGGGTGGTAGTCACCGTCAATACTCGCTGAGCTACCCAGGCCCCCTCACTAACTGCATCATTAACATCACCTGCGCTCTGTGTGTGTATTAATGACAAAGAGCAGAACGCTTTATACACTGAAGTGCAGCACACTGTATTTTTATATAATTAAATCATAGCCTGTTGCAGTTTAATAAGCACATTAGCCCATATAGCAAACTGCTTTTCAGGTGGTGAGAAGTGAAACCATCAAAAACATCCAGTTTTCTGCCATAACGCCAAAATAAAAGCTAGATTTAACTAGATGCATGAAATTTAAAACTGTGACAAAAATATATTATTTCTGAATAGTAAAATGTAATATTTAATGTAGTAGTATTAATAATAAGTTTTATCATCACTGCTTTCATTAATACTGTGATACTCTATTGTGCAGCACTGTATTTGACCAAAAATAAAATAATAATAATAAATAAATAATAAAATGAAAATTTTGGGGTTTGAATTGAGCTGTGAGGACCAGTATAGATGCTCTTCATTTAATAAAAAATAATGCAGTGGTATATTGAAAAGTAATTGCTCTGTTTTCATTTTATATAAATTCTATGAATTAATTTGATTAGAGTTTTTTTAATTATGAAATGTAATGAAATTTAAAAACCTGGAAACCAGAGAAAATAAAACAGAAAACAAAAAAAAATGTATTGGGCCCTACAGCCTTTTTCTTTCACCATTTACTTTT